>NC_061490.1:8447070-9727904 GCF_022539355.2 Hippoglossus stenolepis
TATTTTAATGAATTGAAGGTATGGCATAATGATGTGTTTTATATTTGTAAATGTTTTTAAACATTTTGATAAACTTGTTTAATAATTGTGTGACCTAATATGACATGTTTGTTTCATAGGGCTGCCTTCAGGCAGAATATTTACGGTCACTGTTTTTTCCCACATTTAGATTTCATTTAGATTATTTGGCCTTGTTTAGATTTAGTTTCTTTCTGATTAATTGGTTTGATTTCTGGTTTCTTTGTTCATTTTATTTTGTTCTTTGTTCTATGGGTAATGTGCAATATGGTTGACGGGTACTGTGCAATCCTGGTTTAATGGCTTGAATATTGGTGAGTTATTGGCTCCGTAAACTAGAGGCCCTCTTCTGTTATTTCATTGTATAATATCGCTTGCAGTGATAATCCACTGGTGCAATTACACCAGTATTGGGATTCTTAAAGTGTGCTGTGTTTGTTTTATGCATGATATTTTAGCTTTGTTAAATTGGGTCTGGAGCCTTTAACTTCTCTCTTGTTAATCTGTTATTTATATCAAGTATAGGCCAGTACTCCCTACATTGCACATGATCCTGTGCTGTTTGATCAGTCTTTTTAAATCCTTTGTCCAACTTGAATAAATTGTCTATTTCTGGAATCATCAGCCTCCCGTCCCGTTTATTCTGGATATATGTGGTGAACCCGATTGGCATTCAACTGTCGCACTAAACTTTTGACCACTACAAATGTCTTTGTCTTTAGTAGAGCTTTAAAAGAGAATAAGGAGTTTATCAGACACATCTTCTCAGGGAGATTGTTCCACAGAGTGGGATCCCTGACAGAAGAGGCCCGGTCTCCTCTGGTCCTCAGCCTGGTCTTTGGGATGTGAGCAGGGTCTTCACTGAGGACCTCAGGTTACGACCGGGCACGTATGATGTCAAAACATCCAAAATGTAGTTAGGTACGAGTCCAGAGCGGGCTTTAAAAGTTAGCAATAAAATCTTCACTTCAATTGTAAAATATTGCAAGCTAATGAAGAGAAGCTAAACTCAGAGTAGCATGCTCTCTTCTAGCAGATTTGATGAGGAGTCTGGCTGCTGTGTTTTGGATTAGCTGTAATCTATGTAGACTCTGTTGACTCAGGCAGGTGAAGAGGTTGCACTGATCCAAACGAGAGGAAATGAAGGCATGGATAACAATCTCAGATTTCCTCTGGTTAAAAACACACACTTGAGTGTGGGTGTGCATCATATTTATCCCCTGCCCCTGGCGCCAGCTCACTGATTCCCAATCATCCCATCAACTGCTCTCCCACCTGACCCGTCATGTTAGTAAAGATTATAATAGATGACACTTCTGAGTTGTGGTTCTATTTTACTTTTTATATACAGTCTATGCCAGGTGTAAATGCTGTAAACTTTACAGCATTTACACCTGGGTCGGCCCTAATCACCAAAAACTCACTTGGCAACTTTGTCGTCATCTTGTGTGCATGGCACCGCTTTTTCACTTTGTCCACAGATATGTCTTTTCTCTTTGTTTGTTGTTTTAATTTTTGCGTCGTGTGTTGGAAACGTCATCAACACCCCCACTCACTTGTGGTTTACACATTACAGCCCATCAAGAGAATGTCCGGAAGATCTCCGTAGTTTAGTGCATGTCTGATGGGAGCTTATGACTATCTGCAAATAGGTGCGGCCTAATTGAATTTAAGGGGACTGTTGAGCTTTGGCCAGTCCGACCAGAAGCAGCACAAAAATTCAACAGCAGAAAAACAAGTTGTATCCTCTGTGCCGGTCTTTGTTATTCACATTCTCCGTCCTTCGTTGTTAAACACAGTCTATTTTATTCCACCACTGCATTGACCAAGTCACCAGTTTAGCATTACCTTGTAGCAGAAGCAGTCATAAATTAGATACAGAGATGGTGATTTACAAATGATCTGTTTAGAGCCCCAAATTAACATGATGAGCCTTCAACTGGAAACAAATATTGACACTTAAAGAATTATGTATGAACTGTATTTATTTACTTAATTTACTTAATTCGTACTGAATAAAACTTCAGACCATTTAAAAGGTGTAATGTGCATTTAGGGTCTTCCTGGAAAAAGTTACGCTACATAACTTCTGCAGTTGTCAGACTGGAGTTAATGGTAAATACAATTTGTCCCTGTCTGTTTAAACTGATTGTCTGGTTAGCAAACTAGCACATAATCAGTCAACTCTCTAAAACAGAGATGATCCAAAAAGAGTCTGTCCTGTGTTCTGCAGCCACTGGTCTCACCAAACATGTGAAGAAGACAATGGGGTGATCGATGATGATGAGTCTCTCACCTGCAAGGACTGTCTGTTCCCTGAGTCGCCCAAATGGAATGACAAATTACTGAAGAATAATCTGTTATTGTTACTTGCTGTTGATTGAATTTTATTTTATTTTATAAAAATGTGATACACCTTTAATAGAATGTTTTAAATACATATTATAATTTCTTTATTTAGGCTAGGGTTCTTTATGAAAATGATGTTTACATGTTATAATAATACACATTTTCTTATTTATTTTATTTTCCTTTTTTTTATAATGCTTTTTAAAAATAGGTAATATTGAGCTTGACAAGCATAAAGCAAGGTGATAAAAGCCTATTACAAGTGTCCCATTACAAAGAAACCCCTCCCAGATGATCAAATTCCGGCAGAATTTTCTTTTTTGAGTATGATCTCTCCATTCGTTCTTCTGATGTGGTTAGAAAACATCTTAAGCATTACAGAAAGGTATAATTTGTGAAAAACAGATATTGGAATATTTACCCGATTTCACCCTACATTTTGTTTTGCAAAGTTAGGAAAGCAATGTTCAAGCCACGCCTGATGTTGCATTACACATGAAGAATGCTCCAGTGTCTTTCACACAACTACGTATACAGGGGATTAATTAACAGAAAAAATAAAAGGTCAAATAGCTGCGTCCGTCCTCACAACCCATTTTAAATAATGACAGTTATATGCTGCTTCTTCTGAGGAAGTGTTGTGTTGCTGGACCTAGGTAACCAGCTGCAGGTAGAGAGGGTGGCAGAGCACAGATGAAGTCCCGACCGATAGACTGTTTCTCTGACACTGAACTCCAAGATACGGAGATAGACTCAGAGGTTTTGCTGGAATATTGATACACATTGTTTCTGAAAGCACTCGTGGTGTTTTGTTCCTTCTTGAAAATGATAACGTAGCACTTTGGTAAGAAATGGCAGCTGAGGATGCCGTAGTTGGACATGAGAATGACCACCATCTCCACAGCCGAAAGGTAAACTCCTGAGGTGGTAACGTAGACAGGAACAAAGAGCATCCAGGAGATAAGGTAGAGCAGCATACTGAAGGTGATGAACTTTGCCTCATTGTAGAACTGTGGAAGTTTGCGGCCTTTGAAGGCACAGATCAAACACACAAACGCTAGGAAAGCTATGTAGCCCAACATCACCCCGAAGGCCAAATATGAGCCCTCGTGACACTCCTCCAGCAAAGTGGTTGGTTGCATGACGATTTGATGAAATGGGCTCTTGAGGACTAGCCAGCAGATACAAATAATCACCTGCAAGGCCACACAGAGGCTGGCCATGACGTAAGGCTTGAAGAGCCTCCGCAGAACCTCCTGCAGTGCAGGGTTGAACTGGAAGGCCAGCAGGATCTGCAGGGTCTTGACCAGGATGCAGGAGACGCACAGAGTGAAGCTGATACCGAAGAGCACCTGTCGAGCCTTACACTGGAAACTGTTGGGCCGACCGACAAACAGCACGGCGCTGATGTAACCGATGACCAGAGAGAATAGGATGACCTGGCTCAGTGGCCCTCCGGCAGCCTTCACTACAGGAGTGTCGCGCTGATGTAAAAACAGAGCTGACACCATCACAGCCAGGATGATACCCAGGGCAGAAAAGGTCAGGAGCACCACAGCAAATCTGTCCTGCCAGGAGAAGAAGAGCACGACTTTGGGGGTGCAGCTGGAGCTGCCCTCTGCTGACCACTCTCTGCTTATGTCACAGCTCAGACACTGATCCATATCTGCAGGGATGGAGGATTACAAGCACAGGTACAGATTAAAACAATAAAAGATCCTATCTGACTCCACAGAATCCCACACCCATCCTGGTGATTAAGCTAACTTGGCTCTGGGTAAACATAAGCATGAGCATAACCAGGTAAGTGAGAAGTGCTTAGTTTATTTTAAAAGATGTTTATCAGTTTCCATCACTTCTACTGCCAAGCAGGGAGTTTCCAGGCATTCAGATCTTTATCAAGTTGTTATCAACATGAAGTGTGACTGCCTTGGAAGGAACATCAGTTTCTACAGTAACAAGTGTCACACCAGCTCACACTTTGTGGTTCTTAGTATTTCTGTAAGGGACAAGATTTTACTTAATTTATTTTGTGTTGTTCTTTCAGTCTATTATTGTGAACTAGTATACATGTTGAAAAGTAAAGAACAGAACCTTTCCATTGTGGTTACTTGTTTGTACAACTGATTATGTGGAGAGATTTGTCTATTCAGGAGCTCTACTTGCCTTGCAACCAGAGGAAACTGGGTCTAAATTGAGTTCAGCTATCATGGTTCCTGCTTCCTGAAAGTCTCTGCTCTGCAGGTCACACTCTCTAATGGCTACGGGACTTACTTGACATCTTGTTCCATCGTTGTTGTCATGCAGTATGATGCAGACACAAGATCATTTACACATGGACACAGAAACCGGACACACTAGTGTTCTGTTTATACTGCAATGTGTATCTGCATATAGGGTGAATTCAGGTAATCTTGGACATTGGGTAATGTGGGACACCTAAGCTTCAGTCTGTTCATTTCCTGTTCTAACCAAATCTAGTCAACAGGACTTTTACTATAGGTTACCATGGACATCATGTTACTGAAATCACATGACTTCATGGGGGGTCACAGAAAGGGGCAGGACCAGTTTTAATCAGAGGCTCCCCCTAGGAATTGCATGACAAGCTCAATGACATCGGATTCTGACAAGATTAATGTTGTGCAATAATGCATTAAACGTGATACCTAAAATGGTGTGCCTTTCGGCATTCAATAAATTTGGTTATCAAAATGATAACAAACAGCATCAAAGGGTTCATTGTTGAGATGTATGATTCTAAATTTCCACAGGCAAATCAACCTCGCCTGTCAGAGCAAAGCAGCCGTGGAACAAGAGATAAATGCCCTGAGATCGCAAAATGCTCTTCTCCTCCAGGAGGTTCAAACTGCTAGTAAGAAAGCCCTGCACTATTTAGAAGACCAGCACTCAGCAGAGTCAGATCTCTATTCACACAAGGAGGAATTGTTAAAACTTAGATTAGAAGGCCCGGCCTCACATCAGTTTTTCAGCCAATGTGATTCTTGTTATTCCGATTCACACTCCTCCAATAGTGTACGGTTAACTCCCTCTTCACTTCCAAGATGGGACAGAATCCCATCCGACCCGAAGTCTTTGGGAATTAAGTCACCTCCTGATCCTCCACTGACAGGAAGAGGTAAGAGCTTCCTAACTTCCCATCTCTCTGACTCTGACACTGACATTGATGACGCATGTAGTTTATCCTCCAGAACACATTGTGCCTCATATACTTCGCATCCACTGATGCATGACACATTTTTCCATGCACAACTCTCCAAAGGGGGGACTTCAACATTCAAGAATGTTTTAGCACCTCCCCCTCAACCAGAGAGACCTGTAGCAGGTGATGCACGTGCCTGGACCTCACAGTGTCCTCGCTTTGATTTGCTTGAGTTTCTAGCTAAAGATAATTAACAATTTGATCCAGACAACTGTGATAACAATATTGATAATTACTTTATGTATACTTCCATGTATACGCACACATGTTGTACTGATGACACAGCAAGAAAAACCTTCAATGCAGCAGATCAGGAAGATGTCACAGGTGGCTTGGGAAACTATTGTCACTTCCAAGGCTACAGTAGGTGCAACCGAGCCTGTCAAAACAAACAGCACGGTGTCAAATTCATCCGCAGCCTCAAAACTTCATCCTCACAACAAAACAAAGGGGGGGTGACAACAGGTAGCGTAGGGACACAGAGCGTACCCGCCATGTCCACCAACTTCTCAGAGATAGGCATTCCCAGATGTAGCCAGATGCGCGCTCCCTCCCTGCCGCTGCGGGGCGCTCTACCTGTTCTAATGGCGCACCAGTCATTAGGCGACGTCAGGCGTCCCGTATTTAAGGAGGCGGCCGTGTTTGGCTCGCACTCCTTCCGTTTCCGCTCCTCTCCGGTGGGTCGTGGATAGCGCGGAAGAGCTACCTCTGTAGCCGCGGCGTGGTTGTGCAGCAGCCAGCGCCTCCTAATTTTTCCCCCCTCGTACGCAGCGTGACTGACTGCTGGCGTGGGATCGCTCCGCCGGGGGACCTTCGGGGTGCAGTTGCGGGTCTGCTTTGTAAGTAACGTTGTCTGCCGTCTCTTGCTTCTCTGACCCAAGCTGACTGTTTATGTCATGCAACAGCTGGACTCATCTACGGCTGGGGGAGACTCCCACCCTCCGGTTTTCTGTGACGGTGCCTTGGCTTGCAGGGTGGTGCGTATGGCCCCATTATTCACCCAATTCAGTTATGTTGTCATATTAATTATTAAATTTGTTTATTTCGCCCTCCTAGAGGCCCTGCTCCTTCGTCGGCCGTCATTGGCCACCACGTCTCAGACGGACCTGCTGTTTTGGCTTTACCGGAAATTGCACTATCCCAAATCACACTTTTAATGAACTGTTGCAGCTAATAAGAGCACGGCTCCACAGTTGAAGACTGCCCGGGCTCAGGACCAAGGAAGTGGGTTCTTAAAGTATTGTCTCGTGCACTGTGGCTCTCCACGCTACACCTTCACGGCGCGTGGAGTGATCACCACAAAGGGACGCCTAGTTTTTTAGCAACCTTTAAATCCCGTTTATATTGGTTGGTATTTCGTTGTTTTGTTGTTCTGTTTTGTTTTTGTTGTTTCAATGCAGACATGTTTTAATTCTTTTATTGTTGGTCAGGTGCTGTGGGCCTGTGGCGGCGACCCAATTCCTGGTGGCGGGGTTTTCTTCACAACCCGTTTTGTTGGTTTGCTGTGTCACGGGTGGCGAGTTTATTAATCCTTCCCCTTTTTCTTTGGTTGTCGTCGCCGTGGTAAGTCCCAGCCCTGTCCCTGTGTTGCTCCTGTCAAGCGTTTTATTGCATGTTAATTGGTGTTCTGTTTGTTTTCATTTTGCTTGTTGATTTATGCATTTATTTGAGTTATATTAAAGTTCTTTTTTTTATTAGTTAAACACGTCTCTTGCCCCATGATTTAAACGAACCTGTGCTGTTGCACTTACAATACTTGAGTTATTTCCTGGAGGTGAAATTCCCCAGGTGGCGTTGTGGCAACCTCTCACTATCCCCGCTTTCCCACCTCGCTACACACAGTAGAAGCTGTAGGAAGCCATACTCTGACATTCTGGCCCAGACAAATTACTACTGCTCAGAAGATGACGACAGCATCTCTGAGTACAGTTCAAAACATGGTTATGACCAAGCACACAGTGACAGCGCCTCTGAAGTCCTCTTGGACTCTGGCTCCCCAGAGCGTTACAGCCCTGAGCAACGACACAGGCGATCCAGAGCTCGCTCCTCACGGCCATAACCAACACCGTTAACCCCGGTACTGACAGTGGGTATTAAGTTTCTTACAGTTAATAGGAAAACTGTTTTGTTAGCAACAGCAGCAAACTCCAAAACCTAAATTCTGATTCAACTTATTTACCACTGTGATGGCTGTTTTTATTCTTGTGTAATGATTAATGGATGAAACAGACATGTATGTTGAAAGAGGAATGAACAGATGTGATTCTCGTGGGTTTAACTAACTTTATGAGTGTTGTTTAAAGGTAGTAGATGTTTATGGCCTTCCTCCTTTTGTTTGACACTTAGCAAATGATCACTGCAGGGGTCACTCAAGGGGGTTTGATCAGAGGGGTGCAGGGATTCCTTACGTGTATACAGGAAGGGGGTCTTTTGTGTTGTAAACAAAGATAAGGGACCTCTGAGACAGATGGTACATGAAAGAGGTCACTCCAGGGGGCTGAGACAGAGATGGAGACACGATGTCTATACACTTTGATCATAGATCAAAGAAGTTTATTGATAACCTTTTGCTTCTCGAGGGGAGGGGCTTGTAGTGTATAAAGATGTTCATTCTCCTCTAAGTCTTTGCTCATTGTATGATGTCCTTCCGGTGATTTGTACTCTGAGTCCACCTGCAGGTGTAAATTAAACTTACCAAAGAGACAACTGTATGATTTGTGCTTGACTTTACAGAAATTCCCATGACAATTTGGCGTTGTCGGCAGGGTCACTCGTGTGAGAGGACGCTCTGGATCTCATTGCTGAAGGTGACAAATGCTCAAAGAGTCTAATACTCTGACCTCAACCTCCCTAAACAGTTTGGAGAAGTGGGGGGCTTGATGCTGGAGAACCGGGAGTACTCTCACTGAAGTGATCTGGCGAACCAAGTACGGCAAGCAGCAGTGTCTTTCTGGTAAGCGAAATTTTGTTTCGATCTTTAGGAAAAGGTCCAAGGGTAAAAGATTCACTCATTCATTGTATTGAGGGACAGACGTGTCTGCATGGCAAGGTTTTGGAAATCGGTGTAGAATCAAGGAAGCTTCATGTTTCGATCTTTAGGAAAAGGTCAAAAAGTATACATTGTAAATATATAAGTATAAATATTGGAGTGTTTATTAATTTAAACACACTTTTAAGATTGGGCTCAGACGTCGGGCTCATGATGATAAACTGTTATAATAGGTAATGGTATTTTCAAGTATTTAAAGACCTGCATGCGTAGGACTAAAGAGAAGTGTGTCTAGAGGGTTTGAATGACAATTCTCTGAAAGTATTATGATGCAGGCGGGGTATTTAAAAATATATTAAGCAAGAGAAATAACAACTTTAAAAAAAAAATAAAAAATAAAAAAAAAGAGGCGAAAGAGAGGAGTTTTCTAAAAACCTCCTATTAGGAAAAAGTAACTACGTAAGAGATAGAATTGGGTTTGTTAAAGCTAATAATAAAAGAAAATAATCTTAAAACAAAACTCAAATAAAAAAATAATAATAATAATAAATAGATAAAATAAAAGTTAAGTTAAATAGGATTTAGCGACATTATAAATTCTTCTCCCATATCAATAGGACTTGGGTCCGCAAAGTAAAAAAAAAAAAAAAAAGTCAAGCCGTTTGAGATAACCTATTGAATAAAAATGGGTTTGAACTTAAGTAAAGAAGGGAGGAGGAAAGATTCGGTAGATTCACCTCAGCCTTCTTCTCCTAATGTTCAGTATATGGTAACGAATTACGGCAAATGTACTATTGAGCAATTCAGTGTATGGGTGGAAGATTGTGGGTTTCCAAGCACAGGGAGTTTAGGTTTGAATCAGTTGCAACAACTCAAAGTTAAACTGCTTGTGAAAGAGGAACGGAGTAAAGAAGATAAGCAAAAAGGAAACAAGAAGGTAAGAGTGTTTGTCCCAAATTGGGGAGCGTATGAATGTTGGGTAACGGAAGCAAATATCAGAGACAGAAAACAGAAGGTAGGGACTGATATTATCTCCAAGTCTCAGTTTCTCCGACTAGATCCTGATCTGGACTCAGCTCCGCCGAGAGGAAAACCACAGCCGGCAGCGGTACAGCATGATGACCAGCCGAACAACCAGTTACAACCGCTGCACACAGCGCAGGCGCCAGTTCCAGCCGTCCCTCACCTCTATCCAGGCCTCGACCTCGTTGCAGCGGGGGGGAACGATGAGCCTCCAGCGTATAACATTCCATATGTAGCAGCACACACTCCGCGGCGCACCCGAAAAGGTACAGATTACGGTTTAAATACAACCATGCAAGCACCGATGGTGGAGGTGGCCGCGGGAGATGGAAACACTCAGCTGATTTACAGACCATGGACATTCACCGAAATGAAAGAATCCACCATTTCATTCCTCCCACAAGTGGTAAGTGGGGGAACACAGTATGCAGTGCAATTGGAAGCTTTTTGTCAACAGTTTAAACCAACTAGTACTGAACTTCAGAGACTGTTGATAACTCAGATGGGGATTCAGTATTCCAAAGTGGCGAGTTTTCCCATACGGAAGCGGAGATTGGTGAATTCAGAATGGAACCATGCTGATAACGATGACTATAGACATTTCATAATTGACCTGTTGTGAAATAAGAAACACTTTTCCCGCAAGAATGGACATGAGTAAAATTTCGGTATGTAAACAAGGTGAAGATGAGACTGTAACCAACTATCTCCACAGGCTCTCAGAGGTTCACACTGCAAACAGTGGCCTCATAAGGCCTAATGCTGTGGGGGGACGGAATCCTATCACTCCGTGGGAAGCTCACTTGAGGGATCGCTTCATCCATGGCATCAGACCGGAGATTAGTGAGATGGTGCAGACAAGCTGCATCGCATGGGAGTCTGCGAATCTCGAGACAGTGGAGTTACATGCCACCCATGCCGAAAAACTCGTTAACAGTAAGAAAAAGAAAAAAAGTTCTGAGTTTACAGAGAAACTGCAGATGGCACAGCTGGCGGCGTATCAAACCCAAGCCCGCGGGCGCGGAAGAGGTCGATGGAGGGGGAGAGGACGGGGAAGAAATGACGCTTGTTTCATATGTGGCAAAATGGGGCATTGGGCAAATAGGTGCCCTGAGAATCAGCGCACACAGTGCGATTGACTAGCGGTGGAGCTGGGAACGGTGAAGGATGTATCTGGTACGGACGCTGAGATGGAGGGAGAGTTTCAACTTTCACATCATGATCGTAAGAACACTGACACACGCACACCATGTAAATTAATGTTGGACACAGAGCAGATGATTAGAAAGGCTATTAATCATGGTGAGTTTAAACAGGAGATTGATACAGGGAGGCTCATTGAGCTTTATGCTAAATATTCACATGATGCATACAAACAAATGCCAGAACATACGATTACAGTGAGTGGTAAGGACATCACATTTTTGGTAGATTCAGGGGCCACAGAATCAGTCATTAAATGTGAAGAGTTTGATATTACTCCTAAAATGAGTGCTAGATATCTCAGAACGATTGGTGCAACAGGTACTACAGTGACAGAGAGATACACTGTACCATTGTCTTGTCATGATGAGGTTGAAGGGAATTTTAAGCATTCATTTTTGTTGTCACCACGGTGTCCGGTAAATCTAATGGGTAGAGATTTGATGTGTTCATTGGGCATTATGTTAATCTCAACATCACAAGGTATAGTTGTAACTAGGGTTCCACAAACATCAGCGTTTGTGAAGTATGGTAAAGAGGATTTGATATATGTATATGAATGGAAGATTCCAGACTCTGCTCTCACTTCTGTAAATAGCATCCTCCTGCAAGAGGCAGAGGCACTTACTACAGATGTATTTACAGATGTTATGACAGCACAAAGCTTACATTGTACAGCACACATCTCTGTTGGAGCAGATCATTTGTTTGAGAAAGATTGGTATAGAGAAGGCCAGGGTAAAGACAAACTGAGGTTGAATTGGCTATACTGGAACAAAAATCACTGTGTTGTATCAGTAGCTCTGACTGACTCACTCACACAAGATTTGTTTAAAATGTCAAATTCTGATCCCCATGTTCCACTAGTAAAACCCAGGCAAAAAGAGTGGAAGGATTTGGAACTTTGGACTAAAAGGTGTAATGCGGCTACAGGATGGGAGAAAACATCTGATCCTAATATTGATTTTCACAAAGGTTTGGAGGTAAATCGCAGGAGATTTCCTGCAGTGATAAATGCAATCAGGAGTGTTGAACTTATTCCTGATATAGATTTTGTCAAGGTTAAACATACACCGCAAGTAGGAGAACCTCTTGATATGATTGATGAAGGATTTAGTTTTGTGCTAAATGTAAATGACATTCCTGAATTGAAACAGGTACCGTCATGTGTATGGGCTGAGCACAAATATGATGTGGGTTTGATTAAAGGAGCAGACCCAATAGTAATAATACCTAAATCATCATATAGACCATGTCAAAATCAATATCCATTGAAAAAGGAAGCAGTGGAAGGTATTAAACCAGTTTTTGAATCTCTTTTAAAGGCTGGAGTGATAGTTCCATGTGAAAACTCTCCTGTTCGTACACCTATTTTTCCTGTAAAGAAAATGAAGGAAGCTGGACAACCACAGCAATGGAGATTTGTGCAGGACTTGCAAGCAGTGAATGCTGCAATCCAGGCTCGTGCACCAAATGTTCCAAACCCTCATACTATTCTTTCACAGGTTCCGGCAGAGAGTAAATGTTTTTCTGTGGTAGATTTGTCAAATGCATTTTTCAGTATTCCCATTCACCCCGACAGTCAGTACTGGTTTGCATTCTCTTTTGAGGGAAAAATGTACACATTTACACGCCTTTGTCAGGGGTTTTGTGAGTCACCCACAATTTTTAATGCAGCATTAAGGGATAATCTGGAATCACTGGAACTACCAGGAGGTAGTGCCCTTTTACAGTATGTGGATGATTTAATGATCTGTTCCCCAAAGGAAACATGTGTACAGGACACAGTGGCGTTACTTAAACATCTAGCGGCAAATGGTCATAAGGTTAGTTTGTCTAAAATGCAGTTTGTTTTAGAAAAAGTTACCTTCTGGGCCATATAATCACTTCAGAAGGTAAACCCTCTCACCCAAACGGATTGAAGCTATTCAAACTATCCCAAAGCCAGAAACAAAGAAACAAGTCATGAGTTTTTTAGGGATGACTTCATATTGTCGGCAGTGGATTCCACATTATGCGGAAATAGAGGCACCATTAGCAGCAATTGTGTATGGGAAAGGCCTCACTGCAAATAACAGAGTCAATTGGACAACTGAAGCTGAGAAAGCGTTTGTTGATTTGAAATTGGCTATGCAATCTCCTCCGACATTAGGCCTACCAGACTGTACCCGGCACTTTACACAGACTGTGGATGAAAGAGGTGGGTACATGACATCTGTGCTGATGCAGGACCATGGGGGACGACTGAGACCAGTAGCCTATTTCTCCTCACGACTTGACTCTGTGGCAGCAGGACTCCCAACCTGTCTCAGAGCTGTGGCAGCAGCTGAGAAGGCGGTGATGGCATCACGTGATGTTGTGGGTTATGCTGATTTAACTTTATTAGTGCCACACGCTGTTTCAATGATTTTGCTTGAACAGAAGACTTCCCACCTTTCAGCAGCTAGGTGGCTCAGATATAATACAGTGTTACTAGACATGCCAAACATCACTGTCAAGAGATGCACTGTTCTTAACCCTGCTACTCTCCTCCCTACACCAGGTGATGGAGAGCCACATGATTGTGTTGCAGTAATAACTGAAATTTGTTCTCCCAGACCAGATTTACAGGATGTACCGCTAATAAATGCAGAAATGGAGCTGTTTGTTGACGGCTCAGCATCAAGAGATCCAGCAACTAGTAGAAACCAAGTGGGTTTTGCAGTAACAACTTTGTATGATACAATTATGGCTGAACCACTCCCATCACGGTATTCTGCACAGGCTGCAGAATTAGTTGCGTTAACTGAAGCATGCAAATATGCTAGAGATAAGAGTGTAACCATCTACACTGATAGTAGATACGCATGGGGGGTGGCACATGATTTTGGCAGACTTTGGGCGAATAGGAAGTTTTTAACCTCTACAGGTAAACCCATTACACATCATACATTAGTTGCTGCTCTTCTTGATGCTGTGTTGCTACCCAGACTGATTGCAATCTGTAAATGTGAAGCGCATACTAAAGAACTTGATTCAGTTTCAAAGGGAAATGCAAGGGCAGATGCTGCTGCGAAGGCTGCAGCAAAACGTAGTCTACCTGTCAATGATGCGTTTGTTTTGGATGTGACCATAACACCTACTGCTGATTTACAGGAGCTGCAGACGAGGGCAACACCTGAGGAAAAATCTGATTGGAAGAAAGCAGGCTGTTATGTTTCTGACAAAATTTGGTGTGGGCTAAATGGAAAACCTTGTTTACCAAGATATCTGTTTCCTTATTATGCTAAGTTGATACACGGTAAAGACCATGTATCAAAGGGGGGTATGCAAGCAGAGATACAGAGGTATTGGTTTACAAAAGGATTCTCAAACTACTCGCAAACATACTGTCAGAAATGTGTAATTTGTGCTACAAATAATATAGGTAGAGGTATCCAGATAACACAAAGTGCACATCCAGCACCAACCGAACCATTTGATCATTTACAGATGGATTTTATTGAGCTAACACAAAGTGAGGGAAAGAAGTACTGTCTTGTTGTTGTTGACATGTTTTCCAAATGGGTGGAAGCTTTCCCACATCGAAACAGGACTCTTCAGCAGTGGCAAAGGCACTGCTTGGGGAACTTATTCCGCGATGGGGAATTCCAAAAGATATCCAGTGATAACGGTAGTACACCGCTGTAAGCGCTGTTTAAAAGAGTGTTGGTGAGTATCTGGGTATCGACATGAGGCAACATTGTGCCTACCATCCTGCTAGTGGAGGGGCAGTGGAAAGAGAAAATGGTACATTAAAAACAAACTGGTAAAATGCTGTGAGGAAACAGGGCTGACCTGGACAAAAGCTTTGCCGATTGTTTTGATGTATATGAGGGCTAGGGTAAGAAGTAAGAATGGTTTGAGCCCTTATGAGATTCTCTTTGCACGGCCAATGGAGACAGGAATTGGTCCTGTTAAGAGGCAGCATCCCCAGACCGGTCAATGTGAAAATGAAATGTTGAGATATTGTATAAATCTGTCCTCTGTACTCTTTGAAATCCACAGACAGGTGAAAGACGCCCTACCAAAATCCTTAGACGGGGAACTGCATGATCTGAAACCAGGAGACTGGATTGTGGTGAAGGACCTGAGGAGGAAAAACTGGAGAGCACGTCGGTGGAACGGGCCCTATCAAGTTCTTCTCACCACACAGACGGCAGTGAAGGTCGCAGAGAGGGCAACCTGTATACATGCAAGCCATTGCAGGAGGATACCCGAGCCAGGAGTGGATTCTTCAGGACAGAACGTGCGTTGATGTCAGCGGGTGTGCCTTCAGCCTTCGATTGTTTCGTGCCTGCAAGTAAGCAGGGGTGTGGAAACCTTTGAAGCCACACGTCTCTAAACTCAAAGAGAGTCGACACACTGATAAAGGGTTTGGCAAGGAAGACACTGCTGATATTCAATGGCGCCGACGGACGAACAGCGGCATCTGATGGGACGGCTGGTGTGCGGTTGGAAGAAAGGGAAGTGCTCCCTGTTCTTGCTGACTGTCATCTTCGTCCTGCCACTGCTGCTGTGGCAAGTGAAGCCTTGGCAGGAAAAACAAGACCAAAACAACTCAAGTATAACAGAAATAACAAAAAGAGAACTTTTGTTTCACCTCTCTGATGAACAGTTAAAGCCTGAAAATAATGCATGGTATGCAGCCATGAAGGTAACTGCTAGGAAGATCACAAATGAGAGCTGTTATGTCTGTGCAAACCCCTCATGGTGTGGGTACTACTCTCCCACTAAAGACCATCCCACTAAACACCTCAGAGACATTAGGAGTAATGATAGCTTTCACTCAGGGTGTTTCAATAAAAAATAGGAATGTGCGAGACATGAGTAATAACCTTAAACTACTGAATATCAGTGTAGTTAATTATGGGGGCTCCACAGTCCGGTTCTGGAATATGTCTTTGGTGGCAGATCAGGAAATTCATCAACCTGTGATGACGATAAACCCCACCGGACAGTTAGGTACTGTTTGTTTTTCTAGACAATGTGTTATGGCTGAGGATCACTATCTAGGAACTTCACCATGCAAGCAAAAAGTTATAGCTACCTGTGGAATGATATGGGATCAAGGGGCAACAGATACATGCAGGTATAATGTGCCATATGTTGCTCCGTTAAATTTAACTAATACCATCAGTTTACATAGACCAGGTTATGACAACCCGGTTGTTAGAATGCCTTCTAGTGATGGGTATGGGTCTTTAAGGGAACATGTGTATGTGTGTGGGAAATATGTTTACCAGTCACTCCGACCGGGGTGGTGTGGGACTTGCTATTTTGCCAAACTAGTGCCCTCTGTTACCTTGTTCCCTAACCTCACCCACTTCCATACAGATTATACTCACTATTATGTGCCATCCAGACATAAGCGTTCCACAGTAAGAGTGTCTCCAGAGGAGAAAGGATTCGGAGGGCTCTTCCCCTGGTGGGGAACTGTGAACAACGCACACAGGATAGATGAGATTGCTCTGGAACTGGAAAATTTAACAGCTTTAGTGGGTGAGGGTTTTTTATCTCTTTCTCCCAGTATTCAGGGCCTCAGAAATGTGGCTCTGCAGAATAGGATGGCTTTAGACTTGCTGCTCGCAAGTCAAGGAGGTGTTTGCCACATAATCGGAACAGATTGTTGCACATACATACCAGATATTTTTGATAATATGACGCATATAGTTTCCCATCTAAATGACCTATTGTTCGAGGAGAAGAACAAAGACTCTCAAATTCCTGAAGGATGGAATTGGGGGTCATGGGTAACTCTAACGGGTTGGGAAAATATGTTGTTGAAATTTTTGACACCTATTCTGATTTCATTTTGTGTATTAGTGTTGTTGGCCTGTTTTATTGTCCCTTGTGTTAAGACTATGGTTACTTCCTTAATCAAGTCTATGATTGGACAATATGTTCAACTTCCTGAATCTAATTCATCCTGGACTCTTCCCTTCCAGGATGATGACATGTTATAAAGATGTTTAGAGGTTGTTGAGCCTTTTAGTCTCAAAGGGGGGATTGTGATGGCTGTTTTTATTCTTGTGTAATGATTAATGGATGAAACAGACATGTATGTTGAAAGAGGAATGAACAGATGTGATTCTCGTGGGTTTAACTAACTTTATGAGTGTTGTTTAAAGGTAGTAGATGTTTATGGCCTTCCTCCTTTTGTTTGACACTTAGCAAATGATCACTGCAGGGGTCACTCAAGGGGGTTTGATCAGAGGGGTGCAGGGATTCCTTACGTGTATACAGGAAGGGGGTCTTTTGTGTTGTAAACAAAGATAAGGGACCTCTGAGACAGATGGTACATGAAAGAGGTCACTCCAGGGGGCTGAGACAGAGATGGAGACACGATGTCTATACACTTTGATCATAGATCAAAGAAGTTTATTGATAACCTTTTGCTTCTCGAGGGGAGGGGCTTGTAGTGTATAAAGATGTTCATTCTCCTCTAAGTCTTTGCTCATTGTATGATGTCCTTCCGGTGATTTGTACTCTGAGTCCACCTGCAGGTGTAAATTAAACTTACCAAAGAGACAACTGTATGATTTGTGCTTGACTTTACAGAAATTCCCATGACACCACTGCCAACTTTGTAAATATGTTTGGATCGACTACTTTCCATTCCATAATAATGTAGTTCATACAACACATGTTAGGACATTAGCATATTATTACAGAAACAATGATACCGTCATTTTGATTTTGAGACTTTGAAAAATTATGACACCCTTTCGCAGAAAAACCTGCCTGAAGGTTAAAATTGTTAAATCTGCCAGATCAGACTGATTACTACATTGAGTAGGATCCAATGAGTGAACAAAAAACTCTTGGACATTCCAAATATGACCTTATTGTATGTGCCACTCTCTCTGCATCCTAGCGTACAATTTGTCAAATTTTTCCTTTTTCTCCCTAACCTAGTGAAGAGCACAGGTTATTCATATTGTACTGTCATTGTAATCTGAATTATTTGTCTAATTTTAATCTTGCTTAGCCAAACTAGATAGTATAAACAATGCCAAGATGTTACCATCCAAATGAACTGACAATTGACTTTTCCAGCTTTGGACTAAACATGTTCAAGTTCGCCATCAGGAACACACGTCAGGTGCGATCCTGAGAACCTGGTATTTGTGAACTACAGTTCGGCCTACATGTGTAGTCAAAAGCCTAAGGCCGCATGTCCTTTGTTCTGGAGAAAACCAGAAACCTCCAGAACTCAGTCTCCCAGGGTGCCTCAACGTCACACAGAGGTGTGAAAACCGACCGGGGGCACAAGTTTCAACTACTATTGGTCACTCTGGGCCCATGAGGTCACCAAGCCAATATAAGGCCAGTTCTCCCCCCTTCTTCCTCTTTCCATGCACCCCTCCGAGAGGAGCACACCGCTCTTCCTCGATTCCTCTCTCCGATTCCTCTCTCCGAGAGGAGCTCGAAGGTGCAGCTTTCCACTCACCTCAACAAGGAAACCTCCTCCTAATCCAAGCTCTACCAACCTTCAGGCAGCGACACGAGGTCCGGCCTAAACAACGAACAGCAAAACCGTTGCACCGCACAGCAGAACCACAAAGACAGGAGACGCAACCCAGCAAGACGACTTCACAGAACTTCGAACAGCACAGCAACCTTTACGCATACTCACATACACATCTTTGTTTAGTAAGTACACTGTTAGTAATTTGTGTTTTTATACTTTATTATCTTCATAATAAATGTTTTTCTTTCACAAATGTTTTTTCATTAATGTTGCATAACTGAATTTTGCCAACCTCTACACTGTCAAGAACTCTATATCCTTCAACTTAGCTAACTATCTATATGGTAATTTTGGTTATAGTTATTAATTTAATTGTTAATCAGAGTTCCAAATTTGTAGTTAGTACTTTTATGAGACTTAAACAATAAATTGGCTATCTTTTCCCTTCCTTTGAAGGGTGGTGCCCCGAGGTAACTTTAATCAATTAAAGTTATTTAATATTCATATTTTTAATAATCAATATTTTATTTTGATATCCAAATTTATTGAATGCCGAAAGGCACAGCATTTAATGGTATCACGTTTAATGCATTATTGCACAACATTAATGTTAAGGATACAAATCTGTTGTAAATTAAACAATTCGAAATAAAAGCTTGGTAATTAAGCATTGCTTCAACAAAACGAAATCTGTGCTTTTACTCTGAAGACAAAGGCAGAAAAAGGTAGATGCAGTTACATTCTAAGTCAACAGTAGATTACTGATAACCTGATGAATTACTGATAAACTACACATCTTAAAACCTAATTTTATAGACTTGCTTTCATGTGATGTTGGGTTTTTACTGTTTTTATCATTTTCTTACACCTTTTATTTTACTTGTTCATTTATTTTTATTGTCATATTACTGCTTTCATGTGTTCAAATTTTCATTTACTTTTCTTGCTTTGCTATTAAAGCACTTTTTAAAATCTTTCTTTTAAAAAGTGATATATAAATAAAGTTTATTATTATTGATATCCTCCCTCTTTGCTCCTTGGATGTGATAACACCTGGGTTTCTGTACTTGTAAGCACACACACCCCTAATGACAGCTTTTATTTACTGTGCACGTGTAGTAAATGTGTCCAGTGAATCCGATGTGTGCAGGGGTGACGAACCTGTTTTATTCGAGTAGTAGTTCGCAGTACAGTTGATGCACTCATAACAACAGGTGTGTTGACCTTCGGCTGTTTTTTTGAACTCTCCAGGGACGCAGCTATTGGAGCACTTGGAGATGATGTCCTGCAGAAATCAGAGAGATTACATTCAACACTTCATTTCATTATTCTTGTCTTATTTTGTATTATATTTCTTATATCAAATGTATTAGATTTTTCCTGAATTCTGCTTTTTGTATATACAAACTGAAATGGTGTTTTCAGCTTCAATGGTCTGCATGGTTTCAGTTAACACATTTTGCAGTAATGCATGTGTGTCACGTTCCTAAGGGCAGCAGGATTAGGGCCTACCTTCAGGTCCTGGAGGTGATGGGTGCTCACATTGGTGTAAGTGAAGTTGTTGGTGTTTAGGTTGTATTCAGCCACAACCTCAGTGAAATGATTATTTCCTCCATCTGAGCACCACATTTTCAGGTCGTAGCCCAGGTTGATGTCACCGCTGCCGTCAAACTTATAGGTTTTTCCTCGAAATTTAAACTCTTGCGAAAACAGAGGTTTCAGCAGCTACAGGATAGAAAACATTTCATTATCAGCCCAGTACCTTGGAAAAGTCTAAACCGCACTATCTTGATGTGACAATGATAAATAGCCCTGTGCAGAGTCCATCTCCTATCCCTTTGGCTGTGGGGTCTGCTGCTCACTTGTTGCACTTCAGCTCAACTCAGTGTCAGAGACCTCTGGGTACCTCCACAACCTTGTTTTTACACACACACACACACACACACGTGTAATTACCTCCCAGGGTTGCATTGTGCCTGGTGTTTTGCAGTCTCTGCTCCTGCAGACAGAAGCCACAGTCTGAGTAATGGCGCTGACAGCCATCTCAACACTAATGATAGTGGGGGCATGAGTGTGTTTCCTGAGATTTTTCACAGCTTCTGAAATAAGCTTAGTGTCTTCAAAATCTTTACTGGCATTTAGCTGCC
The DNA here is from genome assembly GCF_022539355.2 of Hippoglossus stenolepis. Lineage (NCBI taxonomy): Eukaryota > Metazoa > Chordata > Actinopteri > Pleuronectiformes > Pleuronectidae > Hippoglossus > Hippoglossus stenolepis. The sequence continues at coordinate 8,467,515 of NC_061490.1, forward strand.
AATAGAACTCCTTCATGAAGGGGTTATTCCTTGTAAATGCATGTCCAGCTGCCTCCAGCCTGCTCAGGTAGTCCTTAATTGATGACGTATCTCCACTCTTGAAGGTGAAGCCCACAACATATCCTATGTCCCTCAGAGTCGCGTTTACTTGCACAGAGTTGCTAGAGGACCAGGTGTCACTGGCCACCCAAACTCTTCTCATTGACTCCATGTTCTGTCCTGCTCTCAGTGTCTTATGCTTCAGATCCTGGAAAAGATACCTCATGTGAGTTGACTTGGCAAATGATACAATGACCTGCACCTTGGGATTGTTGAGGATGGTTGTGGCAGCGTCCCCGATATCAGAGTCGACATCATGACTGGTCACAGCCTGAGGTAGAATCGATATGAAAGCCACACAGATCCCCTTTTCAGAGGCCTGGGACACAAAGTGTTCCAGAGCTGATCGGCCATAATCTCCATCTGTGGTAACTATTCCCACCCAGTTCCAACCGTAGGTGTGGAGCAGACTGACCATGGCAGCTGTCTGATGTTTATCATTAGGAACAGTCCTCAAAAACGAAGGGAAGCGGCTCTTATCACTCAGAATGACAGCAGTTGATGAATAGCTGATCTGGAGAAAAAAACAGATGATATCATTTTTAAAGATGTGACCTCATGGTTGAATGAATGCACTAATTGGAAGTCACTTTGGATAAAAGTGTCAGATAAATGATCTGTAATGTAATTTAATATGTATCTACTCAGATCTTGAGTTGCAACTTACGACCTCTAATAAACACTTGTTCGTATGTCGTCACCTTCCTAAAATAATGGCCTAAGTCATTTTTTGACAAAAATGATTTTTATGCCTAAATCATCTCCTCATGATGCTGGCCACCTCTGGTAAAATCGCCTACATCCTCAGTTGAACAGATCATGCAATTCTACCCTGTTGTATAATGGCCTATGTCAAGAGTGTGACTTAGGCCGTTTTATTTGTCTAAGTCAAAGACAATGTGACTAAGGCAATTTTACAAGCTTTTCAAGATGGCGGCTGCATCAAGAAGAATGAAAATCTACCTAGCCGCTGAAGTTATTTCCATGATTCAGGGCTCGTCCCCTATTGGTAAGTGATGAGGTTTACTATAATATAGTCTAGGCTATAAATATTGCATAGTTATTTAGTCTTTTAATCAGTCTTTTTAGTCAGCATTTTAGTCAGCAAAATAGCTAAGTCCATGAAGCTAGCATTTAGCTAGCAAGAGTGGAAAGGCTCCAGAATCTGTGGCTGTTACAAGTGATAGGCTTTCAGGATCCTCTTTACTTTTGTGTTTTTATTTAATGAAAATCTCACTTGAACATAATATTAGTAATCATAACATCATTTGACCGGTATAATAGTATGCCTGTTGTGCAGTGTCTAGAGGCAGCTTGTGCACCCTAGGGTGCATGCACTCCACTTTGGGAATCCCTGATGTAGCTTAATACAAGTGACCACAAGGCAATGGATGTTTTTCAGAATGATCACACATTTGTGACTGTACACCTCAAAGGGTTGAAATGTTTTCCTTTTTGTAGGAGATGCACTTGACAATTCTGACACCGATCAGGCCTCATCCACTGAAAATGACAATGAGACCGTCGTTGAAAAGATGAAGCAGCATGTACCAGGCCAAGACTCTGTTTCAGATGGAGCAGACAATACCTTAAACACTCCCGCGGATTTAGTTCAAGATGCCAAGCAGACACATCCACACCATAAAGAGGACATATCTGATGATGATGATTTCATAAGCGATCCAGACTATACCCCATTCTGTAATGAGTCCTCTGCCCCTGAAAATGTAGACAGCCTAACCATGGTAGCAACAACTCCAGAACAGCAGGATGAGGATGAGGATGAGGATGTGGATGAGGATGAGGATGAGGATGAGGATTTAAACAATACGGTCAAAAGGAAAAGAAATAAAGGCCTTAGTCCGGGAACATGGAAGCAAAATGAATCGAAGGAGAAACGTCTATAAGGAATGTCATACAAGAGCAAAGGTGGCAAAGAAATAAGTGTAAAGGCTGTGGGTCCTCCCTGCAACTCGAAATTATGTCAGCGAGTCTCAACTCGAGACCGCAAAGTCATTACAGAAGAGCAGCGGCAGTGGATCTTTCAGTGCCACAGTTTTGTTTGGTAACGCACAAAACTGCTTCACCTTTAACTTTCCCAGCAAAAAGGTTAAGATGCATATGTGTCTCAATTCAGGGGCTGCATCCTATGGCGGACACAGGGGCCCACGAAAGAGGAGGTCTTTGTAGAGGCCGAACTGAAGTTATATGGTCTGGTTTACAGAGGATTTTCAAGTTCTCCATCAACAGAGGATGCAGCTTTATCTGTGGATCCTCACTTTGAATATGTCCTGGACTGTGCAAATGTTCATGATCATAAAAGGTACGGCTGCTGATGTTTATCAGCTGCCACTGCAAACCTGTTCTGCTGCTTTCTATAACAGTCAACGCTATGTGTGTCAGTGTTGCCACAGAGGGTCAGCAGCTTACTTGAGGAATCATCTGGAGTGTCAGTTGCCTGGCGATGGCAATGGATACTTCAGAGTAAGAGCCACCTATAACAGCCATGACTGGCTGTCCACAGGCAGAGGTGTTGCTCTCTGTGTAGCAGTTGTCCCGCTGCATGAAGTCTCCTGTGACTCTCAGAGCTGTGCTGGGATCATCGCAAGAGTCCACGATTAGGTAACCCAGAGTGACGTTCACAGCCTTGAGCAGAGGGGACTTATTCATGACCTCAATCGCATTGATCATAGCCAGAGCAAAAATCAGGCTTCTTTCATCAAATCTGTGAGAACAATACATTTATTATTCCAATAATAAATACAGGATGTATGTGATAGAATGGAGACTGTGAGGGACAAGAAGACAGAGAACAAATAACTGTGTGACAAATAAAAATAATTCTAAAACTAAAAATCTATTTCTTTTACTTGAAATCTCTACATATGAGACAAAGGTTGAATTATCCAACGCCCAGTCTCTGGCGGGTGTGTTCTTCATCAAATGAGTCTAACCCACACAATAAGGAGGTAAGGTTGACTCGTCTCAGTGAACAAAATTACATCTTGAAGTGTCAGTGAGAAAATCTTTGTACATTTCCTAATATGTATTTGTTGCCGTACTTCAGTTGAGTGTTACCATCTCATAATGCATTTTCTTCTTTCTATTTTTTCTTGACATTTTAGAGGGAAATATTACTTTTTATTCCACACCATTTATATGAGAGCAACAGCTCGCAAGTACTATGCCAATTGTTAATTACCAAAAATATTAATTTAACCCTAACCCCAAAGTTTGGTACAGTATATTGTAACTGTGTTTCTGTTTCTGATAATACTTCACATTTGACTGCTATCAATATTATTATCAATATTTAAATATACACATTGACAACTTTATTACTTTTACACTTTGAATACATTTGGAGTATCACTTTGAGTGCATGATTGTTACATTTATTTGTTATGGCACGTTTTGAAATATGCTGTTACTACTTCAAGTCTCTCATAACATTTTTGAGAAACAAATGTTTGGATAATTGATTTCATTAATCTGGATGATCTCACCTGATACATGGCTGTGGTTGTGGTATGAAAGAGTAGTTTTTGTCATGTACATCCTCATGAATGGGAAAGATTCCTGCGATGATGATATCTCCTGCAGCTGTAGCTTCCATCCTCCTGGTATAATTTTCAGTGGCATGTCCTGTATCCATAATAAAAAGGAAAACTGTGATATGAAAGTTGATTACAAGAACAACCCAGGCCATATCACTATCCTCTGTGTTTGCTGTCTGAGCTCTCGCTGGTTTTTCACCTCTGGCAGAGTGATACCTTTTTAAGCATCTTGCCAAGGCTAAAATAAAACTCTCTCTTGCTTCCTCATTCACACTTTTCTCTTCTCACATTCTCCCCTGTAGCCCTGCCCACTTCATGACTGACAGTGAGGGAGTCATTGTTCTGCAGCTTTCATCATATCTGCTCTTGTGCCTACGCATTTCGCAGCTCACAGCACATTTTCAAATGTTGTGTTGTGTAAAAAACGAAATGCATCAGTTTACAATCATATACCATAGAAAAAGATTAAACCCCCACGTTAGAGGAGCTTCAACTAGACAAATTAATCCATCATTAAAATTAGTACTTGGAAGAATTTATATTGTATATAGCACCTTTCAAAACACAGTTATAAGGTGCTTCACAAGTTAACAATGAAACATTTTAAGTAAACAATAAAAACAATTGCAAAAGCAGTTTGAAGATCACCGACAATAGAGCACTGACTGTTGAAGAATTAAAAAGAGTAAAAAGTAGATCAAATAAAAACTAGGGCTACGTTGTAGCACTAACGGGCCCGAGCACAAGCATTTTGAAGCCTGTTGCGGTTAGTGGAGAGAGCGATCAATGACCAAGCGCACATCTCTGCGTTGCATGTGTTTTGCGCACTGCGGCAAGGACAAATGCTTCACTTCCTGCGTCCGTCGAGCGATGTCGATCCTTGCCTGCTAATTGCTCATTACGGTCCACGCTATCATTTGCACATCACACTGTGAACATTTTATGTAAATCGAATGATAGTTGTAAAACAAAGCGTACTTCCTGTTGCCAGTAGGTGGCGCTAGCACTATTATTACATACAGACTAATAGATCTGTTCAAGTAGGGGCTCTGATGTAGCGTTTTTCAATTTTGTGTCAATTGGACAATGTTACAACAACTTAATTATCACACTGATCAGTAGGTGGCACTATGACCCTGAACTAATATTAATATATGGATGTGTTCAGGTCAGGATTGTGATCATAGGTCAGTAGTTCGGAGCCGGTTGGATAATGCAGAGTGGATTTACAAAGTACTTCCTGTTTCATGGCGAATCAGTAGGTGGCGCTATGACACTGAGGAAATATTGACACATAGAGCTGTTCAGGCTTGGTCTCTGATCATGAGACATCAGTTTGGCGGTGATAGGATTATGCACACTGGAGTTATGACAACATCGTCTCCTTTGGCGAAGGATGATCCTTCGCCGCACCTCAATGTTTACACGGTTTGAGGAAATGTCACAATTCTGACCATGATCCAATGACTTGACTGAGCTCTTTTGAGCTGTATATTGTAAAGCAGCCAGGAGCAGTTCATCAAAGTAAAAACATGTCACTTCCTGTAGCCAGCAGGTGGCGCTGTGATTTTAAGTCAAGATTTCTGTGTAGATGTCACCAGGCCGGGACTCTTGTCTTACATGTCTAGTTTGGAACTTGATTGGGACAAATATGTCAGAGATACAGAACCTCATGTTTTGATGGCGTGTAATCAAACTTTGATGCCACGCCACGGTCACACCATGTGATGAAATCGAATATACCGAGGCAGATTATATCTCCATCTTGTTGAGATGACATTCCCAGAAGTTGAAGTTGATCTGATGAAAGCCCTAGGACAAGTTCATCAGAGTAAAATTGTAGAAAATGGCCAAAATGGCCACCAAAGCCACAATGGCCACCAAAGCCAAAATGGCGGGCTTCCTGTTTGGTCTAGCATATTTATCCAAGAGACTTTTTTGTTTGTCATGAAAAGACACATGTCCCTATCGATTTTTGTAGATGTCGGCCAATCGTAGTGCCAGGGCTATCCTTTAGGGTGCGCTAGTCAATTATTTTGACACGCCCATTCCTTAAAACCATATAAATGTGCTGTTGCTGCACAAATGTAGTTTGAGTGAGATAGAACAATGAACACTGAAGTTACAGTAATTTCGTGTGTCACGGCGAGTTGATGAACTTTAACGCCACACCATTAATATGGTGTTTGACGAAAAGTCCCAGTAATCTTATGCCTACATTATCAATGTCTTGAGACCCGTTTGATACAGTTTGACATGGTTGCGGTCAGTGGATGAGGAGGAATACATCCAAGTGTAAGACATGCAAAAAACAAGACATTTCCTGTTCCTGACAATGCACAGTGGAGTTATGACAACATCGTCTCCTTTGGCGAAGGATGATCCTTCGCCGCACCTCAATGTTTACACGGTTTGAGGAAATGTCACAATTCTGACCATGATCCTATGACTTGTCTCAGCTCATTTGAGCTGCATATTGTAAAGCAGCGAAGAGCAGTTCATCAAAGTATAAAACATGTCACTTCCTGTAGCCAGCAGGTGGCGCTGTGATTTTAAGTCATGATTTCTGTGTAGATGTCATCAGGCCGGGACTCGTGTCTTACATGTCTAGTTTGGACTCGATTGGACCAAATATGTCCGAGATACAGAACCTCAAGTTTTGATGGCGTGTAATCAAACTTTGACGCCACGCCACGGTCACACCGTGTGATAAAAATCGATCTTTGAGGTAGTTTTCATCTCCATCTTGCTGTGATGACACGCATCTCCATATGAAGTTGATCTGATGAAAGCCCTGGGACAAGTACATCAAAGTAAAAATGTGGAAAATGGCCAATATGGCCACTAAAGTCAAAATGGCGGGCTTCCTGTTGCTTTTTTCCAATTGCACCACTGAACTTTTTTGTTTGTCTGGTCATGATAGACCTGGGCTACGATTTTTGTGAAGATCGGTGAGGTGCTCGGGCCTAAATAAATGCTTTCTAGGGTAATTATCTCAGAAAACAGAGCTGTATTTATTTTTACTTTAAAAAGAAAGTCCTGCCCTAAGGTTATCAATGTGTCCTCTGTATGTGGCTGCACCTTCACAGCAAGTGTGGAAGTTGTCTATTTGATCTGTTAACAATTTATAAAAATAAGATTCGGGTTCCAAAATATTCAACAATCTTAATTTGCCAAATAAATCAAGTCGTATCAAAGCAAATATTTTTTGTACAGTCCCTGTTATGGATGTTTGTGTTGCACAATTTTTATAAAAAAACAATTTAAAACAACACTTTTGATGTTTATTTTTCACCGATAATGTACTTGGATAAAATTATTAAAATTGAAAATAATAAAATGAATAAACAAAAATACATGTTCTATCAGGGTTTTATTTTATTTATTTTGTTAAATGAAAACTTATCTCGAATATCCTAGATAATTATCTCAGAAAACAGTTCTTATGCCAAAAGAAAAAAATTCACCTGAATCTGGGACAGGTTTACTTAATTTAAACCTTTCTATAAAGGTTTTAAAATCTAGTGACTTCAATCAACAGCAAGCAAAAGTAACAATAACAGATTATTCATTCAGTAATCTCCATCATTCCATTTGGGCGACTCAGGAACAGATAGTCCTTGCAGGTAAAAGACTCATCATCGATCACCCCATTGTCTTCTCCACATGTTTGGTGAAACCAGCGGCTGCAGAACACAGGACAAACTCTTTTTGATCATCTCAGTTTAGAGAGCTGACTGATTATGTGCCAGTTTGCTAATCCAGACAACTGTGTCAAACGAGACAGGGACAACTGCATTACCATTAACTCTGTCTGACAACTGCTGACATTACACTACACCTCTGTAGTTTGATCTTTTTTTATTCCAGGAAGACCCAAATGCACACACATTACACCTTCTAGTACCAAGTGACTGTCCTAGATTACCTAAAGTATGCTGTCCCACATTATCAATCATGTTTGATAAAGTGGGACAACTAACCAAAAAGTCAAATAGCTGCGTCCTCCTCACAACCCATTTTAAATAATGACAGTTATATGCTGCTTCTTCTGGAGGAAGTGTTGTGTTGCTGACCTCTGTGTAAACTTGCAGCCTGCCTTTGTCACGACTCACATTCGAGGTAACCAGCTTAGCAGAGAGGGTGGCAGAGCACAGATGATGTCCCACCGATAGACTGTTTCCTCTGACACTGAACTCCCAGATACGGAGATAGAATCAGAGGTTTTGCTGGAATATTGATACACATTGTTTCTGGAAAGCACTGCTGTGGTGTTTTTGTTCCTTCCTGAAAATGATAACGTAGCACTTTGGTAAGAAATGGCAGCTGAGGATGCCATAGTTGGACATGAGAATGACCACCATCTCCACAGCCGAAAGGTAAACCTCCTGAGGTGGTAATGAGACAGGAACAAAGAGCATCCAGGAGATAAGGTAGAGCAGCATACTGAAGGTGATGAACTTGCCTCATTGTAGAACTGGGGAAGTTTGCCTTTGAAGGCACAGATGAAACACACAAATGCTAGGAAGTTATGTGAGTCTAATATCAATTCAAGGCTAAATATGAGCCCTCGACACTCCTCCAGCAAAGTGGTTGGTTGCATGACGATTTGATGAAATGGGCTCTTGAGGACTAGCCAGCAGATACAAATAATCACCTGCAAGGCCACACAGAGGCTGGCCATGACGTATATTTGAAGAGCTTCCAAGAGAACTCCTGCAGTGCAGGGTTGAACTGAAGGCTGTAGCAGGATCTGCAGGGTCTTGATCAGGATGCAGGAGACGCACAGAGTGAAGCTGACACCAAGAGCACCTGTCGCAGTCCTTACACTGGAAACTGTTGGGCCGATCAAAACAGCACGGCGCTGATGTAACTGATGAATAGAGAGAATAGGATGACCTGGCCTAGCAAGCCCTCCGGCAAAGCCTTCATTTACAGGAGTGTCGCTGATGTAAAAACAGAGCTGACACCATCACAGCCAGGATGATACCCAGGGCAGAAAAGATCAGAGCACTACAGCAAATTCAACTGCTCAGGAGAAGAGCACGACTTGGGGGTGCAGCTGAGCTGCCCTCTGCTGACCACTCTTGCTTATACATAGCTCAGACACTGATCCATGTCTGCAGGGATGGAGGATTGCAAGCACAGGTACTGATTAAACAATAAAGATCCTATCTGACTCCACAGAATCCCACACCCATCTTGGTGATTAAGCTAACTTGGCTCTAAAAGTATAAGCATGAGCATAACCAGGTAAGTGAGAAGTGTCAGTTTATTTTAAAAGATGTTTATCAGTTTCATCACTTAATGTTAAGAGGGAGTTTCCAGGCATCTAGATCTTTATCAAGTTGTTATCAACATGAAGTGTGACTGCCTTGGAAGGAACATCAGTTTCACAGTAACAAGTGTGTCACACCAGCTCACACTTGTGGTTCTTAGTATTTCTGTAAGGGACAAGATTTTACTTAATTTATTTTGTGTTGTTCTTTCAGTCTATTATTATTGTAACTAGTATACATGTTGAAAAGTAAAAAACAGAACCTTTCCATTGTGGTTACTTAATTGAAAAACTGATTATGTGGAGAGATTTGTCTATTCAGGAGCTCTACTTGCCTTGCAACCAGAGGAAACTGGGTCTAAATTGAGTTCAGCTATCATGGTTCCTGCTTCCCTGAAAGTCTCTGCCTGGGCAGGTCAAGAAGCCCTCTAATGGCTACGGACTTAACCTGACATCTTGTTCCATCGTTGTTGTCATGCAGTATGATGCAGACACAAGATCATTTACATGGACACAGAAACCGGACACTAGTGTTCTGTTTATACTGCAATGTGTATCTGCATATAGGGTGAATTCTGTGTGGACTTGGACATTGCAATGTGGGACTTAAGCTTCTGAAGTCTGTTCATTTCCTGTTCTAACCAAATCTAGTCAACAGGACTTTGCATTTACTGGTTACCATGGACATCATGTTACTGAAATCACATGACTTCATGGGGGTCACAGAAAGCGTTAGACCAGTTTAATCAGAGGTCTCTTGGAATTGCATGACAAGCCTAATGACACGGATTCTGACAAGATTAATACAGCACAATGCACTAAACGTGATACCTAAAATGGTGTGCCTTTCAGCATTCAATAAATTTGGTTATCAAAATGATAAATAAACAGCATCAAAGGGTTCATTGTTGAGATGTATGATTCTAAATTTCCATAGGCAACCAACTCGCCTGTCAGAGCAAAGCAGCCAGGGAACAAGAGATAAATGCCCTGAGAGCGCAAAATGCTCTTCTCCTCCAGGAGGTCTCAAACTGCTAGTAAGAAAGCCCTGCACTATTTAGAAGACCAGCACTCAGCAGAGTCAGGATCTCTATTCACACAAGGAGGAATTGTTAAAACTTAGATTAGAAGGCCCGGCCCTCACATCAGTTTTTCACAATGTGACTCTGGTTATTCGATTCACACTCTCCAATAGTGTACGGTTAACTCCTCACTTCCAAGATGGGACAGAATCCCATCCGACCAGTCTTTGGGAAACAAAGTCACCCTGGATCCTCCACTGAGGCAAGAGGTGAGCTTTCCCTAACTTCCCATCTCTCTGACTCTGACACTGACATTGATGACGCATGTAGTTTATCCTCCAGAACACATTGTGCCTCATATACTTCGTGATCCACTGATGCATGACACATTTTTCCATGCACAACTCTCCAAAGGGGGACTTCAACATTCAAGAATGTTTTAGCACTTCTAACCAGAGAGACCTGTAGCAGGTGATGCACGTGCCTGACCTCACAGTGTCCCTCTGATTTGCTTGATTTCTAGCTAAAGATAATGAACAATTTGATCCAGACAACTGTGATAATAATATTGATAATTACTTTAGGGAACTAGATCTCAGCCTAAGTGAGTGCCAAATGCAACAGAAAGAGAAGGTTAAATCCAGGTTAAAAACCAGCTCTACAGCTATTCACAAGTTTATTCCAGTCACTTCTTCCAGTGTCACAAGTAACTACACAGAGCTCCGTCAAGCACTAGTCGAGGAATTCTCTTATACTGCTGACGAGATAACATCCATTGTTACAGCATCCCAAATTAAACATTCACGCGGCAATCCCAGGATTATTTCAGACGGCTTGATGCATGTTTATTTTCAGGGAAAAGAAACGTGACCAGGCCTAGAAGAACATCCCACCTTCAAGTCCTTATTCTTACGTAACCTACATCCATGTATACGCACACATATTGTACTGATGACACAGCAAGGAAACCTGAATGTGGCAGAGATCAGGAAGATGTCACAGGCGGGTTTAAATCATTGTTACTCTATACAGTAGGTGCAACTGAGCTCACAAACAAACAGCACGGGTGTCAAATTCATCCGCAGCCTCAAAATTATCCACAACAAAACAAAGGGGGTGTGACAACAGGTACAAAAAAGGGACACAGAGCATACCCACGATGTCCACCAACTTCTCAGAGACAGGCATCCCACAGTAGAAGCCAGGAATACACTCTGACATTCTGGCCCAGACAAATTACTACTGCTCAGAAGATACTACAGCATCTCTGAGTACAGTTCAAACATGGTTATGACCAAGCACATATGACAGCGCCTCTGAAGTCCTCTTGGACTCTGGCTCCCAGAGCGTTACAGCTCTGAGCAACGACAGGCGATCCAGAGCTCGCTTCCTCACGGCTATAACTAACACCGTTAACCCCTGGGTACTGACAGTGGGTATTAAGTTTCTTGCAGTTAATAGGAAAAACTGTTTTGTTAGCAACAGCAGCAACTCCAAACCTAAATTCTGATTCAACTTATATACTCACTGCCAGTCTCATAAATATGTTTGGATCGACTACTTTCCATTCCATAATAATGTAGTCCATACACATGTTAGGACATTAGCATATTATTACAGAAACAATGATACCGTCATTTTGATTTTGAGACTTTGAAAATTATGACACCCTTTCTGCAGAAAACCTGCTCTGAAGGTTAAAATTATTAAATCTACAGATCAGACTGATTACTACATTGAGAGAGTCCAATGAGTGAACACAAACTCTTGAGATTCCAAATATGACCTTATCATTGTATGTGCCACTCTCTCTGCATCCTAGCGACAATTTGTCAAATTTTTCCTTTTTCTCCCTAACCTAGTGAAGAGGCACAGGTTATTCATATTGTACTGTCACGTAATCTGAATTATTTGTCTAATTTTAATCTTGCTTAGCCAAACTAGATAGTATAAACATGCCCAGATGTTACCATCGAAATGAAACTGACAATTGATCTTTCCAGCTTTGGACTAAACATGTCTGTTCGCCCTCAGGAACACACGTCAGGTGCTATTCTGAGAACCTGGTATTTGTGAACTACAGTTCGGCTCTACATGTAGTCAAAGTCGTTCTGTGTCCTTTGTTCTGAGAAAACCAGAAACCTCCAGAACTCAGTCTCCCAGGGTGTCTCAACGTCACACAGAGGTGTGAAACCGACCGGGGTACAAGTTTCAACTACTATTGGTCATTCTAATATGACCCTATGAGGTCACCAAGCCAATATAGCCAGTTCTCCCCTTCTTCCTTCCATGCACCCTCCGAGAGGAGCACACCGCTCTTCCTCGATTCCTCTTTCCGATTCCTCTCTCCGAGAGGGAGCTCAAGGTGCAGCTTTCCACTCACCTCAACAAGGAAACCTCCTCCTAATCCAAGCTCTACCAACCTTCACAGGCAGCGACACGAGGTCAGCCTAAACAACGAACAGCAAAATCTGCTTGCACCGCACAGCAGAACCACAAAGACAGGAGACGCAACCCAGCAAGACGATTTCTCACAGAACTTCGAACAGCACAGCAACCTTTTTTCCCTTTCCATGGACGGGTATCACAACTGGGCCTAATAATTATACTAGGCTAAGCAAAGACTGTTTATTTGATTCCTTGTGATGTTTATAAGTTTGATTTGTGCTGCTGTGATATTTTGGTTACAAGTTATTTGAAAAGATGTTAGTTATGCTCTTCAGTCTCTTCCTTGCATGCATCTAGTAATCCTCTAATTTGGCACCAACACAGAAACACGCATATCTCAGCACCCATCTCTCTGACCTCTGCCATGTCGTGTAAACATTCCAAAGGAGGGGCGTCTTCTTGGAGTGGCCAACCACCATTTTGGAAGCAAATATGACGCTCACTCACACAGACACACACACACGCATACCACATACACATCTTGTTTAGTAAGTACACCGTTAGTAATTTGAAAGTTTTTATACTTTATTATCTTCATAATAAATGTTTTTCTTCACAAATGTTTTTCATTAATGTTGCATAAGTGAATTTTGCCAACCTCTACACTGTCAAGAACTCTATATCCTTCCAACTTAGCTAACTATCTATATGGTAATTTTGGTTATAGTTATTAATTTAATTGTTAATCAGAGTTCCAAATTTGTAGTTAGTACTTGCGAGACTTAATCAATAAATTACTATCTTTCCCTTCCTCTTTGAAGGGTGGTGCCTCAGGTAATCTTTAATCAAATCAAGTTATTTAATATTAATATTTTTAATATTAATATTCAATATTTTATTTTGATAACCAAATTTATTGAATGCCGAAAGGCACAGCATTTAGTTTGGTATCGCTTAATGATTATTGTACAACATTAATGTTATGATACAAATCTTGTTGTAAATTAAACAATTCGAAATAAAAGCTTGGTAATTAAGCATTGCTTCAACAAAACGAAATCTGTGCTTTTACTCTGAAGACAAAGGCAGAAAAAGGTAGATGCAGTTGGCATTCTAAGTCAACAGTAGATTACTGATAAACTGATGAATTACTGATAAACTACACACATCTTAAAACCTAATTTTATAGACTTGCTTTCATGTGATGTTGGGTTTTTACTGTGTTTTATCATTTTCTTACACCTTTTATTTTACTTGTTCATTTATTTTTATTGTCATATTACTGCTTTATGTGTTCAAATTTTCATTTACTTTTCTTTGCTTTGCTATTAAAGCACTTTTAAAATCTTTCTTTAAAAAGTGATATATAAATAAAGTTTATTATTATTGATATCCTCCTCTTTTGCTCCTTGGATGTGATAACACCTGGGTTTCTGTACTTGTAAGCACACACACTTAATGACAGCTTTTATTTACTGTGCACGTAGTAAATGTGTCCAGTGAACTGATGTGTGCAGGGGTGACGAACCTGTTTTATTCGAGTAGTAGTTCGCAGTATGCTGATGCACCATAACAACAGGTGTGTTGACCTTCGGCTGTTTTTTTGAACTCCAGGGACGCAGCTATTGGAGCACTTGGAGATGATGTCCTGCAGAAATCAGAGAGATTACATTCAACACTTCATTTCATTATTCTTGTCTTATTTTTGTATTATATTTCTTATATCAAATGTATTAGATTTTTCCTGAATTCTGCTTTTTGTATATACAAACTGAAATGGTGTTTTCAGCTTCAATGATCTGCATGTTTTCAGTTAACACATTTTGAAGTATTGCATGCGTGTCTGTGAGTGTGTAATGTCCCTAAAGGCAGGTGGATTAGGGCCCACTTTCAGGTCCTGGAAGTGATGGTGCTCACATTGGTGTAAGTGAAGTTGTTGGTATTTAGGTTGTATTCAGCCACAACCTCAGTGATATGATTATTTCCTCCATCTGAGTACTACATTTTCTAGGTCGTAGCCCAGGTTGATGTCATCAGCTGTCGTCAAACTTATAGGTTTTTCCTCTAAGTTTAAACTCTTGCGATAACAGAGGTTTCAGCAGCTACAGGATAGAAGACATTTCATTATCAGCCCAAAGGTTTTGAAAAGTCTAAACTCACTATCTGATGTGACAATGATAAATAGCCCTGCAGAGAGAGTCCATCTCCTATCCCTTTGGCTGTGGGGTCTGGTTGCTCACTTGTTGCACTTCAGCTCAACCTATGGGCCTCTTGCCAAGTTGTTGAGGAGCAGCTTGAGCCAGAGACCTCTGCACCTCCACAGTCTTGTTTTCCACACACACACAAACACACACACACACACACACACACACACACACACACACACACACACACACACACACACACACACACACACACACACACACACACACACACACACACACACGTAATTACCTCCCAGGGCTAGCCAGGCTCTGGGTGTTTTGCAGTCTCTGCTCCTGCAGACAGAAGCCACAGGTCTGAGTAATGGCGCTGACAGCCATCTCAACACTTACAGAATAATATGAGTGTTTTTGAGATTTTTCACAAAATTAAAATGTTTAGTGTCTTCAAAACCTTACTGGCATTTAGCTGCAAATAGAACTCCTTCATGAAGGGGTTATTCCTTTTTTGTAAATTCATGTCCAGCTGCCTCCAGCCTGCTCAGGTAGCCCCACTGATGACGATTTCCACTTGAAGGCAGTCAGCTAACGACCTTATGTCCCCTAGAGTCGCTACATTTTCACAGAGCTTCTGGAGGACCAGCTGTCACTGGCCACCCAAACTCTTCTCATTGACTCCAAGTTCTGTCCTGCTCTCAGTGTCTTATGCTTCAGCTCCTGGAAAAGATAATTCTGCGAGCTGACTGGCAAATGATAAATGATCTGCACCTGGGATTGCTTGCAGATGGTTGTGGCAGCGTCCCCGATATCAGAGTCGACATCATGACTGGTCACAGACTGAGGTAGAATCGATTTGAAAGCCACACAGATCCTCTTTTCAGAGGCCTGGGACACAAAGTTCCAGAGCTGATCGGCCATAATCTCCATCTGTGGTAACTATTCCACCAGTTCCAGCCAGAGGGAGCAGACTGACCATGGCAGCTGTCTGATGTTTATCATTAGAAATAGTCCTCAAAAACGAAGGAAGCGGTTTTATCACTCAGAATGACAGCAGTTGATGAATAGCTGATCTGGAGAAAAACAGATGATATCATTTAAAGATGTGACTCTCATGGTTGAATGCATGCATCTATTGGAAGTCACTTGATAAAAGTGTCAGATAAATGATCTGTAATGTAATTTAATATGTATCTACTCAGATCTTGAGTTGCAACTCATAACCTCTAATAAACACTTGTTCGTATGTCGTCACCTTCCTAAAAATATGGCCTGTCATTTTTTTGACAAAAATGATTTTTATGCCTAACCATCTCCTCATGATGTTGGCCACCTCTGGTAAAATTGCCTACATCCTCAGTTGAACAGATCATGCACTCCTACCCTGTTGTATAATGGCCTATGTCAAGAGTGTGACTTAGGCCGCTTTTATTTTGTTCAACTAAAGACAATGACTAAGGCAATTTTTGCATAAGCTTTTCAAGATGGCGGCTGCATCAAGAAGAATGAAATCTACCTAGCCGCTGAAGTTATTTCCATGATTCAGGGCTCGTCCCCTATTGGTAAGTGATGAGGTTTACTATAATATAGTCTAGGCTATAAATATTGCATAGTTATTTAGTCTTTTAATCAGTCTTTTTAGTCAGACATTTTAGTCAGCAAAATAGCTTGTGTCCATGAAGCTAGCATTTATTAGCAAGAGTGGAAAGGCTCCAGAATCTGTGGTTGTTATAAGTGATAGGCTTTCAGGATCCTCTTTACTTTTTGTGTTTTTATTTAATGAAAATTCACTTGAATATAATATTAGTAATCATAACATCATTTGACCGGTATAATAGTAATTCGTTGTGCAGTGTCTAGAGGCAGCTTGTGCACTCTAGGGGTGCATGCACACCACTTTGGGACCCTTGATGTAGCTTTAAGGGTGTTGACCACAAGGCAATGGAGGTTTTTCAGAATGATCACACATTTGTGACTGTACACCTCAAAGGCTGAAATGTTTTTCTTTTGGTAGGAGATGCACTTGACAATTCTGACACCGATCAGGCCTCACCCACTGAAATGACAATGAGACTGTCGTTGAAAGATGAAGCAGCATGTACCAGGCCAGACTTGTTTCAGATGGAGCAGACACACCTAAACACTCCCGTGGATTTAGTTGAAGATGCCAAGCAGACACATCCACACCATGAAGAGGACATATCTGATGATGATGATTTGCTAAGTGATCCAGACTTTGCCCCATTCTGTAAATGAGTCCTCTGCCCCTGAAAATGTAGACAGCCTAACCATGGTGGCAAATAACTCCAGAACAGCAGGATGAGGATGAGGACGAGGAGGAGGGATTTAAACAATACGGTCAAAAGGAAAAGAAATAAACGCCTTAGTCCGGGAACATGGAAGCAAAATGAATCCAAGGAGGAACTGTCTGAAGAAGGTTCACATAAGAGCAAAGGTGGCAAGAAATAAGTGTAGGGTCCTCCTGCAACTCGAGTTATGTCAGCGAAGTCTCAACTCGAGACCGCGAAAGTCATTACAGAAGAGCAGCGGCACTGGATCTTTCAGAAGATTTGGGCAATGAATACCTGGGAAGAACGTCGGTTACGTCACCACTTTGGCCAATAAAGCCAAAATAAAGCAAAAGACAAAGCTGCTGAGGATCCTGATGCAATTCATCATTGTCCTACCAACAGAAGCTCAAGATGGAACAAGTCTCAAAGTGTGCAAGGCACTTTTTTCCTCTACACTTGGTCTCCTGAAAGAACCATTACACACAGGCTGGAATAAAGTTACCATCGACCATGACGAATGCGGCAGCGCCGCCGTCTACATCTGACCTAAGAGTGGCAATCATGCAAAGCTTGAAACTGATGTCAAGGATTTCCTTAAGGACTGGGCGTTGAGGGACCTGCCCACTGTTGATTCACACTACTGCAGAAGCACAGAGACCTTACAAAGACAAGAAGTTCCTTCAACTAGGCACAACTATCTCTGCAACTACATCTGGAAAAGTATCCATTCATTCCAAAAGATCAGTGTGATGTTTATGTTTATTCAAGCATGGGAATATCAGTAAGGTTGCACCCGAGGTATTTGCACACCTTCAATATCGCCATTTTGAAGGTGTGATCAAAGACCATCCAGAACTCAAGGAGATCATAGTGGAGCGACGGTTGCGCATCAGGAACCGCAATGCATGTGTGGCGCACGTATCTCTGAGTCAAGGAAATATGGCAGTAATAACACAGAAATACCTGTTGCAGGGCACACACAAATATGATAGCATGTAGTACTATTGAACGCAGGCTGCGCTGCTTGATATCTTCACCTCCTGGAGACTATGTCATCATACTCAGACTGCAGAACTGGCCATCACCTTGCCATGTGAAGGTGCTCAAGCATGATGAGTTCCTGAAAATGAATGGATCTTACTTCTATTAGCATCAGACCAGGCAAAAAGCTGGAGATCCGACTGCACGCCTATGGGCTCTTCAGTTTAGCAGTGAAAGAAATATCCATTTCAAGCTGTCCTTCTCTAGAGGACTCTGCGTGGGAAGCACTGCCACAGAGGGTACAGGTGCCAGTCGAGCGATAGCATGGATAAGAATGGCTTCATGTGCTCTGCCAACTGACAGAGAAAGTTCCAGGACTCCTGTGTCAATGAAGCACGCCATGCCCGTTGAGTGTCATCACTTCTTTGACACCGCCTACATTAATAGGCATCAGTCAAGAAACCCATGGTACAAGATTGAGGGAGAAGGGAGAGATGCACATGCCTCCTCAGCATTATGTTTAGTTAGTTTGTTAGTTATGCTTTATTGTTGAGAGAGTTGAAGGTTTAAAATTGCTTAAGTCACAAAGGCATGTTAAAAAATTTTCCTAAGTCATTTATTCTCCTCTTATTGTACATAATTGACAGACATTGTTACATGTCATTAGTCATCTATTGTCATAACCTTTTGAGTGAAGCATAAATATCATATATTCACATTTGGTAAACGTTTTGTGTTTTCTGAAAAAACCTGGAAAAATAACTTGGGCCATTATTTTGAAAGAGGGTGACGATGTGTAAGTTTCCCAACTTTTTTGGTTTTGTCATAGTTTTGTCGGTAATACACAGCAAACTGTTTCACCTGTAACTTTCCCAGCAAAAAGGTTAAGATGCATATGTGTTCCAATTCAGGGGCTGCATCCTACGGAGGACACAGGGGCCCACGAGAGAGGAGGTTCTTGTGGAGGTCAGTAACTGGCTATATGGCTCGTCACAGAGGATTTTCAAGTTCCCATCAACAGAGGATGCAGCTTTATCTGTGGATCCTCACTTTGAATAAGTGTCCTGGACTGTGCAAATGTTCATGATCATAAAAGGTACGGCTGCTGATTATCAGCTGCCACTGCAAAACCTGTTCTGCTGCTTTCTATAACAGTCAACGCTATGTGTGTAAATAAAAAGGCTACAGAGGTTCAGCAGCTGACGGAGGAATCATCGGGAGGTCAGTTGCCTGGCGATGGTAATGGATATTTCAGAGTTAGAGCCACCTATAACAGCCCATGACTGGCTGTCCACAGGCAGAGTTTTGCTCTCTGTGTAGCAGTTGTCCCGCTGCATGAAGTCTCCTGTGACTCTCAGAGCTGTGCTGGGATCAGCGCAAGAGTCCACGAGAGATTAGGTAACCCAGAGTGACGTCACAGCCTTGAGCAGAGGGGACTTATTCATGACCTCGATCGCATTGATCATAGCCAGAACAAAATCAGGCTTCTTCATCAAACCTGTGAGAACAATACATTTATTATTCCAATAATAAATACAGGATGTATGTGATAGAATGAATTGTGAGGGACAAGAAGACAGAGAACAAATAACTGTGTGACAAATAAAATAATTCTAAAACTAAAAATCTATTTCGCTTTACTTGAAATCTCTACATATGAGACAAAGGCTGAATTATCCAACGCCCAGTCTCTGGCGGGTGTGTTCTTAATCAAACAGAGTTCTAACCCACACAATAAGGAGGTATGTTGATCATTCTGTGAACAAAATCACATCTTGAAGTATCAATGAGAAAATCTTTTGCACGCTTCCCTAATATGTATTTGTTGTCAATTTCATGAGGTTACCATCTCATAATGCATTTTCTTCTTTGACATTTTTTCTTGACATTTTAGAGGAAATATTACTTTTTATTCCATCACATTTATAGAGAGCAACAACCCAAGTACTATGCAAATTGTTAATTACTAAAAATATTAATTTAACCCTAACTCCAAAGTTTGGTATAGTATATTGTAACTGTGTTTCTGTTTCTGATAATACTTCACATTTAACTACTATCAATATTATTATCAATATTTAAATATACACATTGGACAACTTTAGTACTTTACACTTTGAATACATTTTGAGTATCACTTTGAGTGCATGATTGTTACATTTATTTGTTATGGCACGTTTGAATATGCTGTTACTACTTCAAGTCTCTCATAACATTTTTGAGAAACAAATGTTTGGATAATTGATTTCATTAATCTGGATGATCTCACCTGATACATGGATGTGGTTGTGGTTTGAAAGAGTTGTTTTTTGTGTGTACATCCTCATGAATGGGAAAGATTCCTGCGATGACAATATCTCCTGCAGCTGTAGCTTCCATCCTCCTGGTATAATTTTCAGTGGCATGTCCTGTATCCATAATAAAAAGGAAAACTGTGATATGAAAGTAGATTACAAGAACAACCCAGGCCATATCACTATCCTCTGTGTTTAAAGGTCTGAGCTCGCTGGTTTTTCACCTCTGGCAGAATGATACTCTCCTTTTGGGGCATCTTCCTGGTTAAAAGAAACTCTCTTGCTTCCCATTCACACTTTTCTTCTCACATTCTCCCCTGCAGCCCTGCCCACTTCATGACTGACAGTGAGGGGAGTCATTGCCCTGCAGCTTTCATCATATCTGCTCTTGTGCCTACGCATTTCGCAGCTCACAGCACATTTTCAAATGTTGTGTTGTGTAAAAACGAAATGCATCATTACAGCAATCATATACCATAGGAAAAGATTAAACCCCCACGTTAGAGGAGCTTCAACTAGACAAATTAATCCATCATTAAAATTAGTACTTGGAAGAATTTTTGAGACATATAGCACCTTTCAAAACACAGTTATAAGGTGCTTCACAAGTTAACAATGAAACATTTTGGGCAAAACAATAAAAACAATTGTAAAGCAGTTTGAAGATCACCGACAATAGGGTTAATTGACTGTTGAAGAATTAAAAAGAGTAAAAAGTAGATCAAATAAAAACTAGGGCTACGTTGTAGCACTAACGGGCCCGAGCACAAGCATTTTGAAGCCTGTTGCGGTTAGTGGAGAGAGCGATGTGGTGGCAGTTTCTGTTTAATAATGATACTCTATTGTATAATAATACACACATAACATTGTCTCTCGGAAAGTTCAACCAAAACACCTGCAGGTGGGCTCACCCCACACAGCCACCTAGTGTGACGTGTATAGAATGAGCACAGAGCACAGGAGAATCACTTCACTTATACAATCAGAAGCCCCTCCCTGCGAGGAGCCAAAAGGTATTCTTCAGTCTCTTGATGTCTGACCAGGTTGGGCAGAGTTCCTGTCTCAGATCTCCGTCTCAGACCCCTGGTGTGCCTTTCTGGTGTGAGACAATCTGTCTTCGAGATCCCCTATCTAGATTTACAACATCAAAAGACCCCAGTCCTGTATACAATGCAGAGTTCCCCTCACCCATCTCTATCAGACACACTAAGTAACCCCCTGCAGTGAAGCATTTGCTAAGACACACATGTGGGGGCCATAAACACTTATAGTCCCCTCTGCAACTTTTGTAAGTCACAGAAACACATTTGTTATCTACTTCTTCTAAATACATATCTGTTCTTCTATTAAACATTACACAAATGCAAAATCTCATATTACTTTCCCCTTTGAGCCTAAAAGGCTCAATATCCTTTATACATCTTTATACCATCTCATCATCCTGGAAGGGAAGCATCCAGGATAGATGAGTTTCAGGAAGTTGAACATATCGTCCAATCATAGACTTGATTAAGGAAATAACCATAGTCTTAAACTCAAAAGACAATACAACAGTTCAACAACACTAGTACACACATGAAAATCCAAATAGGTTTCAACAAACTTCAATAACATATTTTGCAATCATTCAAAAGTAGGCGTGACCATCAATTCCGCCCTTCAGGAATCTGAGTGTCCTTGTTCTTTCTCTGGACAATAGGTCATTTCAAATTTGAAACGATATGCATCATATTGTCAAAAATGTTCACTGTGTATGTGCCACAATTCGTCCTGATTATGTGACAAACACCTTCTTGGCTAGCATCTTTTCTCAAAGCCTTTCTGTGATGCAGAGTCATTCCTGACTCTAGATAGTGGGAGAAAGAGTTTAAAACCCAGCCCCCCTCTAAAGATGTTAATCTTCCATCTCCAGAGCAAACTCATCTGTTTGTGTGTGTTCTTCACAGTGCTCCCCCCTGGGGCAAGTCCTCCAAAACCTTTCATCTGGAGACACTCACACTGTGGAACTCTCATCTCTTGATTACACACAATGAGTTGAATCTGTAAATGAGCTTGGGTCTTCTGGTGTCTTCATGGTCTCAAACCATGCATTCTCCAGGCTTTGCCAGTTCATCAGGGAAGTCGAACATGAGTTCTCCTTTTGTCCTGACTTTGATGCTCAGGTTATATTTCGTGTTTTTCTTCCTGCCAAGGTTTCACATGGCATATTATTGGTGGCAGGACGACGATGACGGTGTTCATGAACAGGGAAACCATCTTTTCCCTCGAACTGCATCCCAGTCGTCCCATCAGGTGTCGTTGTTTTCCCCTTTGGCGCTATTGTATCAGCAGTGCCCTCGCCAACCCCTCTGCCTCTTGTGTTGCCTCTTCTTGAGATTAGAGACGTGTGGCCCTAATCATTTCCACACCTCTCCTTGCTTGCAAACACGAAACAATTGAAGGCTCGCACACTGACACAACGCACGCTCCGTCCTGTAGAATCCACTCGTGGCTCCGGAAATCCTCCTTCAATGGCTTGCATGTCTCCAGGTTGACCTTCACTTCCGTCTGTGTGGTGAGAGGCACTTGGTTTGCACTCGTTCCATCGACGTGCTCTCCTGGTTTCCTTCTCACGTCCTTCAACACAATCCAGTCTCCTGGTCTCAGATCATGCAGTTTCCCTTTCTATGGATTTCGGTAAGGAGTCCATCACCTGCCTGTGGATTTTAAAGAGTACAGGGGACAGGTTTACACAATATCTACCAGTTCGTTTTTTCAATGTGTTGTTGTCTCCTTCCACTGTTTGTTTCTTTCCACTGCCCCGCCACTGGCGGGATGATAGGCACGATGTTGCCTCGTCTCGATACCCATACTCACCAGCATCCTTAAAGCTGTGCTTACAAATGGTGTACCATTATCAGTGGACATCTTTTTTGGAATTTCCCAACGTGGAATGAGTTCTCCGAGCAGTGTCTGCGCCACTGCTGAAGAATCCTGTCTAGATGTGGGGAAAGCTTCTACTTGCATAGCATACATGTCAACAAGAACAAGACAGTATTTATTTATTTCCCTAACTTACTTAATTCACTTTAATCTTTATCAAATTCCTCTATAAATGATCAAACTGTTTGTTTGGTGGTGGATTGTTCACTTTGTGGAATCTGGATTTCTTTACCTATTTTAATTGTAATTCAATTACAACTCAGATAAAAAAAGTTTTATTGAGTATTGTTTAGAGTGTTGTTTTTGTACACCCAATACATCTATATCTATATTCCTCCCTTTTGACACACTGACTACAGTCATGTGTCAATTCAAACTAATGAAGAAACATACATAGGTTAAACAATATCATCCATGTGACCCACATCAAAAGTCTGTCAGCCACCAAACAAACTGTTATCCACCAAACAGTTTACTTCTTAAACTTAGTAAATTAAATCTGTATTCTTAAAAAAATTATTTAATTGCGATTGACCCTTGTTTATAGCTCCTATAACCTACATTAAGTGTTATTATTTAAAAATCTTTAATACGCACTCCTCATTTGCAGACTGCATACAGTTTGCATAATAACACAGCATCTATCAGCACACAGATGAAAGTGTGAAGTGAAATAGGTTCATGAATCTCCTATTCAGTCAACTCGGCCAAAATCACATGCCACCCCCATGCAAACCTGCTATTAGTGTTGATCTTGACACTCTTATCCCTAGCATATTTGCATTCTTCAGTCAATGCACAATAGTGTGATGGGAGTGGTTTAGCCTCTATTGTATCACACAGTCGTAAACCCACTTGGTTATCTCAGTTGCTGCATCCTTTGATGCTGAACTTATCACCAAACAACTATCACTTCTGCATAATTAGCTGTTTATCTTTTAAATCTAAATCTAAACTAGGAGAAAAAAAAACTTTTTTCTCTTTAGTTAAGAAAACTGCTACGCAATCATGTGGCTATCCCTACCGATGTAGGGAAGAGAGTCGCATAGTTAAAAACATTGCATCTCTAAATAGTGATGTCTATCATCTAAGGCAATACTGTCCCATATCTGAGCCACCTGGTTGTTAAAAGGTGGGAGGTATTTTGCTCAAGCAAAATCATCCTATCAGCATATTGGCACCAGTAAAGTCATATATCACAGCGTCACATATCACACATCAAATATCACAGCTCTCTCAACAGATGTCGAAACTCTAAAACATTGTTTGAAGCTCTGCTTCCTTTGTTTTTCCTTACAGGAAAAAAAGTAGTGTGTTAACAGACAATCTTTACATATTCCATACGAGGATTCAGATATTCTTTTCTATTTGAGTCTTCTCCCTTGATCAGACCCAAAACATATTTGTGCCCGGTCCACAAACATGACGGTACCTGTTTCAACTCAGGAATATCATTAATGTTTACACCAAAACTAAAAATCGTAATACATTTTATCAAAAGATTTACCACATTCAGGAATGAATTCAACACTCCTAATTTCATTTATCACTATGGAAAATCGTTTGCGATTAACCTTTAACCCTCTTTTAAAATATTTTATTGGTATTAAATGTCTTTTCCCCTCCAGTAGTATTATTTCTGCTTATATGGGAAAAGAACTTAAAAGTCTCTTAATTAAATTTTTTAACCAAATCGTTTCTATATCTTAAAAAAATTATTTTTAAGATTTGTTATGAGGTTGTTTATTTTTTTCCTTTTACTATTAGCCTTTAAAAACCCAATTATACCCCAAATATATTTAAACATATACTCACCTTTTTCTTCAGTTCGAGGATGCTCACACTCCTCTCTTTTTCTTTTCTCCTCTGCTTTCTCAGCTGAAATCCTCAGCTTAAATACTCAGTTTAGTTTCATCAAATTCTACATGTTTCTTCTTTCACAGTCACACATATCCATCAACAAAATTTGTTAAGTTTTAGTTTATTAGTGTTTTAGTGTTAGTAACCTTAAACCTTCAACCAACACCAAAATGCTTTTAACCTTCAACCAACCTCCAAAAAATGCTTTTGTAAGGAACAATAAAACCATCTCCAATATAATGTTGTCAATTGTAATTACCTCTTGTAATTCCTGATCACTTGGCAAATTTCTCAATTATTGTTCCTAAGTTTTTGATTCCTTAATACATTTTAAATACTCTGCCTGATATAATGCCTTAGAGAAATCTCATATTCACACTTCTCTTTAGCACCTCGCATGCAGGTATAAAATGTACTGGAATTATCAGATTTTCAACAGATTGCTGTACTGAGACGATCCGGACCTGGCCTTGGTCCTTCCGTCCCAGCTACACCTCTATTGCAAAATAATAATAATATTACTATATATTAATAATAACTACTAGTCATGAGCCCGACATCAGAGCCCAATCTTATTTATAATATTTTTGACCTTTTCCTAAAGATCGAAACGAAGCTTCATGGATCCTACACCGATTTCCAAAACCTAGCCATGCAGACACGTCTGTCCCTCAATACAATGAATGAGTGAATCTCTTTTTCCTGGATCTTTTCCTAAAGATCATAACATTGGACCTTTTCCTAAAGGTCATAACATCTGTGGATCTTTTCCTAATAGATCATAACATTGGACCTTTTCCTAAAGATCATAACATTTTAATTTTACTTACCCGAGAGACAATGCTTGTTTGCCAAACCAGGTCCGTTGGATCACCTCAGTGAGTGCACTCCTGGCTCTCAAGCTTTCGGCCCTCATTTGTTGAGGTATGAGTCCCAGACTTTCCTCAGCATTGAGATCCAGAGTGTCTGCTCACACGAGTGACCCTGCCAACAACGCCAAAATTGTGGTGGCAGTTTCTGTTTAATAATGATACTCTATTGTATAATAATACACACATAACATTGTCTCTCGGAAAGTTCAACCAAAACACCTGCAGGTGGGCTCACCCCACACAGCCACCTAGTGTGACGTGTATAGAATGAGCACAGAGCACAGGAGAATCACTTCACTTATACAATCAGAAGCCCCTCCCTGCGAGGAGCCAAAAGGTATTCTTCAGTCTCTTGATGTCTGACCAGGTTGGGCAGAGTTCCTGTCTCAGATCTCCGTCTCAGACCCCTGGTGTGCCTTTCTGGTGTGAGACAATCTGTCTCCGAGATCCCCTATCTAGATTTACAACATCAAAAGACCCCAGTCCTGTATACAATGCAGAGTTCCCCTCACCCATCTCTATCAGACACACTAAGTAACCCCCTGCAGTGAAGCATTTGCTAAGACACACATGTGGGGGCCATAAACACTTATAGTCCCCTCTGCAACTTTTGTAAGTCACAGAAACACATTTGTTATCTACTTCTTCTAAATACATATCTGTTCTTCTATTAAACATTACACAAATGCAAAATCTGCCATTACAGCGATCAATGACCAAGCGCACGTCTCTGCGTTGCATGTGTTTTGCGCACTGCGGCAAGGACAAATGCTTCACTTCCTGCGTCCGTCGAGCGATGTCGATCCTTGCCTGCTAATTGCTCATTACGGTCCACGCTATCATTTGCACATCACACTGTGAACATTTTATGTAAATCGAATGATAGTTGTAAAACAAAGCGTACTTCCTGTTGCCAGTAGGTGGCGCCAGCACTATTATTACATACAGACTAATAGATCTGTTCAAGTAGGGGCTCTGATGTAGCGTTTTTCAATTTTGTGTCAATTGGACAATGTTACAACAACTTAATTATCACACTGATCAGTAGGTGGCACTATGACCCTGAACTAATATTAATATATGGATGTGTTCAGGTCAGGATTGTGATCATAGGTCAGTAGTTCGGAGCCGGTTGGATAATGCAGAGTGGATTTACAAAGTACTTCCTGTTTCATGGCGAATCAGTAGGTGGCGCTATGACACTGAGGAAATATTGACACATAGAGCTGTTCAGGCTTGGTCTCTGATCATGAGACATCAGTTTGGCGGTGATAGGATTATGCACACTGGACTTATGACAACATCGTCTCCTTTGGCGAAGGATGATCCTTCGCCGCACCTCAATGTTTACACGGTTTGAGGAAATGTCACAATTCTGACCATGATCCAATGACTTGACTGAGCTCTTTTGAGCTGTATATTGTAAAGCAGCCAGGAGCAGTTCATCAAAGTAAAAACATGTCACTTCCTGTAGCCAGCAGGTGGCGCTGTGATTTTAAGTCAAGATTTCTGTGTAGATGTCACCAGGCCGGGACTCTTGTCTTACATGTCTAGTTTGGAACTTGATTGGGACAAATATGTCAGAGATACAGAACCTCATGTTTTGATGACTTGTAATCAAACTTTGATGCCACGCCACGGTCACACCATGTGATGAAATCGAATATACCGAGGCAGATTATATCTCCATCTTGTTGAGATGACATTCCCAGAAGTTGAAGTTGATCTGATGAAAACCCTAGGACAAGTTCATCAGAGTAAAATTGTAGAAAATGGCCAAAATGGCCACCAAAGCCACAATGGCCACCAAAGCCAAAATGGCGGGCTTCCTGTTTGGTCTAGCATATTTATCCAAGAGACTTTTTTGTTTGTCATGAAAAGACACATGTCCCTATCGATTTTTGTAGATGTCGGCCAATCGTAGTGCCAGGGCTATCCTTTAGGGGGCGCTAGTCAATTATTTTGACACGCCCATTCCTTAAAACCATATAAATGTCTGCAGGGGGGTGCTGTTGCTGCACAAATGTAGTTTGAGTGAGATAGAACAATGAACACTGAAGTTACAGCAATTTCGTGTGTCACGGTGAGTTGATGAACTTTAACGCCACACCATTAATATGGTGTTTGACGAAAAGTCCCAGTAATCTTATGCCTACATTATCAATGTCTTGAGACCCGTTTGATACAGTTTGACATGGTTGCGGTCAGTGGATGAGGAGGAATACATCCAAGTGTAAGACATGCAAAAAACAAGACATTTCCTGTTCCTGACAATGCACAGTGGAGTTATGACAACATCGTCTCCTTTGGCGAAGGATGATCCTTCGCCGCACCTCAATGTTTACACGGTTTGAGGAAATGTCACAATTCTGACCATGATCCTATGACTTGTCTCAGCTCATTTGAGCTGCATATTGTAAAGCAGCCAAGAGCAGTTCATCAAAGTATAAAACATGTCACTTCCTGTAGCCAGCAGGTGGCGCTGTGATTTTAAGTCATGATTTCTGTGTAGATGTCATCAGGCCGGGACTCTTGTCTTACATGTCTAGTTTGGACTCGATTGGACCAAATATGTCCGAGATACAGAACCTCAAGTTTTGATGGCGTGTAATCAAACTTTGACGCCACGCCACGGTCACACCGTGTGATGAAAAATCGATCTTTGAGGTATTTTTCATCTCCATCTTGCTGTGATGACACGCATCTCCATATGAAGTTGATCTGATGAAAGCCCTGGGACAAGTACATCAAAGTAAAAATGTGGAAAATGGCCAATATGGCCACTAAAGTCAAAATGGCAGGCTTCCTGTTGCTTTTTTCCAATTGCACCACTGACCTTTTTTGTTTGTCTGGTCATGATAGACCTGGGCTACGATTTTTGTGAAGATCGGTGAGGTGCTCGGGCCCTAATAAATGTTTTCTGAGATAATTATCTCAGAAAAACAGAGCTTTTTATTTATTTTTTACTTTGTAAAAGAAAGTCCTGCCCTAAGGTTATCAATGTGTGTCCTCTGTATGTGGCTGCACCTTCACAGCAAGTGGAAGTTGTCTATTTGATCTGTTAACAATTTATAAAACTAAGATTCGGTTCCAAAAATATTCAACAATCTTAATTTGCCAAATAAATCAAGTCGATCAAAACAAATATTTTTTGTACAGTCCCTAAGCTATATGATGTTTGTGTGTTGCACAATTTTTTTATAAAAAAACAATTTAAAAACAACACTTTTGATGTGTCATGGGAATTTCTGTAAAGTCAAGCACAAATCATACAGTTGTCTCTCTGGTAAGTTTAATTTACACCTGCAGGTGGACTCAGAGTACAAATCACCGGAAGGACATCATACAATGAGCAAAGACTTAGAGGAGAATGAACATCTTTATACACTACAAGCCCCTCCCCTAGAGAAGCAAAAGGTTATCAATAAACTTCTTTGATCTATGATCAAGGTGTATAGACATCGTGTCTCCATCTCTGTCTCAGCCCCCTGGAGTGACCCCTTTCATGTACCATCTGTCTTAGAGGTCCCTTATCTTCGTTTACAACACAAAAGACCCCCTTCCTGTATACATGTAAGGAATCCCTGCACCCCTCTGATCAAACCCCCTTTGAGTGACCCCTGCAGTGATCATTTGTCAAGTGTCAAACAAAAGGAGGAAGGCCATAAACATCTACTACCTTTAAACAACACTCATAAAGTTAGTTAAACCCACGAGAACCACATCTGTTCATTCCTCTTTCAACATACATGTCTGTTTCATCCATTAATCATTACACAAGAATAAAAAACAGCCATTACAGATGTTTATTTTTCACCGGGATAATGTACTTGATAAAAGTATTAAAATTGAAAATAATAAAATGAATAAAACAAAATACATGTTCTATCAGGTTTTTATTTTTATTTATTTTGTTAAATGAAAACTTATCTCGGAATATCCGAGATAATTATCTCAGAAAAACAGTTCTTTATGCCAAAAAAGAAAATTCACCCTGAATCTGGGACAGGTCACTCTAATTTAAACCTTTCTATAAAAGGTTTTTTAAAAATCTAGTGACTTCAATCAACAGCAAGCAAAAGTAACAATAACAGATTATTCATTCAGTAATTTGTCATTCCATTTGGGCGACTCAGGGAACAGACAGTCCTTGCAGGTAAAAGACTCATCATCGATCACCCCATTGTCTTCTCCACATGTTTGGTGAAACCAGTGGCTGCAGAACACAGGACAGACTCTTTTTGGATCATCTCTGTTTTAGAGAGCTGACTGATTATGTGCTAGTTTGCTAACCAGACGATCAGTTTAAACAGACAGGGAGAAACTGTATTTACCATTAACTCCTGTCTGACAACTGCTGACATTACACTACACCTCTGTAGTGTATCTTTTTTTTTACTCCAGGAAGACCCTAAATGCACATTACACCTTCTAGAAAATTAAGTGACTGTCCTAGATTACCCAAAGCATGCTGTCCCACATTATCAATCATGTTTGATAAAGTGGGACAACTACAACTAAAAAGTCAAATAGCTGCGTCCCTCCTCACAACCCATTTTAAATAATGACAGTTATATGCTGCTTCTTCTGAGGAAGTGTTGTGTTGCTGGACCTCTGTGTAAACTTGTGCAGCCTGCCCTTTGTCACGACTCCATATTCGAGGTAACCAGCTGCAGGTAGAGAGGGTGGCAGAGCACAGATGAAGTCCCGACCGATAGACTGTTTCTCTGACACTGAACTCCCAGATACGGAGATAGATTCAGAGGTTTTGCTGGAATATTGATACACATTGTTTCTGAAAGCACTCGTGGTGTTTTGTTCCTTCCTGAAAATGATAACGTAGCACTTTGGTAAGAAATGGCAGCTGAGGATGCCATAGTTGGACATGAGAATGACCACCATCTCCACAGCCGAAAGGTAAACTCCTGAGGTGGTAACGTAGACAGGAACAAAGAGCATCCAGGAGATAAGGTAGAGCAGCATACTGAAGGTGATGAACTTTGCCTCATTGTAGAACTGGGGAAGTTTGCGGCCTTTGAAGGCACAGATCAAACACACAAACGCTAGGAAAGCTATGTAGCCCAACATCACCCCGAAGGCCAAATATGAGCCCTCGTGACATTGCTCCAGCAAAGTGGTTGGTTGCATGACGATTTGATGAAATGGGCTCTTGAGGACTAGCCAGCAGATACAAGTAATCACCTGCAAGGCCACACAGAGGCTGGCCATGATGTAAGGCTTGAAGAGCCTCCGCAGAACCTCCTGCAGTGCAGGGTTGAACTGGAAGGCCAGCAGGATCTGCAGGGTCTTGACCAGGATGCAGGAGACGCACAGAGTGAAGCTGATACCGAAGAGCACCTGTCGAGCCTTACACTGGAAACTGTTGGGCCGACCGACAAACAGCACGGCGCTGATGTAACTGATGACCAGAGAGAATAGGATGACCTGGCTCAGTGGCCCTCCGGCAGCCTTCACTACAGGAGTGTCGCGCTGATGTAAAAACAGAGCTGACACCATCACAGCCAGGAGGATGCCCAGGGCAGAAAAGGTCAGGAGCGCCACAGCAAATCTGTCCTGCCAGGAGAAGAAGAGCACGACTTTGGGGGTGCAGCTGGAGCTGCCCTCTGCTGACCACTCTCTGCTTATGTTACAGCTCAGACACTGATCCATATCTGCAGGGATGGAGGATTACAAGCACAGGTACAGATTAAAACAATAAAAGATCCTATCTGACTCCACAGAATCCCACACCCATCTTGGTGATTAAGCTAACTTGGCTCTGGGTAAACATAAGCATGAGCATAACCAGGTAAGTGAGAAGTGCTTAGTTTATTTTAAAAGATGTTTATCAGTTTCCATCACTTCTACTGCCAAGCAGGGAGTTTCCAGGCATTCAGATCTTTATCAAGTTGTTGGCAGTTAATTGTTGTCACATGAAGTGTGACTGCCTTGGAAGGAACATCAGTTTCTACAGTAACAAGTGTCACACCAGCTCACACTTTGTGGTTCTTAGTATTTCTGTAAGGGACAAGATTTTACTTAATTTATTTTGTATTGTTCTTTCAGTCTATTATTGTGAACTAGTATACATGTTGAAAAGTAAAGAACAGAACCTTTCCATTGTGGTTACTTAATTGAAAAACTGATTATGTGGAGAGATTTGTCTATTCAGGAGCTCTACTTGCCTTGCAACCAGAGGAAACTGGGTCTAAATTGAGTTCAGCTATCGTGGTTCCTGCTTCCTGAAAGTCTCTGCTCTGCAGGTCACACTCTCTAATGGCTACGGGACTAACCTAACATCTTGTTCCATCGTTTGTTGTCATGCAGTATGATGCAGACACAAGATCATTTACACATGGACGTACTGGATACACTCCAGTACGGATACAGAAACCGGACACACTAGTGTTCTGTTTATACTGCAATGTGTTGTTGGGGATCGAGCTCAGACAAAGGCCGATGATGAGGCCTACCTGGGCTTTGAGAAGCCTGCCTAGAGTTTTTGTCTCGGCCATGAGGCAAAACACCCAGAATGCTTCATGGGACCCCCATGAAGCATTCTCGGGCCTTCCATTGGCTGAGAGCCAACAGACCCCACGGCCCCCCCTGGAGGGAGGCCGGACTCTTCTCAGGTCATAAATACAGAGAATCCCTTCAATTCATTGCTTTTCCCCGTGCGCTGAAGATAGGACCAGAACCTCTCCCGGTTCCTCCAGATGATCCAGACACTTAAAGGGAGCAACCAATCCAAACGTTTGTATTTTTATTTTTAACTTAAGTTTACGCTTTTATTTTTGTGAGTCCGCCGAGTGCATTTGTTTTGTGCCAGCGTGTCGTGACGAATCTGCGTTTCCGGCCACATCGCGGCACTGTTTACGTTAGACCAATTTTAACCCATTAAAAGACCGGTACACAGCTGGACGGATCTTAGTTCGTCTGCTTGGGTACCGAGTGGTAAGGTCCCCGCAAAGTTGTCTCTGGCGGTGTTTGAGATCTCCTCTGATCATTCTTTGCATGTTTCCTTTTCTCTCTCTCTCTCTTTTCTCCTAAACCCGCCTGCACACACGTTCCGACCTGCATCCACACAATTCACGTGTTATATACATTCTGGGACCTAGATAGTGCGATTGCATCTCGACACCAT
This sequence comes from Hippoglossus stenolepis, assembly GCF_022539355.2. Classification (NCBI taxonomy): domain Eukaryota; kingdom Metazoa; phylum Chordata; class Actinopteri; order Pleuronectiformes; family Pleuronectidae; genus Hippoglossus; species Hippoglossus stenolepis. The sequence goes on from NC_061490.1 coordinate 8,500,382, forward strand.
TCGGCGCTTTGAACCACGAGATAGACCAAAGCATCCCTTTGTTCTCCATTTCCTGTTGGTCAAACCACGAGTTTATACCGCCATCTTGAATTCGATCCTACGTCAAATCACGTGGTTAGACCGCCATCTTGAATTCAGTAACACGACACCACGCGGTTAGACCGCCATCTTGAATTCAGTAATACGACGTCATCCCCCATGACTTCGTACGCCATCTTGACTCCCCCTCCTCTCTCTCACACACAGACACAGACACACACACACACACACACACACAGACACAGACACACACACACACACACACACACACACACACACACACACACAGGTATTGCATGTGTGTTATAAATCGTGATAGGTGTTTGTGGTTTTATCTTTGATATAGTGGTTCTTGTTAGGATAGTAGTCATTAATTAACATTGATGTTATTATCTTAAATATATTCTATGATAGCCAGTGCTTGAACTTAAAACCTTCACTGTTCATTATATAAGTAAAGAACAGAACCTTTCCATTGTGGTTACATAATTGAAAAACTGATTATGTGGAGAGATTTGTCTATTCAGGAGCTCTACTTGCCTTGCAACCAGAGGAAACTGGGTCTAAATTGAGTTCAGCTATCATGGTTCCTGATTCCTGAAAGTCTCTGCTCTGCAGGTCACACTCTCTAATGGCTACGGGACTAACCTAACATCTTGTTCCATCGTTTGTTGTCATGCAGTATGATGCTGACACAAGTTCATTTACACAGGGACTTACTGGATACACTCCAGTACGGATACAGAAACCGGACACACTAGTGTTCTGTTTATACTGCAATGTGTGTCTGCATATAGGGTGAATTCAAGTAATCTTGGACATTGGGTAATGTGGGACACCTAAGCTTCAGTCTGTTCATTTCCTGTTCTAACCAAATCTAGTCAACAGGACTTTTACTATAGGTTACCATGGACATCATGTTACTGAAATCACATGACTTGATGGGGGGTCACAGAAAGGGGCAGGGCCAGTTTTAATCAGAGGCTCCCCCTTGGAATTGCATGAGAAGCTTAATGACATCGGATTCTGACAAGATTAATGTAAAGGATATTAATCTGTTGTAAATTAAGCAGGGAATGTGCTTTTACTCTGAAGACAAAGGCAGAAAAAGGTAGATGCAGTTACATTCTAAGGGAACAGTAGATTACTAATAAACTGATAAATTACTGATAAACTACACATCTTAAAACCCATTTTTATAGACTTGCTTTACTTTAATACTTGCTTTCATGTGATGCTGGGTTTTTACTGTGTTTTTATTGTTTTCGTTACACCTTTTATTTTACTTGTTCATTTATTTTTATTGTCATATTACTGCTTTTATGTGTTCAAGTTTTCATTTACTTTTCTTGCTTTGCTATTGTAGCACTTTTTAAAATCTTTCTTTTAAAAAGTGATATATAAATAAAGTTAATGAATATCCTCCCTCTTTGCTCCTTGGATGTGATCACACCTGGGTTTCTGTACTTGTAAGCACACACACCCCTAATGACAGCTTTTATTTACTGTGCACATGTAGTAAATGTGTCCAGTGAATCCGATGTGTGCAGGGGTGACGAACCTGTTTTATTCGAGTAGTAGTTCGCAGTACAGTTGATGCACTCATAACAACAGGTGTGTTGACCTTTGGCGGTTTTTTTGAACTCTCCAGGGACGCAGCTATTGGAGCACTTGGAGATGATGTCCTGCAGAAATCAGAGAGATTACATTCAACACTTCATTTCATTATTCTTGTCTTATTTTGTATTATATTTCTCATATCAAATGTATTTTATTTTTCCTGAATTCTACTTTTTGGAGATACAAACTGAAATGGTGTTTTCAGCTTCAATGGTCTGCATGTTTTCAGTTAACACATTTTGCAGTAATGCATGTGTGTCACGTTCCTAAGGGCAGCAGGATTAGGGCCTACCTTCAGGTCCTGGAGGTGCTGGGTGCTCACATTGGTGTAAGTGAAGTTGTTGGTGTTTAGGTTGTATTCAGCCACAACCTCAGTGATATGATTATTTCCTCCATCTGAGCACCACATTTTCAGGTCGTAGCCCAGGTTGATGTCACCGCTGCCGTCAAACTTATAGGTTTTTCCTCTAAATTTAAACTCTTGCAATAACAGAGGTTTCAGCAGCTGCAGGATAGAAGACATTTCATTATCAGCCCACTACCTTGGAAAAGTCTAAACCTCACTATCTTGATGTGACAATGATAAATAGCTCACACACACACACACACACACACACACACACACACACACACACACACACACACACACACACACACACACACACACACACACACACACACACACACACACACACACACACACACGTGTGTGTAATTACCTCCCAGGGTTGCATTGTGCCTGGTGTTTTGCAGTCTCTGCTCCTGCAGACAGAAGCCACAGTCTGAGTAATGGCGCTGACAGCCATCTCAACACTAATGATAATGGAGGCATGAGTGTGTTTCCTGAGATTTTTCACAGCTTCTGAAATAAGCTTAGTGTCTTCAAAACCTTTACTGGCATTTAGCTGCCAATAGAACTCCTTCATGAAGGGGTTATTCCTTGTAAATTCATGTCCAGCTGCCTCCAGCCTGCTCAGGTAGTCCTCAATTGATGATGGGTCTCCACTCTTGAAGGTGAAGCCCACAACGTATCCTATGTCCCTCAGAGTCGCGTTTACTTTCACAGAGTTGCTAGAGGACCAGCTGTCACTGGCCACCCAAACTCTTCTCATTGACTCCAAGTTCTGTCCTGCTCTCAGTGTCTTATGCTTCAGCTCCTGGAAAAGATACCTCATGTGAGTTGACTTGGCAAATGATACAATGACCTGCACCTTGGGATTGTTGAGGATGGTTGTGGCAGCATCCCCGATATCAGAGTAGACATCATGACTGGTCACAGACTGAGGTAGAATCGATTTGAAAGCCACACAGATCCCCTTTTCAGAGGCCTGGGACACAAAGTGTTCCAGAGCTGATCGGCCATAATCTCCATCTGTGGTAACTATTCCCACCCAGTTCCAGCCGTAGGTGTGGAGCAGACTGACCATGGCAGCTGTCTGATGTTTATCATTAGGAACAGTCCTCAAAAACGAAGGGAAGCGGCTCTTATCACTCAGAATGACAGCAGTTGATGAATAGCTGATCTGGAGAAAAAAACAGATAATATCATTTTTAAAGATGTGACCTCATGGTTGAATGAATGCACTTATTGGAAGTCACTTTGGATAAAAGTGTCAGATAAATGATCTGTAATGTAATTTAATATGTATCTACTCAGATCTTGAGTTGCAACTTACAACCTCTAATAAACTCTTTGCGACTGTTCGTATGTGTAAGTTTCAAACTTTTTTGTTTGGTCATAGTTTTGTTTGGTAACGCACAAAACTGCTTCACCTTTAACTTTCACAGCAAAAAGGTTAAGATGCATATGTGTCTCAATTCAGGGGCTGCATCCTACGGAGGACACAGGGGCCCACGAAAGAGGAGGTCTTTGTGGAGGCCGAACTGAAGTTATATGTTCTGGTTTTCAGAGGATTTTCAAGATCTCCATCAACAGAGGATGCAGCTTTATCTGTGGCTCCTCACTTTGATCATAAAAGGTACGGCTGCTGATGTTTATCAGCTGCCACTGCAAACCTGTTCTGCTGCTTTCTGTAACAGTCACCGATATGTGTGTCAGTGTTGCCACAGAGGGTCAGCAGCTTACTTGAGGAATCATGTGGAGTGTCAGTTGCCTGGCGATGGCAATGGATATTTCAGAGTAAGAGGCACCTATAACAGCCATGACTGGCTGTCCACAGGCAGAGGTGTTGCTCTCTGTGTAGCAGTTGTCCCGCTGCATGAAGTCTCCTGTGACTCTCAGAGCTGTGCTGGGATCACTGCAAGAGTCCACGATTAGGTAACCCAGAGTGACGTTCACAGCCTTGAGCAGAGGGGACTTATTCATGACCTCGATAGCATTGATCATAGCCAGAGCCAAAATCAGGCTTCTTTCATCAAACCTGTGAGAACAATACATTTATTATTCCAATAATAAATACAGGATGTATGTGATAGAATGGAGACTGTGATGGACAAGAAGACAGAGAACAAATAACTGTGTGACAAATAAAAATAATTCTAAAACTAAAAATAATTGAAAATCTCTACATATGAGACAAAGGTTGAATTATCCAACGCCCAGTCTCTGGCGGGTGTGTTCTTCATCAAATGAGTCTAACCCACACAATAAGGAGGTAAGGTTGACTCGTCTCTGTGAACAAAATCACATCTTGAAGTGTCAGTGAGAAAATCTTTGTACGTTTCCTAATATGTATTTGTTGCCGTACTTCAGTTGAGTGTTACCATCTCATAATGCATTTTCGTCTTTCTATTTTTTCTTGACATTTTAGAGGGAAATATTACTTTTTATTCCATCACATTTATATGAGAGCAACAGCTCGCAAGTACTATGCAAATTGTTAATTACCAAAAATATGAATTTAACCCTAACCCCAAAGTTTGGTACAGTATATTGTAACTGTGTTTCTGTTTCTGATAATACTTCACATTTAACTGCTATCAATATTATTATCAATATTTAAATATACACATTGACAACTTTAGTACTTTTACACTTTGAATACATTTGGAGTATCACTTTGAGTGCATGATTGTTACATTTATTTGTTATGGCACGTTTTGAAATATGCTGTTACTACTTCAAGTCTCTCATAACATTTTTGAGAAACAAATGTTTTGATAATTGATTTCATTAATCTGGATGATCTCACCTGATACATGGATGTGGTTGTGGTATGAAAGAGTTGTTTTTTTTGCACACATCCTCATGAATGGGAAAGATTCCTGCGATGATGATATCTCCTGCAGCTGTAGCTTCCATCCTCCTGGTATAATTTTCAGTGGCATGTCCTGTATCCATAATAATAAGGAAAACTGTGATATGAAAGTTGATTACAAGAACAACCCAGGCCATATCACTATCCTCTGTGTTTGCTGTCTGAGCTCTCGCTGGTTTTTCACCTCTGGCAGAGTGATACTCTCCTTTTTAAGCATCTTCCCAAGGCTAAAAGAAAACTCTCTCTTGCTTCCTCATTCACACGTTTCTCTTCTCACATTCTCCCCTGCAGCCCTGCCCACTTCATGACTGACAGTGAGGGGGTCATTGTTCTGCAGTTTTTGTCATATCTGCTGTTGTGCCTACGAATTTCGCATTCCACAGCACATTTTCAAATGTTGTGTTGTGTAAAAAACGAAATGCATCAGTTTACGATCATATACCACAGAAAAAGATTAAACCCCAGAGATAGAGGAGCTTCAACTAGGCAAATGAATCCATCATTAAAATTAGTACTTGGAAGAATTTATATTTTATATAGCACCTTTCAAAACACAGTTATAAGGTGCTTCACAAGTTAACAATGAAACATTTTAAGTAAACAATAAAAACAATTGCAAAAGCAGTTTGAAGATCACCGACAATAGAGCACTGACTGTTGAAGAATTATAAAATTAGAAAATAGTAAAAAGTTGATCAAATAAAAATAAATGTTTTCTGAGATAATTATCTCAGAAAAACAGAGCTTTTTTTTTTTTTACTCTGTAAAAGAAAGTCCTGCCCTAAGGTTATCAATGTGTGTCCTCTGTATGCGGCTGCACCTTCACAGCAAGTGGAAGTTGTCTATTTGATCTGTTAACAATTTATAAAACTAAGATTCGGTTCCAAAAATATTCAACAATCTTAATTTGCCTAATAAATCAAGTCAATCAAAACAAATATTTTTTGTTCAGTCCCTAAGCTATATGATGTTTGTGTGCTGCACAATTTTTTTATAACAAAACAATTTAAAAACAACACATTTGATGTTTATTTTTCACCGGGATAATGTACTTCATAAAAGTATTAAAATAATAAAATGAATAAAACAAAATACATGTTCTATCAGGGTTTTATTTTTATTTATCTCGTTAAATGAAAACTTATCTGAGATAATTATCTCAGAAAAACAGTTCTTTATGCCAAAAAAGAAAATTCACCCTGAATCTGGGACAGGTCACTTTAATTTAAACCTTTCTATAAAAGGTGTATCACATTTTTTTTAAATCTAGTAAATTCAATCAACAGCAAGCAAAAGTAATAACAGATTATTCATTCAGTAATTTGTCATTCCATTTGGGCGAATCAGGGAACAGACAGTCCTTGCAGGTGAGAGACTCATCATCATCGATCACCCCATTGTCTTCTCCACATGTTTGGTGAAACCAGTGGCTGCAGAACACAGGACAGACTCTTTTTGGATCATCTCTGTTTTAGAGAGCTGACTGATTATGTGCTAGTTTGCTAACCAGACGATCAGTTTAAACAGACAGGGACAAACTGTATTTACCATTAACTCCTGTCTGACAACTGCTGACATTGCGCTACACCTCTGTAGTTTATCTTTTTTTTTACTCCAGGAAGACCCTAAATGCACATTACACCTTTTAGAAAATAAGTGACTGTCCCAGATTACCCAAAGCACGCTGTCCCACATTATCAATCATGTTTGATAAAGTGGGACAACTACAATTGTTTGGGGGAAAAAAATAACTAAAACACATTTTAAAAGACTCATGCATATTTTGTTGCTTGAATACATCACAAATTTGATAACAATTGGGAACATTGTCAAATTAAAGACGTATTTATATCCTTAACATTAATCTTTTCTGAATCCTAAGTCATTGACGTTGTCAATCAATTCCAAGGGGGAGCTTCTGATTGACACTTGCCCCGCCCCTTTCTGTGACATCAACCAATAAAGTCATGTGATTTCAGTCGCATGATATCCATGCTAACTTATCGTAAAAGTCCCGTTGACAAGCTTTCGTTAGAAAAGGAAATAGACATACTTTAGTTGTCCCACATTACCCAATGTCTCAGATTACCAGAATTCACTCTATATAAAACACACACGCGCGCACAAACACACATACACACTCATTCCATTCTGTTACTGGCCTGTTCTCACTGTTCCATTTATTCCAGCTGTTCTGTTTTGTAAATGTCTTGTCTTTGTCTTTAGTAGAGCTTTAAAAGAGAATAAGGAGTTTATCAGACACATCTTCTCAGGGAGATTGTTCCACAGAGTGGGATCCCTGACAGAAGAGGGTCTATGGGATGTGAGCAGGGTCTTCACTGAGGACCTCAGGTTACGACCGGGCACGTATGATGTCAAAAGATCCAAAATGTAGTTAGGTACGAGTCCAGAGCAGGCCTTAAAAGTTAGCAATAAAATCTTCACTTCAATTGTAAAATATTGCAAGCCAATGAAGAGAAGCTAAACACAGAGTAGCATGCTCCCTTCTAGCAGATTTGATGAGGAGTCTGGCTGCTGTGTTTTGGATTAGCTGTAATCTATGTAGACTCTGTTGGCTCAGGCAGGTGAAGAGGTTGCACTGATCCAAACGAGAGGAAATGAAGGCATGAATAACAATCTCAGATTTCCTCTGGTTAAAAACACACACTTGAGTGTGGGTGTGCATCATATTTATCCCCTGCCCCTGGCGCCAGCTCACTGATTCCCAACTGCTCTCCCACCTGACCCGTCATGTTAGTAAAGATTATAACAAATGACACTTCTGAGGTGTGGTTCTATTTTACTTTTTATATACAGTCTATGCCAGGTGTAAATGCTGTAAACTTTACAGCATTTACACCTGGGTCGGCCCTAATCACCAAAAACTCACTTGGCAACTTTGTTGTCATCTTGTGTGCATGGCACCACTTTTTCACTTTGTCCACAGATATGTCTTTCCTCTTTGTTTTAATTTTTGCGTCGTGTGTTGGAAATGTCATCAACACCCCCACTCACTTGTGGTTCACACATACAGCCCATCAAGAGAATGTCCGGAAGATATCCGTAGTTTAGTGCATGTCTGATGGGAGCTTATGACTATCTGCAAATTGGTGCGGCCTAATTGAATTTAAGGGGACTGTTGAGCTTTGGCCAGTCCGACCAGAAGCAGCACAAAAATTCAACAGCTGTCAGGGTGTGTGAGGCAGTAGGACCCAGACGTATTAACAAAAAGTGTAGTTTAATGCAAAAAAAAGAGTCTTTAACAGACAAAACAACAAAAGCAAACGGGAGAACACACAGGAGGCTTACACAGGAGATGCAGAGGTGCAGAGGCCCAGGAGACACAGGATACGAAAAGGACCGGAGATCAGGACAGGAGATCAGGACAGGAGATCAGGACAGGAGATCACAACTAACAGACCAGAGAACACAACTGACATACGATCTGACAAGGACAAAGGGAAGCACAGAGGCTTAAATACACACACAGGGAAGGCAGGGGCAATTGGGCACAGGTGTAACACATGAGGACTGGTGCAGACAATCATAGACAGGAAGTAAATCTAGACACGGGACACAAGAACCCAGACAACAAAATAAAACAGGAAGTGAAGAGAAAAAACACACTATGAACAGAGACTACAAAATAAAACAGGAAACAGAACATGGAGTGGGAAAACCAGAGACACAGAAACACATACAAACATAAGCACAAGAATATACATGAGACACGAGGTACTAATAAACTGAAAACTCTTTGGAAACGGTGGAAACTAAACATTGACAAATACAAAACCCTGACAGAACCCCCCCCTCAAGGGCCGAATTCTAGACGGCCCAAAACGCGAACTTAGACGGGAAGGAGGAGGGGGGATCCGGAGGAGGGAATCCTGGACAGAGCACCGGGGCTCGGGCGGGCGGCGCGGAGGCCGGTCAGGGACAGAGAACAGAGATTCGGGCGGGCGGCACCGTGGCCGCTCAGGGACAGAGTACAAAGATTCGGGCAGACGGCACCGTGGCCGCTCGGGGACAGAGTACAGGGGCTCGGGAGGACAGCACCGTGGCCGATCAGTAACAGAGTACAGAGTCTCGGGCGGGCGGCGCGGTGGCCGATCAGGGACAGAGTACAAGGGCTCAGGTGGACGGCCTGGAGGCCGGTAAGGGACGAAGCACTGGGACTCAGGCGGACGGCCCGGAGGCCGATCAGGGACGAAGCACGGGGACTCGGGCGGACGGCCCGGAGGCCGATCAGGGACAGAGTACAGAGTCTCAGGCGGGCAGCGCGGAGGCCAGTCAGGAACAGAGAACAGAGATTCGTATCCATTCTGAAGAGGAGTGGCTCTATAAGCGAGTAGAGCCAGGTAGGGGTCATTTGCTTTTTTAAGAAGATTTTTCACCATCTGGACCGCCCGTTCTGCTTCACCGTTACTTTGTGGGAACCTCGGGCTGCTGGTGACATGTCTGAATCCGTATGCAGCTGCAAACAAGGCGAAGGCCTGTCCAGAAAACTGAGGTCCGTTATCTGACATCATTACCTCTGGGATGCCATGGTGAGCGAAGATCGATTTTAGATGAGTGATGATGTCGGTGGACCTGGTGTGAGATAAGAGTGCAATCTCAATATATCTCGAGAAGTAGTCGACGACAAGTAAGTACGTCTTACCTCCCAGTTCAAAGAGGTGCGCCCCCAACCTTTGCCATGGTCGGTCAGGGCGCTCTGAGGGCATGAGCGGCTCATTGCGATTGTGTCTCTCTTGTATGCATGTTCTGCATTTGAGTACCATGTCGTTTATCTGCTGACCGAGTCCCGGCCACCATACAGACTGGAGTGCGCGTGCTTTACATTTCACGACACCTTGGTGTCCTTCATGAAGCTTGGCTAGCACATCGTTCCGCAGTGTTGCAGGTATTACCAGCCGTGAGTCTTTTAGTAGCAAGCTGTCTTCCACTGTGAGTGTGGCTCGCTCTAGCCAGTAGTTTTTCAGCACTGATTCCTGTTTTACATGCGCTGGCCATCCTTCTCTGCACAGCGTCATGACCCGTGAGCAGACACTGTCAGCTTTGAGCTGCTCTTTCAGATTTTCTATGTATGAGGGACTGGCAGGCAGATTTTCAATGATACAGTCCACGTATATGTTCGTGCTCTCCATCAGTTCGTTTTCATCTGGGGACATGCTCACTTTCACAGGCGAGCGTGACAGTGTGTCCGCTGTCCAGAGTGACTTCCCTGGCACATGTACAATTGTGTATGAGTAGCGCATGAGCCTCATTCTGAAGCGCTGAATTCTTGGCGGCAGAAGATCGAGTGCTGGGCTCCAAGTAGGCTGAGAAGAGGTTTATGGTCGGTCTCCAGGATGAAATGCTTTCCCAGGAGGAAATCCCGGAACCATTCACAGGCCCATGTGAGGCCCAGAGCCTCCTTTTCAACTTGTGCATAGCGTTGTTCAGTTGGAGAGAGTGACCGCGATGCATAAGCCACAGGACGCCATTCACCGTCCGCCTTCTGGAGAATAACGCCTCCCAAGCCATATGATGACGCATCGGCTGATACTTTAGTGTCTCTGTTTGGATCATACATGGCCAGCACTGGAGGAGAAGCAAGTGCCTCCTTCAGCTCCTTAAACGCCATTACCTGGTCCGTGTCCCACACCCAGCAGTTATTTTTCGAGAGGAGATCACGGAGTGCTTTGTCTTTTTTTGCCAGCTGAGGAATGAATTTTCCCAGCTGGTTGACCATGCCGAGAAAACTCCTCATCTCACTCACATTTGTGGGCTCCTTCATCTCCATGACAGCCTCAGTCTTCTTCGGATCGGGCCGTATGCCCATGGCTGTGATGATGTGGCCCAAAAAGGCCATCTCGCTCTTGGAGAGTTCACACTTTTCCACATTCAGGGTGATGCCTGCTTTCTCCACTCTTTGCAGCACCGCATGGAGTTAAGTGTCATGCTCGTCTTGGTCCCGCCCCCACACTAGTAAGTCATCGATGTGGCAGACCACACCCTCCAACCCCTCTATGACTTCCGCCATCATGCACTGAAAGTGTTCTGGTGCTGAGTTGATGCCGAAGGGAAGACGGTTAAAGTGGAACCTCCCGAAGGGTGTTATGAATGTGGTGTACTTGACTGACTCTTTGGCTAAGGGGATCTGCCAGAACCCCATGTTAGCATCCAATTTACTGAACACTTTAGCTCCGGCAAGCATTCCGAGGGACTGATCCACAGACGGCAGAATGTACTTTTCACGGCGCACATACTCATTCAAGCCAGTATAGTCCACACACAGTCTCAGGCGTGCACTGTTTTTCTTTGGTACGACCACCATACCGGCACACCAGTCTGTTGGCTCCTCCACACGGCTGATGACGCCCAGCTCTTCCATTCGCTGGAGCTCTTCCTTGACTTTCCCCACCAGCGGCAGGGGAATTCTCCTAGGGGTTTTCAGTGAGAAAGGCACAGCGTTTGGTTTAAGTTTTATGTGATATGCCCGTTTCACCTCACCTAACCCGCTGCACAGTCTAGGGTAAGTCGACTTGAGAGAGTCCAAATCTATGCTGTCAACACGTTTGAGCAGGCCAAGGGCTGTGATGGCTGGAAATCCAAGCAGGGGCGTGCTCAGATTTTTGACCACATAAACCTTCTGCATGGTCTGCTTGACTCCACTCCTCAGCTGCAGTCTGGCGAACCCTGACACATCCAGCGGGATCCGTCCCGGACCCAGCAAGGGTCTCTCTGCTTTCTGGAGAACAGGTTGCTGTGCACCGGAAAATATGCTGTTTGAACCTGATTGTGGTGTTCATTATTCCTATGTTAGCGGTCCATGCAGCTTTGTCGGCCGTCACAGAACCCAGGAAGAAACTTTCATCCTCCTCCTCCGTCTCAATTCTGTCCACGTTTTCGCTTGCACGACAGACACGCTGAAAGTGACCTTTTTTTCCACATGAATGACACTTTGCATCGTTGGCAGGGCACTCATGTCTAGGATGGGGTGGGCCACCACATTTCTAGCACTGGGAGCTATGTGGATTTCTACTTTGGCCCAAGTTCAACAAATACAAAAGTGTGGCTTTGCTCCATCACTTTTGTATTTGTTGAACTTGGGCTTTTCTCTTTGCTTTCTGCCTTCAAACACTCTGTCCACAGTTGCGGCATCCATCTGCACTACACTACTGGCATCACTCCTCAGTGTGTACTGTTGCTTTTTTATCTCCTTTTTCCAGGTTTAAATCCTTCTCCATTTGCATGCGTTTGGAGAGCCTTGCATCAGCCAGTCCCACTACTATCCTATCTCTGATTAGCTCGTCATGCAATGTCCCATAGTTGCAGTGCTCTGCTAATGCATGTAGGGCAGTTACAAAAACGTCAACTGTTTCATTTGCCTCCTGTTTGCGCATGTTAAAACGTGCGCGCTCATATACAATGTTCTTTCTAACAATGAAGAAAGACTCAAATCCGTCTCTCACATTTGTGTATTCATGCTGGTCTGCAGCACTTAGTTTTAAGCCTCTCAAGACGTCATCTGCTTCGTCTCCCATGCAGTATATCAAGGTGTTAACCTGGTTGTCTTCGGAGCTTGCAGACCGGTTGCTTGCCTGACGGAATCTCTCAAATCTCCGAATCCATTTTGTCCAGTCGTTCGGCTTGGAAAAGTCAAAGGGCTCCGGCGGCTGGATGTTAAACGTAGCGCTGGGAGCGTTAGCCGCCATGCTAAGGTTAGCTGCTTCCCGGTCCTTTTTGGTCGGATCGTTCTGTCAGGGTGTGTGAGGCAGTAGGACCCAGACGCAGAGTATTAACAAAAAGTGTAGTTTAATGCAAAAAAACGAGTCTTTAACAGACAAAACAACAAAAGCACACGTGAGAACACACAGGAGGCTTACACAGGAGATGCAGAGGTGCAGAGGCCCAGGAGACACAGGATACGAAAAACACCGGAGATCAGGACAGGATACCAGGACAGGAGATCACAACTAACAGACGACAGACCAGAGAACACAACTGACATACGACAACGATCCGACAAGGACAACGGGAAGCACAGAGGCTTAAATACACACACAGGGAAGGCAGGGGCAATTGGGCACAGGTGTAACACATGAGGACTGGTGCAGACAATCACAGACAGGAAGTAAATCTAGACACAAGACACAAGAACCCAGACAACAAAATAAAACAGGAAGTGAAGAGAAAAAACACACTATGAACAGAGACTACAAAATAAAACAGGAAACAGAACATGGAGTGGGAAAACCAGAGACACAGAAACACATACAAACATAAGTACAAGAATATACATGAAACACGAGGTACTAATAAACTGAAAACACTTTGGAAACGGTGGAAACTAAACATTGACAAATACAAAACCCTGACAACAGCAGAAAAACAAGTTATATCCTCTGTGCCGGTATTTGTTATTCACATTCTCCGTCCTTCGTTGTTAAACAGTCTATTTTATTCCACCACTGCATTGACCAAGTCACCAGTTTAGCATTACCTTGTAGCAGAAGCAGTCATAAATTAGATACAGAGATGGTGATTTACAAATGATCTGTTTAGAGCCCCAAATTAACATGATGAGCCTTCAACTGGAAAAAAATATTGACACTTAAAGAATTAAGTATGAACTCTATTTATTTACTTCATTTACTTAATTCGTACTGAATAAAACTTCAGACCATGGTTAATGTTAAGTATATAAATCAGTCATAAATAAGACAATGTTCCTGATTGTTATGAAATATTGTTTGTGATTGTTTTTTTCAAACATTTAATAGTTGTCCCACTTTATCAAACATGATTGATAATGTGGGACAGCATGCTTTGGGTAATCTGGGACAGTCACTTAATTTTTTAAAAGGTGTAATGTGCATTTAGGGTCTTCCTGGAGTAAAAAAAAAGATAAACTACAGAAGTTACGCTACGTAACTTCTGCAGTTGTCAGACTGGAGTTAATGGTAAATACAGTTTGTCCCTGTCTGTTTAAACTGATTGTCTGGTTAGCAAACTAGCACATAATCAGTCAGCTCTCTAAAACAGAGATGATCCAAAAAGAGTCTGTCCTGTGTTTTGCAGCCACTGGTCTCACCAAACATGTGAAGAAGACAATGGGGTGATCGATGATGATGAGTCTCTCACCTGCAAGGACTGTCTGTTCCCTGAGTCGCCCAAATGGAATGACAAATTACTGAAGAATAATCTGTTATTGTTACTTGCTGTTGATTGAATTTTATTTTATTTTATAAAAATGTGATACACCTTTAATAGAATGATTTAAATACATATTATAATTTCTTTATTTAGGCTAGGGTTCTTTATGAAAATGATGTTTACATGTTATAATAATATACACTACCGTTCAAAAGTTTGGGGTCACTTAGAAATTTCCTTATTTTTCAAAGAAAAGCACTGTTTTTTTCAATGAAGATAACATTAAATTAATCAGAAATACACTCTATACATTGTTAATGTGGTAAATGACTATTCTAGGTGGAAACGTCTGGTTTTTAATGAAATATCTACATAGGTGTATAGAGGCCCATTTCCAGCAACTATCACCCCAGTGTCCTAATGGTACATTGTGTTTGCTAATCGCCTTAGAAGACTAATGGATGATTAGAAAACCCTTGAAAACCCAGCTGAAAACTGTTTTGCTGGTGAGAGAAGCTATAAAACTGGCCTTCCTTTGAGCTAGTTGAGTATCTGCAGCATCACATTTGTGGGTTCGATTATACTCTCAAAATGGCCAGAAAAAGAGAACTTTCATGTGAAACTCGCCAGTCTATTCTTGTTCTTAGAAATGAAGGCTATTCCATGCGAGAAATTGCGAAGAAACTGAAAATGTCCTACAACGGTGTGTACTACTCCCTTCAGAGAACAGCACAAACGGGCTCTAACCAGAGTAGAAAGAGAAGTGGGAGGCCCCGGTGCACAACTCAGCAAGAAGACAAGTATATTAGAGTCTCTAGTTTGAGAAATAGACGCCTCACAGGTCCTCAACTGGCAGCTTCTTTAAATGGTACCCGCAAAACGCCAGTGTCAACGTCTACAGTGAAGAGGCGACTCCGGGATGCTGGCCTTCTAGGCAGAGTGGCAAAGAAAAAGCCATATCTGAGTCACACAAAAAGAAAAGATTGATATGGGCAAAAGAACACAGACATTGGACAGAGGAAGATTGGAAAAAGTGTTATGGACAGACGAATCAAAGTTTGAGGTGTTTGGATCACACAGAAGAACATTTGTGAGACGCAGAACAGGTGAAAAGATGCTGGAAGAGTGCCTGACGCCATCTGTCAAGCATGGTGGAGGTAATGTGATGGTCTGGGGCTGCTTTGGTGCTGGTAAAGTGGGAGATTTGTACAAGGTAAAAGGGATTTTAAATAAGGAAGGCTATCACTCCATTTTGCAACGCCATGCCATACCCTGTGGACAGCGCTTGATTGGAGCCAATTTCCTCCTACAACAGGACAATGACCCAAAGCACACCTCCACATTATGCAAGAACTATTTAGGGAAGAAGCAGGCAGCTGGTATGCTGTCTGTAATGGAGTGGCCAGCGCAGTCACCAGATCTCAACCCCATTGAGCTGTTGTGGGAGCAGCTTGACCGTATGGTACGCAAGAAGTGCCCATCAAGCCAATCCAACTTGTGGGAGGGGCTTCAGGAAGCGTGGGGTGACATTTCTACAGATTACCTCAACACATTAACAGCTAGAATGCCAAAGGTCTGCAATGCTGTAATTGCTGCAAATGGAGCATTCTTTGACGAAAGCAAAGTTTGAAGAACAAAATTAATATTTCAAATAAAAATCATTATTTCTAACCTTGTCAATGTCTTGACTATATTTTCTATTCATTTTGCAACTCATTTGATAAATAAAAGTGTGAGTTTTCATGGAAAACACGAAATTGTCTGGGTGACCCCAAACTTTTGAACGGTAGTGTACATTTATTTATTTATTTTCTTTTCCTTTTTTTAATAATGCTTTTTAAAAATAGGTAATATTGAGCTTGACAAGCATAAAGCAAGGTGATAAAAGCCTATTACAAGTGTCCCATTACAAAGAGACCCCTCCCAGATGATCAAATTCCGGCAGAATTTTACTTTTCAACACCATGTGTCCCATGTCTTCCTCTGAGTATGATATCTCCATTATTTCTTCTGATGTGGTTAGAAAACATCTTAAGCATTACAGAAAGGTATAATTTGTTGGTCTGATGTGAAAAACAGATATTGGAATATTTACTCGATTTCACCCTATCGCCTGATGTTGCATTACACATGAAGAACTACGTATACAGGGGATTAATTAAACATCATTATTGTATATTGGCGCATACCCAAAGCCCAGGTATCAGTTTCACTATCGGGACAGAAAAATTAAAAAGTCAAATAGCTGCGTCCCTCCTCACAACCCATTTTAAATAATGACAGTTATATGCTGCTTCTTCTGAGGAAGTGTTGTGTTGCTGGACCTCTGTGTAAACTTGTGCAGCTTATTCCATTTGTCACGACTCCAGCTGCAGGTAGAGAGGGTGGCAGAGCACAGATGAAGTCCCGACCGATAGACTGTTTCTCTGACACTGAACTCCCAGATACGGAGATAGATTCAGAGGTTTTGCTGGAATATTGATACACATTGTTTCTGAAAGCACTTGTGGTGTTTTGTTCCTTCTTGAAAATGATAACGTAGCACTTTGGTAAGAAATGGCAGCTGAGGATGCCGTAGTTGGACATGAGAATGACCACCATCTCCACAGCCGAAAGGTAAACTCCTGAGGTGGTAACGTAGACAGGAACAAAGAGCATCCAGGAGATAAGGTAGAGCAGCATACTGAAGGTGATGAACTTTGCCTCATTGTAGAACTGTGGAAGTTTGCGGCCTTTGAAGGCACAGATCAAACACACAAACGCTAGGAAAGCTATGTAGCCCAACATCACCCCGAAGGCCAAATATGAGCCCTCGTGACACTGCTCCAGCAAAGTGGTTGGTTGCATGACGATTTGATGAAATGGGCTCTTGATGACTAGCCAGCAGATACAAATAATCACCTGCAAGGCCACACAGAGGCTGGCCATGACGTAAGGCTTGAAGAGCCTCCGCAGAACCTCCTGCAGTGCAGGGTTGAACTGGAAGGCCAGCAGGATCTGCAGGGTCTTGACCAGGATGCAGGAGACGCACAGAGTGAAGCTGATACCGAAGAGCACCTGTCGAGCCTTACACTGGAAACTGTTGGGCCGACCGACAAACAGCACGGCGCTGATGTAACTGATGACCAGTGAGTATAGGATGACCTGGCTCAGTGGCCCTCCGGCAGCCTTCACTACAGGAGTGTCGCGCTGATGTAAAAACAGAGCTGACACCATCACAGCCAGGAGGATACCCAGGGCAGAAAAGGTCAGGAGCGCCACAGCAAATCTGTCCTGCCAGGAGAAGAAGAGCACGACTTTGGGGGTGCAGCTGGAGCTGCCCTCTGCGGACCACTCTCTGCTTATGTTACAACTCAGACACTGATCCATATCTGCAGGGATGGAGGATTACAAGCACAGGTACAGATTAAAACAATAAAAGATCCTATCTGACTCCACAGAATCCCACACCCATCTTGGTGATTAAGCTGCCAAGCAGGGAGTTTCCAGGCATTCAGATCTTTATCAAGTTGTTGGCAGTTAATTGTCGTCACATGAAGCGTGACTGCCTTGGAAGGAACATCAGTTTCTACAGTAACAAGTGTCACACCAGCTCACACTTTGTGGTTCTTAGTATTTCTGTAAGGGACAAGATTTTACTTAATTTATTTTGTATTGTTCTTTCAGTCTATTATTGTGAACTAGTGTGCCTGTTGAAAAGTAAAGAACAGAACCTTTCCATTGTGTTTACTTAATTGAAAAACTGATTATGTGGAGAGATTTGTCTATTCAGGAGCTCTACTTGCCTTGCAACCAGAGGAAACTGGGTCTAAATTGAGTTCAGCTATCATGGTTCCTGCTTCCTGAAAGTCTCTGCTCTGCAGGTCACACTCTCTAATGGCTACGGGACTTACCTGACATCTTGTTCCATCGTTTGTTGTCAAGCAGTATGATGCTGACACAAGTTCATTTATACAGGGACGTACTGTATACAGAAACCGGACACACTAGTGTGTATTACTGCTTTCATGTGTTCAAGTTTTCATTTACTTTTCTTGCTTTGCTATTAAAGCACTTTTTAAAATCTTTCTTTTAAAAAGTGATATATAAATAAAGTTAATTAATATCCTCCCTGTTTGCTCCTTGGATGTGATCACACCTGGGTTTCTGTACTTGTAAGCACACACACCCCTAATGACAGCTTTTATTTACTGTGCACATGTAGTAAATGTGTCCAGTGAATCCAATGTGTGCAGGGGTGACAAACCTGTTTTATTCGAGTAGTAGTTCGCAGTACAGTTGATGCACTCATAACAACAGGTGTGTTGACCTTCGGCTGTTTTTTTTAACTCTCCAGGGACGCAGCTATTGGAGCACTTGGAGATGATCTCCTGCAGAAATCAGAGAGATTACATTCAACACTTCATTTCATTATTCTTGTCTTATTTTGTATTATATTTCTTATATCAAATGTATTTGATTTTTCCTGAATTCTACTTTTTGGAGATACAAACTGAAATGGTGTTTTCAGCTTCAATGGTCTGCATGTTTTCAGTTAACACATTTTGCAGTAATGCATGTGTGTCACGTTCCTAAGGGCAGCAGGATTAGGGCCTACCTTCAGGTCCTGGAGGTGCTGGGTGCTCACATTGGTGTAAGTGAAGTTGTTGGTGTTTAGGTTGTATTCAGCCACAACCTCAGTGATATGATTATTTCCTTCATCTGAGCACCACATTTTCAGGTCGTAGCCCAGGTTGATGTCACCGCTGTCGTCAAACTTATAGGTTTTTCCTCTAAATTCAAACTCTTGCAAAAACAGAGGTTTCAGCAGCTACAGGATAGAAGACATTTCATTATCAGCCCAGTACCTTGGAAAAGTCTAAACCGCACTAGCTTGATGTGACAATGATAAATAGCCCTGTGCAGAGTCCATCTCCTATCCCTTTGGCTGTGGGGTCTGCTGCTCACTTGTTGCACTTCAGCTCAACTCAGGCCTCTTGCCAAGTTGATGAAGAGCAGCGGAGCCAGAGACCTCTGGGTACCTCCACAGCCTTGTTTTTCTACATACCTTCTGGACACCTTGAATACATACATTTGCATTCAGCCTTCAGTCAAATTCAGTGGCGGAACAGTTTGTAAAAAGTCTCAACCCTGGATTTCTGGTTAGTTTATCTAGGTATCCTATTTAGTGTGGATCTGTCTCCGCAGCCAAAAAGAAATCCTTTATAGGAATTTTATTTGATCCCAAATCCTTACTGCCTACAGATCTAAACCCTCATTCTCAGACTAAAATTAACCCACGTGGACCCTGTAAATGCAATGCAACACAAGAGCACACACACACACACACACACACACACACACACACACACACACACACACACACACACACACACACACACACACACACACACACATATGTGTGTAATTACCTCCCAGGGTTGCATTGTGCCTGGTGTTTTGCAGTCTCTGCTCCTGCAGACAGAAGCCACAGTCTGAGTAATGGCGCTGACAGCCATCTCAACACTAAGGATAGTGGAGGCATGAGTGTGTTTCCTGAGATTTTTCACAGCTTCTGAAATAAGCTTAGTGTCTTCAAAACCTTTACTGGCATTTAGCTGCAAATAGAACTCCTTCATGAAGGGGTTATTCCTTGTAAATTCATGTCCAGCTGCCTCCAGCCTGCTCAGGTAGTCCTTAATTGATGACGGGTCTCCACTCTTGAAGGTGAAGCCCACAACGTATCCTATGTCCCTCAGAGTCGCGTTTACTTGCACAGAGTTGCTGGAGGACCAGCTGTCACTGGCCACCCAAACTCTTCTCATTGACTCCAAGTTCTGTCCTGCTCTCAGTGTCTTATGCTTCAGCTCCTGGAAAAGATACCTCATGTGAGTTGATTTGGCAAATGATACAATGACCTGCACCTTGGGATTGTTGAGGATGGTTGTGGCAGCGTCCCCGATATCAGAGTAGACATCATGACTGGTCACAGACTGAGGTAGAATCGATTTGAAAGCCACACAGATCCCCTTTTCAGAGGCCTGGGACACAAAGTGTTCCAGAGCTGATCGGCCATAATCTCCATCTGTGGTAACTATTCCCACCCAGTTCCAGCCGTAGGTGTGGAGCAGACTGACCATGGCAGCTGTCTGATGTTTATCATTAGGAACAGTCCTCAAAAACGAAGGGAAGCGGCTCTTATCACTCAGAATGACAGCAGTTGATGAATAGCTGATCTGGAGAAAAAAACAGATGATATCATTTTTAAAGATGTGACCTCATGGTTGAATGAATGCACTTATTGGAAGTCACTTTGGATAAAAGTGTCAGATAAATGATGTGTAATGTAATTTAATATGTATCTATTCAGATCTTGAGTTGCAACTTACAACCTCTAATAAACTCTTTGCGACTGTTCGTATGTGTAAGTTTCAAACTTTTTTGCTTGGTCATAGTTTTGTTTGGTAACGCACAAAACTGCTTCACCTTTAACTTTCACAGCAAAAAGGTTAAGATGCATATGTGTCTCAATTCAGGGGCTGCATCCTACGGAGGACACAGGGGCCCACGAAAGAGGAGGTCTTTGTGGAGGCCGAACTGAAGTTATATGGTCTGGTTTACAGAGGATTTTCAAGATCTCCATCAACAGAGGATGCAGCTTTATCTGTGGCTCCTCACTTTGATCATAAAAGGTACGGCTGCTGATGTTTATCAGCTGCCACTGCAAACCTGTTCTGCTGCTTTCTATAACAGTTACCGATATGTGTGTCAGTGTTGCCACAGAGGGTCAGCAGCTTACTTGAGGAATCATCTGGAGTGTCAGTTGCCTGGCGATGGCAATGGATATTTCAGAGTAAGAGCCACCTATAACAGCCATGACTGGCTGTCCACAGGCAGAGGTGTTGCTCTCTGTGTAGCAGTTGTCCCGCTGCATGAAGTCTCCTGTGAGCCTCAGAGCTGTGCTGGGATCACTGCAAGAGTCCACGATTAGGTAACCCAGAGTGACGTTCACAGCCTTGAGCAGAGGGGACTTATTCATGACCTCGATAGCATTGATCATAGCCAGAGCCAAAATCAGGCGTCTTTCGTCAAACCTGTGAAAACAATACATTTATTATTCCAATAATAAATACAGGATGTATGTGATAGAATGGAGACTGTGAGGGACAAGAAGACAGAGAACAAATAACTGTGTGACAAATAAAAATAATTCTAAAACTAAAAATACTTGAAAATCTCTACTGTGGCATCACAAGGGGACAGGTTGTGGAGGGGCGATGCATCCTCACCCAGGATCAGTGCCCACAACCCAAAATGGCCGCCGGGCTAGAGACTACAGCTCCCAGACTGCCTCATCGTGCACCCAGCTGCAGGTGCTTAAGGCCCCTAATTGAGGCAGGGCTGGGAAACTGAATAAAGGGCAGAGGGGAGAGCACCACAAGAGGAGAGTTGGGCCCGGAGTAGGAGAGAGGACGCCTACATGGAGGAACAGCTACCGAGGACCTTGCAGGTGTTGTGCCATAATGCATTAAACGTGATACCATAAAATGGTGTTCCTTTCGGCATTCAATAAATTTGGTTATCAAAATAAAATATAAAATATAAATATTTTATTATTAATATTAAATAATAACTTGAATTGATTAAAGTTACCTCGGGGCACCACCCTTCAAAGGAAGGGAAAAGATAGCCAATTTATTGAATAAAGTCTCATAAAGGTACTAACTACAAATTTGGAACTCTGATTAACAATTAAATTAATAACTATAACCAAAATTACCATATAGATAGTTAGCTAAGTTGAAGGATATGGAGTTCTTGACAGTGTAGAGGTTGGCAAAATTCACTTATGCAACATTAATGAAAAAACATTTGTGAAAGAAAAACATTTATTATGAATATAATAAAGTATAAAAACACAAATTACTAACGGTCTAATTGCTAAACAAAGATAGGTATGTGTGTATACATGTGTGTGTGTCTGTGTGAGTCAGCGTGCTTTCAAGATGGTCGCTGGCCAAAGAGATAACACCCTTCCCCCACCTATTGGAATGTTTACGACCTGTAGAGATAATGAGGTGAAGAGTTATGCGTGTGTCTGTGTGTGTGCCAAATTAGAGGAAGTTACTAGATTGGATGCAACGAAAGACTGTGAAGAGCATAACAGACTAACATTACTTTCTCAATAACTTGTACCCAAAATATCACAACACCACAAATCAAACTTATACACATCACACAGAATCGAATAAACAGTCTTGCTTAGCCTAGTATAATTATTAAGCCCAGTTGTGTTACCAGTCCGTGGAAAGGGGAAAAAGGAAGTTGCTGTGCAGTTCGCAGTTTTGTGTCGACTTGCTGGTTTCGGTTGAGCTGTGTAGCTCAGTTGCTGGCTGAAGTTTGCAAGCAGGACATCGAGTCGCTGCTAGGACGTTGGTAGAGCTTGGAGGGTGAGGAGGTTTCCTTGGTGAGATGAGCTGGAAGCTGCACCTTTGTGCTCCTCTCGAAGAGTTGGATGGGAAGAGAAGATGTGAGCTGGAGAAGAGGCTCCACAGCCTTCCCTCCTGTAGAAGGATTGTAGGAAGAGGCAGGACGAGGCTCGACAGCCTTCTCTCCATTGAGGGAGTTTAGAAAAAGGGGCAAAAGGATTATATTGGCCCGGTGACCTCACAGGTCATGGGGTCCAGAGTGACCAATGGGAGTTGAAACCTGTGTCCCTGGGGGGGGTTTCACACCTCTGATGCTCCCTGGGAGACTGAGTTCCTTGCTCTGGTTTTTGATGGCCCCTGGGAGACTGAGTCTTGGAGGAACAGGCTTTGACTGAACGTGTAGGCCGAAGTGCGGTTTCACAAAGAACCATGGCCCAACACAGGGTTGGATTACTTTTGTTTGGTGAAGAAACCACTTTCTCCTCCGGGACGCTTTATGTTTATTCATGGACTTTTTTGTATTTTTTATTTTTGAGTTAAAGGAACTGCCAGTGGGACGGACCAATAAACCTTTATTTTTCATTTATACTGTCTGATGGTGCCTGTTTTACGCTCTCTTTTGCACTGCCCCACCCTAGGGACAACCCGTGACACTACACTACATATGAGACAAAGGTTGAATTATCCAACGCCCAGTCTCTGGCGGGTGTGTTCTTCATCAAATGAGTCTAACCCACACAATAAGGAGGTAAGGTTGACTCGTCTCAGTGAACAAAATCACATCTTGAAGTATCAGTGAGAAAATCTTTGTACGTTTCCTAATATGTATTTGTTGCCGTACTTCAGTTGAGTGTTACCATCTCATAATGCATTTTCTTCTTTCTATTTTTTCTTGACATTTTAGAGGGAAATATTACTTTTTATTCCATCACATTTATATGAGAGCAACAGCTCGCAAGTACTATGCAAATTGTTAATTAACAAAAATATAGATTTAACCCTAACCCCAAAGTTTGGTACAGTATATTGTAACTGTGTTGCTGTTTCTGATAATACTTTACATTTAAGTGCTATCAATATTATTATCAATATTTAAATATACTGGATGATCTCACCTGATACATGGCTGTGGTTGTGGTATGAAAGAGTTGTTTTTTTTGTGTACATCCTCATGAATGGGAAAGATTCCTGCGATGATGATATCTCCTGCAGCTGTAGCTTCCATCATCCTGGTATAATTTTCAGTGGCATGTCCTGTATCCATAATAAAAAGGAAAACTGTGATATGAAAGTAGATTACAAGAACAACCCAGGCCATATCACTATCCTCTGTGTTTGCTGTCTGAGCTCTCGCTGGTTTTTCACCTCTGGCAGAGTGATACTCTCCTTTTTAAGCATCTTCCCAAGGCTAAAAGAAAACTCTCTCTTGCTTCCTCATTCACACGTTTCTCTTCTCACATTCTCCCCTGCAGCCCTGCCCACTTCATGACTGACAGTGCGAAGGGTCATTGTTCTGCAGCTTTCATCATATCTGCTCTTGTGCCTCCGCATTTTGCCACCCACAAATTAATCCATCATTAAAATGACTGTTGAGGGTGATGAACAGTTAATACTTAATATGAGTTAATATGAGTACTTGGAAGAATTTATATTTTATATAGCACCTTTCAAAACACAGTTACAAGGTGCTTCACAAGTTAACAATGACAATTTTTAAGTAAACAATAAAAACAATTGTAAAAGCAGTTTGAAGATCACCGACAATAGAGCACTGACTGTTGAAGAATTAAAAAAATGAGAAAAGAATAAAAACTAGATCAAATAAAAATAAATGTTTTCTGAGATAATTATCTCAGACCAACTGTATTTACCATTAACTCCTGTCTGACAGGGAAGCTTCTGATTGACACTTGCCCCGCCTCTTTCTGTGACATCAACCAATAAAGTCATATGATTTCAGTCTCATGATATCCATGCTAACTTATCGTAAAAGTACTGTTGACTAGCTTTCGTTTGAAAAGGAAATAGACATACTGGAATTTAGTTGTCCCACATTACCCAATGTCTCAGATTACCAGAATTCACTCTCTATATAAAACACACACACACACACACACGCACACGCAAACACACACACACACACACACACTCTCTTTGTCATTCCATTCTGTTAACTGGCCTGTTCTCACTGTTCCAGTTATTCCAGCTATTCTGTTTTGTAAATGTGTAATGGGGTCAATCCTTAATAAAAAGCTTTAGCTAAAACAGGATAGTTTTAGCAGTGTTACTTTACCAGTTATGCTTACATGTCATTGTAGATATAAAATCACAGCTCTAATTAACCTGACAGGACGGCGATGCCTATAGGATGAGGGGAGTTGGCGAAGTTTATTTAGGGACCCCGTAGTCGCCCTCTCGCTCTCGCTCCTCGCTCTCGCTCTCTCTCCACTGCGAGGAAGTGTAGCGTGGGCGCAGCAGGTGTGGACGCCAATTGTTTGTTGCGAGCCCAGCGTACAGCTGTGTGTGTGTGTGTGTGTGTGTGTGTGTGTGTGTGTGTGTGTGTGTGTGTGTGTGTGTGTGTGCGCCCGTGTGTGTGAGAGACGGCATCAGCGTCGCCATACAGGCACGCTGTAATAATCTCCAGTCAGCGTGTACACACAAACTAATGGGAACGATATTTGTAAGTAATGCGCCGGAACATTTATCCAGAGTCTATACTATTGTGTCTGTGACATTAAGTGTAATTGTCCTTTCCTGTTTTAGTACTTGTCATCAAGACAATAAGGACGGCGTGGGTCTCTGCTTTATTTTAATGAATTGAAGGTATGGCATAAAGATGTGTTTTATATTTGTAAATGTTTTTAAACATTTTGATAAACTTGTTTAATAATTGTGTGACCTAATATGACATGTTTGTTTCATAGGGCTGCCTTCAGGCAGAATATTTACAGTCACTGTTTTTTCCCACATTTAGATATCATTTAGATTATTTGGCCTTGTTTAGATTTAGTTTCTTTCTGATTAATTGGTTTGATTTCTGGTTTCTTTGTTCATTTTATTTTGTTCTTTGTTCTATGGGTAATGTGCAATATGGTTGACGGGTACTGTGCAATCCTGGTTTAATGGCTTGAATATTGGTGAGTTATTGGCTCCGTAAACTAGAGGCCCTCTTCTGTTATTTCATTGTATAATATCGCTTGCAGTGATAATCCACTGGTGCAATTACACCAGTATTGGGATTCTTAAAGTGTGCTGTGTTTGTTTTATGCATGATATTTTAGCTTTGTTAAATTGGGTCTGGAGCCTTTAACTTCTCTCTTGTTAATCTGTTATTTATATCAAGTATAGGCCAGTACTCCCTACATTGCACATGATCCTGTGCTGTTTGATCAGTCTTTTTAAATCCTTTGTCCAACTTGAATAAATTGTCTATTTCTGGAATCATCAGCCTCCCGTCCCGTTTATTCTGGATATATGTGGTGAACCCGATTTGGCATTCAACTGTCGCACTAAACTTTTGACCACTACAAATGTCTTTGTCTTTAGTAGAGCTTTAAAAGAGAATAAGGAGTTTATCAGACACATCTTCTCAGGGAGATTGTTCCACAGAGTGGGATCCCTGACAGAAGAGGCTAGGTCTCCTCTGGTCCTCAGCCTGGTCTTTGGGATGTGAGCAGGGTCTTCACTGAGGACCTCAGGTTACGACCGGGCACGTATGATGTCAAAACATCCAAAATGTAGTTAGGTACGAGTCCAGAGCGGGCTTTAAAAGTTAGCAATAAAATCTTCACTTCAATTGTAAAATATTGCAAGCTAATGAAGAGAAGCTAAACTCAGAGTAGCATGCTCTCTTCTAGCAGATTTGATGAGGAGTCTGGCTGCTGTGTTTTGGATTAGCTGTAATCTATGTAGACTCTGTTGACTCAGGCAGGTGAAGAGGTTGCACTGATCCAAACGAGAGGAAATGAAGGCATGGATAACAATCTCAGATTTCCTCTGGTTAAAAACACACACTTGAGTGTGGGTGTGCATCATATTTATCCCTTGCCCCTGGAGCCAGCTCACTGATTCCCAATCATCCCATCAACTGCTCTCCCACCTGACCCGTCATGTTAGTAAAGATTATAACAAATGACACTTCTGAGGTGTGGTTCTATTTTACTTTTTATATACAGTCTATGCCAGGTGTAAATGCTGTAAACTTTACAGCATTTACACCTGGGTCGGCCCTAATCACCAAAAACTCACTTGGCAACTTTGTCGTCATCTTGTGTGCATGGCACCACTTTTTCACTTTGTCCACAGATATGTCTTTCCTCTTTGTTTGTTGTTTTAATTTTTGCGTCGTGTGTTGGAAACGTCATCAACACCCCCACTCACTTGTGGTTTACACATTACAGCCCATCAAGAGAATGTCCGGAAGATCTCCGTAGTTTAGTGCATGTCTGATGGGAGCTTATGACTATTTGCAAATAGGTGCGGCCTAATTGAATTTAAGGGGACTGTTGAGCTTTGGCCAGTCCGACCAGAAGCAGCACAAAAATTCAACAGCAGAAAAACAAGTTATATCCTCTGTGCCGGTATTTGTTATTCACATTCTCCGTCCTTCGTTGTTAAACAGTCTATTTTATTCCACCACTGCATTGACCAAGTCACCAGTTTAGCATTACCTTGTAGCAGAAGCAGTCATAAATTAGATACAGAGATGGTGATTTACAAATGATCTGTTTAGAGCCCCAAATTAACATGATGAGCCTTCAACTGGAAACAAATATTGACACTTAACGAATTATGTACGAACTCTATTTATTTACTTAATTTACTTAATTCGTACTGAATAAAACTTCAGACCATGGTTAATGTTAAGGATATAAATCAGTCATAAATAAGACAATGTTCCTGATTGTTATGAAATATTGTTTGATTGTTTTTTTCAAACATTTTGTAGTTGTCCCACTTTATCAAACATGATTGATAATGTGGGACAGCATGCTTTGGGTAATCTGGGACAGTCACTTAATTTTTTAAAAGGTGTAATGTGCATTTAGGGTCTTCCTGGAGTAAAAAAAAAGATAAACTACAGAAGCTACGCTACGTAACTTCTGCAGTTGTCAGACTGGAGTTAAGGGTAAATACAGTTTGTCCCTGTCTGTTTAAACTGATCGTCTGGTTAGCAAACTAGCACATAATCAGTCAGCTCTCTAAAACAGAGATGATCCAAAAAGAGTCTGTCCTGTGTTTTGCAGCCACTGGTTTCACCAAACATGTGGAGAAGACAATGGGGTGATCGATGATGATGAGTCTCTCACCTGCAAGGACTGTCTGTTCCCTGAGTCGCCCAAATGGAATGACAAATTACTGAAGAATAATCTGTTATTGTTACTTGCTGTTGATTGAATTTTATTTTATTTTATAAAAATGTGATACACCTTTAATAGAATGTTTTAAATACATATTATAATTTCTTTATTTAGGCTAGGGTTCTTTATGAAAATTATGTTTACATGTTATAATAATACACATTTTCT
Source organism: Hippoglossus stenolepis (assembly GCF_022539355.2). Classification (NCBI taxonomy): domain Eukaryota; kingdom Metazoa; phylum Chordata; class Actinopteri; order Pleuronectiformes; family Pleuronectidae; genus Hippoglossus; species Hippoglossus stenolepis. The sequence goes on from NC_061490.1 coordinate 8,528,339, forward strand.
TATTTATTTTCTTTTCCTTTTTTTTATAATGCTTTTTAAAAATAGGTAATATTGAGCTTGACAAGCATAAAGCAAGGTGATAAAAGCCTATTACAAGTGTCCCATTACAAAGTGACCCCTCCCAGATGATCAAATTCCGGCAGAATTTTCTTTTTCAACACCATGTGTCCCATGTCTTCCTCTGAGTATGATATCTCCATTATTTCTTCTGATGTGGTTAGAAAACATCTTAAGCATTACAGAAAGGTATAATTTGTTGGTCTGATGTGAAAAACAGATATTGCAATATTTACTCGATTTCACCCTATCGCCTGATGTTGCATTACACATGAAGAATGCTCCAGTGTCTTTCACACAACTATGTATACAGGGGATTAATTAAACATCATTATTGTATATTGGCCCATACCCAAAGCCCAGGTATCAGTTTCACTATCGGGACAGAAAAATTTAAAAGTCAAATAGCTGCGTCCCTCCTCACAACCCATTTTAAATAATGACAGTTATATGCTGCTTCTTCTGAGGAAGTGTTGTGTTGCTGGACCTCTGTGTAAATTTGTGCAGCTTATTCCATTCGTCACTACTTCATATTCGAGGTAACCAGCTGCAGGTAGAGAGGGTGGCAGAGCACAGATGATGTCCCGACCGATAGACTGTTTCTCTGACACTGAACTCCCAGATACGGAGATAGATTCAGAGGTTTTGCTGGAATATTGATACACATTGTTTCTGAAAGCACTCGTGGTGTTTTGTTCCTTCTTGAAAATGATAACGTAGCACTTTGGTAAGAAATGGCAGCTGAGGATGCCGTAGTTGGACATGAGAATGACCACCATCTCCACAGCCGAAAGGTAAACTCCTGAGGTGGTAACGTAGACAGGAACAAAGAGCATCCAGGAGATAAGGTAGAGCAGCATACTGAAGGTGATGAACTTTGCCTCATTGTAGAACTGTGGAAGTTTGCGGCCTTTGAAGGCACAGATCAAACACACAAACGCTAGGAAAGCTATGTAGCCCAACATCACCCCGAAGGCCAAATATGAGCCCTCGTGACACTGCTCCAGCAAAGTGGTTGGTTCCATGAGGATTTGATGAAATGGGCTCTTGATGACTAGCCAGCAGATACAAATAATCACCTGCAAGGCCACACAGAGGCTGGCCATGACGTAAGGCTTGAAGAGCCTCCGCAGAACCTCCTGCAGTGCAGGGTTGAACTGGAAGGCCAGCAGGATCTGCAGGGTCTTGACCAGGATGCAGGAGACGCACAGAGTGAAGCTGATACCGAAGAGCACCTGTCGAGCCTTACACTGGAAACTGTTGGGCCGACCGACAAACAGCACGGCGCTGATGTAACTGATGACCAGTGAGTATAGGATGACCTGGCTCAGTGGCCCTCCGGCAGCCTTCACTACAGGAGTGTCGCGCTGATGTAAAAACAGAGCTGACACCATCACAGCCAGGAGGATACCCAGGGCAGAAAAGGTCAGGAGCGCCACAGCAAATCTGTCCTGCCAGGAGAAGAAGAGCACGACTTTGGGGGTGCAGCTGGAGCTGCCCTCTGCGGACCACTCTCTGCTTATGTTACAGCTCAGACACTGATCCATATCTGCAGGGATGGAGGATTACAAGCACAGGTACGGATTAAAATAATAAAAGATCCTATCTGACTCCACAGAATCCCACACCCATCTTGGTGATTAAGCTGCCAAGCAGGGAGTTTCCAGGCATTCAGATCTTTATCAAGTTGTTGGCAGTTAATTGTTGTCACATGAAGCGTGACTGCCTTGGAAGGAACATCAGTTTCTACAGTAACAAGTGTCACACCAGCTCACACTTTGTGGTTCTTAGTATTTCTGTAAGGGACAAGGTTTTACTTTATTTATTTTGTATTGTTTTTTCAGTCTATTATTGTGAACTAGTGTGCCTGTTGAAAAGTAAAGAACAGAACCTTTCCATTGTGGTTACATAATTGAAAAACTGATTATGTGGAGAGATTTGTCTATTCAGGAGCTCTACTTGCCTTGCAACCAGAGGAAACTGGGTCTAAATTGAGTTCAGCTATCATGGTTCCTGATTCCTGAAAGTCTCTGCTCTGCAGGTCACACTCTCTAATGGCTACGGGACTAACCTAACATCTTGTTCCATCGTTTGTTGTCATGCAGTATGATGCTGACACAAGTTCATTTACACAGGGACGTACTGGATACACTCCAGTACGGATACAGAAACCGGACACACTAGTGTTCTGTTTATACTGCAATGTGTGTCTGCATATAGGGTGAATTCAAGTAATCTTGGACATTGGGTAATGTGGGACACCTAAGCTTCAGTCTGTTCATTTCCTGTTCTAACCAAATCTAGTCAACAGGACTTTTACTATAGGTTACCATGGACATCATGTTACTGAAATCACATGACTTGATGGGGGGTCACAGAAAGGGGCAGGACCAGTTTTAATCAGAGGCTCCCCCTTGGAATTGCATGAGAAGCTCAATGCCATCGGATTCTGACAAGATTAATGTAAAGGATATTAATCTGTTGTAAATTAAGCAGGGAATGTGCTTTTACTCTGAAGACAAAGGCAGAAAAAGGTAGATGCAGTTACATTCTAAGGGAACAGTAGATTACTAATAAACTGATAAATTACTGATAAACTACACATCTTAAAACCCATTTTTATACTTGCTTTACTTTAATACTTGCTTTCATGTGATGTTGGGTTTTTACTGTGTTTTTATTGTTTTCGTTACACCTTTTATTTTACTTGTTCATTTATTTTTATTGTCATATTACTGCTTTTATGTGTTCAAGTTTTCATTAACTTTTCTTGCTTTGCTATTAAAGCACTTTTTAAAATCTTTCTTTTAAAAAGTGATATATAAATAAAGTTAATTAATATCCTCCCTGTTTGCTCCTTGGATGTGATAACACCTGGGTTTCTGTACTTGTAAGCACACACACCCCTAATGACAGCTTTTATTTACTGTGCACATGTAGTAAATGTGTCCAGTGAATCCAATGTGTGCAGGGGTGACAAACCTGTTTTATTCGAGTAGTAGTTCGCAGTACAGTTGATGCACTCATAACAACAGGTGTGTAGACCTTCGGCTGTTTTTTTGAACTCTCCAGGGACGCAGCTATTGGAGCACTTGGAGATGATCTCCTGCAGAAATCAGAGAGATTACATTCAACACTTCATTTCATTATTCTTGTCTTATTTTGTATTATATTTCTTATATCAAATGTATTTTATTTTTCCTGAATTCTACCTTTTGGAGATACAAACTGAAATGGTGTTTTCAGCTTCAATGGTCTGCATGTTTTCAGTTAACACATTTTGCAGTAATGTATGTGTGTCACGTTCCTAAGGGCAGCAGGATTAGGGCTTACCTTCAGGTCCTGGAGGTGATGGGTGCTCACATTGGTGTAAGTGAAGTTGTTGGTGTTTAGGTTGTATTCAGCCACAACCTCAGTGATATGATTATTTCCTTCATCTGAGCACCACATTTTCAGTTCGTAGCCCAGGTTAATGTCACCACTGCCGTCAAACTTATAGGTTTTTCCTCTAAGTTCAAACTCTTGCAAAAACAGAGGTTTCAGCAGCTACAGGATAGAAGACATTTCATTATCAGCCCACTACCTTGGAAAAGTCTAAACCTCAATATCTTGATGTGACAATGATAAATAGCCCTGTGCAGAGTCCATCTCCTATCCCTTTGGCTGTGGGGTCTGCTGCTCACTTGTTGCACTTCAGCTCAACTCAGGCCTCTTGCCAAGTTGATGAAGAGCAGCAGAGCCAGAGACCTCTGGGTACCTCCACAGCCTTGTTTTTCTACATACCTTCTGGACACCTTGAATGCATACATTTGCATTCAGCCTTCAGTCAAATTCAGTGGGGGAACAGTTTGTAAAAAGTCTCAACCCTGGATTTCTGGTTAGTTTATCTAGGTATCCTATTTAGTGTGGATCTGTCTCCGCAGCCAAAAAGAAATCCTTTATAGGAATTTTATTTGACCCCAAATCCTTACTGCCTACAGATCTAAACCCTCATTCTCAGACTAAAATTAACCCACGTGGACCCTGTAAATGCAATGCAACACACACACACACACACACACACACACACACACACACACACACACACACACACACACACACACACACACACACACACACACACACACGTACGTGTAATTACCTCCCAGGGTTGCATTGTGCCTGGTGTTTTGCAGTCTCTGCTCCTGCAGACAGAAGCCACAGTCTGAGTAATGGCGCTGACAGCCATCTCAACACTAAGGATAGTGGAGGCATGAGTGTGTTTCCTGAGATTTTTCACAGCTTCTGAAATAAGCTTAGTGTCTTCAAAATCTTTACTGGCATTTAGCTGCAAATAGAACTCCTTCATGAAGGGGTTATTCCTTGTAAATTCATGTCCAGCTGCCTCCAGCCTGCTCAGGTAGTCCTCAATTGATGATGGGTCTCCACTCTTGAAGGTGAAGCCCACAACGTATCCTATGTCCCTCAGAGTCGCGTTTACTTTCACAGAGTTGCTAGAGGACCAGCTGTCACTGGCCACCCAAACTCTTCTCATTGACTCCATGTTCTGTCCTGCTCTCAGTGTCTTATGCTTCAGCTGCTGGAAAAGATACCTCATCTGAGTTGACCTGGCAAATGATACAATGACCTGCACCTTGGGATTGTTGAGGATGGTTGTGGCAGCGTCCCCGATATCAGAGTCGACATCATGACTGGTCACAGACTGAGGTAGAATCGATTTGAAAGCCACACAGATCCCCTTTTCAGAGGCCTGGGACACAAAGTGTTCCAGAGCTGATCGGCCATAATCTCCATCTGTGATAACTATTCCCACCCAGTTCCAGCCGTAGGTGTGGAGCAGACTGACCATGGCAGCTGTCTGATGTTTATCATTAGGAACAGTCCTCAAAAACGAAGGGAAGCGGCTCTTATCACTCAGAATGACAGCAGTTGATGAATAGCTGATCTGGAGAAAAAAACAGATGATATCATTTTTAAAGATGTGACCTCATGGTTGAATGAATGCACTTATTGGAAGTCACTTTGGATAAAAGTGTCAGATAAATGATCTGTAATGTAATTTAATATGTATCTACTCAGATCTTGAGTTGCAACTTACAACCTCTAATAAACTCTTTGCGACTGTTCGTATGTGTAAGTTTCAAACTTTTTTGTTTGGTCATAGTTTTGTTTGGTAACGCACAAAACTGCTTCACCTTTAACTTTCACAGCAAAAAGGTTAAGATGCATATGTGTCTCAATTCAGGGGCTGCATCCTACGGAGGACACAGGGGCCCACGAAAGAGGAGGTCTTTGTGGAGGCCGAACTGAAGTTATATGGTCTGGTTTTCAGAGGATTTTCAAGATCTCCATCAACAGAGGATGCAGCTTTATCTGTGGCTCCTCACTTTGATCATAAAAGGTACGGCTGCTGATGTTTATCAGCTGCCACTGCAAACCTGTTCTGCTGCTTTCTATAACAGTCAACGCTATGTGTGTCAGTGTTGCCACAGAGGGTCAGCAGCTTACTTGAGGAATCATCTGGAGTGTCAGTTGCCTGGCGATGGCAATGGACACTTCAGAGTTAGAGCCACCTATAACAGCCATGACTGGCTGTCCACAGGCAGAGGTGTTGCTCTCTGTGTAGCAGTTGTCCCGCTGCATGAAGTCTCCTGTGACTCTCAGAGCTGTGCTGGGATCACTGCAAGAGTCCACGATTAGGTAACCCAGAGTGACGTTCACAGCCTTGAGCAGAGGGGACTTATTCATGACCTCGATAGCATTGATCATAGCCAGAGCCAAAATCAGGCTTCTTTCATTAAACCTGTGAGAACAATACATTTATTATTCCAATAATAAATACAGGATGTATGTGATAGAATGGAGACTGTGAGGGACAAGAAGACAGAGAACAAATAACTGTGACAAATAAAAATGATTCTAAAACTAAAAATCGATTTCGTTTACTTGAAATCTCTACATATGAGACAAAGGTTGAATTATCCAACGCCCAGTCTCTGGCGGGTGTGTTCTTCATCAAATGAGTCTAACCCACACAATAAGGAGGTAAGGTTGACTCGTCTCTGTGAACAAAATCACATCTTGAAGTGTCAGTGAGAAAATCTTTGTACGTTTCCTAATATGTATTTGTTGCCGTACTTCAGTTGAGTGTTACCATCTCATAATGCATTTTCTTCTTTCTATTTTTTCATGACATTTTAGAGGGAAATATTACTTTTTATTCCACCACATTTATATGAGAGCAACAGCTCGCAAGTACTATGCAAATTGTTAATTAACAAAAATATAGATTTAACCCTAACCCCAAAGTTTGGTACAGTATATTGTAACTGTGTTGCTGTTTCTGATAATACTTTACATTTAAGTGCTATCAATATTATTATCAATATTTAAATATACTGGATGATCTCACCTGATACATGGCTGTGGTTGTGGTATGAAAGAGTTGTTTTTTTTGTGTACATCCTCATGAATGGGAAAGATTCCTGCGATGACGATATCTCCTGCAGCTGTAGCTTCCATCATCCTGGTATAATTTTCAGTGGCATGTCCTGTATCCATAATAATAAGGAAAACTGTGATATGAAAGTAGATTACAAGAACAACCCAGGCCATATCACTATCCTCTGTGTTTGCTGTCTGAGCTCTCGCTGGTTTTTCACCTCTGGCAGAGTGATACCTTTTTAAGCATCTTGCCAAGGCTAAAATAAAACTCTCTCTTGCTTCCTCATTCACACGTTTCTCTTCTCACATTCTCCCCTGTAGCCCTGCCCACTTCATGACTGACAGTGCGGGAGTCATTGTTCTGCAGCTTTCATCATATCTGCTCTTGTGCCTACGCATTTCACTGCCCACAGCACATTTTCAAATGTTGTGTTGTGTAAAAAACCAAATGCATCAGTTTATGATCATATACCATAGAAAAAGATTAAACCCCCACAATAGAGGAGCTTCAACTAGACAAATAAATCCATCATTAAAATTACTGTTGAGGGTGATGAACAGTTAATAGTTTGAGTACTTGGAAGAATTTATATTTTATATAACACCTTTCAAAACACAGTTATAAGGTGCTTCACAAGTTAACAATGAAACATTTTATGTAAACAATAAAAACAATTGTAAAAGCAGTTTGAAGATCACCGACAATAGAGCACTGACTGTTGAAGAATTAAAAAAATGAGAAAAGAATAAAAACTAAATAAAATAAAAATAAATGTTTTCTGAGATAATTATCTCAGACAAACTGTATTTACCATTAACTCCTGACAGGGAAGCTTCTAATTGACACTTGCCCCGCCCCTTTCTGTGACATCAATCAATAAAGTCATGTGATTTCGTTAGAAAAGGAAATAGACATACTTGAGTTTAATTGTCCCACATTACCCAATGTCTCAAATTACCAGAATTAACTCTCTATATAAAACACACACACACGCGAGCACAAACACACACACACATACACACGCACACACACACAAGCGCACGCACGCACACACACACACTCTTTGTCATTCCATTCTGTTACTGGCCTGTTCTCACTGTTCCAGTTATTCCAGCTATTCTGTTTTGTAAATGTCTTGTCTTTGTCTTTAGTAGAGCTTTAAAAGAGAATAAGGAGTTTATCAGACACATCTTCTCAGGGAGATTGTTCCACAGAGTGGGATCCCTGACAGAAGAGGCCCGGTCTCCTCTGGTCCTCAGCCTGGTCTTTGGGATGTGAGCAGGGTCTTCACTGAGGACCTCAGGTTACGACCGGGCACGTATGATGTCAAAAGATCCAAAATGTAGTTAGGTACGAGTCCAGAGCGGGCTTTAAAAGTTAGCAATAAATCTTCACTTCAATTGTAAAATATTGCAAGCCAATGAAGAGAAGCTAAACTCAGAGTAGCATGCTCCCTTCTAGCAGATTTGATGAGGAGTCTGGCTGCTGTGTTTTGGATTAGCTGTAATCTATGTAGACTCTGTTGACTCAGGCAGGTGAAGAGGTTGCACTGATCCAAACGAGAGGAAATGAAGGCATGGATAACAATCTCAGATTTCCTCTGGTTAAAAACACACACTTGAGTGTGGGTGTGCATCATATTTATCCCCTGCCCCTGGCGCCAGCTCACTGATTCCCAATCATCCCATCAACTGCTCTCCCACCTGACCCGTCATGTTAGTAAAGATTATAATAGATGACACTTCTGAGGTGTGGTTCTATTTTAGTATTTTATATACAGTCTATGATTTCTAAAGCGGTGACTCTGTTCCTCTCCGCCCACCAGGGGGCAGCACCGCCCTGAAGAAGTCAGAGTCTCGGGCCCTCCGGACTCAGCGAGTTAGTGACGGAAGAAGAAAATGGAGGCGGCAGTGTTCATTCTGTCGCTCGTTGACTGCTGTGCCCTGATTTTCCTCTCGGTTTACTTTGTATCCTTCCTGTCTGTGCGCTGCTGGGTGTGTGCGGAGCGGGTCGGTTGATATGAGCGGGGACAGGTGGAGCCGCGGACCGGGGGTCGGTGAGCCCGGTGTGAAGTGATGAAGTGTTTCCTGGTGGTGGAGGTGTAGTCACAACAACACGGTCCTACAGGTCAGGAGGACAGTGAGTCAGCACAGACACAGATACACCAACCTGTCTGTCTGTCTAACTATCTCTAACTATCTCTCTCTCTCTGGCTCTCTCTCTCTTCCACTATCTATCTGTCTATCTACCCCCCCCCTCTCTGTCTGTCTGTCTGTCTGTCTAACTATTTATCTCTCTATCTATCAGTCTGTCTGTATGTATATCCATCTTTCTCTCTCTCTATCTATCTCTCTAACTATTTCTCTCTCTCTCTCTCTCTCTATCAGTCTGTCTGTATGTCTATCCATCTAAGTATCTATCTAACTATCTCTCTCTGTCTGTCTATCTCTTTCAATATTTCTCTCTCTGTCACTCGCTACCTTTGTCTTGGTGTATCTCTTTGTATCTCCTTCTCTCTCTCTATCTCTTCATATCTCTCTCTCTCACTGTATTTCTCTCCATCTCTCTCTCTCTACCTCTTTCTAGCTTTCTTCTCTCTATCTCTCTCATGCGCTCTCTCTCTTCTCTCTCTTTCTTTGACTCCAGAGCTGCTTGTTGTTGTTATCGTTAATAATAGTAATTATAATAACTGGTGTTCATTATTAACTTCATATCCCCCTTCTCTCCTCCCAAACCGGTTGAGGCAGATGTTTGCCCACACTGGTTCCAGAGGTTTCTTCCTGTTTAAAGTGGAGTTTAACAGGAAGTGCTGCTTGTTGTGTGAACGGTTGGGTTTCTCCTTAACTTTGAAAGGTCTCCACCTTACTTTAAAGGTTGGGTGTGTTTGCCTTTTACACCTTTATTGACTACAGAACTTTGATCATTCACAGCACTGGCCTTATCAAATGCTTTTGGCGTAGAGCCACCGATGCAAAAGCAGCGTTTCTCGAGCCGGAAGTGAAAGTTGAGAATGGGATGAAGGCATCTTGATAATTGCATAGAGACTGTAAACTCTGGCAGCATTTAGAAGGAGGACCCCTCTCTTGTGTCAACTTCTGAAGACAAGGACTTTCTCAGGCACGTTGTGAAACATGCATCAAACTGTTGTGCACGCGCAACCAAAATCAGTAACCAGAAGTTGGTCATCCTGTGTGCCCACGCCTGCTTGTGTCATTTGTTGTGATGTCTGAAATCAGTTTGTTTTGTTCGGTTGGTCGGAGCCAATGGAAACAGAATGAAAAGCTACATTGTGTTTTACCTTGACTGAAAGCTCAGATTATCACCCTGTCTGATCTAGAATGTGACTACATCAACGCTAGAGCCTGCTGTTCCAAGCTGAACAAAGTAAGTCATGGTACTCTGGATCAACACACTTAAATCTATAATTATACATGTATGCTGCCTTTTGTTGTGCCTTATTATCATCACATCTTTTTCAACAGCCGCTGTAGTGAGAATATTCATATTTGGCTGTATTATTTCTGATGTAGCCGTTGTATGTATGTTTGTGTGTTTGATATGTTGTGTTTCCAGTGGGTAATTCCAGAGATGGTTAGCCAGTGTCTCTCCACGATGCTGATGTTGGTGTCCATGCACTGGTTCATCTTCCTCCTCAACCTGCCTGTAGCAGTCTGGAACATTTACAGGTCTGTTTCTACTCATGCTGTAATAACAGAGACTGTACACAAGTACAATGTGAGACAGTCATGAGATGGTTATGTAGTTTTTTACCATAGGAACTCATTCATTATCTCTGGCTGAAATTGGCCATTGAAAGCACTGAGCAGGGCTTGATTCTGCAACACACACACAATGACATAGACAGTGAAGGTTTTATTTTTATCCAAAGCTGCTTCCAGACATGCACTCAGCTCTGGACATTCTCAGGACATTCTCTGGAGCGGCTGTATGTGTGAACGTAAATGTCAGCGTGAGAGCCTCCAGACTTTCTGCAGAGTTTCTCCAGCCAGCCCCCTTGTAAAAAGTCAACAGAATGACAGACACAAAAAAGAAAAACAACTATCTCAGGATGAAAAAGAGCATCACACACATTTGGTTTACCGTAGGTAAGGGGACAGGGTTTATGGTGCAGTGAGGCTCCCTGGTGAATACTCTTCCCCTCCCTGCAGGCATGTGAAGGTTCCGATGGGAAACATGGGCGTGTTTGACCCGACTGAGATCCACAACCGAGGTCAGCTCAAGTCCCACATGAAGGAGGCCATGATCAAACTGGGTTACCACCTGCTCTGCTTCTTCATTTATTTGTACAGGTGGGAGCGTCGGCAATGCATACACACTGACATAGAATGACAGGCTGGCATCTTGCAGCAGTCAGCACACTGCCTGTATGATAATAGTGTCTGTTTGCACACTGGCAGTTTTGTATTAACACTTTCCCACCTTGTTTTTCCAGCATGATCTTGGCTCTGATCAACGACTGAAGCACTCGGCGAGCTCTCAGATTCCAAAGCCGTCAAATTCCAAACGTCAGGTTTTTCTGTTTTACCCCTCACATCCTCCACTGTATGCATCAACTGTTCCAGAAAACGTTTACAGTATCTGCAGTTGCACTGAGCTTCATGCTGTCATCTGTGTTGTCACAATCCCAGTGTGTTCACTTGGACACGATAATAACTTGATATTTATCCATTTAACACTTCACTGCCATCATGACAAAATTCTGTTGTTAGGGACTTAGCTCATCAGTTCATTTTCTTCAGCTTTTATCTGCATTAGTGAATCATTTCAACGGAAACAGCAAAATTGATTACATTGGTTTGAGGACTCTGAAAGATTGGGTAGCCTCCGCATTTGTCTTTGTGTTGTGTATGCACTCGTCGGTCTTATCCAATGCTGTTGTTGCTCCTCCATTTCTCTAAACTCCCCCAGTTCCAACATTCTCCCAGTTTACTGTAACACAACGGACTTGAAGCTTGCACAAAAGTTCTGATCTAAGGTTTTGTGAAAACTCTGTTATTGTGACAACACGGGCAATGATCAAACAGTGGATCCCTGCCTGATCCTATTCTTAGCCTTTCTATGACCTCCAGCATCACACTCCATCACTGATCACCAACACACCACTCTTCTCCCCACCGACACACACCCACCTCTGGGCAGAGTGAAAGACAATCACACTAACCAGGCACTCCTCTTGTGTGGTATCTGAAAAATGTCACATCTCGGCTGAATGCTGTCTGAACTGAGAGTGGCAGTTTGGATTCAACTTCAGTCACACACCAATGCAGTATTTACTGAACAACTTTTATACTGACAATGTGACATTCCGTGGGTGAGCAGGTGTCTCAGTTCTTCACTCGGATGATGGACGTGTGCACTCCTCAGTCATGACTGTTCTGAACTATGAGAGGCTGTAGTGTGAGCTACTTGTGCAGGGATCCTGGAGAACTGCACTTCAATGACTTCATGTCTCATTAATGTCTTTTGGGGAGGGAAATGTGTTTCATAAATAAACATGAAAGACAAGTTGTTTGTCTTTATTTTCCTTGAGGTTGGAGATTGCACAGTTACTTTGCAGCAGTGAAATCCAAAGAACCATTTCTTTCGAGGAGTCTGTGTGTTGTAGCTCCGCTGGTTTTCTCAGTTAAATTAACCAACGGAGAAGTTATTTCATCTCTTTTGATTTTTTTCTTTTTTTGTCCCAATCTCTTAAACTCAAACTTCAGAAACTTAGTGGCTGGTTACTATACAAGTGAAATGCTAAAGAATTACAGTGGATGATGTGGTATATTAATATCTGTTAATATATTGTATATAATTAATTATATACCGTTTAATATGAATCTATGGTTTGAAGTTAATGTATGATAAAAGTAAGTTTTCACACTTAATTATACAGTACATTACATATTGTTCAGTCAAAAAATTATTTTAAATTTTCCAATTCATTGTGACAGATGAAATTAAGAAATTGAACTTCATTGTTATTAAATTTGTCACAGAGCTAAAAAAAGTTCCTGCACTGGAAACACTCCATACGATATATTATAATATATTTTATATATACTCTACAAGAATTCATGTTTATTGGCTTTAAGTAATAAATTCTAAGAATTATTATTATTGATGGATTATTATTATTTATGATGGATTTTGCTGATTATATTAATGTCAGCCCTTTATGGTGTAGTAAGTAGCATTCCTCCATTCACACACATGTATATGCATCCACAATCTATTCTGTGCTTTTTCATCACCTGTCAGCACAACCTTCAGGTTTAATCTGGGGTTCAGGTTCATCTTTGAATGCAGACTGGAGATGCCAGGGATCGAACCACTGACCTGGTTAGTGGTCAACCCTCTCTACAGTGGTACATCCGCCGCTATTGCTGCCTATGTGACACATCTTCTGATAAATATTTCATATCACTGTTTACAGCTCTAAAAAAGAAAAAAAATTCTCCTTGCAGATAGCAGAAATTCAGTCCTCATTGTGGTTGGAGACTGACAACCAGCAAACTGCTGTTTTATTGTAATGGGTATTTATAGGGAAACACCTCCAATCACATTTGGTAACTCAAGGCTTATTTAATAAACAATGTGTAAGCATTGGAGACAAACTTTCAAATGAATGAATTCACTTTTCACTCATGTTAAAAACAGAACAGAATGTAGCTCTCAAAAGTTTCAAGTTAATATCCTTCCAGATCTTTTACCTGACGAAGCTGAGGAGCGCCACTGAGCCAAACAGACCATACAGGGGAACGTAACAGCAGAAGTAGCGTAGATAGAACGACATGCACCAAACCAGATCCTTCACAGGACAAGCATGTTAATATGATTCATATAAAATCATTTACATGGAATCATGACAACTTAACTCTTTCCATATGTTTACACATGTCATTTTCCATCTGCAGTGTTAAGTGAAGTATTTGTTAACAAATTAATTATTTGTAACAGAGATAAAAAAAAACTATTTAACCCTTAAATACACAGTAAAAACATGTCTGTAGTTTCTACAGTCACATTTTACAGTAACTTATTGTTTTGTCGTTTTACAAAGTTTAAATGTATATCACAATTAATCATTGGCATAAATGATAATAACAGCAGCTGACAGTAACAAATTTTAAAAGTCCAGGTGATGCACAAAGTGGTTTGAACAAGCAGCCCGACATAAGTTTGATGGTGGAACCCTGTGAAGCAGCAAAGTTCACTGAATCCGATGTATTCTACTGAGAAAACAAAAAATGTTATATTGCTGTGTTTTGTTTGAGGCTATGTTTGTTTTTTAAGGTGCAATTGTTGGAAAAATCAGCAGTCAGATGACCTACTGCCTGAGGAGACGATGACGCACCACTGCTCAGTAACTGACAAAGTCTCAGTGACAATACTGGAAACTGCAGCTGCTACATAACTTCTGTAATTTAAATAGAACATATAAAGATAACGTTGTGAAGTAGATTATAATTAATTGTTGTTTTTGTGTAAAAAAACAATAAATTGATGTTATTTATGAGCAGCCAACCCATGTAAACATTATCCCGTAATATAATGTAATACAAAATATTTTCTAGTATTTACTAGTAAGTATTTACTCTAAATTCTACGGTCAATTTTCTACAGTGTAGATACATTTAAATATTACTTTACTACTCAGAAGACAGGATCTTACCACCCAGTCATGGCGGGAGAGTATGGTGCGAATTTGGTCAGATTGGAAAAAAAATGGGATAAGCAGTGGAGGTCCTACTAAATGACAGATAATTATTCCTGTAAGTCGTTCATGGTTTCATTCGGTAAAATGACTCTTAAAAAACGTACCAAGAAAGAAGTACTGGTGTTGGCGATGATAGGGCATATATATATATACGTGTGAACTTTTTTATACCATACTGTAACAGAGGGACACACAGTTAGAGTAACCAGCAGATCAAATACTGGATCATTACTGGATTTAAACGAGTGCCACTTACCTCCACCGGTTGAGTGGCACCAATTACAAAGAAGTTCACCAAGTTGATCTCAGGGTCTTTTCTGAAGATGTTGGTTTTAGCGTGATGCTGGAAATGTCGATGACTCCACCAGTTGGCAGAAAATCCTTAAGAAAACAATCCTTTAATATCTGTGTAAAAAAAATTACAAAACGGAAAATATGATCAAGAATATCGATCACCTTTAAATGACCGATGACAAACTTGTCAGGTGTCCACAGTCATGCTGCAGCCAACCAGCCTGTGACTACATGAAAAGAGAACAAGCATTTAGAGGTTCTTTTGCTGCAGAGCTGGACGTCATTGGGAACATTTAGACCAAGAGATGATGATGATGATGATGTTCCAGTCACCTGAGCAACTGCCAACATGACTGCACAGAGGCACGTCAGTATCCAGTTAGTTCCCCAGTGCCATATCATGAGCCAGGCGAGGGATTCCAGCAGCATGGTGTGACCCAGCTGGAAGCAGAAGAACATGGGCCGGGCACGAAACAACCCATCGCTCTCTGCCTGCGCACGTAAAGTGCGGAAATCCTGAATGAGTGCTGCCTGAAAAAAAAGAAAAGATAGAAGTATGTTTTATAATAGTTTCTGAGTGACGCACAACAATCTGGGTTCAGCACCTGACGGATAAGACTCCAGCCAATGGATGGGGCTCACGTTTTTGTTGTGGTCCTGGCTGGGCTCTGTTGCTGCCAGTTCTCCAATCAGCAAAGGCTTCAGAATCTTTTGCACACACTTAAGATCGGGATGAAAAGCAATAAAGGCCTCCTGGAAAAGATGAAAGATGGAGAAAATCCTGTGTGTCATGTAGCAAATGAGAAGTGGCATTTCACCACTGACATTAATTAGCACCACAACCTCAAAAATATAGAATAACCCATATGAGCTTTTATCACAAATAACGAATTTCACACTCATTGTTAAAGTCAAGAAAAAAGTTATTCCTTTATAAAGCTCGAGTGATGAAACTAACCTCACCTCTCTTTTCTCATTTAAAACTGGTCACTACAGCACATGATCCAGTAACTACAGAGCCTTAGACATCCCCATACGTCATTATGAATAGAGCAGACTGTTGACTAAAGTCTAACATTCCCCTTGGTGATTTTAAATCTTTGTTATATTATGTTTTTCACGTTTCTTGTAATTGTTTTTATTAAAATAATCTCTATGGCTGTGGATCAAGCAGGGCGATCCGTGGACCACAGAAGCTACTTAGACACAAGCTGGAGGGTGTCTGATGTAAATGAACTGAAACACCCGATGATCCATGTTACATCACTGATGATCGGGAGATATTGTTAAAACCACTCTTTGTTGTTCACGTATCTATTTGCGGATTGTGACATGGGTCTCTCTTGAAATAGAGATAGATGTGGAGTCTGCCCCAAGATTAAATCATTTCTTTTTTTTAAAAGAATATAACCAGCATATCTACCGTGGCGTCCTGTCCAGCATAGTGGCTGATGACACGAAACCCTCCTGGATGTCTTTTTACCCACTGTGTGGTGCTGTAAACCTTTTCGTTCTCTGACCAGCAACAGGTCGTTCCTGCTGCTGTGGCTCTGCACCTCCTCCCAGGTGTAAAGATGTCCAGCTCTCCCTGGCTCCCCTGGCTCCCCTGGCTCCCTTGGCTCTCCTGGCTCTCCTGGTTTATTCAGCTGGCCTCCACCACCCATCTAAAACACACACTGTTTAACACACCCCTGACAGTGTTGTCACGACCCTCCCACTCTGCCTGTCTGTGTGCCTCACGCCATACTGGTTTCAGATACTGGGAGTTAGCTGGTGGGTGGAGCTGGGACAATCACCTGCTCCTATCTGCCCATCTGGGTGGGGCATCCAAGAAGGCATAAAACACTGCTCTTCTGAGAGGGTCTCTCTGTGTCTCTCAGCAGGGCATGCTGCACCAGCCTCATCCTTCTTCCTTTGTTTGGTTTGCTGCACCAACCAACACACATCACACTATGTTGTCACTCATCCACACACTTCTGACACAACTGATGTCTCTCATACTTACACACCCCACTAGTGAATTAGTATGCTGTATTTGTTGAGCTAAATAAATTACTTTTGAATGATCTATCTGTGTGTGTCCTTTTCCCTCTTTCATGCCAGCCTTGAGCCAGGTGGTAACAGTGTGGACAGAGGGAACCGGTTTTTAACCTGTTGCTCTCTTTGCTTTGTATTTAGACGGTGAGGTGTGGAATCAGGGGGTGTGTTTTTATAATAACGCATATATGTAGAAGCAATTCATCATAACATGTGGACAACAGACAGAAATGAGAGCACAGACGGTCTGTGGAACCTCATATATACACTTTTTTAAAATTGCACCTTTTTATGCTGTTTTTATTTATTTACTTTTATTTATATTGTTAACCTTGAGGATTGCTGCTAATTTCAGTGTATACTGTGCAATGACAAAAAGTATTCTATTCTATTCCATAATATACAGTATATGAGATCCTATTGTTTTTCTGTTAGTGATTTAGTGTCCTAAAAGGACATGAAGTAAAACACATTTTAAAACCCTGAATGCTTTATTTAAAATATGCATACATAGCATGTCTCCTACAGAACAATACAGAACAGTTCAATCACCTTTTGTAATAACACATTTAAAATGTAAAATGGTTCCTGGCAGAAACTGCCTGCAAGCAAAAAGTTCCTACTTTGGCTTCTTGCAGCAAAAAGAGAAAATAAGAGACGCCTGAAATACTAAGAATAAACAAACTCAAGAAAGTAGCAGAAGCAGAAGCTAGAACACCACAACTGTGATTCACTCAAATGTAAGTGTGTGTATGTGTGTGTGACATCTATTGTTGAGTGCCACTGTGTGTACATGTTCTGTGTTAGAAGAGTAGAAGCTGGTGCTGGCTGTGATGGTGCCTGGGCAGATAAACAGGGTCCCCACAGTCCTCTCCATCCTGCAGTTATCATCCAGGACTGGGAAGAAAAACAAGTCTTTTGGGGACATCTTGGGAACATGAGCAGACTGAAATGTGAATGTGGCTGCACTCTGGTTTATGAAAGTCAAAACACCTGTGTTCGTTGGTGTATAGGTGTAAATGTGAAGTCAGTGCTTTATATTACAACAGTCGTACACTTAAGAAAATCTGATGAAAAATACTGCTGATGAAGAGCAGCTGGATTCTTAAAAAAAACAACAGCAGGTGCGGGAACCCTGAAAAACACACGTCATCCTGTCTGCCATTGTACACAGTCTCATAATACATGCCATAACATACAAATATACAGCACATATTACATCGAATATTGTATCAAGCAAGTTTTTTCTTTTGATTCTCTGAAACACTTTGTAGAAGTTCATAATAACTTTATGTTACACTTGTGTACAAATGTGTTAGACACCGATTGTGTGATTAAACACTCAGGAATTTGATATTGTCCTCTCAGCTCACTGTGATGTGTTGACCTCGGAGGATAAGGCTCAAATGTTCTTGCTTTCTTTGTTGTTTCATCCTGAAAGAAAACCTCAGGTGCAGACCACAAGTCACTCTCTCTCTCTCTCTCTCTCTCCTCTCTCTCTGTGTCTCTGTGTCTCTCTCTCTCTCTCTCTCTCTCTCTCTCTGTCTCTGTGTGTGTGTGTGTGTGTGTGTGTGTGTGTGTGTGTTCTATGACCTGATACATTACTCCTCTGAACCAGAGCTCCGTTGTTTCCAACAACTGTTAAAACACATCAGTGAGCCACACTGTTACATCACCACGTACACACTGTCACACACTAGTTTATTTTGAGTCACACAGACCATCCTGCAGATGAGTCCATGTGGATTCTGAAAATGTAATGATCATTCTGACTCTAACAAACTCCCTGTTTGTTTGACAACAACTAGCAAGCCGATGTTTTTGAGGTGTTTCTAAAAGGTTCACATCGACAGGAGGAACAAGTTGGCTTTTGGAGCTGAGAGCCACAGACAGAGGGAGGAAGATGTAACGTTTTAAGAAACACATGGTTGCTTCTGGTCTTTTTTTTTACAGAATTAGTTGTCAATAGAATACAGAGAAAAACACCAGCCTTATCTTTTGAAACAGTTGAACTGGGGTTTGGGGCTCCACTGGGAACATTAATAAATCAGGGAGTGTCTTCTTAAATGTTACAGCTCCACATGTAGTAAATAAAAACACAAACACGGTGTGGTAAATGAAACTTGGAACAAGTGACAACTAATCCAAATGCAAATAAATTGATATAATGAGTGCTGTTTGTGTACATGAAGCGGTAGAAACAGAAATGGAAAGCAAACAGTGAAGCCAGAATCAAAAATCAAGAGGAAATCCACACAGAGCAACAGGAGACAACACTCAGATAATCCATATGCAGAGGTAAAGGTTGACAGATCATCCTTCTAACGCTATAGGTTTCAACACATCAGCAGCTGTATGCAGCCATCCACTGACACTGCATGAAGTTGCCATTGATCATGTTGTCATGTGCTGTCCTGTGTAACATGCTAGTCAAATACTACTCTTTCTCTGGCTAAACGCAGGAAAGCCAGAGGGAAAAAAAACAATGTTTTCCTCATTAAAAAAAAGACAAGGTAACGTAGAATTTAGCATTTTAAAAAATCCTTCTCTTCAAGTGGTTATTTCAGCCTTCAAATGTTCCTGCAGGTTAAATTTCTTCATAGGTTCAGGAGGTGGGAGAGGGAAAGAGCTGAAAATTCTTAATGTGAGCAGCTCAGACTGAGGACTGAAGGAAACGAAGAACACGCACCCTCCACCAGGTGCTGCTACGTCACAGCCTAGCACTACTCAAGAATAAATAAAATAATGTAGCTGATAATAAATAAGAGCAGGTTGCTCCAGGTGGTCCTGGATGGTGCTGAGGGAATGGGTCCATACAGGAGGAGGAGGAAGGGGTGATGGGTCAGATTCTGGATGTCCTGGGGCCCAGCTATTACCAGAACGGATCTGCTCTCAATAATGTGACGGAGTCCGAGAGCTGATGAGTTGTGACATCCTGACATGGAGCACAAGCAGCTCCGCCTCCAGGAGGCAGCTGTCCAATCATAAAGCTTCCCCCCCGCTTCATCCATTCAAGTGTCTACAGAGTCTTAGCGCTCCTTGGGTTCAGAGCACCAGCAGATCATCAGCTGTCCATACTGCAGCATTCTGACAGGGCAAGAAAAGAAGACAGATATCATTTCATCCTGAGAGCTTTGCTGCTGTGCTTACACACACTCATCACAACGCAACACAACACAACACAACACAACACACTCGACTGAATGTTGGCTGTTGGTCCAACCAGACTCAAGAGCACCTCAATGGCTGCACATTTTCTCAGAGCCACGAACCATTCAGGTATAGTTTTTGAAGCCTCCAACTTTTGCACCATGAATCATGTATATTTCAAGAAGTGTGTTCTTTCACTGACATCATTGAGCCAAAATACACACTCATCCAGTTCTGATCATTTTATAACGTCCAGAATCTAAAACTGGACCATTTTTAAACTTCATCGGAGCCAGACAGTTGATCTAATAATTCCAGAAATCTCTGTCTGTCGCACTGACATGACCAAGTCACCTGACCTAAACTTAAATCAGCAGCTTTTCACTTCTCAAAGACAGAACTGAAAGCAGAAAACACTATCAAGTATTACGTGAAGGCAGATGCAAGAAAGGCCTGATGAAACATCTTGAGGGAGGCATTTGGTGAACTCCATAATTACAGAATTATATTTATTATTATATTAGTTTGTCCAGTTAGTTTTGAATGTATAACAATGGTTGTAATTCTTTAACAGTTAATGTGAGATTTATGTTTATTCCCTTGAATTTCAGTAGAACTTCTACACTCAATTATATATTGATGGCTTTGTTTCAATCTCTGGTGGTGTACTCGGGTGTTGTTTACCCTGACGAAAGCAGTTTGCAATGTGCATCCTTCAGCACTAGGACCCTGACAACCATTCATGCTAGTTTACATGTTCATACCATTGAGCCCCTCTGCATCCTGGACATCCGGGAAAGGGGCGGGCCCCCAGATTCGGACGGTTCCATCATCGGATGCGCTCGCCAGTAGTCCAGGCAGGATGGGGTTCCAGCTCACACAGTTGACCGTGCGGGTGTGACCAGTGAGCTCTGCAATGGGCAGCTCACTACGCCGGTGCCAGATGTAAACTTTGTGGTCTGACAGGAGACAGGAGACTTCATCAGCTGCTGCCAAATTTAAAGGGCAACTCTACGAATTTTACAAATGAAGACCTATTTACAATCATGTGTCAGATTGGACCAGGGTGCATGTAGGGGAACAGGTGAACCTGGTGCTTTATTTTATACTGTAAAGTACAACTTGTTTCCTTTTTTAACATTTGCTTTTGACTTGCCTGACGTGTGTTGTCATGACATTTTGTTGGGACTAAGGACGTCTAGTGATCAAGGGTTACCCATAATACCACTCTCTGTATGGGTTTGAAGAAAAAGTTTCAAACTTTTATAACACATTCTTTCACTTATCGGGACTTAATTGAGTTGTTAGGACTTTTTAGGCAGGTGTAATTGGAGAGAAAAGGGAGCAGAGGACCTCGCAAACTGTTCAGCCTTAGGGTAGGAAGAGAGGATATATAAGAGAGGTTTCTGCTGGAGGAAGAGATTTTATCACAGATTCTGGAGGCAAATGTCCTGCCGTCGAACAGGAATGTGAAAGTGACAAAGGTTCCTACAACAGGACAATGATCCAGAGCAGACCTTAAAATCCACTGCACGAGAGCCTTACTGTTTATCATTGACGGGCAGAGAGACTGTTAGCTGCTACAAAAATGTTTGAAAGTCACCAGAAGAGGAGGGGGGTGTTGTTACTAGGTACAGACTCAGTTGGGTGTCTAAACATCTGAACAAACAACAATCACATTCTTATTTTCTTTTTTTTAGTTTTCTGCTAAACGTGATGTTGTCTTACCTTCACTACCACTGGCGATGAAGTCTTCATTGTGACCTCCGAGGCAGGAGTGGATGGTGTAGAAGCCCTGGGTGACCCCTTGGTACTTCCTCACCAGCACCCGGTCCTGCAAGTCCCATAGGTGCACTCCCTAGGAATGAACGCATTTTAATGGGACACGTTTCAAAATCAACACTTCACAGAACTGCTACTGTCGTAATTCAAATGAAAGAGTAGAGGTGTCAAAAGTGAGGAAGTAACAAGCTGCTCACCTGGGTAGCAACATTGAGCAGAGCTAACCTTCCATTTTTGGATACAGTGAAAGACATGATGGGATGGTCCTCCTGCACTCTGGAATGATACAACACGCAACATGATCCACAGACACAGTAAATACTGCTGTAAAGAGAGGCCCACTGCTTCACATAGAGGATACAATATTAAACACACACACACACATGTATCCATTGTCATGTGAACCATTTAGGAAACATACAGGAATCAATTTCCTATGTTAAATAAAAATGACCTAGTTAACTTTTGTGCAGGCGTCTACAAAAGGAGCAGGTAAAGTGGGTGAGGTTACTCAGCCCAATCAGGAAGTGACGTACATGTTTCTGTCTGTCAGGTCTTCAAAGTTGTATCCTCGGATGCGTTGGTGGGTGTCAGATGCAAGTACGGTCCGGCCGTCATTCAGACACCACAGGCACTGCACCCGAACTCCCTCCCATGAGTCCAGCAGGTTTCCATCCAAGTCCTAGGGGTCAGTAGAACATGAAGTGAATTCAGGAACACCGTCAAAAGCTCAGGGCTGCAGTGTAATTCAAGATCCTTCCATAACTGATTTGAGGTCAGTTTTTTCTTTTTTGTACAGAAACCCTCAGTCTAAAATTCTGTAGTTGTAGAGCCCTGAATGATTGTGGGCAACTCTGAGCTGCATATACACATAGTGTATATACACAAACATTATAAACCTTTAGAGTCCTGATACACCACATGAGGATCACACCAGACCCTTTTTTATATTTATCCTTTACATACCAGCCCAGTTGGTTTCAGCTCAAGAAGCTAATGTCATTTTAATTACATATTGAAGGTGCTTTTGTTAACGAACAATTAGGATTTCAACAAAAGACAGGAAAACTACATAAGATGTTTTAAGTGCATGTAATTACAGTATCAGTATCAAGTACACTATGAGCTGGACTAGTAGGCAACTGGCTGGTGCACCTCTATTAAATATGCTTTAAGAATCAATGACAGTGATTTAAATACATTGTGTGTAATGCTCAGCGCTTGTGGGCGCTGACAGGAAACTGTGCGCTGTGAAAGATACTCACACACTGGTAGAACTGGCCTCTCTGACCGCCGGTGACGAAGCGTTTGCCATCTGGATTCCAGGCCACACTAGTCAGGCTATCTTCATGAGACTGACTCATCTTTGTCCGCAACTCCCCCGTCTACACAGCGGAGCAGAGAGGAGGGAAGAACATGACTGAAAAGTATTAACACACTCTACAACATTGTTCAACCTTTAGGTTTGAATGGGTTTTCGAACAGATTAATTGGGGTGGGACTACATTGTTTCTGCATCCACAGGGTCCAGGTGCCTTTTACACAAAGGTGACTAGATTGATCAGCAGCAGCCACTCTGCTTTGGTAAGACACTGAGCTGGGCTTGTTTAAAGCTTCACTAAGTCATTGTCTGATTATTCTTGCTTTACGTTTAAATGCAATGTGAAGTGACTCATAAGTACATACAAAGCCACAAATTATAGTTTATAGGTTTAAAACAACACATTGTCACCAACCCGGTTCCTAGTAGTAGCAGCAGCAGCAGCAGCAGGTTTCAGTGACAGCTCTTTCTTTTCTCTTTCTTTACTGACTCAGGACCCTGGTTGCATGGTCATGTGTACAAACAAAACACACTATACAGTCATAACAATGGCACTTGGCCGGGGTAAAATTACATAAAATAAAGGTTTTTAACCCAGTGTGCAAAATTGTATCACACTGATAGAAATGAGGGGTAGAGCTACAAAGATGAGGTGTGATAAATCCCTCTATTATGATATAAAGTATAGGTTTGTGTCTGTATTGATACAATACTCTACAGCTACAGTAAAATATTAAACAATGTGGGTCACAGAAATCACCCCTGCTGTTTACACTGGCAGTGAATGCAACTATAGCGGAAGTGATTGGTCCTCTTCTGTTTATGACATCTGGAATTCAGCCAAAGCCCTTATGAGTCTTCAGTAGTCTGAATTACATTGATCAAATATATAGCTTCCAAAATGACTTTGTTCTTAGTACATGGTTCCCTCTTTGAGTGACTTTCTCTGCACTGCAGTCAGCGGCTGACATGCATGTCCACTTTGCAGCTGTGTAAGAGATGCTGTACCTGTACATTCCACAGCCACAGCTCGGAGCAGTCATCAGGACCACAGGCTATCAGATAGGCATCATCAGGGCTCCATGCCAGGTAGGACACACCATAAGCATGACCTTCCAGAGTCTTAAACAATTTCAGCTGCTGGGTTTCCTGTTGACCAACAGACAGACCGGTCATTAATCCAGTTATATCAGCTCTTACACAGATCTTTTGAGTGATTTGTTCCTGCAGCAAAGTGGAACTGATGAAAATGAATGATTACCATGTCAACTTGCCACACGATGACTGTGGTGTCTTTGGACCCCGTTGCCAGTTTTGTGCCGTCGTTGGAGAATTTGCAGAACCAGACTTCGTTGCAGTGCTCAGTAAGAATCTGCTGGGTGTAGCAGGGGAACTGTTTCCTAAAGATTAGGAACACACACACACACAAACACACATATCAGGCAGATCACATTTCATTCTGCATACTATAATTTGTTTTTGTTTTTAACAATTTGAAGCTTTCTCAGCACTTGTGCGCATTACGTTCGTCAGTATTAAACAATGTTTAAGTGTAAATGTTTATTTGCATTAACACAAATATGCTGTGCATTTATGTGCATATGAACTGTTTCTGTATATATTTGGGGCTTTGTCAAGGAGTCCTGAATGAGGCAACCTACAAAACTTATCCAGTCTGTATTACGCAGGGCTTACAAGATCTATTGTTACACTACATCACACAAAACACTGTTCAGATGTGCAAAGCACTTACTGTGAGGTCCCACTATTTGATGTAATGCAAACTGACACAAAGACAACTGTTTTTTCAGTCACCATGTTTGCACGGATGCAAAATGATGGTATGGTGCTGTCAGTCAGCTGTATTCTCAGTTCTGGACTGGGTATTAATTGAGGGGTGAAAAAAAAAAAATCACCCCTCACCCCAATTTGAATCGATCCCTGATTGTATCTTCAATTTTTTCCCCAAAAGACACTAGAGAAGAGGACCCTAGGCTCAAGCCCTGTTGTGGTACAGAGCATGTGGGTCCTTACCGGCTACAGGCGTGGTCCAGGAGCAGGGACACAGAGTCGAGTCCACTGTCCAGCTTGGTGTTGTGATAAAGGCAGCGCTCCCTCTGCAGCTCAACGGCCTGCTTCAGCAGAGTCTGCAGGCGGCGGGGGGGCAGCATCACTGAGGGAGGCAGATAGGCTGCGCACACGCAATCACACACAGAAACACACGTATTTAGAATATATAAACTGCCGTTGTACAGTGTAATATTCAGCACATACTATAGTCTCTCTCTTTAATTGAATTCCATCTACAATAAAGAATCAAACAAGAAATTATGTGACACACTTGGAGCTGTTCCGATGGTACTGATGTTGGAATTATGCTTCTACAGGTTGCACATAGGTGAACATGCGTGGGCATGTGGCTATATCTTTTGTACAGTGCATTTAGAAAGTATTCCCTTTCCTTTTTCTCACATTTTGTCCTGTCCCTCCAATTTTAGGGCTTTTGATTATTTCTCTAAGATGTTTCTAAACCTTGGTTGGAATCCGACTGTTGTCTATACAAGTCTATCCCAGCTGACAATTCATAAAAAACATAGACATCAATAAGACAATGTCAAATGTAATAAGTTTGGAACGACTCTTCCTAGAGCTGGACACTTGGCCAAACTGAGCCCCTGTGGAGAAGGGCCTTGCTAACTGAATGTTTGAAGTCTGTTACTTAGTGTCAGTATTATCAAAGACAAGGGAACAATGTTGAATAACTACTCTACTGAGAATTTCTTTTCATGCTAACTACGAAGTGATATTCTTGTTATCACAACGTGCGCATATAATCTAATTTAATCTTATCTGAACCAACAAGTGTCATGTAATAGGCAGCTGCAGGATGTCAGAGTTAAGTAGAGCACAGTTGTCATCACTTACTATGCATGAGAATGAACCACTCCTGCATAAATAGAATAAAGTATATGGCGATGACAACACTAGGGGGGTGTTAATGTTATAAAGAAGAAGTCAGCCTGCACTCACTCTGGAGGCGATCCAGCAGCTTTGTTCGAGACGCTGTGCCTTTGCCTTCCCACTCTGCTTTGGCTCGCAGGTCCTCTGCGTGACTGCACATCAGGTACCTTCAAAACACATGATAACAGTTTCTCAGCTCCTGTCAGACACACATATGGCTTATTTCAAACTGAGCTTACACAGATGATTCACTTCATCCGGTGATCTGTGTGTGTTCTGTAAAGACTCCTCCTTCACAACCACTACATCAAAAATAAGCTTACAGTAGCTATTTCAGCTCCCTGTTTGTTGAATTCAAAATCACAGTTTAGGGTGAACATGCATTTCTGATCTGACGGGTCTGTTTCTGAATGCTGAAGACTTTTCTGTTTGTCATGGCATTTGTTAAAATCAAATAAAAAATTTGTTTTAATATACTGCACTGTTCTTTGTCTCCCTGCTGAATGAGGTCTACAGTCACAACAGGGAAAATTAAAAACAACACACACACACACACACACACACACACACACACACACACACACACACACACACACACACACACACACACACACACACACACACACACACACACACACACACACACACACACACACACACACACAGTTAATTAAATTCTAAGTAAATGACTGACAAAAACCTTTTTTTTACAGTCACAAGGGCCCTGTCAATCAAAGTGCATGACACACAGTCATTGAAGCAGACATAGCATGCACCTGTTGCAACACGGTAGGTGTGTTTGACTTAGGACACTTTTCACATTCACCAAGAAGTTAATTAAATTCTAAGTAAATGACTGACAAAAACATTTTTTTTACAGTCACAAAGGCCCTGTCAATCAAAGTGCATGTTTTAATCACTGCTATTAATACTACTATACCTGTGAGGGATTACATACATGTTCTACTGCAACATGGAAAAGCTTAACTTAAAAATTAAAGCAAAGAGCAACATTTGACCCTGTAAGTTTAGGGAAATTGTGTAAATCCCAACTCTGCTTTGATTGACTAAGGTTCCCATGTCGGCTGGTGCATTTACCCGCTCAGGACGTGGATACGCTCCGTGTTGTACTTGAGAGGAGTGAGCTCAGCTCTGAGGACCTGCAGGGCCTCCAAGACCTTTCCATCCTCCAGATATTCCAGGTACTTCTGCTGCAGCAGCAGGAACTTCATCCGCTGTAAAGGACAGGGTGAGGACAAGGCCAAAAATAACAAAAAAAGGACTGTAGTCATCACAATGTCTGCAGGCTGTGTTCTACAACATTTATACGACATCAAGATAGAAAGTTCAAAAATACTTTGTTTCCAACACATATGAATGAATTGAGTGTTTCGTTCTATACGCTTGAAACATCAATTGTGTTCAGTACATTTGGAACATGCTTATGAAGGAACTGTCACTGGTTTGTGGTCAGTGTTTTTGACCAACTCACAGCCTCTGAGGAACTTCTCGTGTTCCTAATGCTTAATGGTCCTACCCCTTCCCTCATTGTGACCATCGTTCGTACTCCCATTATTATTGCTGAACTGACATCCATCTTTGCTGATCTCTGTGCTAAGTCCCCTGATATTATTCTGACTGGTGATTTAAATATTCAACTGAATAAACCCACAGACACACAGAGATAAGATGTTATCTCTGCCTTGGATAATTCGAATCTTGCAACCCTTAACAAAGGCCACATTTTAGTTTGCTGTGCTGGAGTCATCACCACATAACCTCAGTGCTGTTTTCATGTCACTGTTAAAAACAAATTCTCTATATTCTTCCACAATGTTAAAAACATTATAATCTGAATTTGACAGACTAATCAACACCTCTATTAAACTTAATCATCCACCTCCTTCACTACTGCTGAGAGGGTATCACTATAATGATAAGTTACTTTGTGCACTAGACTCCTTGGCTCCACCTGAAAACCTGCATAGTCACATTTAAAAAAGGTCAAAGAAAACTAGACTGGCTGCTTACCAACTAATTCATCTGAATCATCTGAACTCATATAAGAATGATTTAAACTCTACTATTAACCTCGAGGAGAGGAACACACACTATTATCCAATGTCAAGAAACTGCTTAAACTTAAATCTAGAACAGACCGTGGCAGGTCCGCTGCAGGCCCATCTGCATAGGAATAACTTTTTTTGCCATTTCAGTCCAGTTTCCGACCAAAACATAGTACAGAAAATGAAAATGACAAATGATCTCCTCCTGACAGCAGATAAAGGCCTCCTCACCATCCTCATCCTTCTCAACCTCAGTGCAGATTTTGATAACATCTCCGATTCAATACTATTGGAGCACCTGACTAGTACAAATATAAGTATTAGTATTGGGGTCAATGGCTCTGCACTGCTCTGGTTCACATCATACCTATTTGACAGTATAAAATTTGTACAGGGAAAGAATGTACAGTCTTGATCAGCACCACTTACACATGGCGTTCCCCAGGGCTCAGTGTTAGGACCACTTCTATTCAATATGTACATTCTCCCCCTTGTCAAATTCTCCATCATTTTGAAAACCAATTTCCTTTGTTATGCTTCTGAAGTTTAATGGCACCAGCATTTAATTTTGGACTCCTAACAAGTGAAGCCTCTCTCAGTTCTGATTGAGGCTCATTATGTGTTTTGTATATCTGTCCTGCTATTCTCATCTCAAACAGTGTGTAGACAATGAACAAACTGAAAGCACTGAAGCAGATCATTGATCTCAGGATGCCTTATAAGTCAATTTATCAGTAGTCTTGGCATGTTCAATATATTTTTCTCTCCCTACAGGTATAAAGAACTCACAGGTCAGGTCAGGATTTAAGTCAAGTTATGTTGTTGTATGCCTCCTAGATCAAAACAAACTTTACGGGGAATAATGAATGATGTCTATCAGATGCAATCAAATTGGCTGCATTGCCACTAGCAAAACATCAGGTTTTAGTTGTGCTCGTTTCACTGGTTGTTATGTGAAACTGCTAAAGGGTTAAATGTTTTAATCTGTGGTACTGACACAAATGTTCGAATTGATCAGTGCCACCTTCTGCTGCTTCCCTTTTAATTGGTCCCTATATTCAGAGATCTGTGATCATGGCTGCTGTGCAATGTAAAAAGTAGACTGACAACACAGCTTCAGGGACAAAAGGGTCTGCCTGTGTTTTGAGGACTGCTAGACTGGCCACTTACCACTATAGCACTTGGAGAATGCATCATTCCCTTCAGCTCATTTAGGTCACTCTCCGCCTGCATAAAGAAAGGGGCAAGGTATGAGAGGGAGGTTTTGTTACGTTAGGTTGACAGAAAGAGCTCAAAAACTGGAACAATCTTTCACACACAACTAAATTGATATTAGATACAGATTACAGATGACTGTTTACTAGACTCCAAACAATATGGATATGCATTGCAGATTGCAGAGCTTGGTTTCACCTTGTCCCACTCTCCTTCCATGACATGATTGCGAAACCTGGTGGCAGAGGGGTGCTCCAGTCTGCAGCCAGACTCCTGCATCAGGAGGTCCACCGTCTGACTGCACCAATGTACACAACAGAACAGAGACAGAAATAAATCAACATCATATTAAATGACCTGGGAATGTAGAAATCTCTGATATGATGCCTGGAACTAGAGCATATTCAGTGTTGTCATGTGAGCTACTGATTCATAAAATGCGTGTCTGACACTATGCATTGTGTGACTCAGGCCACTCTTTGTTCACTGTTCTCTGATTTCCTTCTATGAGCGGTGAAATGGAGATGAGGGAAAACTGGTGGGATGAGCACAAACGCACGACTCTCACTGTTTGAAGCCATTAGCCAATCAGCTGATGATTCAATTGACAGAAAAGTAATGCACAAGAAGTTTTAATAATCATGTATTGATTACAACTTCTAAAATATGACGGTGTTCTTTATGTGCTGTGTGTTCTTTGGTATTTTACAGTTAAAAAAAAAAAAACACCGTTCCAAACACAGCTGTGGGCTGTGTACAGCAGAGGAGAGGCCTACAGCTTCCTCACAGTGAACCAGGATGTGCAGCACTGGTTTGTTTTCCACGGAGAGCAGGACGGATCTGAGAGAGACTCCCCCTGACAGCTGCGGGCTCCTGGCCGCTCAGATGCTTCACTTACTTGAGCCCCAGGTCGTGTAGGTGTTGTCCTATCAGCCTGATGACATCCTCCTCAGACTGAGAAAGACGCTTCTTCTTCTTCATGTCCGACGTGTTGCAGTCGTCGTCGTCGGCCGCAGGCTGCTCCGACACTCCGTTGTTGTTGTTGTTGCTGCTGCTGACAGTGTTTCCATTGTTGGTAACTGACACCAGTCCGTTGGAGTGAGCTACCCCGTCGGCGGAGGACTCCCCGTTCTGTGCACCGTTTCGGCAGGACAGCTCTGAGTCTCGGTCCTGTCCTGCCCCGTTAGCCTGCATGTTACCGTGGTGGGTACAGGGGACACGATGTGTGGACAGAAGAGCGATGACCGACACTGCGGGGATAACACGAGCAGCCGTTCGTCCGCCGACAGGCCCACTGACCCAGATGCAGCCCCGAACTGCCCTGTTGCCCCTGCGGCCGACTCTCCGTGTTTGTGTCGCGGCGGCAGCAGCGAGGATAACCTGGTTTTCGGCTCGGAGGTCGAAGACACGGAGGCCAGACTTATTTAGACGGCGTCATTTTGTGAGATTCGGTGTCGAGCGGCGCTGTCAGGAGGCGGTTATGTCGCGGTGAAGTTGTCAGTGCAGCTTGTTATTGTTGCTCTGAGACAGCTGCAGAGCTGCCCTGTTATGGACCGACGTGCTGACGTACACTGAAATTCCTTCACGTCGCTTTGCGTGAGCTGCGTCACCGACAGGGGGCGACAGCACGCCAGCTTTCTGTTTTTATTTCTCACTGCAATCAGAGACGTGCACACATACACAAACATGTTTGTACATCGAACTTAGTGAGCACACTCATTGACATAATTAGACTAACTCTAACCTCAACCATCCAAACTAAATGCCTAACCTAAACCTAATTCTAACCCTAAAGCAAAGTCTTAAAGGGGACATAGCATGCCCATTTTACCACAAGTTGATATGGTTCCTTGGGGTCTTAATGAAATGTCTGTAACATACTTTGGTCAAAATACCACAAGGATCATATAAAACAGCACCCTTTTTACCCTGTATAAAACAGCCCTCCACAGAGTGACCTGTTTTGAGTGCCTGTTCCTTTAAATGCTAATGAGCCAGCTCCCCCCTCCCCCTCTCCCCCTGATTTTAAACGATATAAATTACATATTTTATATGATATAATCATCAAATTATATATATATATATGATATGATATAATTATCAAATATGCATCCCATACTTTGTATTCCCCTTCTGTTGTCCTGGAGTTTTAATTTTCCCAATCACATAATTAAATGTCCCCCTCTGCCCATCCACTACAAGCACACAAGCAGACAGACAGAGAGAGAAAGAGAGGTGGGGGGGCTATGAAGACATCATTTACCCCGAACCCGACATTCAACGGGTACAACAACAAGCGGAGAAAGCAGAATCGCGGGCTGACCTTATATATACAGTCTATGGGGCTGACCAGCGGAGAAATGCACATCCCGTGTGAACAGCCAGGCGGCTGCGTGCTGGAGAACGGCGCTGCGCTGCCTCGCAGCGGCGCTTCCGCGTCCGGTGTACCCCGCGTAACTACTGTGTGGGCCAAGACCATGTAGGGAGACTTCCAGTTCCTTGTTACGACACAATACCCAGGAAGCGCAATCGAGTCGCTCAAGCATGACGTTTCTGACTTAGAGGAACTATAACAAAACGCGCGAGTGGTTTTTCCCCAGAGTTTTTGGGTTGGTAGACATGCCAGATACCCACATTAACCTGTAGAAGCACTAACAAAGTGGAATTTGCATGCTATGTCCCCTTTAACCCTCAAACAGCCCATTGAAAAAGTGAGGAATGTAAAAATGTCCTCACTCTGTAGAGTCTATGTTTAGAATGGTCCACTCAAAGATATAAGTACAGGAACACACATACATGCACACACAGACACAAACACACAGACATGTAAATAAATGTGACTAATTACTATGTAACCTGTTCATTCAAAACAAAGTTAGGTCATTTTGAAAATCTTAATAACATAGTGGTATAATTTTTAACTATCATAGTAACGCCCTGAATGCAGCAGGTATACGCTCACTTTTTTAGGAACACCCCACTAACACTGGGTAGTTTCTTTCTTTGCTCTCAAACTGTCTTCATTCGTCTTTGAGACTCCTGCTATGTGACATGGAGCATTATCCTGTTGGATGTATCCAATAGAAGACTGTGGCTATAAAGGGATGAACATGGTCAGCAACAATAATCTATTAGTTTTATATTCTGGTATTCTTATTTAATTGGTAAACAGGTTAACTTGTGATTGCAGATTGGTCATTTTTTACCTGTGATATCTTGATATATGTATTGAAGGTCTCTGAGAAAGAAAACATTAGATGTACTTTACACAACCGTGTTGTCACAGAGGACACAAACAGCGGTGTTATTTAACGCAATAACGTTGTTTTTCTTAATTCATGTAGCCTTACATGAAAATCTATCGGGCAAAGGACTAAACGTGCTTGTTCTCGAAGGTCTGTTTTTATTACTTTAAAGTACTTAAGTGATGTATATATATAAAAAATGTAAAACTCCTTTTTAAAACCGGGGCAGGTGGTAAATGCGCAATTGTGGAAAGCTCAAATATTCTTTTATTGAAAACAAGACAAATCAATTCCAGAATAGGTTTCATCAAAAGCAGTTCTCAATGTTTATTTCTAATTTTTAACTGTCATTTTCAATGTATGATCATAGGAACTTGGTAAAAAGATACACAGACTAGTATTATGACACAAGGAGATGATTTCTTGAGCAAAAACAATACATTTTGTTTTGATTTTCAGTTTTTGTGCAAGAAATTAAAATTTAACTTAACCAAAATTGTAATTTTTGAAGCCATCAGACCAAGACGTCTACAGTTTTCTAAAAAAGGAGATGCAAACAGAACTTCCTGTTCATGTGCTGAGATGTGTTTGTCCTTTTTTCAAAACTAAACAGTGAAAAATGGATTATTCTTTGCTGCTTCTCAGTAAATTATTGTTGCCGTATGGCAACACTTTGCAATTAAGAGGTAAGGAACACAGTATCTGGTATATTAATAATACCATCTATATGTAGAAATTCTGTACAAAATGGCATATGTATCGGTGGAGTGTAGCTGCAGCA
Organism: Hippoglossus stenolepis; assembly: GCF_022539355.2. Classification (NCBI taxonomy): domain Eukaryota; kingdom Metazoa; phylum Chordata; class Actinopteri; order Pleuronectiformes; family Pleuronectidae; genus Hippoglossus; species Hippoglossus stenolepis. The sequence continues at coordinate 8,561,416 of NC_061490.1, forward strand.
TTTTTATGTCACTCTCACATATAATCAATCAATATTGAATGATTTTCCCTTTATTTTCCTGTAGAACCACACCACGCATATTTATGATGCATAGTGTGAGACTTCACTTATTGACCTGCACCGAAGCTCTCTAATGTAATGCAGTCTTTCTCTATGACTTCACAGGACATTACATTGACTAAAAAAATGTATTGTAAATGCTTTTCACATGCATTTACATAGTGAAGTGTAGTGACAAGTAGTATAGTCCAGTATTTAGTATAGTGCAGTATGGTGTAATGCTGTGTAGTGAATGGTTGATGCCTACTGATTAAAACAAGTCATTTGTTGATGTCAGTGCTTTTCTCTTTATAGGACAAACTAGCATTCGATTGATACTTTTTCCTGCTCATCTGCTTTTGTTTACTTCACTTTTAGACCTGTTTTGTTTATTATACTACTATGTGATATCTTTGTATTGATGCATTCGTATTGTGTTGCACACCTATATTTATCTATGTATTTATTATCTACTTGTTTGCAAGTGTCCTTCTGTTGTTTGCTATGTGACATATGACAGTAAGAGTTTATCAGAAACCTTAAAAAAAAGAAGTTTCTCTCCGTCTCTTGAAGGTCCCCTATTTCATTGCAGAGGACCAAGCTACATTTATTCCAATTAATGATAAAATCAATCACAGAGAAGCAGTAGCTCTGATGTCAGAGCTCAAGTCTTTACTGAGACTGCTCCTGTCCGTCTGTTTGTTTTCAGTCACCCTGCAGAGATGTTGAGATGAGAGCTGAGGAGATCTTCCATGATCAATGTGCTGCAGTCTTCCCAATACCTTTGTAGTAATCACGACACGTAGGCTTGTTTTTATTAGATTTCTTTAATCAACTCGCCGTATGATGACAAACAACTGAAATGAAAGACAGCACACTGACTGAGAAATTCTTCAACTAAAAATCCAGGACTGGGATCAGCAGCTCAGAGCAGGCTAAGTAGAGTCACAGTCCATCTAATTCAGCCCACAAAGTTGTGAGGGGAAATCAAAGTTCTGTTTTAAAATCTGTCAGAATCTGAACAGTAACAACTACAAGCACAGCAGTGAATGTTGATGCCTTTTGACGCCATTGGCTGGCCCTGCTGGCGTGGGCTCTCCGGATGGCACGTAAGTGTTCTTGTGTTTGTACTTAGCTCAATAATTCTGTTGCAACCAAACCCTGGAATCATATACACATTTGACACATTATCCAAAGTGCTATTTTGTTCCCAAGCCTGAGATTCTTTTAAAATACAAATAAGGAAACAGCCGTGGTCCATGTTGTGGCTTTTACATCTAAAGCCATTCCTTTATCATTGGCACTTTCACATCTGTGTAAGAAAAAAGTCAATATCCCTGTCATTTCTAATAAATAAATCTGACCAATAAACGGAGTCTAAACTCTATGTACAATAAGGACGCGTTCAGTCCTCTTTCCCTTTCTTTGAACTGAACAAAACATTACATTATAAAAATATGAATTAAAGGGGTAGGAATGATTGACACTTTCCTAAAGAGAGGAGAGAATCAGGATTGTAGAAGAAACTATTGCACTTTCATCCCATTCTACAGAGACACTCATGAGTTTTACAATCAGCAGAGGAAAAAAGCAGTGGCTCCTTAAATCCTTTTGCCAAAACTAATGTACAGTGCAGCTGCTGTCTGCCAGGTGGGTTTGTCACGGCTGTGGCATTGATGCCTCCTACATCTGAAATACAAACTTTTCAGGGAATAATGTATGAAGTTCCTCTAATGCAATCAAATCCGGTGCATTGTCACGAGCAAATCGCTGCCTGCAACTTGACCAAAATATCATGATCAGACCCATTTAACTATTTTAAGTTAAAATAGTTGACTTGTCAAGCTTCAAGTGACAAGTCAGTCTCTTCAAGTGTGCCTGCTGATTTGGGTGGCAAGGCTTTCCACCTTGAGTAGAGGGAGCCAGATAATGAAATTAGAGTTTGGACCTGCTGAACATGTGAGAGGATGTGTCCTCTTGAGAGTGGATTCAATGATCTATGTCCACATAGACACATGGTTTTAATAGATGTCAATGTTTTCATCATCTACCAACTGCACACGCTTGAACTAAGCATTTGCAGAACCATGTGCATGTCTGCTGTACACGCTCATGTCCATTTTGTCCCTTTACATAAGCCAGCAGAGACAAAGGCCCTGTTCAGGCCTGGTATTGAAATCTGTCCTGAATGTGTCCCGTCAATTGTGATCAGATCTGAACTCCCTGCTTCATAAGCAAACACACACATACATCATTTCTGTTTGCAAAGACCGAATGATGCTGTTTTTAAAGACGTGTCCATTGTAAATGTATCTGTGTCAGTGTGGGAAGAGCAGGAGAGAGTCAGGAAGGAATCCATGCGCTGCACGCATTATTTTACATCATAGCTTGTGCTGGCCACAAACAAATCAACATATGGGCACTGAGAAGCGTAAAAATACTTTTGGTTCATTAGGAAACTGTAGTGGGTCGGAGAACATCAGATGAGAAGACGGCACTTCAATCTGGCCTGGACGCATTTGTATCTACACAGCTAAAAGAATGTGTCCCAGACAACCTTGAATTTGGTCTGAGGGACCAGATCTCAGGACACATTGAGGACGCATTGGGGTGTGTTCACACACGTACATAGAGCTGTGCACTTATCATGGGATATTTCAGGACGGGTGTTAATACCAGGTCTGAATGGGATCTAAAAGGACACAGACAACAGACAACTTCAGGCCAGAATTCACTAGATTAGTGAGAAATAAGTGAGACCACATTTCTACCTGGTGTAAACATGAGATCTGTATCTGAATACCTTATGTGGATCATTGTAACCCTGATTGTGTAAATGGTGTAAAAGCACACAGATCCTGGATCACATTGTGGTTACATCTCTGTACATTTGGCTGCTGTTATTCCCGACATTATGACCATCATCTAGTCAAAAGCAGGTTATAGTTTATCACAGGGTGCATCCTATGTGGCCTCTCTGACACTGTACACGCCACATTCATGTCTGAGATTAGATATTCAAGTGACACCACTTAAAATTGCTTAGGTAAAGAAACTTGAACGACCTTTATCCTGATTAATTTAGACCCTTTATTTGGTGTCAAACTGAAAGAGGGTTCATCTGGAATGTTGCCAATAATCCCTCACTGCAGTGACTACAAGTGACCTTTCATTGCCTTTTTTTTTCTTTTCTTTCAGTTAAACTGACTAACCTGGACTGTTTTGTGGTGATGTCAATGTTACCACGATCTCACCTTTCAACTCTACACTGTTATCATTAACCATAAAACCCAAGTTGTAATAAACCAGAATGTTCCTTTTCACAGCACCGAGGACTTGTAGACTCTCCCCTGCCTGTAGATGGCCGTGGAATCAGTTCAATGAGTTAAAAGATGGTGATCACAGCTGTGATAGGCACTTCCATCATTCTACTGTGAAAATATATCTGCCACGAGTCATCTGTCCCTCTCCCAAAACGGAGAGGAGGGACATCTGTGGCTCAGGAGGTGTGTGGGTGTGATTGTTGTATGAAAGAGAAAGCGCTGCACATAGATGCACAGTATGAATGTGTGTGTGTGTGTGTGTGTGTGTGTGTGTGTGAGAGAATGGCAAAACTGCACCGTAAAGCGCTTTGAGTGGTCATCAAGACTAGAAAAGCTCTATTTAAATACAGTCCATTTACATATGTTGTCTTTCATGTTACACAACTTCAAGGCACACAATCGTCTCACAATACTCACAGATCTGACCTTTTTCAGAATCAGGGAGAACCACCACTGTGGAAAAATATCCACGCACACACTCTAACGCGCACGATTTCCACAACGAGGCAGCAGCAGGATGAGAGATCACTCGGTATCATCACATCATCCACTTCAAAATCCTCCTCCTCATCACAGACAGAACATCAGAACTCACATCTGTCTGTCACGCATCCCTAAGTGGTTCACAAATGTGGAATGATCTCCTGAATTTAGATTGTTGGACCTCTGTGTGTGTTTGTCTGAGAGGCATCTATGGAAAGTGATAAAGCCCATCATTGTATTTAAATTACATACTTTCAAATTAGTCCTTATGTTGAAATGTTGTGAACAAAACACAGGAAAAAATTCCAAAAGAAACTTGTAAGATAAGAAGTCGTGTTAACGTTTAGTGATTTCACAAGAAATCCTAAAAAAATGGCGTCTGTGTCAAGGACTCAGTCTGCACAGGAGAACACAGGAGGCTGGTTTTCTGCTGCACAGTTTAAAGCAAAAGGCTGCATCTGTGTGTGTGTGACTGGGCCCTGTTCCACCAGGTATTGGTACTGGTATACATGTGTCTCAAGTAATCCAACCACAAGTGGACAGCTCCATGTTTGTCAGTTCACACCTGGCATTAGAGTGCGTCTCCACTTGTGTCTGAACCGATCTCACTTCCCTTAAAATACATACGCACTCCATTTATATTCTCAAAGACCAAATGATGTTTTTAGAAAGGCTGACAATACAGAATAGAGCTTTACATGGAATACGATTTAACCCATTTGAAGAAATTAAACTAAGTAGAAAATCAAGATCTGGTCACAAATAAATCAATGTATGGAGAACACTGAGAAGTGTAAAAATATTTTTGATTAATTATGAAGCTGTCGTGGGACAGAGCACGTTTACACAGCAGTAAGCATGTGGTTTGAGAGTTTGGATCTTGGTTCTTAATGTGTCTCGGGTTAGTTACCACCTGGACTGAGCTGTCAACCAGTGATCATATCACTCAGGACAGACGTTTGTTTTGAATTGAGAGGAAACACTCAGTGGGGTATCGAGCGTTGGAGAAGCTGATCACAGCAGAATGTGAAAACATGCTACAGGCTTCCAACTTACTCCACATTTACTGAAGCCATTTCATTAGGCCTACTTGTATTATCACTATCGAGTGGAAATCCAGGTTTTATTTCTGCAAAGATGCTTATTTTTACTTTTTGAGTTTTTATGAGCAACTGCACATGAATGAAAAGATGTGGCCATCACTGGACTAGGTTGCATGAGGACACTTGAATCAGCCTATCCCACGTGGTCTCTTTATATTCTTTTTCATTTGTATGCGTTTACTCTTATATCATATCTGGATCTATACATCTGGTGCTCCTATCTTTTAATGTGATTTCTTTTCAGTTCATTCTTTCAAATGATCCATATTGGGACTTCTGTGGTTCAACTGGAACATGACATATAAATTCAAATACAATCTCTACTGGCACATATATCTTTCCACTGACAGTGATCATGTATGTGTTCAGTAATGACTGGTGTGTGTGTGTGTGAGTGAGTGAGTAGTATTTAAATTTAAGCTGTAAACAGAAGTTCAGGACAGGCCAAGTCCTCTGGCACCTCTCTGCATTAACCACACGGTGGATGGCTGCCAAGTATGTGCTGTATGTGAGTGTGGTCCTTAGCTGTCCACCACCTGGTGTGGCAGAGTGACAGAGGAGCCGTTGATAAATGAGCCTTGTTTGTCTCTTCCCTTTAGAAAATAAGTGAGCAACTCCCCTTTTCCCTTCACAAAGATGGGCCCCCTCCTCACAAAGCGGAAGCCGTACTCCTTCAAGATGTTGTAGCAGTCCTCCACCACCTGGGGGCAACACACACACACACACACACACACACAATGTGACACATGTTACATCATTCATTGTGTAAATAAATGTGAGGACTGGCCATATTAATGTCTTATAAAATTAAGACTTATAAAATGTAATGTTAAGCAAAAAGATTTGTTTTCTGCCAGTGTGGTAAGTGCTGACACATATTTCTTGTGGTATGTAGTTAGTTGTTTCTTTCTAATCATTACAGGAAAACGCTCACAGATTAAGGAACAACTTAAACTGGGATAAATGAGCCATGATAAACCTGTATTGAAACATGGTTAATCTTCAACATTGTGAAAGTGTTGAATAATCCAGATGCTTGCAGTAACGCTCAGTGCCGTACCTGGATGTTTCCCATCACCCCTGTGGACTCCATGCGACTGGCCACATTCACAGTGTTGCCCCAGATATCATAGTGGGGTTTGCGGGCACCAATCACTCCTGCTAGCACTCCACCCTTGTTCAGACCTGAAGGAGAATGTTGTAAGATTAAGACTGTTAGGGTTACCTGACTTTCAATCGATGGATGCACATGAAAATGAGTCTTAAAAAAAACCAATACATTATTTGTAGTTGAATTCCCTACAAATCAACAGATGAATGTTGTATAAATCACAAAAAAATAATCTGTGAATCAATTTTCTGAATCCATTGTATTTCTACCATACTTCCTCGGTAAAACACTTAAACCAGGGGTAGGGACCTCTGGCAACCCGGCTGTATATGGCCAGTGAAACTATTTATAAATACAAATTAAATATCTCATAATAGTTTCTGCAGTTATAAAAGATAACACAAAACAACAAAACAGTGGAGTAACATGTCCTTCAAATAGGGAAACCAGGGTCAACTTCTGGGGCCAGACCGGGGAGGGGAGCCCTGCCTGGGAGGGCCTTGTCTGGCCCAGCCCAATAACAACAACATGGATCCGCCACTATGAGGACCCACTACCCGTGGGGAAGAGGATCAGGGAACGGTGCTGTGTAAGCCGAGTAGCTGGCAGAGGCAGAAGCCTGGATGTGCTGACCCTTGGAATCACAGACTCGCTCTAAGGAAGTGGAATGTCACCTCTCTGGCGGTGAAGGAGCCTGAGCTGGTGCGAGAGGTAAAGCAATACCAGCTAGATATAGTTGGCCTCACCTCAAAGCACAGCGTGGGCTCTGGAACCAAACCCCTTGAGAGAGGGGCTTTCCTTTTCTGGAGTTGCCCGGGGTTATAGGCGCATCTTTTAACACTACATCTCAACAGCTCTTGGTAACACAATTCTGATAAATGAATGTAATGGCTTGTAAAACATTTTGACAGAAGTACAACAGTACAGAGAGAGATTCGCATACCGATGCGTAGCATGAAGTTGTTGAATGACTGGTAGTTGATGTTCATGAGTGTGACCTTCATAGCCAGAGCGAAGTCAGCCAGGTCTGCCAGGTGCTGCCAGCGCTCTCTGTCAGACTGCTCCTCCTTCTGTCTGACAAAAACCAAACAGCTCAGACTACACCTCCACACCACCACTATCATAACTAGTGAAACCGTCAGCACATTATCACTTTCTGTTCTAATTTACAGCAGTGGAAATCAGAGATAATCAGGGACACAGAGGCCTGCAGAAGTGTTTTGACCAAGCTGACCTTCATGCAAGTGTAGCCATTGCTGACATCCGGGGTGACGCCCGATGCTGCCATGTAGGTGCTGCCGATGGTCTTGATTTTTGTAATGCAGCGAAATTGAGTTTCATCCAGCAGCTGACATGGAGACAGGTGAAAGAATATGTGAAGTTTAGGAAGTCAACAAACAGAATCCTAATGGCAAGCAGATGTTTACACAGAACACGCACTCTTGCACTCTGACTAGTGATAGGGCTAATAGTTGTATTTAGATATTTAGCACCAGGTGAGTTTAAGGTGAGAGATAATGTTTATATGTTTCGGGAGATTTGTATAAAATGAGATAGAGAGGTATAACTGAGACAAGAGGCGTTAGAACAAGAACTTATTAATTAAAAGCTTTTAAATTCAAACATTTGTCAGGAGATGATCCACACTGATAAAACCTGACATGGTTAATGAGACAATCAATAAAATTAAGTAAAACTAAAAAGATCCCTGAGACTTTATTGAAACCGGGAAAAAAACACGGTTCTTGCATGTTTAACTTTTATTGTATTGTCATCGTAGGGGGTCACCTGGTCTTTTATATGCTGATAATGCACCTGGACCGGTCTAGTCTCCTACTCTGCTAATTCACTTTTCCACACTTCAACCTGGACCTAAGAGATGTAAGTTCATCTAAGGCAGCATGCATTGGTTTTATAACTCGAAAAATGGAGGAGAATTGTAAAACACAGTCTCTCCGGGCATTTGGATGAATACATTCTTTTCAACAGGAGGATGCTCACCTCCCGAAGAAATAAAAATTGCCCAATTAAATTGTTGTTAAACAGTTAAATGTGTGATGTTTGGTCCTGCAGTCGGACAGACACAGAATGAGGCAAGCAACTTACACTGTCAAAATCTGAGATGATCTCGTTGAGGAAGCGTAAGCATTCAATCCCTCCATTGTTGATGCTCTCCTCTGTGTAGAAGTCAGAGAAGTTGGGGATTGAGGCAAACATGACTCCAATCTCGTCGTAGGACTGGCTGTACAACTCCTGGAACAGGTCACATCAAAAAGGTGGTCAGAATATTTGAGGAAGTGATGAACCCAAACTGAATGTTTATGAAATTACAAACAATCCTTCAATATGGTTTTATATGATACAGTTATGGGCTGATTACTTCAGAGAAACACAGAGAGTTTGCTAATACAGTGGAAACGGCTTTTAGTGATGATGTTTGTCCTGGGCCAAAATGATGACTATAAGTCATTAATTACTTTAAACTAAATGCGTAGCTTCTGTATGATAGCACCAGAACTTGAGGGAAAGGTAACACACACACACACAGGAGGATCTTACCTCGTCCCTTTTCTTGGAGCCCAGGAAGTGTCGAGCCACGTGGTCAGGCAGCATGTTAGTCACCAGTGCTTCATTCCAGCGCCTCATCTCGTATACTTTCTCCTTCTGCTCATGGACCTCAATCTTCCACAGGAACAGGGTGCGGGCAAGCTTCTCCACCTTCACACAGCAACAGTGTCAGCATTTGAGCAGTATATGAATTTGAGAGCAGAAACCAATGAAATGTTTGTTGGTATTTTGTGAAAAGCTTTGAGAAGAGCATCTTATTTATAAATGCCAAAGAAAGTGGCACATTCAAACAAATAAAAATGTTTTCCATAAACATATACACATACACCTCCTTCCCTATGGCACCATTTCTCTTAATGGCCTCTCCCAATCAGCCACCCAACCCTAGGGTTTCCCAGAGTGCTTGACAAAAATCACCAAGACCGGTATAATGCATGCTGTTTCTCTTTTCATTATTCTTTCATTTGTATTGCTGCATGGATGATTTGTCTCAATAAAGCCGTTTTCAGACATAATGTCTGGTGGTTCTCCTTGAGTACAAGTGAATATTTGAACCAAATTTTAGGAAATTCCGTCGAGGCAGTCTTGCGATATTGTGTTCACAGTAAATGGGATGGACGGACAACCCGAAAACATAATGCCTCAGGCAACTGGCTATCGTCGGTGCGGAGGCATGAAAAGGGTTGTACTCTCTAAATATATCATGGGAGTTATTTGGGTGTAACATACAATAAACCAGTCAGACTGCCATTCCCTTTAAAAGACAGGTGAGCTTCCACCTTGGTGGATTAATATCATGATGCTGGATTTGAATGAGGGAATGGGAGTGAACACTTTACTGCAAATGAAAAGGTTTTTCTAGTCTATGCTTGTTGTGCACCTATTAGGCGCATATTACTGTGTTGATGGTAAAAAAACATTAAGAAGCTGTACCATCAGGTTTTTATTGGTCAATCGTTTTCCACTGCCTCAAGATAGTAATGCATTAATAAATCACATAACTTCATTTTAAGACAAACAGGGGCTTCTCTGCACTTCTCTGTTTTTTCTGGGTCTTAAGGAAGTTCTCTCTCTTTTGTCACTGATTACATTTGCATTTGACTTAAATAATGTCCTAACGATCACTGATAAATTTTAGTTGTTGTTATACTACAGATGGATAGTGAAGACACGCAAAGCTGCTCTGATGACAATGTTGGCAATGTTTTCAAATAGTTTTGGCTCCTCTAACACCATTCAAACAAACTGCTAAAAGTGTTGCATGTTCATTCTGCTAAAGTACAGTGAACGCAGCAGGCATTGACTTACATGTCTGGAGAAATAATAGAAGCTGACCATCATAATGAAGATCATAGTTGTCATTGTGAACTTGGAAGGCACCAGGTATGACCTGCAGAGAAGAACATGGACATATTGATCATTTGTGCTACTAGACAATAAGTGTTTTAAAACCCCCAACATTGGAATTATTGTATGTTAAAGTATTGACCACATGATGACATGAAACTAAGGCTGTGTCTGAAATCACTCACTAATCACTATGTAGTCCACTAAATAGCGGATCCACCATTTTGTAGTGCTGGCCGAATGTTTTTCATTTGACAGAATTTGTTTTATACCCTATAGCGCATTCAATCATATACAATCGTTTGTTACTAACCAAGCAATATCTACCATCATGCATTGCGCTCGCGGTGGAGAGCAGAGCAGCGCATCATAGCACAAACTGAGACAAACAAGTATTTTTTTACATTTAAAGATGGTCATTCAACGTGTGTTTTACCTAAAAGTATCAATACTAAGTGTAAAATAATCATTTAAAATGTATTGTCTGATTTTCCACTGACCAACGCCATTGTTGTTGTAATTCATAATCATGCAACAATGGCATAATTACAGGGGCAGAGAAAATGTGTTGAGTTGTGTCTGAAAACCTTATTTTCTTTTTCCGATGAGCTCACTATATAATCCTCTACATAGAAGACCCTATATAGTAAAGTAGGGATTGAGTGTGGGATTTCGGACACAGACTTGTGTAAACACACACACCCAGGCAGGTTGCTGCCTTTTTGTACCACTACACAGAGGTGTGAAGAGTGGTGCTTTTACACAGATGATACTGGCTGACCTGTAGTCCTGGAAGCGGGCCGTGTCGTAGCGGTCGAAGATGTCCCTCCAGCTGTAGATGTTCACGATGCCAGTGGACACAGTGATGAGCAGCATCAGTGTGAGCTTGACCATGTGACTGACCTGAACCAGCATGGTGGTAGCCATCAGTGCCAGCACAGCAATGTAGCTGTAATATTTGGGGTTTTCCAGGCATCCATGAGGCCCAGACCAAGTGGAGGAGGAGGAAGGGGAGGAGGAGGAGGGAGCCATGGTGGTGCCGCCTGAGTCTGGGACTCGAGGCAGACAACTCAGCTACACAGTGGAGAGACACAAAGTCATGAATTTGCAATCTATCGATCATTCATTCAGTCATTCATTCATCTATCCATTCATCCTCTTCTGCATATCAAAGGTCGGCTCACAGTGGCAGCAGGGCTAAGGAAGGTATTCAAAATGTCCTTCTCACAGATTTCCAGCTCCCCCTGGGGGATCTTGAAGCATCAGACAGTTGAGGGTCTCCTCTGACCTCCAAAGAAAAGTACCTCGGAGGCATCCCTTCTCAGATGCCCTGCTTCTGCTTGTATTTTTGATGTTTTGCGTGTTGCTGTCTTCTTGTTGTACCTTTTACTTTGTGAAGCACTTTGGTCGACCAAGTTGTTTTAAATGTGCTATATAAATAAAACTGACATTGCTTCATCAGGCTCCTTTCAACACAAAGGAGCAGTGGGTCTACCCTGAGCTCCCTCCAGTTGTCCTCACTCTCCTCACTCTATCTAAGGCTAAAGTCAGCCATCCTTCGGCAAGAGCTAATTTAACTACTTGTATCTGCAACCTCTATTATTATAATTACCATTATTTCTAAAACTGCACTCTACGGTCTCGCTGTCCTTCAACTGCAACATCCTCAAGTTTGCTGATTTTATGTCCAGTTTCCTTGATCTGCTCTTTCTCTGGCCAATATACTGGATACATCATAATATTTTACATCACTCTAGGTCTGTACAAGCAAAACTTGAGGGGTTGTATCGAATCCTGTATCGAGTCTGTGCTTGAAAGCATATCAAGAGAAAAATGAAACCCTAAACAAACACTTTATCACCGACTTCCTCTCCTTTTTCACTGGATCAAGACAAACATCTGAATTGAGCACTAATGCTTGCAGTGTGAACATAGCTTAAGTATTTCTTTCCACAGCTGTCTGCATTATTCAACAGCCAAGACTCCTCATTCCTTGTATTTATAACTGCCTCACTAAAGAACACCTGTCGGATGAGCCTGAGTCATGCAGCACTTCCTTCCCTCTTCGTAGCCGCCACACTAGTTTAGCCTGGCTGTATGACAGAGCAGAGAGCAGCTCACCATGTCCATGATGTCTGCCATGGTCAGGATAAAGATGGCTGCCATGGCCCAGGTGTTGCGAGCCCAGCGGGTGTGGTCAATCCAGGTGGAAAAAGACACCAGCTTCTTGGGAAAGACCTGACACAAACATCAAAGGATTTATATTAGTACAACCGATAAACCAAACCATTTCACTCTAAAGCTGTCTGCCAGTTTATAAGAAAGGGCTTAGTTTGAACAAATCCAGTATCAAATTCACTTATCTAATCCCTTCTCTCTTACACATTTAAATCACCAAGTACGCTGCTGTCCTGATTCAGATCTATGAAGCTGATCAGATTCAAACAATCATCTCTCTCTGTATCTCATCTCTGAACATGGAGACAATGTGGAGACAAGAGAAGTCAATCTTGTCTTTTGGGCCAATATTTGAATTCAGTTGCATTAGTTACAGCTGATCCAACCTGCCACCGTCTACGTCCAACATTTTAAACAGCAATGCTAGAAGTCCGCGAAAATTTAAAAGCCATACTAAATCTATGGATGGAAAAGGTTAATTAATTTTCATTACCACTGGAAATGTAGCTGATTAACACAAAATAAAAGGTTTGAGCAACGAGTAACAACATGTTTTGTTATATGGATGTGAGACGACCTCTATCAGGATTGGAAAGTTGGGTCAGATCACAGAGACATACTGTGATGAGGACTGAAGAGCCCTGAGCAGTATTTACAGTGAGCCTGCATTCTCTCAGTCCATGTGATTGATTGGCTGACCGTGTGCGTGTTGTCAGACCCGGGCTGAGTGGAGCCTGTGACAGTAGAAGTCAATACTGGCCTAACTGATGGAAATCAATACATCCGAATTTCCATGATGGGGTGGAATCAAACTGTAGGATGTCAGTGTATACACTCATCTGAAATATGTAGTTCATATATTTATGTTTTTAATATGAGCACTCAAAACATTTACAGAAGACAATATGACGATCACTTCTAGTTGCAACATTTGGAGAGATATGCTAAGCTAAATGTGTTCACACAGCATAGTCCCATCACGCCATGTGTTTGTCTAGAATTCAAACGTGTGTGCATGTTTAAAATTGAACATAGGACAGGCTAACTGTTTCCCCTAAAACATAGTCTTTAAGCTAAGGTAGGCTAAACACATCTCCGCTCTAGCTATCTGAGGACACGCCCTGAGGTACATTTGTGCGACTCAAAACACAAGTTCAACTCTTATCCTTTGTTTAGGCTTAAGAGCGGATAAGCTGTGTCTCAATTTAGGGGCCGCATTCTTCAGGGGCTGCATTTGAAGACCGCCTGCGTCACAACAGCGTGACTAGGCTGTCGCATTTCATTTTCTTCAAAAACACAGTGCGGTGTCTGCACAGTGCAACACCAGTGCCAAACTCGTGCACAACTAACATGACTAAACACCTTCGCCTGAACGGTATACAAATTAACAAGTGTACCGTTTTCGAACTTGTTGCACCGGTCTCCCTCTCCCTCATAAACCCAGTCGTCCTCCTCAGTCAACCCCTCAGCCAACAGCCAGCACCTCGTCACAATCAGGTAAGTGAAGATTAAGTAACATTTGTCTTGTCCTTATTTGGTTCAGTTGCATTTGCACCAGCACCACACACAGACGCTCCTACTTCTCTCTCATCAACACCCACACGCTGCAGCTCTCTAAACTGTAAATTAATCGACTGTCGCTGTGTTGTCATTTCAGCAGGTTTCAGTGTTACAGTTACACTGCATTGAATGAAAAATTAAACAAATTATTATTGAATCATCATTTAATAAGAGCAACTGCTTGAAATTAATTTCCAGGACCCATGCACTGAAGTCAGTTGTGAATATGAACATGAGTTGCGTAAAAATAACTGTTTTATTGTGAAATAAGCATGTGTAATGTTTGACCCCGTCCTTTAAAGAATTGGAATTGAGAATCATTAAGAACCGAAATCGATAAGCAGAATTACAATCAGAATCAATAAAATTCAAACGATACCCAACCCTACAAAAACCACATGTTAATACTAGGTGTTTACTGGGTCGCACTTCCTGAAACTCCAACACACTGACCTGACATTCCTTGGCGGTCGCAATACCTGAAGTAAGTGCTAAACGTCAAGATGCAATAGGATAAAGATATGTTGTGACTCACTCTCGGGAAGATGGCAGCCAAAGAGCAGATTGTCAGGATGAGCAGCAGGACCTCTCCCACTGCAAAGGTGATGTAGTTTGCAATGAGCCTGTTCCACAACACATGAACAGAGACAGATCTTGAGAGAAATATACAGCACCAACAGCAGCCAACAAGCACAGATGCTATGTTCATTCAGACTTTCTAACATTTGTGTGTCTGTCTCATTAACAACGGCAAGCAGGAAACACGGTGGCAGGGAGCACTAAAATGAGTTGGGCTGCACAAACTATTCAAACTGCAGCCGTGATGGACAAAAAAAATGCATGAAGGAGTAAATAATAAATAGGATCAATAGGATGATTTTGCAGTTTTATAATTAGTTTATATTGGCTTAGTCTTGTTCTCTTTTGGGTGGTCGTCTCAGCATCAATCAAACATGTCCACTTTGTGAAGGATGAGGTGTGAGGAGGTTGGCGCTGGCCTTGTGAACTGACCAGGGGTCTATGAGAGCCTCCATGCCTGCAGTGAAGAGTAGCACCACACAGGAGCAGCAGAAGGCAGCTCCGCTCTGTTTCTCCTTCTCCACAGAGTATCGAGTCTCCAGGTCTGGATCCACAAACCTCAGGGAGAGCCGGTTGGTGTGCTTCCCCTTCAAACTGACAACACAAGGACACCTCAGATCACCTTACATCATATCTGAAGAATTCGCATTTCTTTATCTATACTTCATCTGACATCTGATGAATATTGTTGCAGTTTTGCGTCGGGTGAATCTCAGACTGGAAGACATAACTCCTAACAGTGTGTTGTGCATACAAGTCAAATATGGGAGTCAACTGCGACACTGATATATTTTGAAGGTTGTATTGGTACAAAGCAAAATATCCCCTTAATGTGATCAGGTATCAAAAACTATAAAATACTGAAACTGGCAGAGCAGCAGTTTGACTCCTAGCAGCAGCCAAAGAGAAATAATAATAATACAATAACGGCTCTATTTATATAGCACTTTTCTCACAAGTGTAATGACAATCTGATTCAAAATATGTAACTCTTAACTATTTGACTCTATTAGTGTCTATGGGTCACATCAGCTATCAACAGGCCAAATGAATGATCCTGGGTCAGTGTGTCAGCTCCACTGACCACCTTCGGGCTGAGGGGGGAGGTTCACTTACGCCTGCACTGTCTCTCTCTCCAGCAGGGCCTCGTTGAGTAGTTTGTTGAGCTCCTGTTCATTCTCCTGAGCATCAATCACCCTCTCAGCCAGGTCCCGCAGCCGCAGCCTTCTCCGTGGGTTTGGGAAAGACGGATTCACCACCTGAAGCCCCCGAAAAAAAACACAGAAAGAAAGTTCCCAAGATGCATTGAGGACGCAATTAATATCTGACCATGAAAACCACACTGAGAGGTTGTCAGGGTGTGGCCACATTCTTTTACATGTGTAAAAGAAGCACCTTCTCAGCTGATGTCTTCTAACAATTTTGTACACTTCTCAGTGTTTCACATACATCAGTTTATTTGATGCAACAATTCTAACACTAATCAACACATGGGTCCAAATGGTTAAAATCTTATTTCATTGTAGAGCTAATAAATGCATTGATTCACTCAGCCCAATCCACACACACACACATGCACGCACGCACACGCACGCACGCACACGCTATAGAGTGGTGAAGTGAGATCTGATCACATGTGGTCACAGACACATTCTGAAGCCACTTCTGTCCACTTGTGATCACATCAGAGACACAGGCTAACACCAGGTCTGAATGCGGCCTAAGTCGTTGGTTACCCTTGCGTCCAGCTCTTCTGGTTCCTCCGGGGTGGTGCAGGCCGTGTTAGCACTGCCGTTACACTCTGTGGTGTTGATTAACAGCGGCGAGTTCCCATTGGAGGAGGTTACAGACAGCTTCTGATGTGAAGCAAGCAAACAGAAAGTACTGAGTGATTATGAAATGGTGACAGACTTTTCTTTTACTCCTTTTCACATTCCTGAACATATTTTACATTAGCAAATGATATTTAAAATTTTGAGGAAAAAAACTAAATTTGAAATTCATCAGTCTCTAGGTTCATCGAGTGACTGAATATGAGACAAACATTGGAATAACCAAACATCTGCAGTGTGATTGAGTGGCAGGTTTTACTCACGACACCATTGATGCCACTCTTTCCCACAGGTCCTTTAGGAAGAACCACCAAGTAGGTCTCGATGCCCCTCTCCCTCAGGTAATCGCAGCGGTCCCCTCCGTTCCCTGGCTCCACGTCAAACTCCCCGTGAAGACACTCCATGGTGGTCTGTGAGATGTGGACACGACTGGTCCGCACATAGAAAGGTGTTTAGACTAGACAGGTCAAGTAAAGGACGTCATGGAGGCATGATGACTCGAGTACAAACCATTTGAAAATGAGGTATAATGTAGCAGTTTACATTCAGACAGACTGAAGCTTTGGAAAACACTAGTCAATACAACTTTATATTTTCATTTGTTTATGTCTCTGTGAAGGACATTCATGCTCATGATATTGTTATATATTGATATTGTAAGTATTGGCATATAAAATTATTAAGGGGCGACTCTTATCAAGCATTCTTATTATGTTAACAACATACAACAAAATAAATAAAAGTCAAAATTGAAAAGATGCTCTAAACATATAGATTTTACTAACAGAGGAAATAAGGAACTTTCTATTGAAAATCTGACGGGAGTAAATGCCTGTTCTTACCCCGGTATCCCTCCTGCCTCCATTTTGTTGGCCACAGTGACATCTGTGGACCAGACGTCGTACTGCCAGCGTTTCTGACCCAGCACTCCTCCCAAGACTGTGCCACTGTGCACGCCGACCCGCATGTCAACATCTGTCTGGGTTTTCTCTCGGACATACCTGCGGTTGTTTTGACAAGCGAGAAAAATGAATAAAAAGCAGCAGTTTCAAACCCTTGACTACCATGACACCACAAACAAGTTCTCACCCTCTCTGATATATCTCATTTAGAGCAACAAGGGACACTAGAGCGGGTCGTCCACCAAAAAGAAGTTTGGCGGTTTCATCCCAGTATCCCCAATTACGTGTGACAAAGTTTCCTTGGGCATGATACTGAACCCTAAATTGCCTCTGACAGCTGTGCCGGCAGCGTGTGAATGCTGTGTGATAGAGAAAGTGCCGCATATAAATGCACTGTATGAATGTGTGTTTGAATGGGTAAATGGAAAGACTAAGTGAATCAGTGAATCGCTCCACTGCATCACACAAAAAGCGGAGCCGACACTGATAAATCTATAAAACCAGAGCAGACCATAACACAAGCTTATTTCTCCAACCCCTGACCCCCTCATCCCTGTACTCACGAGATGGCCTCCACCATGGCCAGGCCCATCATGATGGAGCAGGCAGCGTGGTCCTCCCTGTAGTCTGGCAGCCCACAGATGCAGTAGTAGCAGTCTCCCAGGATCTTGATCCTCAGCTGGTGATATTTCTGAGTAGACAAGGTAAAGTCAGAGGGAGACTTGAGCTGCTTCCAGACACCTAAAATGCGGAGGATTTGTTGAGGTTGTGAACGGATGAACCTTCAAAAGCTTTTCATTCAAATGAAGGAGGAGGCTGTATCTGTTCATGTAGTGATAGGCCTTGTGCTAAGCTAGGCTAATCATCTCCCTTCACTCATCCTTGTGTTTCCTTCAAACATAGACAAATTTGTCTTAACCACCAATGCAGAGGTTTGTGTTGAAAAAGCAAGGCCTGACATGGGATCTATCTTGATACAGGATTTCATGGTTATGGCATCAGACATGGGGAAGAGGACAAATACACATCATACACAACAGAAACACTTCACCATTTCTTTATATGTAACTGTGACTATGCATAATCACGTACAGTGGAACATGTTACGGTCATGAAATAACTGTTATTAGAAAACAGTGTGAAACTCACTGCTGCCAGTTTGTCAAAGCGTGCGAAGAGCTCATTGAGCAGTTTGACCAGCTCCTGAGCACTGCAGGACGACGACAGCTGGGTGAAGCCCACGATGTCTGCAAACAGAATACTGAGACAGAAACGAGACTGTGCATTAATACTGACATCCGTCACATTCACAGCATCCTCCATACACGTGTCCACAGTTTCACCATGTCATATTGTTACTAATCTGAGTTAGAAGCTGTGAACAGTCTACAACTTCAGAGCAGTGTGTTTTTTTTTATTTGTGCCTCATTCCCAACAGTGGAAAAAATACATTTCAGAGTTGATCTAGTCCAACAAGGAAACGCAAGATTTTCATCCTAAAAGACGTTTACTGGAATGTACTGCATTACCTTAATTTGTCTCAGACAGAACAGTGGAGCCTCATATTTACGATACGATAGAATTAGGAACGGACTGTGGATTTTTTCCTTTGTCCTTTTTTAATGGTCAACAGACAGAGTGATCATAGTAAGAAAGCTCTTCTCTTTTGTTCATGATGGCATCCAACTATTAAGAAAAAAAACCAATTAGTCCTTTAGTACTTGAAATATCTCTGCACCAACTCATTTCTCTTGATGTTTTAGGTTGGTGTGACTGTTCAGCTAACTCAATAAACACTGCTGTGTCCATTTTCTAAAGTGGGTAATGCATTTACAAAATATTTGCATATGATTCATTGGAAATAGTTAGATTTTTTATGTTAGGATTAGTTTATCAGTATTGTAACTCATGCAATTGGCTGTAGAGCCTCTGGAACACTCGCAAGGATCCATGTACATAACTTGACCCCCACTGTGGGACGCACCTCGCTGCATTTATAATCAAAACATCAACCGACAAGATTGACATTACCAATGAGCAAAGTAACAAACAAAGCAACTTGTTCCGGTAGTTTAACAGGTCAGAAAGACAAACAGCACCTAGAATGTCACAAGCTTATAAAAGGTTTCCATGTTACCTGACATTTTCATGTCTGTACATGTACATAGTGTTGAACTGCTGCATCTCTTTCTGACTGGGCTCCTTCTTCATGTCCTGAAGCATCTCGTCAGCAATGTGCTTTGGGAGGATGGAAAGCAGCAGGCGTTCCTGGTGAGGACAAGCACAGCGACACAGAGGACATCACACAAAGTGACCATACATCTCCCCAGTCAGCATCTGTGATATATGTATCATTACTATTATGGAGCAAACTTCACTGGTTTACAACACTACACACTACTAATAACTTGGCTCCTGAGCTACTTCAGAATTATTCCATGTTATTAGTGAGTCCTCCTCAAACAGTTCTACCATATACTGTAACTTTTTATCGTTTGTGTGCTGGATGTTGTGTGCAGAGCTTTTTATAAACCATCTTTGGGGCAGAGTGAAGTAAGAAAACTTTGTGTTCATCCTACCTGGTTTATCTGCAGTGAAGATTTTATAGTTAGTGTTTTTTATAAAATGAAACAGAATTTGCTTTATTACTGTTCATGTGTGTGGCTCATATATAACTTTGAATGATTTATTTAACTGCTGTTATCATTTCATACATTGCCTGTCTGCTATTTCAGAGGCCTGTTAAGAAATGGACACAATGCTCAGACCCAAGAGCTAGAGAAAGCTGCCCGTCTGTTTATTTATATTTCATTGATATTGAACGTACAGCATGTTCAAATTGTACCTAATTCCACACTGCCCTTCCCCAGGCCATTAAAAAATAATATAAAATAAAATAACATGGTTCTCGAGATATGCAGGCAGATACTTGAGGATACATTAGGTATGTCAACATTTTGAGAAAAGAACCGGTATTTTTTCCTTCCCCTGACTGTACTGTATAAAGGAAAAGTGCCATTTATCAATCATGTTAGTAAGCATTAGCATAGAGTTGATTGAAATGTACAGTATCTTTCAGTAATCGCTATAGCTGAGCTTATGCTAATATTATTAAGGGTATCCTCTTTTTCCAGTTCTTTAATCGAAAAGCTTATTTTATATGTTAATCTTTATATGTTCATCTTTAACATCTCCTTTTAAATGTGCTTCATAAACAATCTTCACTGGACTGAAAGTCCTAAACTCTCAGTCATCATGGCTGAGAGATTCTGCACTCAGTGACCCAGGCCACACTGATGTATCGAACTAAACAAAAAACAAAAAGCCTCCATCAGCGCACACGCACACACACACACACACACACACACACACACACACACACACACACACACACACACACACACACACACACACACACACACACACACACACACACACACGACCTATGAATACATTTTCCTATAGACCGTCACATATACTCACAGCTCACATGGAGAGGAGGCAGGGCAGATGGCAGTGAGGCAGTTTTCAATACTCTAAACGAAAAGCTGACAGAAGCAGAGATGCAACAAGCTGCTGAGCGTCTTGGCTCTGTGATTACAGCTGACAATGTCTCAGGAGGCCAGTTGCCATGGTTACCAGCAGCGACCGGAGCTCCTTGATTGGTTGACAGCACTCATCTCCCAGCAGCCTGTGCTTCTCACTTAGTATTCTGGGAGTTTTTTACACTCATGGTTTTATCAGTCCACTTGGTGTCTCACTACACTTTTACTCACTTCCATAATGGCCCCTGTCTGATAGAAATTCAGTATATTGCAGATGTATCATGTGCCACTTCACAAAATCTGGATTATTTCGTAAAGAAAGTTCCTGGAAATTCTGTCTCAAAGTCAAATAAAATTAGCCTGACCCAAGTTACCATGGAAACCTAGTCGTAGTCATGTTAGTTTTCAGTTTTCTAGACTAAGTCACATGATAACCTTATGATATCTCGCAGGTATAGAGTTTATTGTGCTTATCACGAAGAAAATCTGAGGTTGATGGAAATGTAGGATTGTACTAGGGGCTGTGCGTTTTTAAATAACATTGCAAGCTGCAGTTGGCGTTGTGAAAGTTGCTCCATGCGCCTGCACACAGGATAGTTATTGTTGTAAAGCCAGAATGCCTTCCGGTGCTTAGTAATGATTCCTGTCCTCCGTCAATAAATTTGAACTGCATTCACTTCATCAGTAAAGAGGACAGACCACACCAGTTCAGTTCGTCTATGAGTTCAAGTGAATGTTTGTACCAAATTTTTAAGGATTCCCCGGAGATGTTCCTGAGATTCTGTGTTAGCAGCGCAAAAAATGTGGTCTGAGCTACTTTGAGGAGGCATACAAAAATAATGATTCCATTCACACATCTGTGTGCAGCACTGTGTTTCCTCTCTCTCTCCTCATCTCGCTTGCTCTCTCTCATTATGTAGGTGCCCAGTCAAAACATCCACAAAGTTTTTACCATCCTTTGCACACTGCTACAATTTAGCTTCGCTGTGCATGTTGCTGTGACCAGCCCACAGTTCCCAGCAGGCAGACACACATGCCCATGCTGTGGTTCAGGTGCACATGATAGTGTATTGTGTGCGTGTTCTTTGGACATTAATATGGATCTTGTTGTTATTACTCTCAGCACTAATACTGTTACCTACCCTAAAAATGAAATTGTTTATCTACACTTACACATATAAACATCAGAATAATGGACTGCTTGTCTTCTAACCTGTTGTTGGCTCTGCTCCTCCAAGTTGAGTTTGACCTCCAGTGACTGTCTTGCCTCCAGAAAGGCCTTCCGATGCTTCCGGTCAGCCATGTAGTACGACATGACACCCACAGTGATGGCACAAACATAGATCACAATGTTGGCCAGCAGCTTGAAAGCAAAGAGAAGGCAACAGTTAGGGCTCAATATGAAAAGAGTACAAGCATAGTAAGTGCTGATTGGGCCAAAAGAAGGTTTTGAAGAGTGTAGCTTTATTGGAAACCATTCCCACATTCAAAAACATGAGTCAAGTTTCTGCTGTACAAATTTTAACCGAATTTTCCGAAAATCAGATCTGGCTTTCAAAGGAAACATCTAAGAGATCAAAGTACAGGAGGAGCCAGTGTAAATATTCTACAAACCACTAAGTTGATTCAATGCGGTCCAGAAACAGTCAGAAAGGAGCATTTCTCAAACCCAGTTGCTAGATGGGCCGCATCCATCCCATTAACCATCTGTGGACTGTGGTAATATTTGAAACATGGATTCTCTTATATCCGTCACATTTAGAGGATTAGTGAAAACATGTGTTAACATGAGGGTATTTCTGGTGGACAAACCATCAGGATTTCAGCATGCAAACCTTTGAAACTCAGGTATCTAACTATTTTACGTTCATAACAAAGTAAAACAGGGATTTTTTTTTTCTGATTACCAACCTTCTACACAGTATCCTGTGTATTGTATGCACGAGGGTCAGTTTGATCCTGTGATTTCAGAAAGTTTAGACTGGGTCTCTGACCTTTTTTAAGAGCCTTTCAAGGATAAAAGTTGCTCAGTGATGCAGTGACACACACTGAAGCCTATTGCCAGCCGAACACTATGAGTGAGACAACTGTAAACCATCCTGAAATGTCAATATCAAATCGAGTGCATGTCGTTGAACACAGGAGCCACTTCAGATATGTTGTGGAATGGCATGTTAGGGCTCAAATCTTTTTGATTTTTCTACAGATATTGTTTCTCTTTCTGCTCAGTATAAACACTTGTGATATCTATTTACAGGTATAGAAGTTTACTTATCAGAACAGGAGTGGTTGCAAACACTGCCTTGTTTTCACAGATTTAACTAAAAGCACCTTTCAACTCAGGCATTGTTCTACATTTTTGTTGAAATCACCATATTCCATGGACAGACCAAAACTAACAATGTCTCAGGCCCTGTTCAAACCAGGTATTACTATCCATCCCATCACAAATGGACAGTGATAAGTACATTTGTTCTCATCTGGCATTAAAGCGCATCCTGAATTGGACCCGACTAATACATTCAAATAAACAAATTAATCTTATCTGTTCACAAAGGCATGTTGTCTTTTACCACTCTGCCTATACGGAAGTCCTCACTTTTAAGACTTGCTTTTAGGGTTAGTGTTAGAATCAGGTTTAGGTAAAAGTCTGAACACCATCTGAACTGAAAATCCTTCATGAAGGAGGATGCACTTAAAGACTGTTGGAGCAGACGGACTTAGCTTCAGCTCGGATTCAGTTTCAGCTCAACGGACCTCATGAAGTGACAACAAAACTTACATTTAATAAATGACCTTTTCAAATACTGACTTTTGAGTGATTTCCTTTCTTGTTGCTATTTTTGTTTAACCAATGATGAAGTTTGAAGTTTTTTGGTATAGACTATGTTTTGATGACAATTGATTTTTAAACGAAGCAATGAATTTTAGCAAATGCATAACATACTTTGGTAAAGTAAAATACTGAAATACAGATATGTCTAAGACAGTTTGGCCTGGTCTGTATAATGAATTGTGCTTTGAGCATCAGAATGTGCTTATTTAGTCCATGCAGCAGAGACGGATGCTCATTTGCTTGAGTATACATGTGCAGCCAAAAAGTGAACTACATGAAGCTCTACTCTTGCTAAGTTGTGAGGAGTGTCGTCTATGCAGAATAAAAATAAACACTGAATTACGCCTTAAACTATTCGCATTAGATCTGTAAAACACTGTGCATGCTCCCACTAAAGTTGTTATTCCATCATGGACTGGTATAGTTTATATCGTCCTCATCAGACTCAAACTGGTCCAGAGAAAACGTCTTTAAAAATGTTTCAATGTGTCTCTTTGGTTTTTAGGTCAAACAGAAATGTACATAAAGTACATTACAGTACATATCAAGCTTCTCCTCTTGTCTAATAGTCTCTGCTGAGAAAATCTCAAGTAAAAGTCCAAAAACTAATTATAACTAAAAACTATTGTGATTTGCCGACTAGACCTGGGAATTTCACCTCAATACAGTATTATTTGGTACCAAACTATGCTGGTGTTCAGATAAAATGTACTATTTTAATTATTTGGTTCCTTTGTTTGAGATATCTTTATATTTCTTCAAGTGATGGATCACAACAACGACAACAATCAAAAGAAGATAAGAGGACTACTGATTATCGTGATGGCCCGAGGGCTTGTATGTGTTTGTGTGTGTGTGTGTGTCCTGTTTTGTGTTACAGTTTCCTGGTATGGGAGGAGCTGGAGGCCATCAGTGAAGTGGACGGTGGCCACTGCCTCTCAGATAGAGTATTGCTCATCCTGGCTTTCAGATGAGCTCCTTCCTCTGCACCACACAAAGTTTGGAGATGTTATTTTTTTTTTTTGGTCTGGCATTTAGCTCCTGCCAGACTTATCAGTTAACCTTGTTATTTTTGTTATCTTATTTAAATGAAAATTACTTTTGTCAAATAAAATCTCTTTGCTTTAGTTAAACCATCTCGTCTTTTTGTTTTGGTCCAAGAGCCGAGCCATAACATTTTGCGGCTGTTTAAGGTGAAGAATCAGTATTATAACTACCTTTTAGAAAAAGTTGGACTATAAAGTTTAGTAATCCTTAGTAATTAGGTTTTGAATGCTGGGGAAAGCAGGCTGCAATATATCCAGCAATCTGCTCCATTTATTGAATTGTTTGTTGCTTTGGGCTATTTCAGTTAAGTTTTGAAATGAAGTTTGTTCTAAACGTTTCTAAACTTTGATACCAAGTCATTGGTATTCTTACTGTAAATGTACAGTGGGGTCCTAAGGTCGGAAATAACTAGACCCTACTGTATAATTGGTTCCAAATATTAGATATTGGCTTCTTTAATTACTAATAACCTCCTCTTGGTGTCATTGACAACCCCTAAAGGTTGGGTTTTGGGCCACTTCATCTATGTAGCTGCCTTGGTGTTCAAACTCATCAAGGCTTCTGGAAGCTTGATGAGTTGGAGGTTGGCTACACGAGATTACACGCAGGGAAGTTAATGCATGTCAGGACAACCATGTACCCTCACCTCACGTTTCCTCCATCCTTCTCACTCTTACCTGTCTGCCCAGTGCTGCCGCCTGGATGTCCTCCTGCTGCTGCTGGGCAATGGTGACGCCCAGAACGAGAGTGTGGACCCCACAGGATACAGAGGTGATGAGCACGATGGGCGTCAGCCTCAGAGGCAGAGTCAGGAAAAAGGAGAAGCTGAAGAAAGCTTGCCAGCCCACGGTGTCGCTGGCCTGGTGGAAGCGAGCATAGTTTAAACCCAGATAGCAGAATATCTGAGCTGCTATGAGCACCCACAGGGCGTAGGGCACCACCCGTCTGGAGATGCGGTCTGGCAGCAGGCTGAAGCGGCACAGCAGGTAGAGGATAATATCTGCTGCCAGTCCCACTGATGCCACAAGAACAGAAGCCAGCTTGTCAGTGGTGTAGACCACCGCACACATGACGATGATGTAGCTGTCAAAGAGGGCAGCAAACACCACGAGCACGAGCAGGGTCTCATGTCTCTGCCGCCTGAAGTAAGTCTGGTACAGGTTCTCCAAGGACTCCGGTGTGAAGGTGAGGCGCATAAACCGCGGCAGACAGAGGCAGCATCCTGAGCTCCGAACCGTGACCTCATGTGTTCGTCCCACTGCCTGCCCGGGGTCGGACGGCAGTGTCACGGAGCAGTCCGCTGAGTACTCTGCCGAGTACTCTGGTTCAGAAAAGGCCCGGTTCCGAGGCATGGCGAACATTAAAACAGCGTCTGTTTCCTGCTTATTTCCTTTGTTTTTTTAAAATCAAAAAGTGAAAAGATGTTTGTTGTCCCACAGGAGTCGACCCAACGCTGAGAAAACTCTCAGGTATACATCAACTGCTGGGTAACCACCATGCTCCCCTGAGAGCCCACAGATGTGGCATGAATCACAGCAGCGTGTTGATGGTCTGGACCTCTGCACTGGACAGATGTCTTCTTACATAGCTGCGTCCGTGGTCACTGCATCCAGCTCTGTCAGTTGACTCACTCAGCCCTGTGTCATAGGCACAGATCGAGCACGCCTACTCAGCAACGTGATCCAGAGAACGTGCCCTTTTGGTTTCCTCATTCAGCTTTACATGTGGGACTGCTGCACCAGCTCCTTTCCGCCGTGGTACTCTGCAGCTGTGGACCATGTCAGAGCTGTTGAATTCATTAACACTGCATCAGGTATGTTGATATTTTTGTGGCTTCCTCTGCGTCCGTCGTTCCACAGGGTCGGTTCAGATTTTTTGCCTTCCATGGTTGCATCTTACATGGCCTGAATAAAGAGGGACACAGGAGGGAGAAATTCACTACAGCATCCAGCAACAGCTGGTGAGCAAGGCAGGAGCAACACAGTCTGCTGCAGCTGAGGAGACGATGTAAAGGCCAACATCTGTCAGAACCCAGCAGCACCAGATCCACTTGAACCCTCCAAACACCGTGGTTTATTCCTAATAAAAATGTAACCGCTTCTCCTGGCATAATGCAAATATCCCTGTGCTGAGATGAGTGGCCCAATGAAACAAATCCATGTCGAACGTTTTAAAACGGCCTGTCTTGTGTGCGCCGAATTGAAAAAATGACACCAAAGCTTTAATAAATTCACAAGTGGTCTATGATGGAGGCTTACACTTTACATATAAAGCGAGGCGAGTGCAAATTGGCAGCTTTGCTGTCAGGGTCTCTCCATACATGGGCAGGCTGTTCGTGCAGGCCTACATGTTGCGCTCAGTAAAAATAGGCTGTGAAAACACTTTCTCACACTGTGCTGCACAGACACAGTGAAACAGCGAGTCAGTGGAGCACAGGACAGACCTGTGGAAATGTCTGCTGGGCCCATCTCCTATTCCATCTGCGAGCATAGAACTGATTCTGGTTTCCAGAGCCTCTGCTCCGCTCTCCAGTCGGATGCTGGAAGCTGACATTTTGTCCCCCTTCCTCCAGATGCTGAGAAAATCGTGAACATGATGCGAGCAGATGTGTCCGCTTACCTGACGGTGCAGCGTCACATTACATCCGCGCTTCAGCTCCTCCGCACGGACGGACCGGGGGACGGTGGGTGTCATCAGGCCACCGCTGCCTCGGCCTAGAGGAAACCGGGAGTCGGGTCTTACACAGTCGCCTCGGCGGGTTCGCAGTCCCGCTCCTGCCGCTCCTGCTCCTGGGTGTTTTCCACACAAGACACGGAACAGGCTCCAAGTCAAGTTACACACATTAGTAAACACGACACTTCCGGTCACTTTCGAAATAAAGCCTTTCTTTGCACGTGTGCCTCTTCAAATTGCCTTCAGTAACAGTGACAGCGTAAAATAAATCTGGATTATCTGCACATATATATCTTTATATACAATTACTGCATATTAATACTTTTATATACAATGACTGCATATGAATACCTTTATATACAATGACTGCATATGAATACCTTTATATACAATGACTGCATATTAATACTTTTATATACAATTACTGCATATAATTACTTGTATATACAATGACAGCATATCAATACCTTTATATATAATTAATGTATATAAGTATATTTTTATTAAATTATTTTATATAAATATCTTTACATACAATGACATAAAAAATAACTGCATATACATATCTTTATATATAATTCATGCATATACATATCTTTATATATAATTCATGCAATACATATACAGTGACTGGTATTCACAAATGGATGGGCATTCATAAAAGTCCTCTCACTTTTATTTTGAAGGTGCATAGTGAGAGGCTTCCGCATTTACTCCAGGTTTTTATGAATAACTTAACTCGGCCAGCTCTCCAGATCAACTCCCCGTGTCCCTGCCCCCTTCCACCGTCACCACCGTCTCCCCCCCACCCTGCTGGAGGGAATGGTCAGGAGGACAAAAAGCGTCTTGAAGAGCAGATGACCAGTCTGTAGCCTGACTCTGAGAAGAAGCGTTCATTGTTATTAACAGCTGGAGCAACAGCTGTATCAGCCTCCGTGCCACTGGCTGCTGCATCCACCCAGGCAGCTCCACACTTTGGTTGGGGTTTGGTGCCTTGCTCAAGGGCACTCTAATGTTTTGAGAGGAATGTGCATCATCGTGGGACTCAACAGGTGTCGCTTTCTATTCAAAGTGAACACAGTTGATAGGTTTGTCTAAAATGGATGACAGGCTGCATTTTCAAAACTGAGCCTATTAACGGTAACTATTAACATCAGCCCTGGATGCATGAAAGAATTACTGATGTTCTGATTTACCCATCCACACACACACACACACATACACAAATATATCGCAGTTTGTCTGGAAATCACCACTTTCCAGGGCTGATACTCGTCTTTACTTTCAATCATGGTGGAGCTGGAAGCCTTATGTAGCTACATTTGAGGTGAGACTGATTTCTCAGCATGTTTCTGTGCAGGCCGAGTTATTCTCCAGTGGCTGCTTACAGACATATAACTTTGTAGGGAGGCCTGAGCTTGCAGCTGCAGTGCTACGAACCACAGTGCATTAATGTGGGACCTGTCTGACACCAACTCCTTTCATTGACACCACACTGCCAGCAGGCCTCTATTGATTGTTCCGCTGAAACCCCACTCGGATG
The DNA here is from genome assembly GCF_022539355.2 of Hippoglossus stenolepis. Lineage (NCBI taxonomy): Eukaryota > Metazoa > Chordata > Actinopteri > Pleuronectiformes > Pleuronectidae > Hippoglossus > Hippoglossus stenolepis. Next base: position 8,590,085 of record NC_061490.1, read on the forward strand.
CAGATTGTTGGCTATTGACCAGAAACATTTCATGAACATCATCTCCCAGCTACTGCGTCCCAAACTGACTCAAGGTCACATTGCAAGAGCAGAAGAACAAAACCCACACGTGGCTCATTATGTGGTACATGTCAACTTCAGTCTGGGAAGTCATGTTGAATGAAGATTTGTTTCAGACACGCTGTGGTCCACAGAGAATCACCGTGCTTGTGGAGGCATAATCAGTAATTAATTTACCTCTGGATTCACCTAATGATGTTACAGTGGGAGATGGATTACCACAGTGCAGCCTGCACTATAATTAATAAACTGTATGCTTCAGCATGAGGAGCCAGGATGGTGTATAGACAGATTATGTGTTGGATTAAAGTACGTTGACTCATTTGACATCTGACAGATTGGACAGTGTTGTGTTTGAGGAGAGAACTGTTTTCATTAATTTATATATTGTCTTATTTTGAGATGTGTATCCTAACATATAAACAAATTACACTGACTGATGAGTTGTGAGCAGAGGTCAGAGAGACAGAGGATTAAAGTCAGACTCCAGTCATTAATCTGATGACTCCAGTCAACTTGAAGAGAAAAAGACTGGACTTCAGGTGGATTTCAACACCAATAACTCGTGACTTCACTTGGACTTTTGACCGATTCCCTCCGAAAAGCACAAAGACTTGAAGTTCTGTGTTAAAAAAAGAATGACGGAGGAACTGTTCATTCCTCTGATATGCTTTCAATCATGTTGCAGAGCAGGCAGATGAAACTCAAACTCAGTGATCAACTGAAACACGATATGCTAATGGTCTCTCACGAATAAGTCTTTCACTTCCTCTTTGGCAATTTGTCTTCAAAGCTAAAGCACAATGCACGTTTTGTTGCTGTAATACTTAACATCAAGTTGAATTGTAGAGCTTTTAATTTGAAAGCATGTGAAGTTGAGTCTGAAGATACTGTTGATTGCGTAACAGACCTCAGACATGCAATGTATGAAAAAAAAAACACATTCAGTAAATCATTCAAACTTAAACAATACAAGCCAAGATCAGTAAATTCAGCTTCTTTTTCTGACAAACATTGACAATGAAAAAAGATGTACCATAATAAACCAGCTAGGATAAACACAAAGTTTTCTTACTTCACTGCACCATAGACTGAAGCTCTGCACACAACATCCAGCACAGAAACACAATAAAAAAGTGTCATTACATTGTAGAACTGTTTAAGGACTCACTAGTGACAAGGAATAATTCTGAGGTACCTCCAGAGCATTAACACGGGCCAATCAAACAGACATCTCTGTTTCCATCTCACGATTCCCTTGTATAATTTTCATTGCATGAGTTTGACAAACACATAAGTTGACTCTGAGCTGCGTTGTATGTCTTCATTCGATAACAGCATGCAACAGTGCAGGGAAACTAAACAGCATTTACACAGCAACGGCCACTGAACAGCAAGGTCACATATCAACATTAATTTGCATATGTGCAAGACAGTAAAATGAGGGATTAACCGCTAAAGTGATCTTTTCATGCTTCCCTCCCTTTTTTGTGAACATGAAATCTCAAGAACGCAATGAGGACATTTCTTTAAATTTAGTATAACTTGGATTTAAGGATTAACTGGTTAGACTTTGGTAGCCAAAGGTCAAAGGTCAAGTGTACGGTGGCCTCACAAAATATATATGTTTTTCTTGAAGGTGATGTCTCAAGAATGCCTTGAGGGGATTTCTTCAACTTTTGATCAGTTTTCACTTGGACTCAAAGAACTGATTCGATTTCAGTGGTCAAGTGAATCTGGACAAAAGGTTCAATGTAAAATATGTACAACTGCAGATGAGTTGTACTTTGTGCAGGGATCATCAGGAACAAACAGTGCTGCGTGGTGACGAGGTTGATATTGTCCTGGATAAATGCTCAAATGTTAAATATAGTACATATAAGTATCACAACAAACAAAACAAGCCTATACACTATTTTCTTTCATGTAAAAAATACCCTTTTAGAGTAATTATTACCTTGGTGGACAATTCAAAATGCTGCAAATGAAAACTATTTGATCACGTGGTTTAAAACAACCACATCAACAGAGAACGTGCGTGCATCGACGTCAGCGCGCAGGGTACGCGTTGCTGACGTGTACTTAGGGAAGTGGCTGCCGGTGTTCCAGTTTAACTGGGGATCACGGCAGCTGGTGTTTTGTTGTCTTTATTCCAGATGTTGTCGTTCGGTTGCAGACTCGGGTCGCAGATTCGTCATTTTCACAGAGCGCCCGTGTCTGAAGTGCGGTGATCTACCGAAGGTGTCGTTGAAATAAACATCAAACAAAAACCCATCCCGAGTGAATGGAATGTGTCCGTGTCAGCATCACGTTGAGACAACAATATAAATCATATGGGTAAAACAAATCGTTTGACGCTAGTGATCATTACAATCCACACACGCCAAACACGTGTCTTATGAAAAAATCCCTCACGTCAACGAGGTGGAAGCTCGTGCGGTGTTTTTGTGAGTAAAGTTGGTGAAGGTGCTTTTATTGGATGGGCGGAGCTTCATGTGTCCTCCTGTCGCTGCTGGATTCATCTACAGCGGGTTACTCACAGGATAAGTCTCCTTGTGATGGCAGGTTTCAGACTCAGAATCAAGATCAACTATTGCCTCCTCGTTTTCCTCATCCTGTTCTTCATTCAGCATCTTTATGAAAATGTTAAATGTAAGCAACTTACCAACTGTATGTCTGAAAAGATTGCGACCAGCCATACTAACACTGTGGATAAAGCTGACAAAGTAAAAAACGCTTCATTCAGGTCCCGTTCAAGTATTTTGTACTATATATATTTTTTACCCATATGATATATATTGTTCTCAACGTGATGCTGACACGGACACATTCCATTCACTCGTGGTGGGGTTTTGTTTGATGTTTATGTGAACGACACCTTCAGTAGATCACCGCACTTCACACACAGGCGCTTCGTGAAAATGACGAATCTGCGACCGAGTCTGCAACCGACCAGCAACATCTGGAATAAAGACAACATATCTCCAGTTGCCATGATCACCAGTTAAACTGGAACACCTGTTCGGCTACGTTTAGCTGTTAGCCTTTAGCGCTTCCTCGTCACCACAAGACTTTTCCCTCGGCAACTCTCTACACTTAGCTGAGCGACTAACCAGAGCGGCTGCACAGGTAGGGGGCCTCTGAACAAACCACTGGCAGCAGCCTAGCCGGCTGCAAAGCTAACTATGCTAACTGCTACTGTAACTAAATGATTAATAGAGACACACCGGCTGGTTTAGCTTCTCAGGTTCACACAACATCGTTTTCTCTCATTTCTGCGGATAAGCTTCCGTGGTGGTGGAGGAGAAGAGGGAGGACAGACCGGATTATCTACCGCTCTCGTCGCCCTGACATCCGGGAGACGCTGGTGCCACGGTCTGTGCTGGTTAAACCGAACTCTCTCTGTCCACCTTCATTAATCATGCCCACACAGGGGTCCACTCGTGTTCTCTGCAGCTCGGGAAACTGTCAAAGAGCAGCACGTTTTGATCCAGACGAAAGCTGGAGGCTGTCATTCATGCCTTCATTTCCTCTCGTTTGGATTGTTGCAAGTGTCTCTTCACCTGCCCGAGCCAACCGAGTCCGCACAGATCACAGCTCGTCCAAAACGCAGCAGCCAGGCTCCACTAAATCTACCAGAATAGAGCATGTTAATCTGACATTGCCTGCCAGTAAATTTCAGAATTGATTCTTAAGGCCCATTCTGTACTTGCACCTAACTACATTTCGGATCTTTTCACACCATATAATAATAACTTTATTTGTATAGCACTTTTCAATACAAGTAACAAAGTGCCCATATGTGCCCGGTCATAACCCGAGGACCAGAGGAGACCAGGACTCTTCTGTCCGGGCTCCCACTCTGTGGAACAATCTCCCCTGAGGAGATCCGGCTGGCAACCTCCTCTGGGAACACAGCAGCTCATAAGATCGCAATCACAAACAGGCCTTTGTAGCTTCATGCTGAAATGTACAGCTATGTTTGTTACATAGATGGTTGTAGAATATTATGGCCGCAGTGCAGGGGATAGAACCTCAGTGTCAGTTACATGACGTACACAAACAAGTGAGTGCAAAACTGCAGTCCTGTCCCACCTTCATGAACGCTCTGTTTGTTTTTTTGGGCCTGTCTCATATTGAGAGAGTGCACTGCAAATAATTTAACTGGACTTGCCGTCAAAAACAGTCACATAACATATCCATTATACCAATATTACCTCTGGCCACCATTCCCTCCTACCTAAGTATGAGCGACAGTCGCAATGTTTCTGTTCAAGAAGATCTACCTTCTCTATGAGTAGTAAACAAGATCTGATTAGATTAGATTGTGACAGTGATGCGGCACTTTCCGGTCTGGTATTGTCATAATGATGATATTAGTGAAACTGAAGAACAAGCTGGAGTAATAACTTTTCCAAGACCGCAGGATTTCTATCAGTTGATGCAGCATATCTGCAGGAAGTTGAACAGTGGTGACCTGTGTAGCCACGCCACTGACTCAAGATGCTCATGATCATTTATTTTTATTGCTGATTTGAAATTATTGATAATAAAAATGATCCCATCACTATTTGCCACCACCCAATATTGCACTTGTAATAAATGTGACCCACAGTCCAAACCCTGTGTAGAACATAGCATAGCAGCAGATCTTGACATTTAAGATGCTGGAAACATGTTAGATATTGTTGCAAAATATATTTTTGAAGTAGTAACTGATTAATTTGCTGTAGATAAAGTAACTGATTATTATTATTATTATTGTTATATATATATATATATATATATATATATATATATATATATATAAAGTGTGATGACTCCAGTTACAGGATATACAAAGCTGCTCGAGGGGAGAAGTCTCCTCTTTGCGCACCCAGCAGATGTGTGTCAGAAATAAACTCTCTGTTTTCTACAGGTGGGGTTGAATACAGCAGCTTTATGAAGAAGTGAGCGAGACTTACACAGACAGTATGGGGAGGAAGAGGGTCCCAGATGTGTACAGAGCCCCTTTTCCCTTATACTCCATTAAAGTTGACCCCAAAACCGGGCTGGTGATCACAGCAGGAGGAGGAGGTGCCTCCAAAACGGGCATTAAGAATGCGGTGGTAAGTACACAGCATCAACTGTTTTTGTGTCTCAACTGTTCTTTTAATAATAATGCAACACACTGTGACTTAAAAACACAAATAAACACACAGAAAACAGCTTCACCAAGTTGTAAACACATTGTGTGTTTGGTTGTAGTGTGTTTTATTTAAGTGTTTCCCACAATGTAGACTTTGGTTGGATGAGTCACTTTGGTATATTAGTTGCTGCCAAAGTATTTTTGGTCACAGGATGAAGCTTTTTTTTCTTGCCCATAAGAGAGAACGAAACTGCTGTTGACTTGTGGACTATCTCTCCTCACATTGAGTAGATAAAAGTAGATTGAACCGTAAACCACTGTGGACAAGAGGATGGCCATGTTCTGTCTAGCTCTCAGAGACAGTTATGACATTACTTCATTACGTTTTGATAATTTTTCTCAACACAAAGTTAGGATTTAGATTTCAGATGCTTATGAAATTATGCTTATTTGAAAAAACTCTGTCTTTATCATTTGCTTTCTGAAGCTGTGGTTTGTTGACCAAACAGCAGAACATTAAATAATATGTTTACGCACAAGTAACAATTAAACACTTAAAGGTTGTGATCTTGCCGTGTTAACAACACATCAGGTTCAGTCCGCATGTATGTAGAAATTTGGATCCCAGACACATATAGTGTATAAACCAGTTGCAGCAGTAGCTGACTTACGACTGTATGTTTCAGCAATTTCTTGCTCTAGAGCTGGTTGGAGAACATCGGTACAGTGCCAGCCTCCTTCACTCTCATGATACCGACACACGAGCCACCATGAACATGGCCGTAGGGGATGGTGTAATTGCTGCAGGACAGGATGGGACCTGCTGCCTGATGAGGTTTCAACACTGTGCAAAGACCGAAGGAGGCAAAGCTGCTGCCAAAGATGGTGAGGCTCTCTGCTGCAGTCTGACATATACCTGCTGTCATTAAAAAAAAAATGGGCTGCATATATTACACTTGAAATATGGCAGGCTCATTTTCAAGGTTTATATGTGTGTTTCATCACTTTTTTAAATGTGCAGGTACTGGTCAATCCAACAGAGGATATGCACCGACGAAGCTGTGTTTAGTCTTCTACTGCTTCTGTACTAAACGTTACAGTTACTCTATAACACCTTCCTGAGTAGGATGTAAGCTAAAATATAGTATGATGAGTATCTGTAACTGTACAATAGAAGTTATTGGTTCTCAGAACTTCACAAAATGTCAGAACTTCATTTACAGCTAAGTTCAGTGGCTTTCAGTCTGACTAAAATGTGGCCTTAAAGAGCTTCACATAGCCACAAAGTGTTGCAACAATTGGTTGAACAACATATGTGCAGAGATTCAAAACATGGGTATAAGAAAAGTTAGGGAATTTAACTTGTGTCTAATTTCACAACCCCCAGTAAGTTTGTCTTGTCTGTGCAGCAGGGAACAGTGTGCAGCAGGGTAATGCCAGGCGGCGAGCTGGGAAAGGAGACAAAGGTGGAAAGGATGGAGCCGCAGCCTCTGGAGAAACGTCTGATATGAAGGATGAGACAGCTCAAATCTCTGTGACTGGTTTGGCTGAAGTACAGTCCGACCTGAACCCTCAGGACCCGCTCCAGAAGGTGGTCAGCTTCAGTGCTGACCTGAGCCTTCTGCTGACAGGAGGCACCGACGGGCACATACGAGTCTGGGAGGTAAACACCGTCTAGTTGTACTTTTCATCTAGAGTCAAAGTCCTATCCATTTTTACATGTCCACCTTTTGGGTAGTGGAAAATGAAGGAAGACGCTAAGTGTATTTTGTACACTTTTGTAAATCTGGCTGACCATACTATACTGGGAAATTTCTGTGTATCATTTATTGAGGTTGAGTTTATTGGACTGTGCTGTAAAGCTGTTATGTGATTTTAGATAGAAGTTATGTAACTGCTGAACAAAATGTTATCAAAACACATCATTCTTATAATGTTTACATTGTAAGCAATTGTATTTAATTTTAAAATATTCTTTGTTCAATTAATCAATTAGATTTTTTTCGTTCAGCCTATATTCACAAATCCCAATAAGTCTCATGGGGCCTAAAAAGGTGCAACATCCTCAGCCCTCAACAAGAGTGAGGAAAAAACTACCAAAAACATAGAGACTTCAGAGAGAGCCGCATGTGAGGGATCCCTCTCCCACAACCGACAGAAATGCAATTGATTCTGTGTTGTTGTCTGGAGCTTGATGCATTGGTCTTGACTCTTGTACAGTTTCCATCACTGAAGAAGAAGTTTGACTTCAAAGCACACGAAGGGGAGATAGAAGACTTGGATATGAGTCCTGGGAAAAAGGTGAAGTACTGACAGCTTTAGGTGTGGACATTTTATTTAGACTCTGAAAAATGACAATTTGTTGATTGATAAGTAATAGCTCATAAGTTGTGTTGTATTCTCATGCAGCACCTGGTGACTGTTGGCAGGGACTTTGCCTGCAGTGTATGGAGTGGCAACCAATTGGCAATGAATCTGAAATGGCATGAGACCCTTCCTCAAATGGCTGAGAAGACTTATCGATATATGGCTTGCAGGTATCTTCTTCTGTCAGGAGCTCTTCACCTCATCATATCCAATGTGGCTGATGTGACTACACAGACTATACAGAGTCCTATTTCTTGTGGATTTCAGGTTTGGAAAGGTAGAGGACCAGAAAGAGGCCCTGAGGCTTTACACAGTGCAGATCCCCCATAAAAGAGACAGAAGACCACCTCCCTGCTACCTCACCAAGTGGGACGGCAAGAGCTTCCTGCCGATGATGACGGCTCCCTGTGGCAATGAAGTCATCTCCTGTCTGGCTGTCAGGTAACCGATAGATTGATTTTACAACATGTTAATCATGAGCAATGGAGCAAGTAGACCAAACGTTTCCCAATTATTCAATATGGGAGGGGGTGCGAAGCTGTGGTTTTCTCTATCCCACTTTTTATAAAATAATATCATGCAGGCCCTTAACATAATTCCTGGTAACAAAGTGAGGTGTTGCGCTGTGGGAACTGCCTCAGTGTGACCAGCTATGGAGGCTCCAATGACACCACGTCTGTCAGTGATAGACAGGTCGACCTGTGCTTGGAGTACGCCCCCTCATATTACCACAGTGGATGACTGTCTTGAATCTCCTCTTGAATCATTCTAGACAGGTTCTGTTAAGTGTCTATGCAAGAAACACCTCACTCCGTTATCAAAGAGTTGTTCGGTGTTTCACTATTGGATATATAGAGTTCTCCCGTATAATGAGTCGGGTATCATTAGCCGGACCTTGGAGCATCTGCCTCTATCACTGCTTGTGCTAGGGATGGCCCAGAGACATCCAGCCTTCAAACTTATACAAGTGTGTGGCTCGCAGCAACAAAGAGTAACACTGGTCACATGTATACTGTTCTGTTTTACTTGGAAACATGAATCAGACTGTTCAGGATAAACTGTTTTGTGTCTTGTTTTTGACAGCGACTCTGGAACATTCCTTGGCCTTGGAACTGTAACAGGATCAGTAGCAATCTACATTGCTTTCTCCCTTCAGGTAAGAACTGCATAGACACACATCTCGTACTAACAAGTGCTTCAACCGACCAAGTTGCCCTGTCGCATGATGCTAACCTGGTCTTATTTCTGTTTGTGTAGAAGCTCTATTATGTACAGGAGTCCCATGGCATCGTTGTGACAGGCCTGGCCTTCCTGCCCGACTCGCTGAAAGGCAAAAATATCATAGGGAATAATGAAACGGCCATGCTGAGTGTAGCTGTGGACAGCCGCTGTCAAGTACATGCTGTCCCCAACCGAAGTAAGTCCTCCATCATCAATGAGTGAACACACTACGGCCACATGCTATAACCTCAGACCCTCTCAGCCCATCTTTTGTCCCTCTGTGTTCTCCTTCAGGGTCCTTTCCTATCTGGCTGGTGCTGCTCTGCTGTGGCTTGATGGTTGTGGGAGTCATCCTCCTCCTACAGTACCTCTTTCCAGGATTTATGTAAATACATTTAAAATCCAAAGGTTGGTGGAGCATGGACACATCTTCATATGGCTTACTTTGCCACTGTCAACAGCAGTCCTCAGTCCAACATCCATCTTAATGCTGAACTACAACTCGCAGCTGAGCCACGGCGTTGACTGAAGAGCTTTTTATGGCGCCCTGACTACCCTCAACTCTTGTTCAGGGTTGTTCCTCTCAGATCTGTAAACCCAGTGGAATCAACCCTGGAAAGAATGTGGAATTTTACTCACTTTGATTTCTATCAATTATTCTTAATCATTTTTGGATTCATCATGGAGATTTGAAGGACTCAGATTCATGAATGTTTAAAGGGTGGGATCTTTTTATTGGCATATTTAAGGAACAATGTAAAACGATAAAGACAATTGGTACATAATGTGTCAGATTTTGTTTTGTCTTTACACACAGACACCTTGAATTAGCCATTCTTTTTTGAATAATTGCTTCACTTGCTTTTTAAGTCTCTCCATTTTATCCACTGATAAAATGTAATATCACACAACATTGCAATATCCCCAACCGATGGAAAAGCATTTGATATTGTACCAAAAGGTGTGGGAATAGTTGCTAAAAGCAACCAGCAACTAGATGTCTGTAAACTTATAAAATGGTAATGTACAAGAGTCAAAGCTAAGACATATTTTAACTGAATATAAATGTTCTGATGGCATATTTCTGCCCAGCAGATGTTCAAAGTTATGGCTGAATCTTTTTAAAGTGATTCCTATTATGTAATTAAGTATAATGATGAAATTATGGAAGAAATAAAATATTAATAAGAAAGGTAGTTTCATGATCTCTCTCAATCCCCTCTGGTGAAAGGAGCGCTCCTTGACAGTTAATGTGAAATATTTCAACCATCCATTAAAAGTTAATAGTCATGTTACAGTGGCACACATACACTGTTATTTCATACTGAAATTATTAAGTGGTGGCACATCTCTGTACGGAAATCAAGTACGGAAGTAGCGTTCCTTTTTTCAGATGCATTAGTAGAAACAAAATGCCCTGTTTGGGAGTGGGTAACCTAAAATATTGTGTTCTCTAAACTCCATATCATAAACAAATTGTCTTTCTAGTGGTATGTAAAAATAATCTGAGTTTTTGGGGGATTACCTCATAATCAAACATTGAAAATATTGTGCCTTGTACAAAAAATGTATGCAATCACAAAATGTTAGGTTCCACAAATATTTTTCTGTTTCCTGAAACATTCCCAATGCAGATGAAATGCATTTTTGCACTTTCAGCATATCCTAAGTTTGCTACCAGTCTCAACACACTACTGTAGCAGGCACAAATCCGCTGATAAGAACTGTGGTGTAAGTAGTTAAAAGTGTTTCTTCAGGTTTAAAGTTGAGCTTTTTGCTGATGATTGCATTAACATCATTAGTTAAGAGCCTTTGTTAGCATGAAAAAACAACCAAAACCAAAAGGTAACTCGCATGCACCAAGACCCCTGTTCGTAATGAAGCCCTCAAAACTGCTTGGCCACTCAGAAAAGTCAATCATTGCTGCTGAAGCCATTTGCTGGGAAATCTTGGGAGAGGCCGCAGCTAAGAAGGTCTCACTTTCGGCTAGCGCTGTCATGAGGGGACTTGATAAAACAGTGAAGAACATTTGGGCAGAGAGAGATGTAATGACTCACCATGATACACAATCCAGGTTGATGAATCCACTGATGTCGACAACAAGGAAATCCTGCTTATACATGTATTTCAGGTGCACAAGGACATGTTGTGTGATATCACTGCTGACTATAACACAATAGCCAGAGAACTATTGTTGCATTTGAATGTGAGTCTACACACTGTGTCATTCACAGAGAAATGCTGGCTATAGCTGAAAACAATCTCCTGATTTTAACAGCGTATTGAACGATGTTATTACAGTTATCAATCAAATCAAAGCACACAGCCTTTACTCAAGTCTGTTTGAACAGCGCTGTGAGGAAACAGAGCACAAACACCTCCTGTTAAACAGAAATCCGGTGGCTATCCAATGAGATCACTGGCCAGAGTGTCGGAGGTAAGAGAACCGCTGCACAGATTTCTTTCAGACGAGCGTCACCACTGGAAGCACGTGTCAATGGCTGGGTCGCACAACCCGCTCACCTGGGTGACACATTCAACCTGCTCCATCTGTCACTTTACAGGAGAATTACAACTCTTTTGTTGTTAATGCTAAGTTGACATGCAGTGCAGTTGGGTGGGAATATCATTTTATGTGTGTTAAATATATTACTGCCTCTGTAATATCTTTTATTCTTGATACACTTTGGAACCATTTTCTTCGCTGTATTTATTTAACTACTATTGTTACTATTTAACTTAATTTAACTTTTCTTATTTGTTATTATTGTTTATTTCTGTCTTTTTGTTTTCATGCACATTTTACAGACTGTTTCCTTTACCCCACATATCCAGCCATATGGAAGGGTGTTTTTTATTATTATTATTAGAAATGCCTATAAATGAATCATGATTTTAAAAAAAGAGAAACTACATTACAATTGGTATTGACTGTAATGGCAACTAAAACCATGGCAGTGTGACCTAGGTTTTAATAAAGTGGAATTATGCTATAGGATGAACAGTAGACCCCACAGCAACATCTCACCTGAATGAAGGGAATTGAAGTGGAAGCCTCACAGTGGGTTACATGCGTAGAAGGATTTGAGGGAATGATCATCAGTATTTCTTCCTTCCATCAACAGGAAAGTGCTGACCCATCGACAGTACTGAGTCATAAAATCTTTAGTTAGAAGATAAAGTTCCAGGCTCCTGCACAGGAGGATCCTCGCATTGAACTGATGGTTTGGTGCAACAGATTTTAGTATCGGTGGTTATTAGCCTCATGATGCTCCCCAGCCCAGTTTGCAGAGACCTGTTGGTTTAAGTGAATCAGCCCCTGAAGAAAACCAGCAGGACTGAAGACCTGGAGCCACTGATGCTGGCTCTGCTCCCATTGTAATTTCTCTGATACAACGTAAACACATGCTGCCTGATAAGTTACTTTATTTTCCAACAGGTGGCACCATGTCCCTGCTAAGTGTGCTGGAGTGAGCAGTGAGGTTTTGATGACTCAGTGTTGATTTAACCTACATTTGTTTCTCTGGCAGCTAATACACTGTGGAATACTTGAAGTGAAACCTTTACCTTAATTGTCATTCTACACTTCAGTGCAAAAAATGCTCTGCAAAACACATAAGTATAATAAATAAAAAGCTTCTAATTGAGAAGAAATAAAAAAAACATGGTATAATAGGAAATCCACTCAGAAAATATAATGCAATATGCAATCCTAAATATTCAATATGTGCTATATCCATTTAATAAATAGTATTAAAAGTTATTACTTTTTAAGCACAGGTGAATGTTATTGATTGACAAAATCAAGAAATTCTAATAGCTTAATATTAGAGAGATGTAAGCCAGCAAATCTAATAATACATCTATAGTCCCACTGTAAAATGAGATTCTGAAAATGAGGAAAATCCTACATTTATTTTATGGTTAAACGTTTGGTGTAGCTTTTAATATTAATGCTGTAGAAGCAACAAAACACAACCTCTTACCTGCAAGGGAAGCACCACATCAGCATAGATTCAATTTGTGAGCAGCAAAAAGCAGGTTTCAGTGTCGAGAAAGTTGAAGTCACAGCTGATAAAATTCAGTTTAAAGACGGCGTGACAACATTCAATCACTTATTTTATCATGTATATAGCATTTCATTCATTGTGCACTTAAAGATCCATCACTTGATTCCATCAGATGTGAGGAAAACTACATGTGTATTCAGGAGATGACACATGTTGCCAGTGAGTTTAAAGCAGGTTGCAGAAAGGATGGATATAAAAACAGCCCCAAACAGCAGCTCTGTGTTGAGCAGTGCATTTGATATAGTGACACACAATGGTCCAAAAAGACAATTTCATTACAGTTAGTGGCTGACAAATCATATAATGAGATTTGTATTTGTGTAGCCCATACTCACAATTTGTCTCATAGGGCTTAACAAGGTGTGACATGCTCTGCCCGTAACCCTCAACAAGAGTGAGGATAAACTATGTGTAAAACAATATGACTGTAAAACATTGAATTGATTTTTTTTAGACAAACACCCTGAACCAACTCTTTTGAACCATTCCTTTGAAAAGTTTGAACAGTTTTTGTTTTGTCTGTGCTGGTTCGGCCACAGAAGAACGGGAATGCTCTTTCTCAATGGGCCCAGAGTCAGACAGTGTAGAAATGAACAGGGTGCCGCCTTAAACCATGGTGTCCATTTGTCTTGACAGTTGTGTCATCTGTGATGTGACATCTCTGAGATTTCTACCTCCACCCAATACAACTGAGGTGAATTGAATTTAGTTTGCCATGTTGAAATGATTGAAGAAACACCATCTGTCTGCCTCTCCCCTCACATGTGAACACTGTGGATACGGTGGTGCTATAAGAGTTTTGAATGCTTTCCAAAAGCGTGAGATAGATCATAAAGCATGTTTCCACTATAAAAGCAAACCTCTCTTGTTGCTGCTTCACTTGAGCTGAAGATCAAGCATTTCAAATTAAACAGGAAAAAAAGTTTTCTCTCAGATGAAAAACGTGTCCTGGGGTGAGAAGCATATAAAATACCAAATGCCTTTTAAAGGCATAAGTGAGCATCAAGGATAATATGAAACAGAGGAGTACGGCAGACATGAGCTGCCAGCAGCTGTCAGCTACTCCTCTGGAATCCTGGGAAATCCTGTGTTAATTGTTGTTGTCATAACTGACACTGACAGATGAAGGTGTTCCTTCAAGACAAGTCCTCTGTAAAACTTGAAATGTATTATCCTGTTGTAATGTTTCTCTGCCGTAGCAGAAACCCTACTTTCTATTGCATATAGCCTACCTGAATGGAACCAGACCAAATGTGTCTGTGACTGATTTGTTCTCATGAAACATAATCCGTCATGGTCCAAGAGCTGGCCCAATACACTCAGGACATTCATGCTTAAACAATTTTGTCACAGCTTGGCCGTGGCTCTGTGTTTTCCGAGCCTCTCTCTGTTTTTTCCTGTCTTCCCCCGTGTCTCCTCATCCGCTGTCTGTGTGTTTGTGAGTGGTGGGTGTGGCTCCTTTCACCTGATTCATGTTCAACCTCCTCACTTGTTCCAATAGTTAATTTTGCCTAGGTAGGTTCCTAACTGAGTCAAATGAGTATTTCAGAGGCTGCCATAATAAGAGCTGTTCGAATACACTAAATGATAGGGATGCTTCCTAACTTATCTCCTTAAGCATAAGAAACACCAAACTATCCTTTATGAAAGGAGAGGAAAAAATACAGTCCCACAATTCATTGCCACAGCAACATTTAAAGCAATGCAACATCGTAGTTGCAGCTGGACACACCCGCATGAATATAAAAAAAACAGAACAGTTGTTTTATTCTCATGACAATATTCAGAACTGATGTAAATCCTCACGTGATCATCTGATTTCTTCTCTGTCACATCTGCCCACTCAGGAGTCAGAGTGAACAACACGCTGGGGATCAAACCACCAACCTTCCAAACAGTGGTCGACTTGCTCTACCGCCTGAACCACAGCTACATTTACAGCACTGTAGCTCGTGTGTTGGGACAGAGTCATAATCTGGTTTTGTGACGCAATGTGGATCATGGTCTGGTGGGTTAGTAGTGTGAAAACACACTCACTCGCTCACTCACTCGCTCACTCACTCGCTCACTCACTCACTCACTCACTCACTCACTCACCCACCCACTCACCACAAGCCTCCACACGTTGACGTCAGTCATGGGGCCCGTTGGCTCATGGTTTGAGCGAGTGGGAAAGATGTCACACTGCTAAAAATGGATGACAACTACACACGCCAGAGACCAAAGCCACACAAACAAGAGGGAGAAAAGCTGGCCACACTTTATTTAAAGTGCTGTGCCAAATGTAACAGAGGTCATACACTTTGAGTATCATGACTACAACAGCAGTTTGATATACTGAGCACAGTGTGGAAAACATGTAGGTTGAGGACTTTAAGAGTTAACTATCAACACAATGATGATATTAAGATCAATGTAAACTTTAAGTACTACCATCCATATTAGAAACACCTCTCGATATGAAGTAAGTTATATGTAGTATAGACCTTTTCACAGACAAGTCACAAAGTGCTTTACAAGTCCAAAGCAGAGTTACACAATACAAATGTAAAAACAGAAAACACTCAGACACATACACACTACAAATAATAATAGAGAGACAGACCTGGTGCACATAAATCATCTGAACGCCTGTTTCAACAGGTATGTTTGTAAGTGGACTTTGAATGAATCCACATAGTCAGCAAACCTGAAAGATGTAGGTAGGGTTTTCCACTTTGGTGCTAATGTCTCAAACCTCGTTTAAAGGTACTATACACAAATGGGAGGCAAAGATGGGGCAGTGGTGGTTCACCACAGGACAGTACAATATTGCTTTGGTTTACTACATTTACTGTAGAATTGTATTTTCCAGGGTGAGTGGATGCACATGTTAGATGACTGTAGAATGTTTGTGTGAGGAGGACTTCATATTCATTATATTCATTTCAAGAAGTGCTCATTTCATGTTAGGCACAGAAGGCTTCACCTCTGGTTTATTGTTCCAAACCACTTGTGTTGCTCTGTTTCTGGTCATGACGTACTGTCCTCCCCAGTTGACATCATCACCAAGTCTGTAGTGGTTGAGGGGCCTTTTCATTGAAAGTCAGTGGTGTTTATTTGAACCAAAACCCTTCAGTTTGATTTTTATTTAACCAGATATAAATTAGACTGCAGACTCCTGCTCCCTCTTTGCTCTTTGTGTCACAGCTTCAGTGTGTTTAATACCATGGGACTCAATTAAACAAATGACAGGGATACTGTGCATACACCCTTCTTTCATTGAGGGGTAATACAAGGAATTATCTTGTATTTAATAGTCTTAAGACAAATATGGAAAAGCAAACAAGGTCCTATTAGGACTAAGCTTTTGGTTTCTGACCAAAGGGGTAATGAGACAAAGAAAATGACAGGGTGTGGAGCAAGCATGTTCCACTGTCTGTCTGGGGCTGACTGCCTCTCTCTGTGGGTGACTTGAACTATCCCTCACCACAGAGCAGTGACTGAGCCACTCTGAAGCCACACAGTGGGAAAAATGATACTGTGACAGCAAAAGTAGCAGGGTCATCACACGCCACACGAACCACGGGCCAACGAGTCTGAGAGATGGATGAGTGACAACAGCAGTGGTTAAATTCTGGTGTCTCCCACAGACCCAGAGCCAGACACATGCACACATAAGCCTCGGGGGGGTCGGGACATTGATGCGAAGACCGCCAAGGCTAATACTCTGTCTCCCCTTGTCAGAGCAATCTTTCTCATTAATTATCTAGACTCTTGTGGCCTACCATAATCTAATTTGTCCCGCCACAGTTTCAAATTGAACAAATTTATTTTTACATAGGAGATTCCTAACTTGGTTTTCTGCACCGTTGCTGCACTGTATAGTTGAGTGCAGCGCTATTTGCAGTGTCCTCGCTTATGCACTTGCGCTATTGTCCATCAAGTTGTGCACATACCCGCAAGTGGCGTGTAATTCAGACACAGAATAACCATAGACTTATCATCATTGTATTTCAGGTCACTGTGCGACACCAAGGATTTAACATAAACAAAGAAATAATTTTGCAGTTTGTTATAAACTAATATTAGTTTCATAGTGGCTCTTTGCGCGTCAAAGTACAAATTTATTTTACTCCACATTAAAGGGTATTTTGTCAACTGTCTTTTAGCATCTGATGTGCATTACAGTGGTTTACAATTCTTCAGAGACAAGGGAGTGAAGAGACAGCACCCTCCAAATAACATGTCCCATTAGGATTTTTACTACGAGACTATAAATAAAATCAAAATTATGTTTAAAACGAACTCGCCTTTTGAAATAGTTAGTGGTCTTATTAACAACATACCCACATCCTGTACGCCTCTGTGAACATAGTGGCAAACAACATTTATCAAACAGTCTGCCTGAAACACAACAGTTTCTAAGGGTATATGTAAAGGGTTACGCCATAGTAGGAATATTAAATTAAAAAAAAGAAGTTACAGCTGCATGAATGAAGAATTCACATAACCAGAACATGAATCACTGAATCAGTCATATTGTATGTGACCAAAACAAAATGTGTGAGAATAAAAGTCAAACCACATCTGCACAGTGGTGTGAGGGCAGCAGCTCAGTGTCTGAGGTGTAAGCAGCCCCCAGGGATCAAACTGAATGGTGGATCTGACTCAATCATCAACCAATTAAATTGTATGTTTTATAGTCCATATCCACTAAGCACAATTTACCTCATAGGACTAAACAAGGTGCAACAACCTCTGACATTGACCATCAGCTCGAGTGAGGAAAGTTGACCAAAAAAATATTCTCCGCAGAGAGAGCCACCAACCAACCAACCAACCAACCAACCAACCAACCAACCAACCAACCAACCAACCAACCAACCAACCAACCAACCAACCAACCAACCAACCAACCAACCAACCAACCAACCAACCAACCAACCAACCAACCAACCAACCAACAGCAACAATCAACCAACCAACCAACCAACCAACCAACCAACCAACCAACCAACCAACCAACCAGCCAGCCAGCCACCCAACCAGCCAACAAGCCAAACAACCAACCAACCAACCAGCCAGCCAGCCACCCAACCAACCAACCAACCAACCAACCAACCAGCCAACCAACCAGCCAGCCAGCCAGCCAACCAACCAGCCAGCCAGCCAGCCAACCAACCAACCAACCAACCCGCCAGCCAGCCAGCCAGCCAACCAGCCAGCCAGTCAGCCAGTCAGCCAACCAGCCAATAAACCAACAATCAATCAAACAATCAATCAAATTTTATTTGTATAGCCCATATTCGCAAATCACAAATTGCCTCATAGAATCAGGTACTTGGAGCTGATCGGGCTCAACAGTAAAGTAGAACTGGGTGTAAATGAGGTGGGCCATCTATGGACTCTGAAAGCACAGAGGAGCCACTGTCTCCTGGCAGTAAGAAAGTTAGAATAATATATATGTTGGATGAGGGCCCACACTTTAAGATAGAGTCTACTCAGGGCAGTTATATAAACCAGCAGTTTCTCGCTGTGATGTCAAAGGCCCCCTAAAATGTTTAAATTGAATCACTGCAGTAGACGAGAGGAAAGATTGGGAACAATAAGCTACATGAAATTAGATTTTATCCGGTCATCAGGTTCCACACTTTTATGTTCAAACAGCAGCCATTTGTGACTAGGGAAAGAGGAGGAGGGGAAAGAGTGCTTGTGGTACTTCATGATTTGATCATGCTTTGAAATGTTAATAGGACAAAAATTATAACGTGATCCCTCTTCAAAATAAGCATGGCTGGGGAGGGGCATATTGTGATTGGAGGGGTTAGTGTTTTTCCTGCGTTGGGGCTCCACATTCTGCTTCAGAGAGGTTTTCTCTGGCAACCTTGACCCAAACCAGCTCAAATAAAGTGCTATGAGGTTCCAGAAACTAAGTGAGTTTCTGTCACCCTGAGTACTTCAACAGCCAAGCCCCCAAAACAGCATAGGAAAACATGGCAGCACCCACAGGCCCTGAGTCAACAGGCCTCCTTCCTCTGCTGGATGCCAGAAGCTGCTTTTCCAATCACAGGAAAACCTATCAGCAGCTGACAGTGGAAACACTGCAGCACACTGCTAGTTTCACTCTATCTCTGACACAATCACAATACAACAACATCACAGTTTGATTAAAGACAATATAAACGAATATTCAATCAGGACTTTCCACATCTGACATCATAAGATGCTGTTTGACTGAGGAGTGTTATTGTAAATTGTTCACTATGAAGCCAGGCGACATGTTGCAGATTGCAGTCGAACTTGCAGTGACTAAATTGTTTTACTTCAAAAATTAAGAAGTATGGGACAATAGCACTTGGTTGAACTGAGTTGTACACTGAGTTCCAGGAAAATACCTGGAGAAAGAATTAGCTCTATGTCCAAGTAAAGTTGGCAAAGGCTGGATGCACGTGAACACAATAAATGAATAAGCTATTTTAAAAACATTGGAAATCCTCTCAATGAACCACCAATCAGGAGACAGGGGGGCTGAATTCAGCCATAGCAATGCTGAAGTCCAGCCTCCCTGCACCTCTGGCCTCCTCTGAATGTGAGGACGGCTGCATTGTACTGTCTTGTTATATCAGTTTTGGAGATTATGTAAGAACTTAAATGCTGTTTACATACTTTACCTTCACATGGCGGCTGTGGCTCAGGAGGATGAGTGGGGCATCAACTGACCAGATGGTTGGTGGTTCAATCGCCAGCTTTTACAGTTTGCCTGCCAAAGTGTTCTTGGGCAAGAAACTGAACTGCATTGTGACTGGCTCTACGTATGTGACTGCAGGTGGAACTGGTGGATATGTCCACAAACATGATGCATCTCAGATCAAGGAAAGCTAGATACTCTTGATGGTCCTCTGTTATGCTAAAGGTGAGGATTATTACCTGTGCTGTAGATAGGGTGGTTTTCAACAGCCTTGGTAGTTATGCCAAAGTTCCATACTGTAGGAGGGCTGACAGTCAGGTGACCTGAATTTGCTGGACTTTTCTTCAGAATATGGTCAAACTCAGCTGATGTTGCACCCGGTTTGGATTTTTCACATCATAATATAACCCAGACCGCCTCCAGATGTGTGATCTGGCTGATTCAATTTCATTTAGACTGGGATGCATTCTTTGTGCATGTACACCTGAATTAACATGTTTTCAGTTCTGATATCTTAAATGCAGATACAGACCAGGAAACGATGGGGTTATGGTTCACTGGCAGACTTTCATTACCCATCACGAACTTTCTGTGAATAAAGGCTTATAAAAAACGAAAACATATGATTTTTATTCTTCCGTGTGAGGAATAATTTATTGTCGGTATCATGGTACAGACACAGCGATCATTTTGAATTTGAATTATAATGTGTGATTTTTTTGGATAAAATTCAATGGAGATCAGCGTTGTCTCATTTTGGCTAAAAACATTCAAGGTACTGCATGTGTCACTGTCTTAACCAATCATCATGGGTATATCCTGGTAATACATGATTAGATCCACTAGTGATCTCAAGGTTTGTACAGTCTCACCTATCATCTCTTATTATCTATCCAGATGAATAAAGCCCTGATCCTGTAATCATCCCATCAGCCTGTCATCTTTATTGAGGAGGTGTGGTCAGATGAGCAATCTGGAATCTGTCAACACCTCGGCTCCCTCGGCCGGGAATTCCTTCTGTAGCCCGGCTACTCTGGATCAGCTCCACATGGAAAGTACTGTGCAGTGGAAACTGGCAGCCAAAAAAACAAAAAATCCCTCAGAGTTCGCAGTCTGCAACTCGTCCAGATTAGCATTCCTTCCCCCTGACACACGGACTGAGGAGTAGGCTACATCATCATTCCACCAACAGGGGATGCACTTCAGTGGGGAGAGGGATTTAAATGAGCACCACTGAAGAAGAGGGCGAATCAGTGAAGATGTGGAGAAAGATAGGCAGTATTGCGGTCACAGAGCACTGCAATCACCATTTCATGCAAATACATTACATGGAAATCCTAAACTGTGAGAAATGGGCACTTGTGCTGAGACCAAGAGAATCTCGTAAAAGCTGGGGGTGCAATTTTTGATGAAATAAAAGGAAGGATTTCTAAATAATCGGTCAGCGTAGGCGTGATCATTAGATACATTCAGCTCCTGTCAAAATCATAAAGGTCTAGGCAGCCAAACAGTCCAGGGTCTGCTCTGCCAGTAAAGGGGAGGGTTAGAGAGGAAAGGGAGAGGAGGGATGAAGAGGAGGTTGTAGTTCATCAGTGGGGGTGTCAGTTGGTAGGGTAGGTGCTGGCTGCTCAACAATAGCATTCTTTTACACACAGCAACTAATCATAGACTTTCTCTTCCTCCTGCCTCCACCTCCTAATGCAAAGGCCCCATTTGATCCTATGTCCTTATCCTAGATCTTTACCCCAGCCCTGCACCCATACATCCATCCACACCAACCAGTCCACATGATCTCAGCAATGTTGCCTAATCAGAGTGCAACTGCTCCTTGTCTCCCTACTCCCTGCTGAAGAGGACATTCAGACAGACGGTGAGAAGAAAGAAGGGAGGGTACGATTCAGTTCCCAGGGTAGAAGTTGTTGAAGTAGACTTGTCAGGTACTTAGCTTTTCTTGGGCTACATCCACATTACTACCTTTTAGTCTTTAAACTTCTGCGGCTTTAACATCTGCCGTCCACACTACTCCAGAGTGTTTGACTGCCTAAAACGGAGATGTATGGAAACACTGTCACTCTCATTCGCTTCCTCCCGTTTACTTCGGTCGCGACTCGACCACCAGCGGTGAATGCAAAATGTTTGAAATGCTTACAGTCAGTAACATTTCTACCTCATGGTTGGTCCAACAAAATGTATCCCTCATCTTACTCTTCACCATGGTCTCTTTTGTCATTCATCATACTTCCTGTAATGAAGCAACCAACTGCATAGTTGACAATCTGCTTCCTGTTTACACCGGCATGTGCGTGGCTTACATTTAAGATGGGTTGGTATGAATGGGGGTTGTTACTATTTGGAGCTGAAACAGTCATGTGGACCGTAAAGGTTTTAGTTTTAAAACGGAATTGATTTAGTATGGATGTAGCCTCGGATGAATGCATCCACTGTTTGAATGAAGAAAGGTATTTCTCCCCTACTCTGGTATACATTTCTGTGAACCTGTCGAGCACAGAGAGAACTCATCACTTGAGAGTTAGGCACACAGCCGGGATGAGACAGATGCTGTAGGATAGAGCTTTACTTCCTGATGTCAAGAACAGGATGTTGCATAAGTCTCAAGTCCCAATTGAATTCAAATGGCCTCATTGGCACTATAAAATCAGTGCAGAGCTGCCAGAGCTTTTTGGACTTTGAGTTTATATGTTGGAAAGAGGACAGCCGTGGATGTAGTAATAACTGTTTCACTACAAATACACTGATACACTGTTGTCCTTGTACACTGCCTCAGCCATGTTAGTGTTTTCATGATACCTCATTTTGCCCTTCTTTTGGTAGCTGTTGCTGATAAGCTAAGGGCAGACAGCTTTTGTTAGCAGAGGTATTAAAGTGCAATGGTACATTTACAAAAAGAAGTGGCAGCAGTCTCTACTTTCTCAAGAGTCTTAGATTTGTTTGCACGGAGCACCTAATTTACATGCTCCAAATTGCCAATGCTTTTCTGTACTGGTGAACTGCCAAACAGTTCATGGAGTGTTCCCATGTATTAATGTTCTTCAGGTTTCTGTAGCACCACTGCACTCAAGCTTCAGTTCCAAATCTTTGGCATCTTTTCCAGTAGCCAGAGGCATTATCTTTTTGGGTGGTCCTTCCCTCTGTCCCATTGGTACGTCCGTCTGTTTCTTGAGAACACAATATCTCAAGAACACCTTGAAGGGATTTCTTCAAATTTGGTGTAAACATGTGGTTGGACTCAAGGATGAATGGATTAGAATTTGGAGGTCAAAGGTCAAGGTTATATAAACTTTACAAAACACCATTTGGTCTCATGGATCCAATATCTCAGGAACACCTTGTACAAATATTCACTTGGACTCACAGATGAACCGATTTTGTTGATTGAAGTTCAAAAGTCATTGTGACCTGGTACTGGTTGGTGGGGACATACAACCGCAGGCCGGTAATTTTAGTTTCCTTATTGAATCAGCCATGGTGTTAATGTAAACATAAGAATGAGACATTAATGAGACGGAGCTAAAGTGGGTTACAGTTCAAAGTCTGAGGTTGAGCTTGTGCAGTGATGTGGCTGCTGTCTGTCATTAGGCACCGGCCTTTAATCGAATGTGATGGTAACTGCTAGAGCCATAGTTCCCATTAAGAGTATAAGAAGTCCAGCAATGGGGACATTTTCTAAATTATAAAACAAAAACAGGAGGGTGACAAAAGTAATTGGGCCGTGATTAATAAACATAATATCTGAGAAGACAAATAGTGGACATTATGTTTTGTGTTCATGAAACCTGAATTTGAACTGGACTATGGTACAGATCCCCAAATGACAATGGTCTGCAGTCAATCAGGAAGTGTTTCCTTCATCATCTGTAGTTGTCTGCCCTGAATTGGAAGGAGAGCATGCTAAATATGGAAAATATATTTTATAATGGTGAAGAATGGCATGAATTATTATGTGGTTGAAATACTTGTGTTTAAGTATTGAGATGTCTTCTCCAGAGGTTTCACACTGAGAATTTGCACATGTGGAAAAAGTTGACTTGAAATGTAAAAATAGATTTGGATCTGGTGATGTGTGTAAAATGAGGGCAGTTGTCCATTACTGACTATTTTTTTTCTCAGAAGTCGTCGAAGGACTCAGTAAAAGCAGTGTTTTCATAAGCTTTCCAACACATAGGCCAAACAAAGACAAAAAAAAAAACTACAGACATAAATATTCTAATTCCTATTTTTCTGTAAATAACCACTCCATCTACCTACTAACTTTACAAATGTCTGTCTGTCTGTATGTGAATGCATAGCTCACTAACTGTTCATCTTATCAGCTTCACACTTGCCATGTGTATTGTTAATGGCCTGATGAAGTAAAGTGTGAATTTAGTTCAATTTGAACACATGCAAACAGTGCCCTGCAGTCAGTGGGGGCGTCGCAGCATGTCGTAAGCATGCAGCCAGTCTTTGAGCAGAGTTGTCATCTTCTACATCCTTGCACCACACGGGCCAAAACTGGCCTACGAGCAATAACATCTGGCCAGATAGACCATTTGGATAATTAGATTCTTTGACCAGATGGGACGGACACGGCAATGAGACCAACTCACCCATAGGTGCAAGTGTATTTGCTTTTTACACAGAAAGGGGCACTGGGGTGGAAAAAATACAACTTCATCGTTCTGAAACTTGTAAAGGCAACTGCTTCCCACTTTGCGCTGCTTTGTACTGGGAGTAAGAAAGGGACGATTGTGTTTAAGCTAGGGTTGGTGAGCCTGGAAAAGGTAGCAAGGGCAGGCTACACTTTGAAAACACCCCACCCACTACCAATCGGCCCGCTCTGCTTCAGGGGTGCAGGTCTGTCCAACCAGTGAAGCCTCATGCAGTGTAGCCTACGGGCAGGGTGCAGGCAGGCAGGTCGGTTAATGGCAGACAGGTAGGCCAGCGAAACAATTGATTTGGTCCGAATGAAATGATTAGTTTTCTTTATTACACTACTGCAAGAAATGCCACAGACACTGCCTTATTCATTTTCAGACAACTTCATTTATTAAAGCTATCTGGACATGAAAAGGATTTCAAACAAGATAAAAAGAAACAACTTGCCAACCCTACCCTTGATAAACGTATAATTAAATTTACTTAAATGGATGTTGGGACAGGTATTTACAGCATCTGTCATATTGTAGATTTGCACTTATTAATAAAAACATATAGCCTCTCTATTTGTTGACTGACATCCATCTCAGCTGATGAACAAATCATGAAGATACCCTCCATACAGAAAACACACATTTGGTTCCTACTTTGTGGCTTCTTCAAATGTCTTTGTGTAAAGGCATTAAGAGGTGCAGTATACGTTAGGTAAAAACACCACAAGGAAAACATTGATAAAACCACTAATTCTGTGAGTCAGCGGAGGTGGTAGGAGGAAGCTTGTTGAGGATCCAGCTTCTCAGCAGCTCCATTTCAGGCTGGGAGAGCTGATGATTTAGGCCTGGAAAGGAGTGGAAGGTAGTGGTCATGCCAGCCTCCTTCAGCAGCGTGGATGTGTCCTCTCCCCACTGATGAAGCACCAGCTCATCCCTGGTCCCATGGCACTGGATCAACTCGGGCAGTGAGAGTCCTGCTCTGAGCCGCTCCTCCACAGCCTTCAGCATGCACAAAGTCAGATAGAAACAAAAACATCAGCATTGTGGCAAATCTTCAACAGTATTGTTTGTTCTGATTAAGTCAGCAATCCAGGGCTGATCAGGCTTACAGGTACTTCATTATTAACATTACTGCCTACACTGATGAGGCAAAACATTATGACCACCACTACCTAGCATTCTGTTGGTCCTAAATATGCCAAAACAGCTCCGATCCATTGAGGCATTGACTCTTAACGTCCTTGTAATATCTGACATCAGACATTACCAGCGGATCCCTATAAGTCCAGTAGGTTGTGAAATGGACACAAAGCATGTCAAATACATCCTACATCTGCAATATTGACAATATGATTATCACCCACTGACTAATACTGTATGAGCCAGAGCTTGACAATGACATAATAAATGACCCCTGCTTTGTTTTGTTCACAACAGCCAACAGTGCAGCAATTCACTCAATATGCAACATGCAGTGGGTTGGAGGCTGGAGCTATTCTTCTGTTTGTAACATTGAGTTAATATGTATTTTCTCGGTTGTTATCTTGTATTATTATGAAATTACATTAAAATGATGAACGCCCTGACAAGCAAAGTGTGGCTTCTGAGAAACCCTGAGGACAGTGTTTCAAACATCTCATGATCAAAGTGGAATCACTCCAGACCACATTCTCAGGTATCCAGAGCATCATCCACCTCAGCTGCGAGGATACAGGCAGAGGCTGATAAGGCAGCACTAATGGATCACATGGCTGCATTAAAAAGGAAACATTTGTTGGAAGCCAAAGAGGAGGAACTAAGGAGGGGAAAGGAACAATTTGCTCTGGAAACCGAACTGGCTGCAGTAAATGCAAAACTTCACGTGCTGGAAATAAATTCAAAGTGTGGTTGTAAAACATCTGGTGGAATAAACTCTTATTTTGAAAGGAACAGAGCTCTGAGAACAAGTGGACTGAATCCTTATGCAGAACATTTTGTCCCATTAAATGGTGATGAAAACATCACAAGTGAAGCTCGACCAGCCCAGGCTGTCACCATCCGGCCTAAACAAATAGCAGATGCACAAACTGACATCCGACCTGCAATATGTAACAACCCTGAACAAGTGGCTCACGATAATCACCTAAAAGGACACACATTACATCTGAGCCTACATGCAACAATAACAGCCAGAATGATATTTTGAATATCATGCAAAAACAGAATGACACCTGCATTATGGTAATGCAAAAGTTTGCATTTGCTCTGCTAGTAAGAAATATCCCTGTGGTTGATGACAATGCTCCTCAGTTGCAGTCATTCATTCCTGCTTTTGAAAATTGTGATGAAAGAAAAAACTAACAGCCTGACTGACTGCCTGCACTTCTTAGAGCAGTACACAAGGGGGCAGCCAAGAGATCTTGAGAAGAGCTGGCATTCCAACTGTATTCACGAAATATAAAAAGGAAAATTTCTTTCATATGTTTTTCTCATGATGCTGCTCCAAAGATATCAGCTGTCCTATGCAGTTATTCTCAACCTGGGCGTCGCACATTCCCGGGGGTTGCCAGATGGTTGTGGAGATAAATATACTCAAAATAAAATGACATAGACTGAAAAGTTTTGTCTTGTTTTGCCATCAAGCTTGCTAGCTATGGCCTGAGTGGATGTAACTTCTCAAGTATTCCAACTCATCTCATCTCATCTGGTGGGAAACACAAGGCCTTAGTTTCAACAGAGCCCTCTGCTCACAACAAGCATCTGAAATATCAGCCTGACTTCCTGCAACATGGATTTACAGGTCAAGAGTCAGGTCAGAGAGGGTGTTCTGGCCACGCAGCATCTGCCTGGTGGCTCAAGGGAAGAGGAAAAAAACATATTCCCAGAACGCATCATGTTCTTCACGACTCATTAGCTCTTAAAGTGAGAAAACACTCTTAAAACAGTTGAGCACAACTATAACACACCTTGTGAGTATGTAGAATACCAGCGCTCAGGTTTAACATTGATTAACCAGGTTTAATCGTCCAAATCAAGTGTGGTGTTTGGATTTTGAGACTTTTTCATTTACATAAATTGTTGTCCTTGTTTAACCCTGAATATTGATAAAACAAACCACTCAGTCCTGTACTTGTTTCTAGGCAGAGGATTCCCACACCCACTCCAGTTATGCATCTTTCCAAGTTGGCTCCAGTATTTTAAAATGTAACCAGGCACCCGATTCAGCTGTCCCTAATTAATATAAACTCTCCTTGATGAGAGCATCGCGAGTGAACCAAAACTGTAAATCTGTGTGTAAAAACAAAACAATGAGCTCAAAGACACTCAAAAGCTCTGTAGAGCTGAGAGGAACTTCAGAGTTGGTGATACAATTCTCTATGGGTTCATGTCTACATGTGACACACAGTCAATAATCTATGTTTAATGATCCAATCTAGTGTTTATGTCTCTGCATCAATAACCCATACAATACAACTCAACAATTCTGAAGGCAATTTGGTTCAGGGCGATTAAAGGAAAAAACTATATAGAGACATGCACGGACATACATCCACTGAACAATAACACAATAAAACAGCAGGGCTGTTCGATTGCATGGAGTGTAATTTCTTTAGAAATACTAATGTTCTTTAATATAATATTTTTGAACCCATATTATATAGAATGAGACTTTTCACTTTACAATCATTACTGCTGATGTACCTGAAAATTGACAGAGTCCTTGTTGAGAAAGCTGGATAGTGCAAAAACTCCTGCTACATCAGGGTGATAGCGACACGCCAGATGGAGAGCCATGGCTCCGCCCATCGAGAATCCACCTTTAATTAGGCACAAAGAAAATAAAATTCATTGCAGCATCAGTAGAAGCATCAACTGAAAGTCTGGGAGCAGATTTAATTCTGTGTAACACTAAGTATCATAAACATATGGGTAACAGCAGCTTTCTCAGAAAGGTGGAAAATACCTCTCTTAAAAAGACATTAAGATGGATAAGACTCCACAGTTCCACAGTTTCAGCTTCTTTTTCCCTCTTGGAATTAGCAGTTGTTCATGAATCTGTCCTTAATCTCACACATCTGGGTACATCTGGGCACACTGTGTACATCTGGGAAAGTGTGCAAGTACCCATCATCCTGTCAGAGGGTTGACGAATGAAGGCAAGTGAAAAGAGAGAAAAGAGAGGGGGTGAAGAGATGAAGAAGAGGTGGAATTCACATGCCAGGACAAATGAGTCCAAAATGAAAATGACATGCAATCTGTTTACTGAAGTCGCCCCTCTGTGTGTGAGCGTGTGTGCACTTGTACAGATATATTTGTGAGGACCATTTTGAACCTACAAACTACGAAGTGAGGACATTTTGGGAAAGTGAGCAGATTTTGGCCGGTCCTCACTTTCCGACCCACTTTAAATGGACTGTTTGAGGGTTAAGACTTGATTTTAGGGTCCGGTATAGTGTTAATGGTTAGGGTAGGTGGCTAAGGACTGCATTATGACAATGAGTGTCCTCAGTAACATAGATGTACAAACGTGTGTGAAATGGAAAAAGCGCAGACTTGGTGTTGAAGACGACTCTTCAGTAAACTATGCCGGTCTCTGCCACACACAAGTCTGTTACATCTAAAAGCGCACTTAGTTTACTTTGATTTTAACTTAAAGTGTAACACATAAGTATTCAGCTCACCACCATCACACACGCAAGCATTATGAATTTGCTCATGGTATTTAACATCAACCCAAGTGTCAGTAAATGTTAGCTGGTGGAGGTTCTGTATAGCCAGTCCTATCTCCATACATTGTTTTAGTACTTTGCCAGCACAAGGGAAATTCTTTGTTAATGTTAAAGCCAACACGAGGCTCCATAGTCAGGTCAAGGATTTTATGTCTTTCATGCTCAAAACATCAGCAGAGATATATTCAAGGTAAAATTAAGGATGTTACAATGTCACAATGGAATATTAGACTGACAGAGACCAGTGAGATTGGTTTTGACTTTTAAGAGATACAGATGTGAAAGCCTTTGAGAGCCACATAAAAATCTAATGGTTTACTATTGTTTAAAACATTGTAAATGCCACATTTTGTTTGGACAGTAGAGGCAAATGCTTGACCCTCTAAATATTGATGGATTATATTTCCATTCTTCTTCAACACGTTAAAGGATAACTTTATAATCTGCTTGTGTCTTTTGGCTTTGTATAGGCCTCTGTTCCCAGAGCTAAGTCATAATGAATTGTATTTATAAAGTGCTTTTCTACCCATGTTGACCACTCAAAGTTCTTTTCATTACAAGTCACATTCACACACACATTTATACAGGGCCTCTATACACAGTGTTTTTTTCTATTACTACAACATTCATTCACTGCCAGCAAAGGCGTCAGGGGCAGTTAGGGGATTTCAGTGTCTTGCCCAAGGACACTTCAGCATGTTGATTGGAGGAGCCGGGGAGGAAAACATTGACCCTCTTGGTAGCTGCCCAAGGATCTTAAGGATTAACTCGTTAATTAAAATGTAATCATAGTTTAAAGTTATGATGGTCAAAACTATGAAAGTAAGGCCCATGTTGCAACAAATTGGAAAAACTCTATAGTAGATAGTAAAAAATAAATTGTAAACGGGTCCAACAAAGTGATATTACAGCTAAGAAAAATAATTATCGCACATGTACAAACTGTAAGTCAAACTCACGTTTTCATCACAGTTCTCAAAAAATAAAAAAAGGGTCTATCCCTTAATGTGTTGAAGCACACAACGTGCAACAAGAAAAGAGTTTAACTATAAATCAAAAATTATTTCCACATCATCAACATGAAGCACAGCATTTGTCATATTGAGCTGAGCAGGCCTGCAGTGTGTGTGTATGAGGTTCCCTCACCTCTGCACACTGAAACACAACAGCACTGCAGCCTGCAGCCAGCCTCCTCAAAAACCTTTTCCATGGAAACTTTTGCCGCTTGTCAGTCCGTCAGCTGGGGAAATGGACTCTGGGTACACGCTGCTGCATTTTTCCAGCACTGAGTATTTATAGTTAATGACAAAATGTTATGATTTAGTAAGATAATATTTCAGCAGTTTCCCAGGAGCATGTGTTTTTTCACTTTGTCTCGAGTCAAGTCTTTCACCCACCCACCCCCCAACGGCTGTGCCTCAATAGTTATACATTTCAGAGTTGGGAGGTTAACCCTTTTCCCACTGGTTTCCCCTTAAAGTGCAGCCATCACTCGTGGACATTAAAACACTCAATAGCCTCCTATTTGTTTCTTGTGGGAACTCTTGAATTGCATCAGCCATGTAGATACTGCTTGATCCAAGGGGATTCGTTTTATTGTTATTTATATGTGAATTTGATAAGGAGAATATTTGAGACTAAAAGCTTTTGAGGACCTTAGAATTCCTACTGAAAATCCTTTTTTATTCTCTGTTGGCAGCATATGAAAGGACACTGTAACCTGATGAGAGAGATGCATTCTTCATTTTATATCATGACAGAGGGAGTAAGGAACAGCCAGGCTCAGATCGGCTGAGCTGTGCGTGTGTGTGTGTGTGTGTGTAAAAGAAGTGGGAGAATACCGAGGAAAAAGGATCCAGCAAGAGAGAAGGGGTGTGAGAAAACAGAGACAGTGAGGGAGTAAAAGCCTGACAGATGGCATCCTCACTATTCTCTGGTGCACATAGAGTACAGTCAGTCATTGTTGTCCACCACTGATTCAGTGGATATTTTGCATTTATTGTGAAATAACTGCACCGCACCACACTACTGTGAGGTCATAGTAAACAGGCTGGGGGACAGGCAGCGTCGAACAAGTAATTCATAAAAAAGCTGTTTTCAACGTCGACCGTCATTTTGTGTGTTTTGTTTAAAGAAAATAGTATTGGTTCTGGCACCGTTTGGGCACTGGTTCCATTTTTAAAGTATTAAATTAGCATCAGTATCGAAAAAAAAATCCAAACGATACCCAAACATTCATACCACACATGAAGTCAAAACTAGTTCCATACCAATGACCACCCTGTCTTTGTGGATCCCGGCGTTGACCTCGGCCTCAATGATGGACCCTAAGGTGCTGCACATGGCGTCTATGGACTCGAGGTGCTCTGGGCAGTCCCGCGAGATCTTGAGACGGTCAAACCAGACAGTGGACAGAGCCCCTCTCATTGGTGTGTATGGCCTGATGGCATCAACATGAAGGTCAGATGTCAGCCACATTGCTACAGCTTCATTTCAGGCAAACTTGACGGGTATATACACCGACAGGAACTGTGTCAGTAGGCTGTGGCTCGGGAGATATAGACTGACCAAAAGGTCGGTGGTTCGATCCTCCTCCAGTCTGCACAGGTCAACAGTGTAGGATGGTGAAAGCAAATTTGATTTGTGCTATGAATGGTCGAAACATGCATAAATAGTCCATTTACCATAACATTACAGGAGTGTTCTTACTACTTTGGCTTTCTCCAGAAAATACAGAAAAAAATACAACTCATTCATGGCAAAGAGCATTGAAGAAAAAGAAATTCGTGTTAACATGTCAGTTACAGGTCAGTGTCACCGTTTATCCACCTTATCAGGAAGGGAGTTTAACCTGCAGCTTCTGAGGTTCATGGCAACGCAATTGCCCCTCCAACATTTCCTTTACTCAAATGTGGCCCAGCTGTAGACTTACCTAGCTGGGGCTGTGGGGTAAATAACTTTGATGTGGCTGAAGGCCAGATCCGGCACCATAACATCTCGAACCCAGGCTCTCAGTCCCCGCCCAGTGTCACCTAGACAAGGAGAAAAAACTAAATCAGTAGACTATAAAAAGAAGCAGACATGAATCCAGGATAATGACATAAGCCGTTTTCAGACATGACCTCCGGGGGTGATCCTCTGCTCAAGTTCACAACAACACAGACACCTCCAGAGCATTCAGGTGAGGGGGGGGGTTGCAGCAGGCAGAGGCAGGATAACGTATTAATTCTGCTGCTGAGATCACATGTTTTTGTTTACAGCACTTCGACACCGACGTTGGCCCTCATCGCCAAAAGCTGTCTCGACATTTTCGTAAGTACCTTCTACGGGTATGGCACCGCTTTTTTTTATCCTGGATTTGTTTTCTTTTTGTTGGTGTCTGTCACGAGTTAGAAAAGTCATCAACACATACATTTTCCCTCGCGGTGAATCTTGCAGAGGATCTCCTGCTTTGTTCTTACTTTCTGCTGATTTCTACAAGGGGGCCAGGCGGAGAAACTCTGCAGAAACGCCCGGAGGTTCTCGCACTGACATTTCCATTCACACATACAGGCCCTTCGGAGAATGTCCAGAGATTCTGTGGAGTTCAGTGCCTGTCTGAAAGCAGCTTTAATACATCAGACTGTATCATGTATCCGCATGTTTGACACAAATGTTTGTATCCAAACTTTAAGGGCATGGCAAGGTTTCATGCACCTACAAATTAAAATAATACAAATATTTAGGGTACTGTTTAAGGTTTACATTTCTTGTAGGAAGAGTGGAAATGCTGTGTAAAACAACACGTTAAAACAAATAACGGCAGAATGGTGGGAGGAATAACATAACAACAATATCAGTCTGTCAGTATTAAATACAACTGTGCATGACAAATTGATCATTATCCTGAATGCAGCAAACATTCATGTAACTACTTCCACTGGTGTGAACTCGAGTGTCCTTAAAAGTCTGGTCATGTGCACATTTCTCTGCAGGACTTCCTTCTCTGTGAATAAATAACTAAGGTGCATTCAAAGTATCTGATGCTTTTCATTGTAAGTAAGATTTCCCTCAGATCTCTTCACAATGAGCTGCAGTGTTTCAGCTTATCCCTGAATCTGGCAGAGCTGCACATCCAGTGTCCACTTTTTAAAAAAACACAAACACTGCAGTTTCAAAGCTCACAGCGACAAGGCTTCATTCAGTCCAGTCTGTCAGGCTTAACCATGTTGAACTCTGCATGGGAAAAGAGGTCCGTTTCCCAGCGGAGTCAACGAGGAGCAGGTCCTCACTCCGCCATGTTGTGAGGCACAGTAACAACACACTGTAAGCACCTGAGCCGTGCAGGAAGATGACCGAGGCAGAGTGTTTCCCCGCCGGAGACACCGCACATGTCTGAAGCCTCCTCGCAGCAGCCATGACAGATTGAGAAGATCCCGCCGACAGTAGGAAACCTCGCGAGATTTCTGGAACGCGTGTGTTTGTGTGTGTGTATGCGTGTACTTGCACAGATATCTTTGTGAGGACCACAGTGAAAATAATCATTAAAATAAATACGAATAAAACTATTTGGGGGAAGTGAGGACATTTTGACCGGTTCCCGCTTTCTGACACACTTTCAAAAGGCTGTTTGAGGGTCTTGTTTTTAGGATCAGAATAAGGGTGAGGGTATTAGGCATTTAGATGTGATGGATAACGTTAGAGTAAGGGGCTTGAGAACGTCTCATGCCAATGAGGGTCCTCCCCAAGATTGAAGTACAAGGTTGTGTGTGTGTGTGTGTGTGTGTGTGTGTGTGTGTGTGTGTGTGTGTGTGTGTGTGTGTGTGTGTGTGTGTGTGTGTGTGTGTGTGTGTGTGTGTGTGTGTGTGTGTGTGTGTGAGAGAGAGAAAGAGAGAGAGACAATATGGCTACTCTCAGACATGAACCCCAGAGATCCTCCAGACATTCGCCGGAGCGCCTGTATTTGTGAACTCAAATGTCCGAGTGAGAACCTTTGAACTTTCTCTGGCCAGTGCCTTGGTAAAAAGTCAGCAGAGAGAAAAAAAAAATGTAATTCTAAGTTTTCAGTCCTATGAAGCCAGTTCACTTAGTACCAGTGTAAATCATCATGGTTATTGATGCTGCTCTGCAGCAGGTTAACTTCCCAATAGAAGATCAAAACCTGTCAACAACCCAACTAACAAATTACTGGAAAACCTGAGTCATCGATCTACAGGATCCTGAGGGGAATAAAACACTTTTTAATAAGGAGAACAATACTAAAGAGCAACTGGTCCCATTATAAATAAGTGGATTTGTTTTACTGTTCCAGGCTTCATATGTCCACACTGGTTTAAACACAGATAAGAGTTATAATATAATTCTGACAGGATTCCTGACAGTGTCTGTGCTTTGACTTTTGTTCTATCACTGCAGCACAAAACAACAAAGAATAAGAATAAGATTCCTTTATTGCTAAAGCTTCTTATGTCTTTATTATTTCTGTCAGTCTGGGCTCATCACACATACTTCTGACTTTACTTCATTCTTTTATCTGCATTATATGTTTATAATAGTTTGTTCATCATCAGAAAAAAAGGCTGAATAAATTACTATGCGTATTTACAGCTTGATTGAATGATTGATAATCATTTCTTATGTTTTTTTCAGTTCTGTAATAATCATTTACATTTCACGCTGTCAAATTCCACCTCTGTCGCTATAACTGAATTAACTGTAGGTATCAGTGTTTCTTCTCATATGTCATTTTTATACTTAATCCTGACAATGTTGATAGTTTACTTACTTACTTATAGGTAAGTACAGGTTATCAGGACGGCCAATGTTAGGATCAGTGAAGCCAGATCACTAAACATTATCCTGGGTATAATGAACTTTCTTTAGTTACAGGTCCTTGTCCCAGGTGACAGAATTCATGAACATGTGTTTTCCTATGTGTCTGCTGCCGAAGTAAAAGGTTTCATTAATTTCAGTCAGACAGGATACATGTTCCAAAAGACAGTGTAATACAATAAATTGTATTACAACATTGAATGGATATAGAAAAACACAACCCATTAATCCAGAGCATGGTGTATTTAAGTGTGAACAAGCATTGGTTGTAAAGCTATACACATCATGAGACGACAAAATAGATGTATGAGCGACTGGGTGACACTAAAAAACAACAAAGATATCTAAACTAAACACTATTTTGCTGCACTTGTGTAATGACTGTTGGTGTTATCTTGACTTAAGCCTGTTTTCCAGCACTGTTTCATACACAATGAGGTGATATAATGGAATGTCTGGATGTGCATATCAGCTTAAACACATTTGTTGGTTTTATCTTGTATAAACCTTGGCCTCTTTAACTTGGATTCTGGTCATTCTCTTCAGTCTCACACTCAAAGAACAACATGAACAGTGTCCCTGCCCTGAACTCCGCTAATGATGCTGAGATTGGAGTGAGGGAAGTTTGGCTTAATGAGGCCTGAACCAAGTCTAGTTACTGTTGTAATGGCACATGCATTATGTCAAGAGGACTGAGGTCCTGTCTTCCAGAGCTAAAATTCAGTCACAAGTTGATCCCAGGGCAAAAATGAGCCATTAGAAATAAAATTATACTATAAGGTTATATTCTCAACATCAATTAGAAATGTTTTAATTTGGTTTTTTTCCCTTATTTCACATCCTTGTCACCTTCCACAGTAAGCTATGGGTCCCTAGTGTTATTACTATGGGTAAGACAGCAGACAGAGACTGAAAATCACAGTTAACACAAAGTCAGAGGGCATCTTTTATGCTCAAGCAGTAAATGAATAAGCCAATGCAAGCAGAAATTGCCTCTAAGTTACATTCATTTGACAGATTCTATTTAAAGCAACTTTTCATCTATCCCTAATGAACAACCAAGAGTGTATGACTGCCATACTGAAGGTGTCTGTTGTTTTTCTTTAGGAAATGAGACAGTAGTAAGTTCTAGGTTTATGCAGGTTCTAGGTGGAGTGGGCAAAGGTGGTTTACAGGCTTCTCTGAATATGTGCAGTGATGCTGTCTTCATTCATTGGGAGTTCATGCCACCACTATGGGACCAGAACAAGGATAAAAGAAGGACAAGGAGAGTCGAGTGGAACAGAGCAAGAGTAGGACTCAAACCTCCTTTGTTGCCAGAGTCTTGAAGTGGTTACAAGATGTAACCATGAGCCTGAGCAGTGAAAGTACTGCAAATTAATTCTGACCCCATTAGCTCTTGTGAAAGGTCTTAATCATCAGATATTTGAACTTATCAAAGGAAAAGCACAGGGCTTTGATAACATTAACATTCACTTTTATTTAGTTTCTGTCACATGTCAAAATATCAGAGGCATGTTGAAATGGAAACTGGGCTTCTTTTAATGCATCGACTTCATGCTTCACATTTGAAGACCTTACTTGCCCGTTTCTTCCTGCAACTACTTTTCACTCTCAGTGTTTTCCCTGCTTTTTGATCAGTGGCACCTTCACCCTGTTAAACAGTGTATCACCATTGACCTCAGTATCCTGCTTCAGCCTACACTGCAGTATGCAGCCTTGGCTGCTCTCTTCAAGCTTTTATGGCCTCACATCAAAGCCCAGAGAACCACATAACTCAACCAACATGAAAGTGCGGCAGAGTGTAAATTTTTTCGTGGAGAGAAAAACTATAAACATGCCGAACCTTTAACAGATATGGGGTGACTGTGGCTCAGGAGGTAGAGCGGGTAGTCCACTAACCAGAAGTGGTTTGATCCCCGGCTGCTAAAGTGTCTTTGGGCAATACACTGAGCCCCAAACTGCCCATGCCGCAGTGCCGCCAGTGTGTGAGTGAAGTGTGAATGGGTGAATGGCAAAACTGTGCTGTAAAGCATATAAATACAGACTATTTACCATAACAGAGGGGCTACACCGATGCTGTTAGCCCAATGTGGCAATGCGCACTCAGCTGCTTGTTGCTTTACTTTTAACCTTGCTCACTGTATTCTGTATGTAATCTGTGATTTCCTTTACCTACAGCATGGGAGCAGAAGTTTTGGATTTGCAGGAATGTTCACAGGAGGCCAAGGAATTTTTATGGCAACACTGTATTATTCTCATGTTTGACTTTGATGTGGATTGATGTAGTCTTCATTATTTCTTTCACAGTGAAAATTAGAGGCATACATGTCAGCACAAAGGTCAACAGGGAAACGGTTTGCAGTTTCACTTGACAAAATTGGTCAAATGAAACTACTTAATCTGTCCCAAAAGCATGATTGAGAAATAAATGATCCTGTTTATGACCTTGTTTTAGCCACAAGCTGTCTCTTGCCCGCTCTCCAAACTTCTCATTCTCAGTAATCCCCATGCCTCCGTTCCCTCCCTATGCCTCCCCTCATGAACAGGGCTGCCACTGTGGAAGTCATCCTGCTGCGGGTGCATGGGCGTGGGGGTGGCTTTCACCTCGCAAAACTGTTCCAGGGAAGATTTGGCCCCTCTAGTTCTGTGCTGTTGAGGTCAGATCTGGGGTAAATAGAGCTGATCTTAGACCAGCACTCAGGAGGAAATGTGTCTCCTATGGGTGTTGGGGAAGCACCTGCTCAGGCCTTGGATTCAACCCCAACACAAGAGCTTCTATAGTGAGCCTGACTTCACATCAGTTTCCATTACATAGTGCAGAAAAGGGAACGCAGTGTTTTCTGAGCTGTGTGCCTCTCCTGCCAACTTCCAATAGTGTTTTCTGGAAAATAAAGGGTGATGGGACTCATTCTGCTGCTTTGCACGGTACAGGCTCTGCTCGGGTGGATTTTGGATGGACGCCCTCTGGGATGGATCTTTGCCTTTTGTTTTTTGATGAATCTGTCACAGACAATAACTAGAGGGCAGGAACTTGGAGAAGTAGGGAATTTAAAGGAATGGGAAAAGCCTATTTGTTTTTTTTATCTGAGAAGACGATTCTCCGAGTTAATCAACCAATCAACAACTCCAAAGCTCACTGAAAAACCCATTGTATATCCTTTAGTTGCAAAGTAACAGAAATGTAAACTTCATTGTTAATCTTGCTTCAATAATATTTTCTTTGTCTGTGAAAGGTGTATATTATATATTATATCTGTGTTTCAAGTGAAATGTTACAGGTCAGTAACAGTTAAACTGCCAACCTGCCAGTGTGACATACAACATGTTGAATTAAGGTTTCTAATTAAAAGGATTTCTAAAAGGCTTTAGAGTTGTTGGTATGTGTATTTATGACCTTAAATACACAACGAGTTTCATACAGCTTAAGGTTGCCTGTGACATAGTTTTGTGATTGCAACTCTGTGCAAGAATGTCAAACAGTATCACTGATCTAAAGCTTCATTTGCACACATGGAAAAGAGAGTTTGTCCTGTATTGCTTGTTTAAGGAAACTGAGTGGGAGCTGAGACCTGGTTACAAACGCAGCACACCTAAGCAGGCTGGGATCAGAAAGGCTATAAAGCAGAACTGCCCAATCCTTTCTCTCTCTTCCCTAGTGTGTTGACTGACTTTGGCATTTGTGTTTCGCACACATACACACACTCTTCCCCACTCACTCACTAAGACACTGCATAGTACATACTGACCTTCAAACAGACCCTCCCTGTTGCATCTAAGTTATTTACTTCATTAAAAACATTCACAGCATCATTATCACTTTGAGCAAGGGCAGTGGCAAATCCAGACACTGATAGCTCCATGTACGATGTTTACTGGATATGTTGCAGAGTAGCAGCAGTGTGGATGACAAATTGCACTGTTATTTTTCTAGGTTTATGTGATAACTGCAGACCACAGGATGTGACTGAAGGGAATGTCGGGGAGTTTACCGTCTTATCGAGGGAAAAGAGGGGAATGAGAGCAGCCCTGTAGGTGGACCTGGTGATTAATGTGCACTCGAGCTGGCAGACACACAACCCACGTTCATACCTCTCACAGGAGCGAAACACACTTTGGCACCGAAAGAAAAACACCATCGCGGTAATTAATAATCTGGTGGGAACACAACTGCAAGTTGAATTTCTACTGCACCATTGTTATTTTCCATCTGAAAATGTGTAGAAGACATTCCAGTGCTGTGGAAAATGTGTGCACTAGAACATGATCCTAAGAGGGTCTAAGGAGGGGGAATCAGAGGCATGAGTTTGCTCCTGCAACACAGTTCTGTAGTTTCTGTATCATATATCGAACCTATAGTGGTGATTTCATCAGATATTATCCAGCCAACACGTGTAGAGGTTGTTTTTGAGGTTGCTTCAAAAGTGATATTTAAGTTACCAGCAGGAGTTGGTAGTGCAACTGTAAAGATTAAACTCTCTATCATCTAAGTGGTAAGTGATAAGTGGTTTCTCAGAATGGGAATTTCCTGTTTACCTGGAGAAGTGACCACTGACGACTTTCACTTAATAGTGGTTGAATTGCAGTGCCTGCAGTTTGAAAAAAAGCCCGAAGCATGAAAGTTGATCAGAGTGATCCGGGTGACTTTCAACCAGACAGATGTCGTCCGAAAGGGTCAATATACACACGACTTGACTCAGTGGCTGATGGATATTCAGAGGCAACACAAAGTACATTTAAGGTTTAAAAAAAAAAGACAATGATAATGACATTTATCAATTAGTTTATTTTTCTTTCTTTCCATCCCCCTCTATTGGCCAGCCCCTGGTCCAAACATCCCCTCATGGTACAGTACAAGCAAGGCAAGCAGTGTTTTACCAGTTTAGAATGATACAGAAAAAGAAGCAATACAGCTTCTTACCTCTTTACAGTGTTCTGCCCCATAAATAAGCTGGTGTTGCCTGTAATAATTCATCCTCCATCCAGCATTTTGTGGCTGCTGTTGGTTATTTTCTCTGAAAGGCACATTGACTACCAGATGATGCATCAACCATTTATGTCCTTTTTGTGGCTGTGTCCCATTGACAAGTACTGGGGTTGGGGGAGTGGAGGGTTTGGGCAGCAGCATCTCTTGGACGTTGTGCCTGTGTGGATATTCTAGCATTGAGGCGCTGAATTTAAGTTAGAATTGGGACATTTGGGACATAGTTTAGTTCTTTGGTGTTTGCTGTTTTAATCCACAACAACTCAGCTACTGGACTCAGAGGGAGGTCTACACCATATTTGGAATTTGAATTTGTAACTGAGCCTGTACAAGCAGATGGATGTAGCACAGGTAGGATTAATCATTGTATCATAATCTTTTTCTTTCTTGTTTGTGTCAACAGGTCCTGCAAACACGTAGAGCTTCAGATTCAATCTTCAGTTCAACTTGACAGAATTAAATATATAATGTAAGTAAAATATAAATAAAGAAATTGTCCTTTTTAGAACTCCAAGATGCCCCCATATCCATATAATAAGGAGATATCAATGACATATTTAAGCATTTATTTGGTAGTAGCTGTAACACATGGCTGAGGGGAGCAATAGAATATGATCTGTATTATCTGCAATCAAGTGCAGAATAACAGGTTCTGTATTGGCAGTAAAATGCCTAATTTTCTCCACAAATGTGTCCTGAAAGGCACCCGGTAATGAGCTATATAGGCTAAGCTGCAAAACTACATTTCACATCAGTAATCTTGGTGTGTATGGGAACACTGACGTCAGTGTCTCCTCACTGCCTGCAGAAAAAGTGCGAAGCCTTAAATTCCAAGCCTCAACCAGCCCTTAAGAGCCACAACCAATACTAACAAACATGTTATTATCCAATCAGCATAATTAGTGGTGATTAAAAGGTTCCTTTCACACTAATGATTGTTTTTATGAGGCTGTTGGTGATCATTTCTACATTTTATTGCTATTCTTTTTTCCACTGAGCATAGTCCCATAATCTCCATTTAAATCCAAAGCCAACATACTGTGGATTGGATGTGTCTGTGTGTGTGTGTGTCTGTAAGTGAGTATGTGTGTGTGTGACACACTGACCCTCTGTCTTAACATGTAGGTGCAACAGACCTCCTGTGTGGGATTGTTTGGTTACTGCAGCATTGAGACCTGCAGGTCTGTGGAGGGGTAGTGGGTGGGATGGTAAATGGGTTGGAGGTCCCTAGACCTCCTGTCAATTTCCCTGAGACCCTGCCCTCTCCACCCCACTAAGCCCCAGCATGGGTTAATGAGTGCATGTCTGGTTATACACAGGAACAGGGGTGTTTTGTGTCAATTGGTGATGAAATTGCTGTGCATATTCTGCACACACGGGGCACGTTGTGTAGAAATGAATGGATCCTAAACTGGGATTGGAGCCCTCCGGCCTCTTCCACCACTGAGTTCTATATGTATCAACAAAAGGTAGAGTTTTTGTTTCACAGAGTACGACAAACTGTGGATCTAAATAGCAGCAGTGTCATTTGCTCTAAAAAAAATCAAACACGTAGTAAAAATAAAAAGTTACAGTTTTGGTGTTGCATCGGGTGTTGAGAAAAAAAACATTTTATTTTATCCATGAAATAGGGGTTTCAAATTCTGATTTCATTTTTTTCTTTGAAGGTTAAAATGTTCCTGAAGGTGACTGGCAGTCCTGACTAAGTTCCCCTTTACGTTGAGGCGGCAATGTAACCAGTGGGCATGGAGGTGGGTCAGAGAGCACCTCCAGGTGAACCAGGGAGAGGGAGGGACCAGTGATTGGCAAAGCTAAGATTAGTTGGCCAATTAGCACTCCCTGTATTCAAAAGGCAGCAGGAGAGCTGCCACAGGAAGAGAGACACATGGCAGAGAGACACGGGAAACACACACACACACACCCCGTGGACTGGAGAGGACACAGAGACAGAGCTGAGCCGAGAAACCTGAAAGGTTAGGTGTAATTTAGGTACACCAGTAGTGCTCCTGCCACCTTTTTCCATTTATGCCTAATGTTTGAGTTTGTTTTTGCAACTGTTCACCAAATGAAGATGCTGAAAAGCAAATGGTTTGTCTCTGGCTGTGTTTGGGAGACCCATGTGGCATCGTCAATTGTTACACAACTATTGTGCATAATGTTATTGAGACATCTAAGCAGAGATCATTGTTCAATTATCTGGTTGCATTCATTGAAAGTCAAGATAAAAAATCTCATCAGATTCTTTATTTAGCAACACAACACCATCCCACAGTGCTTCATAATTCACAACAGAGACACAGAACATTCCAAAGGCCTGGCAGCATATAATCATCTAAACAACTTCAGGGGCTGGAAATGATTGTTGTTTACTCTCAATCCTACCAGTACAAGTTAAGTCCATCAAAGCTGACAGAATATGCAATATGCTCAGCCACCTTTTGTTCTGAGGATCTCATAAATAGTCTTAATCTGGCTGGTAGACAAACTCACTTTCTCCTAAGAACCATGGGACAGGTAAGGGTTGTGCCCGCCCGCATGAGTGTCAGGGCTTTGAGGTGTTTGGGTTGGAGACAAACCTCTTCTACAAACTCCACGAGGTGCTCACACAGAAGAAAATGCCTGTAAGTGCAGACAGCATTGTGACTGGAAACGATTTGTCAGTGTGGCCATACATGTCAAAGGTTGATCTGTTGATTGGAAGCAATGATCAAGATGTTGGAACCTTAGGAGTTCATTAATAGTCATGGTGATGACCCATATGCTCTAAGAATGGCATTGATATGGGTGAACAGTCCTGCAGGAAAGATTGAGTGCTACCAAGTTCATGAAAACTGTGGACAATTCTGCATCACATGAAGAGGGTCATTATAACCTGAAATTGCCCTTTAGGAAGGACAGTGTATCTCTGCCAAATAACTTCTCTGTGGTGGAGCAAAGGATACGTGGCCTGAATAGGAAGTTCCAGAGCAGTGAACTGTTTTATCAGGAGTACGAAGCTCACCTCAATGATGTGATTGCAAAGAGCTATGCAGAGCAAATACTGTACCTACACAGGTGATGCCCTCAAAGGAAGATGATTTACCCATCAACTCTTGGAAGCTGTCAACCTCACTGGCACATTGCTTGCAGTATACCATAACTAAGAAGTATTGCATATATAATATTTCATCTTCATGAAAATGATCCCTGACTTTGGATTCATTCACAGGCAAAAAGAGCTCTTTCATTCCCGGCTCCTCCTTAAGTCCCAGCAGAAAATCCTGTAAGTCCCAAATCCATTCTTGTTTTACATTACAGTATGGGCGCCTAGTTCACCAAAGCTGAGGTCAACGTAATGAGAGAATGGAAAAACTGACTTTTGTCTTTCTCTTATTCATTCTTTCATTTTAACTGTGATGAATTTAACATGTTGAGATCCAATTGTACATGAAAAGCCTCCCCGCATCAGCCATACTTTCCAGGTTTGTTAACTC
Source organism: Hippoglossus stenolepis (assembly GCF_022539355.2). Classification (NCBI taxonomy): domain Eukaryota; kingdom Metazoa; phylum Chordata; class Actinopteri; order Pleuronectiformes; family Pleuronectidae; genus Hippoglossus; species Hippoglossus stenolepis. The sequence continues at coordinate 8,633,227 of NC_061490.1, forward strand.
AGTTGAGTAACTTTCCCATAGAAATGCAGCCATATGTGATAAGTGCAGCTGCACTTCCTTCTGCAATTTGATGACTGCGGCTGCTCTGCCACGCTTCTGTAGTTTCCATCTCCTGTCAGCCTACTTTCCCACCAATAATGAAAACTTCCAGCTTGGATTGGTGAGGCCCTTTCCCAAACTGAGATGATTTTAACCATTCATTCTCAGACAAAGTGAATGAAGACACCACTCTCATACAACAGGTGAGTTTGTGATGTGTGTATAGTACTCTGGAAGTTGACTGAGTCATCACTATTTCACTGCTCTGTCATCCAAGGACGAGCCTGCTGCTGTTTGACGTATGGGTTTTTATGGCTGATATTCCTATTCCAGGAATGATGCATGGACTTTTTTTGACACATTTGTGGCACCTCTGCTGTGTGATACCCTGCTGGCCTACTGGTCTGTAAAGTAAAACAACTATAGGAGCAGGGCTAAGCTTACCATCGTCAGAAACATGGTATAAATGGATCTGGATGTGAAACATCACACGTGAACACCCACCACCATCTGGATGACACCTCGGGTTCTCTACTGCAAGGAACTAGTTAAGGGGACGCCCGCTCAAGCCCAATGCTGCGGGCCAGCTAAAGCAGGAAACATGTACAGTTGTTAAACTTCAATAAATGCAATAAATGCCAAAAAGTGGTAAACAAAAATCCAAAATCCAGATACATTGAACAAATGTGGTTTACACAAAACAAAGAAACACAAGGAAGTAATATTTGGGAAAACAGATGTACTTTCATTTGCATTAATCTGAAACTGATCTGAAATCTGAACAGATTTTTGCTGTTGATTGTTATCATAAGGTTTATACTAAGTATATCAGTAGACATTATACATAATTGCACAAAATGAATCCATGTGAAGTGGAAAAGAAAAAGAAACATGCTATGTATTTTTACAGGGTGATTGTCACAATGCAATAATGACATGACGGCAGCAAGTCATGTCTAGTTGTTTGTTTGCTTGTTGTATATTTTTATATTGCATGAACGAAACGGCCCTGGGAGATCAACGTGTAAGGCATTTGATATCATCACTGTGTTTTAATGGAAAACAAATAGCACGGGTTGACTGCTTTGTTCCTACTGAGGATTACAATTTACTTTAAGTACTTTCAGACGTGCAATGAAATAAAGAAAATCTGCGCACATTCTCTGGAGGGTCTGTATGTGAGAACTCAAATGTCCAAGTAGGAGTCTCCTGAGTTTCTCTGCATAGTAAAAACTCCAGAGAATGTACGAATGAGCCGATGTGAGAACTGGTAATCCTCAGTAGAAATTGACTACAAACTACACAGATTTAGCTCGACTGATGACTCCATCCTCAGCCTGGTATCTGTTTAAAGAGTGTTGTTCCGACATTGATGGACTGCAGAGGCTCCCACAGTCAGAAAGGTTGAATTCAATTATTATTTGACAATAATATAAATCATTTTCTGATAGCAAAACTTTATCGTGAATGTATGGATGCCCAAGGCCCAACACAGTCAATAAAAACAGACTCCCATCTGTGACAATTGCAGGACTGGAAGATGAAAGGCTTCATTCCATAGAGTCCTGGCATTTAGTTTAGTACATAGGCCTACTTTTATTAGGGGAAATGCAGTAGTCATACCAGGGATCTCATGTAGCAGCTCAGCAGGAGGCACACAAAGGACACGCCGCCTGTGTCAACAACACACACGCAAGAGCTGCCGTCATGTGCTGACCCAGGCTTTATAGTAATAGATGTCAAGGTCAAGGTAACCTTAACCTAATGTTCAAATATTATGTGCAGTCATTCTTCAATGACTCAATACTTCAATACTTTTGATCTGAATCTTACCCTCCTACCTTGAACCAATATATAATGTATGGCTGCTCTCCTCCCTGTGCCTGCCCCCTTCCATACATCAGAACCCTCTGCCCAGTCCCTACCTTACCCAAGCCCATACTTGTGTGCCCCCCTCTGTTAGGTCGTTGGGTTTATCCCTGGCTTGGCCCGTCATGCTGATGGACAGGGACAGTTGGATTTCCTGGCGTCAAATCAAAGCCAGCACTTGGCCTGAAAGACAACGCTCCATTCAATAAGGGGGTCCATCCCACAGGGAAGATCAAGGAGTTATTCAATCCACTGCTGCCTCTCTCACATAGCCTGAAGAACACACACACGCACACGCACGCACGCACGCACACGCACGAACACACACACACACACAGAGAGAGAGAGAGAATCATATATACTTTTTTAATGGAGAGGCACACAGCATCAATGTACAAAAGAAGTTGGCTGCGTGACAAAGATATCATGGTTGAGCATGATCTGAGCTTACATCTGTCTAATTTAGCTGAGTATCAGGATCCTACAACAATAAACAGTAGCTATGTCGGCTTCACTGAGGAAGCTCCACATCCTCTTACACCCGCATGTATTCCATCCGCTCTGGCAGAGGCACTTAATCTGCATGATGATGCTATCAACTCATTTAAGGCAGATTTCATGCAGAAATACTTCATGCATTGCTGTCAAACCAAACCAATATTAAAAAGGCAATAATCAAAATAATGTTTTTTAACATTATCATGTTAGTCACATGAAACTGATATTTTGTTCTTTGTCCGCTTCAGGGGTGTGGTGGTCCTGCTGAGCCCTGGAGAGTGGAAGTCAGCCTCATTGTTAAACATCTGAAGTGTCAGGTTGAAAAAGGTAGTAGTAACCCTTCATAGTAGCAGTAGTAACCCTTAATAATGAACAAGGCAGCTTGAATTGGTTTCGCCAACTGCTTATTAACTCCTGCGCTGAAGAACAGGAAAAACAACAAAGAACATATCCTCCTCCTTTAGCCAATCCCAGATCCTCTCTTTGACTCAGATTCCTCTCATTGGTTGCTGACATGGGTGACATGCTTCCCAGCTTATCACCTAGTGTCACATTCTCATACGATCCCTTATTTTCACTAACGGCAGTAACATTCCCTTGGATCCACTGATCTTGAACATATAGCAACAGCAAGCACAGCAAAATTAAAATTGTAGTGACAATGTGCAAGGGGGTAAATCCAGTTTCCAGGGGAACAGGACAGAGCGTTTGTAGAGAACCCAGTAGATAGTGTGGCTGAGGGCGCTGGCAGAGCTTGACGAACTGAACCAGGGAGCCTCTAAAAAGCATAGAAGACAAAAGGCCTCGGACAGGAGGTTCTATACAGCAGGTGACGATTGAGAGATGAGGAATCAGGTGCAGTGAGTAACTGACAGGGAGGAGCAGGAACTCAAACACATGTCCAGCCATCTAAAGCCATGTGAAGGCTTCTGGGGGAAACAGAAACTAATTTAGAGCTTCAAATTCTAATATGTGCAATTACTGATATACTTAGTAGAAACCTTATGATAACAATCAACAGCAAAAATCAATTCAGATTTCAGATCAATTTCAGTCCAGTTCCTAGGACAAAGTGCTTTACTATAGCATAGCATCCACATCAATGTAACTTTTGCATATTTTTATTATAATATTTATATAGTCACTCTATCACTTAAAAGTGCTATGTTAAATAAATAGGGCTTCATATTTAGTGAAACCTTTCAACAGTTGTCATTTGTTTAGTCATATCCTGTGAAAACATTATAAACCTTGGTGGAGGTATGCACTCTACTGTGTGCTAATCCCTTTGTAAGACATCAAAATATATGACCTTTGACCCCTACGCAGTGAATACTGTGACCTGTGGTCTGGTGTTGATGATATCTTTCGATTTCCAGTATTTATGGTGACATGATGACTCCTGAGCCTGCTCTAGTTACTGAATGAACAACAAAATAAGATGTAGTTGAAAACTCAGAAAAGCTGTTGAGTGGACCTCTGATCTTCAATTATTGTAGAGAACAGCCTGCATTTTGCCATCCAACACTCACAGACATTTACACTTCTCAGAGGTCATCTCCTCAGTGTGGAATCAACTGCCAGCTTGTTGGAATGTGTGTGTGTGTGTGTGTGTGTGTGTGTGTGTGTGTGTGTGTGTGTGTGTGTGTGTGTGTGTGTGTGTGTGTGCTCCACATGCACACACCCTGGCCAACTGAACCTGCGTACTGATGTGGTCTGACCGCAGAATGAAAATGTGGTCCTCATTTGCGGAGAGCTGAGTGTTGTTCTCTGCAGCTCTGTGCAAACTAAGAGTTAAACGCATGCAGTGGTTTGCTTTGGATGTGCTGGCTGGCTTCCCATAATGATAATACCAGATCACTATTACTACAGTGCCTAGTAACCCTCCCCATTATATTCCCATCCAATACACATTACGGATGGGAATCTCCAACTTGATTCCAGTTTATTTCCTTTACTTTTTAATAATTGTTGGTTTTTATCCCAAGTAGGATTTTACACACATCTTTGATGTAACACAGGGTCACTGGAATCAAATGTTCTCATCCCTTAACTCTCACAGACACACACTCACACACGCACACACACACACACACACACACACACACACACACACACACACACACACACACACACACACACACACACACACACACACACACACAAGCTCTTAATGTCCCAAGTCTTGATTGACACATCTTTATTGTAGAGCTGGAACCTCCAATCGTCGTTGTCCAATCCAGTGTGAGGGTTCACACATACTGTTTAGTATGTCTCTTTTATTTTTTACTGTATAATAAATAATTAGTCATTCTTACTTGTTTGTCTCCACAAATGTATTTGGTGTCTTTACAGTAAAATGTCTTTGTAAAATTAGATTTCTTATCAGTGTACAGAAGTGGTCTTTTGTGTTGGGTTTGATCAATATATACCTATATGTGTACTGCTATAACAATATCTCTAAAAAGATAAACCAAGACTTTATCTTTAGAAAAGTAAGATGATAAGTGTTTTAGATTGTGCACAAGTATGTAACTGATTCAAACATCATCAGATCATATGAATTATGTGTTTGCTTTCAGAATTTTTTTTTTGACAAAATGAGCCCTGTATTCAAAAAAGTGCTTTTGCAATTGTAGAAAAACTAACAAGATCCACGGATGAATGCTAATGTGAGTGGTGAGCTGCTGGATTCTGCCCCTTTGCAGCTGGATTGGATCTTTGAGTCTGAGCTGCTTAGCTGTCAAGATTTCATGATATCAAAGGTTTACACTGATTGTTTGAACTTTAAATGTCAGGTTTAAGTTTTGTGCCTGTGAGACAGTGTGCGTGTGAGAACCCCGTTTTCTCTGTGAAATATTCATCACTTTCCAAGGATTTTTCCCCCAAAATAATAGTGTTTGTGTAGGTTTCCATCCACAGCGTAAGATTGACAAATTCAGATCCACAAATGCACAGATGACGATTTCTTCTTACAAACACCACTTTTGCACAGAAATGCAAGAATATATATATATATATATTTTTTTTTTTCTTTGGGCAAGATGCTGAACTCCAACTTGCCTGGCTGTGCTGACAGTGTGTGAGTTTTGTGTGATAGAGAAAGTGTTTTGAGTGGTGATCAAGACTAGAAAAGTGCCACATAAATACAGACCATCTACCATTTAACCTGCTTCGTCTTTGTGGTGTTTGCATGTTCTCCCTTAATGGATTTTGTCCCACAGGCCAATGACACAGAGCTTGGTTAACTGGGGATTTGTCCATGTATCTGTGACTATCTGACAACTTGTCCAGCGTCTATCCTGATCAGTGTCAACTGGGAGAAACCCCAGCCCCCTCGAAGATAAGCTAGTTAGGATAATGGGTGGACCGACTATTTTTACTTCATGGAGTGGCCATGTCTTATTTGTTTTTTCTGTCATCCAAAACCAGACATTTCCATTTTGTTTATTCTTACTCTCCTGTTTTCTTCTCTTTTAAATTTTCAGGCCACTTCATTTCAAAGCGTTTTGTGTTCAGGCTCAATACAATAAAGTGAACTTGACTTATACGCCAGACAGACAGGCAGGCAGGCAGTCTGGCGCTGGAGGGATTGAATGTCCGGGGCTCCAGGGCAGCCTTCCTGCCTTTTTCTCTTTTGTGATATCTCCAAGATGCCTGTCAAACTTTAGAGGAAGGCAGCATTGAGGAAAGAAAGAAGGGGGGGGAAAAAACTCACTTTGTACTGAGGTTGTCAGCAATACTTCTTTGTGCCCCCCTTTCTGAAGGAAACACAAAGAGAGTCACTAATCCAGAGCTCAAAGAGCGCTAGCCTTCCTGTGTAATTACAGAAGCAACACAATACTCTGTCCTATGAGCTATTACTGCTGCCACACGAGACGCAGGGCGAGCAGAGCCAAAGGTGGGGCGGGCAGGCACAATGGACCAGACCGAGATGGTATCAAGTTCGGTCAAATTACTATTAAAGGAATGCCTTGGCATCCAAACACACAAACACACTGGCTCACACACATTGTGTAGTTAGACATGAACTTTCTATCCTCAGCCCAATCTCTGAGATTCTTCTCTCTGCTGATGGAAGCCAGTGCATTGCTGAGTGCTGATGTCACAGTCACCTCTCTCTAATTTTGTGTTATTTTGTGCCGGCAGCTGCAGCTGAGTAACCAAAATCTCCAAATTGCTTTTCTCTCCAGGGACAGTGAGCCCTTTCACCCTGGAAATCTGTGCTCGCCCTGTTGCACAGTCACAGGCCTTTCACAGGAGCTGCCTGCTGCATGGCCGAGGACAGAGGGCCCTTTTCAGCTGCTGTGCAACATCCAGCAGGGCTTCAACGCAACCTCTCACATCACAGTTGTGGTGGCTGTATGTGCAAGTCAGATATTGCCGCAGGAATCTGATTAGATTCAAGGTTGGAGCCAAAGACAATCATTTAGACTCCATGTTCCAGCTCTTCTGTGGCAGCTTGACTCCGTCTGCAAGAAAACTTCACACCTCTGCGCCACAGATGTGAAATTTGAGTTTGGGACATCAACAGTGAGCTGAGGGACATTTGAGGTGATATTTGAGGACACAATAAAATCAGGGAATGTGTTTCACAGTAAGGTAAACCATAACAACACACCACATTACAAGCTGCTCAAGAGAAGTAGATCCTCACGCTGTAGATATATCTAATTCAAATCTGATGATACTGCATATGACAATGTGTATCCCTGTCCAACCCAGGACAGATTTGCTCTGCTCAACATGATCACCATTAACCAGGATGATGAAACACCCCAGTCGAGATGCTGAGTTATAATTCGTGGTGGTCCAGATTATGATTGGGAACCAGTGCCAAGCTCTCCTCTGGTCTTCTCCCCTGGACAGGAACCACACAGAGCTGGAACCACACGCTCTTTATTTATCATTGGTCAGCCATGCAGGCGAAATCCCTCATACAGAGCGTGGTGGAAAGCCTCATTCCAGAGCTGACACAACCTTACTGCTCCCACTCCCATTTCTCTGGATGCCACAAATCCCATCTCTCTCATACTCTCAGCATCATGGTGTAGCCAGGGATTATGTTTTGTAAAATCTATAAAACTGGTATAAGTGGTGTCACTCTCACACAGGTGAAGGAGCAGAGTTGTGGTTTCAGAAGTGGTGGGCACACAAACTAGTGTCAAGATTTTGAAATTCTTCAAATTATATGATGTTCCAGAAAATTAATAAACTTTTAAAACTTTTTAAACAGCCAAAAACCAGTTAAGTCCCGTTTAAATGACTAATGACTCTTAAAAGTACAATATTCCAATACAGTATTGAACGATATTCACATTACTGTATCTGTATTATTTACATCTATCAGTTATCATACACAAACTCTTGATTCTCTGAGGTGATTGATTCTGATGATGTGTGTTACATAGATAATAAATCCGATGTAATAGTTATAGATCCAGTGCCTGTGCAGCATATAAACATATACATGTGTGCTGCAGCAGTCTGATTAAACATCACTTCAACAACAGAGAAAACACACAGAACACTGAGTTCCCTTGAAACTTAAATAATTTATTTACCAATGAAACACCACAACAATACTGTGTTACAATACAGCATAGTGGATCACAATAACATCATCATTATCATCATTAAAACAACAACAAATACACATAAAAAATTACAGCTCTATCGTGACAGAGTTGGTGCCTAGCCTTCTTTCCTGCTACTCAGTAAGTCCACTGGCACTAAACACGGCCAGGGTCAGGACACCTACATTAACACTTCTTATTTGATAAGGGGGGGAAGGGAGGGCAGACTAAATAGGAAAAACTAGATTTTTTAAAATAGGAAAAATTAAAACAGCATCAGTGCAATGGTTTATTTTTTAATTAAAGAAACAAAAAATAATGACTGACCGACAGCTCTTGCAGTGTAGAGGGTGAAATCAAAGTTTTCTGTTGGCAAGACAACACACTGATGACACTACCAAACATTACTAGAGTGACAGGTGGCAGGATCGTATCATTAAATAGTTCATTTTGATTCATTAAATAATCCCCCCTTCACAAGTCCCCCTCACCACGACACTTCCTTGTCACTGCTTTGCACTGTTAATGTATCCTGGACTTAGCCCAGCCCAAGATTGTAGTGATTGGTCGGAGAAATAAAAACAAGCCAGAGATTTATTTGCCCCTATAGCAGAATGATAATGGCTGCAGCCAGATCGTTCTCCAGAGATGTGGAGACAGGTCTGAACATGCCACAACTTTTTACTTGACATTCAAACTATTGTTTGAACATGGGTCACATTTAGATATTGAGTCTGAAATGATCAGTTGGCAGTACCTTGTACATTTTGAAATACCAAATGTTTGAAAGTAAAAGGTAAAGGTGCAACTGTTTGTTAACTTGTTTGCTGACTGACACAGGTGTTATGAATGATACCACAAATATTACATACTGTAAAATTAGGTGAGTTGCTTCGAACATATTACTGGAATTATTACCCTGCACGCCTGCATAGCCAGAAGCAGGGGATTGTTTTATTACCCCTGTGTGTGTGTGTGCGTGTGTTTATAAAATTTTGATTACCTATTTAGGACCTTTTCCAGCATAATCACTGACCTAGTCAGGACCAGCAGACCTCATTGGGACCAAGGCCCAGCCCTAATGAGGCTAAGTGTTATTTCTGAGGTCTTGGTTAAGGGTAGGGATAAGGTTTTGGTTAGGCTGTCCACCATGAATGGAAGTCAATGGAAAGTCATAATAAGGATAGCTGCGCAAACCTCTATGTGTGTGTGTGTGTGTTTGTGTGTGTGTGTTTACAATATAACCAAAACACACATGGACGGATTTTTTCAAAACTTGGTGGTTATGTTACATGGGAGGTTACCTCCAAAAGTTAAACTTTTGCAGACCATCAGTCGAAATTTAAGATTAACGAAAATAAAAATAAGAGACAATCCAAAGCTTATATGGATCAAAAGATTATTCCGTCATCTTGATGTCACATGACAAGTGATGTCATGAGAAGTCAGAAAATTACTTAATGCAGCTCAAAAATGCATCTTTCCAAGTAGTTCTGCATCCGAAGGAAAAATAGACACGACCAAAAGTTTACATCGATCAAAAAATAAATAATGATCATTGGGTAGGAATGACATCATCATCCCTATGAAGTCCGAAAATGACACCATATAGTGTGGCAATTGTTTTTGTAACCAATAACTTTAGCAAGATGATCTGCGTCTTATTCAGATTAGCCAATCATTCATCAACATATGGTATAAATGACAATCCCACCTATTCTTTCATTTTCACTTATTAGGTTTTTATAAGCATCTTAAACATAATGGAATGGGAAGATGTTGAAAACGATGGATACAAAACAAAGACAAACACAGAGATGAGAATGTGGTGTGACTGCAGATGGTGAATTGGGGGAGAGGGGGGTGAAGTGGTGGGTGGTTGTTGGGGTGGGGCAATGTCTTTTTCAGGACAAATAGACGCTTATTATTTATACTTCCAGTGTTAGCCTTACTCTCGTGTCTCGGTGTGACAAGTTTCTGAGGTGGTGCATGTTGACAGGGCCTTCAGAATGCCAAAGGATATACCAGTACAAAAGCCCTGTCCGTGTAACTGCATGTATGTATGTATGTATGTATGTATGTATGTATGTATGTATGTATGTATGTATGTATGTATGTATGTATGTATGTATGTATGTATGTATGTATATGTATGTATGTATGTATGTTGTCACATTTAGTCCATGCCTTTGATACCACTGCAAAATCTAAAGATTATATCCTAAAATTTGTTTATTAAAGAATTAGGAAATATGTATTTTAACAGCTGAAAAAAAGAAACCCTGCATGTAAATAAGGACTTCCTTTGAATGACCCAATAGGTGAATTTCTTTTCGGTTTAGTTTGGCTGATGACTATGCTTTGTATCAACTAGTTCATCACACCATCAACTGGTTCCCATTCCATTTAATCGGGTTTAGAAATACCGCGGTTGCTAGAAGGATATATTTCAACAATAAATCTGAACCCCTGTTATACTTAATGAAAAGCTCCTCATGTCATATGTAATTTTATTTAACTTGCTGTAGAATAAATATTTATTGTTTGATTTGTTTGGTCTCATAAAAAAATTATCCCAAATTCACTAATATCCTCTTTGGAATTGTTCTAAAGAAAGTTCCTAAAAAACCCTACATCAGATTCACGACGTGTCTTTAAACTGCAGAATTGTTCTCACTTGTTCTTACATTGATGAATCCCACTGTCCTCATAAGTTGAAAGCATGAACCAGTTATTCCTATAAGCTGAGGTAAACGGCGAGAAATCACAGAAATATAAAGGGAAATTTAAGGAGTCAAGAATGCCTAAACGAAAATCTAAAGATGTTGGCGCATCGGATGTTAAAAGACGGTTATGTTTTATAGCGTCGGCAATGGATATAAAATAAAGCTAAATGAGACGCATACACACATACATACATGCAGTAAAAGCTCTATTGGGAGAAAGTGGCAAAGCTGATGACGTAAAAAAAAGGGATTTGATCTCAAATCTGAACTTAAAAGAAATATTGTCAAACACAGAAAAGAGAAGGGGGAAAGGAAAAGGTAAGGGGAGGGGGACAGGATGTCCAGAGTTATCTGAGCTGGACGAGCGCTTGGGGACCATCACTGGAAACACAGCACTCGCGGGCGTACCGTCAGCTGAGCATCTGGACTAGAGCGTGGATACCTGCATAATTGGGTTTGAAAAATAAATTTCTTCTTATGAACGGTTGGTTGGAAAGAGGCCCAATGAAATTGAGACTTGTGCAGCACTGAATGGCTGCTCTGGCTCTCCTCCAGGAGGGGGTTTGTTGGGTGTAAAAAAGCTGCATGTTGATGTTGGATGGCCAACAGCTCTTGACGATTGGACAGCCAAACATTACACTACAACCTGCTGCCTCGACCTGGACTCAGCCCGACCTGCTTTTATCAATATTAGGCATTGTGAACCTATGCCACCGACATAGTCCAGCGCAACTCTGTTTATTTCAGCCTTAAAGCATTGGTATCAAAGTCAGGTTTCTGGAGAAGCACTGATCATGTGTGTTGTGTACTCAATGAAGTACCACTGACTTGTTCTGTAATTCACACCCCTCCTGACTTTGCCTCTGTGTAAACACTGTACAGTAGAGTCATGGCTTGACTGTGTGTATGTCCTGTGTGTGTTTGTTTGTGTGTGTGTGTGTGTGTGTGTGTGTGTGTGTGTGTGTGTGTGTGTGTGTGTGTGTGTGTGTGTGTGTGTGTGTGTGTGTGTGTGTGTGTGTGTGTGATGAGGCAGGGGGGATAGTGTTGATGCTGGCCTGTTTGGGTTTCTAGCTGCACTTGCAGGACTTGACCTTCATATTAGAGAGCTGTTCTATTTTGGGGGTCTTGCCGATGTAGTAGAGGATGGTGAGGGGCTCCAGGTCCTGGGAGACGCAGCAGGGCGATGCTGAAGCTTCAGGGTTGATGGTGTTATAAAGGCCTAATACCTAGAGCAGAAAGATTACCATCAGGAATATAGTACTACAAGTTTACATTCAAGTTACTAACTGATCCCACAGACTGATACCTTGACCCTATCCCCCATACACTACCTTTGAATGCTGCGTGTCAGCACTCCATAGATATGGACATGCCCCGGCACAGAAGTTGGCCTCATATCCCTTTGGCTCATGGATCCACCTCCAGCCCAGGTCCTTCTTAAAATCGATGTAGAGTGAGCGCAAGCAGCAGTTGTCCTGCACATTTCTACAAAGAGATGCAGCAGGGAGGTTAGTCATGGTGACAAGTTCCTGTTTATACAAATAGTTTGTACTTTCTTTTGTATGTGCGGTCATCATTTCTATCAGTATAAATCACTGTAGTCAAGGTTACTCCTGCTTTTTGAATTTTCCATATCTGTTAAAGGAGACATATTGTGCTTTTTTCAGTTTTTCCCTTTTCCTCTAGTGTGTTATGAAGGTTTTTGTGTATGTAAAAGTTCTGTGGTGAAGGGAGCTCCTCTCCCACACAGAAAACACTTCTCCAGAGGCTCCTGCGATGCCTTGTCAGTGGCCTGGCTGATACCACTGTGGAGTCATGATGTCATGTCATAAATCTTGAAAATGGACACCTAGCCATGCCCCCTAACAAAGCCGAGTAAAGCGAGAGCACAAGACGACATTTCCTATAAACAGTGGAAGTGGTTGTCCAATCACAACAGTGGGTGCCAGTCGGTTCAACCAGAGCCGACTAGGCCTTTTAGGGAGGGGGGCCTCTCAGAGACAGGGGCTAAAATCAATGGTTTCAGACAGAGGCTAAAAGGGGAGCTGCAGCAATGGACAGTATGTGCGAAATTATGCATTCTCTGAACAGTCCATGTGAACTTTTAAACAAGTAATAATCTAAATTTAAACTATGAACCTAAATATATGAGCAGAATGTGTCTCATTGAAATTTTAAAAACACTACATTATGCACAACATGCACTGTCTCCTGACACACACTGTGACATAGACCAGGACTGCAGTCAAATGTGACTCTGTCAGTTGTGTGTTGTTTCTGTTCAGAAAGGTGATTGTGTGTGTGTGTGTGTAATGACACTAAGAGTAAGTCCCAGGTTATTACTTGGAGCAGTAGGCGGCATCCAGGGCCCTCTTGGATCTATGGTTCTTGTGCCGGGACTGGGACTCCAGCCGGTATGAAGGGAGAAGCATGAGGAGAAGGTGTGGAGCCCGGGCACTGTGCCGCCGCTTCTTAAATACCTTTAGGTCACCGCCATGAATGAAGCTGTCGTCAATACCTGCAAATACACAGAGTTATCAATGAGCTGCATCTCACTGCATACAAGGACATGTGTTAATCAACAGATCAAAATATCCGATTTAAATGAATCAAGGAAGTGTGTGGTAAAAGAATCTCAATGAAGAAATTAATGAATGAAATAGATCATGTTGAAGATCTAGTCCCAGTAGATCTGTGTGTTTCAAAAACCTAAATAAAAAATGTATTCATAAATTATACAACTTGCAATATTCAAAATGTTTTTTAACAAATCCCATGTGCAGATGTAAACCAACAATTCATGCCTCCTACTAAATTGTGCATAGCGTTAGTTCTGGCAGGTCACAAAGTCAAGCTCAGCTACAATCAAGAACGTCAGCTGACAGCAGCAGATTTCCATGCATTCAATTGGCAAAGCTCATATTGTGCACTCGCTCTACTCTTCCTGCTTCCACTGCAAGCCACTTCACAACCCTCCTCCACCCCAGCACCTCCTTTTCATACTGAATCTGACATAATCAGCATTGTGTGTTTTCATTGATGCCTGCTCTGTTTTGTCTTTTAGCTGCTGCTCTCCCTGCCTGAATTTCCTTGAAGACTGATGGCAGGGTAGAGAGGTGTGCTGTCCCTACCTTAGACTTTCCTACCTATGCATGTGGAAGGGCAGGTAGGTCTCAAAATAGAGCCATACCATCAAATATACCTTATTGCAATTATTAAAATGAAACACATTTTCACAGAAGTGATACTGAAGTATATGCCAGAATCAGAAAATAGAACTCTGCAGGAAAATTGCTTTGTTGTAATTATAACCCTAATAATTAGAAAAAGAAAAACTACTATAAATAGTAACAATATTGAAAAAAAAATTACACTTGAAATGTGCAGAAAGTGAAGGACCTTACTTTCTGCACATTAGTGGGTGTCAGACCTCTGACATTGTTTACAGCAGGGTCCTGTCGCTGTTGTGTAGAGCAATACATTAACTAGAAGATGTTGCTTGTGGTTGCCAGTTTATGGAGATTGGAGGGCCAATAACAACCAAGCTGGTGTGTGATAACTCTGTGGAAATATAGTATGGACATAAGACCACAGCTAACTGGTCAATGTCTGGGCAGCTGCAGAATATGGCTACGGGTTATCGCCCTCAACCACACACAAACCCAACTTTCCATATCCAGTCCAACCAATGAGTGATAAGTGTTATCTATAGATATAAGATCTTTACCCCTCACTGCTGTTAAAATCAAATATAGATGTTACCTAGCCATAGCAGGACAGGATAGGATAGGAAATTTAGACAGGACATTCTAATGCATTGCTGGCTTTGGTCTATCGATAGGATTCCTTGATAATAACAAAACATAGAATAACACCAGCGTTATGTTATTAGACTTGGACAACAATTTACAATTATTTGAATCATATAACCTGCAAACCGTGCCTCCAATTCTTCACTCTTGTTGGGAATAATGTAGTTATTTGACGGCACAAATGTGCAGCAGGGGCAGTGCAGGCTGATCTTGAATCCACTGTTTCTGTCTTTAGAGAAAAAAAGGTCACGATGAAATTATGTCAGAATGTGACATGTGAGGTGCGTGATGAGGACGAGCGACAGTGATGAAGGAAATATGCACTCACCTCTGTGGTTCAGCCATTCACTCACTGCCTCTGTGACGTCAAAGGACAGCCACTCTCCCTCTGTTTGCGTCCGCACCACCTTGCTGTCAATATACCGCTGTGTTGGGGAAGTCAGATCTTTGTGTCCTAAAATCTGCGGGGCAAACCAGAAGTGTAATAGGTCAACGTTGTGGCACAGACAATCTTAAATTCTTTAAATTAGTACACCTAAACTTCACTTGGACAGTTGAGAATGATGCCACACAATCAGGTGCGACAAATGTAGAAACTCTTTAATAGGTCTTAGTGGATAAGGAGAACTTGTGAGTGGAAGGATATGCAGGATATCTAGCCCTCCTGTTTCTTGGCATTCATGCTCCACATAGTTCATTATTTACCTCCATGTTCACCTCTAACCGCTGAACTTTGGTTTCCAGCACTGCAGTACTATGTAGAAATTTGTGGTAGTCATCTATGGAAAAGGGAGGGGGGTATCTTCCCGCTAATTAGCTTTGGCTAAGGACAACATATCCAGTCACTGGAGCAACAGCACTGTTGGAAAGCGGGAAGCCTAACATTGGTGAGATGGATATTATTATTATGATGTCATTATTGAGAGAAGAAAATGACTAGTGGAGCAGATAGGATGAGAACAAAAAGGCCATAGATGCAGCTAAATGTTACTAAATATGCAACATGTTCTCAAACGAGAACAGGAGAAAGCTCAAACTCTCTTGATATTGAGCAAATAACACAATTTGACAAGACAAAAAAAACCTCCATGCAGAACTTACCTTTTTATGTTAGAACTGGGCTGAAAACATTCAAACTATACTGTAATTTTGTGCACTGGTGCTACAACCTCCCCCCCCTGAGGCTGTAGATCAACAAAGCCTCATATGCTTGCTCTTACTATCCTTGCACACCTCCCAAGTTTTTTATCTTGGCATGCACAGCGTGTATAGCACAACATGAGCTGGAGGCAAAAGTCTGTTAACTGCTCTGTCTCTACAAAAATCTCTATGACCCCCTCATTAATGAGGCAGCATAGGGATTCCCAGATGGCTCCTGGAGGGAGACTACAGAGACTGTTGGTAAAGATGAGGCATTCTTCAGGAAACTATGGAAAAACTTCTGTGACCACAGAAGTGTGCACAAGTCTGGGGTGTTCCTGGAAGAAACAAGCCGGTGCCAAAACTATTCTGTGTTTCTTCCTTTTTGCCTTTTTCTGGTGGTGTGGTTGTATTATTCTGGCCAGTCACCATGCCTCAAGTGAGAAAGGCGAGAGCACCACAGTTGGCCTGCACAATAATCAATCAGTCAAGCGTAACTGCAGCTTCAATCAATGCCATACCAACAGGCAGTATTTTAGAACGAGCAAACAGACTTCACCAGATCAACCACGGTGGTTAGAAATGCTACTGTCTCTTCTCAATATTTGTATTTTCAGGTTCTTTTGGAACTTTGTCTGTGTTGCTGATTTTGTTAATGTGAATTATTTTTATCCAACATCCAGCCATGCCTGAAATATCACCATGCTCCTCCTGCTTTGCTCAGCCTGCCCTACTTTGTTCCTGGCTCTTCTGTTTGGATCCTTGTTTCGTGGCCTGTCAGTTGATCACTGGGAACTGAACTGGAACACTTTTAGATTCCCAGCCTGCTTCTCACATTTTCACTATCATTACCACTATTTTTAATATGAATACTTTAAACTGCTTCTGTGTCTGAGTCTTGGTTTCAGCACATACTCTCCAGCCCAACACCTGTAGCCTAACTGTCAACTGCCTGTTCCCGGCTCACAGTTGCAAAGCTTGTCAGGGCTCAACAGTGCAACCGTGTCACTGGGAAAAAGCTGCCTCATCTCACTTCTCCCCCCCACTGCACCAGCATGTACCATGCTCACCCATAAAATCATTGAGCTGGAAAAAATAATCTATCAACTTCATGAAAGACAAGAGGATGGATTGTTGACACTTGCAAAGCATCACTTAGATGTAATGAGCCCCTGAGTGACACAAACCTGCTTGAAAATAACAGCACCATGGATCTGGATATATGCCATTGGCTAAACGAGGGTGTAAGACTTAAGACCTCCTCAACAACTCTGAGCTATGGAAAGACATTTTCTGGGATGAGGGAAGAATCAGAAAGCCGACCCCCAGATGCCTCAAACCAAATCCCCTGCCCAGTTCAACTAAGACAATACCACTGATCCTTTCCAGCCCTCTCTTTCCTCCTTGCCTGTCAGGGATATCTCACACTAGCTCAGGATGCAGACAAAAAGGCATCGACAAGCTGTTACAATGTGGCACCAAAAGTTCGTGAAAAGCAAGGAACACCTCCCGGCAGTCAGCATTCCAGGGCATGTTCACATCTAGGTCCTACCCACGCCACCCCCCACCCTGTCTCATGCCTCCCTCTGATTTCTGGGTATGGACCCACCACTGCTGATGTGGCACTCCCCGCACACCAAGAAGCAGCCCCAATGTCTGCCATTCCTTTCTTTACCAGAATAAGGAAGAAGAAAGTGTTCTCAAAGCTCTTTGTCATACACAAGTGATTTTGTTTCATCTGAAAACCTTGTCTTTATGTTCTTTACTGACACCTGGTTCAAAGCAGATGGGCACAGCTTGTTTGATTATGATCTTATCATCTCCCCCAGACCATGTGGTCTTGGTTGTGGGCTAGGTGTTATTTTCAAAAAGACCTTTAAGTGTGTTCAGTTATACGTTTAGATGATCTCTCTTGTTTTGAGACCCTTTTCTTTAAAGTACAATTCACTTAAGATAGCATTGCTCCTCTTTACTGTTCACTTAAATCCAATTCTCCTCCTGTATTGTTTTGGATTACTGAAATGATCCATTGTATGACAATGGAGTAAAGGAAGTCTGAGAGACAGCGAAAGAAATCGAAACTCTGTGCACTACAAGCATATGGATGTTTTTTATGACATTCTTATAACAGTAAAGTAAAGGATACAAGAGAAAGATATATTTCAACACTCAGCGACCTCTGCCCCCTAAATGCAGACTGTGAAATGTTTTTTTTAAACTTTTTTATTTGTATGATTCAGGACATGGGATCGAACAGGTGTCTGTACCTGGTAGAGCTCGATGCGCTGCTCAGACACTCGGGCCACAGGGTTTTGAAGACGGAAGATCCTGAGCTCAGCCTTCACCAGGTTGGATGCATTCTTCTCCATAGAGGAAACATCAAATGTCAGCCGTCTGAAGTAAGGGTTGAAGTGAGTCGCAGAGATGACATCTACAAAAAAGGAGAGAGAATGGGTGACTGAGTGTAGGTGTGTATGCATGGAGGTGTAAAGGGTTTAAGATACTTTGATACCGAAGCATTTATTTGATGAGGTTAGTCTGTGGGGTTTGATTAAATATGGGATCATTCTGTGTCAAATCAGTTTGGACTGACTATAGCTAATAGGGATTTCAAATCGGTCCCATATCATTTTAAAGCTCTTTTCCAGCTGCATATTAACTAAACAGTATGTTAGTGTGCTCAAATACAACATGGGTTCAATCATACCCTTTAAGCTGAATGTTAATTCAATTTATTGAAAAATGGCTAAATATAGTTAAATTAGCAAGTTAGTTGAGGTGGGAATTAACAAAATTCTCTATACCTTTGACCACCAAATTCTAATACGCTAAAATACAGGAGTCCCAGCGCACATTTATACCAAATTTGAAGAGATTTCCTCAAGGAGATCTTGAGTAATTGTGTTCACAAGAATGGCACAGACGGACAATCTCAAAACCTAATGCCTCTGGCCAATGGCTTTTGATAGCACAGAGTCACGAAAACCAAATCAGAAGAACCCTGACCCCCATAACCAAATAACATACTCCCTCAGTACCACAGCAGCCTTGCACAGTAGCAGCAGCACAATCCCCCTCACAGAGTACTTCGAAACATGGGTTGGGAAACGTTTGACAGATGCTTACACAGGACCGTGGTGACACCAGCAGCACTGACAGCCATATGTGTTGCCATTTCTGACAGATGCTGCAGAACACACACATGTACAGTGCAACACTGGAAACCATGTGTGCAGTGCATGAGCGCTTGACAGTCTCCCCAAGCACTGTGAGTTAGGAGGCCAGGGGGTCTGAAATAGATGGCTGTAATGTAAGGCAGACGCCTGGGATTAACAATACACAGTGAGTTTATTTACACAAAGTAGACAACCACAGCAACAGACATGGACTGGGAACAGCTGACACACACACACACACACACACACACACACACACACACACACACACACACACACACACACACACACACACACACACACACACACACACAGAGAAAAGAGAGAGGTTCACTAAACTATTTTTCAACATAGTTAAATAAGGAATCTTGATTAAAGAAAATTGTACATGGACATTTGTTGCTGGTAATAATGTTTCTGATTAACAACAGTAAATGCGTAAATCTATGGAAAGCAGACAAAACACACACACACATACAGACACACACAAAGATTAATATACAACATTTTAGAAATCTATTAAATCGTCACCCACATTGTCAAAGAAAGTTTACTAACTTAACTCTAATCACTCCTCATTACTGAGAGTGGACTGCAGGACTGGAACCAGTATCTACTATACAGGAAGATGGCTGTGAGAGTGCGTCTTTCTCTGTAGTTCCTGCAGATCTGACAAATGACCAGTAAAAAACCTATTGACAGTATATTTCAGCTGTATTTGACTATATCGGACTGAGTTGTCCAAATTTGAGCAAGATAGTGGTGATTACTACAAGACAATGGATGTTAAAAGACCCTTACTCTGATAGCAGCAATATCGCTGCACCAACAAACAAATGTAGTTGCTTAAATGGTCTGTATTTACTGTATATAGAGCTTTTCTAGTTTTGATGACCACTCAAAGCACTTAAGAGTACAGTTTTTTTAGCTATTCACCCATTCACACACACATTCATACTTCACACTTTTTTCCTATAATGTTTTTCTACGGCCTTCCCCATCTGCAAGATACTGAACCTCATAGAATATAGGGACCGAACAGCCGACCTTCTGGTTAGAGGACGACCGCTCTACCCCCTCAGCCACAGCCGCCCTATTTATCCATTTACAAATGTAGGCTACACGGATGGAACAGTGAGATCGCAAGGAGAGCTGGAACAGTCACTCCTGTCTCTGGATGGAGAGACCACCTGCACAACACAATGGAAAATAATCAATAGTCAAATTGATTGTGAATGGATTGGTGGAGACAGCCAAAGAAATGCAAATGAATCTGGAGCATTCACTAGGTGGGCATTCTGAGATTGACTGGATTGCTAAGGTGGAACCAGCAAGTTGGTTAAGGTCAATACATTTTATGACTTTATGCATAAAGGAACAATTTCATGCTTCTTTAACCAATAAGTGTTTCCACTGTAAAATGGATGAACGGAGAGTAACCGTAGCAACACAATTACAGAGTATTACAGAGTAGACATCCTGAGCTGATATCTGGTGACAGTTTCTCTTTTCATCACCTGTCTGTTCTCTATGTCATCCACTTGTTTTCATGTGCTCTGACCAATCCAGTGAGAATTCTTGATGAGAAAAACGTACATCCTGGGCGGATTTGGAGTATGTGTGTAAGTGAGTAGAAGGTGGAAACACACAACAGAGAGCAGGCAGTAGAAAAATGAAGTCTCCAGAGGAATTTACTGTCTGATTCAGCCACTGGCTGTTTGCTCAGCCAACAGTCAGGATTCTCACAGCCACCTGTGAAAAACCTCTGCTGCCGTGGTGCCTCCGTTTCTATCATCTTATCAATAGCCACACTTTATATCGTTGTGTATGTATATTTTTAAAACAGTGATTTGCATCAACTTACCTATCCAAACATACATTCGGCGACTAGCACCTGTCTAATAAGGGCTCACACTGGACCACAGTCTCACATAAACACAATTTAAAGTATTTAGTTCACCTAATGTGATCCGATGTTGTTTCTGAAACTTTGGCCCATTTTTCCAAAACTCTAAACAAAACAGGACAAACACAAAATGTGGAAATTAAGCATAGCGTTATTTCAGGCAGGTTAAGAAGTCAAGCTCAGCCACAATCCAGCATAAAAACTGACAGCAGCAGATCTCCATGCCAGCACAAACCAACTGATGGCTCCGCTGGTTCCCTCCTATGTTATTTAAGCTGCTTTAGCTGCCTAATTTTCCTGCTTCCACTGCAAGCCACTTTGTAAGCTTTACCACATGAGAGTGGGTATGCGTTTAAATTTACCTATTTGGTCGCCATGTCAACCTTGTCCTTAATGAAGATCCTTGTCAGATCCTTAGCAGTTCAACAGATTGATTCGCAGTATCATTCATGCGCTGCAGCTCTCGCAAGTAAAAGTGCTTATACTCCCAGCATCAGTGAATGGCCAGTGCCCAAGCTCCTGCAAGTCTTTTTGAAAACAGGTTCTCTTGAGCAACTTACTGCTTTTTACTGGACAACGTCCAAGCCTGAGCAGGACTGACACTCACCCAGATGGGAGAGGACGCTGGCGTGTTATGTCATCGCTTCTCGTTGCAAAACTTGCTAGCGTTTTTGTGTAATTTGTGCTTTTTACTGCAAGTATGGATCAGACTGTCTCTGCCACTTCTTATCTTGCCTCAACACATTTTCAGCCCCGGTACTGCTAACAGTTAACTAAAGCCAACCTGTCTGACTTCCCTACTTGCGTTCTACGCCAAGATGTTAGCTTCACCGATCAGTACCGGTGTACTCAGCAAACTGAAATGCTGGAACTGAGCTAGATAGTAATGAGTTAAGTTGTGAAGGGATCAAATTTATGTTTGATCCCATCACACAAGAGAAGGAATGAATGATATAATAGTCATCAAACCCTTCAGTGACTAAATCTACTGTGGGATGAATACGCAGGTCAACAAGAACCTGTTGCAAACAGCACAAACCTGATCAAAAACGTTCTACTCAGCGTGAATAACTTGATTTAATAATCACACATCAACACGTGTGTGGTGAATCCCTGTGCTACTGATCAGTGGCCAACATTAAACAGCATGCAGCGTGAGGCAGATGAGCCAAGACTAACGATGCTCTTTCTCATTTCCTTCCTGTGCCTCAGCAGAGAAAGTCACACTTACAGCTCCCGGAAGAGCGAGACTGTTTACACACACCGCTGCAGAGCCTCATGAATGAGCCCGCTGTGCTTCAGCACAACACTGGACGCATTGAGCAGAGGTTCAGGGGAGGGCCACAGTTACGCTGACACATGCTGTGGATGGCAGGCAAACACACACAGTCCTGATGGACATTCACAAAGAGAGCTCAGTGCCTTGGCTGCACTGATCGGATCTGCCTTCGTCTAGAGTGATACCAATATTTTGATACCCAATTCATTTCTTGCTTTACAGAAATTCCTTCTTAATGTCATTGAATGCATCACCTGTGGAAGCCTGGCAGGATTCACAAATTCTCCACTCAAACAGAAAAAGAATGGTTCTGGTGGGTTATCAGCCCAGTTCAGTTCACTCATCCAATTGAAATAACCGTGTGATCAAGTATGAGATGTATCGTTCGTTGATCATGGCGGAGCCTCTACAATATTGAGACTGGACTGCCTGATAGCTATCAGCAGAACGTTAATGTGCTTCAAAGAAATGTGTTGTCCAGCCATGAGTAACAGGAACCTTTTGAAACCTGTCCACTCAGAGCAGTTTCCAAGAACTAAGTCTATACAGCCTCAACATAATGAATCATACAGGTGGGGATAACAAAGCACACTTTGAGACAGTCTCTCCTCCGAAGCCTTTCAGCTGAACTTGATTTCTCACATGAAAAGCATCAGAAATAGCTCAAAATGTCGCTTGAGAGATAACTTCAAACCCTGCCTGCCTGCACACCTCCACACGTTTGGACCATCACTGTGTGAACCAGGCGTAATTGGCAGTGATTGCCTATTTTGAAAAGCTACAGGAGACACAGCTGTTTGACCGTAAAGGGAGTTTCAGATGTTATAGATGAACTGACAAAGACTATGTTTGTTTTACATACAGAGCAGGCATACAGAGGTGTGAAGAATAAGCCATTCGTAAACCATAGGCCCCAAAAGACCTGCAATCTATGAATCCGTATCAATAGTCTCTCAATACTGATCATTATAAATATCTGTCTAGGAAATTGCCTTGAAATGTAAACTCCATGGTCTTTGTTCTCAAAATGATGAGTGTGCTCATATCTTACAGGGGATACGCCCTGTTGATATATATCCCCACACCATTTCCTCTAGCAACACCTGAACAGCAAATCTACAATCTAATTCTAAGGCTCGAAGAATGGCAATTTAGGAAATGTGCCTGTTTTCTAAGCATGGGGGTGTTCAGATGGATGTCAGTCTGATGGTGTTTAATATATTTTTAACCGGCTATAGAACTGTAATGTAAATGCAAATTTTAATCTACCCACTACGACTTAAATTTCATCCTCAAAAACAAGTTCTCTCTCAGACCGGCACTCCATGAAATGAGGACTCCAGATTCTGAGGAAGTCAGAGTGCCACAGTTCGATTGCAGGGTCGGGGACATGCTCTGGAATGTCTAGGGATGTACAAGTCGACACAATGTGTCCACACCCAACCTTGATCTCCTGTCTGTTTTCACTATCTGTGAATCCCCTCTCGCAGTCTCCTGTTGTATCTGGTATTGTCTGAATTAGAGTTCATCACGGTCGAAATGTATGCCCGAATAATCCATCCTCCAAGAAAGTTTGTAAAAGCATCCAGTTTTACTGTTATTTCTCTCTTACTGATTGAAATAGAAGCAATAATCTATTCATGATTTTAGATTATAAATCCATTTATTGTCACGGTGATGGATGACCAACTTGACTCGTTTATAATCAGATTTGCAGTTTGTTACAGTATAATAAGGAGAGCTTGGACTATTTTCACTTTTACAATTATACAATGAGGAAAGTGTGCAGTGAAGTAGCAACCCGCCAATGGCAAGTGCTCTTTTTATTTTATTTGCCAGCATACATTTTCAGTGAGGGACAGGGTAAAAGCAGATATAATCAGCAAGCACCTCTGTACTTCCACTGTAGCCAGACACACTGCACAGACCGGGTGCATGAATAACCTCTTTATGAAGAAATACAGCGAATATAGCTCCCCTAAAAACAAAAAAGCCATTCTCTTTAACCTTTGTTTTTGTGACATACTTGCTGTTTCTCTCTGCTCCCTGTCACTAAGCCAGGCTAACCACATCCTGACTCCAGCTCTGGGCTGAACACACAGACAGAAGACTAATATTGATTGTCTCATGGTGGAGGTTTGACATAAATTGCTAAATAAAATTGTTGGTATTTTCTTTGTGCACTTCCTTTATCCAGAGTGGGAAATTGGAAGGGTTGGTTAAGGGTGTGGGATGTAAGCAAATCACCACGACCAGAGCCTGCAGGCAGCAGAATCAGCCCACATTACCACTGATTTATCCAAACCTGACATGAAAATGATCCACCACAACTGGCGCCGCTGTAGTTCTCTCTCACTCTCTCGCCCTCTGCGTGTGTGTGTGTGTGTGTGTGTGTGTGTGTGTGCGCGCATCGCTCTGTCACATTTATGTGAAAGACAGCAGTGAGATGAGTGATGTCACATCCTCCACACAGGCAAACAGACTCACCCACAGTGATATGGATGCCGTTCTTTCATGCAGTCACTCTCCTCTGAGAGAAGCTGATGTCACATGAGAGCTGTCACACAGGGCCGACACCGGGCCCGAATCCTTTAATCAGTCACTTGGTTACTCATCACTCCCATTACCTCACATACCACTGGCAAAACATTAAAGCATGTGCTCACAAAAGACGTACAGAGAGTTCATGAGCGATTGATTTGAGGTTATACTGTATAGTGAGAACATGGACATCAATACATCCAACCATCCATACTCCAATATGAGCTCTGAGATTTCATCTTTCTGCTTTAGGCCTATAGTTACCAGCATTTTATGGCTTCTGGCCCCTTGAAACAAGGCAAGATGTACCTGTGACCCCCCACCCCTCACCGGCTGCACATGTTCATGTATTATTTAAAAATAAAAGAGATGAATATCTGAAAAGAGTAATATCATTTTGTATAGATCAAATATATTTCTCTCTCTCATTTTGAATGTATCTCTGACTCCAGAGCTAAAGGATCCCGATCTGATACTACTCAACGATATTATTATTATTA
Source organism: Hippoglossus stenolepis (assembly GCF_022539355.2). Classification (NCBI taxonomy): domain Eukaryota; kingdom Metazoa; phylum Chordata; class Actinopteri; order Pleuronectiformes; family Pleuronectidae; genus Hippoglossus; species Hippoglossus stenolepis. The sequence continues at coordinate 8,658,289 of NC_061490.1, forward strand.
TTATAACTTGAGTCTGATTCTGCTAGAGCTTTCTCCCCCTTAAAACTGAGTTCTCTTCTGACAGTCGCCAAAGTGTTTGCTCAAATAAAACTGAGTAGGAATTTCATTTTAATGCAGCCTTAGAATGTAGTATTATGTGGCAGGTTTAATCAGATGCATACGTTCAACTGGAAGCATATGTGTCGTGTCAGACAGGTGAATGAAAAACAGTGAAGGTTGCACATATTTCTGGCTCTTTCGAAGAATAAACACTACCATTGGTCATTCAAATTATATTACTGCCTTCAGAAAATGAACAACAAGTCCTGTCTGTGGCTTGACTGGAGAACTTGTCACAGTGATATAATAAACACTACAACAGAAGTCGGCAAGTATGTTTGGCTGCAGGCCAATATTTTTCTTAGCCATTAAATGGGGGGCCAGAACATAATCAGAAGCTGTTTCTAGAAACTAATTTAATTTTCATTTTTTATTGTTTGCATGCTGGACGTTGTGCAGAGTGAAGTTAGAGCACTTTGCATTCATCTTACCTGGATTCATGAATGTAAAATGTTGGATTTGCTTTGTTACTGTGTGTGACACATATATAAGTTTAATAATTTACTTAACTGGTGTTATTTTTTCTTACCACACCTTGCCTGTGAGCTACTTCCGAAGTCTGTTAAGCAAGCAACACATTCTTCAGACTGAAGCTAACAAGTGTTACAGCATCATCATCATCATAATAATAATAATAATAATAATAATAATAACAATATAGTGTTCTATGAATGTTGTTGCCCTTACAGAGATCAGCACCCAGGACATTTTGTGCCTGTCTAATTTTGTGAAATATTGTGAAAAAATGAAAATGAAAATATTTGTAAGGTAAACTAAACTATACTAAAAGTTACGCAGTGTTGGGACACTTGTAATTTCTTTTTCTACTGAACAAAATTTCTAAAGCTCAATGTTCGGAAGTTCAAAGCTCTAATGCTCTTTATATATTCAGGAATCCTTCACATGATGTTGACATGGTACGATATTAGACAGAAAGTACAGTTTGAATATTGAACAAGAAGCAAAATATTCAAAATCTGTCAATCACCTATCTATTTCAAATAATGAAGCTCTGACTGTTTTCCTGACTGAAGGACCTTGGAGCTCATGGGAAGCCTGTGAGAGGCTCCGTCAAACACACACTTCCTTCCTGAGTGGAGAGGGTTGAGAGCGCTGGCTGCTCTCGTCTCCCCTTTGACTGGTGGCTCTGTCAGCAGAAACCACTTTCTTCTCACGCCTCTCGCTATTACCACTATGAGTGCCGGACCTCTGGCATCACTGTGAAAATCTGTTCTACAATGTGAAAATAACATAAGGCTGCACAGCTCATTGGAAAGATGGTATTGGGAGAAAGAAACCTTTGATTAGAGTGGAGTGAAATAATCTCTAATGATCTCTGGGTTCATTTTGAGTAATAAGAATTACAGTCTGCTTTAATCTAGTCTTCATCATTTTGTATTATATCATGGAATGAGAGCAACGGCCCCTGAGTTTTGCCAGTACTCAGCTAAAGTAAGATTAATCCAAACAGCAGCTTTAGCTTTATTCACTGCTGATGTATAACACCTTAATACAGGTGTACTATAGTGTATACAAAGTGGTAAAATCAAAGTAGTATTTCAAAGTGGTCATGTATTTTGGGATTTGAGAAAATTCGAGGAGGTCAACTTAATTTAGGCCCAACACCACTAATCGCCAGTCATCTACATGTGAGTGCACAAGTCAAAAGGCAAAGTAAGGGGTGTTATGTTTTTAATAAAGCAATATTTAAGTAGTTATATTGTACTTGGAAAATAACCATGGGTAACAATTTTGATTTTAATAATTTACTGGAGGTTTAAATTGCTGGGGTCATAATGACTCCAAGGATAAATTATGTTTTGAGGATAACAGGAGGGTTAAAGTTGAATAATAAAAAATACTTTATTACTACTTTATTTACTATTCTAAAAACATAGTAGTGAGTCCACTGTAATAAATTTGCAGTGAATGTGATCCTCTCCACTTTCTCATGAGGTGCTTCTTGCTCTGTCTCTGCTGATTCCATCCTGCTCCCCCTTCTGTTTTCCCTGTCTATCCACCTCTCTCCTTCTTTGTGCTGTGAACAAAACAGAATTATAATCTAATGATGATATATATGTTTTTTTTTAACATTACATACCCCCAAGTAACTTGTGTCATACACCTGCTGGGGTGTAGTCTCCAGATACCTTAAGAGGTACCTGTAGCTTTCGCTCAGGAGCAGATGTCATCAGGTGGTACCCAACTATTATTTAGTGTTTCAACCCTTAACACTCTCCAGTTGGTGTGCCGGCAGTGGTGGCCAAATCACTGCCCATCTGCTCCTGGTTTCCAGCTTCCTTCTGTCCGCCTACTCCATATCCAGCAGGAGGGCCGTTCTGCCTCCTACTCCATGCCCCCCTTGTCCATGCACTCCTGAACCACGATTGGTATTTCAAGGCCTTTCTCTCATGTGCCTCTTCGCCTCCCTCCCTCCTATTGTTCTAGTTGAATAGTGGGTTGCTGCGGGTGCAATAAATGTACTGTTAATATACCATAAAGCCCAACTCTATTTCAAGTATTTCAACTAAAATAATAGTGTTCGGTTAGTAATCCATTATAGGTTCCGCTTATCCTTTTGTGGGTCACAGTGCCAATCCCAGTTAACATTGGGCGAGAGGCGGGGTCCACCCTGAACAGGTCGCCAGCCTATCACGGGGCCACGAGACAAATGACCATACATACTTAAAAAGTTAAAAATCTCATTCAGTAAGAGCTCTATAGACACTGAGCCAACACACGTCTTTCCTGGTAATCTGTGACACTAGTGTTTTATTACCCGGTGGGTAAATTTCCACACCATGATATCCCTATCAGGGAGTTGAAGGTCACTATAGTCTTGGCCTGGCCTGAGCAGGACACGCGCAGTGGGTAAACATCTGACCCTGATGACAGGAAGAAATAATCTGAGCTAAAACTGTTTCATTTGAAGGCAACTCACAGGGATTTAAGCAGCTTCAACACCTCAGCTCTTATTACTAATTCTTGGCCATGAAAGGTTTTTTTTATCGTCTCCATTTTATTTTCCAAACCTCAGTTCTCTTTCATGACCTGAACAGGTGGCATCCACATTATTCAGCTCTCCCCGTAAGCTAAACAATAACAGATTCAGAGTGTGGGAATACATAAATGAAAACATTTGCTGTGAAATAATTACGCTGTGATCCTGAGCTGTTAGGAATTCAGCTGTGACTGCTTTTGCAGATGTGTTGGCATGAAGAAATCCACATGTGCACATGTGTCTCCTGAGCACTGGTAGTGAGTTCTGGCACAGACATCATCATTATCTTTCACTCTCACACACACCCGCAAACACACACACACACGCGCAAACACACACACACACACACACGCAAACACACACACACACACACACACACACACACACACACACACACACACACACACACACACACACACACACACACACACACACACACACACACACACACACACACACACACACACACACACACACACACACACAGTCATATTAATGGGTGTCCGGTATCATATTTTAAACTTTTCAGTTCCCATGGAGACATTTAACACAATGCATGGAGATTTAATTAAACATTACAATGCAGGGGCTATTTTATTTTGTGCAAGTTCCATCAGATTTATGACTGGAAGCAACTGTTTACTACCTCGGAATCACTTACCATTTGAGGATGGAAACAGGGACTGTATTGGTCTTCAGGGTCCAAATATTGGGACTGACATGAGGGAAAACTATTTGACCTACTTTTGATATTGTTGACATCTCATGCTCAGGAAAGAAAGGTATAGAAAGAGAAATGTTTCGAACAACAGAAAGAATATCGATGTAAAATCTGAAACAGAACTAGTTCAAACAACTAACTTGGTGTCAGTTCAAATAATTAGTTTTTCCAACATGTAAGAGGAAAACACAGGTTTCCATAAAAAGCTTTTATCTTTGGATTAATGGGATTGCTCTCTGTGTGCACATGTAGAAGAGTCACCTCAGGCCTGGATATGCGGATGCACAAGGAGTTAAGTAGCAGTAGTTGTAGTTGTAGTTTGACAGAACCTGTATTATGTGTTCCAACAACTGCACTTTTAAATTCACATATTTCATATCTATAAAGCAAAATACATTTTAATAGATGCAAATATGCTTTTGATTCCACTTCACCTGTCTCTGTTATCCAAATCACAAATGGGACAGCATCCCTATTTTAATGTCCCGGCTCAGTGATGAGTATTTCAGCTTGATCTTTATTTGGTGGAGGAAGTTCCCACAGAGCCAAGCTGTAGTTAAACAGTGATCCAGATTTAGAACACCAGTGGATCTCCACATAAATCTGGATATCATCAGGATAACCATGGAAACTTAATTTCAGTGCCCGTTGCCAAATCGGAACATGTACAATGAAAACAGCTGAGAAACAAACCCAGACTCTAACATGAGTTAATTCAAATGATACACCTGACACATATAGTAAATAGGAGGTGTAAAGACCTGTCACAACCAGACAACTGGGTCGGAGAGTCTCCGCTACATCAAGGCTCACGCCATGCTGCTGGTCAGCTGTGGTGAGGACCTATTGACAGTGATCAGAGGAGGGACAAGCCAACAACTGAGGAGTTGGGTGATTGTGACAAAGCAGAGGAGGAGGAATGAAACAAGGACAGAGTGCATAGATAGGAGCGATCAGCTACTGTCAGAGGAGGGAATTTAGAAAAATGAAAACAGCAAGAGGACAGGGGGAGAGAAGCATCACAAATGAGAGATTTAAAGAAAAGTCAGAGTAAGATAACAGACTGGGGCGAGAGCAAGCGAGGAAAAGAAAAGGATCTACAGTGAGGGAATGTGAGCTCTCGCCTGTCTGGTTCCCTGCAGACGCCTCCGCCCAGCCGCTCACCTGCCAAAAGCAAATTGAAAACAAAAAACAACTGTGCACATAAGCCCTGGGAACTAAAAATACCCATTACTTTGAAGGCCTATCCACAGTGACCTGTCAGTCTCCATAGGCCCAGTGCCCAGCAACAGATAAACAGACACAGGCACGACAAAAAACACAAATCAAAACAGCCACACAGAAGCACACATATGCAGGGACCTGATCCCATACAGCATGTGCACACGGGTCAGGCACTGATAGAGGCAGGGGGTTGGAACTTTGGTCACTGGCTGTGCAAATCCAAAAATACAACTAATAATCCCAGCTGACATTGCGTGTGAGGCAGGGTACATCTTAGACAGGTCGCCGCAGCACATTGCAACATACAACCCTTCACACCCACACGTACAACTTAGTGTTCCAAATCAACCTAACCCCCTTCCCTCTGGACTGAGGGAGAAACCCACGCAGACACATGAGCCGTTTTCAGACATGACCTCCAGGGGAACCCCGCAGGATTGGGTCCGGACTTTCTCTATAGGTTTCCTTTCACTCATGAACAACGCAGAGGGACACTCTCTGCTCAGATCTGTTCAAAACAGAAACAAAATCCTCTGGAGCGATCAGGTGTGGGGGGGTGCAACAGGCAGAGACAGGAAGCAACGTCTGCTTTTTCATCCAGAGATATTTGTATTCTTTTGGTTTTATTTTTGCGTCTGTCACATGTTAGAAGCATCATCAACAAGACCACCTGCTCCTGCTCCTGCGGATGATCTGATCTCCTGCTGTGTTCTCACATTGGCTCCTCAGGACTTTCTGCAAACTTTATACTAAGGGGCCAGGCGCAAAAGGTCCATAGAAACTCTATGGAGGCTCTCACTCAGACATTTGCATACACATGAGAGAAACTCCAGAGGATCTCCAGAGTTCAGTGCATGGTTTGAAAGCAGCTATTGAGAACATGCAAACTCAGGGATTCAAACACACACCTAAGGTTACAGTGCTTATTACTGCATCACCATTTTTCAACTATTTATCTTTACATAACATTTTCTTCATGGTGAAACCTTATTTCTTCTAAAATATGTTTACAGGATGTGAGCTTTTATTATTTACACTAAAGCTTGATTTTCTACAGGATCCCATCACATTGTTTAAGATTAGCTTTAAATAATGAATTAACTTGTTTCTACAGCCCCAAGGTACATCAAAGTAAATATATAAAACAAATTTCTCTAAATATAGGACAAATGATTTTGCAACCTCTATAGTTGCACACATCTTTGGTTGGGAAAAGGCAAATTGGCATTGCAAGTCTGTGACAGGAGGTAATCTCTGGTATCCTGCATGGAAGTTCATTGTGCTAAACCTCTATCATCCACCCTGACCCCCTATCTTTGCATTCCATTTGCTCCTAAAAACCACGACTGTACTCTGACAGCACACTGAGAGTTTGGTGCTCATCTGGGGTGAACTTGGCCTCCTCCTGCACAGTGACTGTTGCTGGCTCACCATTATATGGCAACAGAGCATTGAGAATTGATGGCAGGGATGCACACACTCACTATGGAGGGTGCAGATGCAGTGTGTCAACTGGGCAGCAAAACGTTGCCTCATCACTCAGTGAATGACACACAGTTGTGACCACAGCTCCAACAGGCTCTACTAAAACAACCTGAGACGGAGCCACAAACATTGTCCCATCCAGCATGTTGGCCGCACCCCAGCCCAGCCCCAGCCAGTGCAACCCCCTCCCACCACCAATCCCTCTTCTGCCCTCCTGTTAACACTGTCATCTTACACAGGACATGTGCCGTTGCTGTAAACAATAAAGAAAGTTCTGGTGGAGAACTTGTTATTCTTTTAACTCTCTCGCTCAATCACTCTCTGTCTCTCCCCTCTGTTATGCAATGCAGCTTGGCCACAGCGGCTGAGCAGTTCAAGCGGCAGCAGCGTCCAGGTCTTGCGTAAGTGAACAGAAAACGGGCTCTCAACAACAAACTTGTGGTGAGTTCTGTCACTCAGGCAAATACCTGAGGTTTTAAAGTTTTCATCTCCTCCTACAGCTGCTTTCTCTCCCTCTCTGATCACTCCATCAGGTTGCTGATATAAAATAATAAGCCTAGACTGCAGTCATCACAGCTGATGACTGCCTGTCAGTTACCATGCAGACTTTTTGCAGAAATGTGGCAGTAACACTATGACTGTGAATTACTATAAAGGTGAGAGAATATCCTCAGTAGGGCATTAGCTGAAGAAAAGATGGCTACGAAAGAGGTTCAGATCCTGGATTGAAGAGGACACTCACTTAAAGTCTGCTTGGAAATAGGATGGGATTCAATGTGAAAACTGAACTGGTCTAAATACCTACTGAACACGTCAGTAAGGTGTCAGTATGCTTACTAAATATAATGACAGTCTGGCAAGTAGTGGACCTTCTTATGCAGTGATTGGGTGGCTGTGTGTGTTAGGTAAGGTTTGAACATCTCTCTCTCTCTGTATGTGTTGTCTGTCTTCACTTCACAAGTCAAGTGGGAAAATCCAAGTGCAAAGCTATAATGTCTCGCTGCTGAAAAGACTGTTAACCCCATTAGTGTGACTGTGTCGGACAGTGCGTGGATAAAGGTTCAGCATAAAGGTGAAGGTTGTTTAAAACTTTATTTAAATACAACACGAGTCCAGGAAAAAGCTATGTTCTGGCATCAATATCAATGACATCAGTGTTTCCCCCTGCACTGCTACCTGAAGGTACACCGTTGCCCCATTCCTTCAAGTTGACTGGTGACCAAATCCCTCCTATTTCTCTGTGTTCTGACTTTCTGACCCATCTCACCCTCAGTTGTCCTCCTGGGGGATTTCAATATTCAGAACATCACAGATTTCAAAACCACAACAAAATTCCTTCAACTGCTCCAATTTTACACAACATCTCTACTTCCCCATGCACCCACAGCCGTGGCCACATCTTGGACTTGGTCTTCTCCACTGGTCTCACCCTACACCACCTCTCCAGTCTCAACCTTAAACCCTTCCGACAACCTGGCAGTAACTGTGGAAATTGCGAGATGCCAGGGCGAAAGGTACGGTGTGTGATTTATTCACAGCCAGCTTCATCAGCACAACATGACAGCGTCAAAGTGAGGTTTAACCAGCAGGAAAGACAGATGGTAACTAGCTCCTTTATATGCTGTGTAACCACTGCACCATATTGAATTCCAGCACTAGCAGGTGCTCACAAATTATTACTACCTGGCTTAACTATCATAAACAATTTTAGAGTATGATTTAAATATTGTACCAATTAATTACTGGTGGTATACCCAACAACCAGTATATACCTCTCTCCTATCCTCCCACTTGGTCCCTCCTGAAACATTATGGCAATGGCAATTTTATTTATATAGCACATTTTATTCAAATAAACTCTATTCACATTGAGAGAAAGGATTTAAAAAACAGACATTTACTGTGAAGTGTAACCATTAAGTGCTTTGAAAACCACCAAACAGGATTTTGAAGTTGATTGTGTGTTGCACTGGCAGCCAACAGAGAGATTTCATTACAGGAGTGATATGTTTCAATTTTAATGCAAGTGTATGAACTCTGGCTGCTGTTAATTCATTTTATTTCCACATCTGCAGGAGACTCAATGGGAGTCTCAGACAACAAAAATAATACCATGATTGGATGTTACAGTGTCAAGTGTGTTTATTTTAATCAACTCTAATAATAATAATAATCATAAAGGCATCAGCAAGTAATCCAAGAAGCTTTGAGACATTTTACTGAAATCCTCTCTGTTTTAACCACAAATACAGATTCGTTTGGTGATGATTTCATACAGGGCACTGATTCCAACTTAAGTTTGACTCTATGAGTGCCTGCGCTCAGCCACAACAGTAAAACCAGTTACTTGTATTATGTTGTGGCTTGTGTAAAGCTCTATTCTTATGCTGAGTGAAATACTAAAAAAACTATTGTAATAGAAAATTTTAAAATAAACGATATCTTGATTTAGTCAGGTCTGGACCAACGCCCAGCACTAAATCATACCTGAATCTCAGTGTGTGTTTATGTTCGTGTGTAGGCTGTTTTTACAACCCTCCCTCCACAAACCAACTGCCGCCACACGACTGGGTTTATTTAGAGAAATGCAGGGGAGATTAGCCAGAGATTTCAGACTATCATCATCCATCACACTCAAGCTCAACAACACGCACACTGGGCTCTATACATCTCAACACACAAACACAAGTCTCAGCAAGGCAAACTAATAAAAAGTCACATGCCCATATCTACATCTTCACTTCAAAACATGAACACACATCCTCCATTTTCTCTCACTCCAAGTACAAACACCAGTGGAACCTGCAGGAGCCCAGTCTCACAGAGACGGCCAACACCGAAACCTTTTTAGTGAACGGAGTCCGATCATTTTTGCTACGACAACCAAAAGAAGCTACACAAGTTGATATTGAAAATAAACATAGGGCGTCTAAATAAGATAATAATTTCCACCAGTGGCAAGTCCTAAAAGAAGCTCACAAAGGCAGGGGCCACTCTGAACCAGGTAACACCATTTTTCTCAACAGAACTTTGGAATGGGAACAGGCACTGTTACATTGTCTGCATAAAAAGTAAGACCTGAACGACATGTCCTGCAAAATGATTGTGGAAGACACTAGACAGTTATGTTATGTTATGTTATGTTTGTAATTGGATCGAAACTGATCGAGGACCTGTGTTGGGCAGACAGACCGACAAATGCAGTTTGAAATGTCTGCCAAGTTTATTAGTGTTCTGACAGGATATTTATAGCAGTGGGCACCGTGTCACTGTCACATGGACTGACGCTGGAATCATGCTATAATGTGTGTGTTTGTGTGTGTGTGTGTGTGTGTGTGTGTGTGTGTGTGTGTGTGTGTGTGTGTGTGTGCGTGTGCGTGTGTTCCCAGAGTACTTCCAAAGCAAACAGTGGAGTATATCAGTTATCTACTTATCATTAAGGACAAACATTGGCTGTGACAGAATAGTTTTAATCAGTGACTGAGTGAAATGCTTGGAATGGGCTGATGTCATGCATTGCCAAACTGTATTGTGGGTATTGTATTGCTCGCACCAAGCATCTAGCATGCCCACCACCAAGCACTAACCCAACAACCTGAAACTTAATTTAGTCTGGTAACTGCTTTTCCACCACAGGAACCAGTGTTCATGTAAAAGTTGACATGTTTGTCGTAGCCGTCCAAACTTGACTGACAGAGGTCAGAGGGGTTTGAAATTTGGAAGTGGTGACTGAGTTTAGTAGCTGATGAATCCTGAGCAAATTAACTGTCTTCTTCAGTGTGACCTTTGTAGCATCTGAGGTCACTGAACATGAGCTGCTCAAATTGCTACTTTCAAGCCAAACAGGAAATATGAATATGCAGCCTTGGTGTATAATGCCCTTCATTGCACCTAATACCACTACATCACAACTTCATCATATTGTGTCCTTAAAATAATACATCTTTATTTTGTTTTTGTCATTATAAAGCAAGAACAATCCCTGCCTAGTAACACCCATGATTTATTTACAATCACCACCCTGATTACATCACTTTCACACTGTCACACTGTGACATCCTCCTTAGGAGACATGGAGGACATTATGAAGCTATTTCCACAAAGCTGAGTAGACATGACACGGGCTGCCATTTAAATTGTGATCTCAGTATGAGACCCCAGAATAGCATCCTGGTCACCTGAAGATAAATACCAATAGACTGACAAAGCTGTAGGAAAGGAAATGATCTGAGTAGAGGGACGGGGTGGTTTGTGTGGAGTGGTGTTCTCGACCCTCCTCTACTACTTGAATTTTCCATGGAGCAAATGGCAGACGGGGTATACACACAATGCCTCATGGTGAACTCGGTTTAAATAGATGGCTCTGAGACCAGGGACAGTATCTCCAACCTTCCATATAAACCCTCACCCTGCTGCCCAACATGTTTGTAAAGGCCCAGGCCTGTTTGGCCACACGTCACTGCCCCTTGGGACTTCCTGGTGCCCAACCAAATAAGGTTGATACTGTGTGTGTGTGACTTTCACAGCAACTCACGCTGGCATGTCAAGTGAAGGAGCCCATCCGCTAAAGGGTTAACTGCTTTATCTCTCTCCTGTCAACATCTTTCTCCAGGACCTGGCCAGTGTTACCAGTTCACATGAATGGGAATCAGTTCGGACCTCCTTCCTCTCTGCCTGTTGAGTCAATATTATTTATACCCTGTAAATACTTTCCTGACGTACTGCACTTGAGGTATCAGGCCCAATCTATTTATATTTATGGTATTTACCGAGGATATCATTTAAGGCTAAATACACCTCAAGGCAAACAAAACAACGTGCTAATTTATTTTTGCATCAGCAAGAGCCCAGAGTTGAGCCCTGGAGGCAGAGTTGCAGTCATGCACGCTTCTCTGTGATTCTATTAGAGCAGTCACCCCCCAAATACCATAATAGAAACTGGGTGCGATTGACCAGGAGAGCAGTAACAGGAGAGCAGTAAAACATCCAGACCGAATCAAAATCAACACAGCTATGATAACAGAACCAAACTTTAGAACCATTAAGTATTGATTATCATATGTTAGGTCACTCAGATCTACTCCCTACTAGTCAATGATCTGATAACTATTCAACACATTGATTTACTCTGTGTAACTGAAACCTGCAGCTGCAACAAGTTGAATCAACATCCCCGTATTCATATTAATACTCATAGTCATCAAAACACAGCCTGCAGCAATTTTTAATCTGACTTATCAATCAACCTTCGACTGAAAGGTAATCACAGTTCATTTGAAAGCCTCATTCATCCATGCTGGAAACCACAATAACATTCCAATAGTTATTTTATATCGCACTTAATCTGACACACGACTTGACTCGCACTCATACACAGAGCGAACACAAGACGCCGACACGACACAGTGAAGCAGGTGAAGTGACGTTCACTCGAGTGGAAAACTACGCTCATTCATTTTTGTTCAGAAAGTAAAAGGACGATAATGAACTTTATCAAAACACATGTTCAACAAACACAGAGACACACGGTAGTTTCATCTGTTTGGTTCTCAGTCTGCCGGAGCAACCAGCCCCCTCTTTCAACCAGTGGTGCCTACAGATTCACAGCAGCAGGGAGGCCAGACACTGACTCATGTCGCTCCTCTCCAAACATTACGACAATAGACTGGTTTCTGTACTCGTCCTGCTGGATCTCTATATCACCAGATTCTGTCGGTTCCTATGCAGCCACACCCCGTTTCGACCTTGATGACACAACGAGGGGTCTAAGCGCCAAATGGACAAATTATTTCACATCACTTTCATCTCTTATTCTGCATGGCAATACATTTTGATAATTTGAAAATCTCTCCTGATTGAAATGGCATTTACAATGACTTCTTCGTTTCTATAGCCATGTCTTTCTTCTGATGGTTCTTTGATCGGCTCAAATCTGCTTCATCAAATTGGGAGGTGAAAGGTCGGCACCACTGAAGCTGGTCATTTCAACACAGAGGCTGTCAGCAGAGATTATTACTCAAACAGGGCTTCATCAGCTCTGTGTTGTAAGTCCCCCAGTTTGATGACTGGACCAAGAACAGAGACTCACATGCAGGAATCAGGCAAAGTTCAAATCAACAGTCTAGGTTTGAATGCAGGCAGAGTTCATGGAAGGCAAAGGATATCAAAAAAATCCAAAAACAAGAACAAGGCAGCAAAATTTACAGGGCACAGGCAGTCTCAGAAAGTGAAACAGGCAATGTTCATACACAGGAGGGCTACACGAGGAATGAATGGTGGAAAGATCGTCATGAAGTACAGAGAGGTGTGAGCAGGTGTATGTATGCTGGGTAACTGAGTAGTGATGAGGGCAGTGGCAGGAAACTGAACAATAGAAGGAAGTCCATGTACAGAGTGAAAAACTAAATAAAACAGAAAGTGAGAATTCAATCCAGACATATATTCACACTTTGGTTTAATCATCTATTAAGGCTGACACTCATAGATATAAATATTAGAGTACTCCACCGATACCACACTTCCACGCTGAAAATGCATTCTGGGAAAACCAAACCTCATAATCTACTCATAAAACCAACAGTAATGTGGGGAATCCAAATTAGACACAGTTAACAGGAACAAATGGGGCATGATAGATGCTTCTCAGTGATAATAATGCCAAAGAGCTCCTACATCTAGCACTTTGTCTTCATGGATGCATTCTTCTCACACTGCCAGGGTTCAGTGTCTAGCCCAAGGGCAGGTTGACAGTTTAAAGAGAATTTAACCGCCAACCCTCCGATTAGTGGATGACCCGTCGTGTGAAATTTACTCATGGACAAAGCAACAGTTTGTTCAGCTCATTGACAGCTGGGATGATGGTGCACTGGGTTCTCTCTGCAGCCGCATAATGTGGCATTACATGAGCAGCTGCAATGTAACCAGAAGGTTGGTGGTTTGATCCCCAGCTTCTCCAGTCTGAGTGTCAAAGTGTCCTCAGTGTGTGATAGAAAAAGCATGACACAGAGGTGTTGTGTGAATAGATAACTCGTGGTGAGCAGCACTTTGAGTGGAAAACGCTGTATAAATACAGTCCATTTACATTATATTGGAGATTTTTCAGGTGAGCAAGCGTTTTTATTGTGGAACCTGATCAACTGAGGGGGTTGAAATAAGAACAAATGTGCCTTCACAGCAAATCTTGTCCCTGTTATTCTGGATAATCCACAAACCTCATAGTCAGTTGTTTAGGGATTACAATTCTGGCAGAAAGTTGATCCAGTGAGTGGGGTTGAGACAGAAAACTCAAAAACTCAGAGATATCTAAATCAAAACCCTGTGTGAACAAAACCAAGACCTTCGACTTAATTTAATCCTCTGCTATTAGGAATGTATGTTGACATGATTTTAAACTGATTATATTTACACCTGGGGGGGGCACAGTGGTGCAGAGGTTAGCAGTACAAACATATTTAGAAATGCAAGGCTAAGCTAATCGCGAAGAAGTACAAATTTAATTAATAAAAATAATCTAAATAAATAAATAAATTAACCAAATTCTTCTTTAAATTTGATGTGTGTTGAATGATGTAACATTTTCTATTTTAATACCCAACCAAAAGTGTTTTCGGACTGAACATGAATAAGCAAGATGTTCAATAGTTTTAGGGATTACCTTCAAAACCAGATCTATTGATGCTAGAGAGAGAGAGAGAGAGAGTGTGTGAAGGTACAGCAGAGGGACTGTCTGCTGGCTCTGCAGTCGGAGTTTCAGAACTTGTTTCCACATTCCCTCCAGAAGAGCATGGGTCGGGTTTTCCAAAACAAACACACGCACACGTGACCACGCACACAAGCTATTTGGATCTTCACTCTCAGGTACTGATCCAGCAGTGGGCTGCACATGGGACCCGCAGGTGTGGGCACACATACAGTGCATACATTTTGCACAGGCACACGCACATTCAGATCCGCACACACTTTTTTTTCTCTCACACTTACTCTCTGACGGGTAGAAGGGATACATGTCGATCTTGTGCACCTCCTTGGCGTAATACTCCTCCTCGCTGCGCTGCCGCTCGCACGTCGCCGCCCGGTCGTTGGCTTTCTCCTGCAGCAGGTCCCGGGTGCTGTTGTATATGGCGACAATGTCCCGGGACACCTCCTCGGGCTCGGGGAAGTCCTCCGGGGGGCTGGTGAGCTTCAGCTTGCTCAGGATCTGCCCTCGAATTGCCTCGATGCGCTTCTTCTTGAACTGGTCCATGTCCAGCGTGCTGCATGTGGACAAACTGAGCGCCACAGTGGCTAGATCCAAAGTGAGCAGAAGACTGACGATACACAGGTTCATCTTCTCCACGTGTCTTCCAATTTCAAACAAATAAAAACAGATCCTGGAGGGAGTTTACCGCGGCGATTTAAATATCGCCATGCAGACGCAATTCTTGCGCAAAAATCAAAGTGGAGAGCATTTACGCGGACTGGCCGAGTGGCCACAAACAGCGGGTTGAAAACTTTTTTGGCTCCAATACCCCAGTTTCAGTTAAGTGTCCCTGAAAATCCATTCAACTTTCCCCAGAGGAAAAGAGACCCAGGGATCAAGGTGATCTACTCCTGACCACACAGCGGGTGTGCGGAGCCTGGAGGGGCCGTTAGATGACGGTGGCAGATCTAAAATCTATGGATGAAAACAGGGGAGTTCAAACAGCTGAGTGTTACCGTCAGCGGGGCGCACAGCCGCGAGCACACCTCCACCGCACCGGAGCTCCCACCACTCTTCATCTCAGGTTTCTCCGCT
This sequence comes from Hippoglossus stenolepis, assembly GCF_022539355.2. Taxonomy (NCBI): domain Eukaryota; kingdom Metazoa; phylum Chordata; class Actinopteri; order Pleuronectiformes; family Pleuronectidae; genus Hippoglossus; species Hippoglossus stenolepis. The sequence continues at coordinate 8,673,592 of NC_061490.1, forward strand.
AAACTGTAGCGATTAGTTGTTGTGACGCAAGGTGCGAACGGTATAATGTCGCGTTACGGCGAAATGAGAAATCCGCTCAAAGTAGCGGCTCCACTCTGAGAAGGAACCTTTCTTCTGAGGTAGCTCGCTGACCAAAAGGCTCGGAGTTTGCGTTCGGAGCGAGTGCAGTTTCTCACGCGTCTTCCCCAGCCCCATCTAGCTGGGCTCGACTCGTCTTTTACGCGTGCCAAGCGGACAGCGGCGGCGGACGCTGGCAGGAGATGCGGCGAAAGGTCCAACGTGTTTCCCCCTCCTCACACTTCAGACTGTGGTCACGGCTGTCGAAGCAGGGCACCGCTGCAGCTCCACGTTACGAGGCGGTTTAGTAAATAGGAGTGCTTGCTTTGCCCATTGGGACAGCGCTGCAACGGCTAATGGCCCATTGGCCTGTGGTGCGTCGTGACGCAGGGTCCTAAAGCCGACCACTGGGAGTTTGGCGAAACCGTTTGAACGATTCTACAGGAACACCTCTCCAGGTTTCTGTACGTGACACTGTTTCACTCCATGTTAGCCTCTCAATTACTTTTCTAACCTGTTGTTTGCCATGCACGTGATTGTAGTGGTTAGTGAGCTTCTAGTGAGTCCTCTCATTGTGCAGGTAACATACTGACACTGTAGTGGAAGGTATTGTTAACATCTAGCTGTTCATTATGCTGGGATATTCTTATTTCTATTTTTACTCCTTATTTTGATTTCATCACATACCTCTGTGTGAAAGTGCGTTTGAAGTTTACTGCCACTGTGTGTCTATTTACTTTATTGACATTTCCACAGAATCTATTGGGAACTTACTTCGTTGAGCTTATTGTGCTGAAATGATCAAAATGACTTTTATCACAGATTTCACCATTTAAGAAGACAATGTGTAAAACAACATAAGGAATTATGGCTACATGCCATCAGTTTCTTTCATACACTGAGGGACGTTGGCTTTAAAAGTTACAATTTTGATTTTAAATCAGCACAAAGGAGCAAACTGACACAGTCATTCAGGCTGGGAATTTGACTCAATCCCATAATTCGGTTGGCTGACTATATTTTTTAAAGTAACAGCTACCAGTCTAGTTACACACTGTTCCCCTAAGGAAAGTTATCCCCATTATGAAAAATAAAAATACGTGTGACTGAACAACAAATATAAAAATGTTCAATAATATATATTTTTTAATCATGTTAAGTTATAACAAGAGCAGGCAGAGGCTACATGTGGACCATATAGTCACAAGAGAAACCAATGTAGGTATATATATATATATACATGCCTGTTTGGAATGGGTTGTTAACTTAGTAAACAGTTTTATAAATTTGTGAGCCCTCCTCAACCTCCAACAGTGTTCTTCCTGAAAGGCTTTGGTTCCATTTGACCCAGAAGAACCATTTAAAGGGTCCTTTATAAGACTTATGATTTCATTAAGAACCATTTTCACTCAAAGAACCTTAAAAAAAAAGTCTATCTAACATTGACTTGTTATTTGTTGTAGCTGTGTTGCTCTGACAGAGACATCTCAGGGATTAAATAAACCCAGCAGACTTGTCTGACCAGCCCATAGAAATCCATGACAGGTGCCAATATGCTATGAACCAGGATGTCTGCACCATTCACCTGTCCACTGACTGGATGGCTTCACCGGTTCCACTGTGCGCTTCTCTAGCCATGTGTCCTCTGTGCACTCAGACGGGAGCTGCTGTTTGTCAGTTGGATTTATGTTCACACCCCTCAGAAAATCCTCCTTTTCTCATTATTTACCATGCACTATTGTCAGCCCTCCATGGTGTGCCCTACCTAAACCGGCCATACTTCAGGCATGACAGTCCCACTCCACTGCAAACCAGATGGCGTCACTAAATCAGTAGCCACACTGACAGATGTGAGACATGGAATGGTGCGTCTCTCATGCTGTGTAACATACACAAACGACCTTTGTTATTAAAAGGGCTCTACACACCAGCACAATGTACTCTCTGCCAACCTAATCCGTACTAAGGTTTGAAAACAACGTTATAGAACAGGTTTATGAAAACACAAATCTCACAGTCCTTAGCTCACAAATGAGCTTTTATTGTTTTCGTCTCAATATCAAAACAAATATTGGGCTTGTTTTGCAGAGACACTTCAGACAAACTATTTCCAAAGTCCGCCTGCTCACTTGTTCGAGTTTTCAACCATAATATGTAGTCTTCATCAACAAACAAGAGTTCGCTCCACTGTGATGCAAGTATGTGTATATATGTATAGATTATCAATTCCATTAAAAGGATCAGTCTGGTGACCTATTATATTTTTCTACTTCTGTTTCATCACCATTAACACACATGCTTAAGTTTACTTTGGTTCAGTCCCAAATACTCACTACAGCACCAAATATGCATGAATCCAGAGCAGGAAATAGTCCCCAACACTTGCACTATTTCCTCTGGATTGGTTGATAAAAATGAAAAGGGAGCAGCTGTTCTAGTAAATTACAGAGACTCCTGTAGTACCATGAGCAGACTGCAGTCCAGTCGACAATAAGAGCACAGAGCATTGTGGGTGATACACGACATGGCTGTTTATTCAACTAGCACTGTACAAAACATGACTATTTACAGAGTTTCCAGGTAATAACACGAGCCGATTGATGCCGACTCTGTGATGAAAGGCCACACAGAGGAGCTCCTTTGACTTCTTCCAGTCCACATACTCTCTTCAGGACATAGATTGTCCCATCCCTGGACAATTATTCACCAACTTATATCAGAGTGTAACCTGCTATAAAAAAGTTATTAAAGAACCATTTTTTCCCGTCTGAGTTCCTTTACCCAGACTATTCCTGCAGAAGGCACCTGAGCCTGCTCAACGCAGTCCCTTCAGTCTGTGTAGATGGGGTCAGTCTGAATCACTTTCCTCTAACCCCTCTGCTGTCTATGGCTCAGTCTCCTCCTTGTCACTGTCTTTGTCCCAGTCCTTCATGGTGGCCCCCATCATGAAGTCATCTCTGAGGATGCTCCAGGCAGGCTTCTCCTCTGTTGCAGCAGCCTACAAGCGCACAGAGACGACACACACGTTCAGTGAGGGCTTTTATAAGGCAGCAGTGACACCATGTGAGCACTCAGTGGTATTACATTTTATTACCTAGTGAGAAAAGGTCATGTGTTAGGCCTGGGTGATATGACGTCAAATCAATATCACGGTTATTTCAAACTTTTTACCTCAATTAGGATTAATGAACGATTATTTTATTCCACCCCCCCCAGACTCTAGAAGCGGTGCAGCTATCCAAAGGAAACGAACTGGTGATTGGGATTTTCTTCTCATTTACCAGAATAATTGTTGTTAAGAGTGTACTGCCGTAAAGTATCAGTTTTGGAGGCAACAAACAGAGAATTAGATTGAACTCACAGTGTCGGTCAGTGTGCCGGTGCCTCTGGAGCCTTCCTCAGTCCTCCTCAGCACATCGATGAAATCCCTCTTAGACACAGTACCAAGAATCTTGGCTTTCTTCCTCTCCGAGCCACCCACTTCCTTCACCTTGTCATCCACATTCTTCTGGTGTTTCTTCACAGCATTGAATAGCTGCACCACCCCTCTGAGCAGAAGAACACACGGTCACATCTGGAAGGAATGGCAGTTCTAGCAATGTCAAACACAGGCTCATAAAAGATAGATACCTGGTAGCAATCCTCTGAAGAGCTCTCTCAGTTTCTCGGTCCACCACTATGTCAGGTTTCTCCCTGGACATCATCTCCCATGATCGCTTCTCGTCAACCTGTTAGACACGAGCACAAATACAGTATGTAGACATATACAGTATAATAAATATATGGTTAGGTTATCAGAAGAACTCTGGTAAATCACACTGATAACTGATGTTAGTTCCATCTTTGTCTCATCAGACCAGACACTCTTGTTTCTCAGTCTCAGAGCCCTCAGAGTGCTTTTATATGTTTGTCACTGGGAAGAGGCTTCAGTCTACTCACCCAGGGGTCTCATTTATCAAACAATTAAAGATTCATACTAATAATGTACATGCGCACAAAAGCTGAAAATGGCATACACCCAAAAATCTGATTTATAAAACCGTGCTCATGCACATCTTAAGGCAATGTTCCCTTTATAAAATCAGTGGACCTTGAAACGTGTGCATGTAGATCTGCTTCATATCCGACCCTCTACAAGGCCACATTCAGCCATTCATAGTCAATGCAAAGCACTTCAGGAATTGCTGATCAATGTTCTTTTGGGAGAATCGTGGCATCAAGCAAGAAGAAGTGCAACTTTTCTGACACCGGAATCGAGGAGCTTGTGAGTGAGGTGTTTGGTGGCCACAGCAGTGGGATCACCAATATAAGAAAATCACAGTGTAACATGTTGCTGCTGCGGTTAATGCAGTGATTAAGACAGAAAGGACAGTTCACACTGTTAGAATGTGAGGGAACTTGTTGTACTGCTTACGCATTGTAGTATTACTATGCAAAACTGCAGGTATTATTAAAGCTTCAGGGAAGGCTACGATTTCCCCGGCAGACTTTTTTTTTTTCTTCAAAAGGGGCTTTAGGGAGACGGGTAAATATTTTACAGTGTCATGCACACACACACACTTTCACTGGGCTCATTACCTGTTTCTTTCTCTCCTGCTGCTCCTGCCTCTCTCTCTCCTTCATCTTGTCCAACTCTTTGTTCTTGACCAAGATGATGCTTTTGCTCTCAGCAGTTTTCTTCCCCAGGATCTTTGCCATGGCTTCCGCCCATCCAGCATTGGTGTTACCTTCCCCTTCCTCTTCCTCCTTGTCACCATCATCGTCATCATCTGCCTCCTCTCCATTGCTCCCTCCATCATCTGACCCTCCATCATCTGACCCTCCATCATCTGAACCTCCATCATCTGACCCTTCTTCCTTATTCCCTGCTTCGGAACCACTCTGGTCATCGTTCTCCTCAATCTGAGGCTCAGCATCGTCCCCTGTGTGGCACAAATAAATAGCAATGCTTATATATTCAGTGAGTTACCAGCTCTCCCCACAGTACACCTACACATGGTCACTCACTGAGAAATAGTTCTCATACATTTTTAAAGCTCCTTTACAGCTCCATGGAAACATCGATATAAAAAATAAGAGCATTTTGAGTGTAACATTTAAGGTTAACTTGAAAAGAGGAGACTATGAAAAGACAACCGCCAGCACTGGATCATTTAAATTGTGTACTCGTAGATCACCTTCATCTCCCATACCTAAGAATATTCTCCACGTTTATTACTCACGTTATATTATTTTAACATTTCCGTCCTGTTTGTTTTATTCTCATTCGCAATCAAATCTATGGAGTTGTTTGTGATGAATGAACTGAAATCATCTGTTCTCAGGACGGGTCACAACTGTACTGTAACTGTCAGCTCACAGAGCAGCAGTGTGTGCGCAGCTTCGATTAGAATTAGTTGGTTTCTGAGAAAAACACTCGGTGTTAGTGGGATTATCTCTGCACTGTGGTTATCCTTTCCTAACTCCTTTAGGATTCTCCTTCACACCTTTCCTTGACCTCGTGATGTTTTCTTTTAGGATCAAGGAGTAGTGGTTGGAAAGGAGATTGCTCGGACCTTCCGATCGCAGCCATAGTCTTCGTCACAAGCGACTTTATTTGTACACACAGCCACAGCAGCAGGTGAGATAACGAGCAGCAGCAGCAGAACACACCAAGTAGCTCACTCATCGACACGTCGTGATTTTTACAGAAAACCAGAACTCACCTGGCATCTCCACATGTTTTTCCATCACCGCTGCCATCATGGAGTTACACTAACTATGCTCCGTGTAGGACAACTACCAAGTGGCGGGGGTTCCGCCACAAGAAAAGGTCCGTTTCCGGTCCATGCGTAAACACGTCATTGGCCCACGCTGTACGTCACTGCGATGGGGCGGTCCAAACCCTCGACACGTGAAAATTGTTTTTTTTCTTTATTAAATCATATACAACCACGAACAAGTGGTTGTATATGTATATATATTGTATATGTATATATTTTCTTGATCAAATAATAGTCTCAGGTTGAGCAAAGAAATACATAATTAAAACTAATATGAAAGCACATCAGGGCTAACTCACGTTAAATGGACTGTCCTTTTATTTCTTTTGATTTGCTCCACTGTTCAAAACAGGTTTCACAGCATTCTGTCACAGCCTACCGATGCAAGGATATGCACTCTGAGTAAAGAGAAAGAGTGAAGACAGAATCAATTCTTAAAAGCTTAGTGGGATTCAACGTGATTTAAAATCTCCATTTACGCTGATGATGAACAAACATGTTCTACTCTTTCTGTATATCTGACTGAGTTAATGTGAATTAATGTGTTAACTATGACACATTTTTTGAAAAATGTCTAATAGAATAAATGATCAGGTGATAAGTTTTACAGGGTTAAAGGGCAGCTTCACTGTATCATCATAATATTCTACAAATGCACATTTTTAAAAATATTATATTTCTTCAAAGTATCCACTACATATATCACCTGAGTGTGGATGTACATGAAGGTTAACTGAAACTTAACAGGTGGAGGAAGACATTTAGTTTTTAATAACCCTTGCAGTTACATGAATGTGAGTTTAGCTCTCAAAGACACCTTGATTCTCAAAAATACACATTATTCAAATGCAGTATTTAATGTAAAAGAGATACTGGTTAGTTTGGCACATTCCGTGTGACAAGAAGAAAAGGTAGAATATCATCACTTTAAGGCAGGTACTAAAACAGTGATCTAGTTTTAAATCAGGGCACTGACAACATTTTTCACAGTACAAGTGTCATGTTAAAATGTATTAGTCATAGCGAAGACATAAGCCACAGGCAACTGCAGTCCAATGTTGACTATGTGCCACTTACCCATTCCTAATGCCCCAATCACTAACCCTGCTATTGTTCCCAAAGTTCCCGGCCATGAGGACCACCTTCCAGCCACAGCTGATGCTCCACCCACCGACACCCCCGCTGCCGCCACCACACCAAGCAGTGCCCCAGCTTTCCCTCCTTCTCCCAGAGCTGGAGCCAAACCCTCCACCCCGGCCAGTAAGCCACCCGCCACTATAGCGGCCCCCACTATGACTTTCACCTCTCCAGCTGCACGCCTCACTAGCGGACCCCCCACTGCAGCCCCTAGACCCAGCTGACACATTTTTGCCACAAAGAAAGCTGAATTCAGTGCTTCCAAGGAGGATTGGTAGCTCATACGAGTGCTAATGTTTTCTCTGGACTGATGATGCCCTGCTGCTTTCATCTTCATGGCAGATGTTACGACCAACTGGCCAGCGTGCAGGGTGAGCATGGCAATGACAAACGTTGCTAGCATTCCCATGCATCCTACCAACATCCAGAACTTAAAGTCAGAAGACTTTAGAAGCAAATAGGCCATGACTGCAACCAAAGCCAGAAGCACTATGAGCACAGACTGGTGGCCTCCATAACCTAACACCCCAAAGCTTGATGTTACTATGGCAACAACTGTCATTGGTATCCCTGAGAAAGCCAAGAAGTCCACGTGTTTGACCACCATGATGTTGATCCAGTCTTGGATGGTTCTTTGGTCCAACTCTGCTTCTTCACTCTCCTTCTTCTTCCTCTCTATCTCCTCTCTCTGCCTTCGCTCAGTGGCCCATGTTGTCTTGTGCTCTGTCCCGCCGGAGCTGTCTCCCTTCTCCAGCGTCAGGATCCTCTTCTCTATCTGCACAACCACTCTGTGTTTCTGCAGAGACTCTGTAACTTCAATCTGTTCCCTTTCTCTGGCCCAGGCTACAGACCCCAGAGAGCGACAGGCCTCTCCCTGCTTCCAGAGGAGCTTCAGTACAAAGTGCAGGGGTGGTTTGAGTAGGGTGAATATGCTCAGCGCCCACAGAAGGCCCACCATGCCGTAATTCTTCACAATCCATTCAACAGCAATCCCGAACGTGGCTCCACTGAGAGTTGTCCCGAAGGCCCCAGCCAGTCCCGCTGATGCCCAAACGCCTAGAGAGTGTGTTTGGGAGGCAGCGCAGCTCCGCGTGGCCACGGACATCGACGCTACAGTTGCAGCCAGAATCACACCAGCTACCACTGAAGTCATGGCTGTGGTTAGTGCTGTGGCTCCTATAAGGCTCCCCAGCCCCAGAGCACCCACTGTCCTGACTTCGTCCATCAGTGGTAACAGTGGTTCCGCTGCATTCATCATTGACAGGGTCTGGTCCACTGGCTCCTCTGTGGCTCCCATTATGCAGCCTCCCACAGCTCCCAGTGCAAACCCCACAGCTGCTTCAGTTAAAGGGCTCCTAGCAGCTGAGATATGACAAAAAACATTAACCACTTTTAAGAGTTCTACCATTTAGTTTTTTTAGGTTTGTCACAACTTGTTATGCATGACTGATTGATTGAGATATTTTATATTTGATAAATTATTATATATTATATTTTTACTTCACTGTTGCGTTGTCTTGGACCATGCAGCATGGACAGCTGTACATGGATGTATCAAGTAAGGTAAGATTTATTGACTACAGGGAGGGACATTTTATTTTGTGCAGATGGTTTTCAGGACTATATGAAATTTGAATGCTTTCTGTGAATGAAGCTTTGAACTTTAGTGTTAAATGATAAACAATGGCTGTGTTCTTCATTCAGATGTAGCAGTTGGATTATCTGACTCCCTGTTGGCATGTGCAACTGCATCACCCCATGCTAGTAACGCATGACAACCCTGCGGTCACAGACTCACCAGACTGGCTGATCTGGTTTCACTCCAACAATGACATGGAACTATGACTACTGCTAGTCAAGGCAGAGAAAAAGGAGTAATAGAAAAAAGTAAGTTTGAATATTGTAACCCTCTCAAAGCTAGGAACAATTATTTGCATTCTTAACATGCAGAAAATAAAAGCAATGAATGTATGATCACAAAATAAGCACTTAAGCTGATTCGAGCTGTCATTATCACAGAGATGAATAAAACTGCAGCTTTACAAAGAGGACATGTCTTTACCCAGTTTAGTCTTTGCCATGTTGTTCTGAGATGGCAGTCGACTGGAGAATCCCCCTGGAGTTATGTCAGGTTTTCTCCACGCAGTGGTTCCTAAAACTAGCTGGTAGCACTTCTCTTTCCCTGTTTATGTGACAGCAGCCTACACAGGATACACCCACTACTGGTGTGTCCTTTCTGTGTCCTCCCTCCAAACCATCCTGTCCTGATCTGCAGGATCTCTGTACCACGGGGTGTTCACTGTCACATGTTAGACACTCTTCTCATGTCAGTCATAGTTTACCCTCATGCACCTGCACACTGCACTGAATCAAGCATTGTCTATCAGAGATCTTAGTCAGGCAAAAACACACATCTATACAAGAAACAAGCTAACCATTAGAAAAATGTGCTTGATTAAATGTAGTTTGGTATAACAAAATTTCAATGTATTTTTCTGTTTTTGAGTCATCCCACCATCCCACATGTGAAATATGTGTAATATTTTGGATTTCCAACAAAACATGTCTGGTGCACAGAGGAATGGACGTGTTCCTGGAACTTTCTCTACCAATTTTCCATGATTTCCACTCCCAAATCCTCTTTTCATAACTTTTTCAGACGGTCCATTGAGGCTGTACAGTGTATTGTTAATTATGATGTAAATGTTACGATTTGTAAATACATTGTATTAGGTATTGAAAAAAAGATCCTGTTATTGATTAAAGGTTTGGAAGACTCAATAAATACATGAGTTAGAGAGAGAGAGAGGTGGAGTGAATCTGTGGTTGTCTATTAACACCAGTACTGAGTATTCCGCCAACCAAAGTGTTTCCTTGTTTGAGAGAATATGAGATTATTGGATTCAATAGCTTCAGGTTAGGAGTGGGTAGAGGTGAGTAAATCATCGCTGACCATGAAGAAGGGAGGCATCTTTGTGTTTCCATCCTTGCCCAATCGGCCCTTTCACTGTAACACCAGAATGAAATTTATTGCAAAACCAGTAGAAAAGCTGGAGGGAAGACAACCCCAACCCCCAATGTGAAAGGAGTTATCTTATTCTGCATACGATATTGCCAAATTTAATTTGTAAAAAACAAATACTTGAATGCACAGATACAGGAATACAAATTTTGGCAGAGCATTAATTCAAACTATATTAATTCGCCCAACACGAGAGATCAGGAGATTTGCTCTTATGTCAAAATTCTGTATTGTTTGTATAAAGGTAGTGTAAATAGATAAAAACAACTTTTGATTAACATTGATTAGAAACTGCAAATGGTAAGAAGGAGGTGGTAAATGGTCTATATTTATATTTTACAACAGTTTTGCCATTCACCTATACACACATTCATACAATGTGTCATTGTGGCTTGAGATTGATTGGGACTATTATACTTTTGGACAGATTAAGTCTCTTAACTTGATTTTACTCCAAATGATTGTCAGCATTTTCGAGCTCATGCTCCACTTCTGATGCATGGCTTTATGTGCGAGTCAGTAATTTGAGGACTGCAGCAGCGCCTCAGGCATTCATCTAAAATAGTGTTTTGGTTTTCCCTTAGGAGTCTGCTGTGGATGGCGTTCTTATTTTGGAATGCAAATCTTAGAAATGCTTTTGCATACTGTTCACATGGAGTCGGACGTGGTTACAGGTCCAGTGGTTGTAGGGATTCACCCGTGTTGTCATATAGAGAGCGTCAGCTTCATGTTGGGCAATGATTTGGCCAAGAGTAAAGTTCTGGTGAAGCATAAAAAGTATACTTAGGTGTTAATTGTGCTGTGACCCTTGCAATTCTTGATTGATCATAATTATGCAGATTTTTCCTGATAGCTTTATTGCAACTGAGAAGATCCAGATACCATAGGGATATGGGCTACTTCAGGCAGTGATGCAGCATTTCTGGCCTCCTTGTGGCCTGAACAAAACCGATGTGAGCCTAAAGTGGCCCACTTGTAAAATATCAAACGTGGCCCAAATATCCCTAAAAATATTTTGGGCCTTTTTTGGCAAACATGCAATGAACTAGGCAAGGTGTTATCTGGATATGAATCTAAAGTTGCCCATGTGGTAAACAGTGATTATTGCCCAAATAGCACATAACTAAGTCGGGCCACTACTGCTATGGCTGACTTGTGGCCCAGATCTGGCAAACAGGAGCGGACCACCCAAGTGCCACGACTCTGTGTAGTACGTGGGCTGAATGCGGGACATATGATGTGGGCCAAATCTGGGCCAAAACACTTTTGCTATGTGGGATTTCTCTTCCTTCTGGTAACTTGTCGTTTACTGTGGCAAACAGTGGAACGGTGGTTAAAGAAAGCCTTGGTAAAATGTCAATGGCACGAGAGCAGCTGGCAGACATTGTGACATCCAGCACGGCAGCTGACAGTTCTGTCATTCCCTCTGTGGGGCTGTCCAGTGCTGAACCTGTTAAACCTGAACCATCAGCGCTGTCCAGTGCTGAAGGGGTTTGCCCTGCTGTGACCTCTGGGGCACTGTCCACTGTGTGGGGAGGACATTGTTGTTCCGTGGTGCAGGGGAGGTTATGAAACTCAGAAACGCTAACTAAGCTTGATTCTGACTCAGCTCACTTGCCAGGTATTCAGCATGCAGACCCTGAGAAATGGATTTTGTCACATAAGTCGTTGTTTGCTGATGTGCCTTCACACACAAGCATCTTGCAGAATGATATTGATGTAGGTGACTCACCTCTATGCAGAATGGGTGCAGATTTAATTCTAATCAAACAGCATCTATCTAAGATAAAGGTTGAGAACAGCCTGATACATCTGATCAGTTTTCTTCTGATTTCCTCAATGTGAACCACCTGAAGATCTGCACTGACCACAACCCCCTCGTGTTCCTGCAGATTGAAGCATGAACAACCTGCGGCTGATGCAGTGGAGTATTTTTCGGCAAGCCTTGTATGTCTCATCCAACATGTCAGTGGCAGATAATGTGTGCGTGTGTGTGTGTGTATGGTGATAAAAAAGTAAGAGAATGGTGTTGGTGTTCTGCGTCACTTAATGTGCCATGGCATACCACACCTCCCCAGTAGAGGGCGGTATTTAGCTTCTGAAGATCCACTGCACACACAGCTCTGCAGTCACTCATGTACCCTGCAGTACACAGTCTATTACAGTAGAGGGCAGTTTCATTCTGTACTTTTGTAAGGTATTTTTCACTACTGTTACTCACTAGTTGCTGATCCATTGACATAACTTGCATCAGCTTTAAGCCTAAATTATACAAGTAAATGTCTTTTTACTTCAAATTGACTAAAATTGATTGTCTGCTGTGAGGTTCGATTCTCGACTTTGACATTTTATACACATTTTAGTCTGTTTTGTCATTATGAATTGAAATGTTTTGCTTTAAGTGCAAACAAATATCCAAATCCTCCTTAACTTTAGCAACACTCTTAACTGGCACCACCACAACTGTTAAAGTGATCACATTGCCAAAATGTTGATTCAACCTGAATGTGCTATTCAACCATCTGTCTTTAATCTGTGGGCATGCACTCTCCCTTTTGAGCAGCAAGCACTGGTTTCATAATGGTTTCACAATGATTTGTGTTTGTTTCTCCACACAAAGTACGTGGCTTTGCTGAACAGTTTCTAATTGTTTCTAATTGTACCAATTGTAACTAGTTTCTAATCTAACTGTGGCTCTCGTGTGTTTGTCACTCTTCAACCCCGGTTTGTAACAAAGAATTTCACACTTTGCAAATTGGTCTCAAAATCCAAGTTGATATTTTCTTTCTTAGTGTACGACAGTGATGCAATTTTCACTGCAGAGCATCTGAAGTGCCACATTAGATATGAACTCTGTAGACAGGCTGATGAGACACATTGTTGTAGATTCTCTTAGAGGAGCTTGAATGTTCGGGCTGATTGGCCTATCCCTAAATCTGTGCACATTGTGCCACATCAGCTAATCTTTTCAATATCAGTTGTGTTTGGTTAAATATTAATTTATCAATGTTGGATTCTACCCATAGACATGACTCCTTTCTTGTCCTGTACAACGTGTACTGTAACACTTTGGTCTAAATTAAATTTTTGAATAGTTTTACTGAAATGCATGAAAAACCACAAACTGCCAATTATTCTATAGAAATGTCCAACCTGAGCAATAATGATCCAGGTTGAACTTCAGTGCAGGATTAGTGGATCAGCAAATGTGTAACCATAATGACACTGTTTCATAATTGGTTTTACACTAACATTCTTTAACTGTGATAAGCGTTTATGAGTTTGGACAGAGAATGAGCTCTACAACGTGCATGCAAGCTCTGCTAACTCAAAGTCATCTCTGTGATTAGACCAGGAGTAGAGCACTGTCTTCACTTTTAATAACTAGAATCGCACTCTGTAGAATGCATATCTCCAACATGGCCCAACAGTCCCTAAATTCATTAGCTCCCGATTTCTATTTGGAACTGCACCAAATTACATGTCAGATGTCAGATTTTTTTTTATCAAGATCCATAATATGTTGAAAGACACCCTATCTCACAATGTTAAAGAATGTACAAGACATGTCTCAGTAAAAGCTCATATTGACGTGTTATTCCCATCACATGCATTCCCCTAATGAATCACCACTTATAATCAAGTAATATAAAATTCATTATTTTGAAATGGTTGATTATGACATAATGAGCTAATTTAGGCTTTGGTTCTTAAGATATGATTTATTTTAATAATTATTCTAATAATTCTATTCAAGTGGAATTTTGAATATATGACTTATTACTTTTCACATAGAATTTTTTAACATTGTGGTATAGCTATTTTTACGTTATCTCATCCTGCCTGAGGTCCATGTCAGGCTGCTCTGCAGTGGGGTCACAGGAGCTGGTGGAGCGCAGTGTCTGCTGGGTACCGGACAAAGACCCATGCTCAGCGGGAGGGGTCACAGGAGATGGTGGAGGCAACGCCCCTGCAGAGTCTGGTCCTGTGGTGAGCTCCATTACCATGACGGAGTTCACTCTTTGCAGACTCCATCACATGTGCTGGCTGAGTGCAGTGCATGTCTGTGCTTACAGGCACCTTCTTGGATATTTGTGGCTTAGACAGCTCACAGATCCTCTCAGCAGCAACATTAGTGATGGTTTTTAAGAACTCAGCTGCAAAGCAGTTCATCTCCCCACCGGAACATGCCCTGTCTCACAGTTTCCTGGATGGACAGGAACACTTTGTCCGCGGTGGATCAGGAGAAGGTGATTTGGCCGAGCAGGGAGGGCAGACACCCAGTTCTCAACTGTTTTGTACACAGTAACCAAAATGCATCGGCTATCTGCCTTTTACTTTTTTAATGTCTTCTAGAGCTAAAACAGACAGAGTTCAAGGGGGACCTTGACATTGTCACAAGAACTGTCTGTGTTCCCACCACATTTACCCAGGTTCAGGCAGGTACCTTTCAAAGACCAGGACCTGCTGGTCTTTGAAAGGTCATCGGGGAATCTCGAAACAGTGAAAGAGTTAAACAGTTGAGGGGTGATCATATATGGTGCACACAAGGAACAGAGCTTCATACAGAGATCAGAGGGTGCCTTGACACAGACATAAGATCTGCACCTGCAAGCACAAGCTATATCACAAAATAATCTAAAAATAAACAAATTAGAATCAATATATTCTGAGCAAGATATAAGAGGCCCTTGATCCGATTTTCCAATATGAGGAAGCAGATAGGGATTTGGAGGAGGTTGTGTCAGAGCAGGAAGACAACATGGAGGAAAACTCTGAATACAGCCCCTGAAGATGAATCTGAGGGAGAGGAGCCGGCAGCAAGGGAGACCTTTATGTCGAAAAACAATGCGAACAGCTGGTCCTCACTTCCACAACAGGATGGCAGTGAAAAATGTCATTCGACTGACTCGGTCTTGGTGGTTTTAATGGTTACACATGGTTATATAATAAATCCCAACAGTCACGAGATGTTCTTGCCTTTCTCACTTTAAATCAAATATATTTAACTCATTATGGCTGTTATGTTTTCTTGTCTTAGGTAAAAAAAATACACTTTCCCTGCTCTTTGAAACTTTAATTAGGGATTTATCCTCAATTCTTTAATGTCAGATAACCTTTTTATACATTCTATAAAAAAAATAGAATGGGAAAAACCCATAAATGGATGATTTGTCATGGAGGCCTCAACCAGACCACACTCAGATAGAAATTCATGTTAATAAATGCATACATTTTTAAATCTCCTATGGTGTATTGACTGAATAACTTGTGAGAGTGACAAAAATAATTGCTTTGTTGCCTTGTGTGAAAAAGTTTTACGTTTACCCTGAACATTAGGTAACAATGTGAACTGAAGCAATATTTTACTAGGTAAAAACCCATCTAGTTTTATTGCAGTTGACTCCATAAAGGACTGCACAGCTTTAGCATAAATGGAGATTGAGCATAACGCTGGCATTGGCTATTGCTCTGTCTGGTCTAAAGTGCAGAGGTGACTACTGGTCAGTTTGCTGGGAGTCAGGTTGGTTTTGGCAGGCCACCAGAATCAATTAATCTGACACGATTGCAAAAGTAGAGCATACTGACTAAAACTTTTATTGTAATGCGAACAGCAGTCAGAGAGAGAAGTAAGTTTGCATTGTTCTTGCAGCGAGAGGTTCTCTGAAAATATTTAGAAAAATAGTCTTCAAAAGTCTGCAAAGATCCTGCAATTTCTCATTGATCTATTATCTGAGCAAATTGTTTAAATGAATATACAATGATATATATCAGGGACATTCAACTGTTCAGACAATTACATGAAATCCTTGGTTAACTTACTCTCAGTAGAGCACATACCTCCGCTGAGGCCTAACAGTCCCCTTACATTCAATCAAGCTGCAACAAATTGGATACACTCATAGACACTGTCAGTCTCCAAAACATGCCTGATTTTATTATTATTATTTTTTTTAATGGTTAAAGAAAATCCTGCATTTGCCCCCTGATCCATATCTGCACCAGAATCTAACGAGTTATTTCCTGACCTATACCACATCCTTCCACCAAGTTTCATGGTAATCCGTCGTGTACTTTTTAAGTAATGTTGCCTACAAACAAACAAGTAGGTCACATTCTTTTTCCGATATGACCTTTTCAGATCATGATACATATCACTTAAAACCTACAGTGGAATTTATCCCACGGATTATCATCTTTACTATTTTACATCTGAAAAAGTTAGTAAGTGTAGTTCAGTCAGACAACTCACGTTCAAACATTTATTGCAGCATTAGAACAGGTTTAGTGTTTGGTGTCTAGGCTCCAACTTAATTACTCCCCCATATGATTACACAGGAATGATGGGAGTGATGAGCAATACTTGTAACCCCCACGTTGGAGCCTACAGGTGGATGCTGGGGTGGTGGAGGGGCTGAAGCAACTGGTAGCAATACTGCAGCAGCAGCAGTGCGAGCAAAAGGGATGATGGGTAATTTCTCTCTGCTTAAATAGACTACCTGATAAGGTGGGTGTGTATTATAGATGGTTGTGGAGAGTGAGGTATGTCACCTGATGTATGTCACATGATTAGCGCAGCGCAGCTCGAGTTGGATGCCTGAACTAGCTCGCAGGCGTCGCTCCATTTAATGACGCATTTCCTTGACTCAACCCTAGTTTGACCTCGTACCCACAAATTACCCGATAAGCAAGGCTGCATGCAGTTGCAGGGGAAATCCTGCTTTAGCTTCTTCTTCCAAATGTCAGAAAGTGCTTGTGGTCTGCACTTGTGGTCACTTCTCTATGATGTAGGTCAAAGGAAACCTTACTCCTTCTGAAACATCACTGATTAAGCCTCACTGATACAGCAGTCTGAGAGCTATCTCACTGTTATCAGACCTAAATCTGTGCTTTACTACCTGCTGCTACACAGATTGCATCAGTGCACCACTCAATGGTTTTTAAAGTTAAGTGCCTCTGGGATCAGAGGGCTCAGTCAGCAGTTTGTCCCAGGTGGTGTAAAACTGGGTGAGAGAGAAGGGGAGAGAATGGAGAGTGAGATATATATAGAGAGAAAAAATATTGATCTCTCTCTCTCTCTCTCTCTCTCTCTCTCTCTCTCTCTCTCACACACACACACACACACACACACACACACACACACACACACACACACACACACACACACACACACACACACACACACACACACAGTATGTGATCAGTGCTGTATCCAGTCCAAACCAGCTCTGTGAGCTCCGCGATTTAGCTTCTCAGCATGCAGGCAAAAAAAGAACAAAAGCCTAACAGCACTGACATGCTTTTGTTCACTTATACTTCTCAAGGACCTGCTACTTGTGAAAAATCCAATGATTATACAAAACCTAATGGAGAAAAGAAAGGAACTCATTGAATTAAAGGAGGTGACAGGATTATGGAAACATTTATCAGCCCGTATATTGAAATATCAAGAACCAAACAGATCAGAGTTGTCCGTAGACTCCAGAACAGCTGGAGTTGTCTTGAGGTAAAGGTAGGGTTGGTAATTTGATTCATAAACACATTTTTATCATATTTGGGGAAATCTTCTTCACGTCCCGATAGCAATCAATTAATATCGTCATCTGAAAAAACAAGGATAAGGGGCTGGAGTCTGTGGCCCCCACAGGACTGTTATAAACTCAACAATGTAAGTGTCATGACACATACCGCTGAGCCACAGCCCATAGCCAGAGGTTAGCCTGCTCTTGCTAGCTTTTTCAGGATTACCAACCCTAGCTTTACATCTTAGTGTGGTTTTCAATCATTCTGTTTGAAACTGTCCAATTTGCTGGACAGATATGGAGGTGAAATTGTTTTTAACACCTTAAATTCTACAACTGTAGAATGATGAGTTTGAAATCAAGGTCAAGAGAAATCTGTACAAGGCATGTGTTTTCTCTCTCTACTATCACAGTGAAAAAGAAACTGATTCAAACTGATTGCATTGTTTTGGGTGATCCATCTGAATCATCATTAGGTAAGATGACCGTTTTGTACAATATGTATATTCACATGTAAACCTGATGCAGCGACACACTCCAGCTGATACACTTTCACCTGTTACCTCTTTGTGAACTGTGGCCCTGCTCTCTGAATTGATTGACAAATCTTCACTTGTGTTTTATTATCATTTAGACACGTATGCTGTTGACTTGAATGCATGTACACCCATACACAACGTACAGATGAGAATATCTAGCGCATACGCATACACTTATAAACAGGAATCTGAGCCGGTAAGACCTGGCAGCACACATTGATATGATCTTATGTGGAAAAATTATCTTCCTGAAACAATGGCATCAGTTTTTGTATTTATCTATTCGTGACTGGTCACCAATAGCCGACTGAAAAGCCTCCATGCTCTCTCAGCTTCCTCATGTCGTGAAAACGTTTTATCACTGTATTGTGGCAGAGCAAACACACACACACACACCCCCACACACACAAACACACACACACACACACACATATCCTGTGTCTACATATTTGCATACAAATCGTGGGATTTAGCAATTATGACCTTTGGCTGAAAATCAATGTCACTGCAGGGTTGAACTCGTGGTCATGTTACTTTAAATGACCCCTGCACTGCTTCATTTCTGCTGCATATTCACTCTAGAGATACACAATTTTTTATTTATGTAATACCTATATAATTAAATGTGACTAACGCTTAACTATTCTTTGTTTGACCTGTTGCCACCGCGACCCGAAACGGATGGATGGTAAAAAAACTTACGTCATTATGTCCGCTACTTCATTACATCCAATGTTATTCAGTTTTAAAACCTCAACCTGAAATAGTTTGATAAACGATGCTACCATTTACTGTTTTGGCTGTTTTCTTTTTGAAATTTGCTAAATCTACAAATTCCTATTTTTCCATCTTGTTCAGACTCATTTGGTAACTGTTCCAACTCCAACAGGACGTTGTAATGCGATTAAGACATGGTTACATTACGTGACTAAGGTGGGAATACTCATGTATTAGTTTGATAATGGTTTATTCTGAGTGTGACCTTATTAAAGTTAAGGTAATCAGAATATGATGTTTACTTGGCAGTGTCTTATTCAGACTATTGTCTTTATTGAGTGAATATCAGGATATCCATGTGAACACACTCAGTGTTTGTTCTGCTCTGTCAAGTTAACAGTCAGTGGGAGAAAAGCATTAACCACCGACAGGAACAACGAGCTCTCTTCTTCTTACAGTTTCTCTACATCTCTGAGAAGTTCCCAACCAAACCACAAAGGCACAAAGGAAACACTTTTTTATCAGATTTGGTGAAATCCTCTTCACGTCCTGATAGCAATCAATTAATATTGTCACCTGAAAAAGAAAAAAAGGAAAAGAAGCTGGAGTCTGTGGCCCTCACAGGACTGTAATGAACTCAAACAATCATTTCATTAGGTCCGCATTTGTCACTGTGTTTTGTTTTGTGCTGTCGTACTGTCACTAACCTGCCCGTACCGCTGAGCCACAGCCCATAGCCAGAAGTTAGTTTTTAATGTAAAGCCTGCTCTTGCTGGCTTTTCCAGGATTACCAACCCTAGCTTCTCAGCTTTCTCAGCTTGCTCAAGATTTATTTTCATTCCCAAACATGAGGTACATGAGAGGGAATGAAACTAAGTACTGAATGAAACTAAGTACTGAGGTCCCTGTAAGCAGCAAAGAACAATAGAATCTAAAAACTAAGCGAGAGAAAAGCATTAACCACAGACAGGAACAACGAGCTCTCCTCTTCTTACAGTTTCTCTGCATTTCTGAGAAGTTCCCAGCCAAACCACAACGGTTGTGATCTACTTAAAAAGAAATAGAAAGAAGTTTGTATAGGTATAGTATGGTGTTCTACTAGTATTTCCTGTAATACATGATGTAGTCTACAAGACAAAAAAAAAATTATATATGAATGGCAGAGTCTCTGTTAAATTGAGTGTTTGTTAATTTCTGGGTGGTTTACTAAGTTCCAGAAGCTGATCCAATTTTCTACATTAATAAAGAAACATCCATATGATAAAACACAAGGGGGGGATATATAATAGGAATGCCAAATTTTGGGCTTCAAAATTACATTTAGCCATTATCCTATTTTCTACAGCTACCAATTGCCAGTTATGCAATAATCTTTACTGTCCAAAACCATTTTATCAGAACATCATTGATATGATTTTATGTGATAAAAAAAATGGTTGTGGAAAAGAATAACTTTTTGTATTTATCTATTAGTGACTGGTCACCCGTAGCCGACTGAAAAGCCTGCATGCTCTCTCAGCTTCCTCATGTCAACTGTCTGTGTTGTACAGGCACACACACACACACACACACACACACACACACACACACACACACACACACACACACACACACACACACACACACACACACACACACACACACACACACACACACTGACAGCACTGTGTTTTAGAGGAGACCAATGTGCGTCTACATCCCAGGCTCCAAAACCCAAACACTTTAATAAGACCTACACCACCACAGTACGTCAGCCAGCAGAGCGATGCCAATTTCTGTGCGTGTGTGCGCACGGGAGCTGAGCCTGCTGGCTCATGGGGGTTTTTTCCGATGGCTTATTGGAACCAAGAGAGAATGCAGCAGACAGGATTTACAGGAATTGGAGTAGAGGTGAAGAAATAATGGTGCTGCAGCAAGTGATGCCACAACTTACTGCCAAGACATTTGACGTTGTTGTTGTTCTGTGTGTGTGTGTGTGTGTGTGTGTGTGTGTGTGTGTGTGTGTGTGTGTGTGTGTGTGTGTGTGTGTGTGTGTTTTTCCTTAAAGTGACAGTGGAAGGAATTTGCCATATTTATTATCTTAACCATTTTCTTAATTGTTTATTATTCTTAAAAAGAGAACTCTAAATTTGGTCATGTAAAAGCTTGATGGTAATAGACAAATATAGTTGCTCATCATGACCTGAGTTATGCTTAATTTTTGCATTCATTTTGCATGTTACATTTAAAAGGATTGTGTGGAAACAGTGGTGTGGGGGCACTGTAGCCTCACAGCATTATGGTTTACTGGTTTGAATCCCAGTTTGGCTGTGTAGCTTTCCATGTCTGAATGGGTTTTCTGTGGGTACTCTGGCTTCCTCCAGACTTGCAGATCAAGGTTATTTGGAGACTTTAAATTGACCATAGGTGTGAATTGTTGTTTGTCTCTGCTTGTTGGCCTTGTGATTGGCTGGCGACCTGTCCAGGGTGTACCCCTGCCTGTCGCCCCGTGTCAGCTGGGATCGGCTCCAGCTCCCTCTACAACCCTGGAAAAGGAAGCAGTACAGATTTTTCTAGGATTTTTCTAGGAGCAGCTCATTTAAAACATACTGTAACTATAATGTTTTTGCATTATCTTTTCATTTCTTCATTAATTGTCCAATATGTCTTTCCCTTGTAATTCGACAATAATAATATTTTTTTTAACAAGATTTAAACCACAGAGCAACAAATGCAGATGGTAATGCGGATATCCTTCCTTCTCCCTAATCTCACAGCAGCAGTGCAGAGGAACTGATCAATAACTTTAATGTTTTCTCCAGCAATATAATGCATCACATCATAAAATAAAACTGTGACTTTTCTCAACACTGCCTGTGTCTAACATGTATGCATGCATCAGGTGTAAGTATGGGACTTTTGATAGTGTTTGCGAACACGCATGTATATTTAACTAAATCTCTTTTGAGCGTGTGTATCTGTATATATGTGAGTTTACATATCGAACTTGTCTGTGTGTCAGACCAGACCATTGTCTCCAATTGATCTCTTCCTATTTCGCTTGTGTAAGAGTATCACATAGCTGATTGTTGACCCCGCAGTGTCCAGTCTGCAATCTCCTGACCTGATATCTTAACATGAACAAACCTGAGTACTGGGACTATTATCATAAGCAGCCATTTTGTAATATAACTGAAACACAGTCCTGCCACAGGAGCTGTTAAAACTCAGTTGCTGTTGTTGTACATTCTTAAATTATTAGCTACTGAAGTAGATGGAGGACTGAAGACAGACGTGGTCATAAAAAGTTAGCATAAGCTTCATGCAGCTCTCACAAATAGGATTAGTTCTTCTACAGGAGCACATTCAAATGATCCAATGAACAATCTTTATTTCTGTTTACCCATGTAATCCCAGTGACCACAAACAGAACCAACAAACAACTCTAATTCTATTTGAGCATTAGCGCTGAGAGATAATAGCCCACACTGGAAATTGATCAAGACTGAATGATATTGAACATTGATTAAATGGTCAACACTCTAATCAAGGGTTGCTGCTTTGATTAAATCTTGATTTTAACGCCTGAGACTAATCCTGAAAGACAGGAGACTTTTAAGATAAAGGTCTCAAATGATAAATGCAGATTGTTTTCAAACCTACAGTCAGAAAGAAAAAAAACATCAAAAGCAATATGTTTATTCTATAAAAACACACCCTAACGGACAGTAGATATCACACAAAGCTATGCTGCCACATGACTGTTCAACCAGTTCCTGGATGTTACACAATCCCAAATATGCACACATTTAATGAACGCTTGGCTCCTCTTACAACAGGCCGCAACTATTCATTCAAAGGCTTCTTGTCCCACTCTGAGAAACTTCTATTTTGGGCTGGTTAAAAATAAAAAATAAAAATAAAAATTCATTGACTCCTCCTTTATCTTTGTTCAAGAGGAAACTGAGAAGACAGAACTTAGGGAAGGAAACCGAGAGAAGTAAACCGAGAGAGATAAAGTAAAAATAAAAGAGATAGAGATTCAGAGAGAAAGACGTGAATAAATGTCATGCAGTGGTGGAACAAGTATCTAGAACGTTTCTTTAACATGCTCTGTGTAACAAACCAGACACAATTCACATACACACTGCTGCCAAAATAACTTCCCACACCCAACCTTTCTGAACTCAACAGTCACTCCCCCACTCAACTGCCACTGCAGTGCAATTATTAGTGCCTGATGATTTGTTAATTCACTCTTTTGCTTGTTTCATGGGACGTGGTTTGTAGGGGTGAATGTGAATGGATGTTTGATGTGAAACTTCTATATCTAAGTATCCTAAACTATAAGAGTAAGTCAGTCTAAAATACTCCTTTAGTAATTCCTGTAATGTCCTGCATAATCACACTTATATGAGGAGTTTGAGACAATCAAGCCAGGCCAGGCTAGACAGGCCTCTATCATGTTATCAAGCCACTTCATTAAATCGATGAGCCACAGCCTTGACACAGTAACAGTCTGAAATGCAGCCAAAAGCTAAGGACAGGGACCTAGAGCAGGTCAGGTTAATGTGTCACCAGGTTTGGCCTCCAGGCGTCATTGTGAAATCCTTTAGAGAAAACGTGCAGGCCCTGCAGATCTGCGAGGGGAGAAAGGGAGGGTTTATGGTCAATAGGGGCTTATATCAGTGATTGATCCGTTGGTATATAATGCAGGCAATGGCAGAGACTCGGAGCAGACATGCTGGATCAGCTCTGAGCCTCCAAACCAACTACCTCCTTCTCTTCCACACCTTCATCCACAGTCAGCCATGGGAGTTGCCTACAGCGTTGGAGAGTAAGTGACACAGCTGTAGACATCATGCTGTTTCCTGTAAATGGTGGAGTTACCTGAAGTTGAATCTGAAGGTATTTAGTTCAGCTTGTTTCTACTTAATGCAAAGAAAATGTGAGAACTGCGATGAAATTCTAATTGTAACAAGGGTTAACTCAGATCAAATGCAAGAGGAATGAACCTTTTGCAAACCCATTGAGAACTACTTAGTGGTGTTGTGTTTATTAGTTATTACATATGTGCAAGAACAGCAAGCGGAGTTAGTTTGGCATCTAATGGTGGAAGGGTGGAAGCCAAAGAGCTGGAGGTTATGTGTTTGTGACAGGCAGTGACTGAAATAGTTAAAGAAAGAGAAAGAGAGAGATTGAATCAAGGTTTGACATCTATAAATCAAGTAGCTTCTTACTTTGAATCCCTGTTTCTCATTAACTGTTAATAGAAGAGAGTTGATAATAGATAAATACAACTTCCTATAGGGGTTAATAATTTCTCTGAGATCCACTAAAAAATTCCAACTGCGTCAATTTCCTGTGATTCAAGCCCAGGCACGATTACACACATAATAGCAATGTGGAATCTCATCTGTTCAACTGTGCCAACTTATTAAAGCTACAGCAGCACTGCATGTCAGTACAGTATATGATGCCTGTTTATCTTTAAAAAATAAATCACGTTCTCCCTTTGCCCCTTTAGGGTCGACCACCTCTACACCTTCTTTGTGCAGTGGTCACCAGACATCTACACCAAAGGCAGCAAGAAGCAACGTCAGCCCCGTTTCCTCATCAGAGAGAAGCATCCGAACCACTACCTGGTCGTGGAGAAGAACAAGGTGGCCGAGATCAACAAGCTCCTCAGCCACCCTATCAACCCCACTGAGAAGAATTGGGAGGTGAGGACTGCACTGCACTGACATACACATATGCTAAAGAAGTCAATGTTAAGTTGCCATGATTATCTGCAGCCATAAAAACCCTGCCAGGATTTCCTGAATTACAGTAAGTTAGCACGTGGAGAATTTGGGAGATTGGCTGTGGTCCCAGATGTTCTGGGAAATCCCA
The DNA here is from genome assembly GCF_022539355.2 of Hippoglossus stenolepis. Lineage (NCBI taxonomy): Eukaryota > Metazoa > Chordata > Actinopteri > Pleuronectiformes > Pleuronectidae > Hippoglossus > Hippoglossus stenolepis. The sequence continues at coordinate 8,698,220 of NC_061490.1, forward strand.
CGTGTCTATATATGGACATCCTCTCCACAGCTCCCTCCCAGTGTCACAAAGAAACCATGCCTCACTTTCCTGTTTGATGAGAAAAGAAAGTTAACTGTGTCAGGGCTAACCAATGGGAGGCCCCTCTACCCAAATTTCCAACCAATGGCATTTCAAACTGAGAAAGTGAAAGTAACCCGGAGAGTACAAAAAAAAAATGAGTGCAGCATTGGTTTGACTTATGTGTAGAGCTTGACAGAGAAAGGAAGGAGAGATGAAGCTGCTGCCAGAGAATGTCAAAGTACTTTACATTGCCCGTGACTGTGTGGAGCCCTATGTGGAGGTAGGACTAGTGCTGCTTTACTCTGGGTTTGTTCAAATGTTTGTTTGAGCATCATCCTTCCATCTATCATGATGTGGCATCTGTTGCATCTGGAGACCTGCTTGTTCTTCAAGCTACTATAAAGTGGGGAAAGGTTTGACAAGCCAGTGTTTTCTCTTGCAGATTATCAGAGTGAAGGACTCCAAACGCCGCATGAGTCTGTGCAGCTCTGAGGACTCAGAGGCCGAGGAGCCCGAGTACCAGGAGGAGGGAGATGATGATCTGCTGGTGCTGAGCAAGCACAGCCAGCTGCTGGATGCCCACGACCTGGAGCAGGTGAGTTCCCGATGAATCTAAGAGGAGGATTTTGAATTAGTTACAGCCTGTTTACATTATGACATCATGGGATTCACAACTACTTCCCTTTTTACCAACAGCTTGCTGCTCAAATGCCAGCAAGGACCCGGGGCTATCCATGGCAGCTGGTCTACAGCACTGCCATCCATGGCAGCAGCCTGAAGACACTGTACAGGAATATGGCTGGACTGGACAGTCCTGTGCTGCTGATCGTCAGAGACATGCACAAAAAGGTTTGTCTCTTCATTTGTACCAATGTCATCCAAAAGATAAATAACAAATATATCAATATATATCAATATCGATAAAAAGGCACATTTCTCGAAATGATGAGCAATTATTTTTAGGTAAGGATGTTTATATAAGTATCAAAAGTGATAATGCTCATTGTTCAGAATAGATAATTTAAAGCTACAAAGATCATATATATATATATATATATATATATATATATATATATATATCATATATTTATAGACTGACATCTGTGGCTTCTCCTTTAATAACCGTTGCCTTTGTGTTTTCAGGTGTTTGGGGCGTTTTCCACAGATCCATTCAGAGTCAGTAAATACTGCTATGGCACTGGTGAAACCTTCCTGTTCAGCTTCAACCCAGACTTTCAGGTAAAGAGAGCAACAGATCATTCTGTGTTACCTATAGTCTATCAGTAGGTCTGACAGCAGGTGTGTTTTTATTACGAAAAAAGTCATATTTTCCATAATTTTTGCAAACATTGAAGAGAATTTCTCAAGTTTTGAAATTAAACAAAATCTCTAGAAAGTAGTGAAATGTAGAAAGGGATAAAAAACATTAGTATGTAAGATCTCACATATCCGGAAGCTTGAGTATTAGTTTCTAATGTTGTGTGTTTGGCTTTTATTCAGGCGTACAGGTGGAGTGGAGAGAACTCCTACTTTGTCAGCGGCAAATTGGAATCTCTGCAGATTGGTGGAGGAGGGTAAGTTATGTGGTTATTGATTTCTCCCAGTAAAATAAAGACAGGCTCACAGAAGGATCAATAAGATAAAGCAGTGGTTATCAGTGCAGTAAAGTAATACAAAAAAGACCATAAAACAATAACTTCACCTGAAGTCTGATGTTAAAGTGCTGGTTTTTGCTTCGTCTGTAGGGATGGCTTCGCTCTGTGGCTGGATGCTGATCTGTACCATGGGGCCAGTTTTTCCTGTCCGACTTTTCACAACGCACCGCTCTCCACGCAGGAAGACTTCATCGTACAAGACCTCGAGGTCTGGACTGTGCAGAACTGAGCGGGAACGTCAGTTACAGAACCTTGAGACTTCAAGGAGTTCAAGTGGGTTAGCTACTACTGTACTAAACCTGAAAGAACAGTCGCCACTGTATCATGTGTGTACCTGGATGAGATTAGTCCACACACAGCTCGTATGAGGCCTGTTCTAGTGGTTCCTAGGCCGGACCTTCTGCTTGCACTGGTTTCATCTGTGCCTGTTAAACAGAGGTGTCTAGATGAAACCCTGTTGTTCAGTGTCCTGCTGCTTTAGACTTGCCCTGTGCTGAGCCCAGTAGGTAACTGGCAGCATCTGAAGCCCTGCATGCCCTCATGGGGTTATGGACGGTATTATAACACAAATTTCCAAGTACCTAGTGTAAGCAAATTCAGGGATTTAGGAAAATGTATTAATTTCTATTCCGTCTAAAAATACCACCTGAAATTTTAAACTACATTTTTACAGTAAGTGTTGCCATGTGTGCACAGGTGAATATGTTCTATTGTGTTTTATTAAAAAACATGAGCAGCCTTATAAACCTTTAAGACAAAAAGCTACATAGTTGATTAATGGTATAAACACTGTAACATGATAGTTTGCATTATTGGGGGAGATTGTATTTTTGAGCTTTTCCCAACATGACGTCTCCAATTTATGTTCTACTACAGCAGCATATGAATTCCTCACCTCTCAGGTGTGAACATGAACAAAAATAGTTGCACCATGAACAATTCATTATTATCCATGTGTGTGTGTTTGTGTAGGAACCGTTAACTGTCAACTGTAACTTCTGTTTTTTGTAAGTGTGACACCTGCCTGGCTATTTGCATTTGGATGGATCATGTTTTATAAGGAAACCTTTAACGTATTTCACATCTTTTAACTTATCTTTATATTTAAATGTAATTTTAAGGAATTTTAAAGCAAAGCCTCCATGTTCCAGTGTGTCTGTTTATGTACATGTCTTTGTGTGAAAATCAGAATCTCTGAAGCTGTGCTGGCACTGCCAATGTGTGTCTTTTTTATTTTTGTGGACCCACATTAAAACTTTATCTTTCCTGGTGACACTGACTTGATTTTTAATAAATCCTCATTACAACATCACATTTCTCCACTTATCAAGAAAGTTATCTTTACATGAACCAAATAAAGAAATAGTAAATAAGTTGGTTTGACTCTAAATTAAGTATAATGTATAATTGGCTCACTGATGTTACTACGCTAAAACATGACTAAAATAAGTACAGACGGAACAAACACAAGCAGATATTAGGATAAATAGAACCACCAACATTCACCTAGAAATATTGATCAACAGAGCAGGAATAGAAGTAAACAGATTAACTGTGATAACGTAAATTGCAGTCTCCCAATAGATGGCTGTACATTTAGGAACTTCAGGTATCTGGAAAAGAAAATATCATCCAAACAACCACCACAGTTTGCAGTGCAACAAGGGGTCACGTACAGACACATGATGGTAACCTGCAGTTCAGCCTGGAAAAAGCTGAAGAAAAATACCGAGACAAACCAAAAAAAATATATCAAACCTTCTGGCGAATGTAATATTTTTATTTCTCCTTACCTGCATAACTTGGTTTCCTCTGAAACCAGCAGAGATGAAGGTTTGTGTGGGGTCAAATGTGAATCAAGGGGCCCCAGAGTCTCAACCAAGAAACATTTACTGTCAGGGAGTCACAGGTCTCGGTCCAGAGTAAATATGCCCTGATTGTATTTTTTCTTTAGCTCATACTGATACCAAATCTCATCTAATGTTAGTTTGTATTTGAAATAATGTTCCCTTAATTTACCTGCAGAGTGCTGCGTGCATGTAAACTACAAGAGGACCTTATTAGACTTAGTGAGATCATTCAAATGTATGTGTGACAGGAGCATAGATCTGCATCACAGGATTCCTGATTGTTTTTGATACGTTATGTTTGAGTGGGGACAAGTGTCATGTCCGATATATGACAGCTGGAAGGTTTGGAAACTATTTATTCAACCGCTTTACATTTCCAGCAAAAGCAATAAAGTTTCAAGCGGTTACTGAACTTTACAGTTGACCTATAAAATACCATGGAAATACATATCAACCCACAGTGGAAGATAGAGGAGTGTTTATACCAAGGCAGGTACTCTACATCACCGTAGGGAAATTTTATTTTTCCTCTCTGTGGCATGATATCACAAAGCCTGTCTGTTGAAAGTCAGAAATTATTATGACATTGTAACAATAACATTAACTGACATTATTACATTGCACACTACATTATGCATGTTTTTTCATCCTTTATGCCATTGGTTTCAAACCTCAGTCTCATCACGACTGCTGTTGTTCACCTACTCTGACAAAGGAAAGTATCTCAATCTCTCCCTTTCACTGGGCTCACGTACAGTAAGCACACAATTTACTGACTTTGGTATCTAACTATAAATGTCTTTGTTGGAATTAAGTTGTGTTTGAAGTCATTTTTGAATGGATAAAATAATAGCCCCATTTATATGACGGACAAGCAACATTTCACATGTATAAATTGATACATGTATATACAGTACGTATCAATTAAGTAATGAATATATGTCAATATTAGTATGTAAGATCTCACATATCTGGAAGCTTGAGTATTAGTTTCTAATGTTGTGTGTTTGGCTTTTATTCAGGCGTACAGGTGGAGTGGAGAGAACTCCTACTTTGTCAGCGGCAAATTGGAATCTCTGCAGATTGGTGGAGGAGGGTAAGTTATGTGGTTATTGATTTCTCCCAGTAAAATAAAGACAGACTCACGGAAGGATCAATAAGATAAAGCCGTCCAATATAGTCGTCCAATAAGCCTGTTACCAGCACTGAGTAAGATTCTTGAGAAGGCTGTATTTGATCAAATACAAGAATACTTCTCAATAAATAATCTGTTAACAAAGTACCAGCATGCTTACAGAAAGGGACATTCCACATGCACAGCACTGACGCAAATGTCAGATGACTGGTACAGAGATCTAGATAATAAAATGTTATGTGGAGCAGTCCTTCTGATTTTACAGCAGCATTTGATGTTCTTGAACATAAGCTTCTTCTGGAAAAACTGGTGTGCTATGGTTTTAAACCATCTGCAGCTACCTGGATGGAAAGTTATCTAATAAATAGATCACAGAGAGTCTTCTTTAATGGAAGTCACTCGGACAGTGTGCTGGTGGAAAGTGGAATTCCACAGGGAAGCTGTCTAGGCCCACTAATGTACTCTATCTTCACTAATGATTTACCTCAAGTATTAAGAAGTGCAAATCTAAGTATGTACGCAGATGACACTACTGTATATGCATCAGCAAAAACAGCAGAAGAACTGACAGTCATCCTAAACAGGGAAACAGTTCCATTGGAAAGTGGGTCCTTGAAAACAAGATGGTTCTCAACTTAGCTAAAACAAAAAGCATCATCTTTGGGTCTAATCATTCTCTTAGAGCAGAGCCAGAGCTTAGACTGTGCATAGATGGAATATCCATCAAACAAGTAAAGGTAACCAAGCTATTGGGAGTCACCCTAGATGATAAACTGTCCTGGTCAAAGCACATTGACACTATTGTCAATAAAATGGGCAAAGCACTAGCTGTAGTCAGACGATGCAGAAATCATCTTACACCTGATCTAAGAATAAAGGTAGTTAGCTCTCTTGTTCTGTCACAGCTGGATTATTGTCAGATAGTATGGGCAAATGCCACCAAGAAAGAGTTGAATAAACTACAGCTAGTACAGAACAAGGCTGCACGCTTTGCTCTACAGTGTCCTTACAGAACCAGCATACAGAGTATGCATGCCAGTCTCCACTGGCTAAAAGTTGAAGACAGGATGGCTGCTGCACTTCTTTTATCAACATGGCGCCTCTTGCAGTCTAAAACGCCAGCAGATCAGTATAGGCAACTAAATAAAAATGTAGCCTCACATAACTATGCCACTAGACGAGTAATAGAAGGTAGGTTTTCACTCCCCAGAGCTAATACCAATTTTCTTAAACGCACTGTGGGATACAGGGCCATGAAGTCATGGAACCTACTACCAACAGAAATTATAAACGTGACACGTAAATGTATGTTCAAAAAGCAAATAATAAAACACTTGGGTACAGCATACTTGTGACACTAGATGGTGATGTACTGTACATAAAAATGTGTAGTATTCTCTTACATGGTTTGCAGTTTTCGCTTCTATGGAATTGGATATATCAGTGTTTTATATCATGACAAAGGTAAAATTGCATAACCACTATATTAATGTTTGATATTTGTTATGTAAAATTGTATGATCATTATTTGTATGTATTTTAACTTTTGATATTTGTAATGTAACGTATGTTTTAAATGTTTGATATTGGTATTGTAATGTATGTTTTAAATGTTTGATATTTGTGTGTATGTTTTAAATGTGGACCCCACTAAAAGTAGCTCTGTCTTAGGGTAGAGCTAATGGGGATCCTTCGAAATAAACAAATAAACAAATAAACAAAGCAGTGGTTATCAGTGCAGTAAAGTAATAAAAAAAAGACCATAAAACAATAACTTCACCTGAAGTCTGATGTTAAAGTGCTGGTTTTTGCTCTGTATGTAGAAATGCAGTAAGAGCTTATGTTTATCATCAAAGTGTATATATTTTTGTTTACTTATGTATTTGATTATATATTTCTGCACATATTTATGTTTACTTGTCGTTTATTATAAATGTCTAATGATATTTATATATAGATGTCATTTTCCCTGTCACACATCCCTATAGTCATAAACATTGGATTTGACTTTGAATAAAAATCTGAGGATGACATGAACAAACACAATGAGTGGACCGGTTTCTACTGAGCTGAATGCAGAGACAGACCTTGCTGCTAGAAGTGGAAACATGAAGCAAGGATTTTTAAAGAATTTATTAATATGATCATTTATTATTTAGTACATTATTAATTGAATAGAATATGATGTATATAATATGATGGAGCACATTGCCCTCTTGTGGTGGTTGTCTTTCTCTACGCGATCTTTTACATCGACAGTCTTTCGCTTCCCCTGGTGCGCTCGATGATCTCTGAGATCGACTGGGCAGGTCTCACCTTCAACAGTTCAACATGGCGGAAGTTGAAGTGACTCAATCTGCTCCGGCTGACATTTCGAAGACCAGCAGCGAACCAGCTGAAGGATATGACAAGAAATGTATCTTCTGCAAGATTGTACACAATGAAATGGGAACGGAGCTTCTTCTCTGTGTGAGAATATTTAAAATCCTTGAATATGACGGGGAAGCTTTCAGCTAGCTGGCTAGCCTGTTTATTTTGTGTGTTTACAAGTCTCTCTGATAACAAATACTGGCTTTGTGAAGATGTAGCTCATGTTTTCGTGTCTCTGTAGGTTGATTTCAAAAGAAATTTAACTGTCAGGTTTCTTATTTAGTGCCATGGTTGCAGATATTCTGGTTTATTGATTTGTTTTGCCAAGTGAACCACACCCAGCCATCATATATACTATACACGTACATTGTGTTTTAATTGTTCGTTTATTTTACAGCGACAGTGCTCATTAATCAACAGATAAAATATTATTAATGAGCCAGAGTTAGCTATATAAACTAATTTTAATCTGTTGTCCTTTGCCAGTTTTTACAATGCAAGCTGAAATAGCCTATGTAGCTAACAAGCTAGTTTTATTGTAGCCCAGATTTACCAACCTTTTGCACTATCACTAACAACCCTGAGTAAATTCAGAATAGAGGCCGCAGCTTGGAAAACAGCTGCCCCCTTGTGATCAGATCTCTGGGCGGATGTTGATGCTACGTCTGTCCAGGGTCACAACTTTAGGAGAAACCATATGAAGCTGAAAAGAGCCTGTTGTTCATTTGTTATTTTACTGTTTATGATGGTTATTATACCCAACAGCAAACACAATGCGGTCATGTGGTCGGTTGTTTGCGAAAAACCCGGTCACACCAGCTGCACTTTGAAGGTGTGATATAGATATTTCACCTCCCTCTTGTTCATGGTGACCTCCACTGTCTCTATGTCAAGTTACAGAACATTTTACTGCAGATTTTTGGAGTAAATCCAAGGCATAGTTGGCTACCTTTCATTATGGCACTCATAACTTGCTCATATTAAATATTAATTTAAACAAATTCTTGAAAGGTGACAGATATTTCACCTCAGTCCAGTTAATGGTGACCCCCACTGTCTGTATGTCAAGACGGTTTTACTGTAGAATTTCAACTGTGTCACCTCTCATGCATTTTTTAAATACTATTTAATATGAGCAAGTTATGAGTGCAGGATGACAAAGTAGACAAATTACTTTTAATAAAGATTCTACAATAAATTATTTTGAAACTTGAGGCAATGGGGGTCACCATGAACAAGAGTGAGGTGAAATATCTGTGTCACAACTCAAGGATTTCAAGGACTCAACATGAAGTAAACGCACAAGCCTGTGCACTTGAACCCTCCCAGTCTTGAAGCACAATAATTAACTTCTACTTGCTGACTTGTTGTTTATTTATTTGTCTCTGCCGCAGGATGAAGAGATTTCGTGTTTCAGAGACATCAAACCTGCAGCTCCTCACCACTACCTGGTCGTCCCAATCAGACATGTAGGGAACTGTAAATCACTCAGCAAAGAAGACGTGCCTTTGGGTAAGGTTTAAACAACGTGCCTGTGGAAATATTTGCACTTTGAAAAGGTTGTGACCATGACCACTGCATGTCTCTGTTTTCAATTCATGTCAACATATGTTATTTCACTGGCTATGCATTGCTTGTATCTTGTGTTACAAGAAATGCTAAATATGCTATGAACAAGCTCACGATCTTATATTCAGCAACTGAATGAAATGGAATGGAATGGCAACATTGTTTGTTAAAAAAAAAATCCTGATATTAATGGAAAGTAGTTTTACAAGTTTTTATGTTTTGGTTGTTGCACCCAGTGAAGCGGATGGTTGAGAAAGGGAAGGAGATCCTACAGAAAAACAATGTTACAGACCTCAGTGACGTCAGGTAGGCTACTTTTCGTTGTTTGTACCTTTTCACACTTTCAGGTTGCGTCACATGCTCCAGTCGACTACAAAAGGAACATCCCCAAACATTTTCAGTGGTGAAGCTTTTGTATCTTGATCAAATCAACCTCAGGCACAGCGTTACTTAAGTTTCTCTGATTACAAATAGTGATTGGTACTGATAATCATACACAGATAAAGGTTCTAATTATCAGTACTGATCATTATAGTATGTACTTTGGAGTAGTTTCACCTTTGAACTGTATTTACCAAGTGAGCAATAGTACTTAATCTAATGGGAACTGTGATAAATACTCTTGTAAAATGCTGTGTGATTGTTTCTGACTGATTACTTAGCTTTGGTAACATCCCTGTTGCTTTGTTGTTGTAACAGCCGAGCTACTTAAACTCAGTAAACATCGTTGTCAACACTAACACTCTCCTGTGCCTGCAGGTTTGGTTTCCATTGGCCCCCATTCTGTTCGGTTACACACTTACACCTTCATGTCCTGGCACCTGCCAGCCAAATGGGCTTCATGTCCCGCCTAGTCTACAGACTCAATTCCTATTGGTTTGTCACGGTAAGCCCAATTTTTTACATTTGTACTGGGATTTATATATTGTATATAATTGAGTTATTAGCAAAGTGTCAATCTCTTGCAGGCACCATGTTTTAAAAGACTTTAGACCTTTTTCTTATCTGATTAATCCCCAGCCAGTCTTTACTGTGCCTGCACATTTCTGTCTCTTATTTTGAAGAGTAATTTCAGTTTCTCTGCACAAGATGAGTCCATAATAATATGGTGGGGTTTTTGGACTTAGATTAAAAGTAAAGCCAGATGCTGCCACCTGCTGTATAATGGATTTATTTGTATTAAAATAACTCGACTGGGAGACCGCGCACCATAGATCTACAGTCAAACTCATATTTCGTCCAGTACATCAGTTAAGTCAGGTTGACGTTTAAGATGAAGCAGGTTTGTTGTCATTATAATTTCTGTTCTGTCCTTTTTGTTGATGTTTTGCAGGCGGAGCAGCTGATTGAACTTCTCAACTCTAAAGAACAGACCAACTGACCACTTGAATCCACTTCCTGCTGCACTCGGCTAACATCCAGCCTCTTGCAGTTGTCATGTTGGATTTTGCACGCCCACATTAGGTTGCTGCCTCTTTGAACACAGAAAATGATATTTGTATTTCCATGATGTTTGTAATAAGTGACCACTTAGGTTTTTAGTTTTGTGAAGACACTTCACACTTAAAACCAAAGTGAAAGCTTTAACAAAGCCAAATGTTGTGTCTTGCTGCTTGAGACTTTAACATAAGTTTTTGTATTTTTACAGAAGAAGAAGTGAATTAAATCTTCTTTCATCCACCAAATATGAATCAATATTCACTCTATGGACCAGGTTACAGACAGTGTGATCCAGAGCTTGTTGTTGAAGGCAGTCTTTTTCTACTGAGAGGACTGGAGAGATGAATGGAACAATAGACTTACTGAGATCATTTCACAGCTAGAGAAGTGATGATTCATAAACTGGTCTCTTGTCATGCAGCAGTGCCCAAGTGCTTCACAGGTTTGACATTATAGGTGTATACTGGAATGTATTTTTAAAGATCAATTGATATAAATCCTATGTTGAGAGATCAAACAGCTGTTCACTCTGACGCACCAAGTGCCATCTTCATTCACCATTTACCAGGTTCTAAATTAAATGGCTTATTTACTCATCGTTTGAATTGAAGAAATGTTCTCTAACAGTGTTAAGATATAAAATGAACTAGCTAGAGGGTGCATGTTGTAACTACTAATGCAGCTGTATTATTCTCTAATATATTAATGGAATGTGAAGAAATCCTACTGTATAAATGTGTATGCACTTTCAGAAATGTTGATTTAGAATAAATAATTTATTGCTTCTTCTCAGTCTGAATCTCTTCCACTGTGGTGACTTCAGTGTGTTTCTATTGTATAAAGTCCTAATAATGATGTCAGTTTACAACCTCTCTTTCCCATTCATTAGTTTAACTGCAGCAGTTAGTGCTTAAGGATCACAAAACACCTCCAGTAATAGAAAACAAGCAGGACACTGTGTCTTTAATTACTTTATTATAAGACAATGAGAAGTGCTTGTTAATTTATCAATCAGCTGCTGCTCGTGTTAAGAAAGTAAAATGAATGTGCATGGCAGTGTGTGCTCTTCCAATAGCAGCAGCAGCATTAGAGCAGCCTCAGTAGTTCATCATAATGTCTCACACTGTGTCTTTGTGGTTCATGTATTCTGAGTTTCAAACTACAACAAGGTTTCCTAAATAACAAGCACACTGGTAATAAATACACACTCTGAAGCACCCAAGCCAAGTCGGATCAGGTTCATCCTATAGCACCATATTGTCTGTCACAGGGAGCCTCATGTTCTCTTTGGTTCACTCTCATTAACCACTCTGACTTCATTTCAGCTGCTCGCTGCAACGCTTTCCCCACATTGAAAAGCTGTAAGGTTTCCCCACACCATATGCAGTTAGCATCACTGAAATGAATCTGGTCGTGGTAATAATGTAAATAAATGTTGTACTTGAAGTAACTAGGTAGTTGCTGCAAACACTGCTACAAAGGTGGGAAATATGAGGTAGAATTTACCTTTTACATCCATTATATCCCTGATGTCTTTATTGTTAAATAAAAAAAATTGTTTGTCATATACCCTATTGATTTTGTTCCTGGTGTGGTGGTTAGCGCTCACTCACAGCAACAAGGTTCCCGGTTTGAATCCCGGATTGGCAGTTTGCATGTTTGAATTTTCTCCTGCTTCCTCCCACAATCAAAAGACTGGGTTAATTTGAGTCTCTAAAATGGTTGAATGGTTGTTTGTCTCTGTTTGTCAGCCCTGTAATATGCTGGTGACGTGCCAAGGGTCTACCCTGCATCTTGCTCAATGTCAGCCGGGATTGGCTCCAGCTCCCCCCCGCGACCCTCAAAAGGATAAGTGGTATATATAATAGATGGATGGCCTTTCATCCTTAAATTAGATAGGAACAAATGGTTAAGAGGACTATTAATTTTTTTGAAAACTCAATTGTCAACATGCTGATGGTGGCCTGACCTCTTTCATTGCTCACAAATGCTGCTAATTGGCCTTATATATGTCTGCTTTACAACATTTCTAACTGTCAATGACTTGTTTGTAGCATTAAGAGAAAATGCACTTGTACATCTAATGTTATCTGAGGCGTGGGGTGGATTTAAAGATCAGCCACTGAGGTCTATAGTTGTGTAAGTCTTGAAAATATTTTTTCCCCCTAAATTAAAGTGCCATTACATGACTGGAATAGAAATAGTGCAAGATATGTGTTAACTGCCGTGAGTGCTGCTATGAAGTAGCTCTGCACCAACCACTGGAGATGCAACACGAATAAAGGCATCAACACCAATCCAGTTCACTGTAACAGACTGATAACCACATGGTCATCCTTCCCCTGCCACAGCATCTCCCCCTCAAAGTCAACCAGCCTCTGCTTCCTCGCTCGCAGAAGAATCCCCACCAGTTTATTGGAGATAGTCACATAATGCTCAAACAGTTTCCCAAATTCTACACGGACCGATTTCCCATCGCAGCTGCTTCCTTCCCCGTCGCAGTCTTTCATCTCCCCAATGTTCCTAATCACCTCACACAGCTCCTGAACCTCTATGCTGACGCGCGAGTGAGCATCCTTCCCCCGCTGCTCCGTCATGGAGCCCTGCAGGGGCCTCCCGTAGTCATCCTGCCCCCTCTGAGGGACTAATGCGCTGGGCCTGGCATCGTGACTGAAGGGGTTGTGCTTCTGGTACTCCTGGTGCTCGTCAGACCACTTCTGCCAGTTCTCCTTTAAGCCTTTCACAGAGACAATGCCCACTGCAGTGTCATCGCCAAACTGAGCCGGAACTGGGGCGTCATCTTCAGTGTCCATGGTGGCGGTGCTCTGGCTGTTTGTCCCCATCACTGGCTCTGTTAGGAGAAGATTATATAACTGTAACTGTTGCAGGTGATTAAACTCTTAATAAAAAACATTATTATGGCATTAACCATTTCAGGTGATAGATACCCCTAAATCTGAGTATAATTCATCAATGTTGATGAAAGAAATCTGGTATATTTAGGAGATTGATATAATCTGAGTGTGTACAATTTGATGCCGACCAAATAAAAATCTGGATCTATTGATTTTAAATGTGTCCGTTTGTTTGTAGGTTTATTTGTTATTAGCAGGATTATGCAAAAACTAATAAACCAATAACCACCAAACTCTGTGGGAGGATGAAGCCTGGAAGATCCCATACAATTTTAGTCTGGATGTGAGTCCAGGAGGTTTTATGACAAATAAATAATAATTATTATATTATTTATTATTATAATGCGTAATCTTGGTTATCAGACCAAATCCTTTGTTCAATATTTATATTATAAGAACTAAACAATCATATGTAGTATTGTTAAACCTTGGTGTTACGGTTTGTGTTAATATGCAAATTTCATATCAACAACCTAAACTCATGTCAGTAATCCTTGGGATTACAGGTTTTGTACTTTTCACCGGATTGTTGTTTTCCTGTCACACATTTCATAACAACTGAAGAAAAGAAGTCAAACATTTTACAAAATCTGTGCAAATTAACCATGAAGTCTACAATGAGTGAACATCTTGCTTTGTAAAGTAGCCTGGCTCAATCCAACCTTTACAACCTTTCAGAGACTTGGAGCAAACACTGATCAGACATGATTGAACTTACATGTCAGACACTGACTGGATCCCCACTTCACCTGCAGCACCCTGTCATGGTTTCAGAAGTTAAAAAAAACCCATCAATCCTGTGGTTACATGTGAATCTCACCTGACATCACTGCAGCAGTGCTGACAGCAGCAGGAGTGAGCAAGAGACGCCTGGCAAACCCGCTGTGATGGACGTCTGTCTCGGCCAATGGCTGCTAGAGAAGATACTGACAGCCAATGAGCGGTGAGAGGAGATGAGAGGGTGTCTCTGAAGAAAAGCAGATTAGAGACGAGAGAGGACGGAGACTTTACTTACTCACGCTGCTGTATTATACAAATCTGTGCATGACACAAAAAAACATGGCGTTTACATAATTTATTTGGTTAAAAATAAATACTATAAAGTATCTGTAAAATAGTGATATGCAGTTAAAAACTAATGATGCTAAGATTCTGCAAAGAATAACAGCTGGTGAACATGACATGTGTTCAATGAGCACATAATAAATACAAATATGTTTGGCACCATCCAGCTTCAGTGTTTTAATAAACAAAAGAGAGGAGCCCATTCCTCAACCATTTATGGTCATTTAACCCACACTGGGTACGATGTTTCAGAGCCGGGTTTCCAGCCGGACGTATTTTGAGATCGCAACAAAGATGGCGGCTTCCACCAGTCGAACACGCCTCCAGTATCTGCTACATCTGGCTCAGGATAATCTGGACTTCAGGTTACCGGTAACCTGCATAAACTACTCGCGGCCTCTGTCCGTCCCTTCGTGTAAAAGTTAAATCATTTGAGGAGTGGGGGGCGGAGTCCCACCCCCCGTGCTGGGCTCTGTGTTAGCTAACACACTTAGCTTGTCAACCTGGGGCCACTCACTGTCTGATGTAGCTCCATGAGAGGATCTAGTTTCTTCTAGCACATTTCCTCAACACGTTTCTCCACCTGACCTGTCTCTGTGTGTTCTGTCTTCATGGCGGGGACCAGTTACCGGATCAAATGGACACTAGGGCCGGATGCTATGGACAAATCAGGGGATATGGATCATTATGTCACATTATTATTCATGTCACATTTAAATACTGATCTTTTCGCCTGATTCAAGGTTGTGGGTTTAAACTATTCTTTATTACGGATAACGACAAATCTGAGGTGTATCACCCATGTGTTATTATTCCTCACTGTGTTTTCACAATGCATAAAACAATAAATCAACATATATATTGAACCTTTGTTGTATTGCTATTGATGGAAATTACACAGTGATAACTATTCACATTGTTTTATTGCCCAGCCCCAGTGGACACACTTTGCAGAATGCATCAGTTGTAATGCACATTTGTTATGAAACAGAATCATGATCAGTATATTTTAGTGGCTTTACTTTAAATATACTTTACTCTGTTCCTGTGATAACGTGATATCCTGTGATGTGTCCTTCCAATGGAAATTAACTTAAGGGGTATTTCTCTGATTTTGAGAACTGGTCACAGTGTGAAAGTACTTATAATGAAATGAAGAATGGCCACTGCTTCTCAACGTTCAGATGTAATTTTGCAATCAATTGAATAAACATCCAGTTTGGAAAGCTCTCCTACTGTGTGTCTGAACATGCACTGACCAATAACTGCTGCTCTACAACATTGTTAAGAATTTGTGATGTGATGCCAATTCAGATAAATAAACAAATAAACCAAACCTTTTAGAGGTCTTGATGATATTATTAACTAACTGTGGTGAACATTTAAGAGTTCAACTGTTATATTTACTGTTATAATGCTGATATTCTTTTATATTGGGTAAAGCCTACTGTTTAGATAACTATGACGCTGGCAAAGAGCTTTAAAACGATATCAGAACCATTTCTCTGAGACCTGTATTTAAGGAGATGTGACACAGAGTTCAAACTTCATCAGCCCATATCCAAGACACATGCAATTTAACATAATTCGTTTTCTCATGTGACCAAATCAGCATGAAAAATTCCAATAATATCTGTGATGGTGTGAAACAAAAGTGTGATGGTTTGACACAGAATGACCCACATGGGCATTTACCACATGGGAAGGGTCTAACAAAAGACTGCTGCTGCTCCAGCATTATTAAAACTCTCTCTGCTGCAACAAACTTTAATGTTCCTATACTTTATGAATCAATTTATACCCATTGTTTCTCCATAATCTGCCTGTAAGTGTAATATTTTCCAATTGAGTTAAATGCATGAGTCAGTATTTGTGATTTTCCCGCTCACTCTTGCAGGAGATTAAGGCTCTGCTGGCCCTCAGAGGAAAACCCTTCCATCCTGGTGAACACTTCAAAGAAAAGGTTTGCATGTCCAGTGCATTTGTTGTAATTCATATTCCTTTGTTCTCATTGCTGTGCCTAATAAAATATGTTGCTGCAGAATGATGACATGACAGTGGCCACATCAGCCGCTGAACTTCTCTCTTCTTCTCTCCAGGCTCCTTTCTGGTGTCTGGATGGTTTGTGTGAGGACGATGTCCGTGGCATCATGGCCAGATCTGTTTGTGCAAAGTAAGTGATGTCCCTGCAATGCATCGGTAAATCTGTGGTCCTGTCACCTTGGCAGTATTTTCTTCACTGTAGTGACTGTAATGTAGATGTAGTTTAAGATGCATTTACCTTCCAGGTCAGCTTTTGAGTTATGGGGCCACGGACAGACGCACAGTGAACTCAGAACATCCCTCTTGACCTACCCATCTGAGAACATGGTTTGTGGTGCTACAGTTTATTGTTGTATTGTGTCATGCAGAAAAAACCATGTAATCCGTTTGATGTAATCTAGAGTATATTATAATATGTTTTAATTTCTATTTGTGCTCATCCTCCACATTCCTCTACAGACACCATTCCTGCACAAAGACTCCACCTACAAAATCAACGTCTACACTTTCAACAAGACTCTGGAGTTTCCAGACAGAATCAAAAGGATTAATGTGAGTCTTAAGATTTGTGGGATGTGTTCAGAAATGTGTGTAGTGTTTTTTTCTTTGTAAGCTTGTGTATATGCTCAGAACATCATGTTCCGTACTTTCATATCAGGCTTTGGAGTATCTTCCATTTGAGGGAACAGTGAGCCTGAAGAGCTCCCAGCACATCTTCTGCTTGTTGGAGGATTACGGCACAGACCCCAACAACATCCCTGACGATCCATACTACATATACTTTGGCCGATGGGTGAGACTCATGACTTTTTGTTTGCATCAGACTAAGAAAAGCGAATCTGCAGCTGAACACTCCTCATCCTGTACCAGATAGCGGACGGTCAGCGTGAACTGATTCGCTCCCACAGTGTGAAGAACAGACACTTCATTGGAAACACCAGTATGGATGCCGGCCTCTCATTCATCATGGCCAACCACGCTAGGGTCAAAGAGAATGACCTGGTTTTTGACCCGTTTGTTGGCACAGGTGAGTTGTTTCTGCCACTGCCCCTCACCCACAGACTTCCACCTGTGTGGGACATCATGAGTCAGTTCTTTGTCTCTGTTTCAGGGAGCCTGTTGGTAGCATGTTCTCATTTTGGAGCCTATGTCTGTGGAATTGACATTGATTACAACACCATTCATGGCAGAGGTAAGTTTTGTCTACTCGCAGCTTACTTGGTCTTTTTAAGTTATTATCATCCAAAATTTCCTAAATGTGCGTCTGTTATTCAGGTCGCTCAAGCCGTACAAACCAGAAATGGCGAGGACCCGATGAGAATATCAGAGCTAACCTGCGGCAATATGGCAAAGAGAAGATGTATGTGGATGTGATGGTGTCTGATGCATCCAAGTCTGTGTGGAGGGAGGCTGCTCTGTTCGATGCCATTATTACTGATCGTAGGTGCTGGTTATGTTCTTAACAAAAACATTTAACATTTTAGAAATTCAGAGTATGAAAACCTTTTATTCATGTATCGTAACTGTGGTATAATTCTAGCTGCTTATGTTTGTTTAGATGGGGCTGTTAACATTTTGAGCTGGTAGACGTATTCTGAGAAAACATATCCATATCGGTGCTGGTCCATAAACCTGAAGCTTTGCCAAACCACCACTGTAGAAATGATCTGCTTTACTTGTACACATTTTATTTGTAGTGTTCAACACACACTGGATTATTATTACAACCAGACTGTGCTCCAGCTACACTTCTGCAGGATTTAGGTTCCTCTCTCTTTGTCTTTTGTTACCTCCACCAAGGAAGTTATGTTTTTGTGTGTCTGTCAGAATTACACAAAAACAATCAATCAGATTTTATTGAAACTTGGTGGCAGGGTGGTGTATGGGCCAAGGACTTCTGGATTAAATTTAGGTGACAGATCCAGGAATGCTCTTTTTCACTTTCCTTATCATTGTGAGATGGGGTGTTTTTCAATATTTTTGTGAATTTCTCAAGAAATAATGCAGATGTCTTAGTGAAATAAAACAGGAATATTTTGAGGACTGTCCACAATTTAGTGCAGCTTGATTGAATTTAAGGGGATGGTTAGTCCTTGGTGAAGTTAAATGCTCTTCTGAGTTCTTGTTTTTGAAATTCCTCTGTTTTTCTTTTGTTTTCAGCTCCATATGGTATCCGTGAGTCCACAAGGCGAACAGGCTCCCACAAAGACGTCACTAAACCTGCTGACGGCATGTAAGTTCCCCTGCTATCTTACCTACACTGATTTCAGACAGTAATAGTGTCTGAGCCTGTTTCTCTAAGATCATTTTTAAAAGCAAAAGCCTAACATGTACTCGAGAGCAACTTTCCATTAGATCCTTAAACAATCTCTGCAACTGTAAAACTTGAGCAAATCGTTTTCAACTGTCAAATGTGTTTTTGTCATCATTACTCTGTTCTAACCCTGTTCACATTTTTTTGTATCTTCTTCTCAGATATTTAGAATCTCACGTCCCCGTCTCACAGGCGTACCATCTCAGTGACATCTTCACAGACCTGTTAAACTTCTCAGCTCTTCACCTGGTCATTGGTGGGAGGCTCGTCTATTGGCTGCCCGTCTACAGGCCAGAGTGAGTCTACAAACTTACTGTATGTTGAGCCTGTTCACAATCATGGTTTTTCGTAGTTTATGTTTTAATTCAGCCTCTGAAAGTGACATTCAGGCTCAGTTAAGCATGCTGATGTCTGTTACTGTCATTACTGACTGTGTTACTGACACTTCATATATGACTTATATTTTGTTTGTTTAAAACATGCCTTGGTGCAAAAATATTTATGTTTACATACATTCTATTTATTAAACAGGGTAAACTGTGGTAACAATGGAGAGCCCTGTTTTTAAAATGATGCTGTTCTCCAAATAATAGTTTCTATCAATAGGGGGCAGACTTATACCATAAAACACAACTGCACAATACAGACTTAAAATGCAGAGCCCAACCTCCAAAACTATTATTGACATAATGAATTCTTAAATAACCAAACAACATGAAGAAAAGACGGATCATATTATAAAAAAGGTATCTTTTTATAAAATCCAAAAGTTACATATAATTTAACCTGGCTTTGTAAATTCATTAGAGACACAAAAAGAGCGTTCCACTTCACTTTCCCACTTGTTTTTAGTTTTACCTTTGAGCATTCCCCTTCAGCACTATTCCATTCCCACTCCTATAAAACACTGACCTCTTTATGTAACCACCTGTGTGCATGACAGTGTTCAGGTGTGTTGAGGGTTTCCCGCCCATACAGCTTGGCCTCAGTAAACCACAACTGACAGTGAGTGAGTTGGCCACATGTAAGAAGGCTCCTCTGAAACAGAGATGTACATTGTTGGATGTTCTGCGCTTTAAGCAGAAAGTGTAAGTGCTGACTGGAAGTGCAGGTGTTTGACTGTTAAGGTTTAAAACCACAACAGACAGTGGCAGTAACTGAAGAAAAACCCTGCGGGGCTGAGACTCCTTCAGGGCACTGATTATAAGACCGGGAAGGCAATAAGACCATCATGCCTCCTCTCCTTTATTCCAAGTGTGTTTGTGAAAAAGTACAAATGTACTAAACACTGCTTGCAAATCTTTGACTTTTGTTCACATCCCTTTGCATTTGTCTATTTAAAGCAACACCATGTAATATTTACTGAGCAACAGCGCCCTCTGCAGCGATATGTAGAGATTTATTCTGTTCGGCTCTGTGTCCGAGTGAAAAAGAAAAAGACAAGGCCCATCAATCTCTTGACTGCGTAGTCCGATAAACGGAACTGAAACACAACTAAAAGGGGAACATTACCCATGATCCCCGGCTTCTTGAAACAGAAGAGGTTCTGCTACAACAAATACACCAAACTCTGTTTAGAATTCTTCATCTATATATTTCCTCACTGAATATTGGAGATACTTTTTAATTGATCTACAGTTCAGCATTACCCTTGATCTTCTGGGCCTGGCAAATTAAGCAGCGATTATCAGGGTTTAGGTTGCACCGGGAATGAAAGCTGCACCATTTTCCCTATTCCAAGTCAGTGTATCATCAAACTCATTTAGAAACTGCTACTTTAAGGGAAAACGTGACATGGTTTATGTTTCTAAATTGGCATGAATGTGTGTGGTCTGGTATATGAGCACATGCATACATGTGTGTCGTCATGTTCACACATTTGTCTTTGCTACTCATCTACCGGTGCTCGACTCTGTGCCTGTCAGAGCACTGAGCCAAAATAAACGTCTGAGGCCAGCCAAGTCAGATATGTGAACTATCTGTCCTTGTGGTCTGCACGCTGACCTATGAGTGTGTGTGTTTCTGTGAACAATCACAACGTGTGTTTTTCAATATGTATGTCTGTGTGTGTAAGCTCAGACGTAGCCTGTCTCCTGGGCCTAATCTGGGGCTCTACAGGGGAGATATCGGGTTTCTATCACCCCCACATATGTGTGTATCCACGGCTATGGCTGTGATAGAAGCAGTGGGGACTGTGTGTGTCTGTCTGCCTCATGAGAAAGGGGAGCTGTGTGTGTGTGTGTGTGTGTGTGTGTGTGTGTGTGTGTGTGTGTGTGTGTGTGTGTGTGTGTGTGTGTGTGTGTGTGTGTGTGTGTGTGTGTGTGTGTGTGTGTGTGTGTGTGTGTGTGTGAGATGACAGGTGACACAAAGTCCTGTCAGCAAAAGACGGCACCTACATCAGGTTAGACCCCTTAAACTCTCTTCCCTGTCTCCCCTTTTAATAATATATACGACAGAAAGAAAACGTATTAAGACAGACGATGGAGCATCCGTCATCACAGCCATAAACTGACCTAATTACAACATAAACAAGTGAAGTGAAGACGTAGAGTAAAAAGTTCAATTGTCAGAAGTAAGGTGATACTTGTGTCATTGAGTACAAATGTTTCATTTTCAGCTCATAATTGTTTACCTGATCTATCTGACCCCTATCTGACATTTTAGCCAATCATTCATTTAGTTATTTGACACTTATACTAAAGGCCATTGTTCATTGCTTCCAGTGGTGGGATGTAACAAAGTGCATTTACTGTGTTATCTGTACTTTCTGTAGATTTATTTGTGGTTACTTTTTTTTTTAACTTTTACTCCCAACACATATATCAGCAAATATCTTTACTAATTATTCTACTTTACATTTTTACAATGCATTGCGTTATATGTTCATATAGTTTTTTTAATGATTTTAAAAGTAATCAGTAACGAGAGGGGAACTGATCCAGTGATTCAATCAGAGTGGGCAGGTAATAATCTTGTGTCCTATTGGGATAATTATGTGACTGTCTTGTCAAATGTAAGTGCATCTTCATGGCTCATCAATATAAGGAGAAAGAAAAATAGTGTAAAACAAAATAGTCAGTGATCAGAAGCAGGCTTTGTGAAGGTGCCCTCTATAAAATCAGCTGTAATGAAGAATAAGCAGTGAAGATGGAAGACGACGCTCACCTCCACTTAGACGTTAGCACCATTCCAACAGGTTTGGCTGACTGCTAACAACTCCTGACTGGCAGGAGAGAGTTATCGCCTCGCCGCATCGCCGCAACATCCTGTAGCCGCAGAGGCCCTGCATGTAGCCATGGTAATAGGGCAGACAAACAGCAACATGCAAATCTGGCTTTGAGTCGAGACTGTCGCTACCAGGGATGGTGCAGGAGACAAATATGCAAACACATACCTCATGTGCTGGTAATAGTTCCTAACCTCGCCAGGCTGTGATGACAGAGCAGCAGTCAACCTGTCGGGTCAGTGTCACTTTTTCCAGCATCATCTGTGCACAGAAAGCTGTGTCAGCTGTGGTCTCACTACACCGGTCACATGTGCAGTGATTTAGTGAGAAAGGTGTTGGCGTAGAAGGCAGAGAAACTAAAATTGGGTAGTAATTTTGACAGGATTTGGCCCCTGTGTCCAGAGAGACTTCAGACAAACTGTGAACTGTCACCAGGGCCTTACAAGTCCCTCTCATCTATTTCTCTCAGTGCGCTCAGTCAGTTCATCATGCCCAAAAGAAGGAAAGTGCTCTACGCCTGTCTTTCTGTGTCCTTTTGGAGATTGATGAATAACTTTGTGTGTTTGTCCTTTCCAGATACTGTGAGGAGACGGTTCCTCTTAATCCATGTCTCCGGCTCATCAGTAACTGTGAGCAGATGCTCTCCAGCCACACATCACGACGCCTCATCACCATGGAGAAGATCAAGGAGCCAGAGGTGTGTGCTTATGCTTCTGAATGTGTTTGCATTGGAGCTGAAGTTATTAATCATTTAAATGGCAAAAGGGTAAGAGAAAATTGATCTGATGATTCATGCCAAACATTTTCCAGGTCCAATGGGTTCGTTGTTGCTCTGATGGATCTCACTCAGTTAGATTCCAGGGAGGCCATGTATGAGATCTGTGCGAATAAAAATATGATTTTAACTTACGTGGATAAAACACAGAAGCAGATCCCTAACCTATAATCCATCTCTTTGATGTGATTGGTGATTTGGATAAAAAAAAAAAAAGATTCTCATTTCATGCTTTGTCAGACATTGATAATTAGTTGTGAATTTACTAAACGAGCACCAGTGAGTACTGTGCTGTTCTTGGTATTAAAGCAAATTACTACAGAACATAATTGACCCACAAGACTCTGCACATATAACTCTTCTCCACCTCCTTTTAAGACCAACATGCCCATTTGTGCTCAGGATTTAAACATACATTTAAACATACAGTGTAAATATATTGTTTTGAGTTATGCAACGTGGTCGCGTAGCATAAATGACAACACATTTGCACATAGCAACCTGTGCATGCTGCAGAATTTGTTTAACGTGTTTGTATGTGTGAGCATGAACAGCAACATAGATGTGACCTTTATGTAAACAGAGAGCACTGGTGTTTCCGCCTGTGCCGTGTTTTTTTTAATATTTATAGCATACAATTGTTTGCACAATGTATATGTAACCACATAAGTAGGTGTCATTTACATGTATGCAGGATATGCCTGTGTATGTTTTTTTTACATGTCATCCCAGTGGAAGCGATGGTGTCTCCCTGTCTGTCTCGGGTTAATCCTCACCATCTGGCTGCCATTGGCTCATTTCTTTTATACTGAAACCCTAAATGGCTTAATCACACATCGTATGGAAAACAATCCATCTTTGGATCTGTCATCCGTTCCACTTCAAAACCCCAAATTGCTCCCATAAAGGGCCTCGTATGACACGCACACACGAACACACACTTGTTTGATCTTATCTGACTGGTATCTCTCTCTGGTTTTTTCCTTTCCAAATATGACTCAGTCTGCACCTATCTGCAGCCGTTCATCAGGGCGAACACTTGAATGGGTTTGCATGTCAATGACGTGTGGACTCACACTCTTCCAGTGTTTCGACAGTAAAGCAGGGCCAGACTAATTGCTGGTTATGTTAAACTAGTGCAGAAAACACTCACATCTTTTTAATTTATGGGTCATGACATAGTGTTAAATTAGGCAAATTCGTATTTCACATTAATTATATGGATCCCTCCACCGGTATAATTGTTGGCAGAGACCGAGTGACTATTTCCACTGTTTGTCAGTTGGTTGTAGTCATGCCCCTCTATTCTTCTTCATTTGGGGTCATGGTTAGGTTTGTTAGTCTTGTTACGGCTCTGAGTTTTTTCTCCACGTGGTCATGGAAACAGTTTTTAGTTTGCTTGGCAGTATCAGCAAGCAAACGAGAGGTGTTAGCTGAAAACTTACAGGCCCCAGCATCAGAGTCATCCCGTCCAACTCAACTCACCTCATTATTCCTCCTCCCAGCATCTCTTCTTTTTTTTTTTTCTCCCTTCATCCCTCCGTTGACCAACGGCTACCTTACAGCCAAGACAAACTGTTTAGTTGTAGGGATTCATAACAGTTCATATACATTGTTCAGGCACAAGAGCACAGCCCTGCTCCGACATACAAACATGGAAAAGTTATGCAAACCTTGGGATAATGTACAGACATGTGGTGGGAGGAGCTTCATAGACTAGGAAAGAGAAGAGAACCTTCAAGATGACATATGTATTGATACAGTGTTATCAAATCTGCACATGTGCTCCTTTTGAAGAAAAAGGCATACACGTCGGCTGTGGCTCTTGAGGTATAGCGGGTTGTCCAGAGGGTTGGAGGTTCAATCCCAGTCTCCCCCATTCCGCGTGCCAAAGGGTCCTAAGATACTAAACCCCTGACAGCAGTGTCGGCAGTGTGTAAGGGATGTGTGATAGAGAAAGTGCTGCCCGTTGGTGCACTGTATGAATGTGTGTGTGTGAATAGCAGAAGTGTACTGTGAAGCACTTTGAGTGATTACCAAGACTAGAGAAGCACTTTATAAATACAGACTATTTTTACATGTCCAGTTTCATTTTTATTAGCAAAATTTAATCTGAATCTGAACAGGAAAATGTCCCAGGAAGCTGGATACAAGTTTGTTTTTTACTCATAAAAACTGATGTTTTCAAGCACATATTACAATACTTATAATGATGCAATGTCTTATGAAAGTTCCTTAATTTGGGAAAAACGGCAACACTTTTCGGGAGCAGGGTTAAGTAAGTGCAGTACGATGATCTCTAAGTTTGCCTCTTTGCAGGAGTTCGACAGCCTGGCTCATCTGGCGGATCCACGCTTCAGCCCCTACCAGGGACACAACGCCTTCAGGGAGAAGTATTTCAGCGGAGTCAACAAGAGGTGTTGCAAGGAGGAGAACAAATCTGATTTTAATGGAGAATAATTTGATGCCTCAGGAGATCTGACAAAACAACTTTTTTAGTGTCTTACC
The DNA here is from genome assembly GCF_022539355.2 of Hippoglossus stenolepis. Classification (NCBI taxonomy): domain Eukaryota; kingdom Metazoa; phylum Chordata; class Actinopteri; order Pleuronectiformes; family Pleuronectidae; genus Hippoglossus; species Hippoglossus stenolepis. The sequence continues at coordinate 8,723,127 of NC_061490.1, forward strand.
GAAAAGACAGACCACGAATCAGTTTGGTAGTGGATTCAAGAGAGTAACAAAGTGTAAACTTATTTGTTATAATTGTGCATTTTTTAATCTTTCTTACTATTTTAATTGTCATTACTTTTACGCCTGTACTTATTATTTTGCAAATAAATGGATAAAATGTTTCCAAATGATCCTTTTCTTGTAAAAGGGGGTTACAACTACAACAACTGCACATGTACCTGACATGTGGAATGGAAAACGCATACAACTGTTACATGGACATACAGTCTAAAGCCTTACGTTTATATTGCAGTGATTTACTTTCATAAGAAATACTTGCAAAAGAGAATGAATGGAATGGTCAAAATTAAAACAACAGAGGCTGTGATAAACTGATATAAGATGTATAAGATTAATAAGGTTTAAGCTCCCAGAACATCGAATCCTTAACTTCCCATGGCTGCTTTCAGACATGCACTGATCTCTAGGTATTTTCCTGAAACTCTCCGGAGTGGCTGTACGTGAGAACACAAATGTCTGAAAAAGACGTGTCGTACATGTAGAAGAGGCGACGATGTCAACTTGGAAAAACAACCAGATTCAAGTGCTTTTAGTGATAAAGGCAGATGCTGGTGTCGATGTGGTGTAAACACAAATACGGGATCTCCACAGTGGAATTTATATATCATGTCCTGCCTCCTGCAGGCTGTACCCAGGCATCACCCCTCAGCTGAACGCTTCTGAGGTCTTCCAGTTGTCCTGACCGCCCCTGACCTGAACTATACACTGCTGCGTTTTTTCCCTATGTGAAAGGCAAAACTCCACATCTTTCGAATTCAAAATCCTACCAATCTTTTTGTTGTGATTATCCTGTTGACATAATCAGAGGTATAGTGTCATGTTTTTACAAAGCTCCTCCAGAGCCACATAGCACATTCTAAAAAAAAGACCACAGGGTGATTGGTGCTTCACATCAATAGAAAGTTGCAATTTAAATGTCAAGTTGTTGACAGTATCAGTATCTCTGTTGTAAATAGATCTTTTTAATTAAGAAGTGTATTTACTACACTGTAACAATTACCACTGTCTTTAATTTACCTCTTACACGGTATTTACAGGCCTTATTGTACCAGCTTGCCATGGACTAACTCTGATTTTGACTGTATTTTTTAAGGATTTATTAGTATTAAGAAAAGGTGCTACTAAGACATATAGAGTCTAACTACACTTAGAGCCAGGGTCCTGCTCTATTCAGACACAGCATGTTTAGGTGAAAGAGGCCCCCCTGCGCAGGCAAAAGCCCAGATGACAGAGCGTCCCCACCTCACCACACACCACTACAGTTAGTCAGCAGCTTTTGTTGTTTTCCAACCACAGTTTACATGCAGCCCGGCTCATTATTCATCTCCTGAGAGCGACGCAGCGGGCCTTTATGTACATTACCCCGTCACTCTGTTTATCAGTTGGGCCTCTGCCTTCTCCACCACACTTCCCTGTTCAGGCAGAGAGTTCCAGGCCCCATCACATGATACTCAGCTCGCCATCGTTTGTGGTGCCTTTTGTTTACAGTTCCCACAGTGCCCTTCAGTTGTCCATCATCATCGGGCGTAATCAAATGATGCCGCAGTGAGAGACCTCGTCTTTCAGTGCTCGTTGCTTCTGTCCTCTCTCTCTTGGCATTTCTTTTGTCGTCACTCGTAAATAAGTGCCATTTTTGCCACATAAGAAGACCCCTCAATGCTGATGGCAGTAGTTTTAATGCTGCCGCTGTCTATTGTTGGTTTGAAAAGTGCTGTGTGTGTGTGTGTGTGTGTGTGTGTGTGTGTGTGTTTGTGTGTTTGCTCTGCCACAATACAGTGATAAAACGTTTTCTGGAGAGCCCTCAGTCTCCAATGATGCAGACTATAATTAGGGAGGAGGGGGTTTCCTCTCGACACCATGTAATGCAGTCCAGACGTTGAGGAAATTCTGTCTTTGTGTGTGTGTGTCTGTGTGTGTGTGTAGCCTACTTGTAAGATCTGGTTTTGTTTCCTGATGTAATTCAGTGACAATAAAATTGGTTTGAGATCGAACCTGTAAATAATCGTCATTTTCCAGCCACTGGTTTGCGACATAATAAACTAATTGGATCCTTCTTTGATTTACTCAAGTCTTTACTTTTCTTCTCTCCATATTTCATATATATATATATATTTTACATTAGTTCAATTCTTCCTCTTCCACCTCCTTTGTCCATCTCCCCTCTCCCAGCCCTCTCCTTCCCCTCCTCACCCATCTCACCTCTGCCCTTTACTCTTCTCTTTTTTCTCAAAGACAAACTCCCTGTAGGAGGAGCGGGCCGCTCGTTCGGAACAATGGCTCCTGATTAAACTCCCTTCTGCCCGAAATCTGATAGAAACCTGCAGACAGCTGAATCAGCTGGAACACAAAAAGGCTTAGTGAGCACAAAATGTACAACCCACATGTGCAGCAAACTTAAACCTAAACCTTAAACTAAACTCAGTAAACATGCCTAAGCCAAAATAAATGGTTCAAAAATAAATCAAAGTGCAAAATATAATAAAAAATTTGAATCAAATAACAATATTGATTATTACTTTTACATGATGATTGTGACGGCAGTGTGTGATGGGTGTATGATAGAGAAAGTGCTACTGTATAATTGTGTGTATGGCAAAACTGTACTGTAAAGCAAATTGAGTGGTCAACCAGACTAGAAAGGTTCTATGTGAATACTGACCGTTCACCCTTCACACTTTATTCAGATTACAGAAGCAAATAGCTAAGTAGAGAAAGAGAAGTGCAGTAAGTGAACTGTGTTGCCTTTGTACAGGAGCCAAGCTGGACAGAGGAGGGAGTTATAGTCATGATGTCTTTATGAGTCTTGGTTAGCTGTGATTGTAATGGATGGCGGTTCCACACATTTGTTGGCCAGTGAACGATACCTGTTGACCTGTTACTAAATGAACGATAAATTATCTTTGTATATGTGAGTGTGTTTCATGGGGACTGTGAAGGTTTCAGTGTGTATCTGGGGTTTGGTCGTGGTGGCAACAGGTCATGCAAAGTATATTTTATATCTTTAATCCCATTTGACTACATAGATATAATGTTTCTTTACTGCAATTTGTCTGGAGTGGGTGTGAAGCAGGAATGAAGCAGTGCAGAGTTCATTTAAAAGACATGACCACAAGTTCAACTCTGCAGGGACATTGGTTTTCATCCCAAAGTCATAGTTGCTAAAACCCACGATTTATAGGCAGAGAATGGGTGTGTCTGTGTGCCTGTGTGTGTGTGTGTGTGTGTGTTATAAGGGTTATCATAGGTAGGAAAGCATGTGAAGGCCAAAGAGAAAATGTGCACAGCTGGAGTTCAGGAGTTTCCAGACACACGCACACACACACACACACACACACACACACACACACACACACACACACACGTGAGTGACTGAACATACGTATGTGGCACAGGTGCAGTGCACCTGCCCGTGGCCAGGGAGGTTTGGACACCTGCAAGTCCTCCGCCCCTTCTCTCCTTGCCTCCCCCGCCCCTGAGGTCACCCCCGGCGCCCTCATCCACCCCTGGAAGCCCTCCGCAGCCCCTTCAGCTGTCGATCGGGGTAAGGTGAGAGCTGTTATCTCAGTGTCTGGGAGGAGCAGCACAGCAGTGGATGAGCCATTATAGTGCTACAAATCACCACAGGGGTTCACAGCTCACGCAGCTGTGTGAAACTCAAGCCACGCTCGGGAGAAAGCAGAGGAGTGAGACGGGGAACCAAGAGGGGGCTGTGAGAAAAGCGAGGGGCAAATCTTGTGATTAAAGGGCGTTCGTTTTTTTTGCAACTAATGATACAGCAACTTTAGAGCTAGTTCTTTCTAGCACCATTATAATCGGTGCCACTAGATGACAGCCTTGAGCAGAGAAAGGGATCAAACTGTGCTCCTGAACCGATGGCCAAGGGTTCCTCATGTGCTGTATGTTCTGTGCTCAGGCCTACACACTGTTTGCCATACAATCAATGCTGTGCAGCCTGTAAACAAACAGTTGAGGGACGTTGTGTTTGAAGTGATAGAGCTGTGGTTGAGAAAGTGCAGAGCAGCTCCGAGCACAAAACATCCTCTTTAAAGACACTCGCCTGGAAGTGATGAGGGTTGTTGGCACAGGAAGTAAAGGGGGTGATTGAACGGCTTGTCACACAACTTCCTCGTCCGTCTTCCACCTATTCACAGCCCACCCGCAATGACCATATTTTACTTTTAGATCGCCATCGTGCACGGTTTTATCACAGAGTAGAGTTCGAGAAAACTATGCAATCCAGTCTTGTTTATTTCAAACTTTAAATAAACCACCAGAAAGAAATAGTTTTTTCTACTTCACATATGGATGTCGGTTTTAAAAAATGACAAGTGCGTCTGTGCGTCTGTGTCTTTTATGGGTGTTTATAGGGTCATCACTCTTAATATGACCGGAAAGAAGATTAGAAAAAAGTGTTAGTTGCAGGGAGCCAAGAGCCAAAGACAAAACAGCCAATGGGTGTATTTGGATTTTGTGCTTCATCTTGTGTTTATAGTGTGTATTTGTGATTTCCTGCGGTTGTCAGTGCTGTTTTTCATTAATGACAAGAAACCGCTGGATGGCTCCCTCACGCCCATTTTTAATGACTCTCAACTGCCAAGTGGGTACACACATAATTACCACCCCCCCGTACACACGCACACACGCATACACACACTGCCAAGATGGCAAACATGGTGGCTGTGACACATTTCCTCTTCTAGTCTTGTAAGGATCATAAAGCACTAATACCTCTGACTGGGTGGAATATATAAAAATATAAGACACCATTGAGGGTGTAGCAATTTTCATTCATTCATACAATTTCCCTAACTATCTTATTCAGGGATACTACGAGCCAATCCCAGCATGCACTGGGCTGAAGGCATGGAAACAACCTGGACAGGTCAATCTGCTCAGAGCGAGTACAGACACACACCCTCACACTGACATTCACACTAATGAGCAAATTTGAGTCTCCAGTCTCACTAGACTTGCGCATATTTGCAAAGTGGCAGGAAACTGGAGCTGCCAAAGGAAATATCTGTGAACACAGGAAGAACATTACAGAGAGGAAATATTAATATTCTCGGTGCTTTGCGTGATATATTTGCAGCTGCTTTAAAAATGACTTTTTTATGAACTAATAGCAAACTACTTGTTCCTCGAACCTCCCTTCTGCATTATAAGACTACAGTATATCATCCACAGTTCAATGCGTAAAAGTACCAGCAGATGCTTGATTCTCCATTTATTTTATTTTATTTCAAGTCGTCTCTTTATCTCTTCCACCTCCAGCCCACTTTGGTCCCTGCATCCCCCCCACACCATCCGTCTCCCTGAGAAATTACATCTTTCAGGATGAGCTGCTCGGCCTCTCAGCAGTGAAGTGTGCTGTCTGTGCAGGGTTTGAATTTCAGCGATGCACCTCAGTGCCTTTTGGGAGGGTCTGATTGAGCTGTAGGGGTACTGTGTGTGTGTGTGTGTGTGTGTTTGTGAGCATCCCTTGCTGAGTCGATATCTACTTTGCCGATTACACCGACCACTCTCACGGTTGTTTAGCTGAGTGGAATGTGTTATCCATGGGGGTGTGCGTTAGTCAGGGCCAGGATACACGCATGATGCTCAAATGTTTTCTACTCTGGGACCTGTGGAGGGTATCACACCCCTATCGCCGCTGGGTGTGAGCTGCCTCCTGGCTCCCAACACACTCACACCTGTCCGTTCTGCACAGGTGGGCCTGCTAAGGACCGGCTGAGCCCCGCTCACCTGCATGCCTACTTGCATCTGGTTGTTTCTCAATGTGACGATGTATCTCTATCTTGCTTTGTCTTCGTTAAACTGCACTTTCTCTGCCAGTGTTACTGTTCCTTATTCTCTTGCACTGTTTTCTGTACATCTTGACAGTATTCACCGTAAAATGCACAGTGATATTGGAAATCTTTTAATCTGGCTTCGATTAAGAGAATAGCTCATATTGGAAAATATACCACTCTCATATCTGTCTAACAAATATGAAGCTACACCCAGGAGAGAATGCGCTAAGGTTAGTGTAGCCATGCTACTGCCATAACTCTGCCAACTCACGAGCCCCTGTCCAGTCATTTTTACCTGACTGGTCACTGTCACATTACGTCACTTCCTCCCTTCCACTGACATTTTGTTTTCAATGTGAGAAAAACGCTAACACCAAAACTATCTCTTCAATTGCTGTTGCTCAGGAGGTAGAACGAGTAGTCCACTAACCAGAGGGTTGGTGGTTCGATCCCTGCTCCTCCATTCCACGTGCTGGTTTGTGTCTCACAAACAAGAATTATCATTTGTTTCCTTTTTGTTTTTTCCTTTTTGCGTCTGTCACGTGTTAGAAGCATCATCTCCCCCACTCGCTCGTGGTGAATCCAGTTGGGTTCCCCTGCTGTGTTCACACATCTACTTCTCCTGGATTTCTACGGACTTTGTGAGGCCAGGCAGAGAAAGTCTGCAGACAAGCGGAGCGTCTCACTCTGACATTTGCGTTCACACATGCACCTCCTCCTGAGAAAATACGGAGGAGCTTCATCTCCTATTCACAGCAATAATAAGAGACTATAAGTAACAGTGTGGGCAGTGAGGCTGCAAACTGACAAAAATAAAAGCTCACTCCCAGACTTCTTTTAAAAAAATTAGATGCTGTATAACAATCCCTTTAAAAATAAAATATTTTACAATCAAATAAACACTTTACTAGAGGAGTATATTTAAGCCTACATAAAACATAACCCTCAGTTTTATGACAATATTAAATGCATATCTAGTTTGAGGAGTTTAGGAGTAAACATACTACTTCGTAAACATTCAAATTTGTACATGTCTTCCGTGCTGAACACAACACAGGTGTTCATCAGAAAACCTTCTTTTATAACCCACTTCCAGTCTCCACTAATTCGTTTAGGATGGCTCTGTATTCAGAAGTGCTTTGACAAACATGCCGAACTTCATTTAGAATTCTTGATATTGAAGTTTCCTTGCTGAATATCTAAGAGGAAAGCTGATGTTTGGTGACACTGAGTCATTTGAACTGATATACTGTTTGTCATTACTCTTGAGCTTGCTGGGTTTGATTCTGACAGTTTGAGCTGCTGACTATTACTCCCGGCTCATGTTTGCTGTGTACTACGTTCACTGAATGAATCACTGAGTGTTAGTATTTTCCTCTAATCGCATCTGCAGCAGCACTGGTAACTCTACTCTAACCTAATTTTAAGTTTACACATACATGTGGCCCAGGAAAAAAGAGAAGGTCGGCGGTTTGATCCCCGGCTCCTCCAATCTGCCTTCCAGTGTATCCAACAGTGTATGATTGGTATGTGATGGTTAACGTGCATTAAATACTCCAGTCACACCTGATCCTTGTTCTTTGTTTTTCGTTGCTATACAAATATTGGACAGAGGTGTTGTTTAAATGCTGTAAGCACATTAATACAACACATTTTATTCACAGTATCCATGTTTTTTCTGCATTTCTACATGAACACAAACCAGAGTTAGAACAATTTCCCAACTTCCGAAGTAAGGATGTTCCAAGGAGCACGTAAATGCACGTTATTTCATTTTCAATGTCTGTTTCTTATTTAAGAAACAAAAAGGATATATGCAAATTTCCCAGGATGTTGAACTAAAACGAAAAATGTTAAAATAGGTAATCATATCTTTATGCTCCGTAAATACAAAAACAAGAAATGCAACGCATTTATACGCCCGGCTTCGTATTCCAGCAGCTTATAATGACCTGGAAAAACCTTTTCTCTTCAAGCACGGCCAAAATAACAACTTGTCCTCACAATTTACACAACTTAATTATATTTTTTTCCATTCAGTGTTTTTCTGATCTGATAAATCAGTTCATATAAAAATGCCTGGATTGAAGCACTTTTCTAACTTCATTTTCCTCTCTACTCTGCTGTGTGGCCAAAAGCAGTCTCGCCAGTATCTGACAGTGTGGAACTCAAACCAAATAAACCCTGAAGATTTGAGTTAGTGCTTGTTCTTGTTGTTACAGCTTTTTGGCTTGGCACAGGCCGGGACCAACACTGAATTTCATCCATGTAGCGTTCAGCGCTGGCCAGAGCTGTAACAGTTTTGTTTTATATTGTAAGGCAGCGAGAGAAATCACAAGGCTGGTAAAGGTGTCTTAGTTGTCTATAAGTTCAGGTTTCTGTAGAGATAGTCGAGAACAGAAGGCGTCTTGCTGGCTTCCGTTGCCTCCAAAGTTTTAAAAGAGACATACTTAACCCTTTTATTTCCCCCTCTGAACGACAGCAGGCTCTGTCTTGGGGGAAGAGGATTCTTGAGGCCTTTTAAATGGTTGATATAAAACTAAGTGTTACGCGCAGATTAACACGAAAACACAACATTCTCCTACACACCACAAGAAATGTTGTTTATTTTTGTTCTTGTCTTTTCTTACTGTTTTTTAAACAATGTTGCTATGATACCTCTCCTCGCTGCATCACCATAAACAATTTGCAGACCGCGGAGAGACCCTGCTGGTAGCTCGGGGCATGCACAGTGGGCTGCCAGGTTACTGGAATATCCAGAACATGTAGAATAGAATGGACATGTTTTTGTGTGTTTCTGATTCGACGCACTTTGATTTGTGAACTTGGGGAGACAGGAAATAACAGTCGCGACTCACTCTTCCACCTCGAACTCAAACTCTTTGATGAGACTGTATAGGTTGCATGTTAGGATCTATAGTGTGTGAGGCTGGGGGGGACGTGGGTTACAACTGTTTACTTTGTGTGTTTGGATAAGCCATGATGAGAAGTTTGTTGCTGTTGTTGTTCCTTTCATTGGAGCATAGCGTTTGTTGAACATTTGAGTCTTTACGAATCTAAATAAATGTGTGTTTGTGAAAGCTTCTGCGTGTGCATGCAGGAGCATGTTAGTGTGAGTAGGTGTCAGCAGCAGACGGTGTATATGGTTTGTACCGTGGGGGCTTTCCATTGCATCCCTGTCTCTGCTCGCACATTTTCCTTCCTCCTTTAAAAATCGGCTCTCTTCTCGTTTTCTTCCCCCTCTGATGCCTTTTACCTCCCACCTGCCAGACCCATGCAATGATTCAGCATCTGCCATAAAACAGCAACCAGCCCCGGTAGTCCAAAACCACCACTCTGTTTTATTTGGATTTGATTTGAATCAAGGTGTAACATGGTCATTCTTTGTGGCCAAGGGTTTTTCCGCATACAAAGCACAAATGTTTCTTCTTTTTTTTTAGACAATGGATCATGCATGGCACGAATCTGATCTTTGACCATGATTCCTTTTTAGTTACTATTTAGTTAGGGGTTGAAGCAGTTCTGAATGTGAAATGTAATGGCCCGTGTCTTTACTCTGTAGTGGTCTTCCTGCATAAACCTGCAGAAACAGCCTGGACTTTTCTTCAACACCAGCTTTGAATTTTCCTCAAAAACCTCTCACAACGTCGTGCACCACTGTTTAATGTTCCCGTACATGCTTTTAAAAAAATGAATTATTTCGTTCTGATTTGGTTAAACAAATCAGCTCTGTGTACATTTATTGTTTATATAATTTTTTTTAAAGTTTCCATATAGTTTTGTGGGCAGACTTCAGTGATCTCCACACGAAGCAGGATGCTGAAAGAGACCTGATGAAGGTTTTAGAAGTAGGACTGAAGAGTCACTATAGCTGCTTTCAGACATGCACTGAACTCCAGAGGGGCTGTATGTGAGAACGCTAATGTCCAGGTCAGTTGCTGTGGATATTCTCCCGCAAACCCCCTGGTAAAAACTCTGTATAATGTCCAAATGGGCCCATGTGAGAAAACATCAGGAGATTGTCCCGAGGACTCACCATGAGTGAGTGGGTATGTTCATGACGTTTCTAACATGCGAGCAGACACAAAACTGAAAAACTGATCGCGGTGTCGATGTGCTGTAAACCAAAACACATGATTTCTGCAGGGGGATCACATCCTGCCTCCTTCATGCTGCGACAGCAGAGATTTGATTCTGTTGTGAATGCGTCTGACCGAGAATGCCCTGCTGCATTCTTCATCTGTGAAAGAAAAACTCCAAACCCCATTGAGCCAATGTTTTCCAGAGTTTATATCTGAAAATGGCTTATGGCTGGTTTTTAGAAATATCACGAGATAAATATACATTTCTTGTCTTGACTGAAACATGTCCATTTTTGTGGTTATGCCAACATGCGTCACTGAGAGAAGTTCAAAACCTGGAGTAACAAATTAGCTCCCAAATAAATCTTGAAGTTGGAACAGCACTGGATGCGGCCTTGCAAACAACAACAACAGGAGGTGAAGAGCTTCCATCACTTAGTGGGTCATTTTCACCATAGTTGTTGGTTAGAAAATTAGAAACCTGATATTTTCGTTGCTTAAAACACATAAACTGTCGCCTGATGGTGTGTGCTACCAGTTATAATTTGGCAACTGATAAAGAGATTGTAAAAGGAGTAAGGACGGAGTCGTGTCCTGATCCTTGGAGTTTAATCTCACCCTTTATTAGACACTTAGCACCTCATCAGAACTTTCCAGACAGAGTATCGCTGAAAAAACAGATGATTGGACGCTTGCCAACCTGCAGCCATGTTGAGCATGATTGGCAGGTGTTGGTGGGTGTTTCCGCTGGTGGCATTTCCTGGTATGGTCCACACCATACTGTGAACAGGCTGTTTAAAAGCTGCTGTACCCTGATCTGAGCGGGCAACACAAAGCCTGGTGCTTTCATGAGGCCAAACTGGCTTTGAATAATAATGGCAGCCATACGCCATATTGTCTTTTAAGTTTGCAGATATTTGAAGTTTGTCAGAAGGAGCTATTAGAACCAAAGTTGCACCAGGTCTGCACCATACCGCTCCACACATATAGATCAACACCACATGCAAAAGCACACAGTTGAGGGAGTCGTGTGAGGAATTCCTCTCTGACTTCATACGCACTGAAGTCATTCTTCTTGAAATCTGCTCTGCGTTCAGACAAATAAACGGACCAATTTACCTTTCGATGACTAATTGAAATGGTCACCAGGGAACCTTTATTTTGAAGAAAGAAAAATAGGGCTTCATCCTTCTTTCACCTCGCCAGCCTCACACCTCTCATCCCTCCCTCCATTCGTCATCAAAGGTACATGTGCCCGCAGCGTAACACCGTGTGTGCCTCCAACACTCATTTATCATGATACAGCTATTTAAAAAAAAAAGAAGAAACATTTGTGCAATGAAAGCTCAGAAAGGAAACTTGTAATAAAAAGCAGACATGCCATGCAGGAGGCATAGTGATGATGTCTCATTTGCTGCCAGCGCTCCCCAAGGTGCTTGGTGGTTGGGGGTGGGAAACATTACATTATGAGGAATGAATTAGGGCTCGGATGCAAAGAGGGAGCGTTAGGTGCTCTCCACTTTTATGAGGATGCAAGCAGAACCAAGCTTACTGGTATCGGGTTGGCTCATAATAGCTGAACGCTTTTGCACAGCGGCATCACCACTGACTGTCATGTTCCCAGAACTGAGGCACATTTTTCCACTGCTGAGATGCCACCAAACAAATGTTGAGAATGTATGCCCAGCAGCGGGGCAGATGTCTCTCTGACCAACGTTAACAAGGGGCGGTTTGAGAACATGTGCAAGGAAACAGTCTCAGTGATGATGTCAGAAATTTAACATATTTAAAAATATAAAAAGTGTTTTGATGGCTTTTTCTGTTACAGCTCATGTTAATGCTGCTGCAATTAGATTAGTTGAGTTTAGTTTATTTCACACAACATTAATACTAATACAAAAATGTTATGTAAAATGTGTGTGGGCTGTGGTAGAAACCAGTGACGGCTTAAATGAAAACCTCATCCAAAGATAACAATTTTTTTTTTAAGTACAAACCTTATATACAGGTGATATATTATTATAAAAGAATACATTTGATGTATATTAATATGACAGAAAATATACAGAGAGAGAATAATATATGCTATAAATACAGATGAATAGCAGAACCTAAAAGAGCTTATCTTCATTTCAGTTGTTTAAACAGCAGAGCATTTCCTCTTTTGTGATGACACAGAGGAATCCAATAAATATAAGTTTTTGTTCCACAAGATAACGCCACGATATTCAAAAGAGAACTGACCACGAGATGTTTTAAACAAAGGTAGATGGAGATTCTTAGCCTCTCTAGTTTAAGCTCTGGAATTGTGAATTGCTGCTGAAATTGTAAAGAAAACAATGAGGTAAATCTGAGTTTGAATATTTTGCTTTGAAAAAAATATACAGATCTCAAATATGTTAATGTCACAATGTCATAAATAGTCAGCAACTGCAATTTACTGCACTTGGTAAAACAGCTTTCCAAAAAGTTGTTAATCTAATAAACTAATTCTGTGACCACAGTATTTTCACACACATATGGTGGAAAAGTACCTGCCCATACAATATTAGGTTTATTATCTATATGTTATAATATAATTATAAATAAAACACCAATTGTGCACAAAACCTTTTGTTTTTCTCTCGATTCCAGGAGAGTTTATTATCAATCATAGCACCCAAAAACATGATGTAACTTAATATTTTTTTCAGTATGAATGTGAAGTCAAATTTGATCACTGTCATATTTCTTATTTCCTGTAAATAAGATGCATTCAGACTTTTTGATATTCAAGGACAGCTTGTTGAGAAGACCATGACTTACTTCTTTAATATTGAAGAAGTAAGAAGTATATTTGCAACAACAATCTTTTAGTTTTTTCAATATGTGCTGTGCCATAGGGGGTGTGTGGAAATGGGATATCCTTTCTTTACATACTCTGAACCATTATTTGGTTTGAAGTGCCTTTGGGGAAAAAATTGTTTTATAATCACAACAGTCCTTCAGAGAATTGCCTACGTTTATAGTCAGTCCTAGAGTCTGGCACAAAGCTGACATTCCAGTGTTATCCATCCATAATATTGCAGACATGCATGTAATCCTTGTTTATGCTTGCATCTTGCACGGTGCAGAAGTGTGAAATTTGGAATTAAAAACTATGGAGACCTGGTCACGGATGTGAAGTGCAGGCAGGAGTGGAAGAGCGGGTCATTCGTGTAAAAGTGACTTATTCTGAGTCAGGTCAGTGCGAGCAGATGTGCATGAGCGTCTTTGTCCTGGATGGATTTTAAACTCTGTTCACCTCAGATAATCCTCAACAGGTGAGCGGTGGCTTCTCTTTGAGTGTTGCAAAATTTAGCAGCAGTCATCAGGGTATCATGGTCCTTTACCCCCATAATAGACAACATTATGCTTTGCTTTAAAACAAGACAGTGTGGGAGAAATGTTTTTTCACCTGTTTCCATTCTTCCTGGCAACTTGACAAACCAGGCTTTGTTAAACACCCACAGTAAGTGGCATAAAATACCAAGTTATGCTTATTAAACAGCAAAATCCATGAGGTAGTGGACTACTGTGCAGTTTTTGTTCTCCACAACCCCAGGGAGTCCGATCCAGGACACATGCGAGCAATGTAAGCTCTGTGAGTTAATGTCCAGTTCATTGATGGTAGAGATTGCTAATTGGTAATTTATATTATTTATTGGGGATAAAACATATACAGTTTGCAAATTCAGCTACACCTTGTTTCCTTACCTACTATCTTTGCACCGGAAACTGAGCCAGGAGCTTTCACGCAGATACAAAACTATGGGGCTAATATCGTAGCAATAATATTCTTATAAATCAATGTGTGCACGTAGATATTCATATGCAGATTATTTTGCAGATATATATATATATTTTTTTTTTTTTCTTTTTCTTCCAAAAAGTAGAACTCAGGTTATTGGATTAGCTGTGTGAGAAGAAGAATAACTGTTTGTCTTTTCTTGTGTGAACTGCAGTATATGAAATCTGTGATGTGTTTTCTTTCTCTGTTTCTCTTCAGCTCCTTTGAGTTGATCCCACAGACAACAAACAGTTCATTTCTGGCCAGTGTGTTTGAAGCATTTGTTAGTGACTCTACAATAAAACACAAGCTTGGTTGTTGCAAACATATGCACAAGCTTTACTTTATTGACAATACTTCCGAAACGGCCCATTTCATTTCATGCTCCAGTTTATGTTCCTCCCTTGCGAACGCTTTGCCTTTGTCTGTTTAATTTAATCTCCCGATCATTTCCTGCTTCTTTCCTCAGATGTTTTCCTCTCACCACAACACTGGGTACTGCTAGTTCTCAAGAGAAATGATGAGAATGCTACTGTGAAACAGACTCAGGGTCGGTTATGGTTCCCTTCAAGCAGCAGGCCCTGGATCATTTCAGCGGTCGTCCCTGAAGATTGACTGAACGACATGTTTTTGTTTGCAGGGGTAAGCTGATCCCAATGCGGCACCAATTTGGAGGAGGCAGATTTTATATAAGAGACATTTTCATTGTGATAAACATAACATTGGCATTAGATTTGAGCATTTGCAGAGAGACACGCACAAATACACCATATCAAATCATAGATGACCTCAGAGCGGAAAACTATCAGAGGTGACATCACTTCTTGGGCTCAGAAGAAGGATTTCTATGTGTCTGCAAAGAGAAATAATGACATTATTCATTATTCGGCTTATTTCCTCTGCGTTGGATTCATGCTGTCATGTGGCAAACATTATATCATGTCTGGAGATTGAAGGACTAAGTTACTTTAAAACTGACTGTCAGGTCATGTGTTTTAATGTCTTCAGTGTTTCCTCTTGACACGGTTGGATAATCGGTTGTTTGTCTTAATGTTCTGAGGTCGAAAACAACTGAACTTTGTGAAAGACTCGAGCTCTTTCACATCTGAACCTTACTGAGGAATACCAAGTCAACACAGACGATTATGATCGTTCAGCGACATGGATTTCATTTACTCATGAAACAAATCAAACATTTCACAAACATAGTTGTTAAAATAACAACAAAAAAGACAAAGCTGACAAAAGGGGTCTGTGTTCGTGAAGATGATTTGCGGCAAAAGAACATTTCAATTCCCATATAGTGAAGTCAACACAGAGATGAGACAATGTTTGTTGTCTGTATGAGTCCTTACAGATCTCAATTAGTCCCACAATAAATAAACCAAAGAAATAGACATTATTTAAATTTAAAAAAAATAAGTAAACATTCAAAATAAACACAAGGGAATAACATTTTTTTCTTGAATAGAAATAATACATACAGTGTCAACAGAACATATACAGTGGGAGCAGAATACATACAATGTAACCAGATTGCACCAGACTGCCAATACACATCTTCCATTGAATTGTACAGATAGTAATTAAATATTAGCAACTGTTTAAATTTTTCATTCATTCGGTTATTTTATGCCCAACTTTGTGCAAATATCCTAATTAGGACTTTGCATGGACTTCCATTCATTATGTAAAGCCTAACCAAAACCGTATCCCTTACCTTACCCATGACCAATTTATACTTAACTCAAACCTTAATCTAACCACATTCACAATTTAAAAAAGTAAAAACACACACACACACACACACACACACACACACACATTCATACCAGTAAACCAGTTGTGTATTAAAACTGGGGTTCTCACTGGCAGGCCAATAGTTACAAAATATTTGCGTGATCACGAGAGGTCCTTCAATAATCAACTTTGGCTGAACATTTAGCCATCAGAATATTCAATATGAACAACACATGAAAAATATATTTAGTCCAACTCTTTTATTCATGGACATGTTGGCAAGTTTTTAGTTGGAGCATAATCTGGAAAGCAAATTCAGTTTCAGTGTGGATGTCAACGTCAGGTCTGGAGTTACACGGGGTTTACTGGGTTCAACTTCATGACACAATGTGAGAAAACCTAAAATGGAGCAAAGCACAACGTTAGCTACGAGTGGCCCTGGGGGGGAAAGTGGATCGAGGCATGGTTTGTTTTCATTTGCACTATTTGAGGTATCGCGAGCACATAAACACATACGACCTGTATCATTCAATCTCTCTGACATACTGATCTCTAAAAAGCACAGAGGCTTTCTGCCTTTTCAATCTCTGTAAGCACTGTTATGATCCTCTGTCTGCCAGAGAGAACCAAATGAAACACTACCACATTTAGATTTAAATGTCATTAAAGATTCATGATAGTACCATTATTTTTTACCTAATAACAACAACAACAATAATAATAATAATATCAACGATTATCTTCTCAATTAATTCCAGAGATCTACTGTATGTCTGTCTGTGGAACACATATCTCAAAAATCACTCATTTTATTGGCTTCACGCTCAGCACGTGTATTGCTAAAGACCAAATGGTGGTTGGGACTCATCAACGTAGGTTTCAATGGAATGCGTTCATGGGAAGGACAACTGATTCTCCAGTCGGGGGTTCTGTGTACGAAGTTTGAACTTTTGATAAACAGGTGAACAGCTCTTTGTGCAGCGGCCGTGCTCTTTACTTGCGGCGGCAGTATGAAAGCTGCAACCAGCATTACCACAGGCCAAGCAAACATCCCATTCCAAACAGACATGTGCACATTCATGTAATGTAATAATAATCATAGCACAAGTTTGTAAAAAATTGGACATTTGAAGACTGACCGAAGGCCTGATTGTCCAAATGAGTTTTCAGCTTCATTTTAAAGGTGAATAAAAATCTATATGAAGATCTTTCCCCAATGTCGAGGAACAACCAGTGAGAATAAGACCCTAAATCCTGAACTTAATGGGCAGTCAGTTTATGGAATATAGAACGGGTGTGATATGAGGCGCCTTGCTGGGTCTGGTCTGCAGCCTGGCCGTAGCGCTCTGCATCATTTGTAGATAGGACTTGCAGAGGCAGGTGAGAAGGTAATGACAGTATAGTCTAGCCATGCAGGATGATATAAAAGCCCGAATGACCATCTCCAGCACAGGTTGCAATACATACGACTTAAGTCTGGCAGTGTTTCTCAAATGAAAGAAACCAATCCATCTTTCCACTGATCTTTGATCTTCAATATTTCCGCTGTTCACAAGCTGCAAATTGGCTTTTTTTTTTTGCTGCACATTAAACGGTTAGTCAAGCGGATATTTGTGCTTGTGAGTCAGTGTTGGCATTTCTATTTGTGTGTGCTGTGCCTGCGAATGGTGTGTCCAGCATGCACTGGCTGCTGCTATGAAGCACCTGGCATACCCCCACTGTCTTGTTAACAGGGCCTGACAGGTCTGCTTCATGCAGGTCCAGCAAAGGAAAACACTCTAAGTTGGGTCTTAAATTATGAAGAGTTGGCAGGTCATTACTAGTATGTAAAATGTATAGTGTGACGGGATCAGAGTAATTTGATAGAAATGGGACGAGTTACATAAGACACACACACACACACACACACACACACACACACACACACACACACACACACACACACACACACACACACACACACACACACACACACACACTCATTCTCTGTGTGCGTGTGCTTGCATGCATACATTCGTTCGTACAGATAATGCTGCTTGCTGGTGCGTGGTGCTGAGCGTTCTGACTCAGTGTGTGTATTAATAATGTTTTGTATGTGTGCACAAGTTCTGTGCACATGATTTGTTCTTGCATTTTTCATGTTTGTGTGTGTGCATGCGTTTTGTACTCTGTAAGCCCCCTGTCTTTGATGTGCACTCGCTGAGCTGAAAGGGTAACATGAGAACTGAGGATCCACAAAGCTGCTCTCACCTGTGTCCTTTGATGAGAGGACAGAGGCTAAGTAGTGCAAACCATGGATGTCTCTTTCATGAAATACACACACACACACACACACACACACACACACACACACACACACACACACACACACACACACACACACACACACACACACACACACACACACACGCACACAGACAGATATTCTCCCTGACCTTTTGTTGTGGTGAGTGCACGACTCAAGCGGTCAATCTGATGCGCTCCTGTTACGGCAGTGGATAGATGGGTGTCGTGCAGAGGTGAAGGCCATGCACTCCTCTCTCCATCGCTCAGCCCTCACAGCAGGAGCCGCTGAGAACTTTGGACAACACTATTACTTTCAGACCACTGCTCCTCTCCATAAATCTACATTACATTGGTCTCTATTTATTAACAATGCTTGTCATATTCATATTTTTTTTCAGAGCTTTGCTTGAGGAATGATTGTTACATCCTGCTGTCAGACAAACTGTTGTCAAATGTTGTGCTGAAAAGGGCTCTCTGTTTCTTTCCCTTAAGTGTGTCGTGGCTTTTTTGTGCACATGTAAGGTTTATTGTTGCAATGGCCAATGGCCTGTTTTTTCTTTAATGTTCTGCAGGTCTTCATTTACAAATGTTCTGTATGGAATGAGTTTGTTCATGTGTGACTGCTTTGCCCACAGGAGGGAGCAAAAGGCCCATTTCTTATCACCATCCCCTCACATCGCATCCCTGGGTCTTTTTTTGCCCTGTCCCAGTTTAGATATGGTTCAACACAATCACAACTTCACTCACTTTGGTTTCTTGTTATATTTTCCACTGATTGTAAACCACATTCTATGGAATCGGATGGTTGAACATTTTTTAAGTGTCTTAAGTGAAATATCTTAGCAAGTGTTCAGTGTTTAAACCTGCCATAGTCTACATCATGTATTATAACCCTCCTTTTTTTAGCTGATTAACAGTTGTTGCAAACAGAGGGAAACTATAGTTCATTTTTCAGCTCATTCAGCAGCCACAGGTTGGACAGAGAGTGATGAGCTGACAGTGGGATGAGGAGGAGATCCCCTCTGGACAGGTGAACCCGATATTGGCTCGGGTCAGGACAAGGTCAGAGCACAGAGCCGTGTGTGTGTGTGTGTGTGTGTGTGTGTGTGTGTGTGTGTGTGTGTGTGTGTGTGTGGGTGTGCGGGTTCATTCCTGCACGTGGTAACACTCTCTCTCTCACACACACCCCTCCCTCCACCCTCCACACAAACCAACTGTTTAGCCGGGCAGAAGTAACCCATTGTCAAGCCAAAAAGGCGCTGAAGGCTCCTGTCCTCTGGTCGCTTCATCCCTCCCTTCATCTCTCCACCCCTCGGAGGGGATGACAATGACCTCTGTCTGAAACAGAATAGCTGCTGCACCTGTGGAGAGAGCAGGTCCCGTGCAGGCTAGTTTGATTCTTCTTTGACCCTCAGCTCAATGCGTCGACCCATGTCAGGCCTTTAGCATGACAGGAGCACTTTTCTGTTCTTTTCAGATGGTTGCAGATTGACTGTATATACTCAGATGAGTTTCAGTCAGGATGACAACGATGAATGAAATATTTAAATATCCATGTCAATGTAGGAATTGGGAGAATTAGGGGCAGGTGATACTGATCCAACCTAAAATCCTTTTTAAAAAAAGGATACAAATATATTACGATGAAAAAGAGGAGCCACACAATGAGATTTGAGAGCTTTTGGTGATAAGAACCAACGCCAGTGTTGATGCGCTGTAAACAACAACACGTGATCTCAGCAGTGGTTGTGAACGTGTCTTACTGAAGAATCTCCTGCTGCATTCTTCATATGTGAAAGGCAAACTCTGCAGAAACTCCGGACCCCATTGTGCAGACATTCTTCATTTCTGAAAACGGCAAAAGAGCTGCTAGAAGTCCTGGAGTAGCTTAGTCTGTGCTAACTGATCCAAAATTGAAAGGTGAAATTATCCTTTGAAAGTTTTCATGCACTTGCACAGATGTGGAAGTTAAGGCCCAACACTTAGTGTCAGAAAATCACATTGAAAGAGCTCAAGTTGTAGAGCAGTCGTTTAGTGATCAGAAGGTTCAATCCTCCTTCGTTCCTTCTATAAATTATATAGATTCTGTACATTTACCATCAAATCAACCACCCACTCATCCTCAGCAGCATCACATCCATTCAGTATCTATTTACATATCCTCCTATTTGTTTTTCCTCACTCAGATGTCTCCTTCAACCAGTCCCCCTCCTTCTCATCTCCATATTTCTTTATTATTTAACTCTCTGCCTCCTGTCTCGTCCCTTTATCTCTCTCTCTCTCGTTGCTGTGTCCATGCCAGCCTCAGTCTGTCTGGTGTGACCCAACCTGAACCAACAGAGCTGTAATCCCAGGATCACCTCACATCTCTGGGTGACAGAGAGCGGGATCAGCCGTCCTCCCCACCTCCAGGATTCTACAGTCCAAGTCTCATGTCTGGACCCCACCGCACAGAGGTGGAGGTCCCAGGGTGAGAGCGCACGACTGAGAGAATGACAGATAGACCCTGACACATGCGTTACATTATTGCCTATAAATTAAAGTGGCGGCTGCTATTTATTGACACAACTTAGCCTTTGTTTATTGTGTGTGTAATTGTCTGGTACAAGGTGAAAGCTTGTGGCTACATGTCACTCATAGCGAACACTGCCCTGCAATGTGATACAGCAACAACCCACTGAGGCCTAATAAGAGGAATCACATGAAACACACACATTGGCTTAAAAGGCTAAAGTGTGTTTTTCTATTTTACAAAAAAGTACACACACACACAGACACACACACACACACACACACACACACACACACACACACACACACACACACACACACACACACACACACACACACACACACACACGGTGCAAACTTATCTACTGCTATTAAGCAATCCAGGTCTCTCCAAACAGCCCCACAAGAAAGAGTTAATAGTTAATAATGGGTCTGGTCATCCCCCTGCACTGACAGCTGCTGTTAATCAGGAAACTGTTCGAGCCGACCACAAAGGAGGGCAGCGGGCAGCCAGAGCCCTCTGAAGACTGTGGGGTTGACTTTGGTAGCACTGTAGCATGACAAGATAACACACAGCACATCTGCTTAGTCTCAGCACCCACACTTTATCATGATCCGCTGCTGCTGAAATGTCTCTGGCCCTAATAGCGTAATTGAAATGTCAAGCCTGACACTTGTTTTTCAATTGTCCTAAGAATTGCATTTAGTTTCTGATCTATTTGTGAATCAAGTCACCGCAGTAACTTCTGAAAGAGTTCGGTCTTTCGTCATCAGATTATCGCCATATATTTCCACGTATATATTTAGTATTGTTGTGTTGTAAGTATTCTTGAAATCAAATTCAACCTTTGAGTCCCGCATCTCCTTCGGTAGCTTCGTGTCATGACAAGATAAAACGCAGCACATCTGCTCAGTGTCAGTGATCCACCACGGCAGCGGGTTGGAGGGATAAACTGGTCCGAGTGGAGTGAGTGGTAGAAGTAAACTCATGAGCTGATGTCTCTGGTTTTTCTCTGTCGGAAAATGGGGCCAGCAAAAGATGGAGATGGTTTAATGCCCAGCTCAATGCTGCATCACATGTGTGTGTGTGTGCGTGTGTTATGGGGTGTGTCATGCAATTGTTGGGTTGTAATCGAGTATCTGTAAAAGCATTATATAATATAGTGTTTTTTGGGGGTTGATTTGATTATTGTGCAATGATGATGCAGAAATGAACAAGTAAAATAATAGATTTTTACCTAACCTGGTAGTTTGCAGACTTTGATTATTTACGTGTGTGTGGTCCTCAGCTCTCTCATACACAAATTACAACACAACCACATGCATGTGCCGTACCCTGTGTGAGCTGGTCGGAGGTTAACACAGCACAGTACAATCATCTCAAAGAGGAGTTGCATCCTCTGACTAATAGGTTCAGGTTCATCATGGTGTCATCACTCACCACTGGATGTTTCACACAGTCATCCTCTAATTAGCTGAGTCTCTCTGGAGCTGAGGGCTGTTATTTTCAGGTTTTGTGCGTGTGTGTGTGTGTGCGTGTGCGTGTGCGTGTGCGTGTGCGTGTGCGTGTGCATGTGCATGTGCATGTGCATGTGCATGTGTTTGTGTGGAAAGAGTGCTTACTAACTAAATAAAACTCATCAGACCTCTAGAGATGATAACTCACTCTAATTCAGTAAAGTCAGGACACTGACTGTGTATAAAGATGGATGATACAACAGCTCCCAAAGCTGAAGCCAAAGTGTCTTGATCGTCCTCTAGTGGCTGGCTGCCGTACAGATCGTAAACCCCTCCTCCATGTTAGTAGATGTGACATGGACAAAACCAAAAAGTCAATGTACACAGCAAATACATTTTTCTCAAATATGGTTTCTGTCCTTTTAGGTAGTTCTAATCACACTGCTGTATGTCCAAGTACTTATTTCTTTAATAAACTTGGTTTTAATTAGTTATTTGATGCTATGAACAGGGTTATTGACATGATTGACAGCTGAGACTGACTCACTATTGGTTGACTACCTCGATACTGCAGCAAGCAACTACGCAGACTCCAAATTACATCACTGGTGCAAGATGGCAGCGTTCGATTCCAGGATATTTTGGCTTTAGTTGTGGATACTGTGAGGAAGTGAAGACGCGTCGCCCACCTTTATATACAGTCTGTGAGTCAGCATAGCACACAGTCACAGTTATCGTTATGAGTTATATCAGAAAGCCAACAAGTCCTCCAACCTAAACGACCAGGCTGCCCATCCCCACCCTCTGATATGACCCTTGGAAGCGTTTCTTCGAATAATGGTCCGAAGACGAGGAGAATGTGACACTGTGGTGTTGTTCAGGTGGAAGGACCAACACACGATTTCCACACAGACTTCTGTTTGTTTGTTTTATACATGACTTTTCTGATTTTTTTTTCTGATCATGACTTTCATCATGAGGATGAAGGTCCGCTTCCCCCGTTGCTTTCAGGATATGCTACTTGGAACAAATGACCTCTGTGGGTTTTTAGGTTGGAAGACTTGTTGGAATGTATGGAGCATTTAGTTTAGGGGGATTTGCTGAAGGCTGTGTAACACGGCTGCTAGATGCCACTTAATAAAACTCAATTATGGGATGTCATAAGCTTCTTCGACATGTGACCTCTTCTTTATTTGGGGAACAGTGGCTAGAGTGCATTAGGTTTGGGCAGTTCCAGTCCATCAGGCTTTGACTAGCAAATTGTTGAGTGATATAATGAAAATTTATAACGTGCCATATGACATGTTGCATATTTACTACATTTATGTTACAAGTCATGAAGCCAAAGAGGAGGATCCAACCATTAAGGCCTATTTCACAAAACTGAGTCATGTTTCATTTTCAATCTCATTGCGTTTAGTCCTTTTTTTTTTACTATTTTCTACTTTCTGTACGCATGTTTAGCAATGTGAGACAGAATGATCGAGACCAGGTCAGCTCGCTGTGTGAGATATCTCATGGTGTGATGAAACACAGAGATTAGAAGACGCTTCACAAAGTATCTTCCTGCATGTTGCTCTGCTCGCTTCCCCCTTTCACAAGGTGGGACCTCTGCCTTGCACAACCTCCCTGAAGAATGGCAAAGCCGAGCAGGCAAAAACGCACACTCACATGTAAACATGCAAGTGCTCTGAGAGGCTTTTTACTTTTTTTACATTCTCTCACTATCTCCACATCAAGTTTCACTGCATTTCCCTCTGTTGTGCAATGATCATTAAAACTCCTGAGAAACTAATCATAGAAATAGCAAATCGTCATCAATCAGCAGTAGGAACAAGATAGGCTCATTTGTTTGTCATATTTTGGGTCCTAAAAATGTCAGTGATAGCTATTTTAATGCGAATCCAAATCCTTTCCTTAAAAGGTTTGTTTGTGGCTTTGTTAACGAATCTGCTCGCATGTCCATGGGTCTACTTCTGAACAGATCTCTCCATCTTTCAGTGTGTCTGCGTATGTGTGTCTTCAAGTACTGTACGTATGCATATGTGTGTGTTTATATGTTCCTGTGTGCGGGTGTTACCTGGGGTCATAACTCTGTCCAGGACAGCTTTATAAAGTGTGGTGCAGCCAGCGAAGCAGCAGTAAATCAGTTTTATTTGCAGTGTGTTGGGGGTCAGCTCTCTCGACACCCCTGGACCCTGACACCACAGGATTGGACTGGCTGGCTTTTGCTATTGCAGCTGTGTTGTTGTAGGCTGGTAGTTAAGGTGGATTTATTCTTGTGTGGATGTGGTTCACCTGAGGAAAAAGAATGGTTGCCATTGCATTTTGAAATGTTTAGTTTAGTTTGGACATGGCACAATTTTATCTTATTTTTTTCACTAATTACTGTATTTTACTCTTATTTAGACACTTTGAGAAAAAGTGGGATGAGAGGATTGATACTACTCTTTGCTGTCTGTTAAAGTTGTGGTTTATCACATTGGTGGTCCTGGTTAAAATAGTTATTATTGAATTTACCTCACTAAATTTCATATTTCAACACATGCAAACATGGATTTCCTTTAAGCCAACAGTATTCATATTTTAACACAATTCCTCTTTCTAAAACAACAACATATGTATTATGGGAAACGCTCCACAAAACTCAACAAAACGGGGTTGAAGCAAACCAAAGGTTTATATCTGCAGAGGTTTTTGACAAGGCCAACTCAGCACTTATGCCTCCATTTATCTTTCCTTTCTGTGGAGTCGGCCGACTGCAAACAGTCGAAATTAATTACTGCAGAACATAAACGTAAAAGTTATACAAATCAAATGCATTATGTTTTAATCTTCTGTGTAAATATGTTTTCCATGAGAGAAACAGAAAGTTGTTGTACAGAGAAGTAAACTGTATTGATTTTTCTGAATGAAATGTTCTTGTTCCAGGTCTAATGGTTTCACTTTGCTGTCATAGACTTGTCCCAAGTCCTCGAGTGAATGATTCATGATTCATGATTCATGACACACACACACACACACACACACACACACACACACACACACACACACACACACACACACACACACACACACACACACACACACACACACACACACACACACACACACACACACACACACACACACACACACAGTCCTCGAGAGCAGGGCTGCACTGTGCTGCACACCAATGATATAAACACTATGTGGGAATGCAAACAAACTCCCTCGCTAGTTCTCTTTCTCTTTCAGCAAATCTCTTCTCACGCACTTTTTCTTGGAGCTTGTTTCCCTAAGTTCTCTGTTGCAAAGTTACAAAACCTTTAAGCGATACAACACTCTTCTCAACTACTAACTACATACATTTACCATTAAAATGAATTTATAATACTTGTCATGTGTGCTAATTGCTACTAATATAAAGTGTGACTTGAACATACATGTTAGATTTAAAGGAGCCATGGGTGCACACATGCTGGTAACGTGCGTGTTACAGCTCTTAGTAATAAACATAATTATAGGTTTAGTTATGACTCACTTAGAAACATCTACTTCATATTTGGACTCTTATTTATAATGTAACATTTTTACTCAATAAATGGTATATATACAGTAGCTTTATCAGTAAGGCCGTATGGGAAACCTGTAAAGAGGTTTGCTCATTTCCTTTGTCAAAAATAAACAAAATAAATCTCTAGATTTTTAGGATAATACCACAGTATACTAACCTAATACATATTGTACATGTATATGCTACTGTAAGATGATAAGCTTCATAAATTTCATTAACTAAGGGTCGAGACTCACGTCTGACATCTGTCGATACATCAAAGTGGATGTGAAGTGTGTGAGGGACCTGCATGATTATTGAGTCAATGATTACCACTGGTATAATAGGAACATGATCCACAGACGCTGGTCCTTTCAATATTAATCCATTTATACATACATGTTCATGTTTATTGTACAATAAATCAGTAATGGATGATTCAGTTAGAAATTCATAGTGAAATTCAGGGTGCAGATATGTGGCTCAGGGATCTTGAGAGTTTCACCATGTGTCCCGGTGCAGTAGCGTCAGGGCTAATAACCAACTTAATGTAATTTGGCCAGATCCGTCTTTCAAGGCATTCTTTAATATCTGTTATCTAATAGATAAGAAAGCTGAAGAAATCATTGTTCACACCAGATGAGCAGAATGAGTCACAGCCTCACTATGGTGCCTGACCCCCTGCTGTGACTAAAACCATGACAAATTGCTCTCTCTGATATCTACACTAACCTGTGTCTGCCTACTATAGAAATATATATATATATATATAACTCAACAGGGGGTAGAGGACTGACTCTCTGATGCTGTACGCTTTGTGAGACAAGATTAATGAAACACCAGTTTATAAATTCATCCGGCTGCGAAAAGAAAGAAGATAAAGCCACTGATTGATCTCATACTTAATCTAAGTCTGGAATGTCATGAATTATATATTGATCTGAGCGGAAATTTGATGATAAAATGAAAGAACAATTATGTGTACTAGGTTTTTTGGCCTTAAGCTGAGAAAAATAAATATTGGATTTATGAGCAGATATAGATTGTGACTGTATCATCCTATATCGTTTATGTTTTTTCTCTTCTGGCACAATGAGAGATTTCCGTATTTTCAGATGTAAAGCTCTGTATGTTATTTGTCTCCCAAAAAATCAGCAAAAGCACTTTAATAACACTGGTCGGCTTTGCCACTTGCAAACAGTTGTTCATACGAAGCCCACACACCTCTGCACATGTGCATTGATATTCAGCAGAACTGGGAAAAATTAACCTTTCACACATTCTCTGTCAGGATTTCAGAGGCCATATCCTCTCTTTGAATGTCTGTGTGTTAATGTGTGTGTGCACCTGTTTTATGTTTCTCAGCTATCAACTCTGGAGGTCTTTCTAAGCAGGTTGAGTTCTCACAGGGTCAGGATCAGTGTTTGTATAAGTGAAAAAGGAGAAATTACTCTGGAGAAACTAGTTCATCTGACCCCAGTTTAAGCTAATTGTGTGATAACTTCAGTGATGAAATAATATAACCGTGTGTGCATGTGTGCGGTGCCCTGAGGTCGCCCTTCGTTGAACACCAACGACATCCAGAAGTGCTCAGTCGGGCCTCTCACATTGAACTGGAAACCATTTCACCTCAAAAGGCCCAAAGTCAAAACCGAGGAGTCTCAACACCTGAGATCGATGGTGTGTGAGATCGAGGGAGGGGCAGGGACTGTGTGGTGTGTGTGGATACACTCAAAGCCAAGTTAGGTCAAACATATTGTGCTGTTTGAGTTCATGCACATGAGATATTTGCGTTGTGGTGACCCAGGATTACACAATAGACATAATGATATTTGTGAAACCGAGAAACGAGAATCCACAAGTATTAATTTGCAATTTAACAATCTTAAGCGACAACCGACTGATACAAACACTGCTGAGAGGTTTAGTCTTCAAAATAAAAGTTATCATCATCAGTTGTCATGTAATACAGAAATATTTATTCAAACCTTTTTAAGATAATCAAAGTAACAACTGAGAACTCAGAGCTCCAGCTGCTGTTTGTTATGCCATTGAATTGAAACATCTTGATCTTGTATTAAGATCGAGTTTTCCCTGTTTTTTTTATGCATACAGACTTTTACAATAAAAGATAATATCACAATTTTCAAAGAACTTCTATTGATTTTGGCATTAAAAGCACCGGACGTTCAGTAAGAATAAAATGAGAAGTATATGATACTAAACACATAATAATACACATAGTTATCAAATGAAATACTTAAATAAGTTATAACAGAAAATAATAGAAACATTCATAAGAGGCTGTGTATTTTTTATAGGTGCTGTGATCTTCATATTTCACTGTTTAATTGTAGTCTGATCACTTCCCAGGAATTTTTTCCCATACGTCACTAAACCTATTTAACCTCCCTCTGCCCACAAAGATCAATTTGTCCAAGGCAGTATCACAAGTTTATGTCCAAATAAAAAAAAAAATTCAAACCAATATGAAACATTTTAAGCAAAATGTATGCATTAATTCCATACTTATTTATCTTAACAGTTATGATATCACATGAAAAGCTCACCTTCATTATAATACAGCACATTAATTGGGAATTGCGGTGTTGAGCTGTATGGGGACGCATTCTGCTGTCGCTTCACTGTTTTACTGTTATCGTGTATGAAATCTATGACAAAGAGATTAGGTGTATTTAAACTGAAAGAATCTACTCTGGGTGAGTGCAAACTTCCAGCAGAACTGAGAGGGTGTCAAAAGTAGCAACAGACTTGAGTCGTTATAGCAGCACTTCCTGGTTAATGGTGTATGAAGCGCCTTTGATCGCCTTTCAGAGCCTGAAGCCACCATCACTGCAAAGCAGAAAGTAGAAAAATGTGTTGAGGCCAGCAAATGCTTTGCTAATTATCAAAAACTACCCTTTTTGTATTGCGGTTATCTACCAAATGAGTTTAAAATGGCTCCCTGGCTCTGTCCAAACACACAATGTGAATTATACTAACAATCTGTTAACAACATGCGACCCTGTTTCAGTGTTTTTGATCTTTTCATTTTCATTTTGAGCTTCACAGTTTCCTGTTAAAGCTTCAAGTCACAATTTGATTTACGTTGCAGATAAAACACGAATAGCAGCTGCAACTTTCTTGACAAAGTGGGAAAATATTTTTTTTGCATTTCCGTAAGCTTTCATCAGGAATATGGAACGTGATACCATCTGTGGTGTATAAATGGCCTTTGATAAAGGGCAGGTGCCTTTAATCTGCCTGCTCATAAAAGTTGCTTCCGTATAAGGATGTTTAACATAGATATGGTGGTTACCGAGCTTGACGTTGGTTGACATTAAACCGAAAAAAGAAGAAGAAAGCCAAGGAAAAAAGAAACATGGATAGTCACATGGATATAAAATCTGTCCACTTCACAAAAAAGTCATGTAAAGGATACATTTCATTTCTCTTCAAGTTTTTAGGACTATAAAATATCAGATAGACACTGAATAACATTAGGGTAGAGTATGAGATGTAAAATCGACACATATTAACTGAAAAGCAGTACAAGTACTGAGTGGTCATATCAGTAAATCTCAACAACAGAGTTGGAAGTTTGCGTTTTCATGCTTGAGTCACATTTCCGTAGAAGCATTAATGTCTTATCGGGCTTCTAATCATCTGCTAATGGTATGCATAGCTGGAACATTATATTCACACTTAAATTAACCTCTCACCAGACACGGACACATTTGCACTTCAAGCTCAGTAATTCAGGATGGAAAAAGTGAGGTAGAAAAATCCTGCGGCTCCAATATGTATTTTTTATTAGTAAATATGATGTATTTTGCCCGGGGCTAGTCTCTTTCATTTCAGCCAAATGCCAAAGCCCAGGGTAAATTAATACAAACCATAAAGCCATGTGCTATTAAACCGGACTCCAAATCCTGGCAGAGCACCAGACGCCCATTATTATTTATTAATTTATTTTTAATTCTGCAAATGCTTTGCAGATGTTTCACATACCTCATGTTTTTTGGAAGATGATGTGAAAGAATAGTAGTGGTACCTAACATATGCCGAATGTGTTTTTTTCCCGCTTCTCCACTCACTTACTTGTACCAGAAGAAAAATGCAGCAGCTCTTAAAGCGTAGTCTGTTTTAGTTTATTTTCAGGTGCACGTCGATCTGGAATTCCCTCGTACCATCTGAGGTTGTGTGAGATCGAATTTGCAATGATCTAAGTGAGCAACCATGAATCATTCTGGCTTTTCTTACTACTCTGTTTCTTTGTATTGTGGTCATGGAGATTGACAAGAGGATTTAAAAAAAAAGAAGAGTATGTCATGCAGCTATAGAGATGCTTAGATTAGTTAATGTCCAGATCCAAACCCCATGTTTTTCAGATTAGAGATTTTGCCAAAAGTCAAACACCTTGTGGCTCAATGCATCTCCAGTCTGTCTTCTAACTCAGAAAAGCATCTTTCCTTTGCAAAGTTTGTTTTGGGTCAGTGCATCTGTGTTTATGTTTAAGGACAAAAACACATTGAAGTCATATATCCTGTCCCCACAATTACACACAGGCCCAGTCAAAGTGGAGTACAATCCTACTGACTAACTTTGACCACATTAATACAGTAGAACACCAATCAGACCACAACAGTCCAAACCAGAGCTGTTTATAGAGCCCTCACTGTTTTCTCCTAAACCAAAGCAGAAGACCGCTCCTGTAATGGAGGCTGTTTGAAGTCCTTAATCAGTTTTTAATGGCGCAGAGTGAGGTGGATATTAACTACTACACGTGCGGTTTTATGGTTACTTGCCATTGCAGTAGTTTGCGTGCTATATTAAGCCATGCCAGATGCACTTAACCCAGAGCCTCCTGTTCAGATAGCTGGCTAATGACAGTAATAAACAGGTGCTTGATCTAGAAAAATATTTTCTCTTTTGTAGCATTTAGTTTCCACACGCTACTGCGACTTCTGGTCCGTTGTGTTGGAGGAGGAATTAGATGATGCTGACTGTTTCCAGGTTCGGCCTTTAGAGTGGTCAGTGAATGTGTTTTTTTGCTTTGTACATATAGCCTGTATGACGGGAAGGGCGGCAATGACTCACGTTAAAAGACACATTATATATGTATTAATGTGGTGAATGCGGGTGAAATTGTTTCTGTAGATACGTTTGATTTACTGGTACTCGCTGGTGTTGGTGGTCAGCGGTCACTCACATGCACAACAACAGAGAAGGAGGAAGTTGTTAAAATAAGTATAAGTATTATACCCAACCAAGGGCCTGCTAGCATCTGTGCTTTGTCACAGTGGCACTTTGAGTTAAATGTTTACAAGAAAACACAAAAAAGAAACACAATGACAATGCTAGCAAGTTTAGCAGGTATACATTTCAACATGTTAATAATGTTAGATTATGGGGTTAGGGTGAGGGTTATCATCTGGAAATCATGAATATTTGTGTAGAATGTTGTGGCAATCCATCGAGTAGATGTTGAGACATTTCACTTCAACCTACTCATTGCACTGAAGGAGAAGAGAATAACCAAAGATGCTTCCTCTGGGGACCATGAATGTTAGTACTTACTCAATATAATCTATTGTTTTGTGGTTATTTCACTATTTGATGCAAACATGGCTGCCTAATGGTGGTGCAAGAAGAAAAGTTAATGGAAATCAATTAATTATTGACAGTTTTCTGTTCAAAGTGGTGGACAGAGCGACAATGCCGTCCCTACAGTTATGTGTGTTGTCGTGAGGGAAATGTTGGAAAGGTACCATATGAGGACATCCTGAAAACAGTTTTTAGCTGTAACTGTGGAATTTTACACTATTCTTACATGAATAGTTAAAATGCTGAGAACTGAAGCAGCGCTGTGTTCAACTTGACAAACAGACCCAGATGGTATCAGCTGCAGATCTATCATCGCCATCTTCTCATGTTACTGAGGAGGCATTGTCAGGCTGAGCTCATTTAGTGAACACTAAAAGTCACTTCCAGCAGTTATTTGCAACAGCTCACACTAAAAAGAAATACCAAGTGGTCTGATTTATTATACATTATACATATTGGACAATATTACACAGGTTTATGATGCTTGTGACACACAAGAACTTTTTGAACATAAAACTTTAATGATTTGTTCGATGAAACAAACCTTAAGCTGCAGCATCAGAAAACGTTCATAACTCAGTGAGTCAGTTTGAGTTTTGAGTTGAGCAACAGGTCTTATTCTGTCTTCTCAGTTTTAATTCGGCTTTACATCAGCATAGATTGTGTCTTTGTGTTTTTTAAGTTTTATTATACAACGTCTGTCTTGCAACAAACCGATCTAGCAAGTGATTAACATTAATTCTGCAAATAAAACATTATTTCTGTTAGGACTGATATGACTTTGTTTGATATTGAAATTAAGTAGCAGGCAGAGTTTGTTTTTCTACCTCTGTCTTAGTCTTAGTGTAAAATGAAGACCTAAACACTGACAGAGATTATGTTGTAGACCCTCAAAGATTCACACCCTAATCAGATCATGCTGAGAGGAGGTGGACATATGTCGAGATGTTAGACGGTGCAGTCTTTTTGAATGCATTCAAAACACTGCATTACTGACCACCACAGAAACGGCGCCATGCAGGTCACCATGCTTGACGAAGCTACAATCAGCAGTGGGGGGTTGACAGATGTTGATACTTCCATGGAGCTGTTTATAGGATGACATCCACCATGACAACCACAAAAGATGCACGGATTGCACTCCTTCATTTAGTCATAAATACAGTGACAATCGGTGTATGAAAAGGATAAGGAGGCCCAATGAGGATACTATATGTAGGGCCCAGATTTTCATAACTAGATCCGCACTGCTAGTCTCACTAAGATGGGTCCTAAGGTTACCTTGTTATCTTTTGGCCTTTCTGGGTTATTATTTGTATATAATCATTAATATCTGCGCGTCTGTCCAGCTTTTCCTACTTCCTTTCCTTCCTTTCCTCTCACTGTAATGTAATGAGTTAAATTCATCACTCCCGAGCCAGCTGGCTGGACTTTATAGGCCTTGAGGTGGAGAACCTTGTTGCATGTAAAAGGAGACCCTGTCTGCAAGGTGCTGTTCTTTACAGGGGTCTAATTCAGCAGTAAAATCATGGAAGACAAAGAAACAAAGGGGAACGCTAAGTGTTCTTTTACACCCACTATTTCCTGGTTTGACCTCGTCTCTGGTGCCATAGGTTTTAACATATTTTCCATGATCTAACTGGCATTGTTAATTGGTATTGTTTGCCTGTAGTTTTTACATGCAGGGGGTCGTGGGGTTTGTTATAAGCGCAGTAAAAATTTGCAACTGTTCTCTCCCATTTACATCTCTGTTAGTAGCAAGTGAAACCTGCTGTTTTCTGGCCACATGTCTGCCTCTATAAATACTCGATGAACATATATTATACGGATAACGTTGGCAGTAAATAGCTGCTGGCTCAAATTTCACACCCCTGTCAGTCTAGCATTTGTGTTCATGTCTTTTTTATCATTAAAAAGTCTTAAATGGTGCTAGGTTTAAGATTTGAAACAAAGTTCAAGATTTATTTACTCATTGACGGTCACTGTGCAGTTCATTGTCAGTCTTCACAATAGGTTCAAAGCTGTTTTAATTCATCATTTCCAGATTTATTTGTTTAGCAGATTTCCCTCAGCAGCTGCAAAATAAATGTTCCTAATCTTATAAACCAGTGCAGTGCCCATTCTAAACCTGCCTGTTTGGAATGGGCTGTTCTCTTGTCCTGTGTTAATGCTGCAGAGCTACTTCAGAATTGTTACTTGTCATCAGTGAGTCTTCGTTCTACAATAAACTGTCCCTTTTTATTGTTTGTGTGCTGCACCACAGTCTAAGGTGCAGAGTGAAGTTATAAAAAACTTTTGTGTTCATCCTACCTGGTTTACCTACAATGAAGATTTTATAGTCATATTTTCTTTTCATAAAATGAAACAGATTTTGCTTTATTACTGTTCACGTGAGGTTTATGTTTGAATTACGTAAATAATTCAAACTTAAAAATAGATATCATGTGAACAATTTCTTCATATAGTGCATGTTGGCTATATCAGATGTCTTTTAAGCAAGCAACACAATCTTCAAAACCAGGTTTACAACTTTTCAAATTAAAAGCTCTCTTATTCAGCTCAATATAAAGCATTCGGTGAATGTTTTTGCCAATTTGGAAATCATCAGCTGTCGTGGATCAATCCGTCTGTGTCTCAGTCTGATATGGTAAAATAAAAATAATAAAATATTCTGGCGGAGATTTTAACCTTGCAGTTGCCGACCACTGCTGTAGTTTATCCGAGGGCGTATAAGAAGACCTGTTCAACTCGGCCCGGAGACTGAGGCGGAGAGACAGACAGAAAGATGTTTGTGGAATTAGTAGGAAGATTACAAATACAAAAGACCTTAAACAGTAGAGGTCTCGTAGAGTGGAAAGGTGCTGACTTCTACAAATGAGTGAATGTCACAGTGCAGTCTACTACAGCACACGTTTCATCTGGGTCCTGCTGCTGAGGCCTATCCTGTGTTTATGTGTGCACGGCTTTCAGGGTGGTTGCAGTGGCTTTGGGCTTGATGTGTTGTTTTCCCTCTGCACTGGCATGGCCTTGGCCACGTTTGATGGTTGATTGAACACAAAAACACTTGCCTGCATTCTGAAAGGAAGCCGTGAAGCTGTCAGCCCGCCTTCCCTGCGTCTAGCGGAGTCGAGACTGACAGTGGCGGACAGACAGATGATCCTCTAGACCTCAGCGCTCTAAACGAAACAATCCCATGTTGACAACCAGTAGAGAAGTGCTGAGTGGTGAATGGATGAGTTTTGGGAAATGAGAGTCTGACTATTTCTCAGGGTCCTTAGCGTTCGGCCCCTCCTGCTCTCTGCAGGTCATCAGTCACACTCAGGTTAATGAGGGTTTACTGAGGCCTGTTTGCTCGTTTACGCTCTCATAGCAGAAGTTTTCCTGGAAAGCAGACTATTGTGCTAATTCTAGACGGGTACGTTTCATTTTATTACTGGGTATTGTCTTCAGCAAGTGGAAAACGAGAACCAGTAGAAAAAATCACATTGTGTCCAAAATCATTCATGTGTATGAAGGCAGATTGCCGAGGGTTATGAAAGGGGAGCTAACAAAATGAGGAATGCTTGTTTGTTCAATGAAAATCAACTGAATGACAATCATTTTCCATTTAATCAGTTCAATTCGGCTGATGTTGGATTCTGCCTGAGCCAGTAACATGACAACTGGACATGTGTTAATACTTTTTTTACATTAATGGCTTAAACATGGTTGATATTTTTATGGTTTTTTTTCTTGACTATATATATATTTTTTAAATTGGTGATTCAGGTGAGAATTGTATTATTCAGTTTTAAATGGCAATAAAAACGCAAACATTCTCTACCACACCCTTTAAAAGTCATTCTTTTATGGCACAGAGAGAATCCATCTTGCCGTCTAAACACAGTTTGGTTGGTTTCAGGAGATTATAATTATTCTTGTCACTCTCTCACCTATCACTCCTCATTGTATACTTTAATAAAACAAGTGCCAAAATATAATCACCTTTGATTTGACACTGTAACTCTAACCAGACTCCGAGCTTTGATTATCTCCCAGGCCAGACTAAACTCAACTCTGCAGTCAGCTGCTGCAGGAAATATCCAGACACCCCAGAGATGACCCCACAATTATGAAAATGAAGTATTAATAGCTTGAAATTGCACCCAAATGGCTATCGCGCAGGCACTCAAGAAAAACCTGTTTGTTTTCTCTTTCCATTGAAATCATTAACAGAGTTTGGAAAATTTTCTTGGATGAGGTTCAGAGGTATTGTGGACACACGGTGTGTTAAGACAGGGAACGTGAATGTGTGTGTGTGTGTGTGTGTGTGTGTGTGTGTGTGTGTGTGTGTGTGTGTGTGTGTGTGTGTGTGTGTGTGTGTGTGTGTGTGTAAACCTGTCCTAATTCTTCAGGATCTAACACTTCAGCCTTAAAGCTCAATTTGACAAATATCTGGTGAATATACTGTTGCCAAGTTAGTGTCCAATTTGGGCATTGTGTGTGTGTGTGTAGCTGTGTGTGTGTGTGTGTGTGTGTGTGTGTGTGTGTGTGTGTGTGTGCGTGTGCGTGTGCGTGCGTGTGCGTGTGCGTGTGCGTGTGCGTGTGTGTGTGTGCATGCATGTGTGTCTGCTCAGGGAGGCCTGTGCATATGTTTGCCTGACCTCATGTTAGGGTTTTCATTGTATAGTTACATGCTTTATACAAATGCAAAATGTGAGATAGAAAAAATATGTAGTAAGAATTTGATTTCAAATATATATGTGATGCCATGTCTGAAATGATGTGTATAACAATAAACTACGTGTCTAGTGGTAGGGTAGGAGAAAAATAAATAATGGCGTTTTCTTCCCGATGACAGGAGGTCATGTCTAAGTCACTTTTTCAGCTTTAAGGCTAATGACAAATTGGGAAATTGCAGGGGGCTGTGTAATCAGCTTGATCAACTAAAAGTCTAGATTTAGTGGATCAATGAAAATGTCTTGGCAAAGCAGAGAGCACAAGTTGTTAATTTTCATCCAAAAACTTGAATAGAGAGAAAGAGAATCAGAGCATTGAAACCCCTCGGGGAGCAGACTCCCGTGAGCAGCCGGAGAAAGACTCCTTAGACCCTATGTGCAGTAAAATAGTCTGGAAGTTGCTCTCTCAATCATGATTTTTATGAAGCATCTTTCTTAATGATGTGTGTATGACCTCAATGATGATCCCTCATGTACATGATGGTACAAGGTACTGAGAAGTTATTTTTTCAGGTTAGAGATCCCTGATGTTGGTGTTGTGACCATGTATTTTGAGTGGACCTGCTTTTTTCTGCGCCCTGTGCGGTGTCCGTGTGAGGACCCCCAACCCTGCCTGTTGTGATGAGCCGGGGGAAGATGGATGAGACCCTGAAAACAAGTCAATTTCCTGGTCTAATCCTGGTGAGACAGGCGGAGATCCAGCAGTGTGTGTGTGTGGGTGTGGGTGTGTTTGTGTGCGTCTTTATGTGAAGCATGAATGGCTTGGTTTATGGTTTAGTTTACATAGTTTTAATGCAGACCACCAAAGGATAGACAGTCCCTCACGAAGTTCTTTCATATTTTAATGAAAAATGTTTTGGCCTCAAGGAATAATTAGACATTTTGAGAAAAAGCCTTTTTGCCTGTGAGTTAGATGAGAACGTTGATACCACTATCTCATGTTCATCAAATATGAAGCTACAGCCTAGACATGGTTAGAAAGCTCATCATAAAGACTGGAAACAGCTAAACTGTATCAACTTGGTCTAATAGGTACAACAAAAAGTTTCTTGGCTTGGCGCAGTGACGTTTTTTAAAGCAACACAATGTAACTTTTACTAAGAAACAGCGCCCCCTGTAGCCACATGTGGTGGTTAATTGTGACGGCCTCCGTGTCTGAGTGACCGATTGGTTTTCATTTCGAGAAAAAACAAAGCCTATCAATCTGTTGAGTGGCACTCCGACTGTGCAGTCCCACTCACTACACTGAAACACGACTGAACTAGTTCATGGATATTACCCATGAACCAGAGGAGCTGCTGCTGTATCAAACACTCTGTTTAGAAATTAGCGGGTATATGTGGATTTTTAAATACTGGTAAACCTGCAAAAAAAGGCGATTGACTTCTTTGCCATTGCCAGTTGAGGAGTTTGCGTTGATGTTATTTCCCCCCCAGTGAGTCATGTTCGACGTCATGAACGCACCACAAACTGAAGGAGCGCTCCCATCTTTCTGTTTTGCTATTGTTGCATATTACACGATACTGTTGTTCCCAAGATGTAATTAACAATATGTACACAAACGTTCATGGTTATTTACTCGCCAGCGCCCAGAAGTTCAATGTGCGGCAAAAGTGCAGCGCCAGTGTCTAGAATGCCAAAATCAAGAAGAAGAAGAAGAAGTGCGATCATGTGGGTGTCATGTTTTCATCACCTCCGATCAGATAAGATAAGATAAGATAAGAAGTCCTTTATTAGTCCCAAAATGGGGAAATGTGGAACAAATAAAGTCCCACATTTCAGAGCCGGAGCTGTAAAAAAACGGTGTCTACCTCTAGGACATTTGACCGGGGAGTGAATGGAACAGGGACTTTTCAACTGATCTACAGTTCAGCATTACTCTTAAACTCTCTGCGTCTGATTCCGACCATTTCAGCTGCAACTATCAGTCGGTGACACACCTCTCACAGGAGAGGGTACCCACCCACCGAAGTTACAAAGAGCAAGAACATTCAGTGTGAGTAGTTGGAATGAAAGGTTCACCATTCTTCCTCCAAGTCTGTGAAACATCCTTTCGAAGCTGCTATTGAAAGGTTAAAAAAAGTTGCACAGTGTAACGTTAAGTAAGGGCTTACTTTCTGATGTAAGTGAAAATCCTAAAATATAAAAAGAAATGTGACTCTCTGTTAACATTGCTTTTACTACCAAAACTTATCATCACCAAGCTTTTAAAACTTTATTCCAATTTGCTCTCAGCAGCTTTGGTGCCTTTTAATAGAAATCCCAGTGGTTATTCAGAATACGTCAGCTAAGGAGGTGTAATCCACAACACACAAGTTCAAAGCCAAGAATAACTTTATTGATTTTTGCATGAATGGTTTATCAACAACGGCTAAAAGCTGAGACGACTTGTGTGCAGGGCAGTGGATTTGTGTTACTGTTACATCACAAGATTGATAATGTTTCCAGTGTGTATTTGTGTTCTTTCTTTTTTCGAGCATTACCTTCGTCTCGGTGGAAGCTACCTCCAGCGCGATTGGCCAGGGAGAGATATTGAGTTTCTCAGCCACAATTTAATCACGCAGCATTGTTAACACATGTCACTGTACCGCGCCTGGCCCATTGATCCTTCATCAGCATGTGTTACTGCAATCAATATCCTCATTAGCGAGCTGTCAGGGCCAAGGAAATGCTTAGAGACGAGGCCTTGTTCATGTTCGACTGCACACTGTGCCGCTGTCCAACTTCGGTTCTGGCCGAGCTCTCAGTGAGCACTGGGCGCGTCACATGAGGGATTCTGGAGGTGATGGTAGAAACATGATTTTACATAAGTTCGAGGGTCTGAGAGCTGGATAAATGGTTCACGCCCATTGTGAGGCTGATTGTAATGGAGTCTCTGGTGATTCCCGAGGCCAGACAGATGCACACGCACACATGCACAAACACACGCAAACGTCTCACTTTCACAGCGCACACATGTACACATTCCTGCATGAACACTCGGCTTTACAAAAGGTGGTGTTTCGATGTAGACACGAACTCCAGCAGACTGTGAAATAAACCGTAATGAACCAGTGAAATACATACAAATATTCACATGCATGTTGATGCTCATATACACAAACATACTGTATGTGCTGATTCCTTTAGAAATATCCCCTTTGACTGTACTCAGAAGTTTTTTTTTTTAAATGTTCTTTTCTTATGTAGTTTTATGTATGACCTGCTACAAGTCATACTGATAAAAACACCTATTCCATCACGCTATGAGCCTGTAAACCTGACATTCAATATTTACTCTGTCTCTGCAGCAGCTCACTACACACTTTCATCTTTGCTGAGAGTTGCCTTCACTCTTTCACTTTATGCACATAGGCTTTTACTGTCTGGAGCGCAATCTGATTAGCTGGGACTTGACCTGGTCATCGGTCTCTCGATGGTCGACTTTGAAGTCACGTGAAGATTCTCTCTCGTTTCAGGGCCTGTCCACACTAAATGTGGATATTTTGTCAAACAAACTTTTTCCTCACGGAGCCACCTACTGGCCTGGCATGCTTGTTTGTGCATCTTTAGTCTGTTTTATGTTCTTGTGTGGAAGATAAGATTACATAGAAAGTCAATGCAAAAACTTGAACCGATGTGAATTTCATGTCTCTCATGACGTGCAATTCAAATGACGGGAATGATGGAACACTAACAGGCATTAAATTACTGTTTTCTCAGCTATCAAATCTATCAAAAATGGTTGTGATTCGATGTCACAAAAAGCCAATCAGCGCTGAGAATGAAACTCACCAGACTCAGGTCCTGGCAACGACCTGAGCCAGCGGGTCATTAAACCGGCCACTGGTCGACCTCAGGTAGCCATATTCCAGACACAGCTACTTGAGACGATCCTAAGCTGTGTGCTCCTCCGCGTGGTGTTCTGGACTCACACGCAACAGTGCTGGCTTCTTCTCCACAACACAAACAATGCAGCAATTGCAGTTACTCTTCCAGTAATCCTCCACTCCTCTTTTCCAGAGGAGAACAGGCGATTATTCTTGGATTGTGTTTATTCGCAAGCTTGCGTTTGGTGTGATCGCATCACAATAGTGCTACTGCAAAACCAATCATTTATTTGATCACAGACACACAAAAAGAGCGACAAACACCCTGTATCTAGACAAGACATGTCGGTGTTTGTATATGTGCATGCACTTTTACCTACTGAAAGACACTATTTGTGTATCTACAGGAAGCCCTCTCTGCCCTCATAGTATTTGGATTTCACTATTACTTAATAGCTGCTAATAAACAATTTATGCCACTTAACTGGGGTAATACATTATATCCTGACACACGGTTGAGTAACCACCTTGACTTTCTCTCCCTCTTCTCTTCCAGTTGTGGAAAACAAAATACTTGGCGCTCGGCCACAGACAACACTGAGGCCCATTATCTTCTGCGTGCTCACTAAGGCGGCTCTGAGAGGAGAAAAGGCCTCTCATGCTGACCAGGTATTAGGTATTATATAACTGACCAGTGTGGTAATGAAATATGGATAGGGTGTCACTAATGAAACATGGATACCGCTGCGGTTCAGTGAGACTGCACGCACACTCACCGCCACATTTTGTAGCTTTGCAGCAATTGCATTTAATTTTGTGTAAATCTGGATCATTTATACATGTGTCACACAAATGTAGAGCATCACTGCAGATTAATGAAATAGGGGTGCATATGAGAACATATCTCTGGGCGGTGTTGGATACAAAGTTATAATGATAGATTGTAATGATATGATGATGGATTATAAAGTAATCTGATACACCGGAAGGGGTCCAGAGGATTTAGCCGAGAAGGTAACACATGCATGTTTTCTGCTGCTTGCATCATTCCACATGTATGAACGAGCGTGCCCCTGCACAGACACACATACTCCATCCAGTGCTCACACATGTCATGGGGAGAACAAATGATTCTCCCTGCGCTCCCCTTACTCACACACACACACACACACACACAGGCACACACACACACACACACACACACACACACACACACACACACACACACACACACACACACACACACACACACACACACACACACACACACACACACACACACACACACACACACACACAGACACACACACACACACACACACACACACACACACACACACACACACACACACACACACACACACACACACACACACACACACACACACACACACACACACACACACACGTCCCTGTGTGCTATCAGTCCTGTGTGTGTCTCCAGAGGGAAACTGTATCAGACAACAGAGTTCACGTGACCTGGGGAGTCAGCCTTCCTTAATCCTACTGTCAGCCCTAATTGGGCAGTAGGGGATTGATCTAGAATGCCCTCTGAGTGTGTGTCTGTGAGTGTGAGCATGTGTGTGTGTGTGCCCTTGATGGCCTCTTCGCTGAAGTTCATTTACAGATGGACTCCTGAGTTCATTCTCTGTAGAGAAGCTTAAGGCAGGAATACAAGAAAAAGAAAGACAAACCTTTTTTCGGTAATTTTTATTAATAATTGAGCAATAAGGTTAAGTTAATGTTTTATTTCCCCACCACACACATGGGTACATTTTAAAACTGGTCAATCTATATATAACACAAGGCAGAGCAGAACAAACCACATATCCCTGACTGGTGCATAGATGTTTGTATAATGGAAA
Organism: Hippoglossus stenolepis; assembly: GCF_022539355.2. Lineage (NCBI taxonomy): Eukaryota > Metazoa > Chordata > Actinopteri > Pleuronectiformes > Pleuronectidae > Hippoglossus > Hippoglossus stenolepis. The sequence continues at coordinate 8,764,398 of NC_061490.1, forward strand.
ATAATGAGCCATATGTTTTGCTACCCTTCCTCAGAGTCTAATTTCTTGCATCTGTGTGACAGCTTCAACCACCATCCTACAACACATTACACCGAAATCCTTCACCAGTAGAGGGCAATACTGCTAAAACTACAGTGACCAATGTCCTTTTCACTCCTTTCTAACAAATCACATCTATTATCTCTGCTGTGTCAGGAAGGTTGAAAGTGTCGCTTTCAGAGAAGACATACATTAACTGAACGAGGGCAACTTTAGAAAATTATGCTGTGATGTGTCGGAGAGCGACAGGACACGTGGCCGTAAATCTTGACAAACATGACCCATAATTGCGTATGATGCCAAAGAGATTCATAATTACAGCAAAGACCTTCCCTGTCCCCCTGGACTGCCACTCATCAGCGTTCTCTTTTACTTTGAGAAGGAAGTGGCTGTGTCGCCGCCTGAATCTTGCATTTTTACATGCATGACTAAAGGTGAGCTGCTCAAAGTAAGACATACAGTGGAAGATAAAAAAAGAAAAGAAAAGAGGAACGGATGAAAAAGTGACCAACCGGATGAGGCTAACCAGACTTGGCACCGCAAATCACCGAAAACATTCATCAAAAACAGCAAAGGACGACGTGTGTTTTTTCTGCTTTCCTTTCCGTTCTTTTACCAGTTGGACGGTTTTATTCTGTGGAGGTGATTTTTCTTTTTTTATATTTTGGCTAAAGGACAACAACTTAGTCACACAGTAAACTTCAGAAACACCGTGCTTCCACAAAAACAGGATACCTCCACTTAACGTTAGTTTGTTTAATTACTCTCTTGCTAAAAGGTTTAATCTATTTCCTTCCTGCTTTTTTTATTTGATGCCTCCTGAGGTTCGGTTGTAAACCCAGCTACTAAAAAGCAAGTCAATCTTTATATGACATCATGGCAACAATCATACATTTTGATTGGCCACTAAAGACCTATTCATAAGAAGACCAGGAAAGATGAGGTACACTTAACTGTTATTTTCATTATTGCCCTGACCAACAAATTATATGTGCAAGGTGTAAAAAAAAAGCTTAACATTAGCATTAATAAAAAATTACTCACATTCATAATATTTAGTCAAAGGTTGTCATGTTTGCACTTGATCTAATAGCATAGTTTGCATTATACTGTCCCCTGAAACCTCTTTCTTTGATCAGTTGCTGCCAAAATCAGACAGCACAGATCAGATCATTTCTATAACCCACAATCAGTGATTATATACCAAAGAACACTAGAAACATCACTTGATAGGAGTAAAAACAAACATCCATTACACTTTTGAAATTTGAAATTGACTGTACTGTTAAATATTCACCTACATTGTGGAAAGAAAAAACAGAGGATCTCGATGTGCACCGGCTGTGAAGCTTCTTGACTGACGGACGCACTGAGTCTGAGTTCTTAGAGAGAGCTGTTGTTTAGACAGGTAATGGGCTGAGAGAAACATGACCACAGAAACCACTGTTATGCCTGATCTGGTTACACACCAGTGTGTGTATGTGTGTGTGTGTGTGTGTGTGTGTGTGTGTGTGTGTGTGTGTGTGTGTGTAGTGTGTCTTTTTGCGCTTACCATAACATAACAGCAGGTTACGAGGTTAGAGAGCCTGTGTTTATTTGTTTGCTTAGCAGATGCCCTTATGCAGGGCACTCAGCATGTGGTTCATTTAACACATCCACATATTTACACAGCTGGATATGAACTGATAGGGACATGCTTGTAGTCATTAAATGTTAATGTAAAGTGTTTCTTTCTTTCTTTGCTGCACTGTCACTCTCATTTTACACATTAATCCCTCTTTTCCCTCATCTAGCATCCACCCATACTTGTCTCCCCCACCACTTCGATACTTATATCCTCTCTTGCACTTTACTTCCAATCTGACTCTCTCTCTCTCTTTCTTTTCCATGGTCTGCCGCTCAATTCTTTCTCCTTCGCTCTCCCATCTCCATGCCCACCACATCCACCTCCGACTCTCTCCGCATTCTACCTTTTCAGATTTTTTTTCCCTCCAGCGCCTATATCCCTTTCTCCTCCTCCCGAGCAGTCCCACCCTCCTTCTTGCTTTTGCTCCATACATACAAAAGCCACATGGAGGGTCTGCTTCTAATCTCCGCATGCTGGGGTCTCCATTTGTTTTGCTTGTCCAGGGACCCCACAATGCAGTTTCCAGTGCCCGGGACCCACTGAGTGGAGATTTAATTAGATAAGGCGAACGGTGGAAGGAGCTGGAGAATTGAAATTGGACATGGGGGTTTTACAAGGAGGGCTGGTTGGTCCTGGGCACTGCATGAGCTCAGCACAACAATGCACTTCACACCGAGAGGGCCAATGAGAAAGTGGAAAAGGAACGGGGAATGAGAATGAAGAATGGAGATGGAATACTTAACTCTTCACTGGTAGTCGCCAAGGGTGTGTGTGGCTATTGTGCTCCCAGTCTATAGGTTACTGGTGCCACACCTGCCTCTAAGCCTGTGAGCTCTGTGTTTGCTATTGTCTGAATACAATGAACAGTACATTCCTACACAAGCCATATCTAATGTAATCTCTATAAACAGATTCTACACGTAAACATGCAGCTAGGTTTTGGTGCTGGAGTCCTTTTGGTTTCTTGCCCAAAGGTAAACAGTCGTGTGGAGAGCAACAGAGGGGGAACACATTGACTTTAATGCAATCTCTATCAGCTTTTTAAAATGTATCTGTATTCATATACAGACAGCTGTTGATAGAGAATAGCCAAAAATGTCGTCTGGACCTAAAACACAAGTATCACTGTTTGTGTTTTGTGTGGAGAAGCTTTTGACTAGTCAGATTGTGAACAGTGTACGGACAAACAGAAGATGGGGTCTTGACCGGGATACCTACTGTCTACACCGGAAGCTCGTTGGCCATTGCCCCTCAGAGACTAATTCGCTAAAACACTCTTGATTTAGTTAATGCTTGGACAAAAAAATCATCAGAACAAGTCATGACTCGTTATTCAACGAAACAGGAGGAGTATTGAATGTCAGACATGAGACAACTTAATCTGGTGCCAGCTTGTCCATATGAAGGTGAAATATGTTATCAACTGAAGTGGAACCTAAATGTAGATTGTCTTTATTCGTTGCTTTATATGATCTAAGTGCTTCCAGTCTGGTTTGACGTCATACCTCCTCTAAGGCCCATCACTACCCTGAATTTAACCAAGCTGCAACAAATTTCACACATTCATAGATATCCATCCAATAAATGTGCCTGATTTGTTTTCATCAAGATCCAAAGAAAGTTCCCAGATCTGCAACAAAATGTAATGGTTTCTTCCCGGACCCATACCATATCCTCTTCAAGTGTTTGATTTGAGAAACTGTCTGACATCACATAGTCACATTAATGTCTTGGAGACCAAAACACAAGCAGATATAGGATGGATGGTACGTTGAGGATCCAAGTACAGAAAGTGTGTGTGTGTGTGTGTGTGTGTGTGTGTGTGTGTGTGTGTGAAGAGGAAGGCAGAATCACCATGTAAAATCACTTTAGAGACAAAATAAAATGTTTCCTTTGATCTGCATGTACATTTGCATAACAAGTGTTTAGTGACTGCTTTGACCCAGAGTGCAACTGTTAGCAGCACGATTCAGCTGGGCCTGCTTACAGAGAACAGGCTGTACCAGATAGCCACTAAGATTATTGGATTTCAATTGGCAGGTGGAGGATGTTTTGATATCTTTGCCGTTGATTCTTTTTGAACATGATGGGTTTTCCTGTTTCAATCATGAGAGATTTCCTGTACATGCCTAAACTTTCCATTTTTTTCACAGTACACACTTGCAGCAACACACTGTCACACGAAAGATGCTGCAGAATTAAGTTTGATATTGTTTGTGGATTCAATTAGTTCAAGGTCTTTCATTAAAACAGACTTATTATGCTTTTAAATATTTTTTCTCCACTAAGGCTGACAGGTCGCTTTATCACCATATTGCAGATATATGCATTGAGATCAGATACATATACCATGTACCATTTCCCCCAAAATGCTCACACCAAACACAGGCAAAATATCCAGTCTACGACATAGTTGAAATAAATATTTGTTACCGTACTGAAGAGCAAAGACCACCCCACTAAAAATACTTATACTGGTTTACAAAATGTGAATTATTGTCCTGATCTGCACAAGATTTTATCTGCACCTAGATATTAGCACTCTGCAAATGTATCTTACGATGATTGAGAATGTGTGATAAAGAAAATTGAAAAACAAAACAAAAAATCTGCCCCCTGATTCAGGTCCGCACCACAATAAATACATACTGCATCCTTCCACCAATTTTCTTTTTTCTGTAGCAACAAGCTAATGCCAGTGTGTCAAACAATTCTGTATACAGTCATTTGGCGTCAGCAGGATTACATTTGACTTGTAATGTGAGCTTTTGTATTTCCCTGCAATATTCAATCATTTTAATGCATTCAGTGCATGCACACATGTAACAATTGATAGGGTGATCAAGACAAAAAGTAGTTTTATTTATTCAGGTATGGCTTGTGATGTAATGAGGATGACATATACTGAATTGTGTTTTGTCCTCTTATATTGAGCGACTGTGGCTGAGGATGTGCACTGGGTCGTCCACTGAAAAGTTGGTGGTTTCGTCTCCTCCTACTGTCTTCATGTCCTAGTCTCCTTGGACAAGACCCTTAAACAGATGGGTGGATTAGAGAAGTTGCCATTTGGAGTTATGTTCAGTTACTTAATGTTAGTTGCTAGATATTTAGTTTTACCATTTGATTTTTGAACCTCCACACAGGAGGCACAAGGATGAGGCAGGCTTCCAGATTTTCGGTCAAATCAGAAGAAAGTGGTCTTTTAAGGAGGCCTGTTTCAGTCAGAGGCTCAACTGAGGGGCTGCATAACAGGCAGTCTGAGATAAATAAGGACTTTTCTTTACCTCTAGTGGAGTCCCACAAAGAAAATACAGAGCTGGAAATGAGCATAATAGGTCCCCTAAAGTATTACTGGCTGCACATGTAGTTTCAGGCATGTGCCATCCATCTCACTTAACCACTGCACTGAACTCCCTGTATCGTTGTAGCTGTTGTGATGCACGGCTCCTATTTGTTCATCCCCTGCCAGGCTTATTTGTGAATTACAGCGGTTTTGACTTAGCAAGAGACAATCGCAATTGTGGAGCATCCTGTTCCTTGTGGTCTGAAACAGCCAGTGCTACTTGTCTTTTCTTCACTGGCCCGAAGCTCCCCACGTCTGCGTGTTACAATGTGTTTTATCTTTATTTCTTGCTAAGGGACTCTCCCATGTGGCTGCGCTCTTCTTTACCCCCTCCTGCTCCTTTTTTCACTCCTCCTCTTTTGCAGTTTATCTCCAGAGATGCCTCCACGTTGATCCATCCATCAACCAGACTCTAAGGGGCCCTCATCAGCTTTGAGCTTCCTATCATAACTTTCCCAACCAATGCACACACACACACACACACACACACACACACACACACACACACACACACACACACACACACACACACACACACACACACACACACACACACACACACACACACACATACACATACACACATACACACACACACACACACACACACACACACACACACACACACACACACACACACACACACACACACACACACACACGTGCATGTGCATGCTTCACAGATGTTATCTATCTTCGTAGCTTTGTTACTTGTACTGTCTTTTTTTGAAAGCACAAAAAGAACATGAGTCTAGTTGGTCTAGTTTTGTCATCTGTAAAAATGGACTGCCTGTGTGTTGAGGATGTGTATGTGGGTGTGAATATGCAATGTGTAAAAATCTTTGAGGCATCAATGAGAAGAAAGGAAATTGGTCTGATCATTTTTATAAACCAGCAAATAGAAAAACCTAAAAGTCAATAGGTACACCTCAGTACCAAAGTGTGACTGACAAGGCTTTCTCCATTTTATTGCCACATACTGCAATCAATGATTTGCTGAGGTGACAGACACATGATGCATTTCATTTCAAAATCATTGTCCATACTCGATCATCGTTTTAACAATTGTCTCACTCACAAGCCCTTTGCTGCATAACGTAGCAACACTGCTTATTTCACCTGTAGTTTTAAAAAGTCTTTTATTCTAGGTGTAAGTAAGTTCACTCAAAAAAACATTTAGGCCTAAAATGTTGAATTTATGTATTTCAATTACATATTACATGTACTGGCGATCAATTTTTCAAAAGTAATAAAACAACAGAAAAAACCCACAACAAGCCTCCATTCTGCTCGTGTGGTGTCATCCAAGTGTGCGTAAGCCCCAACATTCATATTCAACTCAAAACGAGGTCATTTTTACCGTGTTTTGAGCCTAAAAGTCTGCAACCGGAAGCAGCAATACTAGCGGATGTAGCGATGCTAACACCCTGCACATGCCCTTGGACGAGAGCTTCTGTGCAGTGTGTGTGGGTTTCCTGTGTGTGTGTGTGCGTGTGTACGTGAACGTGGCTCCGAGGAGGATATGAGCGGACATTTAGGCTTTAAACACAGTGTAAATGACGCAGTGTTTAGTTTAATGTGAATATCGAGGCACCTGGACACTTGGATGACACCACACGAGCAGTATGGAGGCCTGTCAAATGGTTGACTCTACGAAGGCATTGGCCTTGCAAGTTCCAAGCCAGTTTGAAACACTGGGTGTTGTTATGAGCTTTGTTAAACCCATAAATACAGATTTTTTTGGATACATTTGGTAATAAATGTGACATTAAAACCAGCAGTAATGTGTTTCTTTAAAAAAACTGTCTTATGATTTAGTTGAAAGCTCAAAACAGACATTTAAAGTGCACAGTATCACTATAAATATCCCCACTGGAATCTCATGCTGCTGGAACAGAGCAGGATGTGTCTTCTAATGATAAAGTAGACGTCTCACACTCTGAAAGCACAATACACGAGTATCACTTTCCCGCCGTCAGACATCACAGACTTGTTGTTGTTCTGTGTGAGCTGTTTTCTCTGTTTATCTTTACAGATTCCAGACCAACTCTTGCTGAAAGGACAGTGGCCAAACATCTGTGCGCTGGCACAGAGCAGCGACAGGTCTGCTGCAGAGTGGTACTGTGCATGGAAAAAACATGTTACCACACACATACACTCATGTACTGTATATGGCTGTGCACAGACACACACAGAAAAAACACAGACACACGCACCCCCAGAGGCTCTCGTTGATTGTATGTAGCAGGTTCACATTAAGTCAGCTTTCAACTCAGACACAGAGAGGTGTGACCTGGGAAAGCCTGCTGAGAGTCATGCACACCTTCCATCCACTCGTGGCTTACCTCAAGACCGCCAGCTAGACAGAAAACCATAAAGCCGTGTATGACAAATTCTGTTACAAAGCTACAATGTTCCTGAAATGAGAACCTCACGACGTTAAAGCAAAATTAGGTTAGAAAGGCCACAAAAGCAGGGGAAAAGTTTATCACCTAATTTCCAGGACACAGATGAGATCGTTTTAGCTGTGATGCTGTTCCAGTTGGCATCTGTGGTTTGGATTTAAGATGTTATTAAGCTCCCCCCCCCCCGTGTTTCCCTTTTGGAACCCATGATTTTTCGATTATGAACGTCGTATATCTATGACTGAAACCATTTTCCACTGTTTGGGATGAGATGGAACACCTGCTGTTCACACACTGTTCTGAACTCCATTCCAACATGAGGAGTATTTCTCTTTCTCACTGTTACAAAGTCAGTGACACCGAGGGGCAGACTATCATGATACGGATGGTGTTTACCTATCTCAAATATTTTTCTTTTATATTCAAGTGTAATTATTTTGGGCCACTTTTCTCTTTGTCTCTCTCTCTCTTTGGCTGGAGCAAAACACATCTTCTCCAGAAACAGGACGTGATGACTATTCAGAGCACACGCATTAGGACTCAGTGGCAGCTGATGTTCACAAACCGCTGCATAATCATATTCTTACGGAGCCCAAGTAATGCTGATCTGACAGCATTGTTTTGATGTTCTCTTTTTTTCCCCGTGAAAAACAGCAGGTTTGTGTTTGGGCAGATGGACGGGAGTTGGCTGATGCTCCCCGGGGATGAAATCAACTCTGCCGTAGACCGAGGTCCATGTTTATCTTTGGGCTTTATTAGATGTTGATGTTGGCCGTGCGAGAGAACCACTTGTTTAAAAAACTATTTTTAAGGGAAGAGAGAAGGGAGGGATGGAGGGAGGGAGAGAAACACAGCAAGAGTAGTTTTGGGGGGATTTCATCAACTGTACATGTAGATAAAACAAAAAGACACACATGTACATGGGAATTTAGACTCTTTTTACGCACACATAGTACATGTTGTTCCAGAACGAGCAGGTAGAAGTAACCAGAATTAACCAGAACCGAGTTATGGTCTATGGTTAATATTTATATAGCACTTTTTCTAGTCTTGATAACAACTCAAAGTGCTTTACAGTGGAGTTCTGCCATTCACCCATTCCCACACACATTCATGCATCTATGTGCAATTTAGGGGTTTGATATTTTGCCCAAGGACACGGCATTTGGAACGGGGGACCTGCAGCTGAACTGGTGCCTTGAGCTATATGTTTACTTAAAATTGATACAAGTCAGTAATGGCCTCATCTCTGCTGGACAGACATCTTCATTCAGGCCTTAAACCCAGTGCAGGGCTTGATTTGACCCTGTACTGGCCCTGAGTGTGTAAGTGTATTGCTCTGTGTGCTTTGTCAGCACTTGGAAAACCCATTGGTTCTTAGCTACACCTACAGAGGCACTGTGAGAGATGTTTTTTGGTAGCCTTCCATTTAAACAAGCATTAGTCATGTTTGTTCTAACCGTGTGTAGAAAGCAGCCTTCTTGCAGCCCGCCAAAGCATCTTGACCTTGCAGAGCAGAACGACTTTAACATTAAGAACACCACTGTGGATCTTTGTGTATTTGTTTTGACTCTGACCTATTAACTCTATTTTGGACAATGTGCATTTTTAGAGAACTTTTCTTTACCAACCATAAGTCAACCACCGGTGGCAGATCTGATGACAGGCATTTCCCAACTCACAGCCAGTCAAAAAAAGAGCTGCCTCATGATTTCCAGAGGTGTCATTGGTCACCTGCGTGACTTTGAGTCGGAGGCTGCGCAAGATCAACACTAGGCTGGAGCACAGGTGAACACTAGGGAGAAGAAGGGCAAAAGATTGATTGATTCGATTTATTAGTAGACATGATTGAAATCGATGGAATAAGGAGGAAAGATGAGCTGAGAGAAGCAGGCAGGGGATCACAGGAGAGGGAGAAGAGTGTAAACCTGATTGCCAGAGGTGCACCTGAGCACACAAACTGTGGAGGCAGTGGGCTGAGGCCACAGCTGGCAGACCTGTGGCTGCTGCTGCCATGTTGTGTCAAACTGCAGTGATGTGGGGAAACATCATGGAGGGAGCGTTTCTCCGCCTTCTCCCGAAAAACATTGTGATGTTGCAGGCTGCAGACACAAACTGCACTGAACTATTGCACCACAATGTCCTGCAGTATTTCGGTGAAAACAACTGAAGGAATGTTTGTTTGTTTTTTTTGGACGCGGGCTGTTATGACAGACAGAGATGGTGTAACGTGTGCGGAGAGAAGCAGCTGCTGACAAACATTCAAATTAATTGTGAGATGGACAGAGAGAAAACCAGGAGAAACACACACACACGCACACAAACACGCACACACACACACACACACACACACACACACACACACACACACACACACACACACACACACACACACACACACACACACACACACAGAGAGAGAGAGAGAGAGATGTTTAAACAGACAAGAGACGGGCGTCTGTCAGGAGGGCAAGTGGAGACACAACAAAGTGGCAGATCGATGTCTGAATGGATGGATGGGCAGCTGAGTGAGGAATGTGGAAATAATGGATCGACGTATGGATGTGAGAGAAGACAGATTAACACACAAATGAAAGATGAATGGAGTTTAATGGCAGGATGCAGAGACACACTCACAGACAAACACAGGGACACTTTTTGTTACCTTAACCTGTCAGGCCACACAGAATGTGTGAGCGACGTGTGTGTGTGTGTGTTCATGTGTTATCAGATTAGAGCAGCCACACTCACAAAACTATTTGCAACATTTCCTGTGCCTGTTTTAAAGTAAAAGCAACTTAGCTTCTCTGTTGACATAACCATTTTATTTATTTTAACAAGGTTTTTATTGTTATTGCCGGACCAGAAGATGCACGGCCTCAGTACATATATAGCCCTACTTTTATTCAAGGGAATACAGTAGTCATACCTTCATAGCAGCACCACTGCAAGCAGACACACTCCCTGTGTGAACAACAGACGCGAGCGAGACACAGCAGATCAGCGTTGCGTCTGTCACACGCTGGGCACGCACCAAGTGCGGCCTGTGTGCAAACCTTATCCTGCTTTTCCTATACCTCACCCTTAAGTCACTTTCCCAGAAAGACATGCATTTTCAGGCACACCTCTCTGATCCTTTAGATTCTCTGTGATTTGTCATGGTTGACAGCGAACATGTCACGGTGGCCTGCGTTAGGATCGAATAAGCCAAAATGCTGAATTAGAAGAGAGTGTGTGTTTTCACTTATTCCTGCTTTGCGTATGTATGTGTATGCATGAGCGTATTCGCCTGTATAGAACACGTCTATGTCATCATATGTAAAAGCTGGTTTTTCGTGCTTGTTCAGTCCAAGACAGAACATGTTTGGCCGTGACTAGAGGTCAAGTCTGGTGCCAAACTAAACAAAGAGGTGTATCTGCTTTCCCTGCAAGAGAAAAAAAAGCTGGCAGCTCTCGGGCGTCCACTGGATTCAGTTAAAACAAGCTTTGTTTTGCACAGTGGTAAAATCTGCAGTGTTTGTTGTTAGCGCCTCGCAGGGATGGGTTCAATTAGCTCTCACTTCTAATAATGGGATTGTTGAGTTTGAGTCGAAACGTTTGCCTTTCATAGAATTTACACTGAGCATTTGCCGACTGGCCTTTTCCTTGGGTCATTATTGGAAAACTTTACACTGGACAATACAAAAGGCTTGAATTTCAAGTTTTAGGCTGCACCAATGATGTCTCACCGCTATTAAAAAATATTTCAACATCCTGTTTCAGGGGCCTTGCCATCATGTGAGGAAAATATGTCTCTCCAACAGCAGGGTCTCGAACTGAGATTTGATGGAAATGACCAAAGTCATGTTTTTGAGATGCACTAGAAATACTGGGCAAGAGCAGGAGGGGTAAACTGAGATGTAGAGCACCATGAGGTCATTACTGACGGTCGGCTAAAATCATCTCTGTTTTCCTTCTCACCCTCTCCCCCTGTCTGTGTGTCCACCCCCACCTCCCATATCTGTCATCCTGCTGTTATTTATTGCCTCTGTCCTCAATCCCCAGGGTTTATTTACTTGCTTTGAAACCCCTCCACGAAACGTGTGTGTGTGTGTGTGAGGTAGTGTAGTAATGGGGTGTCGAAGGCAAAAGGATTGGCCTGGGGGAGTTGATGTACACAAGATTAGAGAGTTAGTCGCCCATTGAAGATTAATACCATGTCCGTTTATGTCTCCTTACCTTTTGTTAACATGTTCCTCACATTGGACCTCATAACCTCAATCTGCCCACTCAGAGACACACCCCGTCCACGTGATCATCATGGTGCAAGGTTCTCTGGGTAAATTAGGAAATTATCAGTTCTTAAAGAATTGATTACAACCTTCTTTGCATGTGAGGATAACAGAGTTTGTCACAAAGAAAGAATACAACTAGAACCATAATGTTCTTATAAGCACAGGAAAATGTCTTTCTTATCGGACAACTTTCCAACATTCAAATGCAACATTTAAACTACTACATAACATCTGTAAGACGCTTGTAGTAGTAATGTAAAACTAAAAGAAAGCAAATGTCTGAGTGAGAGCCTCCGGACTTTCTGCAGACTTCCTCCGCCTGGTCCCCGGGTATAAAGTCTGCAGAAACTCCAGAGGAGTTGATGTGAGAACACAGCAGGAGATTCACCTTGAGCGAGTGTGGGGGTTGATGAAGTTTCTAACAAGCCCCTGACACAAAGTAGAAAAAACTATATCTCTGGCTGAAAAAGTGGTACCATACACGTAGACGACACAGATGAAGATATCAAAAGAGGTTTTGGTGATAAAAGCCGACGCTGGTGTCGATGTGCTGTAAACAAAAACACGTGGAATATATAAGCACTGGAATTAATATGTTATATCCTGCCCTGAACAGTCTGGAGGATTTATTGCTGTTGTGAACACGTCTGAGCGGAGATTCTCCCGCTGTGTTGTTCATGTGTGAAAGGAAACCTCTGGAGGAAGTTCGAACCCAATTCTCTGGAGTTCCTCCAGAGGTCATGTATGAAAAAGTATTGATATACAAAAATCAATGTTATGCAAGATCTGTCATATGTTGTAAATTCCTGTCTCCTTCATGAAAGTCACACACATAACCCCCCATCCAGCCACCTGACCTCCACACCTTTATTGCCCAATTCCCTACATATAACATCCTGCATTTGCACTAAACATTGGATGTAAATTATAGCATCAGAATCATCCAGTATAAATGAAGTTAACAGAAGACTGGGCTTAGTCTTTTGTACTTGTCATTAGGTTTGCTGTTTATCCTTTGAGAGTCGCTGGGGGGTGGAACCAATCAAAGCTGACATTGGGTAAGAGGCGGGGTGCGGTCTTTACAGAAGAGTCCATCGCAGGGCTGACTTAGAGACAAAAAAACATTCACACTCAAACTGATGGACAATACATATGCAACATATATACACATAGAGGCTCCAGGTTGCCTCAGACTTCAAAATATCTTACAAACTATTGTTTTATGATGCTACACCACGCCTGCACACGTCACAATCCTGACAGTCAGATTGATCCCTGCTTTCCATGGTAACCAGCTCCACACACATACATAAGAGACACACCCCTACATGCATAAGTCCCTCCCCCCTCCTCCCCTCATCTGTGGCCCTTGAAATAAAGGTGCTGATGAGCAGACCCTATCAGCAGATGCCATCTTGGCCCTGTCATCGGTGGCTCGCTTGGTCACAGAGAAGGGAGCTGACGGCTTCACCTTTCAAAGGCTCTTCACCAGCCTCCGCCTCCGCTCAAATTCCTTCTCTCTCCATCTCTTTATGCTACATCTATTACTTGCACTTAGATAATATTCTGTCTGATCGTCCGTTTTTTCCCTTTAAAGTAGAAAACCTGACATCACCATCAGGAGTGCCATTTTCTCTTGTTAGCCTAAATCTTCTCAGAGCAGGAAGCAGAGTATCTTTATTAGCTTGGCACAGTACATTTGATAAAATATCATACATTTTACATACAATATAGCTTAGTGTATGACAGTGTGACATACTCAAGAGAATGAAACTTCTCAATAAATGTTTGTCTGCTTTGTCTATCCAAACGGTGTGTTTGTGCCTGTGTCTGGCACACAGTGTATCATCTGGTGTGTGTGTGTGTGTGTGTGTGTGTGTGTGTGTGTGTGTGTGTGTGTGTGTGTGTGTGTGTGTGTGTGTGTGTGTGTGTGTGTGTGTGTGTGTGTGTGTGTGTGTGTTTGTGGGCAGTCTGTGTGTATGAGTCTGACTAAAAGTGTCAGTGTCAGCACTGCAGGAAGATGGGTTGCACACTGGACACCACGGGAAACAGATGTTTTCAGTTGACACCTGGTACCTGTTTCCTCTTCGAATCTTTGAAGAAAAACAAACACCTGAGTGGGCAGGCAGGGGATTTCTCCCTGCTGGCATCCATGACGTCAAACTGAGGCCTCCGCTCCTCAGCGCCTCATGGAACTGACAGTTAAAGAAAAAAAAAGGGAGAGATACCATGAGGGTAAAGAAAACAGTGGCCCATAGAGGAGAAACTGAACAAGTGATCTACAAAGTTACTGTTCCTTGAAAGAACAAATGCTCTTTCAACTAAAACTCATTAGTCTGTCACTCATGATGACTTTCATTTGATTTGACTTTTAACCCCTTACTGAACCTATAAGGAAATGTCCAAAACTCAGAGAGAGAGGGAATTATCATTATTGTTGTTCCTATCATTAGCTACAAAACTTAAGTTCACATTTCTTGATTTAGTGAGAATTTAGTTCTCTTACGTAAATTCACACCGTCAGGTACGTTACAGCAAAAGGTGATTTACAACAGCAAGCGGTGAAAGCATCAAATAATTGTTACAGGCTCTAAAGATTAACGGCCATTATTTAACTATAGGTTAGACTCTGTTGTGGTCTGAGCCATTTGGTGAGATCAAATCACACCATATTTGGTATGAGCAAATCCTCTTCCACAATTCACAAACTTTATTTGTATAACTGGCGTTCTGGTTAACTGATGAACTCCATCTGCTTAGGAAGCTTTTGTGAATCATTTGTATGAGTAAACTTTGTGGTGACTGATTTTGACCTTTTTCTAAAAGGTTAAAAATGAAGGTTCGGTAGGAGAGGGAGCCCCCCCCCCGAAATGCTAGAAGCACCTGGTGTTAAATGTCTTTAATGAGAGAGTACTTTACATCAATTTAATTCACTCACCTCTAATGTTTGTATTTTTCTACATCCCCCATTTCACCCAAATCTTACCTTTCATCGGTTTCTTTTACCTTCTTCCATTCAAATTGCAGCATAAGTGAGCTAAGCAAATAGTTTTTTGATGAATGTCCATTTCATGTTTATCATAGTCACAAGAAGATGTAGCCTTGTATGTGCCTGATCACAGTCTGTTGACGTGCGTGGTGTTTTAATGGTTACAATAAATCGTTACATGTTGGGTGTCTAGTATTTGCAGCTCTCTAAAATCATCACGTCTGTTTACAGCTTTACACACTCGGTCTCTTGAGACCACTAAACTGCTGCAATTGTCTTATGATTCAATTGAAATTACTCAACAGCATCACCTCCCCTGTGGGGATGTCATGAAGACAAGAATGATGCATCATCTGTTGAATTACGACAGGAGTCTCCGTAAATTTCCTCCCGGAACGGCAGAGGAAGAAGGAGGGAAAGAAAACCATCAAACTCCCGCTAACATGTGCCAGAAATATACCCACAAATAAACTCACTAACCCATCGAGATGTGATGGAAGCACAACGAGGACTTCTGCAAAGACGAACAGTGCTGTTTGGTATGTGTGTTGCCACAATATGGCATTTAAGAAGGACTCAAAGATGAAACTATGATATCATCCTTGCAGTGCAGCCAAATGCATCTGATTCCACTTTACATCAAAGACATACATACATATAAACGTGCATGACTGTAGATATGGACTCTGCAGCTTCATGACCATGAGGAGTTCAACAATAACTTTTTGCTACTACTGTTTTAGATGAGCTGGAAAGCAAATAAATAAAGGATATGTTGTGTAAGCATTCTGGTTTTACTCAATGAGATTCATGCTTTGCAGCTGTAAGAATCAAACCGCTGCTCGTGTACCACCAGTAGGTAAACATGCTAAAGAAATTTAAAAGGTTAAATCAAGAGCAGACGTGTCCTCTTGGCCAAGATAAAAGTCAGGTCCTCAATTCCAGAATCAGGTCTGATCATTGCACGGCTGTCGGCTGCAGGGCCTCTGACTTTGTAGGCGTGACGGCCACACACACACACACTCTCCTCAGTGTACCACTCACACACACCCACACTCCGGCAAGAACACACTATTACAACAAAGTCTGTAAAACTGCCATCCCCCCGCCATGAGAAAAGACACTTCCTACCACGCACTGCAGAGCAAATTTTATAGACAGCAGTTCAACTCGTACACACTCAGGGACACGGACACACTAATGATCACACATGTTTATAAATAGAAGGTTTGATTTCATTATGGCATGTTGGTGCATGGCAACTTGAAAGAAGAGCTGCGTTCCCACCAAAGGCTCTAAACTGTGAGGAACAAATGAGTTAGCATGGTGGTCACAACCACAGATCCACTGCTTCCTCCCATCGACTCGCCTTCATCCTGTTCGCATGGGGCAGCCTCACCACACAGGAGGATGACTGTCCTGTTCTGAGATTAGTCTAAGTTACCTCTATAGACTACAGATGTAGCTTTTCTTTAAGATCTTAGTTTGTCATGCTGAGCTGACCCCAGAAAAATGAGAGGAAAACTCAAACCTGCTGATATGATATGTATATAGGTGTGTGTGTGTGTGTGATGTGTGTGCATGCCTGTATGTACGTATATTTGTGTGTGCGTGTATGTGTTTGTGTGTTTGTTTGTGTGCATGCATACGTGTACGTGTGTGTTTTCCTATTTCTTTGATTTATAAAAAAGTGAAACAAGACAGAAAAATGTCGTTCACAACTAATCGACTGATACATTTTTAACTGTGAACAAACTGATTAATCAACTTATCTTCTCAGCTCCACCATGACTGCTTGTCTCATAAATATAAGAAAAAAATTAATTTAGGTGATAGTTTGCCCTCATTGTGGATGAAGTTTTTGCTGTAGGTGGCGCTCTTTATCCATACCGCTTCATCTATAGTGTTTATCTCTGTTCCTGCTCATCTCTTCAGTTATTCTAAACAAGTAAGTGTTACTGCCGAAGCAATTGTACTTGTGCACAAGAGGAGTTTCTTTTCCAGCTAACACCGTCTGTTTAAAAGGGCAACAGCTATAAATGTTGAGTCACTGCTGTGTTTTATCAATATGAACAGCTTCTGTTATGAGGTTATTCATCCAATTGTTGTATCAATGTTGCAATTGTGGTTAAAGCTTAAGTTGCATCTGTAGGTATACCCAGGCCGCAACAAGCCTCGCATGCAAATCAGATAGGTGTAAGATATAAAAGTACACTTTTATATGCTGTTTTGTTGCTTTGTGCACCATAACTGTGAGTGTTGTGTGGGGGGTATTGACTGCAGGGGGGATATAGTGCAGGCGTAAAAACAAGAGCCAAGGTTTAGCCGAGTCATGTGTGTTTGTGTATCCACTTATTGACAACAACTAATTCATGTGTATAAGTGAGCATTGCGTCTGTCTAAATGTAGGTGTGTGTGTGTGTGTGTGTGTGTGTGTGTGTGTGTGTGTGCGAGGAGATGGCCTGAGGTAGTTGACTGCTAGTAAACTGTTGTGAGGGTAGTAATTAAATACATTTAAACCTGCATTTAAACCTGCTGGTTCTGCTCTGCCGCAGCCTGACAAAGGATCGCCCACCCCTGGAGACTAGCATGTAAGCACAATATTAGTGTTAATGTGATTTTATGGAGACAGGAGGTGTTAGTGTGTGTGTGTGGTGGGTGAGGGAGAGGGAGAGGGAGAAAGAGGGAGGAAGGGAGAGAGAGAGAAAGAGAGAGAAAAGGCCTGAGTCAGACTATGGTGAGGCAGGTTTTTTTCATGCGTGTTCACATGTAGTTTTTTGAGAGTTAACCCCTTATTCACATGAAGAGTAACTTTATTTTAGAGGAAAAAATTGTAAAGACAGCGTATTCATTCTCTTTTGTCTCTTTCCTTATTATTCTCCATTATTGGGTTCTTATTTAAATGCAGGGTGGCACATGAAACTAAAAGTCAATGATGGATATCTAACAATGTATGTGTGAGAGAGCAGTGTGTGTGTGTGTGTGTGTGTGTGTGTGTGTGTGTGTGTGTGTGTGTGTGTGTGTGTGTGTGTGTGTGTGTGTGTGTGTGTGTGTGTGTGTGTGTGTGTGTGATTGTGACCTGCTGTGTAATTAGCTCTCTGGTCACTAGAGGTGATGAGGAGAGCAGGCCCTGGAATCCCTTCCGTTGAGTCCGCAAAGAAATCCCCCCCAGAAAAGATGTACACACTCACACACACACACACACACATACACACTCGCTCTCGCGGTGTCTCCATTTCGTCGAGCCCCTGCTGCCCAGTCTTCATTACCTTCCAGCCCCCCTGAGGGCCGCGAGGAGGTGGGGGCAGACAGAGCTCAAGCTCCACTTCTATCCGGAGCCCTGGGGCTGCACTGGAATTTACACCCCTGGTCCTGAGAACAGACGGGATCCACACTCCTCCACTCTCCCATTGTTGAGGAACAGGAGGAGGAGTGCAGTAGTATAGTGACGGAGGGAGGAGTGGGAAAGTACAGCGTGAAGAAAGTAAACTGATTCAACTGACTCAGCAGTGGGGGAAAAAATCTCATATCAATACGCGTTAGTCCCTTTTGCTTTCACATCTTTCAACAAATCAAGTGCTTTAAAGTTCCCCCGTTTTAGTCTTTAACACTCTTCAATGAAAGTCTCCGTAGACATTTTTCAAAAGTTGAAACACCCAACACTGATATTTGCCCTCCACTTAACAGGCCACATTCCACCCATAATAACCTCAACTCTGAAAGGTGAAAATTAGATTAGCTCCATCACTGACTGTCAGAACTACCAGTCTACAGGGGGAGTCCATTGTAATTGGTCTGTAAAGAAATTTACATTGTTCTGAATTCATTAGTTCACACTCACGTTGTGTGTCAGTGTGCGCTGCCACAGAGGCCCATAAAAAAGCACTTCCCCTGTAATTGAGGATGGCATCATCCCCTCCCCTCCTGTTAAAAACAAACTAAGGCAGACAGAACGAGCGAGAGCAGGAGGAGGGAGGGATCTCCAACTACTTGAGGTCTCTGTGTGTGTGTGTGTGTGTGTGTGTGTGTGTGTGTGTGTGTGTGTGTGTGTGTGTGTGTGTGTGTGTGTGTGTGTGTGTGTGTGTCCGTGCACGGTGGCCTGCTAACCATGAGTAAACATTTAAACACAGTAAATGATTTTTGACTGTAAAAGCTTAGGTTGGTCTATCCTTTCTCACGAGGAGGGAGCATCAGAGCTGGACCAGCCAAACAAGATAGACTCCGACAGGCTATCTGAAACTCAGTGAACGATGAATCAGCATTATCACTGACGCTGATGATTTGCTCAGGTCATTTTTACATCCTGGGTGGGCTTGAGTCATCCAAGTGTACCTGATGCCTGAGAAGGTGTTTCTTCCTCTCAGCTTCTGTTTGGACGTGGAGTCTCGATGTAAAAGGCTCTTTAGGTCAAATACAATAGTCATATTTTTCTCACTGCTTCTCCAGACAGGACCCTCTGGCTAGTGACACCTGTGTTTGATTCGATTTACGTGAGAGTTGCCCCATTGAAGTCTGTTAAATGCTTTGTGCGGCCGACTCATTGTGCAATGTTTACACCAACACACTGGAACACGGGGCCCCACAGCGCCTGGTCCCGGCCCTGTAGAGCTTGCGAACTGAGTTATACCACCGGCTGGGCCAGAGTGCCCCATTAGCTTAATGGCCATCTAGGATTTCACAGGGGATGCATTGCTGTTATGACTGAGAGCCTCGCGTTTCCCTTTTTATGGCTCCTTCAGATTCACAACACCCAGAAATAGGGGTGAGGGAGGAGGAGAAGAGGAAAAGGTGGAGAAAACAAAACAAAACAAACATTGAGGCAACTTTACACCGGCTGGGGCCAGTGCAGGGCAGACAAGTCCTGGAGGGGGGGATGGTTCGGGGAAGAAGCTGCAGAGGAAAAGGCTGGAAACAGGAAAGATTTTACAAAGACAGAAATAGTGCACAAAAGTAGACGCCCTTTTGTATTGAGTCATGGCTCTTCTCTTTAAATGTCAATCTTGGGTATCGACTGACTCTGATGACCCCATTCTCTTTCCCATAGCTTTGACCTTTGCCCTCGGTGACTTCCCCAGCTGGTCAAAAAGCAAAAGCAATGAAGGGTCAAGTTCCACTTCACCCGAGTAGCGGAGCATCATTATTTGTTTGACCTTCAGTCTATTTTTTTTAAACAACATAGAATAGGTATAAATAGATATCTAAATATATCGCTGTCATCGTCTTCATTCATTTCTTTAATCATTCTGACATTTATCTTTTACGTCCAATCCTTCCTTCCTTTTCTAAAACAAATTCAGAGTACATCAAATAGCACAGAACATATGATAAGTAAACCACTCTCTTATATTTGAATGGTCTTATACTGAAGCTTTGATTTATACGTTTTCTGATCCAGGTGGAATGTAGAATTGATAGTTGATACTTCTGTGGACAGCCATTGATCAATAGCTCCATTATACAGCAGCAGCCGCAGCAGCAGTCCCTCTTCATGAATGCCCATGTGCTCGCTCTATTTTGTTAACTGCAAACACAAGATGCCACAGAGGGAATATGTTAAAGACTTTACACTGGAATATAATGGCCAGTTTAAATATTGGACATCTTATAATACGTTGGCTGATGCTGGTAGCAAACACGATGACCATATATATTAGCAGAGAATGTATTCAGTCAAACATTAGGATTCACAGTATCACATCTGCTTGGCATATATTGGGCACAGGGCCAGACTGATGAGACTAACCTCCCATGACAAATGATTGTCCTGCTGTGTACAAAGTAACGTGATACTATTATAAGGCTCTGTGGATTGTGAACTTGGTAGCTGGCCATCTGGTAAGCGTTAAGGTAAAATGATGAATTGGCTTTTATTTGAAGACAAGTAAGGCAACAGGAATGATAGGAATGATGACAGCAGCAGCAATGATGCTACTAAAGATGACTTATGTTCACTTGTGCAGGAAGACAAACTTGGGTGCTGTTCCACCAAAACTCTGTGAATGATAGCTTAACACATAAGACATCTTTGTAAATGTGTTTTTTCCTGTGTTAATGCTCTGGAGCTATTTCAGATTTATTCATTGTCATTAGTGAGTCCTCCTCAAACAGTTCTACAATATACCATCACTTTTAATTTTTCGTGTGCTGGACGTTGTGTGCAGAGGTTTTTATGAACAGTCTGTGCTACAGGATGAAATTAGAAAACTTTAGTTCATCCTACCTGGTTTATCTGCAGTGAATATTTCATAGTCAATGTTTTCATTAAATGAAAATGAATTTGCTTCAGTACTGTTCACATGTGTGGCTTTTAGAATAAGTTTAAATTATTTACTGAACTGGTGTTGCTTTTCGGCTGTTTTAGACGTCTGGTAAGCAATCACACCAAACTTCACAACTTTTCAAAATAAAAGTTCAGTGATTGATCTTGATACAAAGCATTGCTGCAACAAAATTACGATCATGCCTATACTTTGAAGACAAGAATTTCCAAACAGCAAGTGATTCTATGGATGTTGTTGTCATGACGGAAATCAGCACCCAGCACCCCTGAGAATGTTCATGTCAGTCAGATATGGTGAAATAAAATTCATCAAACTGATCTGGTGGTGATTGACGATGATGATCTTGAGCCAGGGGGGGGATAGCTCAGGACTTCTAGGGGTTGTCATGTGTAATCTACATTGGTGTGAGTTTGTGTTCATGTGGGTCATAGTGCTCTGTGTATTCAGTTACTCAGTCTGGGGGGTTTGGTGGTGGTGGGAGGGGGGTTCGGTCTGCTGGAGGATGAATGACCCGCGGTTTGACCCAGTTGCCAACCGCAACCTGTAGTTTATCAAAGGACAATAGATGAAGACATGTTCCACTCGGTCCACGGACTGACTGAAGGCACACTGCTGTTATATAATATAGAACGCATGTGTGTCAAAATTTCACCAAACTTAACACTGCACTTTCTCAGGCTACTACATACACCAAGTGTGAATCTGATAGATGAACAGTTTGTGAGGTATGTGTTCCAGACAGATGTTTGTGTAATTAATTAAGGCCTTAGCACATCACTGACTACGTAAACAAACCGCACTCAATAGTGAATAATTTTGAGTTGAACATTGATATCCATTCGATGTGTCGGAAGCAAAACTTTGTGTGCGGAAAAATATGTGCGAAAAAGCTGCAATATTGCTTGGAAAATTCTGTTGCTGAAGCTTGAATTGACTGGATATCACTTTACATGCAATCTATGCAGGCTACAGGGTCTAAAAATTGTAATAACGTGCAAATTATTCATACGTGGTGTGTAGTGTGCAAAGGCCTATAGATTTTGGATTCAAAGTTTGAAAGTATCAGGCTGAAGGATATTATTCTAGCATTAAGACTGGAAACAAGAGGAAACTAATCCTGTCCAAAAGTAACAAAATCTACGCACCAGCTACCCTAAAGCTCACTGTCAAACACATTCAACAATATGTTGTGGTTTTATTAAATGGTTTTATAAAACAATACTTGTTGATTGTTCTATAAATGCTGGATCCTACATTTTCCATGGTGTGACTCAACAGGGAAAAAACCCTGCTAGCAAATTAGCTGATTCACGACATCATCAAACTAAATCTTTAATAATTTTCTTCTAAATATTGTGCATTTCAATTTTGAAGAGTGCCCCTTTAATGGCCAGAAATGACTGTGGCATTTTTTTTGTATCTACTAGTCAGCAGGAATAATGACAATAACTTTCCAGAATATCAACTTATTCCTTTTTGACTGACACAGCCCTATATGTTACTCTCAGAAACTGCTTTTCTTTTTTTTTTCAATTACATCTACATGTTGATTTATTTCTTCTTTACCCCCAAGTTTACCCCACAAGCTATTTCTGACCTCACAGAATTAGACAAAAATGCAGTGAGGAATTCATCTTTTCATATCAGTGAAACTCATTTCACTTTGTTTTTTCCTCTGCTCAGGGTCCACTGTTCACATGAGGAGATTGTACTTGCTCGAGGTTCAAACATTTGGTATACATGAAGGAAAATGTATTCACAGCCCTGGTGATCATGTGCTGGTGGAGATGCGGAGCATTAAAGAGATATATTGAAGATAGAGAGGGATGATACAGTATTTAAAGAGGAGGAGCCACTTCTTTTCTCTTGATGTTTGGAGCTGTGGGCCAGGAGCGTTCTCACTCCTGTGACCAACATGCTTTGATATATCTAATGTGGATCACAATGGGGTCATTGAACTTTAGTCAGCATCTGCTTGTCATTGAGAACATGTGACTGTGATTTATGACTTAGATTTAACATCAGGACGTAAATTGGGACAGGATAAGAGATGACATCAGGGAATCATAAACAGAATGAAAAAAAAGATCCAGCCGTATTCCTCATATTTACCTTGATGGTCAAATGTTATATCATTCGTATGACGTAAATCTTAGGATACAAATTTGCATAAGGCACCGTGATAAATGTTCATTCCAGGATGAGATTACAGTTGCGTATAGGGAATGTCATTAAAGGGAGAGGGATGTTTCTAAAGGAAGACTTGTCAGTTGTGTTTTGTCAATTTTACCTATTGACTCACATGCACAGCAGAGTATTAGGCTGTGAGCCATCAGATGATCTTATTATACCACAGCCTTAATTCAATAGGCTGTGATCTGATCTGACAGAGTTGACATTTTGTGGAAGAAACAACATGGAACTAGAGTTAACAGCCACGTTGTTCTAGTGAGTTAAAAGAAGAAGAAAACAGGTTCAGCGACAGTCGGCCCATCATAACTTATACCCATCAACATGTGGGTCAGGTCAACACCTCAGCGTCTGCACCACTAAAGAGACAGATGGAAGTCCATCCACTCGATACCCCTCTATAGTACATCGGCAGTCCTCACTTGAACTCTAAATGACACATGTACAGTAAGCGTCCTCCTCCCCTTCCCGCTGTTCATCTCATCGGTTTGTTTCCTGTAAACCTCAGTCTCTGTATGTTTGGTTGGAGTAAAGAACCTTGATTGTCGGGGATAAGAGCGACCACTGGCAGAGAGCAGAGCCATACATGGCTGCATTAACATACCCTGCCCCAGTTGACATCAGTCTTGGGTACCACCACAAAGCCGAAGTGTGTACTTTGATCCAGTAAATCATACCAGCGGTTTGTCATCTGATCGAGAGTTTGAGTGTGAGAAGCATGCTACACAATAATATTTGGACATATTTTGTCAAATATAGGATTTAGCTCCACTGGTAAAAACCGAGCTGGGATTAAGCTTGTCACTTGTTATCAACGTGACAGATGTGGTGTACTGCAGAACACTTGGGACAATGGAACAGGTAAATTCAGCTTTGTTGTATTTATTTTCTATTTATTTACTTATTTACATTGACTAATCTTATTGATTCATTCATATAATTGTATTGTTCTATTTTCTGCTCATGTACCATTGTTTTATCCGTGTTCTTTATTCCATTGTATTGTTCTGTTCTCCAAAAAGACTGACTTATTGCTGAGCAAATGATTCAATCATATAGTGAGAGCTGATTTAAACATTTCATGTTCTCGGTAAGAAATAATAACTCAAAGAAAATGATTCACAGTCAAAGTGCAAGTGGGATTTACAGTTGCACAAATACACAATGAGAACTGTAGTTTTACATATATAAAATCACAATTAATCATGAATATGGCAGTGTGTATTGTCTGGGTCTCATAAAAAAGATGAGCTCAGCCTCACAGGCTCTTTATCTTCCGCTGGCTGTAAGTGGCAGAGCAGCCAGGGCAGCTCTATCACACTGGCACTCTTGACCTTGCATGACTGCGCTCAAGTGCCAGTTCCTCTGACCTAATAGTCCGAAGAGCTGAGAGCACTTTATCCAGTCGGCTACAGCAGAGGAGTATTATCAAGCTGAAGCTGGGAAGATAAATCCAAGCATAATGGTAATCAAGATATTTGAATTCTCATTTATTGATGAGATGAGAGGTGACCCGATTTTCTCATTCGCCATCTTTACATTCTTTACCTGCTCCCTGCTTCCTTATTTCTGATTCATTCCATCTTTCTATCTTCTCTTCCTTCCATCTTCCTTGGGTTGTCTCTTTCTCCCCTTCCCTCTCTCAGCTCACCACCCTGACACTTCACCATCAGGGAGCTGCGCTAATCTTTTTGACCTGCCACATCCTCCATAGGCTCTTCCGCCAGCTTAAGTAGGGGCTCCACTACAATGTATATATATATATGTGTGTTTGGGAAGTCTTGCAGCGGCGTAGAGTTTGTTGATGATGTGATGTGTCTCTCTGTGGTTGTAGAGGCTTGTTTGTTTGAGTGCTGCTCAGGTTCACTGGGGTCTTACTCATGTAAGTAACAGCGGAGAAGAGCAGACGGTTATCTCTTTGAAAAGCCTGTGGCAAACAAAGAAAACACACTAATTAAAAAAAATTATAGTAATAATAATATCAACTCAGTGGCTTTAAAATGTCTATAGTCTATAAATCTCTGATTTGATGAACTTTAATATTTACTATTCATTATTTACAAAATGATTAATCTTCAAAAGTTTAATTTACTACTCTTAAATAACTTTTGCATATTTTTCTAATTTCTTGGCTTTTTATATTTCTGTCCTTTTAAAATTTCTTGTCAATACTTTTACGGGTATTTCAACCTAAAGAGGTATTTCACTACACATACCCTTTTTTACACCCTTGAATAAAACCTCAGAATCACATGAAATCTTAGTATACTGGAGGGAGGCATTAAGTGATTCCTAAATAGAAAGTGAGATTCAATAAAGAAGACAAAAAAAAACATGATTGTTATCATACCAGATATCAGACCAGAGAGAGAGAAACAATTGATAAGAGAAAGTAGAGCCCTATGCCAGATACCAATATATCGGCTGATTTATATTCTTTAAAAAGTTGCAATATTTCCTAAGATCTTATTATCAAACCCCCATGACAAAGAAATATTGTTTAATTTATATTTTACAGTTTAAACATGAATAAAAAGAAAACACAAACATAACCAAGTAGATCAATCTTAACCAATCTAACATTAATATTTTCTGAATTGTTTATTATGTAAAATAAAAGTTTTCATATCAGCAAACATCAATGCAGATACCGATATTTCTGCTAAACTGATAAATCTGTCAGGCTCTGAAAAACAGAATGAGAGAAAACAATTAGAGTAAGATAAGAACTGTGTGCACGTGTGTGTTTGAATGCCAAGACTGACATTGTGATTTATGAGCTGAGATCAAATTCTATCTCTGACTGCCTTGTACACTTTGTCACCAGTGATGGACGAGCAGGTCACACACTTTCACCCCGGAATGAGCGAAATCTTCTTCACAAAAAAAACACGTTCTCACTCACCTTTAGATACAGAACACACACAAGAGCACAGTTCAGCACCGACTGTGGACATACACTAATGCCCCCCAAAAAGCTAAACACGAGCAGTTTCCTCATAAACACGTTCACACACTCTTCTCACTCATTACCCAGATCTCTCTTACCCTCTGAGCCACCGTCCACTGACAAGCCCTCGCCCCGATTTCTCTCTGACACGTCACCTTGGGTCAAAGGCCACCTCAGCAGTGTGAAGAGCTGGGTGGGGGGGGGGGTTGTGAGTGCCCCGCGGTGCAGTTGGGGGATCAGACAGAGGAGTGCAGTCATATTCCTTTCGGTTCCTCGTGGAGCAAAGGGCCAGGGGGACTGAAAAAGGGGCACATTGTTGAAGAATACCTGTGATAATGATGTTATTTGGGTACTCGCAAGGCCTGCTCGGCAGCTGTTGACAGTAATGATGTAGTGTGTGTGTGTGTGTGTGTTTGTGTGTGTGTAATTAATTATTCTCACAGCTCTCCTACATACCAGCTGCTGACTGAGGCAGGAAGTGGATGATTGATGGGAATTATTGATACCTTTCTGCCTCAAACACACACTTACACGGAGCGGTACCATACTGCCCAGGGTTGCTGAATTCTTGATCGGGTTTTTGGTTTGTTGCTTTTTCTCCACCTCATCACAAATGGACTCATCAGTCATTGGTGAAGGAATGTCAATAGTCCACTGTGTTTTAAGTTACCATCTCCCATATGCTCATTTTTCTCTCCTTTACTTAATAAAATCTTTGTCAAATAAGGAAATCTCCCTTTTTGTCACTGGCAGGTGAACAGCATGTAATGAAAAAATGTATGGATGCATTTAGTGGATGTGGGTACATGGTTCTTACCAAATTAAAACTATGTATTTATTGGATTTTTAACATAAACATAAGCCAAATAACATATTTAACATACATATTTTTAATCAATAAAAATCAAAGGAACATCAGAGATGTTTTAGAGTCTTGTTATAGACAATTAAACAGATTATTGGCTCAAAAATATAAAAAATAAAATCTCAGCAAATCATTAAGATTATATAATGAGTAATGATTTCCAATAATTAAAAGTTTCCATCCTTGCCAGTCAGGCGCATCTTAAAGGACAGGATCTCATCTTTGCACCGAACCAGGACAGTTGGTTTTGTTTTTCTGCACTTTCACTGAAATGAAAAAATATATTTTTGGTAATTGTTCCTTTATCTATCATCTAATCTTATTATAATTAGTGTCACATTCTGGGGAAGTTTGCATCACCCTGTCATCACAGATTTAAGTAAAAATCTTGCCAACAAATTTAGCCATGTGTTATACATTATATGTGTCAGAATATTTTAGTTTTTGATAACAGATTCCACAAATAAACATTATATTTGTTACATTTAGTGCCACTAGATGTCATAACAGAGCACCAGCATCCCAAACCCAACCACAAACACGCAATGTGGCTGGAAAGTAATAGTTTGCCCTGTGGTGGTTGGCTGCAGGGGTTTCCTTGCAACATCCACCATCAGGTTGCTTAAAGATCTGGGGATCCATGGACAAGCCCTGCGCCAGACCATAAAAGAAAAATCACACACTGCAGAATGCTGCAGCCAATGGCTCTGGATCAGGAGGAAAGATCCGAACTGGGCCCCAAGGTGCTAGGGACATGCACCCAGGTCCGATCAACCTGTGGTGGGCCTGCCTTTGAAGAGGGTGTCTTGTGATTAAAAGGCCGAAACACCTGATGACGCTAAGTTAACTGAAGATGTGTCCCTAACATCAGCTGTCGGTCACTAACATCCGATAACATCAACTGGCGGTAGGCATTAATTAGTGTGGTAGAATGTACAGGGGGTATTCTCCACCTTGTCCTATGTTCTAAAATGGGAAAGCATTTAGTTTAAAAAGGCATAGAGGTAATGATGTCTGATCTACTGAGCGGCCACATGGCTTTCATAGTACTGCCATACAAGCCAGTAGCCCGCCAGATTTACCTTTAGCCTCAGTGTACCCTCAAGGTCGGCCTGTATCGTTGATCACAAGGCCAAAACACTTGATGAAGCTAAGGTGCACAACCAGAGTTATGTCCCCCACATCTGCTGGTGGCCACTAACACCTGCTAACATTTACAGGTAGTCGGTAACCTACATTTTGCAGAAGACCTTTAAATGTACAAGGGATATTCAACATCTGGTTCTATAATCTAAATAAAACACCTCATCCCTTTGGCAAAGTTTCAACAGCCAAAACCATTAGCCCAAACTAGCATTGTAACAATATGCTCCAAGACAAGTTTGGAAATAAAACAGCTAACAATAGCAACATTTTCCTTACAAATTAATGATATCGGTACGAGCAAGTTTAGCTAGCTCTAACGTATACTTTGGTATGCCAGTTACTAATGGGTACCATTATGTACCCATCAAGTTACTTACATACTTATAGGAAATAGCCATTTCCAAGTCAAGGTGGAGTCTTTCAGTAGCTCTTCTCCATTTCAGAAAAGTCAGACCAATATTGACTCTTGTCTTCCCCCTTTCTTCGCCAGAAGCCTTTTGCCCGAAGTACGTGATCTTTTAAATGGAGGAAATTCTACAAGGTTGCTTTTACCTGAACTGCACTCTGCCGTCTTGCTTTCACAATTCTTTGTGGGCAATCACTGTCTTTGTCTCTATATAAATATGGAGAGGCCCAATGAGTTTACAGGGATGGACATGGCATTATAGTGTGAGACATATATGGACTTGGAGAGGACAACAGATAGACAGTGACAAACATTGGAACTGAAAGGCTACAAGAAAAAGCCAGAGAAAAAGAAGGAAAGCCTCCACATGGCTTTGCATCAATGTGTATGCTAGCAGTGTGTGTACGTGTGTGTGTGTGTGTGTGTGTGTGTGTGTGTGTGTGTGTGTGTGTGTGTGTGTGTGTGTGTGTGTGTGTGTGTGTGTGTGTGTGTGTGTGTGTGTGTTTACAGTTAAACAGGTCCTGAAACATGTGGCTGCTATTATCACCACAATGTGTAGTCAGTGCAGAAGAGTCTCTTCCTATTGTGAGAGCATGTTTGTGTAGGACCCATCTTAGCTGTGAGAAAGCTGTGAGGGTGAGTCATCGTTTATTGCACATCATTATACATAAAATGTACATAATCAACCTAGAATTTTGTTTTTGTTACAACTGAGTCTCTTCTTTAACACACACAACATGTCAGAGTATGAGTTGGTAAAGTAGGAACCCAAACACAAATTAGCGAGTAAATGTTAGTGAGTGAGGGAAAGCAACAAGACAAGGATGGACAGCCAAGTAAAGGATAAAGATCAAGAGACAAGGGAAACATAGAAGTTGATTCAAGAAATTCTCTTGTGCAAAGAAACGACCTACTGCTAGCAGGTCATAAAGAGCAAAGTCTCAAACCTGGTGGATCTGCAGCATTTGAACCAATGTGATAATTCAAAGTGATGGGATAAACATGAAGAGTTGGCAGAACTCCTCAACACAAAACTTCCACCGGCAGCAGACCTATCCAGCTTTGAATGTCCTACAGAGAGTCTGGGGGAGGGAAATGTCTGCTTTTGTCTTTTTGTGGAGGTTCACCGAACAAAATTCAAAGCAAAATTGAATGACAACAGGGTCCCTGTATGTATCGACAGTAAAACTA
The DNA here is from genome assembly GCF_022539355.2 of Hippoglossus stenolepis. NCBI lineage: Eukaryota > Metazoa > Chordata > Actinopteri > Pleuronectiformes > Pleuronectidae > Hippoglossus > Hippoglossus stenolepis. Next base: position 8,794,104 of record NC_061490.1, read on the forward strand.
ACAAAGAAAAGCTGCATGATGTCGTCAGGAACAGATTGATCACCAACGGTATCAAAGTCAGAACGACTGATAGGAGTCATATTTATGAAGACTGTCTTTTCAAGACTTTTGAAGGCATCGTTAGACCAGGGTAATAAAAGTTATAGAGCAAATAGAGCTTCTGGAATTACAAAAAAGAAAAGTTATATGAACCACTTCAGCTCAGATAAGTGGTTTATTGTTGTATTTAACAATAAATCACTTCAGCTCAGATAAGTGGTTTATTGTTGTATTTAACAATAACAATATTGTATTTAAATTAACATAAGCATCCATCCCCTCTTTTGTTACACAGTTCTTCATTTTGAAGGTCACAGCCCCAGCATCAGGTAAGGTACATCTTTAACACCAAAGTTCAAGTCCAAAATTATTGTTCACCTTTATGTCAACCATAGACTGCACATAAAGAAGGATGACATTACTCCCAAATGTGAAGCCAAAATATCTTGATTGCCCCCTTGTGGCTGGAAACAGCATAGGTCATAAAACACACATTCTCCACGTTAGTAGATTGGACATGGATCAAACAGAAAAAGTACAGTACAGTCCAAAATAATTTCCCCCGAAAATGGTTTCTGTCATTTTAGGTTGTTCGTATCACACTTTGTTAAAGTTCTAATTTTTGTGGAAGTGGAGATGTGTTGTCGATCTTTTTTTACAGTCTATGATATAAACCATAACAACAATCTTTACCTAACCTTACCTTGAGTGTTTTAGCACAATTCTCAAACCTTAACCTTATCATTGTTAACCCTTCCTGAGAAAGAAACTTCCTGAAACACCTCTACTTATAATGTTGGGCTAACACAAGACAAAGACAATCACACATGTAGATCAATTTAGAAATCCAAGTGCACCTGACCTGCACGTCTTTGGAGTGTTGAAGGAAACTGGAGGAAAGTTACCAAGAGAAAAGCCACAAAGCGCAGACACAGCGAGGACACAGAGGGAGCCCAAGCAGAGGGGCCAGGTTTTTAAAGCAAACACCTTCTTGCTGTGATGGGACGTAGTGGGTTAAAGTACAACACCTGTGAATTAGAGGTACACTGTTTTGCATAAAATGACGACAACTCAATCAAACTATTTCTCCCTAACACTGTACATAGTATGTGCGATTTTCTGTTAACCAGCCAGTGCACACAAAGCGTATTAAGAAATACAGTTGGTGGCCACATGTAAAACAAGCTTTGAATGAAGGTCATAAAGTGACACCCACTTACCCCAGAGGCTTCAGTAGCTGCAGCACATCTACAGCTTGTATTCACTTGTGTGCACTGTCTCTGCCTCACATACACTGTTGACAGCTGGTTGGTAAAATCAGACTTCAAACAGTGAGGCCCGATGTTCGTCTGCTACATCTGTCTCAGAGCTTCTTACTGTTTATTGTTTCATCTCCACTTTATTTACCATTGCCTTAATTATTTCAATGTTTGATCCTCGGAGGGATGCCAAGGACGGCCATTTTCCTGATGTATCCACACAGCAGTCACACATGCCAAGAGTGTGTGTGCATTCACCAACTGCCACAAACACACACACGCGCGCACGCACACACACAGACACACACACGCACACACAGTGTTCTCTTGTTCACTTGCAGTGCAGGTGACAGAGACCTCAACCCAAAGATGGATGACTGTCTGACTGCGACATCTTAAACCTGTTACCTCTGAGTGGATGTTTATTTGAATTCTCCTCCCAGCTGTATCATGTACAGGGGGGAATTCTCTTGAACTGCAGCAACAGGAGTGTAAATATTATTGGGAAAGCCACTGAGACATGAAATGTAGCTTTAATTACAACATTGATATATCAAGGTCAACCCCGCCCGACTCCACGCATGTGAAGAGAACCTGACCTTTCCTTATTTGGCCCATGATTTCTTGTTTGATTTGGTGTACACACTCATTAAACAAATGTATATACTGTATTATATATGATACAATATGTTTGTATAAGAGCAAGATATATGGTTAAGGCTAAATGGTGGGGGCAGGGGCTGACTGTAAGTCAAGGCCTTGATTTTGCAACTGGACCAAATGTCCAAGAAATGTTATGTAAAGCAATGAAATGATTCATGAAATCTGCTAATGCTTAATTTGTATCAAGCAGGTTTAAACATAGTGTCTACAAATTATTGATGAAACAATAATTATTAAAACATAGCTTAATATTAATAAACTAGTGGTTTAAAAATGAGTTTGACCTTGATCTATGCAACATGAGTTAAGTTACGGAAAAACAATCTTATCTTGTCTTAATCCTGTTATGACATTCAAAAACTTAACTAAAGTTTATCTGCCTCTTATTGTTTGGATGGCTGCGGTCGATCAGATTCATTTCAGATTGCCTCTGCTTTAACAGTCCCCACATTTAATTAAAATGCTGCTAAAGTAATTGGTGTTTGTTAACATGCATGCATGTTGTGATTTGACGCTATACAAATAAAATTGAATAGAATTGTTCTTAGTTAAAGCAGGAGTTTTACTAGATGTTCCTGCAGGATGTACCTGAGAGGTTGTTATTGATATGGATGTGAGATATTGTCCTGGTCAATCTGCACCCTCAACTCCACAGTTTATACAGTAGGAGATAACCATCTTCACCTCCATTACACAGTCAGGATTAAACCTCTATCTGTCAAGGGACATGAAGAAAGAGTTGTCCAATATAAGACTGGCAATCTATTTACCACTACTCCTTCCTTTCTCTGGCATGAAGAGGAAACCCTTGTATATGGTAGCATGAAGGCATGTTTTTATAAGCATGTTATTTTTCACTTTCCAATTTCCTTCCTGATGCTGCAAAGATAACTAAAACAGTCTGTTCAGTTTTGAAGGACTTTATGGTGACACATAGAGGAAGTATTCATTTTGGAAAAACAACATTTACATGCAGCAAGTCATTGTTCAGCAATGAGGAATGAGGAATCGCTCTCTCTTGGGCAATAGGTGTGTTTTCATGTGGGGTCTTTTAGATTTAAAAGCAGACAGGAACACATACTCTCCCAGATTACTGGCCTGGCTTTGAGCTGGTCCCCAAAAGCAAAACAATCCCTCCCCCACTTGCTGCTCCCAAAAGGAAACTATATAAACTTGGGCGGGTGGGGGGGGGCATGTCAGACATCCCTGCAGTGGTCATGCTCTTTTCATAATTTAATAATACATAAACCAAATGGATGAGCTGCAATAAAGATGGTATTTGCTTCCCCCAGCTACATGCTCGAAACTAAATACTCAGCATTGGTGGAATTTAAGACCTGGTCCGCACCAGGCTGGGCCAGTCTGGGCCAGGCCAGGATATGCCTGCTCTGTGGCTCAAGGAAACTGACAGGCTCTCATACACAGTAGAGGGACACACTCAGTTCTGCACAGAGGAATTCTGATTGTGTTTTAGAAAGAGTTCAGGTACGGGCACAATTTTTTAAAAACCATAACACATCCGATACTGTACATTTGATCCTGTGTTGTTTGTATGTGGACAGGTTTCCTTTGGGTGACCACAGTAAGGGCCATCACATACAACAAAGACATGGCAGTCAAATGATTACTGGACTGTGTTCTACATTACATCATGAAAAATGGGAGAGAAACTGAACATTGAAAATGATGAAGTCTTTAATTTTTATCTTTGGAAATCTCATCAAATTGAATGAAGATGTCACATGTATCTCCAAATAGATTTTGTAATTTGCTTAAAGTTTAAATGTCAGCTATGGTCTTTCTGTGGGAACAAGGAATTTTATTGGAACGGCTCAAAAACGTGTAGAGAAGTACCAAAGGTTAATTACTGTTAAGTCCTGGTGGCATGTCAGTCAGAGTTATGATAATTAAAAATGGCATCCACATGTGTCAGCTGTGCTTAAAGTACAGCGGATTTTGGAGAGATCTGAGTGTGTGTCTGCCAATAAGTAATATTAACAAAGCAAAAACACAAGAGAACACAATCAACTGACAGTGTGGATCATGATTTTGTCTTTGCAATCAGCATGAATCACTGTGATGTGTTTTTTTAATTTTTTTTATTTCTTATATATTTCCTTGGGTCATTGTGTGTTCTAGGCTTTGAGAGTATGGGATGGGATGGGGAGTGCAAAACTAGACCACTGCTTAAGGCTTAATCAATGTTCTGGTAAGTGCACGTCAAACCCCCCCAACCAAACCAGTGACATCAATCGATTAATCCGTCCATCTATCAATCCATCCCCATATGTCCTTTATCTAAAAACAGTATGGTTCCAGAATTAAAAATCCCCATCCATGTTAGATTTACTACAAGCTATGAGATTGTGCAACAATGTTATGTGCTCCTGTAGAAGACACAAGTATGTACGATATGAACTTCTTTTTTAGGAAATTCGCAATGTCAAGGAAAAGTACTACACTACCCACAATCCTCAGGTGTAACAGTAACTCCTGTGATTGGTGGAGCCTGCTGTTGAAACTGAAAATGTTTACCCCAACTGAGAAAATCATGTTGGCTACGATCGGATTGTTCAACGTTACATAACGTTGACCACAGAGCAACCCTGATTTCCCTTCAAAACAGAGATCAGGAAAAGAGTGTCACAATTACAACTTCACGTGTATCAAAATGTTATTACCTTATATGTCGGATCTACTGGTACTTCACCAATAATCTCGTAGGGGATTGGTGGAACCGGCATAAGTCGGAAAAGGATAATTCGCAATTATTTATGATGCCTAGTTCCCTCACTCTTTTCCATTTTCCCCAAAAAGTTCTACACCATTCAAGAATTTCCTCAAAGTTATTAAATAAACAACTAAAATGAATCTTCGGACACACTTTTTATCTTCATCATGTGGGACAGGATTCCCCATGTGGTGTGGACTCATGCTGTATGCACATATGTCCCCTCCCAATCCATACTGTAAATTTAACCCAGACATCAGACAAGTATTAAACAACCAAAACTGTGAAGCACATGTAGCTGAGAGTCTGTCGGCGAGCCTGCACATTATCTGTATTAAGACAAAGTTGTTTTTTTCTTAGTGGCTGTCTGTGGCTGAGAAAAAACACAATTGGATGCTTCTAACACAATGGGTAGGCCGACAAATATAATGCTGCTTCAGTGACGTTGTACCGCAAAGAATGCGTCTGAGTCATTGGAGCATATTTGAAAACAGGACAGTTCATGTGAAAATTCATAAGCCACACGATGGATGTTTCCATTTAGGTCCGACATGACTCCAGTGAGACTTGTGCAAATAGTGACAAAAGTCTGTATGTGAAAAGAAATACAATATATACCCAGTAAAGCCCAGAATTATCAAATTAGACACAGCAAGTATTCATTTCAGCTCAACTGAAATGTTGTAAATTTCCACTCAGACCTTTCAGTCCAATTGAGTTGAACCAACCTCAACTTCCAGTGGCTGTGCTGTGTAATCAATCATCCTTCTGCCAGCACGACATGGTAAAACAACAACAGCATAACAGTGGATGTTTCATATTTGGATCAATACTATAAATCACATTAGTTTTTTTACCAATGTGACATTTCTATGTGAGGTTTACTCAATTGAAGCTGGATTTGTCCGAGTGTGGATTTTACTCAGACGAAATGTGAAAGTGTAGCCAAGTCTATTGTCCTGAGTTATTTTTTTATCCCAATAACATGGTCCCACTGTGGTGTGCAGAAGAGATAAACAGTCACATAGCTGGGAAGCCGCTACGACTGTTTTCTATAACTTATAACGATGCAGAGATCCCATTACAAAACAGATGGATTGAGAAACGGGGACAGAAAGGAAGCCAGGGGAGAGAGAACAATCAGAGAAAAGGGGTTTGGACAAAGATTTAGAAATATGATCTGGGCATTCGGAGGATTGTCCTGATTAGGAAATGTCTAAATAAGCTGTAATGTCTGCTGACTTTTGCAGTGGAGTGTAACAGACTTTATAATGCAACCCACATCTGTGACCAAACCAAGTATTGTCACTGTATCCCATAAATAAATGTGGCCAATGAGAAGCCAATTCCTTAAAAATGCAGCACACAAATTACATGGCGGTACCCCACTTTACACACACACTGTTCCACATCCCTGTCCTCAGTGCTACCCCATAACCTCCGACAAGACTGATACAACAGTCGGCTGTGCCAGTGGCTCTGTGACATTATATTTAACCACAGTTGTGCTTAAAGCTAAATGACTGCGTCAGCACGCTAACAAGTTCATATCTTCACATGCTAACTTTTAGAAGACATTAATTTCCAATCCTTGCAATTGGAAGGTCATTATTTTACAACTTAAACCTTTGACATGGTTATGATGCCATATGAAAAATCTGGTGATCACCAAAATGATCACAACACATTCTGAGTGGAACGAGAACGTCCGCACCGAATATCACGCCAATCCATCCAAAAGTTGTCCCGGGCATATCACTCAAAACTACAGATGATAACCTCAAGGTGGCACTACAGGAAAAGATCAAGAGGAAAGATCGTCTGGGAACCATTGTTGTCTGCACCAAATTCCATGGCAGCCCATACAGTAGTTTGAGCCATGCAGTACAGCTACTGATTTCTTTCCAGTGTGGGACGCATCTTCAATTTAGCTTTTTTTTTTTACAATGGATACTAAAAAGAACAGTGACAAAAATATGATCCTTCACTGGCCAGAAAACCCTGCAAGTTATGCTCAACACGGTGAAGGGTTAAGATGAAAGCGCAGCACTTGCAGATTGAACCCTGGTCCCTCCGGGGACTGCACTGAATATGTATGCTTGGTTTGTTGTTGTACAGCACTGTGTGACAGATGTTTCTTCAGTTGATGGATCTGACTTTGGTTAAACCGAAATACCACATTTGGCTTCCCTATGATACAGATGCTGCACTTCAGAAAACAGTTCCCGGCACAGCAGTTAAACAGGTTGTTTCTGACAGTGGAATAAAAGGCCATTTCATCTTGTTTTGGTATTGGAAGATATGTAGTGTTTACCAGTGGTCTATTCTTGCCCACCTTGCAAAACATTCTTTCATCTTCACCAACAATTCGACCACGCCCATTCCCGCCAGTCTCCGATCACCCACCCCTGTCATTGACCTCCAGTCTCCATGGTGGATGCACAGCTAAAGAGCCTGGGAGGCCGGGGTCACTGCACCTGACAGGCAGCCTTCACTGATCTGTCTGTTGGCTAGACACATCGACAGGGATTTGGTTACTGTCAGCGGGGTACTTCAGAGGATGACCTGACACACACACACACAGACACACACACAGTTTTTTTTTTTTTCTGTGTAAGAAGGGATTCAAACATGCAGTCTCGGCCTCTTCCTCCTGCTCTCAGGCACAAGCCCAGATATAGGTTTTCTCCTGTGACTCCAAATTGAAACTCAATAATTTACACGTACACACGCACACACGCACACACACACACACACACACACACACACACACACACACACACACACACACACACACACACACACACACACACACACACACACACACACACACACACACATACAGGGGAGGGAGCTTGGAGGACATGACTAGCCAGGTCTGAGGTTTGATACTAATTTCCCCGTGAACAGATGTTACCTGCTACCAATTAGCAGCTCCTGTCATTGCTGTTGAAACAGATGCACTGGCCTCGCTCTAACACGGTTTCCATCCTGACCTTTTCCTCAGTGGCTGTTTTTGCAAGGGAGGTGCATTGTTGCCGTGAGCTCTTCCGAGCAGGGGCTTGTTGCGCTTTTTACATCAAGAGTGTTGACAGTCTAACTCTCCAGCTTGCTACGAGGCATAACTTGAGATAAATTGGAATTTCAGACAAGTGGAAGTTGGTGGAGTTTCCTGCTTCTGAAGTGTTCCAGCTTGCAGACCTGCGTATCTGACTTTTATTACAATTGATTTCATGGAAATTATGACTGTCGGGCTGTATAAAAATATGCACTGACATTGTTGATTTCAGTAGGTGTTGCAAAATTCGGGAGTTTGGTTTTCTTCTTGAAACTTCCCTCATATTAAAAAAAAACATACAGTCGTTATGACTGGAATTATGACAAAGAAACTTGTTATCTGTCACCTGCATCAGGTGGGTCCTAGTGCACCTGTGCAAGGTTAGCTACCTCGGCTGGAATGTTGCTGAGATATAATCAGAAAAAGAGTACTTGATTTTGTTATCCATATTTCTTGTTCACTTGTTTCTCATACGGACATCAGCATATATGTTAAAAGCACGTAGGAAACATTAAAAACATTTATTTAAATACATTTTTTGTAACACTTCCCTCTGTACTCTCCCTGTTGCTTGGGGCTCCCCCCTTTTGCTCTGGTAACCCTATCCCTGTGAATCACCAGGTGATAAATGATCATTTCTCTCCAGCAGAGTATGGGTGGCTTGGTCTGACCCTGCAGCTCGACCTCGCTTGCACAGACAGACGGATAGAGAGACAGCAAAACAACAAACTGCTATTGTTTCAAAAATGCTCTGTTACTTTTAGCTTTCTCTTCTAAACACCAGCAGTATCTGTCACACAAGAGGTCAAAGATATATCTGTATATATATTTGGACTCTTGGATATATCCAAAGATATATCTGTAAGATATCTCTGTCTTAAAACACAGATATGTGTGTTCATCAGAGAAGTGAAAATCAATGTCAATATTTTTGGACTTCCTCTGGCAGCTCTGACTTTAGGGTGCAACACAAAGATATATTTGCTTTGTCCCAATTTAGGGGCTTCCCCCTTTCCGAGGCTGCATTTGAAGACCGATCACAGCAGCGTGGCTGGACTGTGCCATTACAACCTCTTTTAAACCGGGCCAACAAATGTGTCATTCCATTCTTGAACAACAAAGGGTGAATCCCTCTTGAGCCAACCTATTATTTGTGTGCCGATGACGATGCTAACGAGCTAGCTATGCGTTTGGCTGAGCTGTGATAAGCGTAGCTATACTAAAAGTAGCTAATGATGCAAAATAAAAGATAAAACCTGCTGGTGACACAAATAGAATCTTCCTCAGACCAGACCGTCTAATTTCAGTTTGTTACTCAGTTTATGAAGGGGGAGCTTTCAAAGGATACAGCACCTGAAATAGGACACAGCTACTGTCTCATATGGGATAATTGAAACATATTAATAACGAGCCGATGATGTATTGCGACCAGGTATAATTAGAAACAATAGGACATTGTTTTAAATCGAGGTCAAATTTGGAGTGGGTTATTCGGAATAATAGATTTAGCTGAATATTATTATGGTTCTCTCCATGTTTTAAACTTTCAATAGTCAGTCATGAATCAAATATTTCTTGAAGGCTGTAGACGCAGATGTATGTATCATCATGGCCATTAACGGAGTAGTGCAATACAGTCAGCTGCATAGATCCTGTGTCAAGAATGGAAATTATTTTCCATTCAGTCTGTTGGTGCATGTTTCTCTTGTATATGCGCCCTATCAATATAATTAGATTCAACTGAGGCATGCAATCCTTGGGAAAGACTTTCCCTGAAACTGTATGCGTGCAGAGTGATATCAGGCTTTCTCATCTGCAGTTTCAACACAGCACAGGTTTTCTGGACAAAAACAAGCAAAGCAGGCGGAAACGATGAAACATTGTGGATGTATTGTAAATAATCTCAAATTTCTGTCAAGATAAACCTGATATGCCCTTTTGAGTGTAACACCCCTTGATCCAGTCTGAAAGTTGTAATCAAGAGTGACAAATAGATGTGTGTGACAACAAGACAGCTGTAAAATTCAACATTGCTTTCAACATCTCTAAGTCATATTGCAACCTGAACAATAAAAAGGGGAAAAAAGGAATTATGAAAATAAATAAATGGGCACTGGTAAAGTTAAAATGACCAGCTATGCCGAAGAAACATGATTTCCAGAGGAAACCAGTGAGCACACAATGGCATGATGTTTCTTACAGTGCACCTGTAAGATTCTTCACCATGACGTCTGCCCTTCAATATGCCTGTCATGCACGGCTCCCGGGTGGCACGGCCGTGGGAAGCAGGGGTTCCTGGTCCGACACGCATTCCTTTCCCTGACTGCGCACATGAACACACACCTAGACGAAAATACACACACAGACACACTCCCACAGCCCGCCCGCCCGGGCTGGATGACCCCCTAAACAGCTCCAATTACCAGGCACTGACAGACAGACAGATTAGGTCTGAACAAGGGTGCTGAGGCCTGCACAGACAGACAGACAGATGAAGGAGGAAAGTAGACAGACACAGATAGAAAATCAGGTAAAAACATCAATATGGCTGCCATGAAGGATTGGTGGAGGGAGCAGAAAGAAGAAATCACCAGGGGATTCTTACATTGATGGCAATGAGTGTGTATATGTGGAGACCTCATCAGACCAAGACAGAGATTAGCTTGCTCTCTCACCATGACTAAGGTTCCCATATTCCTCCCTTTTTGCCGACATACACACACACCTACACACAAAGCAATTTTCTTCCTTGAGGCAGCCACCCTTGCCCTGTAGCCACCTCCATCCATGACCTAAGGCAGATGATAACAAAACCTCCGTAACACACACACACATGCTCGGACACACTCCCTCTCTGTGTCACCCTGAGTTCACGTACTGCCTGACCAGCAGCAGAATAAATCGGTTCACTTATATGAAAAGTTTTTCTACAGAAATAGAGGGCAGGAAAAGGGAGGGAAGGAAAAACAAATGTACAGGGTTGAATGCCAGGCCTCAGGAACAGACAGGGTATTTTCAGGGTTTAACTGAAGACCGACCAATAAATTGAATGCCGACACATCGACAGCGAGCAGGCACGGAGGCGTTTTGGATGATTCATCATTGAAAGAATTTGGACGTTTTTATCTGTTTTGGCTTGTTTGGTCAGCAAAGATTTTCTATCCTTTTTTCGGGACATAGGGAAAACTGTTGCCCATGCACGGTGCACTTTTACTTCCAATTAAAGCAGCGTTTACGCAGCAGTGGATGAGGAGATGACAGAGCACACTATGTGTTGAGACATGGGGGGGTGGGGGAGAGACACTCCCTCTCATAAGGATTTTGGGGGTCGAGATTAAAACAGTGAGTTTATTGTTTGGAGAGCTCTACGTGATTCAGCTGATCCGCTTTGTCACAACCCAACCGCTAACCTGCTCTGCTATAAATACACTCGCTCTTAGTCCTCTCAGAGCTCAAACTGATCCCTGTGCCCAGCAACAGGTCAGGATCACAACAGCAGAAATGTCAAGTGTGAAATTTGTTTTTCTTCCTAATAGATCTCATGTGTGGCTTTAGTCGTCTCACTGCTGCCTTTTGTTCTGTCAATTTTCATTGTTGTGATATTGAATGTTCTGTATTTTGTGCTTTTTCTTTTTGCCTTTTATTGTAAGTGACACCAGAGAATGAAACTGAGGCCTGAGGACAAGACAAAACCTGGATTCATAGAAATTGTAATGTTACTGACATTGCTGTTGTATTGAATGCTAAAACTTTGATTCTTTTTCTTCTCATGTCATCATCCCGCTGTATAGCAAAAAAAACAACATATTTGTTTTGTTTTGATCAACTATTGAGAGTTTAACAACTATATAAAAAACATGCAGGTGTTTTTTTCTTTGTGCTACTGCCAGTCTTTGCCAGGTCTCCCTTGAAAAAGATAGTTTTGATCTCAACAGGAACTTCCCAATTTAAAAAAAGATGGAATAAATACATTTTGAAAAGTTACAAGTTTTGTGGATTGCTGAGTGAATATATATATATGTATATATATATATTAGTTTATTGATGTTTTTTTGTGTTTTAGTGAGATTATCATACAAATCTGATATCATTACATTCTAATATTCATAATATTCCACCAAAATGTGAACTGATAAGAGCAGGTTGCTGTAACCACAGGCCACAATGACAAATACAAACATTGATAACTGTTATCTGAAGAACAGATGCTTTCTTCATCGGCGTGGTGAGCACCTTGATGGGAGATAAAACAAAACTATCTGCAATTAAAATTCACAGTTTAAATATGTTATGTAAAGTGAGGTTCTAAATCAGCAAAGAATAAATTTGAGGTGAGTGTCTGGCCAAAAAAGACTGGCTGAGCAAAAGTGTCTGATTAGAACCATATTCGCCCTGCTACGAGAAAGATCAACTAAAACAGAAAACAGAGGAGAAGCCGGGGAGCGCGAACATGAGGACAAGAGAACTGAAGGAACCCGCGAGTACGAGAAGGTAAATGAGAGAGAGAGAGAGAGAGAGAGAGACAGAGAGAGAGAGAGAGAGAGAGAGAGAGAGAGAGAACAAAGAGCAGGAGAAGAGAGAAGTGAGTTTATGTAACTGTCGGGGAGCCCCTTCAACAAGTTCAACAAGCAGACTTTCTCCAAGCAGCTCATTGGATCCAGATGACATCTTCCTTACTGTAGTATTGACCAGCCAGGAGAGAAATGCTGCCTCTGAAAAACCCAAATCAGTCTATACCTTGATTTTAAGGCTAATGGATAAATGCGTCACATCATCTAATCCGGTTGCTGAAGCTTCATTTTACAATCTCATATTTTCTGGAGAAGTTTTGTCTTGAACTCCACTTGCCACTCATCAGCACACAAAGATATGAGGGTGTATATTTTCACTTTGTTGTCCGAAGTCCAATTAAGTTTCCATCTGGTTTACTGTCTTCCGTGTCAGTAAAGCAAATAGTTTCCTTCCCAACATTCCGGAGTTGTTAGTGGCCTAAACTCTTTGTGTCGTCCTGGAGCCTTTATCATAGAGACAGAGACAGAGAGAGTCTCCTTAAATTAAATTCTAATTGTGGTGTGGCTGCTGAAAGGGACCAACATGCATTCATTGGTATCAACTTTGTGCCTCCTTCCATTTGTTCAGCATATTTTAGCCTGGCATGGTATTGTTTCATGCAAACCAAGGGAAATCTGCTTGACAGTTGACTCTGCCTTCTTCCACATTGCATTAAAGCTGAGTTGAACTGATTGGCACGAGATGTATGATCATGCAGGAAACTCACAGTGGTTCTGCAGCTCCTGTGTAAAAACTCTTCTGTCCCTGATTCCTGCAGCCTCACCTGTGATTTCTGAGGCTTCGTGTTCACCCGATGGCTTTGCTGTCTGACTGCATCTACAGTTTTACTTTCCCGATGGAAAACTATTAAATGGTAAATGAAGATACAGTGCTGAAGATGAATGTGAATAAAAATGTTCACAAGCCCACAACATATCATAGCAGTGGTGTGGTTTTAGCCATGTCCCTCCTGTTGTGTTTGCACCTGGCCTGTGATCACAGTCTAGAGAGGTACAGGTACAGCAGCACTCAGGAAATGATGATAGCGGCATTTTCATCCACTAGTGCAGTGCCTGTTCTAAACCTGCCTGTTTGGAATGGGCTGTTGTTCAAAGTTTATTTATACTGAATGTATCCCTTATCCAAATCGCACCAAATTTGACCCCACACATCAGAGCCCTCAACAACACACAGTGTGAAACCGATAATATGAACAGTCCTTGAGATATGAGAGTCAGCAATACACATATTTCTGGAAATAGTGGATAATTGATTTTCCATTTAATAACGTAGTATCACTATAAAGACCCGAACTAATGGGAAACATTGGCAGTAGAACCTGACAGGTCTGCAGGAAAGTAAACGACACATGATTTGTTGTAAATGATCTAAAACATTTGACAAAAAAATAAATCGGCCAAAGGAGTAATTTAATTCCATGATGACTGTCAGTGGCAAAATAAAAACATCAGTTATTGTTTCCATGAGTTTTTTCTCATTTTTATTCTTGAGCGGTGAAATTTTTTCAAGAGAGGTTTTCCCCTCAGTGGCTCCTCTGGTGCGTAGTAAGTACACATTGACCTGCTGCGGTGCATGTCTTTGTAAATAATTATTTTTCTTGGGTTGATGACTCAGATGTCTCTGCCAGTTTGTGACAACAACACCAAACATTACTGTCATCGCCACCTCTGCCCATGTTGTGTTACTGTAACTGTTTTCAGATTTTCTGAGTGCTATTTTGGTTTCACGACGAGGTTAGAAGATGTATTTGAGGTGTTCTTATCAAACAACATCATTCAGTATTATGCAAGATATTGTTTTATTCTTAAAGTTCTCCAATACAGGTATTTATTTCTAATTCTGACGCTTTGCAATCCGAGAATCACTAATAGGAATTTTGCATTTATACAAACTTTTTCATCTAACTTTTATGTTTTTTTTGTTCATACTAATCTATAAAGCATGCATTAATCAAATGAAGGTCCAAACTAAAAAATAGCTTAACCCAAATAAAATAAAATAACAGAGAAAGCACAACATGTTTTTGAAACCATCATCCAACTGTTTTGATGAGATAGAAATTTTGTGAGCAGTGTGCTCAAATACCCATAATGATGACATTAAAATCCCATCTTCTTTTGTTCTCTCCAGAGTCAGTATTCTGTATAGGAAGAGATCTCAATTAAAAAAATGAAAAATAAATTAAATTGTGAGCGCAGGAATAGACTGTGGTGCTTAGACTCCAGTAAGAGGAAGAACCGTGGAAGTCCTATGAGTTAGATGCTTTGGATAGAAGGAGATAGAAAGATGATGGGGAATGGCCGTGATTGGATGAGAAGAAAGAATGAGCTGCTAAAACCTAGAGACCAGGGAAATTGGACAGTCGTCCTGACTGAACTTTCATTTAGCTTCATTTGTTCTTGATTTTGCTTATTAATCTTTGGACATTTGTTGAGAGGATAGCATCATTTTTCATGTAATAAATAAAATTGTGTCAAATAATTTATAACTGAAAGTAATGGCTGGAAACTGACAGGATAAGTTGACAATCACTGCTAAATTTGTTAACTTTTTATAATGATTTACTGGGGTTTCTTAATTTAGATACAGTTTCATAAGACGGACATGCAATGAAAGCCAATAACATACACAGTATATATAGAGAGAGAGATATATCTATCTCTCTCTATATATATAGATATATATGCTGTCTATATCCATTGATGCAGTGTGTTTTTCTAAGCATGCTGAGGTTGAGCTGACAGGCACTAACTCAGCTTGGCTGCATACACACTGTGGGCTCTGACAGCTGCTGCTGATTGCTTTGACATGGCATAGAAACCCCTTTTTAATTTTTCTTCTGCACACATCTTCTCCTTTCTCCTGCTTTGCCTCCTCTATTACATTTTGCAATGTTCTGTTCTCGTCTTGCCGATACACACAGTCCTCAGTGCATGGCAGAAAGGACCACCTAATAGCCTGTCTCATGTTAGTCTCATCTGGAGGGAAAAAACAAAACAGTGTATTTACAGTGGAGCTGCACTTAGTCACAGAGCTTAAATGAAGGTGAGTGTTGGTATCTGGGCTCGGCCAAAAGAATGCGCATGGGACTCATGGGATATCACACCCACTCCGTTGGGATGGTTCGTGCTGCTTTGCATGTCTAAAGCAAACCACTACATCTGTTTTTACTTTGTGTTTTGTTTGTATCGAAAAAGAGAGAAAAACAGTGCTTTGATTCTCCTGGATCTCCTGCATTAGAACAGGAGAGTTTAGAATTAGTGCTTAGTATTAGACGCAACAGTGCAGTGCTCGTTCTTAACCTGTGAAACCTTAATTAGTGAGTCCTCCTCAAACAGTTCTACAATATACTCTCACTTTTCAAGTTTAAAAATCTGGTTTATCTGGAACGAATGTGTGGAATTAGCAGGTAGAAGAGACAAATAAGAAGATAATAAAAGTAAAAATCCCAGGTTGTGAAAAGAGAGAAAAGTGACCAGTAGGTATTACCGTGCACATGTTGCATGCTTTAAACACGGACAGATAGGATTTCCCTGCAGAGTGGAAACATCAAGACATCTCGGCCTTCTCCTGCAAGACTGGAACACATTGAGGTTTACACATCACATCTGGATATTCCAGATATTCCAGAGGAATTTCTCTAAACTCTCATGCCCTGCAACTTCACATAGGATTAGTTATCTAGGCCTCAGATCTGTATGTGGACTTCCTGCCATTCTACCTAAGGACAGTGGATTAGATTCAAATATCAGCTACTGCTCGTCATATCTTCTAACAGCTCTCTATACACTCAGATTTTGTGACCTTGTGCATTTATATGAGGTAAAATACTTTTGAAAACTTAATTGGAAAAGCTCAACACTGTAACAAAGCTTTTCCTTAGATGTTTATATGTTGTTTCTCACAGCTTTGACCATTTATTACTGTGGTATCAATATGCATATAAACCCAACCTTCTTTATGTACATGGCAAATCTTCTGTACAACCTTGACAGGTGGACACAAAGATAAAAAAAAAGGTTTTTCCAATAGATTTATATCTGCTTTACAGATTTATAGTTCAGTATATCGCTACTCTACTCAAACACACGCACACACATTTGTTTGGCTGCTTCTCATCTGTATCTCTGCACACCCCATATCTGCCTGTTGATCAGTATCTCGATATGGTTTGGATTTAACATGGCAGTGCAGCTCAGACGCAGGCAGCCCGGTGAGAATGACCACACATCACATCCAAGAAATACCTCACTACATGTCTGTTGCTTATTTTTGCTGAATTTTGCTTTGAATTTAAGTCACTGGCAAAGTCAAAGAACCACTACCTCGTCCAAAGCATTCTTTAAAAAAAGGCCCCACTTTGGTAGTAAAATATGTGACAATTCTTAAATAAAATGTATAAAAACACTAAGACCTATGTTGTATATTTTGTTAATTTGTGTACTTGCACTTTCCAAAATGTTTCCAACAATGTTCCAACCCAGAGAAATTGGATTCAGGGTAACCGGACTTTTCATTTTGGTCGCCTTTTGCGCCATATCCGCTTTACAGTGTGTGATGAAAGAACAACACATTGAAGCCACTTAGCCAGTCTACAGTTTTTTTCCTTCCACTGTTTGTATTGGTTACTTATAATGGGTCATAATTGCCGTTTGTTGCATAACATGAAGACAACAACTCCCACGATCCCACGCTGCTTCACAACGTCATCAAACTCAGTCGTTAGTTTTTGATTGACTTGATTTGTTTTTTGTTCTCTCCATGATCCACAAACAGACCAACATGACCTACTGCCCTTGAACTGACTGTCAGCTGGTTTGTTGATCCATCAGTGAATTTTCATCTTTGGGGCGGGGGGCTCACTCCCAGCTGTTGCTGTTTATAGTCAGTGGACTGTAATTGCACACACATGCAACCATACACACATTAATATAGCTGTTAGCATTCAACTGCACGACTAGAAATAGAAATCTGGACATGGGGGGTGATTATGATGAGCAAGTGTTGAAAGTGACGTCTGACACACACACGTACACACAAACACACAATGTTATACAGAAGACATTTTTGTTTTAATCTTGTAAAGCAAAAAATGTAATCAGAGAAATAATCACACATGACTGATAGTATGCTGAAATTGATGTATTCTTCTCATTCATTTCACTGCAAAATTAGATACACACACACACACACACACACACACACACACACACACACACACACACACATGCACAGGTGTGAATAGTTTTGTTTGTTTGGATGTCTTTAACTCGCTCCTACCTGTCCTCTCACATTTCTCCACCTCCTCCTCCCTTTCCCTTTTTCACCCCTTCTCTACTTTCCTCATATCCTCTCGCCCGCCCGTTCTCTCACCACCTTGAAGCAGTTTCTCCGGTCCCCTCTCTCTCTCTCTTTTCCACATTTCTAAAATACCAGCTCCTCTCTTTTCATTCTCCTCTCCGTTTGACAGCTGTTCTTCCTAACCTCTCTTCTTGTTTCTATCGTCTCCCTTTTGACACAAACTCGCTTTCTCACACACACAAATTCGGAGGAATGTCAGGAATGTGTGCGCTCCTGCAGCATCATGTTGTTGTTTCACGACTGCAACCCCAGAACCTGGGGAGTATTGAGTGTTTTTTCAGAGCCTATGGACGGATGGATGGATGGATGGAGGCACAGAATGATTGATGAAGATGTAGGACGGTGTTGACCCATCGCTTAAAGACTGTAAACAACAAAGTAGCAACCTTGTGCAGCTACTTCATGTTCATATTAATACAATTTGTAGAGCAATGATAAAAAGTTAATGTTCTGCCTATAATCCCATGCACATATTCCTGTGTTCCAGTGCTGGTTCTTCTCTGTTTCTATGGGTTTACTTTATCAGTTTATAAAACAGACATGCCTCAGACCTCCTCCAGCGTGGGATGCAGGAGATTTATCTGGCTCTGCGGCTGACTAACCTGATGGCAGCAGAGATAACCTGCTTGCTCATCCTTGTTTGGCTGAGGAAGCTAAACTGCTGTCTTCACCACTCGTGTAAACAAACATCTGTCAGTTAATGTGCATGTAGTTGGCGAGCAACACGTGAGCTGCTTACTTTTGGATTAAGCCGTCTGATTAACAGCAGGATGTAACGGATGCGAAATGATAACAAGCAGCAGACGACTCGTCTGTCTGGATAAACAGTTGAATGTTCAAAACCAAGTTAATGTTTCAGCTCAGAAGCGTGAAACTGAGTAGCTTCTTAAGTTTGGGGTCACATGTTGCATTGTGTACTTTTCAACTTAACGTGACACTAAAAAGTGACCATAATCATAAACTGCACACAAACTTGCCTAACAGCAGCTGATAGTATTTTAGACTGTGAGCTAAAGTTTGATTCAGCATTTCTCGAAAAATGTATTAAGTGAGTGACGAATAAGACAATAAACTGCAAGACACACCACAAGTGCAGCTGAAACAATGAGGTCTGACTGTCTGCGTGGATGGTAAAAACAATATGAACCACAGCGCGAGTACACAGTGGCATGAAAGCACGGTAAATAGCGCTGCATATAGTGCTGCACACACCAAGTTAGAGATCTCTTATGTTATTATTGGAAATGTAGATACTTTTTCGGTTAATTTTGAAACCGTGGCGGGACAAATTAGAATATGGTGGGTCGCCACAGTCTGGATAATTAATGGGAAACACTGTATAACTTCACCACTAAGCTTTGGCTGAAGTGTCTCTCCCTGGAAATTAAAGAAATTGCCTTTATAACTAAGTGCTATTAGGCCTCCCGCTCAAACACTAAACACACACACATACTACATACCAGTTTATTTGTTAAGCCTAATTTATTAGATATTTTAGCCATGAACAATGGCTCCACAGCGCACACACTTCAGCGAGAGAAATGTTGTATGAAGTAAAGGTTTCTCACTTCCGGAGTTTCCTGACAGCCGAGACCACAGTCGTCTGGGGCCATTTGAACCATCAGCACGGGCAGACTGTGCTGAGGCAGTGAGGGCAAAGCCGTGTCGGAGGAACGCTGTGGCCCCAAGCCAATCCAATGTCTCACACAGGCAGCTGTCTCAGAACGGTGTGTGTGCGTGAGACGAGGTGCAGGAGAGGATGGGGGATGTCTCGGAATGGTAAATGATGTCGTGGTTTAGGGGTTTAGTTTCAACATAGATTTGAAAATGAATGCAAATCAAATACCAATGTCAAACATATATAAAATTCATGACATAGAGACATCCTGAATGGTTAACTCTGAGTAAGCATTGGCCCAGTAAGGTCCAAGATGGTTTGAAACACTGGATGGCATTTTCAAATGTAGATATTTTTTTTAAATCATTTTGAAGAAGAAATGTGATTATAAAACCAGCATTCATTTATTTTGTGAAAGAACAATCATATAATTACATTTTCTGCAAAATAAAAACATATATAAGTGTACCCTGCTACCCCAACTTCTGTGTTTTTAAATTGGGAGTTTGTCTCTGAGTGGCTGATGATAGTATGCACCTCCCCCCACTCCCCCTGGGCTCTTATCAGCCAGCGAGCTAAGAGATGGAGGAGTCCATCTCACTGGAATTAAGCTTGTCTCCGTGTTTATCCCTCTGATTGATAATGTTCATGTGTTGAACTCTGCTCTGCTATCTCTGCACATGGTGTTTTACAGTCAATGCTTATCAGCTTATTAAGGCAATATTTTACAATTAAAGATGTCTTGACTGGAACTGTGTGTAGTATTCTGTATTGATACTACATCATTCAACATTAAAGCAACATTTATCCAGCTTGAGGTCACGGTGGCAGCAGACTCAGCATATCTCACTTTAGCTGCAGTACGTCCTCAAGCTTTTCTCCAAAGACTCGGAAGCACCCCCCAGGCCAGCTGAAGCATACAATCCCTCTTCTATGTTCTGATTTGTCCAGGGATCTCCTCCCACTCAGACTGGCTCTGGACACCTCCACAGCGAGGCTTCTAGGAGACATCGTAATCAGAAACAACTCCTAAACACATTACACAATAAAACGTCTCTATTCAACATGAAAGAGTAATGACTCCACTGAGCCCCTTCTCATATCTCCTGGCTTTAGCCTTGAGGCTGAGGTAACTCATTTCAGTGTCTGTAGTCTTCTCCAAAAAAAGGAGAAAAACTTCCACTCAAAAACATGGCCATAAAACTTAGTTTAACTGATAAATCATTAGCTTTGACATCTGGCCCTGCTTCTTTTTTACTGCAGCAATCTGGTAAAATGCCAACAGAGCTGCAGTTGAGGTGCAGACTCACCTGTTGAGCTCTGATTAACTTTTTCCCCTTTTTGGATATAACTTTAAGATTTGCATTTTTATAGATAGAGTATATGCATCCTTGCACTGGTAATCTCTTATATTATTTCATTTTGATTCATCGATTTTCTGAGTTTTTATTGTTGATCCCTATTTCTACACAGAAACAGAAACAGAGCTTCCCCTACATTTCACTGCCTGTTTTATGTGACAGATAAAAATCCTTGAATCCTTAAATTCCCGAGATCTCTTGGTTCTGGGAGGTGCTGTTTTTTACACTTTGAAGCATTTCAAACTTGTGCCACTGGTCAAGGGGATATAGGGGATATAATAAGACCACTTCAGATCCACAGCACACAGAAAAAGCTAAAAACTCCCTTGACCGTAACCATATGAATTCAAGGTTAAAGCCCTTCCTCTCCCTTCTGAGTACAAACCTCATAAAGCTGAGCAATAATTTTAATAATTTGCTCTGGCACTAATTATTGGCTTCTGCTTTAATCTCAAAGTTATAATTTTTAAAGAAAATACTGTTTAGCTCTGTGTTTGCACAGCCGTGCTGGTGGAAAAAAATAACCAAACCTACACTACGCAGCACGTCCCAGGGTCGTAAAGTTGTTTGACTGCAACCGAAGGAATACGGGGACACAAGGTTATGAAAACCTCTTGCTTCTCATTCTGTCCAAACTTTTGGCTTGTGGGCAGCTAACAGGATTAGGCCCTCAACCTTTGTTGGTCCAGATCCGAAGGTTATGAAAACATCTGGAGTTTCTATGCATGGCATTAGTAGTTAAAACCTTCAGTTTCCACAGTTTTCATACATCCAGGGTACATTGCTGAGTTTGGACAAACTGCGGATTGAATTGGCAGAAGATGAATTTGTGTACAACACAATATTTTATTTTTTACAACATAACCCATAACTATTTGAGACCGAAATATAAATACAACTATGGAGACAGTCAGAAATCAGACAAATTACAGGGTACTGAGATTCGCATTTACAAACCAAACTATGTCAGACAGTTCAGTGTGGTTGTTCTGTGCAAAAATACGGCTGATTTTTATTACCTGACGATGAAGGATTTGCATGGTACTCATAACATCAAATTCACTGCTTAAAACTATCTCAAAACAACAACGTAATGTGCAGATTTCTTTGGCAGTGCAACTAAACAAATTAAAGAGGTATTATTTACCATGAGGGATAAACATGTTTAAACCACATCTGTGCAGCTCATGTATCGCCATCTTAGTATTAATCCAGACTGAAGTGTTTCATATTGTAGAAAATCTGCTGTGTTCAGCTGATCAACTCTGTTTCACCTAAGGCCTAAATGTTCATGATTTGGAAGTGTTACCAGGCAAACAAAAAAAAGTCACTGGCAACACACAATGACACTATAGGACACAACCCAAGTGAAAAACACCAAGCCAAGGATTTTTCTGAATGTTTTGGCCGACCTTCCCGACCAAGGAGCTGTTTATCTTAAATGTTAGGAAACGAAACCATTTGTGTTTGCTTAAATCATCTTTGATTGGAGCCAGATACACCCAATTAAATGCTTGAAAAGTGTTTCTCGTTCAAGGTGAAGCAACATATTAGTTAAAGCTCCATTGTTTTGTTGCTGTGTGTCTGTTTATTAATAAGAATCTCTAAGAGACGTTCTGTATTTTACATTCCTCTCAAAGCAAACGAACTACAAAACACATCAATCACAATCACTTTGTGTGGCCAAGCCGATGGAGAAAAATATGTATTATTGGTCAAAAAATCCAAATCCACAAAGTTGGATGAAGGACACGAAAGCTCCCCAAAAGTTAAACCACAGCGTCCGGAACCACCTGGTGGCTGGCTGCAGTATAAGTCATGAATCCTGCCTCCTCCATGTTAATGGATAGGTTATGGACCAAACTAAAACAAGTACACATCAAAAGGTTTTTCTCAAAGTTTTGTCTATTTAGTTAGTTCTTATCATACCAAGGTATGACCAAGTGTTCATGTTTCCTGTGATGGTTTTAATTGATTATGGGACGCTATAAAAACAGGCTGAAACATTATGATTGACAGATGAGACTGGTTGGTCGAATGCCTGTATCGACAGGACCTTGATACCGCGGGTCCATCCCCCGAACGCTACCGCACAGACTCTGACTCCAAGTGCACAAGATTTTTCAAAGATTTTTGAAATGTTCATAAGAGGGAATTGGAGACTCAACGTCCATCTCTATATACAGTCTATGACCTCATAATGTAAGGTTGAAAATATATGTGTGGAGCAGATATGGTGATGTCAAAAATCCTTAAATGAATACAATTTAAAAATATAGATAATTCCTTTGATTCTTTAAAAAAAGGCTCTTAGTGTTGGGACATGGGTGTCACCAGCTTCAGTCACAAAAATGCTGAGCTGGCCGATGTTTCAAGAGGAACAGCGACTAAAGTGACATCTGCGTTTAGATCTGTTGAAAAGACGTCAGAAAATAGGGTTAGAAATTGATGACCAGGATGCTCGTGCATTAGTACAATATGTGAGGAAGAGCAGCTCAGGATGTGATCAGACTATGCCAGCAAGAATCGTCCAATCTTCCAAAGTAGACAAGAAAGCTGCTTTCAGACCAGCTATGAACTCCACATTTGACATTTTCCAGATGGGCTGTAGGGGAGAATTCAAACGTCTGAGTCAGTATATCAGTCAGATATTCTCTGAAGTTTCTCCTGCCAGCCCCCTAAAGGATTCACCGCAAGCAACTGGTCATGTTGATGACGTTGCTAACACTCGACACGTGCAAAATAAATTTTAAAAAAACAAAAGGACAAAAGGGACAAAAAAAAAATCTCTGAATGAAGGATTTGAGAGCTTTTGGTGATGCGGGTCAATGTCGATGTGCTGTGAACAAAAATACGTGATCTCGTGTGTAATTCCTATACATTTTGTGCCTCCAGATTTCTGAGTTGTTGTGAACGTGTCTGAGTGGAGAATCTCCTGCTGCGCTGTTTTCCCATCCACGAAGTGTCACTGAATGGTTTGATGAGGATGAAAATGGTGTGAATCTATCTATGGGCGACTTTAGTGCGATGTGGTGGACACCTCTCTCCGCCCATGAGTGAATATCTCATAAAAGAATGGTGTGTATTGTCTGCAGTAGATTCAAGCAGCACTTCACCTTACAAAGTCACTGTATTTTAGCTTTGTCTTTAATTTGTCACTCATCTACAGTACATACAGAGTATAAAATAATGATACAGATGAAAAGCAAACAAACCTATTTGGAGATTTTTACACAAATCCAAAGTTCTGTCCGCTTTCCTGGAGTCATGAAACCAAGGAAAGCCCCTGGATTCCCCCCCCCCACAAAGTTAAACAAAGAAGGGGATGTATGGGATTCTGTGAAATTATCTGTAATCTCCAACCATAAACATTTTCCGATTTAACATCAATTACACGGTCGCTGTAACCACTTCTCACATTCCTGTCTCTTCATACCAGAGCTTAATGAGTCTGTAAATTCATGAATGTGTTATTAGGTCTGGGGGATCGTTCGTGCCTCGCAGGGAGAACGATGTCTGTCTAAACATTGTGCTAATGATCAACATCACACTTCCACATCATGGCAGAAATAACGATGATGGCCCGTGTAATTTTCTTTGATTGACTGAATCAGTTTGACATTATGTATTTATCATGTGGAGTAATACAAACCATTTGAACAGTGCTATGCAAACCACCATTTTAAATAATATGATAGTTCTGAGCTTTGTAGGTGGGAGGCAGACTGTGTAACTTCTTCCAGCTGGTTGAAACAATTGAAAAATATAAGTAAATGTATTTTTATATGTACCTTTTAATTATTTTATATATATTAAGGCAGAAAAGCTGGAAGTAGGAAAACTGTGTTATATTCTGAAAACAAAAGAATTGTCCTCTTCATTGAATCATGACCTCGTGCGACGCAGTCATCAGAGACACATAATAAATGTAATGTGGAAATGTCCTGTGGCTCTGACAGTTTTATTTTATTGGGAGGTGAAACTTGCTGCATTTTAATTGTCTCTCTCAGCCTGTGGTTCCACTGAATACAATTTGCAAAACCTCACCAAAAAAAAAAAAAGAAGTGATTTTTACACTTTAAAATGGAAAAAGTTTCTGCTGCAGTGCCATGAAAGCAACCTGATGTTCATCCTTATATGTGACAATGGATGCTTGTTTATTAACTTGTGGTTGTTCCCATGCGTCCTGGCGGTTTGGGTCTTTGTCTAGTTGGGTTACACGCCTTTGTCCTTTGTTGGAATCCATTCTATCTTGTGAAACGTTGTGACTGAGAGAAGAAACACGTAGCTCGAGTGGAGCAGCCAGATTCGAGTGCCAGAGCAGCTGAGGCCTGCAAGATGTGTGCAAAAATGTGGAAAGGGAAAACGCCACATTCTCCATTTCCTTTACAAGTATATTGTATATAAACCTCTGGGGTTAGCTGTACAGTGAGCAGGGATTGCTCTGTCAAACAAACGCAAACTGATATCATGTCTGACAGGAGAAGCTTACCTTTTGAGGAAGTGTTGCAGTCTGAGTAAAATATGTCCCACACAGCGAGGGCCCGCACACTGCCGTCATTCACCGGGTCAAACTTGCCACTCCAATACTGCACCATTAAATGATTAGAAACCCAAATTGTCTCCCGCTTTCTTTAACAGTCATCATTGAACTGCTGTTGCCTGGAGATCGTCCCATCTTATCAGAGGCAAAGCGAAGTTTAGCAAAAGGTTTTTAGGAAGAAACAGATGACTGACTAAGAGCATTTACAGTAAAATGTTCCAGATTATCAGGGTTGCAAAATTTCAGCGATATGCAATGCCGAGTTTACCTATCCTGGACGACTACCGCTGAGGGGCATAATTCTGTAAAAGGAAGTGGTTTTCAGGCCTACGCACTGAGAGTAATGCCTTTAAATCTCTACATGTGTCAGTGATTGTGGTTTGAAAAGGAGACAGCCAATTTGGCTCTAAAGAAGGACTCAACGATGCTGCCATGCCTAACCTCGTATTTGACATGACACAGAGATGCTTAACATGCCAGGGAGGAGGAACCGACACTGCATGGGTGGCTGTGAGCATCAGTAAAATACAGAAAAAGTCGTGTGTAGGGCGACACCGTTACTTTCAGTCCTTCTCCACAGGACAAATCCAGGCCCTCCTTTTTCCAGCCTATACAGTGCATCCGGAAAGTATTCACAGCGCTTCACTTTTTCCACATTTTGTTATGTTTCAGCCTTATTCCAAAATGGATTAAACTCATTTTTTACCTCAAAATTCTACATACAATACCCCATAATGACAAAGTGAAAAAAGTTTGTTTAAAATTTTTGCAAATTTATTAAAAATAAAGAACGAAAATATAACATGTTCATAAGTATTCACAGCCTTTGCGCAATACTTTGTTGAAGCACCTTTGGCCGCAATTACAGCCTCAAGTCTTTTTGAGTATGATGCTACAAGCTTGGCACACCTATTTTTGGGCAGTTTCTCCCATTCTTCTTTGCAGGACCTCTCAAGCTCCATCAGGTTGGATGGGGAGCGTCAGTGCACAGCCATTTTCAGATCTCTCCAGAGATGTTCAATCGGGTTCAAGTCTGGGCTCTGGCTCGGCCACTCAGGGACATTCACAGAGTTGTCCTGAAGCCACTCCTTTGTTATCTTGGCTGTGTGCTTAGGGTCGTTGTCCTGTTGGAAGATGAACCTTCGCCCCAGTCTGAGGTCCAGAGCGCTCTGGAGCAGGTTTTCATCAAGGATGTTCTCTGTACATTGCTGCATTCATCTTTCCCTCGATCCTGACTAGTCTCCCAGTTCCTGCCGCTGAAAAACATCCCCAGAGCATGATGCTGCCACCACCATGCTTCACTGTAGGGATGGTATTAGCCAGGTGATGAGCGGTGCCTGGTTTCCTCCAGACATGACGCTTGGCATTCAGGCCAAAGAGTTCAATCTTTGTTTCATCAGACCAGAGAATTTTGTTTCTCATGGTCTGAGAGTCCTTCAGGTGCCTTTTGGCAAACTCCAGGCAGGCTGTCATGTGTCTTTTACTGAGGAGTGGCTTCTGTCTGGCCACTCTACCATAAAGGCCTGATTGGTGGAGTGCTGCAGAGATGGTTGTCCTTCTGGAAGGTTCTCCTCTCTTCACAGTGCAACGCTGGAGCTCTGTCAGAGTGACCATCGGGTTCTTGGTCACCTCCCTGACTAAGGCCCTTCTCCCCCGATCGCTCAGTTTGGCCGGGCGGCCAGCTCTAGGAAGAGTCCTGGTGGTTCCAAACTTCTTCCATTGACGGATGATGGAGGCCACTGTGCTCATTGGGACCTTCAATGCTGCAGACATTTTTCTGTACCCTTCCCCAGATCTGTGCCTCGATACGATCCTGTCTCGGAGGTCTACAGACAATTCCTTGGACTTCATGTCTTGGTTTGTGCTCTGACATGTACTGTCAGCTGTGGGACCTATATAGACGGTGTGTGCCTTTCCAGATCATGTCCAATCAACTGAATTTACCACAGGTGGACAAGTAGTAGAAACATCTCAAGGATGATCAGTGGATCATTTGAGTGGCATGGCAAAGGCTGTGAATACTTGTTGTACATGTGATTTTTTCGTTTTTTATTTTTAATACATTTGCAAAAATGTCCCCAAAACTTTTTCCATGTTATCATTATGGGGTATTGTATGTAGAATTTTGAGGGAAAAAATGAATTGAATCCATTTTGGAATAAGGCTGTAACATAACAAAATGTGGAAAAAGTGAAGCGCTGTGAATACTTTCCGGATGCACTGTACATCTGTCCATCCACCTATCTATCCAACACATGTTACCTGGGATAACCTCTTGACTCTCACGCCACCAGGACAGAGATTTACATCCTGTTTTTGTAGCGGCGATGAGGTGAATTACTCACCCATGTCCAACGGGTAAAAGGCAACACATGCAGCCTCTCACATATTCCTCTGTCACTGTGAGGACTTTATGGGAGATGATTTTATGGAACATGTGCTTCAGACAGTCAGTTCAGAAGTCAGGAAGCCAGTATGTGTGTGCCCGTGCACCCAGCCCACTCTCACCACAGCTTGTGAGATAGGTACAATATTTAATGCAGTGATTCGTGTACATAGACTACAAGTTTCCATTTTTTTTTCAACTTGAATGAAGCGTTAAGTTCATTAAAGGTTCAGTGTGTAGAATTTAGTGACATCTAGTGGTGAAGTTTCTTGTTGCAGCTGAATACCCCACACTTCACCATCTCCTTCCAAACATGAAAGAGAACCTGTGGAATACAAGCCATACAAACTCAAAAGGTATTAAGTTTGTCCAGTCTGGGCTACTGTAAAAAAACATGGCGGCCTCCATAGAGTGACCAGTCTCCAATTTAAATATAAAGTATTTAAATATAAATCGCTCATTCTAGGGTAAACATAACAACAATTCCTACAATTTAGATGAAACACACTAGTGAAAACATCACTAAAATTATTTTATATTCAATTTATGCCAATAGATCCCTTTCACCTAAATCTTACACACTGGACCTTTAATAGCAGTAGAGTCATAAGGAGGTGGTTGTGGTGGACGGAGGGTGGCCAAGCGTGCAGGTTTGCACCCAGCGTCCCATCTGCAGTTAAGTTTATGTAACAAAAACACTGGTTAAATTTAAATAAACAGATCTGAGGTCACTGTGAACCTTTTCTGTAGTAAACTAGACCACAAGCTTTCACTAACCTTAACCAACTGCTGTGAGGGGATCAACATTGTCATAAATAAGTGTAGACACATACCTATTGCTGTAGTTACTGCAATAGCTATGTGCCACCCCATCTTTGGACAATCTAATTCAAAAATAAAAAACAGACTCAGTAGAGCGCATACCTCCATAAGGGTTATAAAGCTGCACCACATTTCACACACTGATATATATCAGTTCCCTAAACATGCCTGATTTTCATCAAGATCCTTGAATTATCCTGTGACAAATCAATGAAAATGTTGCAAAACGCCCAATCTTGCAATAGTAAAATTATCGGGTTCCCCACCAAAATAGAATGGGTCCCTGCCTCACCAACATATCATTCCACCAAGTTTCGCCAAAATCCATCCTGTAGTTTTGCTAAGACACAAATAAACGGACAGTGGTGAAAACATAGCCTAAAACACAGGAGGTAAAAATTGTCTTGTCAAAAAATATTCAAGCGCAAAACTCTGATGTTGGAGTAAAATTGAATGAAGCAAGACATAAAACCCTCCGGAGACTCCTAGTTCCTACGTCAACAGGAGCTGTTTGTGACTATAAGAGTACATTAAACAGCAGTCAGCATACTGTTGGGACATGTGGAGTTTGCAGAGGGTCAAACACAGGCTTTATCCTCACAATACAAGAAGCAACAGACAGACATGCCACAGTGTGATGCCAGAGGCGGAGAGAGAGGAGGTAACAGAGCGATTTCAGCCAGGACCCAGCCGTCTCTGCAGCTGGTTTCTCCTTCGCCCCAGCAGCTTTCTGTGCTGCCCGCTCCCAACCGCACACAATGACTGCTGGTGGCTGTTTTTCCAGCTAAATGTGCGAGCGAGGCTGCCAACTTCCACAAGTAAGAAACACAGTACGACCGCAGCGGGACAGTGGGGTGGTTGTGCTGAATAATGTATTGTTAGAGTAACTTGTGAGTGTGAGGGATGGATGAAACCTGACTGAAGCCAAGTTGCCTGCAGCCACCAACATCTCTGAAAGTGCTCCTTCTGCAGTCAAACGTCCAAGTTTCAGATCAGTCATGCAACAAAAGTGCTCACTTTGAAAAAAGAAGAATAAATCGCATGCTCCATGCTCCAAACAAAGAGCCACATTAGTAAGCAAAGCAGTGACAGTGATTACTACATTTCAGTTCCTGAGTTTGCACTTTCACCACAATTTAAAATTTGACCTCAGAGAGAAATATCAGCATCACTGGATAAACACTGGATGTCTTGGATCATTGGAAACACTGAATGGGCAGCTTCAAGAAGTGACACAATTAATAAACATTGACTTCATATGGAGATCACTTCCTGCCACTGTCCTAAGTTATGGTAAGTTTAAGTAATGAGATACTAAATAATAACAAAACTATGACTAAATAGTTCGACTACACTTTGATGAAATACACTAACACTGCTTTAATATCGTATTTCTTACCAAATTTATAAAAAATCTGCATTTCATTAGTTGAACATGTTTCAAACTGTCTTGGACCTTGTGTGGACGATGCTGACAAATGTGTTTGGGACGTCTATACGTCATGACATTTACATATAAACGTTAACAGCATCTAATCAAATGTGAGTGGGTTTATTACCAGACTGGGGAAATGTTGTTTACGGCGGTCTGGTCTTATTCCAGTAGCACAGCATGACATTTGGAACCTTCCCACAACACACGTTCTCCAAGGGAGACTATAGTTCCCACACATACACCTGAGTAAAGGACAGTATTGGTAGGAATGGCCGTGTGTCACTCTGGATTTATTAGAAACTTTGTGTAATGGTAGTGACAGTTTAGAACATATTGCTTACTTGCATTGTCACAGCTACAAGTGCTGACATCTCCAAATTTCCTGGACATACAATTCTAGATCCGCCCCTGCTAAAAAGAAGGGACAAGAAAAAGCACTTCAACTGTGTCAGACTTACTACCAGACTAATTGTTGCAAAAAAAACAACAAGTTGACCCATGGAAAAAACATGAGACCAGCAACAAAGGGAAACACTTTCAGTCAGCAGGAACACTGTCTAACACATGGCAGTCGTCGTCAGAAAACCAAAGAAATATGTGTTTCTTTGTGCGTTTCACAGTTTTTTAAGAAGTGGCTGAAAAGCAGATATTCCTGTTGGCAGCGTTTGGAAGAGACCTGTCCCTCCGGATTTCCTCGTGGGACAGTGGAGGCTGTAGATATGGTTACCCCGCAGAAAGCTGAGGGGACTACAGTCCAATTAGACTGAGCTGCTGCTGGCCTTGATAGCTCGCAACAGGAGAGGCAGATGGAACTGATATGTGTGTGTGCGTTTGTGTAAGAGGGGAGGGGGGGGGCAGCATTCAACTAACCTCTCTTCCTGGACATTGCTACAGTTTTTCAACAATGCTAAAAGCATACATCCGTAGAAATCTAATAAAAAACATAAATTGTTCTGGAGGAATGCTGCGGTGCAATGTATGGTGAGCAGGCCACAGGAAGCAAATGAAAACCACCCACTAAACAGCCCAAGTGTGTGTGTGTGTGTGTGTGTGTGTGTGTGTGTGTGTGTGTGTGTGTGTGTGTGTGTGTGTGTGTGTGTGTGGGTGTGTGTGTGTGTGTGGTGTGTGTGTGGTGTGTGTGTGTGTGTGTGTGTGTACACGTATAATGCCAAAGTAAAGAAGCTAAGTTTGTAGTTGAAAGCAAAACACAATTACCATCATTATCATAAACATGTTTAAATCATTTGTACTTTCAAAACGGGTTGAGTATTTTTATTAGTAATGAGGAGAATTGAATGTTGATTTGACACAATGACTGCACGCTTCAAGTTTGAACAGTCATTTCAAACATCAGTGCCAGTGTGAGTAATCAGCAGCTGGTGCTGGTTTTTACGATGACCTCAGTCCGTCAATAATTTCAAATAAATATCAAAATTGCAGTGAAAACTCGACCCAGTAAATAGGAAGTAAAATATGAAATGAAAGACATTGTAAGAAGAAAGACATTGTTATTATTGGGATAATTTTTAAGATCAAATAAAACCTGGATCAAGTGCAACTGCCTGGAATACGGTCAGTATGTGAAATAAATGATATGCATGTGTAGTTTCTGGGTAGATGAGATGTTCAAGCTGACTTTTATTCCCAGTTAGGGGAAATTGTTTTAAAGGCAATTCGCACACACATGAAACTTTTATGAGATAAGTGATAATTTATATTATATGCTGCATTGCGAATATAAGCCACTGTTTGTACACGATATATAAATATAAAACTAGAACACACACAGACATGGTAAAAAGATTGATTTGAACTAGATAGGATGCTGTTAAAAACCCTTATCGTTCCTATATTTGCATAATTCACTACATATATGAGGTTTTAGAACAATGATGTGAGTTGAACAATTTAAAGGGCAATGACAAATACATAAAAGTGTTAATAACTTTTGTTTCAGATGCAGAGGAACAAATATTGTTTCACGATCCTACATTTCCCATAATGCATTCTAACATCATCACAGTTACTTTTTTCCCTGTAGCACTCCAGAGGACACGACTCTACTAAACTGTTTTTCTGGGCTGAAGAGTGATCCTTGTGATGATTGTTGTTTCCTTTTAAAATGTGTTAAAGTGTATATATGAAAATATCTTTCAGCAGTCGGCAATTAAGAATATACAGTATGTACTGCTTCTCAACATCTGAGACTAAAACTCAGCATCAAGTTAAAAGCAAATTCACAGTCTCGAAGGTGCAGGGGGAAAACTTTAGAAGGATGAATTAACTGAAAGGAAATTAGCTCGACGGAGAGGAGCATTACTTCTCCTGTAGGCTCAGTCTGCTCAGCGATTCGTCAGGAGTTTGCGCCACACAGCCCGAACTCAACATCAGTTTCTCAAGCAGGGATGACATTTGGGCTCGATGCGGAGACTCACAAACATCCTGATGGCCTCTCCTGCGAAACGTAGCATCAGTCAGAACTGCATCTAATGGAGGAGATGAGTGAGAAGCCCGAACCTCTTAACTGTTATTTAATCACTTGAGGCAGCAGCGGTAACCATGCGATCCAGCACTTAGACTCCCCTTTGCTGTTTATCTCATCTTAATAATTGAGAAGAAGGTTGATGGATGCGTTTAATAGCTGGAGAGAACAAGACCACTTACACGGCCCATCAATCTCAGCCTTCTAGGGGGTGAAAAAAGACAAGAGACTTCTCCCTATCCCAGGGATTTGGCTGCACCTTTTAGGGAGATTTCCTCTGATGCATTAAGACAAGTGTTTTTAATTTTTTTGGGGGTTTGACACCGAGACACGAAGGACAAAGAGTGAGAATGAGAGGGAGGGAGGAGAAATGGTGGGAAGGGTGGTTCGGGGAATGAGAAAGCGGTGGGGTGAGAAGACGAAGACGGAAAAATGTGGAATCAAGAAGGTGAGCGTTTCTCCAGAGGAGTGGATTTGAAAATAAGCATTGCATTCATGCTGTGTCCTTAATGTGCTACTTTGACCTCGCTGGTATAGTCCCAGGGAAAAGGGAAAATCGGGGACAGACACAAAGGAGACAAGAGCAAAAAGGGTGAAGGAGGAAGAGAGAAGACACATATTTCAATAGTAACCACTAGGGTTACTAATTTCAGTGTTATCGCATGTCCCATCTGAAACAAGCGGTGCAACACTGCAGACGCAAAACAAGAGAGAACACAGAGTCCCGGCACCTGCTGTCTTTTATTTACAGCACAAAGAAAACGCTGTGTATTTTTTAACGGCGCCGCATGAAAGAGGAGATGTTTTTCTTCTGTCATGGTTTAACACTGACGCATGTCCAATCCACCGATTTTCAAGTGTTATGCAATATTTTACAGGAAAATATGGACAACAGGTTCCTCAACTTTGGAATATAATTTTTTTTCAACATGTATTCCAAGTTTGATTGACTTACACAGGTAGAGTGATGCAGATAATAATGCATTTTGAGAAGTGCATGAGAAAACTCAAGTAGAAACACAGCAGCAGCTTGGTGATGCGCGGTGGATGCACTTGGTTCCATTTTGCAGCGTCACGCAAATAAGTGTTTTCAGGTTACACTTGAGCATAAACAAATGTTTTGGTTATTCGCAGTAACATATGTAACTTTAGAAATACAAGATGCTACATTTTCCTCTTAGAAATTAAAAGCTAACATTAAAACACACCTTTTTTTTTCTATTAAGGCCCGTAGGTTGTATTGCCTGCTGTGCTACTTTTACAACATTTACTCGTTTACATCAAACGCGAAGCAAATTTGTCACCATTTGAGATTACATACAAAATCGAAGCCAAGTCACCTGGCCCGAGTGAAATATTTGAACTCAATCAAAAGATTTGCGATGCCCCATCAGCAAATCAGCATTATGATTGAAACCCACTGGAGACAGATCATGGCGCTGACCCGAGCTAGCCAGTCATCAAACTGGCCTCTGGTCAGCCTAGAATAGCACTGGCAGCGGCAGTCGTCCAGACGCAGCTCCTGGAGGAGACGGTGAAATTCCCCGAGCTCTGTGCACCTCCGGCTGATCTTGTGGCCACACACACGACGGCGCTGGCTTCTCAACAGGTACAACACAGCCTTTGTATTCAATTCAGCCAGTCGTCTCCCGCTCCTCTTTTCCAGTGGAAAACCAGTGAATATTTGCAGGTTCTCTTTGCATTTGCATATTTGTTGCTGTGACCTTGCGTCGATTGCGCAAATACCTCAAATAAATTCAATGATCCTGCTTCCAAACTCCTGAGAGTAACATGACGCAAATATTAGCTTCACGTTTGGTTTGAACGCAGCATTAAGAAAAGGATGACGCTTATCTAAAACTAAATTTAACTCAAAACTTTTCTTTCCCATGTTGAAATATATATGAAAATATATTCATTAGGTCTTCACTTGTGATCCTGACATGATGAAGGGATATTTCCAAGCAATTTATCTTCAGAAGAAGAAAAAAAGCAGCATAAATTACTTGTGTCGCAGCCGGTCATCGATCTCCACACTGCTGCACTCAGAGCCCCCCACGCTTTTTTAGCTAAGAAATAATAGTGTGATGATTTAAATGTGACTATTGTAAGTAAGTGGTGAGGTATTGACATAAAACAAGAGTGATCCTAATCTAATTTCCTGCCTGTACATGCTCAGGTCAACGTCATAATGATACCTTTGGTTCTGAAGATTAGTTTAAACCAGGGAGGTTTTGGGACATTGTGAACTAATGTTACTCTTTACACACATGAGGTGGGGGGCCTGGGGAGGGAGGTTATGGGGGTAGCAGGAGGAGAGAAAAGCCAGGACGAACACCTGCTTGCAATTTTACTGAAGAGAGAGGGAAGAAAATTCTTCAATCTGGGCTCGGATGGCTGGCTGGCATAGGAGCACGGCATCGTTTTTCAGATCAATCCGATATTAAGCCTACATAAACGCCAGCTTCTCTGGAGAGCGGGCCAAGCGTTGACATATTTGTCACATGGCCAGAGGCCCTTGTAGGTAAGTCTGCTCTTAAGGAAAGAAATGTGATAAATGTCTTTTACAACTTTCACACTTCTAGAAATCCAGCTCACTGTGTCCTATATATTCCAGGCAAAGCACGGTGTCATGAAATATCAAAAGAAGACAAGTTGTGTGTGCCACAGTTCAGCTGCTGAGGTGTGTGATGAGGGGTTTATAATGGGCGAGGTGGCTTGGCTTGTTTTGGTGGCTGCCCAGAGTGTTTTAATAATCCCACTGGGACATTACATTGAGTCAAATATCTACCAGACATGAAGCCATAGAAGATTCTCGACAGATTCTTTCTCCCCAAACACATCCGAGATGCACCAATCTGTCCCTGTCCAAAACACAGATTAACAAATCATCTGCTTTTAATCTGTAACTACCAGTTTATAATGAATTGAATCATAACGTGTGACTCACTACTTTTGAATAAATGATTCATGTTGAGTTTCACATTATTTATTGAATTGTTTCCTATCACCATTATTCATAATCATCAAGTGCCTGAAATGAACTCTATGAGTAAATGTTTTATATTAATATTATCATTAGTAGTGGTATCCATCAATCTCTTCCTTTGAGGGCTGCAGGGGGGGAGCTGGTGCCAATTCCCGGCTGTAGCAGCCTCATGATCACATACACACCTTTGGTTAAAGTTTCCAGCCAACCTAACCTCAATCTGCATGTCTTTGGACTGTGGGAGGAAGCTGCAGTAGCCAGAGGATCCCAACGTAGACAATTATAGCATTATTATCATTATTACTATTATTACTATTATTAGAGCTCATGGTCTCATGGTGTGAATCACGTAGATGAATTCTGACAATGACAGTTAAGGTTCTGGATCAGTCCAGATCTTTTCGAGATGATTTAGAATGATGTGAATGAATTATAGTTGACACATCCAAAGAAGAGTCACACTGAGTATTTAACTGAAACTGTGAAGGCAGCCCTGACATTCTCACATTCAACTACCATCTTTCCCTTTTAGTAAAAGCTGAAAACCCATTCTTCAATAATTTCCTCAGCTGCCTCCAGTTGTCTGCATGAGTCTGTTTATGTGTGGATTTATTGTCATGCTCCCGGGTGCAGCACTGTACTGTATGTGTGCATGCATCGGCTTTTTAAAAACCTGGTGTGGATTGGAAGATTTGACGCATCCCTTACCGCAGTGATGTGTCCTCTTCAAGAGAGACGATATCAAAGAACAGCCATCTGGTTCTCTCAACTCTTCCTCCCTTGTACTTCTCTGCTCTTCACGTCTCTACGATACAAGTCAAGGATTCTCTTAACAGATTTGTGGAAAGCAATGTTGTTTTGATGTGTGAAGCACCAAAATATGCCATCGCCTCCCAGGCAGAAATATGAATTTCAGAAATGCAATGAACTCCACTATGAGTGTGAGTGTGAGATAGTGAACATAATGTATAAATTTATAGTGGACATTTACAGATCTTTGAGATACTATTATCTTAGAAAATACTAAATGCTCCCAATGTTAAGTTTCACTGAAAAACATGAATGAGTGTGAATATACTGACGTAGGGATTGCACACAATGACGCAGATGCCGACACCTTAGCGTCTTAATCCAAACCTCGTGACCCCACAGCCCTCCTCTTTATCCCACACCACTGGCACACAAACATTTAAATCCACATTTGCATGTGCACAAACACACCAGTATTGCTGTCAGACACAAATACACGCAGAGATATCATCTCCACCTGGAAGCAGATCCTCCATCAGCCACGTGGTGAACTATCTGCAAAGCTTTCACGGTGACTACACTTAGTGTACATTTCTGTGGAGCCGGAGCGTGACCTGCAGCAGGGCCGCTGCCTGCCACAGCTCTGCAGTTTAGCCCAACTCCAACTGATAAGAAGAAGCTTCCAAAACAATGCA
Source organism: Hippoglossus stenolepis (assembly GCF_022539355.2). Classification (NCBI taxonomy): domain Eukaryota; kingdom Metazoa; phylum Chordata; class Actinopteri; order Pleuronectiformes; family Pleuronectidae; genus Hippoglossus; species Hippoglossus stenolepis. The sequence goes on from NC_061490.1 coordinate 8,830,868, forward strand.
TCCAATTGTGTACGCAATGGCCTGAGGGGTGACTGAGGAGCCGCACAGATATGCACAGATCCAGTCTGAAGGAACAATGAAAACAAACTCTTTTTTTTTCCTTTGGTTTATCAAGGCCATCATTTTTGAACAGTTGGTGTCTCTCTGAGTGGAAGCAGTGTTGAGTGAATACCAGCGAAAGGTGTGTTTTATCACACACTTTGCTAGGATGTTATTTAAGAAGTAAAGCATATGTCAGCAATATGTCTCATTTTCTTTAACATCAGGTACATACAGTGTATACATAATTCAGCACCCTGGACAGCGAATAGGTAATTACACAAAAAGTTAATTTATTTATATATATATTATATATATAATACGAGCACATTTGTTGTTGCAACTTTAAAATATGTAATCACACATCCAAGTATTTTAACAGAACTCACAAGATAAAAATACTTCATTGATGATCCTCTGTAAGCTTATCAGTTGATTAAGTGATTGTTCCGGCTGATCAATAATTGTAAAGTCTGTCATGTCGACACAAACAGTGGATTCGCTCTGTGAATAAAAGACACACGTAGTGGAAGGAAAAATCCATAGATTGATGAAGGCAGCAACTTCCCAGATAAAAGAATAACTGCATGTGCGTGAATACTCTTTTTATACATGTCATGAATGTTTTTTCATTTATATTTATTTATAAAACATACATTGAGCCCTTGAATAGTAAATTCTATCATTATCATACAAGTATGTGTTTAGATAGAAACGCACTTGTGTCCATCATTAAATTTGTGTAAATCACAGGGGCAACTGCAAAATTTCATGTTGAGTCTGACATGCTGCACGACGTGAAGCTTCTGCTACAATCTCGCTGAACACGGGTCCCCACACACCTCGTCGCAGACAGAGATCTCTGGAGGCGTTATCAGTGCGACCACTTAACCAACACTTGAGACCATGAAAACTCGGTCTCCTCCATAATTTTCTGTAAACCTCTGCAAGGTGAACCTCCGCTGAAGTTTTCCCTCATGCGACGACAGATACCAGTATACGATCGGAGATGAAAGGGTATTTCTCTCAACACTGAACGGAAACAAACAGGCTGAAGTGCCCGAGCATACCTCCTGCTACCCCCCTCTTTTCTCCGTCCTCTTTCCACTTCTCCCTCTTCTCCTCTCCTCTCCTACATGATCTCTTTCCATCAGTCATGGAGGAGTCCTCCAAATCATCAGTGAAGCATGCATGGGCTCGATGCAGTAATGTTAGCTGTTACTCGAAAGCGGCCCGGAGCTTTGTTTCAATCATCTCAAGTAACCTGGATGCACAAGATTTCCTGAATTAGCTGAGCACCGAGTTCCCATTAAACTCATCTTTTTTTGATCATGTGGCTTTTGAGAAAAATCAATGACTTTTCTTTTTTCAAGGAAAACTGAAGCACTGTGTTTATACAAAACGATGAAATGAAGAACTGCATCATGCATATGCTGGTGCTTCCTTTGGCCTTTATGTGAGATGAGACAGAGGGCAAGAGTTAAGATGCATAGGCACACATACACGTCTATTGGTTCAGTATTTTTACCCATGCAACATAGCAGGATCAAAACATTTTGTTACAAAACATTTCTGGGACTTTCCTGGTATGTGATTGCAGCACACGGTCGCAGAGAGAATCTCCGTTTACCAGAAATCTTGGCCATAAACAGAAGCTGATGCAGAATATATCCCATAACACATTCTCCCATTCTTACTCACTTCAATTACTCATCAAGATGGAGACAAAAACAACTTGATTTCACTTTTCGATCTTTTCCATTTTTTTTATAACCATCTGTAATGGTCAATTTCCTGCAGTCTTTGCCAATGGTAACTCCTCTGCTGGCGTGGAAAAGGTGTTAATGGTTATATCAAACGTCAGCTCTTCTCGTCACCTGTAAGCAAAGACTCAAAATACCCTTTTGGACACCTCAGCCCCAACTTTTGCAGGAGCCCCGCCCAAACAGTAGGATTCACTAGAGTCATAATCCATTGCGAAGCCATGATCCCACACTGGCTTCCCACCAACAGAGTCGTTCACATCTGATAGACTGCACATGGTGGAGGAAAGTGTTTCGCTTGTGTTGCTGTTGATCCGATGTTTGCTGTTGCTGGGTAATGAGGAGCCACACCATTACAATGAGCTTGTTACTGACACGAATGCACTGAATCTGAGTTTTGATTGGAATGGCTTTTTATTTGCCTGTTAATTGCCCCACAAACTCCCAGCTGCAACAGTAAAAGACACTCTATAAGACAAAGTCAACAACAAGTATAGTGCGGGTGCAACAGTGCAATTGACTCGCCCAACAAACTTGTTAAACTTGTGTCAGAGTCAGGAATTGATAAAAGGATAAAAATCATATTTCCTATTACACTGCTGGCCCCACATAAAACACACAAACACACATATACACACAGACACAGATTAATGTTCATGTGTCTGAAAAGTTTGGTTTTAATTAGTTGTTTGATGCTATAAAAACAGGCTGAAACTTCATGATTGACAGCAGAGACTGACTCGTGATTGGTCGGGCAGTCACCAGGTCAAGATGGCAGCACCTGTACCTGAGATATTTTGGCTCCATTTTTGGGCCGTGGGAGGAAGAAGAGAAGCTTCATCCATCTTTATTTACATTCTATGGTTCAAACCTTCTTCTCCTAACAGCCTCTTCTCCTGTCAAACGCTCATTGTTCCCCGTGAAATGAAAGACTTTCTCACAACTTTCACACTGACCTCATTCGGTGACTCACACCTTCTAAAGTCCTGCTGTCACGAGGAACCTGTGTGCGAATGATGGACAGAAGGAAAGGAAAGATGAAAGTGGGACACTCCAGAGAGCTTCTGCTCATCAATGAAGGACTTTAACTTCAAACAGTCACAGTCCAACTAGAGACAGACACAGGAAAACAAAGCAGCACTCACCGACTTTAGATCCTGTCGCTCTCTGATTCATCCAACAGCGGCTGGAAAAAATGTTGCTTTTACATTTTTTAAAGTTTTCTCAGGGCACAAAAGCAGAGTGTCAAACAAAACACTTCCTGTCATACAAACACTGCTTGCACTCCCCACGGCACAGATAGCATTATTAAGCACGCTTTAGTCAAAATCCAGAATGAATGAATGGAGATGTTGTCTGATTTTATTCCAATGCAATTATCCTCTTGGTGAGGAAATTACTGTGTTTCATCACAGAGGAGAAAAACAAATCAGACAGGATTACTTACTCTCAGACAAAACCTCCCTCCAGACAAGAGCATTTAGACGGTCTACTTGTTCACCAAAGTCCCTCTGATTCCTACCATTCCCTGGCCGCTCTGCTTATCTGGAATCATATTTTCCGCTGTGCCGCTTCAATTTCAGCTAATCGCAAAAGCAAACCCACAGCACTGGAAAACAAGCCTTGGAACAGTTTTAGGTTGCACCCAAACACAGAGTTCAGGTGAGCATTTCCAGCGTTATCTCCCTCAGTTTGATTGTCACTTCTCGACAAGGCGAGAATCAGCCAGCATGGAGGATCACGCCTGCTGCTGTGCTGAGCATCAATGTGGAACTGATTCAGGAAGTGGGGAGACATGGTGGTTGGTTGGCTGGCGGCGGTTTCACACTTGTGATAGAGCCTATCGGTCTTATGTCTGCCAACAGTTACCTGAATCAAACCAATAGCCAAACCTAAACTAATGCTGATAATTAAAAAATATATTTTTTTACTAAAAAAGCCTTTCATCTGCACTGAAATAGAAAAGAAATTGAACTTGTTGCCCTCCTCCTGTCTTGTCTCTCAATGTGCATGAGATTTATGAATCACCACTGGCACAAACTCACCTGCGGAGTGGGAAGCTGATTTTCATATATGTGTGAGATAAAGCCACTCAGTGTAGCAGTAAGTCTTTACTTCACACAAACTAAGGGCATTTTCACACCTGAAGGTTCATGTCTTTGATACATTGATTGGTGTGTAGACAGGCATGCATCTAATGTCAATTCGTTTTTTGTATTCACACATTTTTTGAAGTGCATTAAAAAACAGTCTTTCCATTTTAATTGAGAAAATGAATGAACTGGTTCACTTCATTAATTTTGTTGCCACTGTAGTATCATGTAATTACTCAACGTAAATAAACTCGCTTGTTGTTCTTTTACTTGCTGTCTTAACTTCCTGCAAGTGGTCTGAAAGTATCCAAAACCATCCAAAAAGTGTTTTCACACTGTAAACGAACCAAAACCATTTCTCATTTTGATCCAGACTCAGACCACCTCTTTCGATCAGACCAACTTTTGGTCCATTGGCCCTGACCATGGTCCGATGGAACTTTCACATCTATTACTTTGGTTTGGATTAAACTTAAAAGACAGAAGGTCCAGACCAAACTAAGTAGGTGTGAAAGCCCCCTAACACAATTAGCATTGGGTCAGCTGGTGCAACAGACTGCTTATTCTCAACTCGTGTATACTGACGTATATAAACGTCAACACTTTGCCTTGCATTTGGATGGAGTTCACATTTATGGTTTCTTTCCAACATATACATGCATCATGAAGACGGAGCCAACACATATTTGAATGGTTTTAGTGCAAATAAGAAGGGTTTAGTTATTCACATTAACTGAATCCTCTACAGAATATTAATGCACATCTCTTTAGCTGTTTCCCTAACCTGTGTGTGCTTTGCAATACAATCCCTTGGCAACCTACAATATAAACCAAAACTGATTTAGAGACTTTAAATTATTCTATGTTTCACTTCTGAATCCTGCAACAGTCGTAGAAACAGTCCCACCTGATCATGAGATGTCCTGAATCAGGGATTCCCAAGCTCAGCAAGGGGCCATACCACTGATTCCATGCATGCCTTCACTGCAGGACACCTCCTTTTCACATCACACCAGCAACCACACAGTCACTCTCTCCCTTTCCCTCTCTCTCTCTCTCTCCCTAATTCTCTCTCTTTCCATCTCTCTCTCTCTCGCTAATTTAATGTTGTGTTGTTTTTTCTTGCCTTCTAAGAGCTTGTCTAAATGGCTGACGTTGATGAATGCGTGTAAAGGATACGCTGCAGGTAGGATACGGTTACAAGCTAAGCTGGGAGGGAGGGAGGGAGGAAGGGATGAAGGGATAAGAGGGAGGAACAGAGGGAGGGATAGTTTATAGATGGGCCTGGGGGAGTGGTGGGGGTGTGCGGAGGGTCAGGATGTTTGTCTTCCAATGAGCCGTGACTCTGAGAGAAAGAGGAGGGGAGAGTGGGATGGGAGAGGAGAGGAGGGTGAGAAGACATGAAGGGAGCGAGATTAACGGAGAATGCCACAGCATCCTACACTGACAAGGCGAGGGGAGGTGAAAGGTATCAGTTGAGTTTCTGTGTATCTGACTATTATCCATTATGTAATAACTATAGAATTTAATTACAGTTTTCTTACTTGTCAGTACAGAAAAATGTTTCTTTAATCAGCCATGCATGTCTGTGTGTAGTTTTGTGGTCGAGACCAATAGAAAAAGAGATAAAATAACAGCGGGAAATAAAGTGCATCCTTGTTTTGAAGTGTGTGTGCCGTTGCTTGGTGGGATTATGGAGGTTGTTGTTTATTTCTTTTTCTAGCTGGCTCATAAACCTCATGTGCATGTGTGCGTCTGCTAATGTGTGTGAGTGTGCGGTGTGCATGCTTCTCCTAGGGCATGTACAGGGCAAAGGGAGTGTGTCCCTGTAGGTGTGTAAACAAAGCACGGCGTGCTGAAACACACACACGCTGCCCCGCGCTGAGCTGTTTACAAGTCCCGAGAGGAGAGATTCCCTTTGCACCCCGAGGGCAGTCTCATTCCAAGCCAATTAATCCTATACCCACCCACACACACTCACAAGAAACACTCTTTAAAAACACACACAAACACACGCACACACACACACACTTACAGGCTGACTTTAGAAAGGCATTGATCATGTAAACAAATTTACATAAACATAACAGCACATGGAATTCATCATCATCAACTCAGAAATATTGAGAAATAAGAGTTGAAAAAAAGTTAGTGTATTAAGTTAAAGAAAAACTTGACAAAAATCTGTCATGTGCAAATAGAGTGAAACATCATATTGTAGAATGTCACTCAGTAGAGCACATACGTCCACCAAGGCCCAACAGTGAAACCACGTTTAAACTCACTAGATCCAGATTTTCTTTATTTGGATCTGCAGCACATTGTACACACTCATTTCATCAAGATATATGAATTAATCTCTGCGAAATCATGGACATTCTTAAAAAATGCAGACATCCCGCAATTTTAAGGAAAGTGAAAAAGAAACATCCTGGATCCACCACTAATCTGGATCTGCACTGAAATATGAATGGTTCTTTCTTGGGTCATGCCCCGCCCCTCCACAAAATTTTATAGAATGCGGTTGAGATAGTTTTGCTTAATCCTGCTGACTAAAACACAAATGTAGATGAAAACATAACCTCCTTGGCAGAGGTGATAATGAAAGGCATTATTATGCTGCATCATATTTTTGATTCAGCAGTCACATTAAATGCATTAAAATGCATTAAAATGCATCAGCTCTGCTACGGACACAATCTGGAGTTTTAGAGTTACTGAATCAAACAATGACATAGATACTGACATAAATTGATCAAATTTCAGTATCTCTAAAAAGTATCCTTGCGAAAGATTAGAAGTAATGAAAGTTCATGGGCTGCTCGGCAAGAACAGACCAGCAAATAGAGGAATAGACATTTAATGTGCAGTCTTCAATTCCCCACACTAACCCCTGACCCTGTGTTACTGTTCTCACCAGTGCTGCCACCCTGCCACTCAGGAGCAGTGATGGTCTCCAGAGGGGAAGACATCGCCTGCACAGCCCCTCTCACCTTGCACATCTCAGTCAAAATATTTTGGTGCCATAAAGATAATGTTGAGCATAACCCCATTTGTACTCTGGCAGTTCTCGTTTGACTCCCCAGAGGTTATATATGTCATGTAATACTTTTTATTATGAGCTGCACCATCCAGACTGCAGGATTAACCCAACCACAGCTTGTCTCTGTGCACAGTTTTTTTCGCCTGAGGTAAAGTAATGCACAGTTTGATGATTATCACACATCATTGCTAATGTATTTACCATTACACAAATGACTATGACTATGATTTAGTATGACAACACAGTCATAAATCTTGGGAGGTGCTATTTCCACCAACTGCTCTTAAATTTATCTGGTTTCAACTTGAAACATTTGTTTGGAGGCAACAGTGATTAAAGTACAACAGATGAGGTGTATGAGGTGAATCTAGGAGCCTGTAACAAGAATATTGAAATGAGCTTCAAAATCCTGCAAAGTCCCAGTTCTTCACATAAGATCACATTAAATCTGTGAATTCTGATTTGTCCATCCATCCCATTCTTGTAAACACCATATCTCAAGGATGCTTTGGGAAGATTTTTTAAAATTTGGTACAAATTCATTACATCTGGCGCAAACATTCACTTGGACACGAGAATGAAATAGAATTTGGAGGTCAAAGGTCAACATCAATGTGAGCTGTGAAGAAGATATCTCCCAAACACCATGAGGGAATTTCTTACAAATGCTCACTTGGACTCAAAGATGAACTGATTAGATTTAGGTGGTTAAAGGTTGAAAAGTCAAGGTCAAGGTGACCACCTGTTCTTGTGAATGTGATATATCAGTAACATCCAAAGGGAATTTTATTACATCTAGCACAAACATTCACATGGATTCAAGTATGAAATGATTCAAGGTCACTGTGACCTTGATAAACCCTTTTTTGCCTTGTGAACGTCTTATCTTTACAACACCTCAAGAGGATCCTTTCAAATTTGCCTCATATGTTCACTTGGACACATGAATTAACTGATTCGCTTTTGGGTGGTCAAAGGTCACGGTGGTCACATGTCTTTGGCCACCTGAACATGCTATTTCATGTCTGCATTTAGGAAACGTTTTTGACGAAACAAAACATGTTGACCAGTTGTCACTTGGACTCAAAGATGAACTGATTAGATTTCTCTGGTCAAAAGTCAAAGGTCATGGTGAGTCTAAAACTTTTTTAAAAATGTATGTTGACTGAAACTACACTGGCCTGCAGAGGCCTACAACCACAGGGCGGTATTTCTAGTTTAATGACAAAAAACTTGTTAACAAGTGTTGTTAAAAACAAAAAAAGTTCAATACACTGATGGAGATTATTCATTTGGCATCTTGGAAGGGCTCTAATACTGTTGATACACAAGAACCATTTAACGTGTGTTTGTGTGTGCACGTATGTATGTGTCTTCACTATAGCAGTGTCGAGTGTGTTTACTCAGTTGCTGATGAAAACACTACAGGGATGTGTTGCTACCACTCCAGACATATTTATGTGTATTCCTCCAAGGGTATTTACGCTCTACAAGTGGGTTCCCCTGCACACACATAGACACGTCTGCATCGCCGTAAGGTGCTGGGGGATCAAATTGATGGGCTAATATTCCTGTTAGGAGTGGTTATGATACAGCTGCAACTGACAGGACAGATGACGAATAGACACACGAATAGAAACAGGATGCAGGGACCAGCATTATGAAGACTCTGGGAAAAGCGTAAAGCTCGACCTAAACCTGCCAGTCTCAGCCGCGCTGCTCTGCTTTGCGGTGGGTTCAGCAAGGCTATGTTTTTCCGTTCTCATGCAACACCTCTCCACACACCCATAAATCTGCACTACTTAACTACCAGCAATAAAAAACAACATCTCTGATTAAATAGCTGGAAGACAACTCCATATACTGCAGACAGAGAGAGAGTATCTGTCTTTATGGCGAGTTGACTCTCAGATTTGTATCCAGTGGGGTTGGGCTTTGTGGAATCTGGTCCACAGTTGAATACTTTCAGATACGTCTGCTCTGTAATAGCAACTCAAGTCAGTTGCTGTGTGACTTGCGCTGTTGTCATCACACAAGTTGGCACATACGTTGTGGGTGTTTGATTTATTCACACACACACACACACATGTCGTTTTATCTTTCCTGTAACCTCTCCGTCTCTTCTCGCATTCCTCTTCTCTTTCTCAGCTTTCTATTCCATCTCCGTCGCTTCCTCTCTCTCCCTCTGCTTGTGTGTTTGATTAAATATTGCTAAGTTGTGGTCATGGGATTCAAAATGATTCACAATTTGTGGAGAAATATAAACAGCATGGACATTAACCCAGGGAAAATATTTTTTACGACATATAAATATTCCAAATGGTTTATTGTTTTTTAAAAATTCCGACTGTCCAATGAGCGAATATTTCACAACTAAAATAACATATTACATCCTGCATTTTCAGAGTATTCCACATTTTCCCAGCAGCCAGTATGGTTCGCTTTGCACCAAATGGTGGCTCTTTATGATGTGCAGCAGACAATTCCACACATATTGCGTGAAAGCTGTCGTGAAGCCACAGTGAAGACGAATGATCACATGGATCATAAATTCTTCTGAGTGCAGAGCACAGATGGAGGAAATGTTTCTATCTCCCAGAACCAAAAATACACAACACGCATCAGCAGGGAAATGAGTCTGAGGCTCATCTTGTAAAAAATTGTTATAGCCTAATAACTTTGATTTAACACCTTATAACAAACACATGGATCAACAAATGCGTCTCAGCCACAGCTGCTGGAAGCGATTTGTTCAGCAATTTGCTTTTGTTAAATTATACTAAATGCCATTGACTACAATTCTGTTTTCAACACATTAGGACTAGATGCAATATGTGAGTGAATGTGTGTGTTTGCTTTAAGGTCAGATGTGTTGTTGTAGAAAATTCAGACTTACACTTCAACATGCCTCTGGAGCAGAAACATAAAACAAACACCATTTTAAAACCTGACTCTGGCTTTTATTGTAAAGCCTTGTCTTTGCCCTAATGTTGATTGATATTTTAAAAAGAAAATCACCAACAATATTATAATATATTCCTATACAAGAAGTTTGTTTTGTGTGTAAAGTGAAGTCGCTTTAATCTCTCTGACACTGAAGAATGTGTTGTGGACCACGTCTACTGCTCTGCAAAAGAACATTGTCAACCATCTGTCAATAGTTAATCTGTTTGTGTGAATTTAACTGAGGATGTATGTTTTGTTTTATTACATATGGCATATAATATTATATATCTGTGCATTGTAATACTTATATGATGATAGGTTTATGTTATGCTGAGGCTTGTCCATATGTCTGTAACTACATTAATATATATATATATATATATGGTTCAGATGATTCAGTGAAAAGTTCCACATTGGAATGATAATGACTCATTGATTATGAAGATCGTGTGTTTTATATCCCAGATATAAAGATATAGATGAAAAGGCAAGAAATGCTATAAAATATTGATCACATGGTTTCCATTACCAAATGGACTGCATTTTATATTAGGTATTTCTCTCTCAGATATATATGCATGTATGTGTGTGTGTGTGTGTGTGTGTGTGTGTGTGTGTGTGTGCGTGCGTGCGTGCGTGCGTGTGTGCGTGTGGGTGTGTGTGACCAAAAATGACCAAATCCCCAGCCATGGGTGCCTTACCACTTTGCCTTTTCGGTTAGATTTCCCAAGTTATAAAACAGTATGCGTGTGGTTAGGCGGACGCATGTTTATAACACGCGCACAGCACAGTGTACTAAATGTAGGGTAAGTGGTATTTCCTGGTTTTGAACCATCGGAGCCAACTAATTTCAGTCGTGATCAAGGATGGGAATATCGACTGCCAAACAAATCATCCAAGTACAACAAACCTGCTCATATCGCTCGCATCCAACCACGGTCCCTCAGCGCCCTCAAATCTGTGCTGCATTAGCCCTTCCCAACAGCCAATCCTTCGTCGCATGTCTACGTCCAGAGAAGTTCGCCCTTTGACCTACATGAGAGTTCTTCTCAGGACAGGGCCTGTAATTTGAAAAAAATGTCCACTGATTGAAAGCACGGCGAATGCCAAGGATTCATAAACAATCAACTCATGGTCCAATCAAAGTAAGTTCAGGCTCATCCTGTGTGTCAGGTTCATTAAAACACATTAGGACTCTTGTCATTTGGGGACTGTGCAGAAACAATCTCGGGCACTGTCCCAAAGTTGAAGACACCCATTCAAAACAACGTGATCATAGCCCAGGACATTTGAACCCCCTGTGATGATTGTAATAGCAATCAGTAAGCTAATGATTCACCGTCGGGGGAGAATATACTGTTTTCATCTAAAAGTCCAACAAAATAAAACGCCTCTCTCTCTGTGCCATTTGGACCTCATAGCGTGTCTCTGCTCTGTCCTCTGTCGTGTCAGTGCAGCAATAAAAACAGTGGAAACTACGAGAAGATGAGCTTATTTTCTGGGTAGTAAAGTTCATCTCACATGACGACAGAGTCCAACTGGTTAGAACTGGTTAAGAAGGACACAGGTAGAATGGCTAAGTACCAGTTCATCCACAAGACTGTAGATCAGGGATTCTAAATCGTTTTCTCCATCACAGAGAAGAGCTTTCAAAGAGATTTTAAAATGCAGTATTTTCGTTCCTGCCCTCCTTCAAATATACACACTGAGGATACTGGGGTAGCAAATGTTGCAAATTAGTCCACAGCAAGCCTGCAATATATAAAGTAGAGTACTAGGGCCACTCGAAGGGGAAAAACTCCTTTATTTCGAGAATAAATTTGTAATATTACGGAAAAAAATATGCACATTTATGAGAGGGTCATTAAAATATGACAATGAAGTTGTAATGTTCAGCTATGTGTCATTTTAGCAGGGGAATATCAAAAGATCAGCATCTTGACTTCATTAAAATGAGTAAACTTCAATAAAAGTTTTCCTAAATGAAGAGATATTTAATGTTTTTGTTCATCAGCCCCAGATCATCATCGGACTTGACAAGATTGTGCAACAAACTGAATTGAAAGAACCACACAGACTTAAAGATAAAGTTGTGTCTTTTGTGATAAAAGAAATGTTTGGTAGTGGTCAACTGCAAGACTTTAGTTTTGTGAGATTGGTTTAGTGTTTTGGATCCAGAAGGAGAGAAACTGTTCTGCTTGTGTCTTACTTATTTATTAAAAAAAATTATTTTCTTTATTCTCGTATTATGACTTTTTTCACTTGATGTGCAGAAATCTTTTGCCAGTGAATGGGTTGTAATGTGGACAAAATGGTGCTCTTGGCTGCACTTTGCATCATGCACCTAGTTTTACGAAATAACCACCTGATGTCACAAACGCACTCGCACAATTAGCCAACTGTTGCTTTTATATGGAGGCCATTATCACTGGCTATAAACAGCCGCTGTGGTCGGTCGCCCCTCTCCTCTGGTCGGATGCAGGATCAGTCATATTTTACTGGCCTCATGTGCTTCACATACGTTGAGCATGTGTGCTGTCCAGCTACTCTTAGCCAATCAATGTGGGGGGAACATTGTGTGTTTCACATTGACTAAAGAGATGAAGCTATAATGTCTTGTGCAGATGCTACATATTAGAAACGTAATTAAAGTATGCGAAAAATCAGAGACAACAAGTTTTGACTTAACCATAAAAGTTGTGGTTCATATTGCTGATGTTGCTCTCTCCTTTTGGCTAAAAACAATTTTCCAGTTTGTCATTTTATTACAATTTTTTTTATTTTTATGTTCTTGCTCATACAAATGTTTTCATTTAACAACACAGTAGATAACACAACAGAGACTGTTCACATTCATGTGCCAATAAAATCTAAGCATTTCAAATATTATAGATTTTACAGCATATCATAACATCCTGCATCGCTGGAAGTGAAACATGTCATGGTATGGCAACACTTGTTTGTTGGTTGTAAATTCACTTGGAAACTTCCCGCTGCTGGACTTATAAAACTTGCTTGAGTTGCTCCATGATCGCAACACTTAGAGACTTGGCATAAGTACATTCAGTGCTTCCTTCCTCATGCTCATATTTTAACCTCCCAGTTGTTTTTATTATTCCATCTCACTTCATTTTATTTTCTGCAGCCGCTGCAGATCATTTGGATTTACATTGTGTGCAGCACACATTTACTGTCCCTGCTGAACACTCCAACCCCGGTCATTAGCAGGAATGAGCTTTGGCTTTAATTACGAAAACACCCGCTCTTGAATCCCGCTGTTTTATGGTTTGTGGGTATTTTTATATGACTGGTTTTCAAACATGAAATGGATTGCTCGTGTGAGATTAATCAACACTTGTTAATTTTTAGAGCCTCCGGCCTTTTGGAGGGGGGAGTCGTTCTCTCTTCCTGGTTACTACAACAATATGAGACCAACATTAAACAGAGCTGCGACAGATAATTGATGTTAGTTTTATCATAAACATCACGGCCTTCTCCTGTTTAGGTTTCAGATTTTTGCAAATGTATATTGTAATCTTCAATATCTGTTATATAATTTCCCAAATCGGATACGACAAGATGAAAAGCAGTCATAAATCTGTTTATTCATTCAACATAGTGAACAGAACACTGGATGCTGTTTCTTTTAGCCACGTCGTTGCTGTGCTCTAGGAATGGCAGTGTTGGTTACAACAGTTGGATGAATTGACACAAAGGTTTGTACTGACATTCATGGTTCGTACTGACATTCATGGTTCGTACTGACATTCATGGTTCCCAGAAGATGAATCCCATGACTTTTTCTCTAACATCGACATAAAGTTGATATTTTCTTTCTGTTTCGTGAAATATCCTGACTGCACATTCATGTTCCTCTCTGGATAATCTGTGATCACTTTGATGAACGCCACACCTTTCCCCTGACGCCATTATCAGGTCAACTTTAATTTGTCCAATAAGTGCAAACAAGTGCAAAACTGTTAGCATTCACATCAGCATCAGCTGTAATTGGTATTTAGTGCTAATAACCAATGTTATGATGCTAACTCAATAACTACGATTTTAGTAATCATTGTACCTGCAAAAAGTTCAACCTTACGGAGCTGCTAGCGTGGTACTAGTCTGTAAGGAGCCTACACCCAGCGCAGAGTGCAAATGCTTCTGCTAGTTTCACACTGACATTGTTGTCATTTTCCCATCCAGCAGCTGTGTTATTTAAACAGCAAATGAACTTGTCCCCATCAACCTCTTACGGTCGTGTTGCTCTTAAAATGAGGTGTGGTCGTGTGGATCATTAGTGTGGTGGAAATAAGCGATTGCGCATTTGACCAATAAAAGTCAATGCTGTATTTTTGAGGGCAAATAATCAAGGTGGTTATATGGACCTACATACTTGGGTGAACAAACATTGTACACTCGGCTTGTTACACACACAGATGTTTTGCTCAAGCACTTTTATTTTGGGCATGTGCAGATCGGTTTCCTCTGGAAGGAAGTTCCCTCTAAGTACCTGGCAATGCTGCCCTTATAATAGCGATCCACCATGACTCAAGTGCACCTGGCTTTCAGAGGAAATGGTAGATGGCACTCCGATATTATTTTTGCATGTTTTGCCCAAAACCCACTCATGATTAATAAAGGGACTAAGTATGACCTTGTTGACCATGCACCTGGCTCGGCAACTTTATGTTCCAGCATTAAACTAGCAAAAGTGGATGTGGACACGCTCTAAATGTGCTCCATGTGCTTTTGACCATGCACTTAGATCGTTAAAACAGAGTCTGTGGTCTTGTTCAAAAGTCTGAGTTTTGTTTGTATTAATTGGTAGCTGTCTGTTTAAGTGTTCTTGGCTCAATATAGCTGCTTTCAAACATGCACTGGACTCTGCAGTTCCTCCGTAGTTTCTCCGCCAGGCCACCTAGTAATGTCCGTAGAAATCCAGGAGAGGTCAATGTGAGAACACAGCACGAGCAAGTGGGGGGGTTGATGATGCCATACATGTAGAATACGGCAATAAAGAGGTCAAGAGAGTTTGTGGTGATAAGAGCTGACGACGGTGTCATCAAGTGTTCTACGCAGCGGAGTTAATACGTCATTTCCTGCCTGCTGCACCTGGCTGCTCCACCTCTCGCCTGAATAACGCGGAGGATTTGCTACTGTTGTGAATGCGTCTGTGCAGAGAACCTCCTGCTGTGTTGTGCATGTGTGAAAGGCAAACTGAGGGTAAACTCCGGATTTTACCTGGAGGTCATGTCTGAAAACGGCTTATAAAACACGTAGTTTCTGGGTATCCAATTTTAGGCCAACAATTTTCATTCATTCTGTAAATTTTCTTCCTTCGCATGGAGATCCTTAAATCACCTCAAAACATTCGGGAAATAGAAAACTCACAGGATTTAATTGTCAGACGTGTTCCAAGGGCTCCAGTGTGATATAATGTGGTGCGTTTGAGAAAGGCGAGGCATCGCTCCAATGTCTTTATGTTTGGAACATCTGAGAAGCTCTTTGTTGACTGTTAAAACCACACTGTCTCCAAAGTTCCTGAAATCAATAACCCCACATTAGCCACTGGTCTCTCCAGCAGAGCAGATGTGGCCAACAATGGACTCCGCTGGAAGAGGGGAAAGAGTCCTAATTTTTTCACTGGACGGAAAAACGTCTGCATTAATTTGCTTCATCAAAAGACAAATTCTCTGTTCAGTGTGGTTCGCCGGGGTTGTTCTGCCTGGGTGAGAAGCGAAGGACTGAATTGTACTTTCACACATGTTTTAATTCAGAGTCTTTCCATTAGGACCCCTTAGAGTGAGAGGAAATTGTTCACTAGAAAAATAAAGCTCAGGCCATCTGCCTTCTTTCAACTTTCTATAGTGAGTAATCTTGAAGTTTCTCGAGGACTGTTCCCGGACCATGTGTGTTCTGCAGAAAGTCAACAAAAATGATTAACGGTATTTGCATGATAAACTAAATTCTTCCTGAGGGATGCACCTTTGCAAACTTTCCTGATGATTACAGTGTTCTGCCTCTCGAACACACACCCCACACCTAACCTCACACAGGCTCTCTTTGAGTGGGGGGATGCCCGACACGGTTCCCTGCAGCTCTGAATGATCACAGGACAAAAGTCGAGGGCAAAACGGGCCGCCTGCAATAAAGAAAGGGCAGAGAGGGTTTTATCAGGGAGAAAAAGAAAAGACTCCCCATGCAGATTAATAAAATAACCCTGAGGTCCTTCTATACACACCCTGATCTGCACTCCCTCCACACACACACACACACACACACACACACACACACACACACACACACACAGGGAATACCTGGGGTAGGCCTCACCTGTTGCCCGGCAACAACTGATGGCACAAAAAGATGGTTTTGCCCCAATGATTAAAATTTCCTGGGTAGCAGTGTTTGATCCCCAGTATGCCGCCATTGTCTCTCCACGGCTTCATAAGAAAATAGCGAGAGAGGGGGAAAGAATATAAAAACTTTCTCACTCTTGTCAAGAGGTGGCTGGCTTTGCTCACGGACTTTTCCTCTAATCTAAAATCAGGGCTCTCTTTTCCTTTCCCCCTCCTGTCATACCAGGCACTCTGACAATTCACTGGGCAGTCACGTTTTTCAAAGAGAAACTAAAAGAGGCGGAAATACATCAATTGAGGTCAGAGCAAGGGTCAGACGCAGAAAGTGGTGGCCTTTCTTAACAGTCCTGCGCTCAGTTTATTTAAAGTGTTGCTGTCGAGGGGGAGAGGGAAGTGGAGACGCCACTTCGGAAGGAATGTGTAGTTAATGCCACGCTCATGGCCAAATTAGTCAGGCCTGTTTAGGGGATTCCTCCTGGGGTCACTTCCATGGTAAAAGACACGTATACCCGAGCACATTCACATGCACTTGAAGCACGCACAACATTCAGATTAACATTAGGCTGTGCTAACGTGTATGAGAAGAGTCTGACGCCCAGGTAGGTTAAAGGGGAATTCTTGTATTTTTTTAACCTGCTGGTGCTATATTTAGAAATATGGGTGTTTAAATTAATGGTACTTTTGGAATCAGTATAGTAGATCGCCTCCGCAACATGGTGGCTGTGGCTACAATGTGATTTTATGGGGCAACAGCGACAGTCCATGAAATGTCAACTAACAGTTCTTTTGTTCACCAATAAAAGGCTCAGTCTGTTTATGGGTCTTTGCTAAGAGCTATCCTCATTAGGACTTTGCATCAACTTCCATCCATTGAGGACAGGCTAAACAAAACCTATAACCTCAACCATGACCAATAACCTTAACTATCTTACCTCCTAACCTTAACTGGCACCTCAGAAATGATGTTTTGCCTCATTAGGTCCGGGCTTTGGTCCCCATGAGGTCTACTGGTCTGCACAAGGTCAGTGTTTGAAATGGAAAAGGCCCCTAAACAAGTCACAAAAACGAGCACACACACACACACACACACACACGAACACACACACACGTATTACAGTTCTATTTTGACCTTGGCTATACAAACTTCTGACCTGATTTCCCTCTGTGTGTACAGCTGACGGCTCTTGCTCAGAGTGATTATTTGTCCTTGACTACCTTCTCAATCCCTCTTGCTATGAAATGATCCCCCCAATCACCGCGGCACACTCACACATACACAAACGCAGCCACACACATTTAAGACAACTTTGCCCTACCTTCCGACACACGCACCTGTCTTGGCCTTGTTTATGTCAGTCTAATCCCCCCTGTCTGGGAGGATAATAGAATTTCAAGAATCAATAATTATTTATCAGAACTTTTACGCCATATATTTATGTATGTGTCCGTGTCTATTTTCCTAACTCTGCCGCCCCATGTCACGATTTCTCTCTGCTCGCTTCATGCTGAGGGAATGCACAGGATTGCCACCGGGATATTTGCAGCTTTAATAGATGCAATGTCAGAAAAACTTCATATAAGGCCACGGACTGAGCCACTATGTTTTCACAGACCCCGGTGAGGCATGTGCTATCAATTGCTGTCCACATGGAGCCCGGCCTAATTCATAAGCTGATGACAGGACAGTGGATCAACATTGTCACTGTCATTGGGGAATTTTATGAGTCATGGGCTGCGGAATGAATATTTGGACTTCATAGGCATGAGCCTTGTGGCATAGTGGTATGTTTGCTACTCTGATGCAGCGGAGGATTATGAGCATGATTTTTATGATGAGGTCGAGGTAAATGGATTTGTTCAATGTCATGTCAGTATAAAGCTGGGCATCTACTGAACGATATTCCTGGCCTATGCAGGGGAATGATAAGTGTGATTGGCTTCTGATTAACTTTGAATTGCAGTCTCTCCTACTCTGAGAGTCCCATTAAGGCTGCTCTAATCAACATTTTCAGCAATGAAGGAAATGACCATGTGTGTTGCTTGTAGCGACAAACATTTAGAGGTTCAGTATCTTACCCAAGGACACTTCCAAATGCGAGCTGGGGATCGAACCACCGACCTTGTGGTTAGTGGACGACCCTCTCTTTCTCCTGATCCACAGCGACCTTTATAAAACAACTCTATTATTTTAGCCCCTTTATCTTTAAATGTTTTGGTTTACTATACCACTCTCATCAGCATCATTTATGCACAGCAGCTAAAACACTGTGATCACAAGTGGTCAAGGTTAGGAAAAGGTCCTGGTTTCACACACAACATGTTTATTTCATTTAACTAAAACTACGATCTCTCTGTAACCTGTATCAAAGTGCTTTTGTTCCCTAAACCCTAAGCTAATGACCTACATACTGAAAAGGGCAAGTTTTAAAGTGAAAAGAGTCATCCTTTAAATCCCAAAAGGAGCTCCCTTTGGTTATTATTATTGTTTAAAGACACACTCGTACCTTGTGCCATAATCACACTAACCATCAGACATACCGGGACAAATCCCATGGGCCACCAAATTAGTCGGACCAAGTTTTTACCAGACTTCTTGGTTTCTTTGCCAACCCTCTTTATGTGCCTATCATTTGCCGTGTGTGGGAGAGTGTTCATGCATGTATGCTCCAGGACTGGAATTGCTGGCCACTCCCAACAAAGTTTCAGCCCTTACCTCACATTGAACTACTGCGAAAGTTTGGATAAATCTAACCTGAGCAACAGGCAGCTGTATACATGTTGCCAAACGTCCATGCACAGAGCAATAATCGTTTCCACACAGGTTTAGCTTTAAATCCGTTTATATATATCTAGTAGCTTGTTTTTCTTTGGTTATATGCAGCAGGAGACAATGACGAGCCACGAGAGGTCGAGGAACGTGACAAGGCCGGAGAACAGCTCGGCTGCAACACAAGGTTATAATCCACTCACAGTTACTACTTCTTCATCTTCTCATGTTGGAATGAGGGCAAACTGGACGCGACAATGACTCACTACTGTTGAGGTACAAAATGGAATTATGAGAGGGGAAAGGCCAGGGTCAGCTGGTTAGCATGCTTACTTCATCAGATATTTCTCCAACACAATATATTGACTGTTAATTTACACATTTTGTCAATAATCTTCTTTCTGAATGTTTTAAACTAAAATACTTAAAGATGCCATTTTTTATTGCTGCATCGTGAAGATGTGTACATGCCTATTTTTGGGTATTTTTGGAAGATTTTAAATGAAGTGTAAGTGTGTAACATACATTTTGTTTATGGAACCACTTGTTAAAAGATTGAATAAACTAGTGTTTGTAGTTCTGGAAAAAAGTAATCAGTGGGGAAGAATGTACAATGTCTGCAAAGGAGTAAAAACTGAATTCGGTCATACAGGTTTCCATTGTTTTCTTGTATCTTTGCTAAGGAAGCCATGAGGTGAATTTAAAATCTTTAGCCAATGTTAAAATACTCTACTCTGGAATGTGTCCAAAACACAGAACAAAAAACATAAAGAATTTATTTTGGAAGACCAAGTTATTTGTGTTAACTTTAATTTCTGCCAAACTTGTCATAAAATAATGATGGCACACACTTTTTATGGCCCCTGAGAATAAGGCCTGAATGAGATTAAGGCTAAAATCAGACTTGTGGTATTAGGGGGGAAAAAAAACATAAAGTGTGCATCCACCCTTGGTCGGGAGGGTTTATGCACCTGCCTGACTTCATTTACAGGTGTCGACTGAATCTCTCACTGGACGGTCACAGGGACTGACCAAGTGACCTTAACCTTCCGCACCCCAGTGCCACACGCACACACACACACACACACACACGCTGGGACAGACTGGGACACAAAGACCAGCATTATTCTTCTACATCCCTTACACCAAACCGCTGGGAGAGGGAGGGAGAAATTTGGTAATTTTTCATCAAAACTATTTTGCAGTTTCTCCTTTTGTATAGCAACAGCATTAATTTAACACTTATTAGCTTTTTTGAGGTATAATAGAGGCATTTCAGCTCTGTTCACTTCTATATCCATTTAAATCAGAGGCCCATACAGAATGCGTCACTAAACATCCTGGGTAAAGTTTGGATTCATCGGTCAGCCTGGATGAAGGTGAAAGGGTTTAAAACACTGCATCAGTCTATGTTATGTCACTGACTGGGTCCTGAGTTAGTACAGGACAAACAGGGAAGTGTTGCCATGAGGAAAGAACCCACACTGTGTGTGCGTTGCTTTCGCCAGCACCGTGACTGATGTTACAGACCAGAAGCCATAGAGAGGAGAAGCACAGGGCTCGTGCATACTCTCCCCCCTAAACATCAACACAGCAGTTAAACAAATGAGGCCTCGACTTTGCTTTACACCGCTCTGCTCTGATCTCCAGGGGCCGCAGTTCACGAAACCTGGGGTAAGTCTCTACGTTTGAGAGTATTTACCACCAGAGTCCTAAACCTGCAGGTGGTACAATGACTGATGGTGGATAATGTTTTATAATCAGCGTGATTTAAATGCTTAATGATTCCTTGTACAATATTTTAAAGGTTGTTTTTAATTTGTAATGGCTATATGTTGCCCTTGATCTGTCCTCTATACATAAATTAAATCACACGTGAAGTCCACAGGAAAAGGTTCTTTATATTTACTATAACTTGCTGATGCCCATAACTCTCTGTCATGACAATGTGCCTCACGCTTTCATGGAACTAACTCCCTCTAGAGGTAATAAGATGAGATGCTGATGCTTCAGCCGATGCCAATGTGGACTTGTTCTCTCTCCACACCAAATCATCCCCTTCAGTAGGGAATACGTTTTTGCAGAATCAAAATCTTTGCATTATGAATGATGATGATTGAATGATCAGACACCCCTTCACCTCTTACCTCATCTAACTTATAAAATATCACACGATTACTGAACGTCTGTAAAGCTTTAGGTGTATTTTTGCAGATGAAGCTCAGATGTAATAATGAAAAATATATATGCAGGCAACTAGCTTGACTGAAAAGAAAAACGTTTTCTTGATATACATTTGGAGAGAAAACTCATAGTACAATAGACTCACAATGTATTAAATATAGGTGTGTGTGAATTTCTGTATGGATGAAAAAAAAGGCTGAATGTGCAGGTCTCACTCAACCATTGAAAAAAATGAGTCAGAGGAGAAACCATCTAATGGGACACTTTGGTTATCATGGGGCTTATATGTGAAAAAAAAAGACTTGTATCTATTCTACCAGTAATGTCAACATTGGGGGAATCAGTAGTTCCTACATTCTAATCCGATTTATGATGCGCATGTAAAGTTACATGGAAGCCCGAATCCAGAATCAGAGAAGAAAGAATACAACACACAATGAAAGCCCCACTGAAATCTCTCTCTCTCTCTCTCTCTCTGACGAGGGGGGCTTGCCCTCAAAATAAACTTTAGAGCTCATAGAAGAGAGAGAGAGAGAGAGAGAGAGAGAGAGAGAGAGAGAGAGAGAGAGAGAGAGCGCGCAGAGGGGTGAAGTCATCAGCGGCGCTCAAACTGCGGAGGTCTAGTTTGCCTGCGAGCCAGACAGGAGGTGTGTGACTGACAGCTCAAAGAACTACGAAACACTTAAATAAGAAATTGATTTTTCTTTTCTGTGTTGGTTCCGTGGTGGCTTTTCCTCTTCTTATTCTTCAATTTTGCTCCGGCTGATGCTGAGATGAAGCAGATTGCCTCAGCGCGCCTTGCGCATTAAGGTGTCCACGCACCGTCCCGGCGCACGGCGCATCCACAGAGAGCCACGGAGAGAGGAGGATCAATTCGGAGTTCTACAAATGGATGTATATCTCAAACTTGTTGAGAGTCCAGTCAGTTGTAATCATTAATTCTTTTTCAATTTTCTTCTGACAATTTTCTGATGTTTTTTTGTGATCTCCTCCTGCGCGCAACGGGTGAGAATCGAGCTTTCTGATGCGCATGCTGTTTTCTGGAGGGGATGCTCTTTATCACAGCACGGATAACGGATCTCTGACTCGGTCTGGCTCTCTTGGCACATATGAAGACTCCCTCCAAGATGATCCAGAGTCAGCGGCCCAGGCATCATTGGGCCACTATATACCATCACATGTCACCACATAGCTGGGGGTCGTGCTCTGTCTAGGAAATATCAAGCCTGCCTCGGGAATCTTATCCAATAAAGTGTTTTGGTGAACATTGACATTGGCTTTACGAGTCTCACCTCTGGGCTACTATGCAATTACAACTGATCTCCTTTGTTTTGATCATCTTGCACTGCATGGATTACACTGGTTGTCAGCAGCACAGCAGCTCCAGGCACCGGCAACACAAGCGTGAGTACTATGGGATAAAGTCAGGCTGCAGGTGTTTGCTGTCTTTATCTTCATTTTCCCTTCTTTAAACGTTTTCGTTCATTGTATTCGTATCGGTTATAATTTGGACAAAACTAATTATCTAATATTCAGTGTGTTCTAAACTTCTAAATTATAACGAGAGGCGCATCCTTTGGCGGAGTCTCCAAATAACTGCACAGGCGCGACTGGGGACACCGCTCATCAATGTTCCATAAAACTAAAGAAATTGCAGCTGATGTTACATTTTTTTCTGTAAGTATTACATGGAAATATTTAAAAAATATATATATAAAACTAAACTAACGCAGCAGGTTATACGACTCACCATATAGTGATTCACTGAGAGACATTAACACCAACTTCCACTCTCTCGACCCTACTTTTCTACTTGATCTCTACATCTAAATAAAGTAAAAGTCTTTTGTACATAACCTTTACTATATAAGCATCACGGGTTTTATTCAGTCTCACTCACTTTTTGAGTTTTTTTGTTACAAGGTGTGAAGTAATTCTTGGCCAGTTCCAGCGCGCACCGGCCTCATAACTTTGGCACACCCGCCGCACCTTCAGTAATATCGCCATCATTCCTCCTCTGTTAGTCCAACTATGTTTTCCTGTTAAGCTTAATTGGATGAGTTGGTTGTTGAGCCTGTCACCTGAAGCCTCCGCCACATGCGGCCCCTGCTCCCTGCGCTTCAGTCTCCTGGTTCCCGTCGCTCTCTAGCGGTCAGAGCAGCAGACTTCAGGCACGCACACATGTGGTGCCCCGGGGAGATCTGGCTCGATCACTGCTCGGATTTTACAGCCTCGGTTCCCATATTTGGTGCTGCGGCTTCCAAGGCTCACTTTATATCTTAACACTGCAACATTTTGGAATTTAAAGGTGGGCAAAGTTTATTCTTTGTAATTTGAAATCATGCCCCATCTTCATAACTCTTTACAATCTGGGTGAACGTGGATTTGACAGTTTAGGCTCAATCCCAACGCCAGAGCTGCTCCACACTGAAAAACAATGTGCGTGTATTTTATCTATCTCCCTCTGCTCCAACATTATGTCTCAGGTCTTGATCTATGTCCAGCTCTTCTTTTTTTCCCACGACACTATAAAACAAGTATCAATAATGTGTATTTCTCTACTCTTCCCACGCACACTTTATCACCGGGGGCCTCCAGATGTGCCCTGGGACTGAGTCTATTAGAGACGAGCAGTGATAGCTGGAATACTCCATGTATCACTTGCTGCCTGCGTGGCTGAAAGCTGTCAGTGATCTACAATGATAGACCTTCAGAGTGATGCTTTTATCCCTGCCACATGGGGCTGAAACCTCTCTTTACGCTTCTGGCTCTTGACGTCTGATCGCTCGGGGCTCTGAAGTTAGGCCGTTTTGCCGTCATTCTTTCCCTCATGACCACCAAAGTGGACTTTTAAAAAAAAACTGAGAGCTGCAGCATCTGGGGTTAACAGTGTGTTTATTGTGCACTTTTAAAGGGGTCTGGGGTTACCTTTGCTCTTGGCATTACTGCTCAGTGGATCTGGGTTTTGCTGTTTAAGGATGGTGGAACATAATTATACTGCAGCAAACGGACACATAAACACATCAGACAAGAATCCTGCTAATAAAACAGAAGGAAATGTATCTATAATATGTGGATTATTATGACTTAAATGTGTTTGCGCTGCACTAGTGTGATATATAGATGTTGTAGAATCTGTTTTATACTCTACGCTGCATCGAGGCACACAGATTGTCACTTCCCCGAATATTAAAGAGCCTCTCAACATAATGTGAGGGGGGAAACAAGGGTCTTCTCAGAGAACTTGTTTTACTAATTTATGCAACAAGACTAAAAACAGATTGTGCTTTTTGCGAAATTTCCAATCTCCTTTAACTTAGAATGAATTTGCTCCTGTGCAGAATAATCAAAAGAATGTTTTCAGGACTCGATAAGATAATATTCTCACGAAAGCGTATATATATATCCACACACTGAGTCACGGTGTGATTCAGCTCCACAGATGAAATGGCGGCACTAAAGCTTAATTCATTGCCGTTTAAGGAAGTTGAAGGTTTGGTTCCCATCCTACTGGGAGGAGGAGTGATCTGCCATGTCGACCGACTCAGTGCCCATTAATTGACAAGTGCTTCTAAAAAATCCAAACTCCCTCCAAAGGTTAGGGTTAGGGTTAGATATCTAACACTTCCCGAGATGTCAGGGAGGATGGAGGGATTAGTTGGTGAAGGGGTAAATGAGTACAGACTTCAGAGGGAACGAGGGGGGGGCGGGAGTCAATGACCATTCGGTTAACAGGCCAAAATTACCATGCGGAGACAGAACCCGAGCTCTGAGCTTCCTGTCTGTTATGATACATCCAAAAACTGGATGCTAACAATGGCAATGATGTACACACTCTATAATGAAGATGGATGGATTTAACTCTTGATTAAATATAGAAGATGTCTATTGTAAAGGCAGGGAAATCAAACACGTCACATGATGGAACCCTAATGAGGCAGGCATTTAACACTTTAGGCATTTTTTTTTACCTTACGTTTAGTTGCCTGATTCTATTTTATCCGTCTCTGTGTGTGTGTGTGTGTGTGTGTGTGTGTGTGTGTGTGTGTGTGTGTGTGTGTGTGTGTGTGTGTGTGTGTGTGTGTGTGTAAGTGCTGGCATGTGATTGTGTTTATTCTTATGTGACTTTGTTGGTATGTTTTGCAAGACACCACTGTCCAACTGAGGTTTTGTCGGTGCAAGTGCGAGGGCAAGGCCAAATTCCTGCGCCGCAAGACTTATGTGAATCAGGGCAGCTTGGCAGAAACAAATGTGGGCAAATGGACAGCCGTTGTAAAGATTGTCGAGATATTTTAAACAAAGTACCCATGATCTATGGTAAACTGGCAGCTAAACTCCGAACTTGGAGAAAAAGAAAAAAGGGGCCGGCCAAACCCGCTGGCATAAAATGCCAAGGGTGGTGAGGAAAACCAATTCCTCAGGCACTTACGGGGGTGGCTCCTGATTTGTCGACCATATGCAGCTACTGAAACTTACAAACAGTGTTTCAATGTCAATAGCCACTGCCTGGATTTAACTACTGCGTGGCAGTTCTATCAGAGGAGTAAATTAAACACATTCCCTGATAAAGACAGTGAAAGAGTAAATGTAACATCAGGACCAAGAGCTAAAAACGTCCTCTCTGAACAACAGAGTATGGGAACTGTCATGTGTCTCCGGCGGTTTTCAGTACATATACACATCCAACCCTCTTTGTTAATGTTTTGTCCACCAGTGCAATCAGATACTAAAACTACATGATATACGAGCTTTTCCATGAGAGTGATTGCGTGAGATTATACTGAATTTATTTCTTCCTCTTTAATGAAGTTGGGTCTTAAAATCGTTCAGTCCTGAGCTTTATAACCTTCGGAACATGAGCCTAAACCCACATTATCATGTTGACATACATTTACATTGAAAATAAGTGACAGCTGTAACAACCAGGGTCTTCATCCTGCAGAGACACAGTCAGCTGAATCATCTCACAAAGTACTGAAGAGTGGAGGATGAGGAACCAACTGTGACATGTATCATCATAATCTAAACACTCAAGTACTTATGTACATAAACAGAGTTGTAAACATGGTATAAATGACTGTCATTAGCACTGAGCTATCAGTCACTGTGCTGAGATAGCAAGTGATCAGTCCAATACTGTAATAAATTACTAATAAATGTAAATGAATAACCCGTTATGGTACAGGCACCTTCCCTTTTTATCCTTTGCCCTCATGACTGGAAAATATGACGAGACAAAAAGTGAGCAATCTTCTTGTTAGTGATTTATTTACGGAGCCTGATTGCAATCAAACTGCAGCAAAGTCAAATTTCACACCCTCATAGATATCAGTTCCCTAAATATGCCTGTTTTTCAGCCTGAAGTTGTTTTATGTAAGGCATCATAGCAACAAAACAAAAAATTCATTCAGCCATTAACAAAACTATGATATTATATTTTATGTATATGAAAGAATCCAGTGTTGACCAAAGATTTGAAGTCAGGATTTGGTTGGTGGTTGGTTTTCGGAACTTTATTTTGAAAGGGCATAGTTACGAGTACATACATATTAGTTTTAGAGGCTCAATACAAGGCTGGTGTGAATTAGATGCAAAGCTAGAGTAACTTGGTTCAACCCAATACGAATTTAACTTATTGTGTAGGATGTAAATTGGTCTCTTGGGTCTACATTTGTTTTTCCTTGGCTGACTAAGATGACACTGAATACATATTTCCTTTCTTAAATCTTTAAGTGCTAAATGATTTATGTTTGATAGAAAAGCTTCCAGGAGTTTACTGAGTTCAGCCTTGGCACAAA
Organism: Hippoglossus stenolepis; assembly: GCF_022539355.2. Classification (NCBI taxonomy): domain Eukaryota; kingdom Metazoa; phylum Chordata; class Actinopteri; order Pleuronectiformes; family Pleuronectidae; genus Hippoglossus; species Hippoglossus stenolepis. The sequence continues at coordinate 8,857,860 of NC_061490.1, forward strand.
CAGAAAGATAAATTCCTGCTATGAGCTTTTAATAAGTGGGAGGCTGGTATTACAAGCATAAACTACAAGCACTTCCAAAGTGGTTGGCATTGAACTGGGGCATTGTGGGTTGGCAAATAGTGTGCTCGCTCCAATAGTATGTATTATCTAAACAAGCTACGCAGTTAAACTATTTCTACTTTCATAGTTAAAATACCTCAAAAAGTCATCTTTGCCTTAACATTTGAGTTTTCATGTATTCATTAATTCATGCTCCTGTCCACAGAGATCTCTGGTGTGAGCTCAGGGTGCCAGCAGGGTGGGTGTCTGACCTGCTCTGACTACAATGGCTGCCTGTCCTGCAGGCCGCGCTTCTTCATGCACTTGGAGAGGATTGGGATGAAGCAGATCGGGGTGTGCATGACTTCCTGTCCTCCGGGCTTTTACGGCACACGCTCCCCAGAGAGAAACACCTGCACAAGTAAGCTCGAGTTGCATGTATACCTACGTTTTAAATGAGCAGGAGTCTGTAGGGCTGGTATTAGCTGCCAGACTAATGTGTAATCACTTGTCCTCTGAATGGATGAGCAATAAATTCAGTGTAATCCTCTCTCATAACAAGCACACACAGAAAAGTATCTCAAAGCTGTCTTGAGGTAAACGTGGCCTCTTAACGCCGTGTTTTAGAAACACAAGACGAGCATGAGCTTGGCCTCTGGACACTGACAAATTATATGTACACTTCTTTTCAAGCAACAGTTTAAACCCTGCTTGTGAAATATGGCATTATGTATACACATGTATGTCCTCGAATAACTGGAAAACCTGAGAGTAGTTAGCTTGTTCGGTGTGATTCTTTTCAGTGACATTAAATCAAATCAAGAGTTGCTTTACATAAAAACGAATAATCACCAGCCTCCCCGCAAGACTCTTCCTGCAGTGACCGATATTCCTGACTGTATTCCCAGTCAGACATTCTCACACACGCGCGCACACACACACATACATGGACACCCTGTATAATTAACATGCAGGACACACGCACGGTAACTTGTTGGGTTAAAATAAACCCTGGTGGTGGCTCTGTGTTTCTCTGTCAGAGTGCAGGTTGGAGTGCGACTCCTGCTTCAACAAGAACTTCTGCACACGCTGCCGAGCAGGATTCTACCTTCACCTGGGCAAGTGCCAGGAGAACTGCCCCGAGGGGCTGGTCCGCAGTGACACGCAGAGGGAGTGTGTTCCCAGTGAGTGCCCCGAGTTCACATTTAAAACATGGGGTTTGCCTTTCAGCTCTTCATAATGGCCATGGATACAATTTACAAAATATTTCTACCCCTTGGATTGAAGCTTTTTTGGTGCACGAAAAAATGTTGTTGTGTTGACTTTGACCGCTATATTCACGGATACATAACTGTGCTTTTGTTTTTGCAGTGTGCCCTGCTGAGTGTGAGTCATGTGTGAACAGCGAGACATGTACACAGTGCCGGCCAGGCCTGTACCAGCTCAGTGGGAGGTGCCACCATGTCTGTCCAGAGGACTACGAGACCAATGACAAGCTCATGGAGTGCAAGCCACAAGGTCAGTCAAGAATATGTAGCCATTAAAGATGCCTATCCTGTTGGTGGGAGCCTGTGGCAGGTTTGTGTATCTGCAGGTGGCAAAAAAGAGCTACCTAATTTCAAACTGCCCACCCTCACTTCTCTTTCTCTACTTTCTCCTGGGCAGTGCACTGCGAAGTGGGTGAGTGGAGCGAGTGGAGCCCCTGCTCTAAGTCCGGCAGAACCTGTGGCTTCAAGCGGGGCGAGGAGACCCGCACACGGCAGGTCCTCCATTACCCATCACCCTTGGGTAGACCCTGCCCCGAGATCTCGGAAATCAAAGAGTGTCTGGTCAAGAAGAGGAAGTGTCCAGGTAAATAAAACATTAGCGCCACTGTGGCAGAGTTGTACTATTTCCATGCTTCAGTATGTGTCAGACCCTGAGTCAAAATCCTTCTGATCCTACATCAAAAGCTAAAATGTCAAAAAAACACAACAGAATTTTCTAAATGGGAGCATACTATACACTCTCTGTTGCTTACACTAGTTGCTGCTGACCCATCATGCTCACTGCCAACTTTGTATTTGTGACACATGGCACAATCTACTCTCTATGAATTCCAGACCTTGCCGCTTCAGCTTGTACAATCAGAGCTGCTCGTTCTTCCGCTCAGGACTATGACTGTTTACTCAGAGGATTGTCATTGTGGTCAGAGTGAGGACAGTGGGGGGAACACACATGTGGGATGTTGCAACGGGTCTGTTGTGTGTTTTCCCATGAGACCTCTTTGGATTTTTAAACAATAAAACTGCTTTCTCTGCTCCTAGTAAACAGGGAATAGCGTGATCATTTCTAATGAACAGAGTGAAAACTGCTTTCAGACGTCTCTTTATAAAAGCCAGTGCTGCGGAGCCTTTATGATCACTTTGTGTTATGTGTGCAGTGCATGTGTGTGGTTACTGAGATGGTTGGCGGGTACGGCTGGTTGTTTTTAGCCTGGGTTCTGTAGTGTTAAATGACAGATCGCAGACAGGGTAGGAGGCTGAGATCCAGCCCCCTGGGGCCTCACACTTACAGAACAAACACTGTGTGTGTGTGTGTGTGTGTGTGTGTGTGTGTGTGTGTGTGTGTGTGTGTGTGTGTGTGTGTGTGTGTGTGTGTGTGTGTCCTTGTGTGTGTGTGTGTGTGTGTATGTGTGTGATGCAGCAGAAACAGCCAGCTCAACATCAACATCCTCCCCCTGGGAGGCACGCGGCGACCAGGGGATCAGTATTGGTTTATCCCCACAGCTGCCAACACACACACTAACTTTCACACTAACTTGCACACTAACGCACACACACACACACATGCAAACCAACACATGCAAACCAACACATGTAACAAATCCACATACAGATACACTCTCTCCATTTCAAACAAGTCAGACAAATGCACAATTTCACACTTGCACACTCACTTGCACACACAAAATTAAGCACATGCACGCGCGGACACACACACTCTTTGTTTCACTAAAATAACTACACAACTGTTGGTGTTGGTGGTAATTTGTGAAATGAGTCAACTGGGTTGACCTGATTTGTAAGGCAGACTGTAAAATGTGCCCTCTGGTAAGCTGGCTATCCCCTTCTCTCTCACTTTCTATCTGTATCTTTTACTGATCCATTCCTTATACACACACACACACACACACACACACACACACACACACACACACACACACACACACACACACACACACACACACACACACACACACACACACACACACACTTCCTACCACACCAAAGAAAACACAGACCCCATATAAGCTCCCTGTTGGCGCTCCCAGTCAGTCAGTTGGGCCGAGGGTGAGACTTTAGCGCGGAGTCGACGGCTCTGTTGATCTAGCCAGAATGTGGTGAAGAGAGGGGGGTAACACAGATATGGAAAGAAAGAGAGAAAGAAAAAGAGATGAAGAAAAAAATAATGAAAAAGAAAGAAAGAAAGAAAGAGAGAGAGCGATAAAGAGAGAAAGAAAGAAAGGTTGGGTGCAGTCTTATACTCTACAGACCTCGCCTTTTGACTTTGCCCCCCTCCCACATGTGATAACCAAGTTGCCCCCCACTCCAACAGCATCCGTGGTGAATGAGAGCTAATTATCTGCCTCGGTGCGTCCTCTCCTTGCTGTTTACGTTACGCACACGCTACGAGGTCAGTGGTCCGACCTCAGAGAGCCCCCGGTAATCCTCCAGCAGCCTTCAGACACTGATACATCCTCCTGCTCCTCTTCTTTTTCCTCCTCCTTTGCACTTTCTCCCTCTGGCTTCTTCTCCCCCTCTGTGCAGCCTCTCCCTCTCCCCATCCTTCTCCTTGCTACATCGCTTCACTCCTCCGCACGAGCGCTACAGAGTCTCTGCTCATTCGTCTCCTGTCTCTGCTCCGCTCATTCAGATATACATGGATCTTTTCTCAGCTCGGAATAGTTTTAAATTCCCTCATCCTTAACCCAAACTACCTCCAAAATTCTGTAAGTTCCTTTGCGCTTTTTTCTCTTCCTCCTTCTGCCTCCATCTTAAACACGCCTTTTTCTACCTTTGAATATACATGGAGAAGTTTTTTTTGGGGTCCCTCTTCCACACATGTTTTGATTTGACTTTTCAGAATTAAACCATAAAGTCTCGGGTCTAGAAAAAAGGTTTAGTGTGAAGAGGTTTAAAGGCAACTTTCAAGTACAAATCATGAAGTGCATCCCATATGTTAGTAATACATTTTATGTGCATGCATAAAAAAATCTAAAATCAATTTGAGACAGCTATATATGTTTTTTTTTTCTCATTAAGTACCTCCATATGATGTTCTGTGTGCACCAGCTTGACTGTCCTAATCCAGAGCCCCTTCTTAAAGAAGAACTAATATGTTGGACTGGTTCCACTGTCATGTCTGAACACTAAACCTAATGCTAGAGTTGGATGATTATCTTAGCTTAGCATTAACACTAACATGTCAGCAAGTTAAGATACTCACCAGCTCCTTTAAACCTCACTTGTTAACATATCTTAATAACTCATCTCATTCTACGCAGGAATGTAAATGAGGCATTGCACCAAAATGTCTGACTGGCTGGCTTTTTATCTTTTTTTTTTTCAGTCAACTTTATTGAAGGGGATTTCACCAATTAATATTTAAAAAAGTGTCTCACAAACAAATGACCAACCCTACCTTTAAGAGGAGACTCAAGCCTTCTTACAGGCTCCGGTTCTATAGAACAATTGCAAAATCACAACTTGAAGGTGTAACACCTAATTGGTTTTAATGTTCTACCTCAGATTTCTACAATGTTTTGCTGTTTTAAGCTCTTCTTTATGAGCACTAAAATCACAACCCTCACTCTGAAGCAAGAAATCTGTCTTTAAAATTAAAAGAAATGATAATTTTCCATTTATCAGTAACGACTGATGTGAATCATTTTATTTTGACAACATTTTTGGACATATCGCCCAGGCCTAGTTTTGAATTACAGGTATCATGTCAGAAAAGTAGTAAAACTGTTGGAAACATGCTCACATATTAAGGCTTAGAGTCCGAAAAAAAACTTGGCTCTGTTCCTGTGTTATCAATGGCCAGAGATAGTGAGTGTTTACACACACATCCTCATCCACCTCCATCACTCTCATGTTAACGCTGGCTAATTTGTCCTTTGATCGACCTGCTGTTCACCTCTCTATCTCTGCATGTGCCCTCTGCAAACCTTAGCCCCCTCTAACTCCTCCACACACACATACACACACACACATACAGACACTTGCATAGTTGATTGCACATAGAGAAATGCAGCCTACAGTTAGCAAGCTATAGCACCAACCAGTGATTGATGGGGGATTGTTACATACACAACCCCACTCTTGACATCCTGGCGGCCATGCAGCAGGCATTCCACTTGTGGGACAGCCCATAGCCTTTAATCCCGGCCTGGCTCCCGCCAAAAGCTCCCCGGACGACAGAACGCCTGCCATGGAGGATGTACCACTATAAAACATCCAGTGAGGCACTAACCACACACACACACACACACACACACACACACACACACACACACACACACACACACACACACACACACACACACACACACACACACACACACACACACACACCCACACACACCACCTCCACTTACCCTCAGTGCCCCTTTGCTCCCTAATTTGATCCCTCTCTGTTTCCTCCTCTTACTGTGTTCTGCTAGTCTCTTTGTCTCGCCGTCTCTTTCACTGACTGCATGTTAGTGTCCCAGTCAGTAAAGCCCCTCTGTGTGTGTGTGTGTGTGTGTGTGTGTGTGTGTGTGTGTTCTGTACAGTTTCCTGAGTCCTGCCCTTTGTGAATGTGCTGTTACACATTTCTAGAAGTTACATTATTACAGCAGGCGACAATGCAGTGGGAGTCCACTATAGTGGCTGTGTTTACAGTTTGCAGGCAGGGTTTATGGGGAATAACACAAGATGAAAAGGATAACCGATTTCTGCATACATTCCTGCTCATTACTACAGATTATAGGAAATGCTTTTAACTTGTACTGAGGATAAATACTAACCGGCGCATTGAATGTGGCACAAAGAGTTTGCATAACTTGAGAAAAGTTACAGTTGATGCTTTGATTTGATTCAAACAAATTGTAATTTGACACAAACGTCATTTATTTGTACTGTAGTGTTCATAATAAATCTTTCACAGCATCTTTGTAAAAATAACAATATCTCAAATGGAGCATGTAATACATGCATGCAATGGAAAAAGATGGATGTACATCATATAATCAGAGTGACAGGTTAAAAAGGGACCTTAGAGATTTATAACTGCTCTCTTACATTATATCATCATTATTGTGTCACATTTTTTATGAGCTATTGCTTGACTGCAAATTTGAAAAAACAACCCCTAACTCTGTGTTGATAGTAGTAGAGCCACGCTAGCTGTTTCCCAGTGTTTCAAGTCATCATGCTAAGCTAAGGGCCTCCAGGCTTTATCCTGGTTATCCTGGATACGATTGCAGCCATGTTGTACATTTGTAGCCATAGTCTGCAAAGTAGTGATCAGGGTATGGAGCTGTAAAAGCGAGGTTTCGTCGATACAGTTGTTCGACCAATCACTTTTTACCTGGTGAATCATCATCATCATCAAATAAAATCTAAAAACCTAAAATCATCTTTGAGAGAAACTTATTTAACAACTTTGAATTTTTTGGTTTGGTTCATGTCCCATCTACTAGCATGGAGGAGGTGGCGTTTATGACCTATACTTCAACCAGCCACCAGGTGGCGATTAAGAGACTTTGGCTATACTTATAGGGAGCCGTCATCTCATCCATCTCTATATACAGTCTATGGTGCAAACTAGACAAATGTAGGGTCCTGAAATGAGTATTTACTCAATTATTCCAGTACATTACATATGTGTAAATGACACATTAAGTTCTAGACAGACAGATTCCCCGAAACACTCACAACAGAATTACCAGCTGGAACTTTGTAAGAAAAATGGATTCAGCTTTTGCATCCTGGTCTCTGCCAAAAAAGGAATAAGTGATGATTTCCTCACTGTTGTTTAGAGTTCCATTTTTTTCATTAGGAAAAAAGAGAAAACCTTTCTCGAACTTTTACCTACAAACGAAGCCTTCACACCATGAATATAAGCTCCAGTTCTCAATGTAAGTGAGGATTTTCAAGTTCTGCTCCCAAAGCCAACTACTCCGTCACTTCATGGTCTCAAAGTCTTGATGACATTATTCAACGCACAGTTTAAAAAGATGCCCATCAGAAACTGTTCCAACAAACCAATTGCAGGTTGGTTAGATAAACACTCTGCTAATCATCTCAACACTGGCATGGATTAGGTTTCTCCTCTGGCTCGACAAAAGCACGGGGGCTACAGTATGACTAATCCACTGAACTTGTAAATAGTTATGGTGTCAGGATAGTGAAAACAATGAGAGCGAAGTGGACTTCCTGTGTTTATAGAGGACGCGGGGCAGACCCTGAATGAGTCAGTGCACCAGATTACTCCTTCAATCCATTCATCCATCCATGAGCCCATGCTGCCTTCACTATCGGTTCAGTTCATTTTTTTTTTTACAATTATCACGTGAACACTGTGTTCGTGCACATGTTAACATACACATTTATATCCACCTCCCGTCCACTCTACCTTTCATTATTCCTAAAGATGATGAAAACTTGGGTAGTTAGAGCATAGTGTCGCTAGCTCAGAATGTGTGGATCACACTTGGTCCCTAGTCCAATCAGCATGGACTTGATTAATGAACACAGAGGGAGATGATGAGATTATAGGGGCCAAACATGAAGCCGACAGGAGAGAGAGAGAGAGAGAGAGAGAGAGAGAGAGAGATCTCGTTCTCTCTCTCCCTGTGTCTGTGCCTACTGCCTACTTCAGCAGTTTCACAATCCCCCGACTGGCCAGCCAAGCAGCCGAGCAGCCCGTGCTCCACTCACACATGAACAGCAGCAGTACAACAACAGGAAAGGGCCTCCTCTGCTTTCACTTGCAGGACCTGTCTCCAGCCTCCCTGGGGGAGAGGGGGGGGTCGGTCTCTCGTTATTATCGTTAATAGCTGTAGCTCGGGTGGAGATAAAACTTCAGCATTCCAAAACTCTTGGTTTTGTTTATGAGATGGTGTAGCAAGAACAGATAAAGCAGGGGGTTTATTTAAAGGTTTGCTATTTTGGACAAAGGTCTGCTCATCACAGGGAGAGGACTGCAACAGCTGATAGTCTGACAATGTGGCAATTGTATGCGACGAAAGACTGACATCTAGTGGTGAACCCAGAGCATTGCATTAATCAATGTTACACTTCAGTATTGAGACAGTGAAAAACTAAAAGTTAGGCCAGATGGATTTTTTAAATAAATGTATACAACCTCCTTTTCACAGCTCTCATATCAAATGATAAGAGTGGAGAGTGATTAAGAGCTTAATCTGCCTCCCTACTTTACTACTGGTAGTTGGTAACTTAATTTGTGTTGAAGACCTTAGAACAGACAAGGGTTATTCTCTATCTTGTGCTATGTTTAAAAAAAATGCATAACTTAATTATAGTTTCCTCTGAATCAAAGCTATAAACTGCATTCTGTTTTCTGTTTTCTTATTATTGTGTAATGGGGGAGCGGGGGTCATGCTTAAATTTCTGTCACAGGTTCTTCTTACATTTCTTTTTACTTTCTTATTTGTTTTCATGTTATTTATTTGTGTGTGTAATGTGAGCAGTGCTACACAAATGAAGATATGATGATGATGGTGATGGTGATGATGATGATGATGATGATGATGATGATGATAATTAATTATGCCATTTTCCCATCTTCCAGGAGCACGGAAGAAGAACGAGCGTAGAGAGCGGAGAAATCGCAACAATCGCAAAGACAAGGAGAACCAGGAGGGGCGACGAGAGAGGAAGAGGGAAAGGGAGCGAGAGAGGGAGAGACACCCAGGTGAACGTGAAGACTCTGATAACAGGAACAAAACAGAGCACAGGCACCGCAGAGGCCACGACACAGCACCGGTCTCCCCCGAAGAAGGCCTTGTACAGTAGTGCTCTAATGCCTCCCCACCTTCCTCCTGTTCCCCTCCCATTCTTCATCCTGGCAAAAAACTCCCCCTCCCTCACCCACCGTTTGCCCACATCGCCCCCTCTCTGCAGGGGTGTTGCTGCTACCTGTATGATTTGAAAATACTGTTCGTGCACAAACGGGCTGGGGCACATTCAGCCACAAGGCTTGGGCCACTCTGGACTTTAGAAAAAAGGTCTTTTTATTTTATTTTTTTTTACCCTGTAGCCTCTGCTCCTTCACTTCCACCACTGCGAGGGACTCTCTAATGGAAAGTGCAGGAGACACTGCTGAGACTGCTGCTGGGACTGAGAAGCGTCTGCGATCGTGTGGAGGACTGGCAGACAGACGGACAGAGACAGAGACGTTACACTATGTGCTTGTTGATATGGTTATTTAATGGGGCCCTGGTACAACTTTGCGCGTCTTGGTTTTTGAATGTAGATTTTGCAACATTATGTAGAACAATTGTTTATTATTGTTGTTCCTGTTCTTTAGATCTCTTTATTTTATTTGGTGCATTGAATTTGTATGGAAAAAAATAAACGTGCAGTTTGCTCTTGCCATCTTGTGATATCTTCATAATCACTGCAAACAACAGATGAGTAAAAACAACTGAAAACCATTAACATGTGTTCTGTATGTTTTGGACAAAAGCTAGTTTTATCCAGATAAGTGATGAATCTAATCTACCACTGGTTTTTCTTTTTGTGTATATGGAATCTGAGCTCTCAGTAAAGCTCCTTGACTTGGAACCAAAAAGCACCTGTATGTCAAATAAAACTATAATGGGTTTGTACCTGCGTCTGTTATCCATTTTCTCATCTGACAGACATATTCTTCAGTCCACATGAATATGCTTGAAGCCATCTTGCGTTAAAACTGAGTTCAAGCAGCGCCTACTTGTTGTTGATTAAAAGGAAACCATGCCCCGGGTTGCCAGGTCCACAGAATTGGGCAACATTTTAAGTATTGCCACTGGTTGACATGTTTGTCTTTGTATAATTGGACACAGTTTATTATTATAAATTAAATATAGCTCTGTGAGGGTGGTGACCAGTTGACTGACGCACAAACAAAACTGTTTTTGTTTTCTCCTCCCTTTTTCTTCTTCTTTGGCTAGATGACATGGTATCATATTACTGCAAGTATCAGCTTATCTTAGTTCAGCTGATACCACTTATGTTATTACACAACCACTGACAGGTTTTAACATCTTGGCTCATCTGTGTATATATTGTGAGTAGCGATGTTATTAAAAGGTTGTGAACCAACATAAGTATGTGCATCAGCTGAAATCAAATAGATAAAAATGCTAAAAGTAGCTACATAGCCTATTTACACATGTATGTATTATATGTTTATGATTTAAACATAGTGAAGCAACATGACAAGGTGTTTAATCAAGGTATTGCGCTAACTTCAGCAAATGCATATGATATATAAACAGTATACGTTTATGTTATCCAGACAGGGTGGAGGAAGAAAAAACAATTTAACAGTTTAGTTTGTGCATCTGTCAATTGGTCCTCACATTTACAGAGGTATATTTTATTCATGATACTGTTTCTAATTATATAAGGACATTTTAGGACCTAGGTTGAGGAACTGTTTAGGGTAAACTGTTTTGTTTATGCTTTGTGTCCCGTCTTTGTAGATACAACACAATGATAGTAATGCAGTATGGTGGTAAAACGGGATATATCTATATATAGAGTTCTGGTATGCGGTTGTTTTTGGGCTGGTTTTGTCACACAAACTATATGCAACCCTGACCACCACCTCATTCGGAGTAGGAAGTTAAATACCGTAGAAATACTACTTGTGTCACTGAAGCCTCAACGAATATTTTGCCAACTTAAAAAGATTAAAAAAAAAAGTTAAGATGTAGTTTTGTCCATGACAGGAACCGAAAGCCAATCACTTTCTACACTCACACACCTACAATGTGTTCCTCAGCTCATATACTATAAGGACAATACAATCTCTCCCTTCATTTTTACTGTGTCAAACCTCCCAGCAAGACATATTTTCAAATATAATACATTTTAGTGTATGCTTAACGTCTTTAATAAAGTTTTGTACATTTGAACACCCAAATTATTTCAGTGCTTTGAACCAGTTTCAAGACGAGGCAGGAAGGATCATAACTTTAATCTGGATTAACCTGTTCAGTTTCATAAAGTGTTTGGTCAGAAACATTAGGTTTCAGATGTACGCAGTCAAGCAGAATTATTTTTGTGTAACAAAATAATAAAGAAATAAAGGATCAATTCTTCTTTAAAGCGAAACCATTTTATTGGAGTAAATATTTTTGCTCAGTAACATCTACTCATGTCAGCAGGCATGGCGACAGTATTTCCTCCTATAGTTCATTCAGCAGAGACATCCCCACTATTTTAGACTGTACATGAAAAAATAGTGAATTTTGTTGAAATTGACATTTGTAAAATATAGATAAGCGACAGTACAGTATGTACACAAACCTCAGTTGCTAAAACAAAGTCATGTTGAGAAGGTAAGGGACATAATACAATGGATTTGGACCAAGGTGACGATCCTACTGCTAAAACACAAACAAAGAGAGGAAACACTGTGACAGATCTTGATATTTACCCAGATGCCTTTTTAAGTTAAGACAGTACACATTATGGATCACAGCTGCTGTTTGTTTTCAACAAACTTAACTAACTAAATGCCCCCTGTTCACTTCATGTTAGCCACAAATTCCTCGCCCTTCTTGATTGAACCCTTCAGCTCGCCCATGGCGTCGGCGACCAGCTTCTCCTCGAAGGCGGACAGCTTGCCCAGCCCAAGGTTCTTCTCAATGCCGTTCTTCCCCAGGAGGAGAGGTGTGGAGAAGTACTTGCACTCAGTCTCCTCGGATCTGACATAGGCGCACTCCACAACGCCTTCCTTTCCATTCATGGCATCCAGGACGGAGAAGGTGAAGCGGGCACCTGCGTAGGCCATGGAGAGGGTGGCAGATCCAGCTCCAGCCTTGGCCTTCACCACCTCTGTGCCGGCGTCCTGGATCCTGGCTGTCAGGGCAGACAGCTGGTCAGCGGGGAACTCTACTTTGGGTGTGCACTGGGAGATCAGGGGGATGATGGTCACTCCTGCGTGACCTCCAATGACTGGTACATTGACACGGGCCGGGTCAAGGCCTTTAAGCTCTGCAACGAAGGCGTTAGCTCTGACAATGTCAAGGGTGGTGACACCAAACACCTTGTTGGGGTTGTAGACGCCATACTTCTTCATGATCTCTGATGTAATGGGGATGGTGGAGTTGACGGGGTTGGCGATAATGCACACGATGGCCTCGGGGCAGTTGCGGGCGCAGGCATCGGCCAAGGTGGCTACGATGGTGGCGTTGGTGTTGAAGAGGTCGTCGCGGGTCATGCCGGGTTTCCTGGGCACACCGGCGGGGATCACCACGACGTCGCAGCCCTGCAGGGCAGCATCCAGCTGGTCGGGACCCATGTGGCCGGTGACTTGGGCCCGGGTCTCGATGTGGCTGAGGTCGGCGGCCACCCCGGGTGTGTGGGCGATATCAAAGAGGGAGAGCTGACTCACCAGGGGGCTGTTCTTGAGCAGCAGGGACAGCGGCTGGCCTATTCCGCCCGACGCTCCTAGCACCGCCACCTTGGCGTTGTTCTGAGACGAGGTGGACAAGCTCCGGGCCAAGCCGACGGTGGGTCTCACTGCGCGGGAGAACATGTTGTTTCTGCTCCTGCTTCACGGACTTGGAAGAAAACTGGAAACTGTGCTGTGAGCCCCTTTACCTCTGTGACACCAACGTCCTCTAGCCACGAGCGAACAGGAAGACGCGTGAACTGTCATGCGTAGAACATAAAGGGCGTACGAGTTTTACGTCACACCTGCGTCATCGCGCAGCGTCACGTCGTCGCCGTCGTTTTTATCGCAGCTCCTTTTCTCGCGGAGGAAAACAAAAGCCAGCGAACAGTGGAAGTGGGAGAATTAGCATCGGAGATTAGCCCCTGTCACACGGAGTGCAGCTGTCGAGCAGCGCAGCTCGGTGAAATCTCACGGTACGTGTCCGCAGTTTGTGATGCCCCCCCCCTCGCTGCCATGCTAAAATACGCTAACGCCGTCATTTGAACTCCGTCTATTTGCTGGAGTGAGCGCTACCCCCTAGCCTAGCTAGCGTTAGCTACAACAGGTCTCATTGTTGTGGTGGAGAATCCCCCCTCTGTGCTCTGTGACCGGGGCTTGTATTTGTAACGCTAACGACAAACGCCTTGTTTTTTTTGTTTTTTTAGCAGCTAGCTAACCTTAGCCAAACAAGTAGCTGTCACCAGTGGTGTGAGTATCAGGTCGTTAGCTGTTGACTTCACCTCAGCACCGTTAGCTGTGTCCATCACTAGCCCTGTCATTAGGCCTGATGGGTTAGCTCCAACTTACAGTTAGCTGTGGTCAGTAAACAGAGCAGCCCTTTGTTCCACACACTTGAATACCATCCTATGTCTAAGTTGCTGCTAACATGTAGCTAATCCGTTTTAACATCAGGCTTAGGGTGCTAACTGTCACATGATGTGAACGGGTTGTTCGTCATTAATGTTTACATAAGGGATAAGTTGATGTGTGCTTTCACAGATGTTCTTTTATCAAGGACGGACTGTAAACAACTGTCTTTTCACCTTGTCTTTTCACAGTGTCGAGTTTGAAGGTTCACCAGTAGCTCTCCTAATGATACATCAGCACTAAGGCGACTTTCAGTAAGTATCAAGTAGCATCATCTTTGTTTGTCTCAAATTACATACAGATTAAATGTGATCATAGCATCAGCCGGAAGAATACTTTAATTTCAACAACAAAATAAAGATATCATGATAATAGCCTTAGAATAGAGCTCATTTCAACACAAAGTACAGAGTGCTGCACAACCAGAAAATAAATGGTTAAACACAAAGTGTTACACAAAGAACAAATGCAAAAGAAAATCAGAAGTATAGAAATAAAATTCAGGAATATGTCGTCTGTAAAAAAAATGTACGTAGCCGAGACTTAAAAGAAGCTATAGTGTCAGGCAGCCTTATTTTCTCAAGCAATTCATTCAGGGACTGTAAACTATGATCTACGCAGTCAAGTATAAGAATCTGGCATAAAATTTAAGATCCTGGGAACTGATGAGTGAGGTATAATGTGTTGCTATAAGCTAGGATCTTACCTGTTCAAGTATAACAATGAAATGTAAACTTGATAAGTGTTGACTTAAGATGGAGCTTCTTTAAAGGGCACAACAAAACTACCACCACAATAATAATAATCTTGAAAAGTATTTAATGAATAATGCTAATTAAAATATAATAATTGTTCAAGCATGCCCACAATAACCATAATGTAAAATTGTGCCCTTTCCTCAGTACTTGCTAAGGATGGCTAGCTGTGGGGAGGTAGACCACTCTGTGAGCTCGCTTCCATCCAGTAAGAAAGGTAGCAACAGTGGTGGTGGAAGCGGTAACAGCGCAGATTCTTCATGCTCTGGCTCCAGCACTTCATCCCCAGCCCTGCCTGTACCGGAGTGTGCCATCTGTCTGCAGAGCTGCGTCCACCCAGTCCAGCTGCCATGCCATCATGTCTTCTGTTTCCTGTGTGTGAAGGGAGCATCCTGGCAGAGCAAACGCTGTGCTCTCTGCAGACAGGAAGTACCTGATGACTTCCTGGAACGGCCTACACTGCTCTCTCCTGAGGAGCTGAAAGCATCGGCGGGAGGTCGAGGTGGCACAGCAAGCGATCACGCCTGGTATTATGAGGGCCGTAACGGTTGGTGGCAGTATGACGAGCGAACCAGCCGTGAGCTGGAGGACGCTTTCTCCAAGGGCAAGAAAACAGCTGAAATGCTAATTGCTGGTTTTTTGTATGTAGCTGACTTGGAGAACATGGTGCAGTACAGGCGCAATGAGCATGGTCGTAGACGGAAGATGAAGAGGGACGTTTTGGATATCCCAAAAAAGGGTGTGGCTGGACTGCGTTTTGACACTGAAGTTGTTACAGGAGCCATTGGGGCAGCAGGTCGAGAAAACTCTGCTGATGGGGCTGATACCACAGTAGCAGGTGCACAACAGCCAGTTACAGGTATCTCCTCTACTCTAACTGCCCCTCCAGCCCCAGCCAGACCTCCTACCTCCCTTGGAGGTCAGCCTGGCACCAGCACTAGCCCATCTCTGGAGGATGCCCTCTCCCAGCTGCAAATCAGTCCCGGGCCCACACCCTCTGTTGAGCGGTCTGAGCCTGGGGAAGGAGAGGAGGAAGATGAGGAGGAGGAGGCCTCACCCTCCAGGTCCTCTGATCCTCTCACATCTGTGGACGAGTCTGGCTCCGGAGACTGGAGCGATGATGAGGAAGAGGAGGATGAAGAAGAGGAAGGGGGAGATGGAGAGCGTGCAGAGCCCTGGGAGGATAGGCCGCAGAGGCAAAGACTGAATCCAGGGGACAGAGCCCCTCCTGGTGCAGAGTCTTCCTCTCTCTCGTCCAGTAGCAATGGAAGGTCCAGAATGCCTGATGGCCAGTGTACAGTGACTGAAGTGTGAAGTCTTCACTGTAACTGTTCCATTCCACTAATTTATTCCTGGCTTTATGTCGTCCTTCACTCAGTCACAGATTGGATGTGGGTGGATGTGGGTAGGAAATGTACTCTTTCAAAAACAAACAAGATCATGTTTTTAGGTAAACAACAAAATTTTAGCTGGCAAATATTTTGGCTCACAATAATCTGAATCAATCTGTATGAGTTGTTTGTAAATCTCATCTCATGTTTACCCAGCCAGTAGAAGCAATGTTGGGTTTCACTTTCAAACACTGATCATTGTACTGAGACATGAGCTACAGCTTGGTAAACATGCAGATGAATACAGCATGTTGTTTTGAACTGCGGTGTTCAACTGCCATCCGGTTGCTCACTTTAAACCATTTGGATGTAGGCATATCAGGTATGTTCATCTTACATCCCAGACAAGTGGAGATATAAAGATGAAAGTAATGCAACAACCTAGATAATGTTGTGTTTAAATATATGATCTATCACCCAGAAGGCCTGTGAGAGTCCCACCCTGATCTGTGACGTGCAGTGAAAGAAGGTATAAATGGGGGATGTTACTCATGGAAACGGAGCTGTGTCATTTTACATTGTCGTGAACGGCTGCATTCTTAATCATCTACACTTTTAACTCTCTCCGCTAACATAGCAAGCAGAAGCAGGCTTGTTGGAGCTCAAGGTCATCTGACTAGTCTCCGAAAGAAGTTAATCCTTAATGAATTGTTCCCAACCTCTGCCTAAATAACTTCCTTACTTCAGATTGAACTGATTGAGGTTTGTTTCCTCTAAGTTCTCAACTATTAACAAAGTTTGTCATTTCAGAGCAGATTGTGGTTTGGTGGTTAAAGGTGAAGAAAGGAAACAGAAGTACAGTGCTTTATGATGCTCTTAAGCTACATGGGTACTTCAATTTCACACACCATGTTTTTACAACATAGTAATGTAACTCACAGAGGTAATGTATGGCTGGCTGCGCCTGGTTCTTCCTTAATGTCAATTCATCGGCAGCTTTGTGAAAGTCTAAAATCTGTAGAGATGATGACCCCTGTTTTAACTGAATGTGCATAATAGATGTACATATCAAATTAATTTTAACTTTCCCCAGCTTTAAATAATTGACATTTCAATGTGAAGTATCAGTGTTTTTCTTTAAGAAGCTCTGGACCTCATTAGTATTCTCATGGTCCCTGAATAAAAGTATTCTCAATTGGTGTCTCTAAAGTTTTGTGATTTGTGCGTGTTTGAAGAGAGAGTTATTTAAACACTACTGGTCAGCAGGATGTTGAAAATTGATATTTTTTGGGTTCACTTCAGTTTGAGTAAATGTTTTTGAAAAAAATTCCGTTACGGTTGTAAATTCTTTTACGTTTGACGTCTGAGGCAATTAGGAGAACAAAAACATGCTGCGGCTCTTGGCCGTCGGGCAGAAATTTCCAGTTATGTTATTTTTATATTTCTTACATGCTTACATCATCAGCTTTTAGACTTTTCACCCTGAGAAATAAAGTTTGTGTAACAGTTCTTTGCTTGGCAACTTGTTTTTTGTTACCTGGTTTGTAATTTAAGAATAAATTGTGTCATTTCATCATCCTTAAAAGATATGGCTGTGCCTTTTGTCTCTGTGTTTTTTGTTCTGTCAGTTTAGTTTTATCTAAGAATATATCTGTTTTAAGTGCTACATAGGAAGGACTGTCAAAGGTAATAGTTCATATTTGTTTCAATTGAAACAACCTCAGTCCTCCCACTGGATGAGAGAGTTAAGTGTTATAGAAGTTTCCTGGAAGCTGGTGAAAGGAGAATTTAGGCAGCAGCTGATGTCTTATGCAGAAGATTTTATGTAGACTTTATGCATCAAGGAGACCAGAAGGTGAAACAATATACAAACGCTAACAGAGTAACATGAGCAATTGTCACCCCCAAGTCTGAAGATGTCTCCCACAGCATCCCAGTATATCTCCCTCTACTTGCGTCACCCGTTCTAACAGCACATCCATGAATGGCTAGAATTTCTGTCACTCTCTGTTACATGTAGGTGTTTGCATCCTATTGGACAGTTAAGTCAAAGTATGCATTACTAAATCACATTGTGTCCTGACGTCTTGCCACTGGTGAAATACGCAAAAGAGTTAGAGTCTCTCTGTCTGGGCACATCTGAGTTAGACATGAAAGTCCCTGAGTGTAGACACTACAATGTACTGTTAGTTGGTCCTTTATCTATAACCTGACCTTTGGTACTGCTGAGAGAGAGAGAGAAGGGAGTATCTGTGGAATTAGACAGGCACTATTCTCCTGTACAGATATAATGTAATATAATATATATAGTGGCATATACAGTATTATTTGAGGATGGTCAGAAATTCCTCAACACTAAGTATATCATATATCATTACATCAAATAACAAAGCACATGACACGTGGACAAGAAGAGCCTGTGTTTTCCCTACGAACTGATAAAAACACGATGAAAATAACGTGACAAGGAAGAAGCCCTCACAGCCTCATCTTTGTTCGTTGGAGACTTTATGAGTGTTTATATCCTAATGGTGCCAGTTCTTGCCTCCCCCTCGCTCACCTTGTACGGGTTTAGTATTCAGACCACAGCAGCCATTAGCTCTCCAGCTGGACGTCTTGCCAGGAAACATGACCTCTGGAGGGGGAACAGGATGTAAAGGCCTGGCAGTTTCTGCGGAGATGTCCTGTTCATGTCACCTCTGTCTGTACACGTTAGTGCTTCTGCAGTGCCTCATTTGCTGTAATGGAAAATAACCCCACACATTATTGCTACACCTTACAAAGAATGTTTTATTTATGCCCTGTGTTTAAGCATTTGTCAAAGAATAGATGAGAGCCAGCGTGTGGACAATCATCTGAGTAATGCTCCAACCTACAACGTATAAAACTTATAAAAGTATAAAGTGGACATAAGTGCAGCAGTATTACTCTTCATCCTGCAGAACGAAGCTGCTGCCTCATGCTTGTTTTGCCTCATCAGTATCTCCAGTATCTATCTGCTGCTGCTCTCCGTCTGCTTCAGTCCGGCTCAGCCTGTCATGATCTAATCATTGCCAGGATCATATTTCTCAGTGGGGCTGGAGGTGAGACAGCTCGACTGATGGGGACAGAGAGGATTTAGAAGATGGGGAATGTCCTTCAGTGTAGGTCCTTCTTTTCATCCATCACAACGCTCTACATTAGATTTCAGCCATGGAAGGAGTCAGCATATTCTTGTTAGACATACGTTCATTTAGGGGTCAAATCTAAACAAAATAAGTCCTTATATAGCATCAGTGTATGCAGAATCAAAGAAACAAGATTTTATTCATACCTAAAATTTATTGAAACCTACAGTAGTGTAGCGTTTTAAACACTCGTGGTTTTATATTCCACTATATGTATAGTTGATCCGTGTAGATGTGTGAGGGACGAATGTATTAGTAATTTTGACACTGACGTCCGAGGCAACATTTTCACTGGGACAATAAAGTCTATCTTATCTTACCTTGATAAAAAAAGGCACATTTTAATTGTGCGTTCACGTGGTGTCAGAATAATCGGAAAAATCGATTTCCGACTGGAAACTTTCACATAAATGCCATCTTCAGTTGGAGCGACAATTAGGAAAGTCTGCTAATATGTTACTTTTATCATTTGCAAACTGTATTTACATCACTCACACCGAACACCAGACTTTATATCCAACACCGATGTTTTTACGATTAACATGCATATATAAGTTATGTATATACCTGCCACACCTGATCCTTTTTCTTTGCTCTTTATATGATGTTTATATGGAAAGAAGTTTTGTTTAAGTGCTCTACACACATAAATACCACACATTTAGTTTACAGCTTTCATTATTTTTCCACATTTATAACACATGAACACACTGAAGTCGGAACGACGACTTCACAACCCAGGAAATGTGACCTTCTGAGGAGCACAGGAAGCGTCACTGATCAAATGCTCTCATGTCTCAGCTCCTGCACTTGTCATTTGTCATAATAAGCAGTCCCATCGACAACAGAGGCAGTAATGAATGTCATTTAATTTTAAATAGTTTATTTTCCTTTTTCCACCGGCCAACGAAGACAAATCATTATTATCTGTTTCTAGATGATCTGCTCTTCTGAGATTCTGTAAATATACAGAGGAAACACTTTGGCCAATTCATTTGTGTTTGGATTTGCTGGCCAGCGCCTGCAGGTTCGCCGGGCCCCCCCACACTGTTCCAAATACGTCCTTCTCAGTCCTCAGAGCCTCGGACAGAGGGAGCTCTCTCCCCGACAACACCACCTTCTTCACAGCCTGAATCACAGCAGCGGGTCCTTTTACATAACTGCTGAGCCACTTCTCGGCCTGCTGGAGGGGAGTCCCTGCCCCCTCCTCTGCCCGGGGGTCCTCCAGGACTCCATCTGCCAGTCCAATCTGCAGTCCAAGTTCTGGGTCCACTTTCAGAGCGCCACCCAGCAGCTTTAGTGCATTCTGGCTTCCAACAATGTGGACCAGTCGCGCGGCGCCGCCCCAGCCCGGGACCAGTCCCATGTGTTTATGGACAAACTGGATGACGCTTCCAGATGCCATTAATCTTGAGTGATTACAGATAAATTAATTAAAGTTATTTGCAATCTTTGGATGGAAAATTATAAGTAAAACACATTTAAGTGTTTTGTATTCACTTGTGTAAAGATCATTACCTGAAATCACAGGCAGTGGTGAACTCTGCGCCTCCTCCCAGCGCTCTCCCCTCCACCAGAGCAACAGTCATCAGAGGCAGCCTGCACTGAGAAAACTATTCTGTCACCAGGCTGAGCAGCAGATCACATAACAGAGAAACTCCACACTGGATGCTGCTGCTTTTGTTAATTAATTAATTAATTAATTAGACCAGTACACCAGAAGAAAACAAGAGCCTTTACCTGAGCAGCCTTGTAAGAGCATTCTGCATGAACATACACATCTTCATCCCATCCTACGAGACAAAAGATAAGATAAGAACGGGCCGATGCACCCCCCCGTGCATGTTGGGGGAGCAGGTCGGATGCAGGTTGACACAGCTGTGTGCTGAAGCTACCAGCAAACACTGCACAGATGAGTAAGAGCACCAAACATGCATTTTGTTGCCATGTATAACATCTAGACCAGGAAAATTGCATGTAAATGGCATGACCCGGACATGAGGCATACTTCTTGTTGCCAGTAGGTGGCGCTATGACTGAATACTGTTATGTACTGTCGATGACATCAGGCAGGGACTCATCAAACATGAGATGAGATGAGATAAGAATAGATAAGATGGACCATTATTGATCCTCCATAGTAAATTCACAATACAAAAAGAGAGAGAAGAGAAGAGAAGAGAAGAGAAGAGAAGAGAAGAGAAGAGAAGAGAAGAGAAGAGAAGAGAAGAGAAGAGAAGTACCTTTATTGATCCCCAGGTAGGGAAATTCAATTTAACGCAGCAGCACAAAAAAGTAGGAGCACAAGGGGATATGAAGAAGTAAGAAATAAAATATGAACAGAATCTTAAATAAATATCAGGGTTACTTTCTGCAGGTTATAAAAAGTTAAATTTACGATTTCTACGACATTTTTAAGACCATAATGGATCAAATTTAAGACCTATGTCAACTACAACAGATATTGAGGAATATCAGAGTCCCACAATTACTTATACTTTGCCATAATTCAAAAACCCAAGAAACGACAGTTGGTATTCGTAGTCTTTCCTACAACCAAACTCAGTGTACTGAGCGCATTTCTTGTATTTTTGTTTGTGTTCTAATATCTGTATCATTGAGGAACAACTACAACACACAGAAACATTACAGGCTATGCATGCCGCCTCAACATTTCTCTTAAAAAATGTAAGCACAATAGAATTAGCTTTAAATTAACCTCAACATAATCAAGAACTACCTAAAAGTAATTAAGATCTAGTATGTAATATATTCATGTATTTAAGACATCTTAAGGCCCAAGATTCAGATTATTGCATTTTAGATATTTTACACTTTTTAAGATAGAGCGCAATCCCTGAAATGAGATCAAAACAGATGTACAATAACAATACACAATGCAATATAGACTGTGATCATCATAAAATTTAAGATTCGGTCTTTTAGGATAAGACTAACTGTGGCATAAATACAGGCAGGAGGAGAGATGCTGTGAGGTGTGTCTTTTACTTTCCTACCTGTGGGTTAGATATGGCCCTGACGGCACTGAGGTCTGATCCAGAGCAGAAGGTTCCAGCAGCACCCTGGACAATGAGGCCTTTCCCATCTGTCCAGTTCTCCAGCTGGCTCACTTGTTCCTCCAACTCCACCATCATACTGCCTGAGGGGAGGAAGCCAGAGCTCTGTGTAAGCAAGGCAACAAACCCGCACTGTAATTTACCAGACTCACAAACTCCTCACCAGACAGGGCGTTCATGCGGGTTGGGTGGTTGATGGTCAGCACGGCTACACCAGAGTCCTGCTTGAGCAGATCGATGGAGCCACCAGGAAAAGCCTGGAGCTTCTCTCGGACCTCCAGCTGGTCGTAGCCGTGGATGTTGGAGTAAACACAGCCACTGCTCTGCCTCTGCAGTAACCTTAAAGGAATAACCGTGGATACGTCATATGAATGCTGTCTGTCATCATGGAAAGCATGTTAAAAAAGCAGCTTCAAAATTGGTAGAAGCAGTGTGTAACTGACTGGTAGTTGCCAGAATCAGGCCCAGCAAGTTCAAAAGTATTGCTGAATTGTAGAACTTTTAAAAAGACTTTAAATAACCAGCATTTATCTCCAATACTCAGCGAGGAAACATTACATATCAAGAAGTTTGGTGTATTTGTTACAGCAGCTGGTTCAGGAGGCCAGGGATCATAATATCCACCATTCAGTTGTGTTCGAGTTGAGTGAGAGGGACGGTGCCGTCAGAGCCCTGGTCAACACATTGATAGATTTTCTTTTTTTCTTAACATAAAAACAACTTAATGGCTCGGACACTGAGCCCAACAGAAATAATAACGATGTGGGGCTGCAGGGGGCGCTGCTGCTCAATAAAAAAAACTTTAATGTTGTTATTTATATGATCAGACTTTGACTTCAAGGCCTGTGTATAATTGTGGTGTAAAGAAATGGTGCATGCATTAACTTAAGTTAATGCATACACTCACAAACAGGAGGATGCTGCTTTTAATGAACTCCATTACCTCTGAAGTAAACACATGAGCCATTTGCACGAGCACATTACAGTGAGTTATCCCTGATTCCAACAGAAATTTGTTATGAAACAGAATCAAACTAGTAATTCATTCTATTGATCACCATGTTAAAAGTGTCAGCACTGCACGATAAGTACACGTTGTTCATTAGTTTTCAACTCAGTGCGCTTGGTGTTTATCATTTACCTGCCCCAGGCTCCACAGCTACCGCTGCTTCTCAGAAGTTGTTGCCTCAGAGCCCAGAGAGCCATCCTGCTGCTGCGTGGGGAGCGTGTGGAAAGAATGTGAGAGAAATTACCTCAGACATATCACTTCATTTAAAAAAGGGCGGTGGGTATATACACATACAGGGGGAAACAAAGTTTGACAACAAGGAGCACGGTTACTGTTTTTTTTTTAAAGTATGTCGTACAATGAAAACTAAAAGAATCAAATGAAGGCACATGACCTTTATGAGAGCAGGGACAGATATTCTCAAAGGGTCTGACGATATCAGTTTTACAGTTATTAAAAACAGCAGTGTGGGTGTTTGGGGCTTTAACTCACGATGAACCAATAAACAAGAAGCTTAACAGCTAATGAAGGAGAAGGTTTAAAGAGGCCGCAGTAAATACATAAAGAGGAGGAGAGCAGCGTTGACTGCCACATTAGAGAAAACAGCAATTTACATTTACACTGATCAAATGACAATGGTTTATTTTACTTCACAGTTACATTCACATATACCTACAATACAATATCCCTGCAACATGCTGATGTGAACGTGATGACAGAGGAGCAGTCGTTCATGTCTGATGATGTCAGTCTGATATGTTCGTTTCTAATCGTGGGACATATTTAACAGTGTACTGGTAATTAAGGTGCAGCCTGAGTTACCATGGTGATTTACCTCCTGAACAGGTGACCCAGTGAAGTGAAGCCAGAGAAGTAAACCGGAAGTTCTCTCGCTAACCACAGATCCTCCTTCACAGTGCAGGCCCAGTCTGGTATTTACTGTAACACTATACATCCAACATCATGTCTCCATGTGTTTGAAGCGTCAACGTTTGAATAATTGGAGAAACTCGTTTTTCTGGACCTGGAATCTCGTTAACAGACTTTTACTAAACACGAAGGAGCTGCATAAAACATAAAATATCAGTAAAGTAACCATTACAAAACATTTTAGCAACAACACGCCCGGAACTTATGCCGGAACTAACCTTCATGGGCATGGAGATCACGGGAGACGTGTAGTGTTACACGAAAATGCGTCCCCCTGGAAACTAGAGCTCTTTGGAGATAGAGACAAGGCAGCATGTTGTTCTTCAACTTCTCCATAAGAGGGCGCCACACAGCAGTGCTCTCATTTGATCAACAGTCTATGATTTCACCTCACTCACCAAAGTGTCCAGTAATTATATCATTATATTAAGTATTTTAATAATTATATGGCCGCTTGGTGTGTCCATATTTTACTCACCAATATAGAGGTTTTCATTTATTATCATTCATCTCAGGTCAATGCACTGAGAGATCTGCTCTGTGTCTGTCACAGCTCTGTAAACACAGCTTAGTGAGAAGCTGCCTCCACACACATCTCCTTATTCAGTAGTATTGACAAGAGACTTTATTTAACACCTAGACTCACCACACAGCACTGGCACAGGAAACTGAACCAGCTGAGTTAACGTAAATTGTTCAATATTCTGCAGTGTCTTTTATTAACGTAAAACTCCATAATAGCAGAATTTTATTTGATTTAGCATTAATAATCCTTTGTCTGACACCAGTGTGGTTGCTGGATTTAAAAGATAAGACATGTCAAGTCCAACGCTCTGCAAACATCAGTCTGCTCTGGGATTTGGTTATTATGTTTGTATACTCCTGATTTATAAACAATAATAATAATAACTAATGTAGTGATATATAACTAATGTAGTGATATATAACTAATGTAGTGATATATAATTAATGTGGTGCCTGAGGAAGATAAGTATTTGGTCAAAGACTTATGTAGAAATATTATATTAATAATAATAATACTAATAATAACTATTATTAGTATTATTATTATTATTTACCATCAAACACATCCTTAGCTTATATTTGAGGAATCGTAGAGTCCTTCTATGTAATATTGCACCAAGAGAGAGAGGCAGAACCTAGTGTGAAATTCTTTGTCTGTGAGAGAAATGGAATGTTTGGTGAGAAAGTTTTCGAGATGAAGGCGTTAAGACAGTAAGACAAACAGACATAAACGAACGAGAGTGAGAGGGTGATATAAAGACCTGGAGACGTGCAGGAAGAGGAGGGAAAATGTGTCAAATATAGAGGGAGTCAGAGACACTTCCTGTGCTGTGGTCTGATCTACGGCTACTGGCAGCATAAATCCTTCCCTTGTATCCACACAGCCTCTCCACCGCAATTCAGAGCCCTGAACAAACCCAGGCACCAAATTACTCCTCCGTTTCACTTGGGTTACAGAGGATTCCAGAGCTGCACTGAATTAAAAGTTTGATTTGTGTTAGTAATTGTGCATATAAACTGTAATTGTAATCGCAACCATCACTGATGTGTGTTAAATCTACTTTGGAAGCAAATTACATTCAGTCCCATTCCCGTTAAAGTGCAATCGTTTCCTAAGGTTAGTTATTTATGACACCAATCAAGTGCATCTTCCCCTAAATAGATGCTTTAGTGGAACCAAACTCCTTCACAGATATCCCACGAAGATAAAAGGTCACCAACGAGGATACAGTATACACTGCATCCAAGACCGTGGAGTCCACTCTGCTTTAACGCCCACACCTCTCTGGTCTATTTTAAAGTGGGGAAGGAATTCAAAAAAGGTCGGTGGGACTCTTCCCGGGCGAGCATTCCAGACACACTGACTCTCCTCCCTGCTCCGTACAGTACATTCAGCGAGGTCAGCCAGCCCACAACCTGTCTTTAAATATCATTCTGTGAAGTGCAGCACCTGGAGGAGGCGGCGGCTCAGTGGAATTTGCCTGCATAGTCCCCCACAGTGTGTGTGGGTAATGGTCACTGTGGCGTAGGTGTGTGATGGACCAGGAACTTGTTCCGGAATGTTTCTCCTTTACTTTTGAAACACTGTGACTCTGTCTGTCCAGATTCGTTCATCCTCTGCTCAGCTCTCTAAGTCTTTTCGATTAAAGTCGGCCATGTTGTTTTATAATCCGGATATCAGTGATGCAGCCGCAGACTCCAGCTGATAATGGAAGTCTGTCTCCATTTACAAGCTGGATAATGGCAGAGAGAGAGAGAGAGAGAGAGAGAGAGAGAGAGAGAGAGAGAGAGAGAGAGAGAGAGAGAGAGAGAGAGAGAGAGAGAGATCCACATTTAACAGACATTTGTCTATATGCACGCACAAATGCCTTTGCATGTACAGTGTGTGTGTGTGTGTGTGTGTGTGTGTGTGTGTGTGTGTGTGTGTGTGTGTGTGTGTGTGTTTTGTGTGGTTGTGTATGCGCCGCTTGTGGCCTCTAAAGTGATGCATCAGCGCACCAATCAATATGCAGCTGTCTGGGGCTCCACAGGAAGTCAGGGAATTCACTGCAGTCAGCAAGGCTCTGGACCGACTCACAGAGATAAGAAAACACATGCACACACACACACACACACACACACACACACACACACACACACACACACAAACACTTAACCTTCCCCAGAAATCATGTTTTTGATTATTAGGACCCGACAAGGTCAGTGTTTCTGTGGGAAAAGGTAAGACACATACACACACACACACACACACACACAGACACACACACACACACACACACACACACACACACACACACACACACACACACACACACACACACACACACACACACACACACACACACACAAAGTGCCGGTAAGGGTCTATTTCTAGGCAGGTTGGCAGGTGCCAGAGTCTCTCAGGGGCCTCCATGTTTCCTGTGAGGAGTATTGGATAGAAGACAGTGGAGCTGGAGGACAGAGAGACAGGAGACACTGGAGGTGCAATGACTACAGCATTTACTGTAGCAACTCAAAATGCACAGATCAGTGGAAGACTAAGTGCATCCATATATTGTGGCCTAATGTGTATTGTCTACTTGAAACCGTCCTTAAACAGCAAGAGCAAAACCCTGCATATATTAGTATATTTTATCATCAAATTATAATGCTTGGAATGGATCCAATCCCTATTGGATAAAAACAGAAGTTTTGCAAAGATAAAGCTAATAACCAGACATAAGGACAGTCAAGCCACCATGAAGTCTGGCTTCACCGTGTTTGTATCAAAAATAGGCAAGGCCACAGATAGACAGAAAGCCACTTGCCAAAATGAACTGTAGCCTTGACACCAGTCAACAACCAAAAGTGCACCACTACTAATTAGAGTTCCTCGTGAGAGAAAGTTGTTTTCAAGGTTGTTTACTCAAGACTCTGAGAGGCTGGAGACTAAGAGACGACCTGCTTTGGTCCAGACACAACAAGTCGTATCAGATCAAACTGTGTGCAAGGTCAGTGGGTGTTAGGTGTCTGTGTGGATGTGGAATGTATTCATCATCAGTGGAAAAAAGCTGTTTATGTCGCACAATGATTAGTCACTTGACATTATAAAGGTTCACATTTATAGGAAAACTCTTAGTGCACATCGTTGCAGAAAAAATTTCTAATCTTTCTTTATATCATTTTAACAATAATCATCCCGATAATCACTAATATTAACATCACAAATAAGGTAAGGCCTGTTTACACAAAAGAAACCGTTGGGCTAAATCAAAAACACAAATTGATTTGGTTCAATTAAAACTGAAAGTTAACGAGTTATATTAACACGATTCGCTAACTTTAAATTAAAATAACTTAATTCATTTTTGTTTGTTACCAATTGAGATCATTTTTTATAAATTTGAAAAAACTAATTTAAATGTTTGTCATTTGTCAGTGCATGATGATTATTGGCATCGAACAGACAGGACATTGAAAAGCTGCTGTGTCTCCACTTGTTGACATTTTATTTGTTAAGTCACTGCAGCAACTACGTGCTTGAAGGATGAAACACAGATCGTTCCGTTAGTTCTTTCCAGTGTCATTGTGTTTTAAGCTGCTCTGGAATTAAATCAGTCGCTACCGGTTAAATAAGGATTTCAGCATCAGGAAACCTCCGGACCTGAACTCAGGCCAGGACAGAGACACTCCTGTCCAGCCTGGGCACAGGAAAACAGGGTGAGACAGCCAACAGGGAACTAGGAGCAGCATCAGGACAGGATGACAATATTTATATTTATATCGGCGCTGGGGTAGGATTTCTGGCACCATAACATTGTCGCACCTGTTATTTCAGTCAGCCCGGGGTGCCAGGTTTCAGGGTGAGAGGTTAGGTGTCTGTGCCCCTCAGGGCCAAGGGTGTGTATGGCTGATAGTACGCATACGACTGTGTGTATGTTTATATAAGTGAATAGGAACGAAAGTGTGAATGTAGACATACAAAACTGATTTATTCACCAGGCAATGCTGTAAAACATACGTTGTAGACAGAGACATGAAGCAAAATTATTCTGACATAACGTCTTTAGATGAAAGAATGAATAAAACATTCATAGAGGGAAACATAGATACTCTACACAAACATATAAAAGCCCAGACACACACTCACAGCACCACATGATGGATGAGATGGATGGTTCCCGTGCTGCTGTCACGTCGCTCTGCACTCATCACTCAAGAGGAAGGAGATCACGGTGTCAGCCGGCGAGATTGAAGGAGCCAGACAGTCGTTCGTCTCTGGTGCTTCATCTTTGAGGGTTGAACGTTTGCCTAGGACTCCTCTTCACCCAGAAATATTTATGTGCACGGTCTGATTGATGCTCAGATCTCATTAAATTATTTATTGAAGAGGTCTGGATACTGCACAGTAGCAGCGTCGGCTTAGGCTTGTAGCTTGTGAACTACATTTTTAGAGCTTATTGGAAATAGAAGACTAAAAAATAAGATTAAATAAGATTAAAGGGTTTGCCTACAGGGCTACATGACTTGTGAAACACTACTTTATAATAACTCGTGCTGTGTTAATGCTCTGGAGCTACTTTAGAATTATTCCTTGTCATGAGTGAGTCCTCCTCAAACAGTTCTACAATGTACTGTCACTTTTTTATTTTTTGTGTGCAGAGCTTTTTTATAAAAAGTCTATGGTGCAGTGATGTTACTTTGTGTTCATCCTACCTGGTTTATCTGCAGTGAAGATTTTATAGTCAATGTTTTTCATAAAATGGTCGCTTGATTATACACAATTTAGAAGTATAATCACTTGACAAACAAGAAGTTGCACAGTCACAAACCTCCTGTACGGTGAGTTTAATACGAATGTAGATAATTAGTATGTGGTGTAAAAAGACAAGAGAAATGGTTACGTTCTTATGTTTATTACACAAAAAGAACAGCAAAGGCATCACCATCATCATGATATGATTCACCACTTTGACCCAAAAAACTAAACTACCCAGCCGAGTGTCCTGATATGTGACCATTCAGAATTAGTAAAAGTAGAAAAAAAGGCTCTTGAGTACTTTTTTATATGCATCATCACTTATACACAAAAGCAGGCTCTCATGAATGGAGTGTAACATACATTTTGATTGGAAATCATCAGCAATGGCTTGACAACCATCATAATGCCATCACAAATAAAAATGCATTACATTTTTTAAATCAGGAAAAATGTATATATAAAGAAACCAGCCTTTGGTACAAAGTTATAAAAAAGGAACACAACTTTGAATCTATCTGTTGATATCAAGTAAATGTTTTTGCCTAATCATGAAAAATGTAAAGCGAGTCATGAGCGTAAAGAAAATACGTTTGAGTCACAGGTAAGGTACAGTCCAGTCATGTACTGTGGGTAATATTCAAGAAGGCAGAAAACCGACACAGCTTTCTTCAGTGATGCCAGGGGACGTCTTCTCCACTGTCTTCATCTCTGAATCCAATATGACGCTGCACATTGTGTGTGTAACATATGCTGTGCAGAAAGCACACAATACATGTTAGACACAAAATACAAAATACAGTACATATTTATTCCGGATTTCATTTGGCTGAAAGATCATCTGAACGTGAGCTAGCATCACTTTTAAAGGCGTAAATACTACACAGAGCAGGAGGAGTAATGACGGGTCTGTTGTTGGTAAAGCAAGGCTGTTGCTAGGCTACACTGATCAAGGCTATAGTCCAGACCTGAGCATAGGACATCCATTCACATGGTTGACATGGGTGACTGAATGATGCATTGGACGAGACTGTTCCTTTGGAAAGTGATGTTTTGATCATCCTCTGAGGATTTGCTGAATGTCTGGCAGGTTAATACTGTTGATTACCTCAAGCTGCTTCAGATCCTTGACTTGGCGTCCTTGGTCTGTTACTATGGCGTCCACTGGATGCCACATACATTCTAAAGGTGAGTGAAACTCAAAACTAAAGCACTTCTGAGTCTTTAGGCGCGGAGAAGCAGTCTGTGTTTGGTATGTACAGCAGTGATGATGAAGAGAGAAAGCTCAGCGGTTATCACTGAAGGCGTCTGGCGCGTTCACACAGTGAGGTGGAGATCAAATGATGACAGTCTCTATGTGAAAGGCGTGTGAGTACAAGAAGGAGGAAGTGTGTTTCTGATGGGGGCAGGACGGCGGAGACGGAGAGGTGGAGGAGGAAGAAGTGGGGGAGCGGCTGGCCCATCGGGAGGGGAGGCGTCGGTTGGCAGGACGGGCGGGCCTCGAGAAATTCCTCTGGACGGAGGAAGAGGACACGGACGACCCTTCATCCTTCTGTGGAGAAACAAATGCATTAACATTTAGGATTATCACACCATCCTGTCAACAAGCAAACTCACACACACAGATACTTTACATTGTGTCACGTGTTCCATCTGTAGTCTTCTTGACCCTACAGGGAAAACAACAGGCATATTTCAAACAGGACCACTAATAAATCCAGCACGCTCATGTGAAAGGTCACCCAGGTAGATCCCATCGCGTCAAGAGGAAAGCATCTCGACTGGAATTCTTTCTACGTTCCTGCTGTCACTTTATCAGCACTTCAGAATCTTCTCATTTTATTTTAGAGCGATTGAGGCTGAACCAACGTGACTCGATTTACATTCCTTTCAAGAGGTCAAATGAAATTGGCCTGATAATTGCTCCCACAATTTCTTTAACATTTGCATGGCTTTAAAGCAGTGTAATCACTCCAGCTCTTATTGACATGCTCCGCCAAGGGCATTTAGTCAGCTGGCTCCTTTCAGATATTCCTGTAATTACAACACAAAAGCCAGAAACCGTTTCCACTACGAAAGACTTAAAGATAAAAGACAAGTTGGTGAGGGTGGGAGACCTCCTGCCAAGTTTCAACTTTCTATGCCACGTCGCCGGTTCCTTTTGTTAGGAGCCTAAAAGGAATGGCCCAGATGCCCAGATTATAATGGAGTCTTGGCCTGCTTCTGTCTCTCAGAACACACCAGAAATAAACAATAATCCCTGTGGAGCTGTCCTCTGTTCACAGCAATTGCTTGGTATTTTTCAGAGAGGACTGGAACAGAGAGACATATGCAAGTTCCGCCAGGTCCACTGGTCTAAATAATGTTGGAAATATGAAGTTTGACTTTATTATATTTTAGACAAAACAAAATGTAAACTGACATCTCATTTCAGGAGAATGTATCTAGGTTTTAACATTCAGCACCCTCTTTGTAGGAAGGTGGATACTTCTAAGTGAAATGTGAATACAGACTGTACATCTCAGACTCGACCCACCTGCACTATGAGCTGTATCTCTTTCACACCCATGGCAGTGTGGCAGCTGAGCTGAGAATGTGTAGTGTGTGTCTGTGAGCTGTGTGAAGTCAGTGTGTGTCTCAGAGGGGGGAAGGCCAGAGGGTCCATGTCCAGCATGTCTAGTTCAGTGACATTCTCCTCCTGCCCATCACTGAGGTTAGGAAAAGAAGCCATCTCGTTCTGCTGGTTCTGGCTTTGTTTAGCCCGAGCTGCACTCTCGTAATTCTTCAGAATCCTTTCCACTGCCCCGTAGTTGGACCTGGATCCCTCTGGCCGTGGATACGCTGCCAGAGTGAGGGGCTTCCAGGGATGGTCGTTCATCATGCGAGGCCCTTGTCTGGAGGAGTCAGACTGGGAAGGAGGTACAGACGCATGCCTTGGCTGTTCCTGCTGCCCGGGCTGTGTCATCTGTCTTTGTTTGTTCTCCACAGGCGTCTGCTGGAGGGACACGCCCACTCTGGCTGGCTGAGGCTTTGCTCCATTCTTAGAGCTGGAAGCCTCCACATTCTGGCCCGTCTCAGAGGAGGGAGCCTCTGTGGCTGCTCTTTGTTGTGTTTTCCTGGAAGGACTGCTTGCTGTTTGGACTTTGTGCTTGACCTCAGGATGGTGTACAGGACTGTGAGATGATATTGTGGTGGCATGTCTGAGTCCAACCTGAGGCTGATCATGTGAAAGAACAGAGGGTGTTTCTTGCTTCATTCTGACCTCTTGACCTTCTGGACCATATCTCATCTGCCATGGTTGGGACTCACGGTTCTGAATTGAGGAACTTGTGGAGGAGAGAGATAATGTGACTTCAGGATGGACAGCTGTAATGCCAGGTGTGAAATCCGTGTAAAGTGGCTGAAATCCAGTCTGCATGGAAGGTAAAACCTCATCTGATGCTGTGGATGCTGCTTGGCAACCCCGGGAGGAGGCATCTGTTGTAATAAAACTGTCTTGTTCCTTTACACCACGGCCCATCTCAGCTTGAAACAAAGTTCTGTTGAACTCAGCTGTTTTTTGTTCCAGCATGATGTTTCTTCTGGAGCCCTGGAGGTTGGGGCTGGCAGCTGTTGTTTCCAGGGAATACATCAACAAGTCCACAGGTAATTCTTTGACGATCGGAGGCATTTGCCCATCAGGGTTTTTCAAGTAGCCAACAGCAGGGGTGTAATCGGAGTGTTTCGCAGCACTCAGTATGTTCACCTCAGAGAAGCTCTTCTGCACTGTCCCATATGCAGACAACTTGCTGTTACTGAACTTGCTTGCATCGCAGGACCAGCGGCTGTGGCAGCAGCCCATATTACAGTTAGAGTTTTCAGGCACAGAACACAAGGTTACCGCACCATCTGTAAAAACCTTTCCCTCATTTTCTTGTAGCATAGCCTCAAACTTCCTGACGATGGACGGGCTGCTGCACTTTTTTTCCACTAGAACACAGGGGCTGTGGCACTTCTTCACTGTGGTGGAGGGGGATTCTGGGATGTGGAGTTCTGTGTCTGGATGGGCTGGGTTGCTCAGATTCCAGGAGGAGGAGCGAGGAGGGATGGGTGGAGCTGCTATATCTATCTCTTGGGTTGCTTCAGGGCTCGTCTGTGTGTCTCTGTAGCTGTGTAGATCAGCAGCGCTTGTTCTCCAGCAGTCACTCGGAGCACTGTCGGCCCGCCAGGTGTTATCTGGCGACAAGGTGATCCACTTTTCTCTTTCCAAGGCCCGGAAGTCATCGTAAATCTGGCTGAGGTCGCAGAGAGGTTCATCCGCCTCCAGCCGGTTCTTGTCGTGACCAAACAGCATCTCACTCTCCTCAGTTACAAACAGGGATTCAGATCGATTCCTGAGTATTAAACAGTAACATACATTTAGTCCATATAATTTCCAAAATAAAATCCATGTACTATTTACATCTAAATACAATAAGATTTATTATTCAAATAAAAGCAGACATGGCCCTGTGTCCACATCAAGACTCAACATGTAGTATCATAGTTCTATGTTGGTGCTGGGAGGTTAACATAGCGATGGGGATTTATTCACCTCTTATCTCCACTCTTCTTTCTGATCTCATCCTGGTAGCTACAAAGCTCCTCGCTCACACGGGCGATCTCCTTCAGAGCCTGAGACACACAGGAGGAGAGACAGAGATTCAAGGAGACATAATGGATGTTATGTAACGCAAAAGAAATACATCAAGAGTATTGTCTATTCAAAGAAACGCAGGCAGGTGCACTGGAGAAAATCCAAGAATGCTGATGATCAAACAAAGCATCCGACAGCCGAACAAAGCAAAGGAAAACTGTTTAAAATAACTTACAGCATTGAGAGCCGTTGTGTTCTTCTTCTTTTCACTGCCAGTACTCAGCTCCGCCCAGAGCAAACTTTCTTGTGGACCAACACGGACATCGTTTTCATTCCCGTGAGAAGGATTTCTCTGAGGCATTCCACACCCAGGAGTTCCATGAAAAATAGCAGTCAGCTCCATTGTATGGGCATCTTCCTTGCTGTCATCAACTGAGTCTTGCTGCCAAGTGCTTCTTGTTCTAAACTCATCCACCAGCACTGGTTGTGAAGGGTCGTTCTGAGTAAAGCGACCGACATTAAACTGACAGAGGCCGTCTGCCTGGAAGCAGGTGGGCTGGTGACTCTCTCTGCCTCCAGAACCGCCAGCGGCGATGTTTCTGTTGTGACCAAAGCCGGGTAATGATGCTCGTCTGTGAGGCTCTGATTGACTGCTACTGCTGAGTGGCTCTGAGTGGGAGTTGTCACTGAGCAGACTGGAACCTGTGCTGGTGGAACGCAGGCTGAGCCCATGCATGACATCATCATCGTCCTGCCTCCCGCCGTCCAGCCTGGTGCCCTCTCGCTTGGTTCTCACTTCACAGTACAGCTGGAGAGAAGAAGAGGAGATAGAGGTCATCGCTGTTCAGCAGCACTGCAGCAGTCTTTTGATAAATAAAGCAAACACTGCACTTTGTTGTTCAAGTGTGTCCTTTAAAGGTGAATAGGATTAGATTTGAATTGATTTTATCAGTCAGATACACCAATGTGTACAAAACGTCCCTCAGATACACATTTATCCAACAGTATAAAAAAGTGCCATTACTTATGAGAGTCTACATTATGACTCTACTTATTCAGTAATTACTTCCAGTCAATGCTTAGAATGAGAGGATATATGAGTCATGTATGAAAAGGTCAGACAGTTTAAAGACCGTGTATGACATGACATGATTATACTAATGATACTATACTGCATCTACTACTCCTGCATAGTCTCAAACTAATATAGGATGATGAGATGTCAGGGAAAAGAACGTAGCAACAACACTATGAGGACATTTAGACCACAGATGATTTGTTAAAAAACATTCAAAGAATTCTTTTCACATAAAATCAGATAACCTCTGGCCTCCTACCATGAAATCTCAAAATAGCAACTATTTCATATCGACTGGGCTCCCTTCCCATCAAGCAATGTCTAGATGGGATTTCTTTCAGTCTGCTTTTATTCCTCGGCTGTTTTCCTCTCTCATTTTCTGGTCTCTAAGGGGCAAATGAGAGCCACATGTTCTTTTCATAGCCAGTTGTTTCAGTGCCTTCGCACTCTGTCCAACTCCTTATGTATGGCTGGCTTCATTAAAAACACTAATCTGCTGTTCTGAGTGTGTCCAATTTTAATCCCCTGGTCTTGGGCTTTGCCACAACTCATACTGAACTGTCTCTTTCTTTACCCCTGTCGCCCTCTCTCAGGCTCATTGATTTGCCCTGAATGACTTCCCCTGTCTGTCCTTTCTTATCCTGTTATAGTTTATCCTCCACTTTAACACAGCAAGCTGACAAAGTTGGCATACACGCATGCCAGAGTTTGTTTTCATCTCAAATATAAAGCTGCTAAATGCTTGGTTGATGAATGAGTTTAATGTTTGGTCTATAAAATGTCAATAATTAGTATAAAATTCCCATAACAAGTTTGTCTTTGCGTGTTTTTTGCAACTCACATAAGAGAAGAGGATTTACTATCGTGTACTAACAAATTATCCTATTTTAGAAACTTAAAAGTTGCCACGTGGTTTCTTATTCTTCATATTAATATGATGCTATGATTCTACCTTTGCAAAAGTGAAAGTCTAAAAAGTAGAATAGATCTAACTAGTGAAAAATGTATTGTAATACACTGTCAGTGAATACAATCTTTCATTTGGGTATTTTAACTCTGATTCTGTTGCATGCCAGCTTCACTTTCTGCACCACTGCAGGTCACAGACTGTCTTAATCATACTGCATCTGCACGCAGAGGTCAGAGATAGAGCAGAGCCCACACCCTCCTCCTTCCACTCCTTCCTCTCCTCATCCTCTGCAGCTGCACTGAAAAGGGATATTGTTTTCGACAGTGTTGGTGGTGGACAGGATGTGTAGGAGGGAAATGTGACACACTTTAGGCAGCAAAGTGCATAGAACGCCATATAACATAACATTCTACTGTAGTGTCGTTCAACCACACAGTCGGAGCATCTTACCTCTTCTATTTTCCTCTGCATATCTTTCAACTGGCTCTCCCACTCCCTCCTCTCCATGTCGAACCTCTCCAGCAGCTCGGTTTTCTCCCGTGACCAGTCCCTCTCATTGTGCTCCAGACGACAGCGCAGGTCCATGGCCGTGGAGTGTGTGTCTGCCAGGAGCCTCCGCTGCTCTTCCCTGTCTCGGCGGAGAGTTGGGGTCTCGCCGTGCTGTCCTTGAGTGGTCCGCACTCCAGGGCCGCACTCCACTGCTGACTGGACCCCTCCACTCACCGACCCGGTACCTTCTCTAGCCTCCAACTGAAGAGAAAGAAAGACAGAGCAGAGAACGTAAGGGAAACAGTGTGAGAGACGGTCAGTCTTGATAAAGGATAGATTGTAGTTGGGGAAAAAGAAGATGAGAGCCAGAAGACAAGACAAGCAAGGCAGGAGTGAGAGACACAGTGGAATGGACTAAGTGGAATGAAGGAGTGGCAGGAAGAGAAGGTGGAGGAAGTAGGGGAATAATGCACCGTGGGGACGAGCGTAAGTGGGAAGAGGGAGAGGAGAGAAGAGACCGAAGGATTGAATCGGTAGGAACTCACACGCAGAGTTCATTGGTTCAGAGGTTGAGTCTCTTTGCTCTGGTACCTCGCTGAAACAGGATGCAGTGCAGGATATGGCAGATTCAAGCACAGCAAAATATGTCTGCAGAGGATGCATATGGTGTCAGGCAAACGATACTCTGGTGCACCAGTTCATAGAGACACAGAGTCAAGAGGTTCTTTCAAAAATAAATATGACCAAACCTCTAATTCCTCTTAACAGTGGTATTATAAAAATGTCAGTTGTATTTCCTGACAATATTACTGAGTGCCCCTATTCAATGCTCTTTGCAAGTTGAGTACCCTGGGCATTTCCGCTGGGAATTTCACTGTGTTGGGGCCAAAAACATGTTATGACTTAATTTTGAATGGAATTTTTTTTATGCAAAACTGTGCTCACATTTAGGTTGGCCAACTAAGTCTGACTCCCAAGCATACTGTCAAGATAGAGGTTAGAAGTGACTGAATTTGATAAAACTCAACATAATGTAAGGAACATTTTTAAATATCCTCTGGCAAGAACATTCTTTGATGTAGAGAATCTCCTATATCCTGATTTGAGGGACATAGATCTGTACACTCTGTGGTGAATATGTTCATTTCTGTTGCTCGTAAAAACAGGGGAACATTTCTGGCTTTGAAAATGGAAAGAGCCCAAGACAACGCCTGTGCATGTGCATATATGCTTGTGCCTTATTGAGTTTGTATGTGTGTGTGTGTGAGAAAGTGGGAGAGAATGCATACACGCATGCCAGAGTTTGTTATTTCAGTTTTCAGTCACAGACATCGACCAAAGCCGTCTTACAAGCCTCGGCCATGGTGCTATTTCTGCCTGTGGCCTGGGTCAAGAAATTATGGTGTATAGAAAAACAAGTCAACCCTCTCTGTCCGCCTGTGGCTCTTCTCAAAGTTCTCCACAATTACAGATGGGTGATGAAGGGTGCTGTCCACAGGCTATTTAAACACCCAAATGTAAACTAATATACTGAAAGTGCAAAAACAAGACAGTGGGAGTCAAATAAAAGAACTGAAGACAGATTGTCAGTGATTCAGCCAGCAAAAGATCTTCCTACAGGAAGTTCTGGAGGAAGTGAACGTGCAAACAGGGAAACAAGTTAACAGCTTCACATCCAGTAGGAAATACAAACTCAAGCACACAGACACAACTTCAAATCAAGTCTCAGGGAGCCATATCCAGCTGCTCCTGACCACCCTGTCTCTCATCGTTTGCCACAGGGTACATAAAGGTAACTGTGTCACCACGGTGACCCACTATAAATAGTGGACACACAGCCTTGTACAATGTCACATTCCTGGGGGAGGTGGAGAGAGGAGGTAAAGAGAGGAGGGGGAAGTTGGCTGCTAAGGCAGAGTGAGATATCTCCTAGCTGCCAGCAGCTTTCATAAATCAGTGGCATGTAGAGAAATATGCCTGGAAATATCCAGACTAAGAACTCTGCTTGGGACCTTGGATGCTTGCTTGGTATTTGGGGGGGAGATGTTCCCAAAAAGAAAAGGAATGTGGAAACAACATACAGTAGCTACATCCACAGTAACAGCTTACTGTGGAGAAAGGTGTGTAATTAAAATCTCTAGATTAAAAAAAGAAGCATGCAGCTGTCGACAAGTGCTTGAATGGGAATGGAAACTATAATCTCTGGTACACATGTATGACATAACAACTACGGCAAATTCAAAATGATGCAATGATTTATACTTTTTTGATATACAGCTTCAGTTTCCTGCTAAGGGACGTCAACTGCTAACCACAACTAAATATATAGAATTATAATTTGTTTTTATACAAAAATAAAAACAAGAATGTAAACTATGTAAGGCATGGACATGTTGTGCATTGGGCTTTAGTTCTATGCAGCAGATTAGTGTTTTAAGCAGACACTCTGATGTTCATCAGGAAGACATTTTCACTTCAAATTAATAATTCGAATTTAGTCCTTAAATATCCACCACTTCTCCACCAGTTCACTAACTCCAGGTTTATATATGCTCGGCAGCCTGGATAATCCTCTTCAGTTTTCAATCCCTCGCTCTGACTGTGTTCAAAGTCTCTCTTCAAAGTGCAATAATGAACAAACAAAGCTACAGCAGGAGAGTACTAACATGTTTATGATAG
Organism: Hippoglossus stenolepis; assembly: GCF_022539355.2. Lineage (NCBI taxonomy): Eukaryota > Metazoa > Chordata > Actinopteri > Pleuronectiformes > Pleuronectidae > Hippoglossus > Hippoglossus stenolepis. The sequence goes on from NC_061490.1 coordinate 8,896,768, forward strand.
AAAACTGCTAGGTTGACGTCAGAGTAGCCCTCTGACAGTGTGACGCATTCTGTCGATTACATCAAAAGGCTCTTCTCACACAATTCGGCAGTTGGTTTTCAACTCGGTACTTCTCTGGATTGTGATCTGTGAGGTCAGTGTCAACGTTCAAACTGCACTTACCATTATCTTCTACCTCTTCAACACCCTCACCGCTGTTTTCACTCTGCCTGAGCTAAAACTGGATGCTCCTCTTCACTACAGGGAAACCAACATGTGGAAAATGGAGGAGTTTCTCACCCATGTTGAAAGTATTCACACATTTCACATCAAAGTGGCATGGGGTTACACCCAGTCTGCATTGATTTACATGCATTCTTGTCGATTTATTACCCTGGTTTCAGACCTCTGAATTGCCGGCACACAATTAATATATAAATGTAACGAAACAAATGTCTACTTATCAGGCTACTATTTCTGTGTTCTTCAGAATGTAGCATTAAAATGTGAACTACATGGATGTTAAACTGTATGACATTAGGATTATAGTCTAAGAACGACAGCCAAAGGCCACTTTCTGGAACAAAGGGACGAATTGACTTGAAGCTTCCCCACGAGGGATGTGGGAAGTTCCAAGTCTGAAGTGTATAAATTAGACGTTTGATTACAGAGCTGCAAATTATTTCATAAACCTTGACTTGATGTATTTTGAATCTTATGAGTAGCCTTGGATTAGCATTTGGTAAATAGGCACCCAGGAGTATAAACTTTAGCAGGATGTGGCATTGGGACAAAACACCTTTTACAATGGAGCTAGCCCCGCCCAGTGTGGCTTCACTCCAAGTCATTTCCTTTGGTCTGTTTGTGCAATCAATAGAAAACTGTGTCTGCATGTGTGTGTGTGTGCGCGCAGGTTCCATTAGAAATGTATGTGTGATTTAAATATTTACGCATGTAAAGACACATCAACTACCATGAGAACAAATTCATATAAAATGAGAGACATCGAGACATCTCAAACAAATCATCCAGATCTCATTGATACTCCAGAGTGGAAAACTTGTCAGGGGGGATGTATAACATCTGCCTCTAGCACAGATGCCTCACATGTGCATCAGCGTCTTGGTCTATACATTAGTGTGTGTGTGTGTGTGTGTCAATGCGGCATACTGGCATCATTGTATACCCTCCTGCAGTAGTTTAAGCATCTTCTCCTATACTGCCTCACTATGGGCTTTTCAAACACAAAGCACAACAGTAAAAATGTCCATGTTGTTGTGAGGCTCTATGTCAACCACAGTGTGAGGAGGCACAGAGCCAGTGAGACAAAGAGGAGCACCAGTGTCTCACATAGAGGGAAAGGGAATTATATTAGTTAACTATATCTAAAGTATAGTATATGTGTGTGTGTGTGACATGGTATCTGGTAAATCCATGTCACTGTGTTGTATCCTGTGTCGTCAGTGGTCAGGTCCACCTGCTCTTCAGCATAATCGCACTGTTCATTTCCAGCTCCACATTAGAGAATTTCCAAACTTCATCACTTGATTCAGAGGAACATTTAAATTTTCCAAGCAGCTTTAGAGGAAGAACAAATGGAGAGATGGGTGAGAACATGACCAATCAGTTTTAAGTCTATTACAGAAATTATTTGGACATATCCTACTCAGAAAAAAAAAAGAATCAAACATTTTCTCTTTTTAAATCCAAGAGGGAACACGTCTGATTAGACTTAGGCTGAGCAAATAAATCCATCGTCTGATATAACCAGAAAAATATGCTAAATCCCTAAAAGCCACGTTGCTTTGAAGAACAACTATGCATAGTCTTTCAAGTGATGTGTTCAGCGCCTGACACAGAATGGCACTGGTATTCAAACGTTACCCTGCATCACCCCCCCCCCTATTTCGAGAACCACTTATCAGTAGCTGTCCATGGCAACAATAGGTTAACGTTTCATCTGTTGGGAGAAAGCTGTTAAAGGCAGAGCTGGGTGTCTGTGTCTGGCTGAGCGGGGATAACCGAGTTTGTCTCCCCCAGTGCAAATCTTTTGTCTAAGCTGAGGCTTGAGTTGGACGGATGCCAGGGTGACTTATCGCCCGGCCATGTGGGTGGCAAACGTGGCGAGGCCAGTTTATGCCCGAGGCATGCACAGACACGAGACAATAAACAAAGGTGATACACAAGAAGCTATAGAGAAATGATTCAAGATAAAACCTATATTAGTGCACAGGACTTAGATTTCCCTTACTTTGTTTATGGATAACTGAGTTCATACTAAGCAACCGTCCTAAACACACATAGAGCTATATATAAAGTAAAGAATACATTTGCTCTACTGACCCTGTTTTCTCTCTCTCTCTCTCTCTCTCTCTCTCTCTCTCTCTCTCTCACAAAAACTGAAAATGACAACTTTCTCGTTAGCAGGTCCTCGCAGCCCCAGACCCCAAAATCCCCAACCACGCATCATCATCATCATCATCATCATCATCATCATCATCATCATCATCATCATCATCATCATCATCATCATCCCTCACCTACCTGTACAATCCTGCGTTTGAGCTCAGCCTTCTCCAGCTCCCAGGCACATCTGTCTCTGGTGTACTGCAGCTGGAGTTCGCTCCTCTTCTCCTCCTCTCTCTTCACCTCCGTCTGCACTTCCTCCAAAACTGTCTTCAGGTCCAGCAGAATCCTCCTGTTCTCCCCTCCCTGCATGGAAACACAGTTGGCAGCGGCCTTGTCAACCTGGTTTCACCAGAAGTTACAGCGTTACACTTCCAACCATGTGAATAAAAACTGTTGCTGAGGAACAGGGAATCCCTCGGCCAACTTAAAATAAACTTTACACTGTTACACGGTTTTATCAAATTATCTCAGGTATATTATAGATGTGTTATTATATAATAGTCCATGACCCCAAAGCACAATATAACAAGCCATTGGCTCCCTTGAACTTCTGACATACCAACATGAGCAGAACAGGAAAAAGGAGTACATGCTTTGAGTACCAAAGACATTTAAAGTCCCACACAAATTTATATATAGACCTAGTTTTCACGTGGTAGTGAATAGTTCAAATTACTTGTATGTCAGCCACTTCTCTCAACAATGACTCCTTCTCACGCATCCACTCCTCCTTGTCCTGCACATGTCTCTTTTTCAAATCGTCAAACTTCTTTTTAAGCCGCGTGTGTTGAGTTTGCTGCGGCTGCTGCTGCGGGACTGCTGGTTCGGGACCGGGCCACATTTGTCCCCTGAGGATCTCCAGCTGCTTGCCCGCTTCGCCCTCTCCTCCTCCTCCTCCTCCTCCTCCCCCTCCTCCTCCACCCGGTGAAGCTCCGAACTGGGTCTCGTAGAGCTGACTGAAGACGGTGGGCGGAGAGGAGATCCTCCTCAGCGATGTGCGGGCTTTGCTCCTGCCTCGGTCGACCCTATCCATCCTGGTGCAAGGCACAAACTCCCATCCCTGAGAGGGGACATACCCCCCGCCGCCAGCACCGCCAGCACCGCCCCCACCGTGCAGCCCCGAGCCGTTCATAAACGCACTCCACATCTCCAGAGCGCATCAAAATAAATCATTCAAAAACACTTAATTGCAGAAACAATTACAAGCTGGTGACCAGTCTATTTTGCAAGTATCCATTTCTGCATGAGTTCATACGAGATTCAAACTGATGTTAAGTTGGTGACCGGTGGCACAGGATCGTCAGAGCGCGCATTATCCAAACCCGGCTGTGTCCCCTGTCCCCGCACGGCAGCGCTCGGGACCCCAGTCCCCGCAGGGCTCGCACAGGCGGCGGGTCCGGACGCTTCAGTCCCCTCCATATCCTCACGGAGACTGGGTCAAGCCGTCACTTTTAGTGCCCAAGTCACTCCGCGGACGGTGTCCTCCTCCTCACTTCTGCTGCTGTTGTTTTCCTCTTACATGTCCACGCCGAGGACTCGGGACGCGCTGTGCCTCCTCTCCCTCCCCTGCGCGCCGGAGAAGTCGTGGTCGCGGGCAGGCGACAGTCCCGAGCTGCTGGAGGAGACGATATGCGGGCTAACCGCTCCGACACGAAGGGGAGAAGCTCCCAAAAATATCACGGAGCGCACTGATGTAAGAGCAGCGGAGTATTTTTACACGCCCTGTCAACACAGGAGTTCTCTAATTACGACGGAGGATCTTGCTCTTGTATCCATGGCAACAAATTAATTCGCCAATAGCACTGTGGTGATTAAAACACTTATCGCCAGTGTATTTAAGGCGCAATAAACCACTTATTACGACCTTATACAAAGAATACTTAGCTTACCAGCTACCAGCAGACCAACAACACCCATCACTCAACTCTCACTGCTATAATACCACTTTGAGCTGTAACCATAGCAACACAATTCGTTCAGAGCACGTGGTGTGATCAAAACAAACTCTGTGCCAGCCCTCACTCATTTTAGAGGCAATAAATCATAAAGGTGTCTCACCTGCACCCACAAGAAGAGACAGGATTGCGTACGGAGGCTGCGGAGCAACCAACATCCATCAACCAACACCTGACGCAGGATACTACCTTACGCTGTAGCTATGGCAACAAATCATTTTACTCTACAACGCCGCAGTAATGTGCGCAAACATTCTCTCATTTCAGAGGCAATAAACCACTTATTACAACTTTGTTAATGACAAATAAATGTCAGTCACTGCTGCAACATGTTTCTCACGTTTCACGTCACCAGCGGAGCAACAACACCCGTCAATCAACGGCAGTTTGCTCTAATTACGAGGCAGAACACCAACTTGCGCTGTAGCCATGGCAACAAATCAATTCACTCACAATAGCACTTTATTCGCTAACGTCGATCTTTTGTTTACTTGTCTAATTATCCATTTTTTCGGCTGTTTTGAAAAGTGCTATATAAGCAACGTTATAATTATTATTACTACTATAATACTACTAGTTGTGACGACCAGTAAATGTCGGTCCATGCTAATCCACGTGTCTTACCTTACCTCTAAGAAGAGACAGTCCTAGTTAGCTTAGCTTCCGTGTTCCTGATCCTCAGCCTGAGTGCCCCCTGCCTCCGGGCATGTATCATTATTAACGGAAGAGGATGGTGACTATCACGAGTGAGGCGGCGGCGGCGGTGGGTGGGAACGGAATCATCTTGATTCTAAGACAACACACGTTGCTCCACAGAAGCCTCCATAACCTCAGGCCTGGAAGTGACCGAGCTAATAAAAACACGTTGCATACGAACTAGCTGATAGTTACGCAATTAACTTGTGATATTCACGTTCGTTTGTTTTGATCTGCGTCAGATGGAAGCAGCACGTGGAAGCAGCACGTGCCATGAGGCAGAATAACGTTACCTCTTCTTCTGTTATGATCCTGGAAGTTGTGATGAGCGTCCTCCTTCTAAAAACAGTCCCACATTTCAACCGGTAGAGTAAAGCTCGAGATGAAGTCTTAGTGTTAGTCAGAAACAACTGCAGAGCGACAGCCTACAGCCGAAACGATGCTTCCATTAACTTCTCCTCTGACTCTCTCCTTCTCTCTCTCTCCTTCTCTCTCTCTCCTTCTCTCTGCCTCCACAGCTGGACCTAATATGTGACGTCAGCCCGGTGGGATGAGAGAAGTGGACCGGTTCCTCCTCCGTCCTGGTGGTCAGGTTCCGTCGGTTAAACGGACCCACCACCACCATCAGCATTTTTTTACTGAGCCACCCAACGTCAAATAACCCAGATCCAAATCTGGTTAAAATATCATATTCCCCTTTGGGCATCTGGTGACTCACACTGAGCAGGATCTGCAAGAGGCATATGCTTGTTTCACTATGAGACAGTGTGCCAGTGTATGAATGCCTGAGTGTGTGTGTGCTTGAACATGTGTAGAGTCTGTGTGTGCATTTACAATGAACTGCTCGTAAACACATTAACTGCTGCTGTCACGTGAAAACCTCATAAATACAAAGTGATGGTTGTGTAGGTGGAAAAAAAAGTCTTGCATTTCTTACAGCATAAACAGTGGTAACAATACAGTCTCGATCCACGACATTTTCCAATCTAATTCAAGGCACTATCCATCTTCATGGGTGTTTTCAGTTATTGTGGCTCATTAAATTGACCTTGGACTGAGCTAATGAGGTGATTACACTGTCATCCCTATTTGCTGTAGTGAAAATTAGTGCAAACTAGCAGGAAAGTGTGACAGATGTCCTACTCAGCCACGGTGGTGGGACGTTACAAAGTACATTTACTGTACTTAAGTACATTTTTCATGTATCTGTACTTTACTTAAGTAGATCTATTTTCGGGCACTTTTCACTTTTACTCCAATAGGTATATCAGCAAATATCTGTACTTTCTACTCTACAACATTTTTACAATGCATTGATGTATATGTTCAAATTGTTTTTATATATGTCTAAAAAAGAGAAAACTAGAAAGGTATTGATCCATTGGTCCAATCAGAGTAACAGTAGACCCCGCCCCTGCATCAGAACTCACTAATGAAGAAAAACCTGAAATGGATTTTGAAAGAGGCCGAGACTCAACCGTTCATTATTATGATAAATGCAAGTGTTTCTCAGTAGCATCATATGCAGCATTCTTTATTAATATGACAGAGTCTGTATTATTCTTGTATAAAACAAAATGTAAAGGCACAGTTGATGATATAGTAGACCATTGCATTACGGAAAAGGCTACTCCAAGAAAGTACTTTTACTTTTAATACTTTGAGTATATTTAAAAGCAAGTATTTATATCTGTCTGTTTATTTGTACTTTCACTAAAGTAAAATGTTTGAGTGCTTTCTCCACCACTGACAGACAGAGTCATGAAACGTGTCTAATAAGGCACAGTAAGTGAAAACACCCATGTGCTTATGTGCTGGGCCTTTGTGACTGCGACATTTGGAACTGAGATTGTTTAAACAGCTCATTGATCAGTTCAGTGAAGGACTCACCTAGCACTCCGCTGTCGCTTCCTTATCTCTCCGATTAATGTTGAAAGCATCTGAGTACATGAGTGGCGTGGGTCGTACATGGGAAATGGTGACGTCCTGTACCTTGAGTGACCTTGTGACATGTGACGTGTTCAACATAACAGCACTGAAATGAATGAAAAATGTAAAAGAAATAAAAAGCAATAATGGAAATTAAAAAAATATATTGAGAGTGCGCTTTATAGAACAAAGAAGAGGGTGAAAAGGAATACCAATTTAAAAATGGTGGCATAAGAGAGTGAGGAAAACAGAACAAGAATGAGGATCAGCAAAATAATGGGCTGGAACATCTGGTGGATGACAGAATGAAAGAGGGGGGGCGAGAGGCAGATTGCTAGTTATATAAGTGCATATTAAACAACACAAACATGACAGACATTTATGTTTATGCTTTATCTTACAGACAGTGGCTCCTCTTCCTGTTTATCCTCCTGCTTTGGGACGTCCAGCCGGTCTATGAAGCCTTGCAGCTCCTTCCTGAAGGCTTTCAACTGAGCGTTGATGCGATACAGCAGCTCATGCTCTCTGATTCTGTGGAGCAGACGTAAAGAACAGTTCAACTGATTTAGTGATTGATTGAGTATGAAAAAAGAACTGCGACATTTGGACAAAACAGTAAGAGTCCAGTGCACAACAACTGATCATCTGTAGTTACCAAAAACGGTGAGTTGTTTTTACCGCCGCCAAACAACACAACACAAAAACTACCAGATGGATTTCCACGAAACTTTGGAAGGATGCTGTATTAGAAAGGGGAGAACCAATTTAGTTTTGATGTAAATCTGAATCAGGGAGCAGATCCAGGAATTCTTTTCACTTTCTTTAACATTGGGAGATAGAGTATTTTTCATTGATTTCCCAGGGAACAATTCTTAGATCTTGATGAAAAACATCAGGCACATTTAGGGGACTGACACCAATGAGTGTGAAGGGGACTGTTGGGCCTTGGAGAAGTTATGTGCTCCACTGTGCAATTCTAGTTTGTATGTTTGCTTGTTTGTTTGTGAACAATATTACATAAAAACAACCAAATTAATTTCCACAAAACTTGATGGTAGGCTGTGGTACGGGTCAGGAAGGAACTCATCACATTTTGGAGCAGATCTGGATTAGAGGGTGGATCCAGGATTTTCATTTCATTTTTTTCATTTTCTTTAACATTGCAAGCTAGGCCGTTTTTCACGAATCTTTCTGTGTTCCCATGGATCTTGATGAAAAAAATCAAGCATACTTAGGGGACTGATATCTATAAGTCTGTGCAATTTGATGCAGCTTGATTTGATCTCAGTAGATGGAGTACTGCACTCTATTAGGTGTGGGATTCTAGTTAATGTCTTTATTACCTGCCACCCTCTTCATCCTCATCCAGTCTGGCGTACAGTTCCCCATTTGTGACGTATACTCGGGCCTCAGTGATGATAGTGCTGGTGTCAGCGATTAGCCTGTCGATGGTCCGGCCCAGCCTCTCCGCCTCGATGCGGATGTCTATCATCTGCTGCCGGTCCTTCAGGCTTCTGCCTAAAAAACGACTCTCCACAGGTGAGTACAGGGAGCGTGTCGGGGTGAGGCAGCGGATGTTCCTCACCTCATCCGAGTCACTCTCCCCTCCTATGGGGCCCTCGCGCTTGCGGTGGGGCGGGAGGAGGCGAGGCGAGGAAGCTGAGGCCGAAGGGGTGTCGTCGTCCTTTCCACCGTCGCTGTCTGCGTCACTGTCCCGCGGGCTGCTACGGATGCCCAGGTGGGAGGCCAGGTCGTAGCGCTGCATGTTAGAGAGCAGCACGCGGTTCTCGTACTGGAGCTGCATGACTTTGCCGCTCAGTTCATTGATCTGCAGACGTGCTGCCTTCAGCTCCTCCTGCAGGGCCTCCATTTTAGCAGTGTCAGCTCCTCCTGGGGTTGAAACAAGGTGACAATGAGAAGTGGAGCAATTCTGTAAATGAGACTTTATTGTGCAGCCTCTGGAGGCTTCATGAAACACATTTCCCAGCTATTATATTGAGCTGAAAGGAGAGGAGAAGAACACGTTCCTCATTCTGAAGTGCAGGTGAGTCATCTCCTGCAGCAATGACAGTGAAAGGGAGTAACAGAACTAATGAATAACAAACCTCCTCCATGTCTCGATCCAGCTTCATGGGATCCGGCCTTGTATTTCAGTTTATTGAGTTCACCTGTCACCTGAAGATAAAACTGGATGTTATTCTCGTGCATGCCTACTGCTGTGAGAGTGAATAGTTCACACACTTGACTATTTTGTTATGTAACAGCTAGCTTTTTTAAAAGGCCTCTAAGTCATTGATGATACTATTAATAGCAACAGACACACAAAAAAGAAGAGAGACATAAAAATGATTATCTTACATTGTCATACATATTGTTTACAGTCTTTCTCAAACAGAACAAACAGATAGCCCCAGAAACTAAAGCAGACTGTTCCTAAACAAACATATTGTATTTGCGTACATATTGCATGTGTTTTTGTCTGTGGATACCAATGCAGTGTACCATGGGAAATGTGGTTTTTGGGTGTAATCTGAACTATCTACCTTTTTGTTATCTTCTTCCACATCTGCTAAGTTCCTGCGAAGAAGTTCTGCCTCATCCTCCACCAGCTGAAGCTGCTGCCTCAGCTCCGACAGGGCCTCGCCCTGTTCTCTGCACTGTTGACCTCCGCTGCCCGAACCATCCACGCCTGCTGCCGCCATGCTGGGTGAGGAGAGAAGCAGTGATAGCTGTGAAGGTTGTTTTCAGCACCCACTTTTCTGTTATATTCTCATCACAATTTACAGGTTTTTATTCTTCCTGGTTTGGTAGTATGCTGTTTTTTTCTTTCTATAAAAACGATGGCTACATTTCAACAGGAAACTGTTCAAATACTCAAGAATCTGCAGATTGAATACAAAGTACCTGTCCTCCCTCATGTCGTCCAGCTCAGCCTTCAGCCCCCTGTTCTCCACCTCCAGCTCCACGATCTTCCTCCCGAGGATATTCGCCTCCTCCTCCACCAGGCGTAAGCGGAGCTTCAGCTCTGACTCACGGGTGGTGGCAGGTCCCCCAGCCTCCCCTTTAGGCAGAGGGCTGTCCACGTCCCCGTAGAAGGAGCGATACTTCTGCAGCTCCTGATCCAGTCGGTCCTTCTCCTTGTCGATCCTCGCCATCTTTTTCCTCATCAAGAGGGCTTCCTCCTTGATGAAGGCTAGCTGGCATTTCAGATCCTCATTTTCTTCCTATGAAGGGGGAAGAGAGTTTGTGTATTTGCCCATTATTTCTATACGATGATGTTTTTCCTTGATGTTATTTTCACTCATAGTACATGTTTTTATTTAGACATTGCATTAGAGAATACCTTAAACATCTCTACTGTAGCTTACAAAGTTTAACAACTAATAATGTAAATGCTGACTCACCTCGATAGGGGTCTGTGGAGTCTTCCTCTCTGCTCTCGGTCCATCTTTACTTCCTTTTCTTTTCAGTGAGAGCTGCAGGGAAACATCAGTGGTTAAATCAGCAGCAGCAGCTCACTCTTTTCTTACTGCAGCGACTGATATCATCCAGATGTATGGAACACTGACGGCTGAGTAATGGAAAAGAAGGACCACGTCTAACTCACTCTCCAGAACATTTCCGGTCAAATATTCACATTCAACTCGTGGGGATCTGAGTGATTTAAAAGCCTTCAAATGGAAAACACCTGCAAAGTTTGCATTTGTACATTCTTTTATTTCTAAGAATGAGTATCTCACACATCTTTAAAAAATATTAGGACATAAATCTCATATATCACTGTAATGCCAGGCAGAGGGAGCTGCTCCACTGACATTGAACAAGACTCAGGACTCAGCTGGTATTAAGGACTATTTGTGACTTTGGGGAAATATTTTTCTCTGTGAGAATTTCAACTACTATTGAAATGATTTCAGATTCAATGTTAACAATGTCTTACTTTAATTCTTCTGAATTATTTTTGGTCACTGTGCATTTAATCACCGACATGAATCTCAAATAACAACTTTATCTTCACAGTGCCACAATTTAGAAAGTCATGTGGTGCGTATGAATGATAATAATTGTGAATTTATCAACCTACAACCTGTCTATGTGTCTGTTTTACTAACTTCCCATTGTTGTTTCTATGTTGCTTAATGCTGTTGCTTGTTTTTATGACTGTGTGTCTGACTATGTTGCTTGTCTTTGTTTACTTGTTACTATATATTTCCCTTATTGGTGAGTCACAGACAAATTTCCATTTCTGTTCTATTCTATTCTATTCTATGCTTACCTTAAGGTTCAGAAAACAATTTGCATTGCATTTCTCCAAGCACACAGGCACTGACAGGTAAATATAACTGCACCCACTACCCTGCAGGCCTCACCTCTTTGGCTTTCTCCAGCCCGTTCTGCAGGGCCTGCTTGGTGATCTCCACCTCTATCAGCCGCTGCCTCAGCTTCTCATTCTCCTCCTCTGTCTTTGTCCTCTTCTCCTCCACACTCTCCAGCTCATGGTGCAGCCGCACAGACACATCCTTTGCCACCTGGGACCAACACAGAACAGGACGAGGCAGAGATTGAAGTGATCAATTCTGGATGTAGAATACAACATGTAAGATGCTGAGCCCTCCATAGACTCACCTTCAGGTCTTGCTCCAGACTTCTGAGCAGCTCTCCATCCACCTGGCCGTTATCTGAGAACCGGAGCCTCTTCCTCTCTGCCTTCTTGAGTCGGTACTGGAGGATCCGACAATTCTTGTTTGCTCTCTCCAGCTCTCTGCGCATGTCCTGCAGTTGACACGCGTCCTCCTCATAGAATGTGTCCCGCATCTCATCCATCTCTGCCCGCATCTCCTCGATTTCAATCTATAATGTATAAGTTACATTATTCCACATGTATACCTCTTATTGTGCAATTGACCCAATGATATACACTGGCTTACCATTTTATATTCATATCATATGTACGTATATAGTAAAAGGTATAATTCTGTGTTTTTTAATGGAATTACTTATTTTTATTCTATTGCCTTTTTTATTCTCCTGTCTACCTCAGCCTGACTATCTGCTGCTGTAACAATTTAATTTCCCTGGCTTGGGATTACTTAAGTTTTATCTTATCTTATCTTACAACATATACACAAAAGGAAAATGCATCACAAAGTCATTAAATCAGCTTATAGGGCCACAGAAGAAAATGCTTTTTAAAAACAAGTGTTTCATAACAAAGCCTGGAGGTGTATATATGCAGTAGACTACAGTCATTATGCAGCCTAATGCAACAGCTACAGGTGCCTCTACATGCACGTGCTAAAACAACAGATACGCAAATGTATATTGTCAAGATTTTTGATAAGTGACCAGTTTACCTTAAGATCATCGTTTTCATCCTCCAGCTTCTCCATCTCCTCCTGCAGCCTCTGGTCCGGCTGTGGGGCCGGCTGTGGGATGCAGGGCTCCGGGGACAGCTCCGGCTCCGAGGCCGGCGGAGATGCTGATTTCGCCTGCATCTTTGTCCCTTTCTTCCCCAAGCTCTTATTCAAGTGAAACTGTATCAGCTCGGACTGCAAGCATCCCTCCTTCCAGAAACCGGGTCCGCAGCCTACGGTGCTTTTGGAGCTCTTCTTGGCGCCGCTCGTCGCTGCTGCTGCGGCGGTGGCCTCCCCTCCTTTCGGGGTTTTGCTCCTCAGTTTGGGGGACTTGGACGCGCAGGGCTGGTCGGAAACAACGCGGTTCGCATCCGCCCTGGAAGGCGAGGAGGCGTCGGCGACAGGGCGTGGCGAGTCCTCCGGCGTGTGGATGCCACCTCTCTCTGCAGCCGCCGCGGGCCTGCTCGTCGTGGGGCTTTCAGCACCAGCAGCCTGGACAGCAGCCGCGCCTCTGGTGGCAGAAGCGCCGCCGGCCGGCCGCTCCCTGCCGGTGGAGACGGGTGAATGACCTCGGCTGCTTCTCCCTCCTCCTCCACCACCTCCTCCCTGCTTAGACGTGGTGAGCTTCGACGGGTTGCTGCCTTTCTGTGCAGCTTTGGATCCGCTGTCTTTGAGCCCGGCCGGAGATGATGACCGCGGCTGTTTACGGCTGCTATTGTCTGGCTGCCGCGGCGGGTCGGCGGATGATGGGTTCATCGTGGTGTCAGAGGCTCAGCTCATCCTCGGCAACATCAGTTCCCGTCACCTGTGTCCCTCCCACTGGGAAACAACCGCCTTTTCAACACCTAGAGGCTGAGATGATGGGATGTACGCGACATAAATGAGAAATGGCTGTAGACCAAATAATTCAACTTTGTTATTTGGATCATATTGAAAAAAAAGAATGGGAACAAACTGGTTACAGGCCTACACCAGGACGCACCCTGCATTTTAGATGAAGCCTTTTTACGCACGGCTAATTAGGCCACAGTCAGTGGTTAGCGCCCAGAGACATGGGCTACGTGACCACCAGTGATTATGCAGTCAGCCATTCAGCCCATGTTTGATGATGAGATGTGTGAGATCAGCTGCAGCTCGGGCAATTAGACAATCCACACATGTGTCGTGCGCAGCGCCCAAAGGGCAATGGACGAGAGCAGGGGAGAAAATGTCATTGGCTGTTCAACTCGAGGTAGCAGTCAGCCAATTAAATCGCGCTGCTTGTTCTGTTGACAGAGGACAGGTTCTGAGTGGCCCCTGGTCTGATACTCGTCTACAGAGACAAAGGAGGGCCACATCCAGGCTATAGCCGTGACAGAACCGCTTCCTGTAAGCCACCATCCTCATCTTCAACCAGCCCCAATGACTCGTAAGTCAGATGGGTGCGGATGAGCTATAACAGTGTCGGCAGAACATGTCTTTTACGCACAGGTGGCACACTTTACGCATGTTTTCTCTTTAGTTACAAAAGCAAATAATCGCCTTTGTCTCTCCTCCCACACAGTCTCTGTCTGTCTGTCTCTCTCCCTCCCCCTCTCTCTCAGTGCTGATTCAAATGAAGAATTTAAAATCAGACCAAACAAGAGAGGGAGCTCTCTTGTAGTTTTCTGTGTATAAACAACAGAGTGCAGCAACAGTAATTCAAGGCAGCTCCGAGGCCTGACAGCACAGACCATGATGTGGACCACAGTCCCTGCTTTGCCCTTCATACAGGTTACACTGCTCACATTCATGTCAAACACGCCTCTGAGCACAAAGACCGGCTGGTTATCACATGGAAAAGCTCCAAATGGGAGATTCTCTTACCTTTTCTGGGTGTTTTTTGTCGGAAGCTGAATGAAGGGTGGTGTGGTGGTGATGTGCAGGCAGAAGGGAGGCTGACTCTAGCGCCTCCCGACCACCGAGCAACCTGTTTCAATATTCATGACATTACATCATCGGCAGGGAGGGCTGCACGGAGACGAGGCTGCACACAGCACACTGCTCTCATTGGCAGACGACAGGATGCTCACACACACACAGGCACACACACAGCACACACACACACACACACACACACACACACACACACACACACACACACACACACACAAACTCTCTCTCAGAAATGATTGCATGCAGCTATTGCCACTCACCTTGTCTTTAGTAATTTGAATTGAGTTTAATAAAAAAATATATGTTTTGCTGGTTGCTCATATTTGACTTTGGGTCATTAAGAAATGATTCATCCATCTGTGTTTTGGAATATATGAAAATATGCAGCTGGTAATGGATGTTCTTATTTTATAGCAACACAATTCAACTTTTTTTTTTACCTTAGAATAGCAGGCTCAAAATTTGTCTAATGCTACACTGAGTTGGAATAAGGAGAATTAGGCTGCTGAACACCTGTTCCTGCTCTAACCTTTAGTATGATCTCCTCTGACAAGGGTGTAACTGACTGGTAGTTGCAGCGTAAAGGTAGGGTTGGTCATATGCTTCTGAAACTTTTGTTGAAATCCTCTTCACGTCCCAATGGCCATCAATAAGTCAAGTTTTCTTTATGAAAAATAATAATGCTGGTGTCTGTGGCCCTTAGCAAGACTGTAATAAACACGACCAATCCTTTCATTTGGTGTACCTGCCTATCACTAACTGACCTGCCTGTGAGTGCCCTGCCCATGCGCAAAGGCAGGTGAAGACATACACTGCTGAAGCAGAGACAATATCTGTAAGTTAGTGAGCATGACACGGAAAAGCCGGCGTCTAGCAGTTGTCAGGCAGTGTGCGTTCATTAAAAAAAACTTTTAAAATATGAAGAAATCTAAACTGAGTTTGGTATATTTGTTACAGTGGCAACTCTTCTTGTTCAGGAAGCCGTGGATTATGACAAACATCCAGTTATGTTTCAGTCACGAAGTCAGAGCTCTGGTCAACACATTGATAAGCTTTGTTTTTTTCCTCTTTACATGACAACCACTCAATCGCTCCCAGACAGAAACAAAAATAATCACCACATGTGGCAGCGGAGGGCACTGTTACTGAGTAAAGGTTTTATAGTGCTGCTTCAAAGCTGCGTGACTATGTGTGAAACCTACTAAAGGGTTGTAGATGCAATGTGATTGTTTGTAGACCATTGACCTCTTTCTCCACTTCTGAGCCTTCACATAAAACCCCAAACTGAAGCTGGAGCTCAACATGTTTTACACAAATACCTTGACAAACATTGTGAATCAATCAATTTGCAATCAGAGATTATATTTGAAAACAGGATCATGTGTGTTTGTTTCAACTGAGTTATTCACTAAGGATCCTTTTTTCTGTTTTACGAGTTCCTCATAAGGACAAGGCCTCTTCTCTGATTGAATAACATTGGACAGGGGGCAATACATCTGACCAGTCATTTGGAGTACATAAATTTTGGCCTTTCCCTAATCACTGTTATCCGCACACACACACACACATCTGAGGTGGTGCAGAAGGTACATTACATCACAGAAAAGGTGGACTGATGCATCGTCCCTGTGCCAAGTTTGCAGGAAGTGCCAGGGACTGAGTTGCATGGAAGGATTTGCACTGCTCTGGAAGTTTTATGGCTCGGACTGCGTCTTCAGTAAATGATTCGACAACGGCAGCTCTCAGGCTCTTACCCCTGTGCAATCAATCTGCTACTGACACAACAGACTTTAACAACATTATATATTGGTCCGTTCAGAAACAAGAGTGTTCTCTATCGTAATCACACTTTAGTTGCCAGACAAGATGTTGTGGGGCCAATCAGGCTGCTGTGGCAGGAATAATTATCTATTTTCTCTGAATAGGATAACAGATGTCCCCCCCCTCACACACACACACACACACACACACACACACACACACACACACACACACACACTCTGACACACTTACACAAACACACACACACATTCATCACCCCCTCTTCTGCCTCAGGACTATTCAATCATTAGCTTGCATTGTAAGTGACAGATGTCTCCATTGTGGAGGCTCCCATGTACCAGACAGGAATCACTGATTCTTCTTCGTCTAAAGTAATGATGGCTTTTGGAGCAGATTTTACATGTTGTTATTTAAATCCAATAGTTAAATAGCTTAAATTGATAGAGAGAGAGAGAGAAAGAGAGAGAGAGAGAAAGAGAGAGACCCTGGTGAACATTTGTCTAAAAATAACCCCCTCGTTCATTTCCCTCACCCAAGCCTCTCTCTCTCTCTCTCTCTCTCTCTCTCTCTCTCTCTCTCTCCATTATTCACAGACACTCTTACCTCAGATAACCTCAGTGACGTTCTGTGCAGACAGAGATTCCAGACAGCGTCTTTGTTGCAGTGTCATGCTATGTGTTATAATTTCTGTGTGGGTTTTCATATTATTATATTACATTGTATATGTTCAGAGCTGTTTATGCATTACATTGAGAATGACACATAATTGTATAATTACTAGAATTAACATGACTGTTCTGGGGAGAACTGGCAGCTTTTTAAAGACTCAACACTAAACTGCAATATGACTGTGTTTAATTTGACCAAAAACAAAAGTATTGACTGGTATATATACTTTTATTTATTTATTTATTCATTTATTTATTTTTATTCTCTAATGCAGGGCTTAGAGAAGCTGTAGAGCCTCATTGGTGAAATGCATTTCACTGATGTCATTGTAATAACATTGTTAAGATCTTAATTAAACCAAAGCTATTGCTTGCAATTACTTAAGTGACAAACCTATAATATCCTAATAACATATATGCTAATGCAAGTGAATCATTGCATTATTTCATGTATAAATCAAAAGTACATTGCTTCACGCTACTAGCAGTGTTCTATAGGCAGCCCTCCACAGTAAGTCCGCCTGACTGCTTCATCATCTGTGGCAGACCACAACAAAGCCAGACTCAAATCACAATCACCTCATGTGTTTTATATTTATTATCTATTTATGTACCTTGATCCTCGTCAACTTTTTGGGTTTGTTTCTTTCCTCAGAGTTTTACACAGTAACAATTCATGCCCTCCCTCTGTTTTACTGTTTTCCCATAGAAAGAGAAAGTTCCCCCAAACGCTTTCATGATATTCCGCATGGAACAGAGGCCAAAAGTTGTGGCAGAGCTCCAAAACCCGCTGTCAACAAAGTCATTGGACAGAGGTTAGGTGTCTTTGCTCTGTATGTTTGAAACGCTTGGTGTCACACAAACTTCACCACAGTTTGATAAAAGATTTAAAACCTTTCTGCTATCGAGCACTGTCAAAGACAACACCTCTAAAATGTAAAATTGTTCCTCTAAATATAATTCTTGACATCTTAACGGTTAGTTTTGTCACGTGACCAGTGAACAAATCTAAATTTGAAAAGAGCATTTCCAGCATTTACTTAATGCTTTTGTTTGTGTTGTTGTGTGTCCACAGTTGAGGTCGCTTCACAAAGAGGAACAGGCAAAATACTATGAACATGCAGACAGGGAGAAGCAGCTCCACTCTCAGCTCTTCCCTGAGTGGTCAACCAATACAATAAAATGAAATGGTTTCCTCCAGTGCCATTCTGATCCAAGTCAGGTTATTCATCAAGTACAAAATCAACTTGTGTTTTCAAATTTCTCTCTTGTCTTTGACATGTGGATGAAGTTGAAGCATCTTGGAACATTTTCAGTTTGTCGTCACACAGTCATCTTTAGTCACATATATAGAAAACAAATCAATTCAAGAAGGAAAAGAACTACACTTATGACTGGGCCAGATCTGGATCCTTTAAGCTCAATGAAAGCCAGAGGAGAGAGGAGCGAGCACTGTGATTGGTTAGACTGTAATAAACGGACTTGATGTGCAGTTGAACAGAGGAAGAGAGGAAGTGCCTGAAGGTGCTGGGTAGAATGTAAACAACAGTTATTAGAAGAATTGTCACAATAACTTCCACATTACACTGCCTGAGGAGTGTGTGTGTGTGTGTGTGTGTGTGTGTGTGTGTGTGTGTGTGTGTGTGTGTGTGGGTGTGTGTGTTACCCAAAATCTGTTTGCACACTTACACTATGGGACTCACTTCCCATTAAATTCAAAAACTGGTCCTCACAAGGTACAAAAAACTTCAAATTTGGGGTTAAGATTTTATTGCGTAAGGAGAAGTCAGAACAGAAAGTATTTGTATTGGCTGAGATGTTACTACAGTATCCAAAGTAATAGAGCTGTAAACAGACACAAGGGCTTCACACATGTATTTGTTTTGAAATAGGGCCCAGTTTGTTTGTTTGTTTGTGTGGCCAAGCCCATAAATTATGGGTGTTGTACATGTACATGAGTTTTTGTTCATGTGTACGGATATAAACATGCTGCTGTGTCTTAGGTTTGTATTCCATGGTAAATATGTGTTTCTGTATGTGCACTGGTTTCCAGGCTGATTAGAATGTTAATCTTTGAGGGGTCCAGTAATGAGTGGGGGGCAGTCTCCTCCAACATGGGCACACACACACACACACACACACACACACACACACACACACACACACACAGACAAATGTGTTTCTCAATCTCTCCATCTATTACACAAGAAGACCCCCACACGTAAATGAAACCTCCTCTCACAAATCCACCCCCTCCCACACACACGCAGTAAAACCCTGTTTAATAGTTTATTGAGCTTCAGCTGCTTCCCACATAGGCCTCAGCTGATTCAAGATGCTGGAGGGGGGTTGAGTGGAGGGGGTGGGAGGGGTTTGGGAGCGTGACGGGGGTGTGGAGGTCAGACAGCTGCTGTGTACAGTAACCGTGGAAACCTTTGTCTGAGCCTGTCAAAATGGAGAAGGATGAGTCGGGCAGTAAATTCAAATTTGAGTTCTTTTATTTTGTGTCTACCACACAAGTTGCCACAGATTTGCGTTTGGCAGTTTTTTCTTCATTTTTATCAGACAACAGTTACACAAAACATGGCAGACATGACTCCCCCCCACTGCAGAAATAATTCACAACCAGATCTGTTACTTAAAAAAATGTTAAGTGGCATAACCACAATGTAAAAATGTAGTAAATTACAATAAACTCGTGATTAATACTAAATTGTAGTTGTCATCGTTAATTCATTGTTAATTGTAATAGTTATTATACTTTAGTTTTTCTTAAGCACAGAATTTGAGTACTTTAAATAATTTTAAACCAGGAATTGACTTTTATAATTCACAGACATACATAAGACAAAACTATGGATTATATAATTATCATTTTATGTTATAAAACCTGGATGTTTCCCAAAGCTTTGGAACATAGTGAATATAATTGTATAACTGTAATGCTCATTACATAAATGAGACCTTGTTGCCCTCTAGTGTCAGAAACATACTCTACAATTCTGTTACCGTCCATCCACCCATCCTCTATACAGCTTATCCTTTGAGGGTCACAGGGAGCTGGAGCCAATCCCAGATGACAATGAGCGAGAGGCGGGGTTTACCCTGAACAGGTAACATACACCATTCACTCTCACATTCACACAATTTAGAGTCTCCAATGAACTCAACCCCAATCTGCATGTTTTTGGTATGTACAAGTAAATCAGAATACCCAGAGAAATCTCACGCAAACATGGGAAGAACATGCCAACTCTACACAGCAAGACCCTCGCTGAACTGGGATTCAAACCAGGAACCTTTTTGCTGTGGATTCCAATAATGTAATTAATAAATGTAAAAACATATCCATAGAGAACATACATTTATATCCTTATTAAGGACCCATGACATTTACTACATAATGAAGTAGTCATTTAAATGAAGTGAAGGGGAAGCCAACATTTGTACAGGCATTCAGTTTAATTTAATTTGAAGAGAGTTCAAAGTTATGATACTTAAAAAAAAACACACACACACAGAAGCAATGTGGGCATAGAAATGTCCAAGCTAAGAAGCTGGGCAGATTCCCAAATGCACAGAGTACAAAATATCACAATGTCATATGTAC
This sequence comes from Hippoglossus stenolepis, assembly GCF_022539355.2. Classification (NCBI taxonomy): domain Eukaryota; kingdom Metazoa; phylum Chordata; class Actinopteri; order Pleuronectiformes; family Pleuronectidae; genus Hippoglossus; species Hippoglossus stenolepis. The sequence goes on from NC_061490.1 coordinate 8,917,064, forward strand.
AACACAAAAAGAACACAAATACACAGACGAGCACTCTCAGCTAGATGGAGTTTGGTATTTACATGAAAATAAATAGAACAAACCGATAAATAACATCACAATGCATTGGTTGATGGATGATGACATAGAGCTGGATTTGCAGATATAGAGCCGACCACTGATTTATCTCTATACACTACAGACAGAGCAAAGTTATTCTTCATAGTGGCAGAACATACACAGTCTTTTTGTAAATAAACCACAACTTTCATCTTTTTAAATCCAAATTTGTTTTCCCCTGAATAATTTACATTCAAGCCAGCTCAGGATAGGGATCGAGCCTGAAGACGTAGACAGACGTAAATATTTGATTGAATATTGGAGGAAAATCAGCCTATAGTCAACTCAGGGTGGAACGAGGCTGTGAGCTCGTTCCCCAGACCGCCACAGCTTCTTTCACTTTCACCAGCGTGTAGGACAAACGACGACGTCAGAGAGGATATAAAAAGACAAGTAAATATCTGCAAAGACAAAAACTCCACCGGCTTCTCTTTCAAAACACTGAGATAATCACCAAGATTCATTATTTCTCCGGATAATATTCATTATATTTCATTACATTACATACAAGTAGGGATATATAAAAACATGTAATGGTTGTATACAGAAATAGAAAATATAAATTTTAACCTTCGGTGAGCTGCAGTTGATGATTATTTCATCTCTGAATGGTGATGAAACAATCTCAGCCCCGGTCTCAAAGGGAGGGTTAGAAATCTATGTTTTTTCTTTTTCCATGTACATCTTACCTCTGGATATTTATTTATTTTCCTTCTTTAAAATGTAGCTGAAGTGAGAGTCCATGATATGAAATAAGTAACAAAAATGACGTCTCTGTCTTCACAAATACGCGGATAACAGCGGAGGTGTCATGTTCTGTAAACGCAGGTCTCTCTCATGTAACACCAATAATATCTTGGAGAAGATGAGGACATGACATGTTACTGTACATCATCATCAGATTTTATATCAGCAAAGGGGAAGAACAAAGGAAATAATAAGCTCAAATATAAGGATGACAAGGTTGTGCATGTGTTATGATGTGTATTCCTGTCTCAGTACAGCAGGGATCACTCGTAGCGATGGTACATTTTTTAACGCTGCGTTTGATGTTTCCTTGTCAGGTTACAGCTGAAAGTCGTTCTTTTTCGAGCCTGATCTCCAGAAGCTGCCGCCGCAGTAAAGAGAAGGAATATTAACTTCTGTCCCGCACCACACAAACACTACTGTATTTTGGGTTATTTGTGATAACGGTCAGCTATAAGCACGACCTTTGACACCTCTCACGAACACAATGATCCTCTCTCAACACAGGCCTGTCTCCAGATTGTATCTACAACACTCGCATCATGGCTTAAAATAAACACGTCACACTTTAACACATCCATTCATCTACATTTTCCTCACATGAAGTCTTTCATGGTTTTAGCACTAGCAACCGAGAACCCAAAGCAAGGCCCTACCTCACCTCAACCCTTCTCGCACCTCTTCCTCTAATCCCTTTTAGCTCTTCCTTTCCTCTTCCTCCTCCCGGAGTTCTCCTGGGGCTTTTCCTCTTTGCTTCCCATCACCACCGCTCCGTTGGCGGCCTTGCTGAGGCCGTTGAGGGCCCCGTTAGAGAGGGCCTTGCCTGCCTTGGAGGAGGAGGAGGAAGCGTCGCGCCTGGGCAGCTGGCGGCGATAGGTCTGGTAGTAGAAGTTGCCGAAGAGGATGATGAAGGTGATGGCGTAGCAGATGAGGGAGTAGTGCATCCAGTGGGGGAAGTCGCAGTTGACATAGAGGGACAAGGCCGTGTGGCCGATGGTGACGTGGAACTGGACCTGAGCCACAAAGAGAGAAATTAAATCGTATTTTTTAAAAGCTATTTGATTTCACTTTATAATTACAGTTAGATTGAACTTCCAAAATGTGTTAAACAAAAAGGTTTCCAAAGAGGAAATTAATGTCTAACCATCTGGATGATGGTCAAATACTTCTTCCACCACAGGTACTTCTGGATCTTAGGTCCGCAGGAGGCCAGGCCATAGTACAGATACATCAAGACATGGATCACTGCGTTCATGTGCGCACCGAAGAACGCTGCGAAGAGAAGAACATAAAAACAACGTTTTAAATTGTGTCTTGCCAATTGTAAGGCTTCATCACACAAACTCATACGTCTCTAATAGGTTTGCTTTCAAGCTCTTATTAAGTTAAAAGATGTGTCTTTTTTACTAGTAGGTGTTGCTCAAGTGAGTCAGTAGTTCAAGAGGATACATTCTAATGATTTTGGTGACATTTATACAGATCAGGTGGACATTTGTGGTTTTGAGTGAGATGTCTTAGCAGCTGTTGGATTGAAATTTGGAACAGACAAGCATTTCCATCACTGGATGAAAATTAATAGAGTTACCATCTCCAATCACAGTCAGGTCAACATTTTAATTTGCCAAATATTTGTATTTATGACCTAATACCTGTAATAAATAAATGCATGCCAACATGCTAAAATATGGTAACATACCAAACATTCTGATGAAAATTGTGTGAACTACATATGTGGGTCTAAGGAACAGGGCAAAGAGCACAACAATTTTGATTTCTAATTTAACTAGAAAGGAACTCAGTTAAGCACATACCTCTGCCAAGGCCCAACAGTCCCCTTATGAAAGCATAATTAAATTCACTTGATCCAGATTTCTATTTGGATATGCACCAAGTTGCACACGCAATATCAGTCCCCTAAACATTTTTGTCATCAAGATCCATGAATTAGAAGGAAAATGTTGAAAAATATCTTGAAATGTAAAAAGAAAGTTTTAAAAAAATCGTAGATCTGACTACTGATCTCAAACTGCACCAAAATTCCAAGAGTTTTTCCCTGAACCTGACACCAGAAAATTCGAAGCTAATTAATCCAGCACTTTTTGCATATTCCTAACTAACAAACAGACAAAAACACAGACAAAAACATAACCTCCTTGGCTGAGGTAAATTATTTCATAAAAAGGAATTAGGCACAAAGACAAATCCTGCCATTTACTGTAGCCTGAGCTACTCACACTGTCCTCCTGCCACCCATTTGATGCCGATCCACCAGAGAGTGAACATGGTGCAGTGGTGGTAGACGTGCAGGAAGGTAACCTGGTTGAATTTTTTTCTCAGGATGAAAAACACTGTGTCCAGGTACTCGATGCCTTTGGATATGAAATACCACCACAGAGCTCCTGCCACCTGTCCGACACAAAGGCAGAAATGTGTTGAAGGCAGGAACAGGAGGGGGAAGGAAAAAAGAAAGAAAAAGTGAAATATAGACAGCTAGAGCAGAGGAGTCTAATCTATTCTGCCACACCTCGACCTCAGGGTCACTTGAGACAAGAGGACTGTGCTTTCTCTGTCAGGTGTGTAACTGCGTCATGGAGCAGCAGGAAGGAAGGTGAAACTCAACACGATCCCTCCTCCAGCTGCACTTTTTCTGATGACAGGATCCAAGTTAGTGGAAGCTGATCATGTTTCCAAAAAGCACTGACCGTGAAGGTTCCCTGACGCCCTGACAAGACTTTTCTTACGTATTTGGTTAGAGCACTTAGAGTGAAGTGAGATCTCCATCTGTCTGTGACAAATGGCAGTGAAGTTGTGAACTGTTACAAATGAAGTTGCATACATTTTTTGATTTAATAAAAGTCTGTGTGCATGTGCCTTTGTGTGTGTGTGTGTGTTTGTCTGCAGCTCCAAACACTCACCCTGACTTCATTGGGGTCCTCTGAATAATCCACCGGTTGACAGATGTAACTGTAGCTTGCAGACCGCGCCGCCATAAACAGCTAAAGAACAAGAGAAGGTCTCGATGGAATCAGTGATATACAGTAAATGAATAAAAGCAGAGAGGCACAGTGGGAGGAGACAGAAGAGAGATGGAGTACAGGCAGGAGGCGGAACACACTGTAATAAGGTTAGTCTAATCCCAGGGGGGCAGAACTGCGACTGCAACATATTCATCTAGATGGATAATTCTAGTTGGAATAAGACGTCTTCCACAGATTCCTTACACACATACATTCATTACAGTTTCTTTGGCACATGCAGGTAAAAAAAGGCCACTGAGCTTATTCTGTAACTACAACCAACCTCTTTAAAGATGAAGAAGTTGAGGAAGACCATGCTGAAGTTGTAGACAATGAGGGTCTTGCGGAGCTGGAAGGGTTCTCTGTTCTTCATGTATTTGGGCCCCAGCCAGAGAAAGAGCAAGTAGGAGGTGCTGATGGCCAGTGTGGGCAGGGGGTTGTTCATCAGAGGCCATTTCTCCACTCGCTTGTCTGTGGAACAGAAGTTCTCACAGCGTTACATAACTATTCTTAATGTTCCCTCTGCACAGCACTGACTCAGAATGAGTTCGGTGTAGATGATGGATTAGTGTGTCCCAAGGTGACTTGTCTGGAGGTCGTCGTGATGTAAACACTCTCTCTTAATGATGTATGGGTACTGGTGGAGTCTGAGTCTCAATCATGGTTCTCTGTATAGAATTGTTCATCATATAGCATAGCACAGATTTGAACAGAGTACAGTATAGTATAGTATAGTATAGTATATTATAGTATAGACAAGTATAGTATAGTATAGTATAGGGAAGTATACCATACTATATTATGTACAGTATAGTATGTATAGTATAGTAAAGACAAGTATACAATTGCCTGTATAGTATAGTAAGGAACGTTATAGTAAAGAAATGTATAATATAGTATAGCATTTATAGCATAGTAAAGAAAAGTATAGTATAGCATGCATAGTATAGCATGTATAGTATGTACACTACAGCATAGTATGTATATTATAGTATAGCATATACATTATAGTAAAGAAAAGTTTAGTATAGTGTAGTATAGTATCGTGAAAAAAGTATAGTATAGTAATTCCTTTTATTGCATTATTGAGTACGATCTGGCTTTTCTATTATTTGCTATCTTTCAACATATATTATTTTGTGAAGCACCCTAAGTCCTATAGAAAGGATGTTTATTATTACTAGTATTATTATTATTAGCAGTAGTAGTAGTAGTAGTAGTAGGAACATACATACACTTTTTTTCAACTCAATGGTGCAACTTTGACTCATCCCATCACAAATTCCCACTAAAGCACCACCACTGTGTGACTCACAGTGACTCATAACTAATCTGTAGATATAAATATGCTGTATATGAGAGAACACATGAAAATGTGTGTTTGTTCACTCCTAAAACATTAAAATGATCTTTCACTCCGACAATCGATCATAAAGAAAACCCAAGACTATTACCTGCTATGGTTAGGGTCCATTTGTAGAACTCTATGGTGTCATTGATAAAATGGGTCACAATCTCCATGGTTGTGGCCGAGGACCTGGAATGAAGAGGACAGATGTGAACAAGGCCTTTAAATTCTCAGCTTTCCACCAACATTTGATGGATAAAACCGAATCATGAGGGGGGGACATCCTCAGAGAGACCAGTTACTCATAATGTGACCTCGTGTGAACTCTGCTTTTCTCTTTGACTGGAACATAACGTTAATACAGCTTCATACATCTCCATGGATCTGTAAAATAAACAGACCAGAGGCCAGCTGTGAGCCCTACAGGAGCCTGTGGCCCCATGAGGCCCTGAGAGATGCGCTGTGGGTTTCATTGCGCACAAAGGCAGGGAGCAGCAGGCAGCAGAGCGCATGTGTCAGCGGATTTTTGGCTTCAGCGCGACCACCCTCCAACCTGGTGGTCCTTCACATCGAGAGGGTTGGCCTCGTGGCAGCGCTTCCTTACACTGAAATGGGTCATCTGCTTTAGACAGAAGCGGACTGACGCGCACATGCCGATGAACACCGAAGACTCACAATGTGATTTAACGATCCTAAAAAAGGGATGACACCCCCTCCATCCCTCCCCCGTCCATCCCTCCCCCTCTCTCCGGCCTGAAGCTGATCGAGCTTCTGCTGCAGCATCTGCCACAGTCCCGCACGCGCTCTCCCTGTACTACCTGCTGTGAGCATTAACCATTCATAAAGGACTTAATACGCACCGAACATCGCGTTTCTTACAGATATGGATGATTCTATTCACAGTATAGGATTTCAATCATTTCAACGTGCCTCCTGCGGCATGCACCGGGCCTTCAGATCGCCTGCATTCACTTCATCACCGGTAGGGTTTTTAAAAAACCACCTCAGCTGTTCCCATCTCACATCTGCGTAAACACCGATCCATTCGAATGATAAGTGTGGAAATGGAGGCTGAGCACAGCAAACACACCACAGACCGTAATAACATCCACAATGGTCTGCGTGCCAATGAAGATGCTCATCACCTTACCGTGTCGGTGCTTTGCAGAATATCCCTGTGTTATGACATTCAGCGCAGGCCCGCGCACTGTGCGTAATTCTGCCCGCTCTGATCCACCGATCCCAGTTTCTATCAGACGGATTCAACTGTTCCGCGTCCACAGACAGAGGAGAATGAAAGGAGCCGCTGAGTTCACAGCGACGGTCACAATTTGTCTCTTCGGGACAACACCAGCCTCCACTGCGTCTGCTTCAATGAATTTCTCCTCTGGTCCACACCAGCGCCAGCGTCAAGGCAGACACAATCAGGCACACATTTCCGGTCAGACTTTCATAATAAATAAAAGGTTAACGGTTTTTTTTTTCCTTTTGTGAGATGCTCTCTCTCTCTTTGCATAAAAAATATATGATTGACAATGTTTTATATCATAGCCATACAAACTTTGACTATAATTTTCCAAAATGTGATATTAAAATAGGCAATTAAGCAACAACAAATAATAATAGTAATGAAGACAATTAGTCTACAGAAAATGAGGCTGCATTAAAATGCACTGCGCATAATTAATCAACATTGGTTATTTCTTAGCCAATGGGAGCATTTTATATTATTATTATTATTATTATTATTATTATTATATGTCACAAAATGCTCCCGTTGGCCTAGCTAATTGTGTGAGAGGCTTATTTTCATCAATAATTGACACATTGTGTTCGATGCAATTTAATTTATTTTCCTTTGACTTAACATATATTTTATTTCATTTCACTTTATGTTGTAATATATGCGCACACTTCACGGCTCTATTTGAAGCCGTCTCACTGTACATCCTGTCTGAGTCGGACTGCTCCTGTGTAACTTGACGCAGCTCCGCTCCTACGCTGCTGCCGCCGGACTGGAATGATGGAGATGCTCTGCGCATGCGCACACATGGAGGCGGATGCAGCAGAAACTCATCAGCGAGACACAACCAGAGTGAGACAGGAACAGAAGTGAACCAGCCTTCAAAATAAGACGGATAAACTAGTGTCCCATTTGACAAAAATACGAACTCTGCATTAAACCCCGGTAAATCTTTGTTATAAAAGTGGATGATGATTATGAAAAACGATTAAATGACACGCAGAAGAAATGTCAGTGAATTTGAGGGTGTAAACCTATTATGAGTGAGAAGCTGCAGACATGAAATATGATGAAAATGGTTTTATTTTGATATTCCTGGCCATGATCCTGTATCTCACTGAGTCTAACTGGACACTCGGTAACGCTGCTGTTGCACAGGTTTTTCTCTTGTCCTCTTTACATGTACGAGCCGTTTGCTCTCATCTGTAGATTACATATTTTCTTGCTATTATCCAGGGATTCACATTGCGCCTCGGGGTGGACCAGCGCGTCTGTACGCAGCTTTTTTACGCACGACAGAAATGCGTAGAAAAGCAGAGATGCGCTCCTGGGACTGTCTTCATTGATGGTCGTGAGCTCCCATCACAGGCCCTGTTCTCTGGTCAGTGGAGTTAGTTCCTCACATGAAGATGGTCCGGTGAGGTACCAGGAAGAGGGGTTTCACCGAGAATTCTGAAAAGACGAACAAAATGAAGATTTGGAGCACGGAGCATGTTTTCAGGTGGGTCACACTGGTCTTCATCGTCTTAGATTATTGTTAAAGCAGAATGAAGTGAGATGTAGTTGCAGGGCAAGGTCGATGGGACCTTCACACGGGTTATCTCAGTTTAAACTGCAGCATTAAACTCTGAAGATAAAATGAGATGAGATTAGATAATCCTTAGAACCACTATGGGGAAATTCAGTGTGATTACTCAGAGCACCATGAAGGAACTTCAGGCAGAACAACTGCATGGTTGTAGTCAGTAAATTCCCAATAATCTGTAATACGACTCTATAGATTGATGGGGAGTCACTATGAGTATTAAACACCAGGAGTCAGTGAACTGTCAGATGTTTCATATCAGAAAACACAAATAAAACCAAACCAACAGATCATCACTCACAGTTTGTCCTGTTTTGGTTGATTAGACACTGACTACATTAACCCATGTGCATGTAACCTAATGAGGACATGATAAAATCTGTTCGTGTGCACTATAAGCTTGTTGTCAGTTATATTTCTTCCCATTTGTGTGTTTTTTGTACGCGTTTGTCTGCAGTTACCCGTGGGAGACGGTGATCAAGGCTGCAATGAGAAAGTACCCCAACCCCATGAACCCTAACGTGGTCGGCGTGGACGTGCTGGACCGCAGCCTGGACGCCCAGGGACGCCTGCACAGCCACAGACTCCTCAGCACAGAGTGGGGCCTGCCGAGCATCGTACGAGCGGTCAGTGGACAACACATAGACCCACAGTCAGAATGTACACACATGCAGAAAAGGAGGATGAAGATGTACGTTTCTAAATGATGCTCAAGGGCCTGCAAGGGTCTGAGACGAGGTTCCAACATGTCATTAACTAAATCTACTGTGTATTGTTGTGTTTGCAGATACTGGGAACCAACCACACACAAACCTACGTGAAGGAGCACTCCATAGTCGACCCAGACGAGAAAAAGATGGAGCTGTGCTCAACAAATGTTAGTTTGTATTGAGCCCTTCAGCCACCAATGTCCGATCAGCAAGTTTCACAGCATTGACTGGTTACACATTTGAACTAGAATGGCACACAGTAGAGCACGTCCCTCCATCACGGCCCAACAGTCAAATCAATCAAGCTGCACCTAATATCACACACTCATAGATATCAGTTCCCTAAATGAGCCTGATTTTGTCATATCAAGATCCATGAATTATTCCCCGGGAAAAACTTTGAAAAACACCCCATCTTGCAATATTCAAGAAAGTGAAAAAAGTTTGAGTTTCGCGATAATCCGTCTAGTAGTTTATGTAATCCTGCTCAGAAACCAAGTGACTAACACTCAGCAGTGAAAACATAACCTCATGCACACTATTGCATGGAGATTTAAAAGACCTTGATGCAAACTGTAAAATTGTATCCAGCATAATGTAAAATTATGTCTCACAATGTGAACATTTTGTGATCATAAAACATTTCAGATCAAATAAGAATTTAGCAGATTGCACTTTTAACATCTTTCGGTTTTTAAAAATCATTAATGCATAATGCGACCTGCTGAAGGGACTGAATGACTGTTACTGGTTCAGGTAGTTTAAAAATAACTGGGTTACAGATCTCAAAGCTGGTGTGCACATTCAAACACATGGATCCAAGAGCCATTTAACTATTCACTGAGATCCCAGTAGGTGGATGGATGGAGGCATGGATTCTTTTTCTGGATAAGAGACAACATATATTCATTCATCACCATGCATACCATTACTAAACAAAATAATAAAATAAGTAAAATGTAAAGAAAGTTGCTTACATAAGTTGTGCATCCACTAAGTCAACAAAGCATCTGAAGTCTTCATCAGAAACCCAATTGTCTCTTAGATATACAATCACCAAACATTAGGGGCTATTAGGAACTAGTAATCAAAGACAAAGGGAGTTAGGGTGTGTGTTAGATGGACATAATACAAAGGATAGAAAATAAGTTCTCAAACAATTGGCACGATAAACTGAAACAACATGGCCGCATGTTCTCAAACAAAGGGATTTGCCTGGATACAGCGAGACCATAAAAAAACCTCCCCTTCATAACTCCTCCCCTGTGCACAGACAAGTGAATCCCCCCTCCAACCCTCACCTCAGAATGCCCCTTGATTCTGGATTAAGATTCTTTAACAATAATCAATAAATGAAGTACATGCAAATCTGTTTTATTTTCCAGATTACTCTGACCAACCTCATATCAGTGGACGAGAGGCTTCTTTACAGGCCCCACCCAGACAACCCTGAGGTGTAAGTACAATTTACATTTCATTTATGAAAGATTGTTAAGGTCACAGCGAGTGTGAGTGCACACGTATACAGGAAGTGCTGTACATTGTGTGATTGCAGGTACACAATGGCCCTGTTCACACCTGGAATTAACATTTGTCTTGAATGATATGATCACAAGTGGTCAGTGCCAAGTTCAGGTCTGAACTTAAAATGCTTCCTCAAAGTTTCCTGATATTTAGTCAGAAATACCTCATTGGGTGCTGATCTGTGACCACATTCTTTTCGCTGTGTGAATCTGTCCTGGGCCACATGTGAAGGACCGCCTACTCAGCTGAAGTCTCCTAATTTGTTTGTTGTCCCTTTAATGGCAATTTTTCATTCCGCCATCAATGATCTCACACAGATAAAGTAATTGATTTCCACACTGGATGCTTATGGTTCGTTTGATGTTTATTTAGTGAGATGAATGAAAAGAGGAACATACCAGGTGTATGTTCGCCTGTAGTTAGTTCTTCTCTCGTGTGATCCATGCTGCTAGTCTGTGACCTCCTAGTCTGATAGTCTGGTGAGAACTGTGAGCTCCCCCAGTCTTTGTGTCCTCCCCTTCCTGTTACCTATGCCCTGTTTATATCACCCAGTGCCTCTAATGAGCGCCACCAAGTGTCCAAAAAGTAATTATGACTAGCCATCAATTAAAGTAAGTGGCTCCTACAGTAATCTTTCCAATATCAACACTAATCACCACATAATGGATGAGGCTTTTGTTAAATTGATCAAATCTTTCTTCATAGCACATCTGCACAATATACATTCAGCCCCTCCTGACTCCTCTCTTTCTCTACCTCTCTCTCTCTCTCCCTCATGCCAACACCCACTGATACACACAAATGCAGTGACATAGGACACATGTAAATTCAGACTGGTTCAAAGCAACATCATTTGGTCTTTGCAAACAGAAAAGTCATACGTGCGTATTTGCATATAGAGTGAGGAAGTGAGATCCAATCACAAGCGGTCACAGGAGACACATTGAGGACACGTTTTAATGCCAGGCATGAACAGACAAACTCAACCTGTGACTTGTGATCAGATCTCTGAACTGGGCCAATGTTATGTTGTTTAGTCATATCTTGCAGTATTCATTCTCTCTCTCTCTCTCTCTCTCTCTCTCTCTCTCTCTCTCTCTCTCTCCCCCTCGCTCCTCAGTACCGTCCTGACCCAGGAGGCCATCATCACAGTCAAGGGAGTCAGTCTAAGCAGTTACCTGGAGGGGATGATGGCCAGGAGAATGTCGGCCAACGCCAGGAAGGTAACAGAAAATAAACATTCTTCTATTTATAAACTTATTTCCCCTTCTGCATGTCATCTGAATTCTGGTTCCAGTAGTAAAGATAAAGTAAAGGATTTCCTCGCATGCTGGGACTCCGCTGTCTCTCTCTGCTGTTCCAGGGTCAACAGTTACTGTCACCACTGGTGCTTTCCTGTCACTGAGTGTCTCCTCTTTAATCTCCTGTCCCTCTCTGTGGATCTGTAGGGTTGGGATGCTATTGAGTGGATTATTCAGAACTCTGAAACAGAGAACATGCCTCTCTGACATTTACTTACTCTGGTAACTTCTTTACTTTCCTTTGCAACCTTTTTTTCTATTACTGTTTTAAGCATGTTTCTTGTTTTTTCTCTTCTCTAAACTACAAAGAGAAGTGTAACGTTAGTGTATACGTCACAAAACATTTGTTTGCATACACAGGGCTGCAGCTCCACTGTGATGACCACTCTCCCTGGCTGCAGCTCCTGAACCACCGGGGATCCTCAGCATCTTGGGATCCTCTGCAGTTGGTGCTCAGACTGTCTGGAGCTCCCCCTCCCGCACACAAACACACACACACACACACACGCCTCCTCTCACCTCTAGAGAACATGCACTGGAAGCTCCGACAGACAACCGCTGCCAAAGCTCTACAGTTATGAGGAAGTGTCATAGATTCAACGGTTGTGGTTGGACTCACTAACCCATTAACAGTCGGTCTAATTAAAGCGAGTGAGGAACCCATGACAGTTTCTCTCTGTGTTTAACACTCTCCTGGTGAGTGACCACAGGGTTTAAAAGTCTTGTGTGTTGCTGTGAACGTTTTATCTTCCACGAGGAAATACATCAACTTCACCAGCAACTTGGCTGGTTAGAATATTTTACTACTAAAGCATGTTTACTTCGCTCTAATGTCCTGGCTTCGATTAGAAAGATTAGGGTGCAATAGGGAGACGCAGAAGGTACAATACTAAATAATATGCAACTAGCTTCATCATTTCATTTACACGATATATATATTTTTTCTCAACCACAAGAGACTCCTATACTAGGAGTTCAAACCAGAGACTTGTTACTGGTGCTTATTGTGTGTTTCAAGAGGCACAAACTGTAGACAAAATGTTTGCATGATAGTTACAGTATAAAAACAAGGGAAGGGAAGTTATGGGTAGTTTGGTTGCCAGGCAGCTAGCTGTGATTGCAGGAAATGTTATTCTTTATATGAGAAAAAAGATTTTTTTTTTTTTTAAAAGATGGGAATGTACCTTTGACATGGCCTTGTTTTCCTGCTGTGGAGGCACCAACACACAGGCACACACACACATACCCCGTTTCCACCAAGGCAGTTACTCAGAGTCAGTGCTTAATCTTGAACCAGTGTTTTGACAACTTAAGAACCGGCTCTCGAGCAGAACTACTGATTCCACTCTGGCACCGACCCTTTCCTTGTCCAGAAGAAAGAACCGCTTGTGACAGGGGGTTATCACACCTTACAAGACCAGTACGACCAACCACAACAACCATTCCAAACCAGCCCAGCAGCATCAGCAGGTTCACCTTGGTGGAAAAGGGGTAACAGGCAACCAGCAGATTTGTAATTGGGTAAATGCAGAAGATGGAGATGACATACAGATTGTTCTTTCAGGATCAGTGTAGCCAAATGATGGATTAACTCACTCTGTGTGTTTTTTACCTGTTTACAAGGCCTTAAATCGCAGCCTTTCTGTAATTGCCTGTGCAGCAGCAGTATAATGTCTTTCCCAGTCTGACTCACCTCCATAAACCTGCTACCTGTTTGTCCCTGAGGAGCAGGGCAGTACTGTATGTGCAACGCTGCAGCAGATGCAGATGCACACCATGACTACTTAATGTATGTGCTATATGGTTTTACTTGTTTAAAAGTAAAATCATATTTGCATAACATTTGTAAAAAATACTATTTATTTGATAACGCTGCCTAACAAGCAGTGAACGTTTGTATTTTCTGTCATGTTAAAAAAATAGTTTGAAGCTCTTGTCCTGCTGCAACAAATAAAACCATTGTTTGAGAACATTTCATGTCAGAAGTTGATTTTTTTTACATTTGCGTCAACTTCTCAGAGTCATGGATCTTAATGAAAGAAATCAGAAACATTTAGGGGACCGATATTTATGAGTTTGTGCAATTTTGAAGCAGATCTAAATACAAATCTGCATCTAGTGAATTGAAATGTGGGTTCATGAGGGGGCTGTTGGGCCTGGGCGTAGGTAAACACTGAGTGCTATTGTAGTTTTTTTTTATTAGACTCAGCACAGTGTTTCTTCTTCCGAGCACAGTTTAATTTCTCTGCTCCAAGAAGAGACTTTAATGAATGGGCAGTAATGGAAAGTCTGAGGCACAGAAAACATCATCTCTCATAGATAGTCGTTATATGCTGACGATCCCGAGTACCAGCAGTACCAAATGTTCCTTTTTTTGAATGACTAACTTGCAGTACATCATTTCTCCAGTAGAGAGCACACGTATGCTTTTAGCAACAGGGAACCCGCAGGGCAGTTCTTGCTCGGGAGGCCCACGATGCTCCAGTGAGAGCTGAGACAAAATCAACTCAAGGGCCAGGCGTCTTGTTAGTTTCTTTTATTCACGCAACAGAACAAACTAAATGCATTGCATAGCATGTACATCATTCCTCAGTGTGAGCAGTGACAGAGGAAAATCTAATCCAATAGTGCAAGATGAGCCACTTGCCAGAAGCTCAATAAATAAATCCCTAAACACAACTAGCTGGGTGTTTGAAAAAACAAAACAAAAAAAACAATCATGCAGGAGGCTACAGAAAAATACGATTAAACTTTTGTATCAGAGCCACGGATCTTAAACAACTCTTCTGTAAATGAGACGCTTGTTGGTGGTGATGATGATGATGATGATGATGATGATGATGATGATAAAAAGCAGCATCCGGATCTGAAATCATTGCTAAACAAGGATTAAGCTGTACCGGGTTTCAAGTTTTACGATAAGGCACACACCACTGTAATATTAAACTCTGATTACAATCTTTGGTAATACTGCACTCAGGTGCTGTTGCTATAGCAGCCACGGCAGAAAACGAAAACACAATTAATTACAAAATCATATCAAATCCATACAAAAGTGAAAAAGAACAAGATAGGAAAGATATCGTGGTGTTTACATATAAAACAAGCATCACTCACCAATTAATTACCAACTTAATTTACTTACATTCATCATCTCTTAGGTTCTGCAGCAATTCCCGATTTACTTCTGCCGCACAATTATGCTGCAAACGTCACCTGACACGTTCCATACCCACATGAGCAGGCTTCGTAATGTCATACAGGACAAAATGAGCATTTCAATCAAATCAAATACTGTCCCTACCTCCCGTGTCGAAAAGAACAATTACAAGGTTTGAAAACCAAGAATAAAATAAAAAGAAATCCTCCAAACTGGGGGAAAAAAAACAAGTGCACACAACTAAGGTCAAGAGACGTGTGTCCATTTCCAAAAAGCCACATTGAACTAAGACTCTGACAGCTGAGTGTTCCCTTTTTTTCCCTCCGCTCTCCTCTCATCCATCATCAGGACGACTGCTCCTACGTCTCTTTACCTCTCCGTCACATTCGCTCGCTTTTCAACAGTGAACCCTGCCCGACGCCTCTTCCAAAGCAAAGCTCGAATGCATAAGAGTCACACCTTCACTAAACATACATCCAGGAATTGATTGTGCCGTTAACAAAAAAACAATATTGTACATTTCTATGTACAGTATGTACAGTCAGTTCATGTGGAATCAGAAGTTGAAAAGGTTGATGAAGTCTTGAGGGGAGAGCGGCATGGTGCAGCTCTCTGGGTTGTTGGCCGTGCACGGGTGGTTCGTGTCCTGCAAACGGAAAAAACAAAAGAAACACAACCGTCAGTTTTAAATGCTGCCGTTTTTTAAGTTTCATCTCGTGCAACATTTTATGTACGTCTCCAATTTGGTGAAAAGCGAAAGACAGGAAAAGGAAGTACCTTCCAGAAGAGGATGTGACAGTGTGAGCAGAAGTGCAGGGTGTCACTGTATTGTTCTCTGTGAGGATAGCAGCGGCTCAGCTTGAAGTACATCTTCTTCCACTCTAGCTGACCTTTATCTGACACCATCAGGCGCTTTCGGATCTGGGGGAGAAGGAAACAGACTTTTAAGACGTGACCCAAGAAAAATACTTTGACATTAGTGGATTTAACGTTCGCTTTCTTGAGAATGTCTTTCGCCCCAATGTCACTACTTCAAATTTTCCTGACACAAACTGAATCTAAACCCCTCTGACCTGTAGGAATCATCCCTGTTACCTACTTTAGCTCATGGCTCAGTGCATTTCACTCGCTTATCAGGCGAATGCTTTCCAGTGTGGTGCAGTGTCCCTATGCACACCCTGCGCCCTCCCATTATCCAGTAGCAAGTCGAGTTTATCACAGATGCTTGACCCAATTGTTGAGTGATTTTATTGAAATCTATGTCTCAGTAGGTCAGCTGAAGCAGGGACATTTCAAAAAGGACAATAAGGAGGACAGCTAACCTCCAGTGTGGGAAAATGTGCTTTTGTGTGCACAAGTACTGCAACATTCTCATTGTGTACATATTTAAGCTGCTTTCAGACATGCACTGAACTCCAGATATTCTCCAGAGGGGATGTATGTGAGGACGCAAATGTCAGCGTGAGAGGCTCTGGACTCTCTCCAGAGTTTTTCCTCCCAGGGACCTAGAAGAACGTCCTGTTCTCTGGATATTTCTGTGTTGTTGTGAACGCATCTGATGGGAGAATCTCCTGCTGCGTTGTTCATGTGTGAAAGACTAACTCCAGACAAAGTCCGGACCTAAATGTGAGGAAATCCTGTTGAGTTCAGGTCTGAAAACGGATTTAGAGATCACCCATTAATTTTCTAAGTACCTGTCTGTCTGTGAAGTGGTGCTGGCAGAGTCTCTTCCACAGCAGCCGGTCCTCAGTGAGGGACCCCAGCTCGGGACACACTTGGCCCAGGCTGACCAGGTCCCTGCCATCGGACAGACGCTCCATGATGTTGAGCTTCAGGTTGACGGGCAGGTCGTTCAGAGTCATGCCCGTAGATGCAGGCTGCAGGAAACAGGAAGCAGAGTTAGTGAAGTTGATTACGATGGAAACATGAAGTCGCTAAATTCAACACACTATGAGCACTTTTGAGTCCGGCTCGTGCTCCTGTGTTTCGGGCACAGCCTTACCCTGTTGATCTGGATGTTGTCCAGCTGCTGCTGCCACTGCAGGATGTGCTCCATGCGGTGCACCCAGATGTTGATGTTGCCCACCAGGACGGACTTGCCCATGTCCTGAACCAGAACGCAGAGCGAGTCGTACAGCGTCTGCAGCAGCTCTTTGATCGGACGAACGTTCTGCTGGTCATCAAGGACTGTGGGAGGAAATCCAAAACGATTAGTCAGACTCAATTCATTCCTTCAGCGATGATGTGAAAGGGACGTGTGTTACAGGGGGATTAGCGGCAACCAGGAAAACATTTATTGAGAATCATCAAAAATCACAATGTCAGACTCAATGTTTTGGATTGGCTGTGCAGTCGCCCTCATAATATTTGGCCGACAGGTTTCATCGCGCCACCTAAACAACCTGAATCTGTTTAGCAGAGGGAACATTTGAGTTTACACTGTGGCTTGCAGGGGGATCTGGTGACTGTCAGTGTTTTTCACTGAGCTATTAAAGCCCTAAATTTACTGCTCTGCCTGCCTCAGATGCTGTCAGGGCTCATTTCCTCACCTACTTGTGCATATGATTTCATGTTTGCTCGACTTGTGCGTTTTATTTTATCTAAGCTTGAACCAACAATAAAATCAAATCGACTAGGGGCTGAATTTGGTATATGTATCAGAGAGTAAAATAAAACCCTTAGATACACAGAAGACGGAAACTAGGAGGAAAAACGAGTTGAGTGGGAGAGGAGTGACAGGTCTCACCTTTCTGTACCACCTTCTCCAGAATATTTATGTAATTCTTCTGCGCCACTCCGCTGAGCGAGGGGAGCTTGGACTTGGCGATAAGCTCCAGGAGCTGGTGGAGAGACAGAAAGAAAGAAACACAACATAAATTTCCTCCTGTCATACGCAGAGACACTCTGTTCCACTGGGTCGTCATTTAATGTTTCTTAGAAAGGCACTTTTGTCAATAAACGCTGGAAAAATAAAGTCTGGAGCCGCTCCACCTGGTCATTACTCTCAACTGAAGCTGAACAAATAACAGCATTCTTGAATCGGATCAGTCCCGGTCAGAGTCTCTTTAGGGGGAGAAGCTCCTGGAACGTGTTGGACAGCGGCCCAGTCTGTCAACTACACCAGCCTCCACAAACAGGGTCTTAATCATTTGACTCCTGATACTGCTCGTCACATGAATAAGCTGAATCATTTCACAGAGTGTGTGTGTGTGTGTGTGTGTGTGTGTGTGTGTGTGTGTGTGTGTGTGTGTGTGTGTGTGTGTGTGTGTGTGTGTGTGTGTGTGTGTTTACGTCCGCATTGGCCAGCCGACAAACAGCGGGTTCCAGGCCGGCATGTGAGGCATGCAACAGATGCTGTGACATCATGGAGAAATACACGTTGACCCCCTTGCTCAATTCTGACCCAATCATGTGGCTTTTGTCATCAGGCCGACATCAACATATTGTGGGGTACTTTCTGGTAAACTGGACGGTGAGTCAGGCCAACAAAAGCAGACTGCACAAACTCCATTTCTGAGTTTATTTAAGTGGAAAAATACAACGTCATGAAAAAGTGACGAGTTTGAGGATCTTAATAACACCCAACTTTGAACTAAATGACTTCTCACCTACGTGCTCTAACCTCCCTTTCCGTTTTTTACCGGTTTTAAGCTCCTTCTCTCCCTCCTGGCTCCTTTTTTCATTCTTTCCAGCTCCATTCCTCAAACCTAATCCCATGCCCGTCTTCTTTTAGCAGCTCATCAAGTGCTCCCCTCTTTGTAGAGCAGCCAGGCAGAACAATGTGCATTTCTGTATCTACTTTTAGCCGCCGCTGTTCGCTAAATTGCACTTCATGGCTTGGCGTGAGGCTCCCACTCTTTCCACAAACACACCGACAGTATCAGAAATGCTAAATCTTATTATTGTATGAAGGACGTGCTAACAGCAGTTACTAAGGTTTCCATCTCCTTGAAATAACCCCGTGTGCCTGCTCCCGAGAGGAGGGAGCACCCCTTGTTTTCTGTTTGTGGAAGAACCTGATCTGTGTAACTGAGACGGGGGTTAAATGAACCTGCAAATGCCATCAGACACAAGCGGTGGAGAGCAGTGACCTAGGACACCACGTCCAGGCTAAACGCTAGAGTTACACGGCCATATTGTTCTCCGGGCTTAGCACACTGCACTGCACTCGTTAGCTGGGACATAAAGGTCAATCCAGAACCTTGAAGAGATAAGCAGCCAGCTGGTGGGTCACCTGTAGAATATCAGCTGGTTTTATACGCCGATATCTCAGGAATATTATAAGGTCTAAAGTATTATGATGGACTAGATCTGATTTTATTGGTTAATGACTGTAGTTAAAGACGACAAAACTAGAGTAGTAGGAGGAAGCTAAAGTCTGGCGGTGGTGTGTCTACGTGTGCTGCTCGGGGGCGCCACCTGAGTCACGTGAAACAACCACCAGGTTCTGGTTCCATAAACCCCCCCTGTCAGGTGGTCACACCTCATCACACAGCTGTCACCCCCCCACCCACCTCACACCAGGAGAGGAGCACACGACCGCATGCAGCTCTGGGCTCACATGGGAGCACATGTGGGAGAGCTGGTGTACAGTTCAGTGACGCGGTAATTGGATGTGAAGGGTAAAAGCTCTCGATCTAAAGTAAAGAATTTTCTGCAGATGTCCCATAATGCAATAGCAGTAGTGATTGTATAATATAAATTAGAATGATGGTTAATAATGATTCGATGGACATATTTTGTTAAACCATTTGGCATCCCTGGTGAATAAGCTATATACACAGAGTATTGTAAGGTTACTACACAGTGTGTCAACAATACATATCAGACTTGTTTAAAAGAAATTCACTAAATTGACTTAACTCCGCAGTAAATAGGAATTTATCTTCAATACAGTTAAATCTAGAGATGCCAAAGGGCTTTAGCAATCATATTACAGCAGCATTTCAATGTATGACACAGTTTTATTCTAGCAGAAACACGGACATACACTCCCTGGGTCAATGTCATCAGCACTTAGAGACCCTTGTCTGCAGAGCATTGATAAGAGCCTGGCCGAGGCCTACACACCCTCTTAACCTTAAACCCTTCTGTGCCACAAACACAAAAAAAACATCAGAGGAAGACAAACAAAAGAAACTGGAAGAAGGAAAAGAGATGTGGACTCACTCTGACGATGTAATTAAATCTCCTGGTGTCCTTGATGGCGCTGCAGAAATCCAAGCGGTTGAAGGCCTCTCCCAGTGTACAATATCCGTGGCGCTGGGAGAATTTAATTATAAAGGGTATTAGATGGTGATCCTCTGCCGGAGTTTAAAGTTTTCTTGGCGTGTGTACATTAGCGATGATCATGATATGAAAAGTTGATGTGAAAACTGAATGAGTTTGTTTGTTACCTCCTTGGTGCTTCCTTTATGAACATAAATCCACTTTTCCATGTGGAAATCTGCGAGAGAGCGGAATGTTTACATTAGCGGCACGCTCTCATTAAGCAGCTCATGAGCACAGTGACAAACACACACATCACAAATAAGTTACAATTTCAGACCGAGTTATAGAAATAGAGTTTAGGAAATGAAGGAAAATTAATAATAGACAATAATATTAGGAGGAGGCCCTCTCATGAATGTTGCATAACGTCCTCATGAGCTGATTTCTAATCTGGAAACCTGACTTTAGTTTATTATGACATGATCTATAATCCCACAAATCAACCTAGTACCCTTTGCATGTTTATATGAAAAGTGTGTGTTTCACGGTGACTCACAGGGGACCTTGGTGTTGTTGTTCATGAAGTCTTTCTTCCTCTTCTTGGCAGCCATGTCGAAGCCGAAAGAAAGCAGCAGGTTCTCCTTGTTGAAACACTCCTCCTGCTCGGCTTTGCAGAAGCTGGGGAAACATATTGAGACACATACTTCATTTCCAGCTTTTAAAGTGACATGAGCTGCTTCCCTCTGAACTGAAAACACACTGCGGCCGGCTCCCGTGTGATTTGATTAGAACCTGAGGCCCTGTTAAAGACTTGGTGTTTGGTGTGCGTGTGGTCATTCTCGGAAGCAGCACAGACTCAACAGATGATTGTTAATCCACTCACTTGTTGTGAGGTTATAAATAGCTCAGTGGTTAGTCCTGGAAAAGGGAACATGGCAGCAGGAAAAACAAAGTCTGACACCGTCCTCCTTCAAGCAGGAAAGTAAAACGGTGCCTTCAGCTGTTTGCTCAGCTTCAGAGACAAGACTTGTGTTAATGACCAACCTCTCCACGGAGACATTGTTGTTTGTGTCGTCAGCTGATGTCCTTTTCCATCCCTCCTCGGTTTTCACCCAGCTCTGACCCGGTGACCTCCAGTCCTGTCCGAGAAACGGCATCCTGTGCTCCGTGCGGTGATGTCAGTAAGAATAAAGTTTAAAAAAGTGTGGTGAAATAGTTCCTGTGTGTGCACGCGCGGTCGTGTGTGTGTGTGTGTGTGTCTCCTTTGTGTTGTTCCTTGTTCTCTACTGTTGACATCGCGCAGCTCCTCTTATATGTCCTCCGACCACAACCCGGAAACGCGGGAGGGACCGCCCACTTCGGAAACTTCCTCGCGCAGCAGCACGTGGCTTTGTTTATCAACCCGAGCGTTGCAACATCAGGAGGGAGAGAGAGGGAGGGAGATGGAGGGAGAGAGAGAGAGAGAGAGGGAGAGAGAGAGAGAGAGAGAGAGAGAGGGAGGGAGATGGAGGAGAGAGAGAGGGAGGGAGATGGAGGAGAGAGAGAGAGAGAGAGAGAGAGAGAGAGAGAGAGAGGGGGAGGGAGGGGTATCACAACTTTTCATGTCATGGAACAAAAACACAGAGATGGAGGAACAACATCGAGAAACAGAACTCTGCAGGATTTTGAAGACGGTCTCTGTAAGATCACGTGTTCAGGGCTCAGGAAGCTGTTATGTAACCTTCTCCAGGCCGTGACCATTGGTGGAAGAGGACATTTACTCAAGTACTCTACTGTAGTTACTCGAGTATTTCCATTTTTAAGATATTTTGTACGAACAAAACACTTCATTTATTTAGAGGCTGTAGTCAAGTCATGGAAGAATGAATAAAATCCCTGCCACAGACATAAATAAACCCCAACCACTTACATGCAGTAAGAGTCACATATTTTATTTTGTGTCTCTTGGTGCTGTTTCTAAGTCTTGTTAGGATTGGTTTTGTTCCAATTTCTGCTTATTTTGCATCTCCACAGTTGGTTTGCATCTGTGTGTATATGACCTCTGTCTCTTTGTAGTTGTTTTGTGTCTCTTTGTATTCTGTATATTTTGTGTCTTCTTTTTACTGTATGTCTTTCCGTCAAGAATCGAAACTAACCAAACATGAGGCATGATTACAGACTAAAGGCCCTGTATGTCCAGATCTGTGTTGGGAGTTATGTCACTCTTCAGACCTTTTGTGGTTTGACCAGTGCAAAGTTACGCAGTTTGCTAATAAAGATAATAAAGTTGTGATTGTCCAACAACAGAAGTAAAAATACACGAAAAAAAATGATTAACTTTCAAGACATTGGAGTCTCTATCAATCATAATGACAACGTTTACTTTTATTTTAAAAACACATCTGGTAGACTTCTGCACAAAACTGTTTCATTGATTTTTTTTACAAAGCTTTACAAATACTGAATACATTCACCACTGTCAATGTCTCTGTGGTGAGTAATCTTTCTTATGCTCTCCTCCAAACTGCATCCTACTTACTTTAAAATGAATCTCATGCAAGATCCCACAATTTTAAAACTTCTTTTTAAAAACTAGTGTATCTCTCTGCAGTTTTTAATGGCTAATGAACAGATGTAATTACTGTTCAGGAGGTTCTTTCTTCAAGCTTATCAGTACTGTCTTTGTGTTTGTAAACATCAAGATAGAAAAAACAGTCCCCTGATTCTCAGTCCTTGTATTATAAATAGCCGAAGTTGTCCTTTGGATTCCTTTGTGTGGGAATAAGAATGAGTGTGACTGAGATGGGGGGGGGGCTAGTGCTCAGTTGTATTTC
This sequence comes from Hippoglossus stenolepis, assembly GCF_022539355.2. Taxonomy (NCBI): domain Eukaryota; kingdom Metazoa; phylum Chordata; class Actinopteri; order Pleuronectiformes; family Pleuronectidae; genus Hippoglossus; species Hippoglossus stenolepis. The sequence continues at coordinate 8,939,822 of NC_061490.1, forward strand.
AGTTTTCCCAAAACAGTATCCACTGATCTGTGAAGAATGGTTGAGGGTACTGTGTTTGTTTTGGGCCCTGTCTTTTAAAAGATAATGTGTAACTAAGTCTGTCCAGGGCACTGGGTCACCTCTTATCAGCTTCATTAAACACATGACATATTTACTCACTCGTCTGTGAGGCTTTTATATACAGAGTTCAGATATATATCTGCTTGTTTTAGTCTTTAATAGACTTCCTCATGTCAGTTAACACTGTGCTCTCATAGACAGGAAGCTTGTTGAAAAAGTAATGTCGATTGTTGCTGTTGTGCAGGGTCGGAGTTGTGTATTTGTTTTGTCATTAGCATACAATAAGAATGACAACTAAGAGATCGATGAGGAAGTGCTGTTATCACGCAAACAAAAACCCCGGCCTGATCACTGATGTGTAAAGGGCTGAAGGTCACTTCCTTGAAATCCTGCAGCGTGAGAAATGCTTTGTTTGTGTATTTGTTGTCCAAAAAAAATGCCACTGCAGCAAGTACACATGATTGTGTATCTGTATCTGCATCCATGTGAGTGACTGAGTGTTTGCTAAGTGAGGCAGAGAAGGGGGTTCAGGGTCTTCATAATTCCTGACACCCTATGCAAAGAGCAGAACATGTCAGCCGCAGGCACACGGTGTGAAACGAGTGTGCACTTGTTCTAGATACCAGAGCCTCTGTGTGTAAGCTCATCTCGTTCCTACAACATCCTGTGAGAGAAGCATGATCAGGGTTGCTGATGTGGCCGATGTGGTTTTGGTGCAGCACACTCATCACCGATGGCTACAAACTACTCAAAAATAGCACATTGTTGACAAAGGCTCTACTGATGCCTTTTCCTCTGTTCCTCAATTCATACACTTTCCCTTTTTGCGACATTTACCAAGAATGAGTGAGTATATTGTTCTCACGCAGAAAATGTGTTATGTCAATCTCAGTTTTCATTAAAGAGTAAATGCATTGTTCATTACATCGCTTGTGTTGCTAAAGGTTTTGCAACAGGTGCATGTGTGTGGCTTTAGGTCTGAGGTTTTCATATAGCACCCTGATATGTGCTAAAGGCCAGACAGCTCTGCAGACATCCTGCATGTTAAAATCTGTCAAGAAGACGTCACACGAGACATGAAATCACTTAGTGCAGATGTATTCTGACTGGGCATATTGATCATGATTTACAATTGCTGCCAATGCAGAAGTGGCCCACACTGAAAACGTTTCCCACATGTATGAACCACATGTTGTGTGTATAAAAAGGGGAACCTGAAGACTGAAATGTATTATTATGTGAGCAGCAGGTTGGCCTATAAAGTGATGTGTGCAGTGTTGTGAGTCCCTAATGTCTAACTAAATCTATTTCGAGAGCAGGCCAAACTACAAGATAACTTGGAAAGTCCCTGCAAGTGTTTGGTCAGTTGGTCAGAAGGTTTGAGAAGGAAGCTATGAGCTAAGGCTCATAGGGGCAAGGTTTAGTTTATTCTCTGAGTCACAAACCATGTGCTCTGTGATTTTGTCCAACTTGTACGGACATAGAATTGTTTAAACATCTCCAACACTCACATAAAAGGAAAAAGTCACAGTTTTTAGCCGTGTAAATTGCATCCATTTAACAGTCATGGTCCCCAGAAAGTCCTATTGATGTTAGCGATTCTCTGACTTTATACCTAGCACTACCAGCACGTTAATGTTTATGTATCAGTCGAAATATCTATTTAATATCTATTTAATGGAATGCTGGACATTCTGTGAAGTTATTCATGTTCCCAAGCAGATGTATTCCAATGATTTCAGTGATACACTTAAATGGTTCACCTTATACCTGCTGCACATCAGCATGTTAGCATTGCCATTGTGCGTATGTTAGCTTTAGCATTTAGCTCAAAACACTACAATGTAGCAGTGTAGTCTCTCTTGTCCCAATGGGGATGATATAAATCAATATCAATATCAATATACAGTGCAGTGTATATATATTTATTCATATCTATATGTATATATCTATATTTTTTAAGTATAAATCTCTCCCATATGTATCTCAATATTTTTTTGGGACAAGTGGAAGCATAAGGCATCAATTCAGTTAAAAGGTCAGTAGTGAATAATCTGTCTCTGCCTTTCTTCTTAGTCGTTCATCCTTGTTTTTGTTGTGATGTTGTGACCGGACGTGACAGCTGGTCAGTCCAACTCGACCCTCCAAAAACCCCTCATGACAAACACGCACACACGCACATGTTCTCACACTTACACACAGACACACACACCTGTTGCGGTTTCTTCTGGGTGAGTGTCATTACTCTCTCAGGTTCTCTCTTGTGAAACACTTCTCATCAGTTTCTCTCGTTCTCTCTCTCTCTCTCTCTCTCTCTCTCTCTCTCTCTCTCTCTCTCTCTCTCTCTCTCTGGTCATCTCTCACATCTTCCAGCTTGCACAGCAACCAACTGGGCCACATGCCTCTGGTGCAACATTTGCCCTCTTGTTTGTTTCTCAAAATAACATCAGATCACCTAAACACTGTAGTTTTTCCAGACCCCCTCCAACCTTTTCCTCTCATACTCCACCCACTGTCTCCTGGTCTCCATTCGCTGGCAGCGGGTGACTGAAGCATCTGACCCGGTGATTTCTGGTTTCAAAGAAAAGCACATATAGAATCCTGTGTAAGACCTCCTTGGCACATTATGTTTACCCCACATGAAACCGCTGACGTTGGTTTCTAATCAGTTTAGCTGTGGTTGATATTTACTTTAAGGCACCATTTCAAAAGAGGTTACGTAATAGTTTACAGAGATCAACATCTCTTCTTATCAACATTGTGTGTCATCTTTGAAGCAATCCCAAAAGTCCTATTTCTGCTCCGAAAGAACACTATTATACAATCTACTAACTGCAGTTAGTAGAGTGCATACCTCCGCCAACGTCCAACAGTCCCCTTATGAAAACACATCTAAATTCACTAGATACATATGTTTAATTGGATCTGCATTAAATTGCATACACTCGTAAATATCAGTCCCCGAAACATGCTTGATTCTTTTTCATCGAAATCCATGAATTATTCTCCGAGGTATCAAGAAAATGTTTTCATTAAAGAAAGTGAAAAAAAAAATCCTGGATCTGTCCCTTGATACGGATCCACCCTAAAATGTAATGGTGTCTTTTCTGACCCACACCGCATCCTTCCTCAAAGTTTTGTTGTAATCTATCCAGTAGTTTTTAATCCTGCTAACAGATAGACAAACAAACAGAGAAAAAAACATAAACTCTTTGGCAGAGATAATAAATCACCAGTGATATCCTGTCCTGCTCACTAAACCCTCAACTATTTCTGATTTGGGCGTCCTTACAGACTCTGTCCACCATTTTCCTTTGTATCTCCACGTGCTCTCTGTATGAGCACAACCATAAATACTCAGGGTAACACGTGGAGAGCTCTCAGGGCAGCGCTGGCTTTAATTTCACCTGCAACAGGCAGACCAAAATCATTTCAAAAATGTTCCTGCAGGATCAAATTTAGGGCTTCTCATCTTTTCCAAATTATCTTCTGTAGTGTCGTGTGTGTTGTTGCCAGGAACCTGCCTGGGCATGTAAAGGACACAAGTGCGAGTGGGTTCAAACAGACACATGATGAGATGTGCGGCACACATGTGCTGCTCAGATGGCATTCACAGTCAGATGATCCGTGAAGACTTACAGTCCAGATAGAGAGTGATGGAGAGAGGCCTCATGTAAAGAGTGAGATTTTTATTGTCAGAAAAAAACTGTACAAAACAATCTATTAGTTTCCTATCAAATTCAGCCACAGGTTCATTAACAAAGTTACTTATTCTTTCCACAAACAGTAAAGATACAGAAAATGATTCATATGACCTCTATTGGTCCAAATCAATGGAAAAACTGCACAAACTAAGAACATCCAAAATAGTTGTCTCAATGCCTAAAGCCTTTATTTACCCTTTGCCTATTTCACCAGTGCATGAAATATTTGGTTGTCTTTGCAATAAATTATTATTTTTTAAATCATTATTTTACACAGAAGAAACAGACAGTGATCCAAAGTCAGCAGGTTCAAACCTAACAGCTGAGCAGAGCTTTGACTCACCAAACTGTCCACACTGATGTAAGCATGTGTCAAGTGATATCTCAGGATGTAGATTCAGAGCAGACTGAAAATAGCTTGTTCCCTCTTTATGAAGTCAGACAGGTTAAGAGGCTGCGCAGCAGAATTGGTTTAGATATTCAATAAAAACATAGAGAAATACATTTTCAGCTATAAAAATGTCAGAGAGTTTATAAAAACAATATGTCATATGCATGAACGTTTAAAAAAATGAAGTACACTTACTTTATGTATAAAACATATCACATTTCTATGAATTCATATTTTTTTCTTAGTTTCAAGGGATTTTTTTTCAAATTAATATAATTGAAATTAGAATTAGGTCTCAAAGTAAAAAATCAAACACCAGCTAGGATTTTGCCCATGTCTGTGAGACACTTGTAAGAGTCAGGGAGCCGTGGTCAAACACTTTATACGGCAGAGTCCCCTTAGATGTCCAAGTGTCTGTCTTCGGGTCGTAGCACTCGACGTTGTCCGAGTCCTCTATGATGTCATGGCCGTTGATGTAGCGTCCACCTGTGATGTAGAGTCTGTTATTGAGCACGGTTGCAGAGTGGTGCATCCTCCTCTCCTTCAGGTTGGCACACTTGATGAACCGGTTGGCCTTTGTGTCGTATGCAATCATTCTCCTGGTGTATCCTGTGACAGGGGGGATATTGACATGAGAGGGGCAACACGTGTGGCTCTTCTACAATCTGATTCACCGGGGGCAAAAATCAATACTGCTGAGCTGCGGCAAACACAACACGATTCGTTTCATACATTTGTTTCTGCATTTATTCGCCGAATTGATTCCATGTTGTGCCTCAAGGTTTTACGTCTTAATCAGTGTAACTACCTCCAATGATGTAGATCTTATCGTCCATAATGACAGCTGGAGCAGACACATTCTTCACCGTCCTGTTCTCCATCTTGGACCACATGTTCCTGGCAATGTGATACACCTTCAGGGGGGGAGGGGGGGCAGGGGGGAAATTGAGGCAATGAATGAATGAGTCTGGATAGATGGAGGAATCGGTGAAGCATTTAGTGGAGATCATAATGTCTTACTTGTATTATTCTGACCGGGCTCTGCATGGCGTCCTCTCCTCCAAACATATAGATCCTCTGGTTGGTAGCAGCCACTGCTGGGTGCAGCACGGCCTCAGGCATGGGGGCCACAGTCTCCCATTGGTTGAACATGCTGTTGTACCTGATGGTATATTTGAGATGTGTTATAATTCATCTAATTTTATAACCACATTATACAGCATATGTTGTTACACACAGTCAGGACTACTATCAACAGATTTTCTTGATTAAGGATAATTATGGTCCATCTCACCTCTCCACGCTGTCTGTCACCCGCCTGTCAGGCCCAAGGCCGCCCAGGACGAAGATGAAGTGCAGGTAAGAGACACTCCGGTGGGCAAAGCGTGGCTCCAGCATGGGCTCTGCGGTTCGCCACTGGTTGGTCTTGAGGGAGAGTGTGTAGACCGTCGGGCTGACCTGGCCGTACTTTGTGTTTGTGGTCAGGCCTCCGATAACGTACATGACGCTGTGGAGGGCAACATACGAGGCCTTGTACAGGCGAATGGGCAGCTTGGTAAGGCACTGCCACTTCTGGCTCTCCTCATCGAAGACGAGGGCCTCCCTCGACGTCTGCTCGTTGTTCTTTCTCCCTCCTACAACCACCAGCATGTCATTGGAGGTGTAGCGCCTTGGTGCCACCCAAAGAGGTTTGAAGTTCACCTCTGTGTCTCCGATGCATTTTGTGTTGACAGCAAACATTAGTCGTCGGACAGATTCAATGAGCTCCGTGCAGAGGGTGGAGGACTGGATCAGAGGGTCATTGGCAATGAACTGGAAGAGGTATGTGGGGTGGATGTGTCGAAGGCGAACTTTCCTGAAAAGGTCACTAATGGCACCTCTTCTAGAATAAGGATCATGGTGGATCCAAGCAACAAGTGCCTCGAAGACCTGCTCCTCCTCTGCACAAAGGCTGTCATCCTCCAGGTAACCCATGAGCTCTGGTAAGGAGAGCTCACACAGATCCTCAGACGCTGACACGTCGGAGAAGCTCTTCATCGCTATCTCCTTGGCCTTCGCTCTCAAAGTGTTGCAATTCAGGATCTCAGAGAGTCTTACCATGCTCAAACAGTTATCTGGGCTCAGCTGCTCCTGAAGGAAACTGGAACAGGCCTCAAAGATGCGGCCGTATTGCAACATGGATGCTGCCTGCATCAGAGGCAGCACAGTATCCATGCTGATGGTAATGAGTCCGGTGTAAACATAGTCAATGACACTACTGAGGATGGTCGAGTCGATCCCCTTTAAGTCGATCTTGGTCTGCTGCCTCTCCATGAAGTTGTGGCAGAACATGGCTCTGAAGTACGGGCTGCTGGAGACCAGGACATTGCGGTGGCACGGGATCTCCGTGTTTTCTGAGCACAGTAACACGTCTGTCAGGATTCTGTCCTGCCTCAGTCTGTTGAGCTGCAGGAGCAGGTTGGAGGACTGCTCTTTGTCTTTGTAGTGGAACACTTCATCTGCCGGTCGGTCCATGCTGAGGAGAGAGGCCACGCTGTTATTGTCAAACCAGCTGCTATTCAGTCGTTGTTTTGTGAATCATTCACGTGGATTAGAGGGTTACTATCTGGTATATTTAGACAAGTCAAGGGATATTAAATTCAGTAAGGCCTTGTGTCTGAAATTACAGATTTGGCCTGAAAATATTTGTAGTAAACCTTTAAAATATCTAGGTTAGCATATGTGCAAGTAATCTGCAACCTTCATCTCATAACTGTAACACTAACTGTATCATAACCTTTTGGCAAACAAGCCCATTCAGCAGTGCTGCACTCAGACATGTCTGAACAGGGCCGACAATAAACCTGCCAAATTATTTTGGAGACTGTGTCTCAGCAGATTACTGCACCAACCCCTGCACAACTACTCCTGATAAGTGTCATTGTCATGGGAGCAGTGGTACTTCTGTTGTTTGGCAAGGTTTTACGAGGAGCCTCAAAAAGCTTATTTAGATTTTAATTTTGAATCCAACCTTGACGAAAGGGACTGCAGCAGTAGATATGAGAGCAAAATATGTAAAATGATCAACATCAAATATCGACTTCAGCTGACCTAAGCATGTAACATAAGGATAAAAAAACGTCAACTTATTTGCCATATGTCGTTTTCAAAGTCATGCCAACATCGGAATACAACAGCTTTCTCTTTAGTTCATGAAGCCTCACCAGAATAAATGTCTTACCTGTTCCTCCTCTCTTCTCTGTCTATGTGTTCTGGGGCCTCACTCTGTATTCAAAGCAAGATCTCAGCAGAAGATGCGTGTCGACATTTTCCTGTACTTTCTTCCTCTTTTCTCTTGCGCTGATGCTGTGTGGCTGTATGTTCCTCAGGGGGGCCGTCCCTTTGTAGGAGCGTGTTGCGTACTGTTTGTTGTTATGTCCTCTTTCCACGAGGCCTCTGTGTACATTCCTCCCCCTAAAAATAGAGCCTCCCTTTGGCAACACCGCCGCACTCGCATGTGACATGTCGGAGGGCTTTCTCAGTATCTGTCTGGCTCCATCGCTCAATCTCCATCTATTTTCCCATGCTTCCTCCATAATTATATTCTAACTGTTTATTTTTCCCTCTCCTTTTTTCTTCAAAGCTTGCATTCCTGCTCACTCCATCATCTCTATCCGTGTCTGGCACATGATTGTTGCAGTGAAAAGGGTTCTGATACTTGATAACACTCACTTTGTTGGCTGCAGTCTCTCGGCTAACTGGGACAGAGGACTACAAAAACAGGATCAGGTTACTGTAGAAGCAAAACAAACACGGATATGAAGCGGTCCACGTACAAGGATAAAGAGGAACCACATTTAAAACATAGTGACCACAACTATTAATTTTACAAACAAGGCAGAAGTTCACTGAACTGGTTTCCAATTTACCAAGAGGCTCGTGCTATGAGAGGAAAAATAAGAAGCATCGTTTTGTTTCTTTTGTACATGGTACTCATCCTTTAAGCATAAAGAAATATTTCAGTTTTAGTGTACATCCGCAACAGATGCTTGCATTACCAATCTTCGTTTTGTGAGGCAGATAAAGCTTATGTAGCACCAGCTTTCACTGAGCACATCCCACAAAGTGGCAAAACGTTTGTTAACTTAAAGCTGGAGCAGCATCAAAGCTTGTGAGGCTTTTTCTTAAATGTGGGTACGTAAAAAAACAAAAAAACTTGAATGCATTCGCAGTCGTCACAGATAGTGATATGACATGTTTTCCTTGTACTCAGGCTTGTTTACAGAGCTTTGTAAATCAGACTCAAATAGCTCCTTGGGCTACCGTGACCACTAGAGTGCAGCTCAATGTGTATTGCACAACAAAATCAGCAGATTAGACCATAAACTACTCATGTTTACGTCTCATACTGTTGTTTGTGGGCTACACTGAAGAAGACATGAGCGTAGAAGTGGCTGATATTGTTAAAAGACATGCAAACACAGGCTGCTGTACGTCAAGGCAGAAATGTTTGTGTGACAATGTAAACTGAGGGTCACATTATTCACATGTGTGACACCACATGTTCCAATCATAAGCAGCGTGTAACAAAGCAGCACCATCTAGTGGTTGAGTCAGTACAAACTCACTTTGGTAATTATGAGAAATAAGTTTCTTTTTTATGCCAAAATATATTTTTAGAGTTTGGTCAAAGTAAAAATATTAATTAAACTGGGCAGCTAAGTTCTAATATAACAAGTTGTTATCTTTACTTGCAGAAGAAGGCTGCCTGCATCATACAACAAAATGTCGATAATGAATATCTGTCCTTTCTGCATGGAACTGACATAAAAATGTTGTCATTAATCTGCATCGACAAGGGCAAAAAAGTCATCTCGGTCGCCCAAGAAGACGGCAGCGTCATTTTATAACCCCTGCTCTCATATTTAAAGCTGTGATTGCATCCTTTAAAGTTTAGCACAGTGTGTGTTATCTCCACTACTTCACCTTGACAAAAACGACTCATTAATGTCAGCCCTGAGGCAGCAACGTATTAAAAGTTAAGGCTTCGACATGTGGTTTGCAACAGAGCATTTTCATGCAGCAGCATAACTGTAGTCATCCACCACCCACCGCTGTGTCTCCATATCTCTAAATGATTATCTTCTCACCAGCACACGGTCTAATAGAGCCCATACCTAGGGGATTTAGATCTTACTGATTAGGACTGTGTGTGTGTGTGTGTGTGTGTGTGTGTGTGTGTGTGTGTGTGTGTGTGTGTGTGTGTGTGTGTGTGTGTGTGTGTGTGTGTGTGTGTGTGTGTGCTTGTGGAGGGCAATCAACTCTCCTTGGTCAACTCACTGCACCAACATCTGCAGGGAGTTCAAATTGAGTATTTTCTGTTTTGTGCTTGACTTCATGGACTTCACTATATCTCATCAACCATACACACACACACACACACACACACACACACACACACACACACACACACACGGATGATTTCACATACATTTTAAATTAGATACCATTGGGTAAAAACAAGGGACAGGGGAACACTCATTTATATTGGTTGCAAGCCAAATTTTCAATCTGTACAACTTTGTTATTATTTTTGATTTCAACCGAATGAGACGCTTTGTATCAAATATGGTCTGTCGCCTTCTACTACTAAAAAAGGTTTTGTGGATTCTAATTATGTCTTTAAAAACGATGGTGCACTTCACAATGTTCCACAACCACATGAAAACCGACCGTGTTAAATGTTTGACTAAGTATGACACTTGTTTCTCTTCCTCCATTGTAAGTTTCTTCCCAAAGTCTATTTCTTGGTGTTCTGTGATAAAACTCACACTTGGTATGAAGGGTTTTTCATAGTTGATGGAAGAGTGCAGTTTAGCCATTCACCCATTCACACACACATTCATACAGTGCATCTATGTGCAGCACTTTATCTATCAGACATCACGCACTCACAGTGGGTAATTTGGGGTTCAGAATCCAGTCTACCAAGGGCACCTCAGCATGGGGAATGGAGGAGACTGGGATCGAACCGCTGACACGACCCCTCCCGCTCTACCATCCGAGCCACAGCCGACCACGATGACTGAGGATCATTGAATGCTATCTAATGTGGATAAATTTCCTGTCTGATTGGGATCAATTTAACTGAGCATTTACATCCCAATTGCTATTCAAACATAGGCTTGTACTTAAAGTGCAAACAAGAGAACTCTCAGCTTCTTCAGGGAGAAGAGAAATTCATTCTTTTTTTATTTCACACCAACTTTTCTGTATCCACTAGGTGTCAGGCCAACGTTATGCACATTTCAGAATGGTAAAACACCGTCTCCGTCCCTTGTGACTCCCAAGAAGCTATCAGGGCTAAATTCACAGTCAGTGAGTAAACATAAGAAGAGCATAAACTGCTGTGATGGGATTTGTCTTCCTATTTTCTTAGCTATTTTTAGGCCGGCACGACACAAAGAAAGAAAATGAAGCTATTAATCCCCCCCCAGATATCTGCAAACTGCTTTCCACCGCTGCAAACATGCACTCATGGTGTGAAGTTTCAAATGGCCATTTACTCCGACACAGATAGAACCAAACAATCGAATCGGACAGTGCAAATCATGTGAAAATCTCTCGAGTGAATTTGCCACGAGGCATTACTCCCAGGCGCGGAGAGATCCACGCCAGGCAACGCTGAGAGCGGTAATCTAGCTTTGATGGAGAGACATGCATGCGTGAACCAACAAAGAGCACCGGGTAGGGAGGGTGGTTCAAGGAGCAGCCTACAGAGACACAGAGAGAGGGTGGGGTAGGGCGGTTTGTGGTGGGAAGGTAAGTGTGTGAATGTGCGTTTCTGTACATACACACACACTGTACAAGCAGGGATGAGGTCTTAAAAGGGCTTACGGTTAGCTGCTTAAAATTCTTCTGATGTAACCAACACGTGCAGGACAAGTTATATGGAAAGAATAATGGTGCTTTGGAGCAACAGAAATGCTGAGGTGGAGTGGGAAACGCTTTGTGTTTACTCATTGTGCCCTCGGCTGTAGCTCTCCCAAGGTTCCTCTTGGTTGGTGCGCTGGTCGTTCAGTCATCGCCACTGTGCAACCTGGAGAGTGCAGCCTGCCTTTATGTCTGCTCTAACAGACTCAGCTGCTCTGTGTGGGTTAGTGGGTGGTGTGTGCAGGCAAGGAGGTGTTTGTGGACATGTGTGTGCCGTCTCGTGTGCTATATGTTGCCACATGTGTGGGAGGGAGGGATGAGTGTGTGTGTGTGTGTGTGTGTGTGTGTGTGTGTGTGTACAGTCAGATTGATATTCCACTGGCGGCAAAGGCTGAAGCCAATGTCTTTAAAGTGTCAGCCCTCAGCAGCCAGCCAGGTGTACTTGAGGTACAGAGGAGAGAGGGCATGTGAGGAAAGAGAGTAAAGGGAGCGAGGGAGCGAAAGGGAGAAATGTAGAGAGAGAGAGAGAGCATGAAAGACAGCAGAAACACAGAGGCAGAGGCAATGAAGAGACAGACAGACAGTGAGTGAGAGAGAGAGAGAGAGAGAGAGAGAGAGAGAGAGAGAGAGAGAGAGAGAAGCACTACAGGTAGATATAAAAACATGGAGATGGGAGGGAGACAAAAAAAGTCTTTTGCAGGTTTTCTGGAGGCGAGATTACTCAAATGTCTTTGAAGGCCTCCACGACTGTCTTCTCCCTCTGCATTCGGGACGACAGACAGTCAGACAGACAGACAGACAGACAGAGAAACAAACGGATTCAGAGCGAGAGGTGGATGCAGGGACAGTCTGGTGGAAATGTCAGGTTTGCAAATGAGTGGTTTTAAGGTGCAGCAAGGTTCAGTGAGTCCGTGACGACAAAGCGGAATCATTCAGAGGAACATGACACAGCCCGGAAACAGAGCACAATTAAAACAGTATAACATCCCAATTGGAGTTTGATTGAGGATCTTATCACGCAGACAATTTTTTTATTTATCTGTGTGGGCTGCAGATTCACAAACAGATAAACATAATATTTTTCAGTTAATCTGTCGAGTACACCACTAAATAACAGCCATCTCGAGACGAGTGGTAACAATCTTCAGTCGAAAGAAGAATTCCTTGTCATCACTGTTTGAGGTATTTTCCTCAAAACTCGTTCTTGGCTTCTTATGATATTTGGTTCGAGTTGAATCTGCAGCTTTTTTTTCAGCAAACAAGCTCTTTAGTCCCACAGTATGGGATTTGCCAAGTGTCAGCTGGTGAACACACTGGAGCATGTAGAGCTGGTGGAGGCCATAGACTGTGTAAAAAGATCAACAACATGGCAGGCTCCCTAAAAGTCATGCCAAAATATCTTGATCGCTCCCTGGTGGCTGGCTGCAGTATAGGTTCATTAAGCCCAGCCTCAGTATTAGCAGATGAGACATGGATCAAACTATAAAGTCAGAGTAAAGATCAAGTACATTTTTCTCAAAGATGGTTTCTGTCATTTTAGTAAGTTCTTATCACACTGATGTATGTTCTAGATTTTTCCGACAAGGTTGGTTTCCATTAGGTATTTGATGCTAAAAAAATAGTGTAAAACATCATGATTGACAGCTGATACTCACTCATGATTGGTCGAGCACATGTATTGTGGGGACCTCTCTACAGAGGCTCCACCCCTTGATCAGTTTACTGCACACACTCTGCCTCCAAATGACGTTTTTGGCGCAAGATGGCAACGTTTGTATCCAGAATACTTTGGCTCCATTTCTGGATAGTGGGAGGAAGTGGAGACGAGCCTTCCCTCTCTATACAGTCTATGGTGTAGAGAAAAAAAAAGAACAAAAATTTGTGTGAATATGAAAGTGGGCAAACACAGCTCCAAATGAACTCTGATGCTGCTATGTACATTTTTGTCGCTTTAAAGATACAGACCAATGATCGTTAAGGGCTTTCCTCAAGGGCATTTAGTCATTATTGACAGGACAGTAGCGTGAAATGGGGAAAGAGAAAAGGGGGAGCCACGCACCAAAAGGCTGCGTCGGAACGCGAGTCACAGCCACTGCAGAAAGAATCAAGCCTCAGTAATATTAGGAACAGATGTAGACCCTCATTTTTGTTGATAGAAAACGCAATGACATCAAGCTCTTATTTTAGCTTTACCATCGCTGATCATCCTCCTCGAGCTCTTCCTCCTCGTCCTCCTCATATCATCTATCTTGCGTCTTTGTGTACACCACATTACCGTCCTTGCACTCCTGGCCGCCCCTTCTTCTTCTAAGCCTCCCTGTCTCTTCATGGAAACCTGTTGCACATCTCTCCAACTCCCTCATTTCTCTCTCACTCCCCATGCATTCCTCCCCTCCCCCCCACTGCCCTCCCTCGCATTTCTAAATACCGGCCACTTTAACGGGCAGGTACTTTGGTGGCAGATAAAGCAGATCGGTGATGTTGACTGCTCTGACCTTGTGTAAGATGGTGGTGTTTTCTCAAAGCAGATCTGTTGGTTGTCTGTGTGGGGCTTCTCTTCCGAGCCTCATCTTCCAAACACAGATATTATGAGACGATGTGGAGCAAACATTCCAGTGAAAGCACTATTTAGTTTTGTGCTTTTGGACACTTGTATCTCTTTCCTGGAATGGCTGCGTGTTGTTACAGCTAATGTGCTGGCTCAAGTTCAGAACCCAAACACTGTGATAACGGCACAGCGAGTATTTGTTAGAATAAAAAGCAGGCAGATTGTTTTCCTGTAGTCGGCTCAGTGAACTGTATCAGTAAACCTACATCTGCAGATTTGTCCCAGCTGCACTCTGGCCTTTGTACTCCTTACCTCTAAATGTATAACTGAGGGCTGATAAACAGTCACAGTAGCCTCCATATAATTGCTATTTATCCAACTATACTGAAAAGAAACATAATCCCTGCTGCTGAGCTGAATGACAGTAAATAACCCATTTGCTTTTATTCCTCTCCATCAACATGTTGAGTTTGCTCTGACTTTGACCCCACTGTGGGAAAGAGGCCTTTTGTTGACAGAGATATGGTTTATGTAACTAACATGTTTTACGTAACTAGCATGTTTGCATAGCTGTTAAATTCCTCTCAGCCTATTAAACCCGAACAAGATTTTTCAAGTGCATTTCAAACAGAGGGAACATTGTTGAATGGTGTTGTTTAGCATCAACAGATAAGAGGTTTACGACTCGAGATTCCTTGGTTAAACTCTTATGTAATGTCCCAGTTCTTTGTCGATGGTTTACTGAGGGCAAATACTGAAAATATTATAACACCTTTCATTATTACACAAGACTTAAATAACTTTATGTAGTAAAATCATTTATTATACTAAAACAAACTTATATGTAAGTTTGTTTTATAGCTCACAAAAGGTTTAAAGGTGCTATTTGCACGTTTTCTCTGTTACTGAATGGTTACGTGCCAAGAGTGTTTTTTATTGTGTTTACGAGACAAGAGATCATGATACACACTCTGAGCGGCACGAGTATATTTCTTTATCCTCTCATGCTGAACTGGATACCAGTGTTACCAGAAGTACGATAATCCTCAGATTTCTACAATGATTTTGCCCTCTGTATGGTGTATGACCAATAAAGCCCAAATTTTCACAATGTACAATAATTTCATCACTTAGGGACAGTAGGAGTCTTTGTTTATTGATCATGTATGTGAATGTGGACCAATGGGTCTGTCTCCTCTCATGTCACATCTTTTTTTCCCTGTGTTGCATCCTTCATGTGTTAGAAAAGAAAACGACACCATTACTTGCTCACTGTGAATTCTTCAGACCTTTTTCTGCCTATTCTCATATGGGTTCACTTGGACATTGTCTGTACATATTACAAGGGGGAGGCAGGAAAAACTCTAAAAATGATCCAGAGCAACTGACTCTGGATACTTTCAGGAGAATGGCTGGATGGCTGGACTTCAGTGCATGTCTGAAACCATCATGAGGTTGATTTTAAAGGATTACAGCTCTTCTCTGGAGCTGTAATCTTTAAAATCTTTAAAAATTAAAATTTTTAAAATAAGATTTGTATTATTTAAATACAAACCTGACCCGTTGTAATGAGGCTAAAACTGAGCATTTGGTCTTTGTTGGAAGTCTGACAACAGATAATTTATTAAAGACAGACAAACTGAATGTTAGTAAAAAGAGTTCGAATAATCTCAGTAGGTTGCCACAAAGGTGTGGATTCATTTATAAGCATCATGACCTGAGAGAATTGATTTGATTTTTTTTACAATTTTCAGAGATGAAGGAATCATGACAGGGGTAAAACTCTGTAAAAGAGATGTCGATCTTAGTGACACTTTCTGAATAAAACAACAAAGCATAAAAAAACTAAACTAAAACGTGAAAACCCAAATATATCATTATGACATTATGTGGTTAGTGAAGAGAGGTCAGGGAATGCTGACATTTACCAACTGGGAGAGTCGGACCAACATTAAGATCTAAACATGTCAGCATCCATCCCTTCATGAAAAAGTCATTAAGTCTGTGAATGGTCGGAGATAATGATGATAACATAAAGAGACAACATACCCAGATACAGAACCAAAGCAATCAGAGCTATCAATAATTATATGTAGATTTGAGCTAACCTTGTTTTTATTTTAAATGATGTATACATCCAGTTCTCAGGGAGATTTGCATGCAGTTTACCATTTCAATAAGATGTGAGCACCATGTAACTGAATCTGAACACGAGTGAGGTTTGTCAGTGTTGGAGCAGAGATGGAGTAAATCTTTTCTACATAGAATAGAGCAAACGTCTCAAATGCCTGGGGGGGGGCATTCATCCTGCTGTCATTAACCCTCCGTGTTAGCATGGGGCACGGACAAAACTAAAAAGTCTAATACATTCTTAGATGGTTTCTGGCATTTAAGGTAGTTCTTATCAATTGATGTATAACCAAGTGCAAATTTTTTCCGGTAAGTCCTGCCTGACAGCTGAGACGGAATTTTGGATTGTGATTGAGGGATTGGTCGAGTGCATGTATCGTCAGGACATCGCCACTGCAGCTCCATCCCCAGATTGCTGCTGCACTCCAAATGATCATCTTTGTCGTAAGATGGCTGCGTTTGTTCATTTTTCTGGATAGTGGGAGGAAGTGGAGCCTATAGTCATCCATCTATACACACAGTCTATTGTGGAGACCAAAAAGAGAGTAATCGATCGAATACATCGAATTCATGTTTTCTACAGAAATAAAGCACATTTCTCAGATGCCTGGGGGGGCGGAGTGAGCATCAGTGGGAATATACCACGTACCTATGTCACATACAAACTTTTAAAGGAGCTTTACAGACCTGACAATAGAGTCGACGGTAAGCAGAAACTTCAGGTAGTCATAATAACTGTAATGACCATATTCAACACAACGTGTGGTCCATGAAAGGTTATTTAGGCTGTGACAGAGCATCGCCTCCCCCTTGTTTCCACAAATAATGACACACTTGTCCTTGTTTTAGGTTAATAGAAAAAACAGAGAAATACTGGTCCACTCTCAACATCTCCCTGGTTAAATATGGACGAATGGGTGCACTGGGGGTGAGGATTATTAAAAACGATCAGTCAGTCAGATAGCAGCTCACGCTCCCACCACGCTGCTGCCAGCCTAAAGCCATTTGTGTCTCTACGGAGCCCCTGATGATGAATAAAGACATGTCTCACTTGCAGGGAATAGCTCGGCTTTTTTTTAATATGCAGCAGCAGTAGCGAGTATTCTCTCTCTCTCTTGAAGACATTACATTCAAGTCTACCGCAGCCCGTAGTCTGATGGTGTGGTCTACATGGAGTCAAACAGAGACGAGAAGAGGCTCCTTAACTGGATATCAGGGGGAGGTTATGTAGGAAGGCAGACCAGTCTTCTGGAGCAATTCATTTTCTTTGACACCTATATTGTGAACTGTACAGGTCCAGACTGTGATTTCACTATATGGCAAACCCTCAGTCAGAGGGCGTCTAAGGACAGCTACCAGATACGAAATAAGCCAATCAGAACATCAAACAAAAGCAATTGTAATAAAGGTAGCTCAATATCTGTTTGCATCATCAAGACAGGGTTTTTTTTGTCATACAATTTGCTCTGGGAAGGAGTCTCACTGCCTCTGTTAGGTTTTGTGGCTGAATATGAGTGTAATATGAGAAACCAAAGCATTGCAGCACATATCATAGTTAGAGAAGACAATGAAGACAGATAACCTCCCAAGTTAAATTCACACCAACACTGATGAGCAACTGCCATATTTGTCATCCTATGGTATATAAAGGATGATGTCATTATGAAATGGCATTAAAACAATAAAGAAAAGTTAGCATTGGGGTATACAGCATGCTCTCACTTGTTATTGAGGGAAAGATCACAAAAGATCACAATTACATAAGAAGAAGCACAACTGAGCCATAAACAACCTGATCTGACGACTCTGAACAGGGAAGGAAGAAACCAGTGAACAGTTTGTGGCGTTAGTTGACCAGACAGACTATTTGTGCTTCAGCTTTTTCTTCATGGCACAATATGGTGTATAGCAATAAGAGAATACACAGAATAAAGCTACATGCATTCTCATTAAGAAAACATCCACAGTTCAAACCAGCGGTTTCCAATTTCAGCTCACAGTCCACTGAGCACTGATGGTTTTCTCTCCAACCACTCAGTTAATAGCGTTCACCTTGCGTCCCCTCTCAGACGCTCCTTCATTAACTGCCTAAAATGAAAAACCAAGCAGCACCCGGATTGAAGACCACTGATCCAAACACTTACTCCTTCCCTCCCTCCTTCCTTCCTTCTCCCTTTCACTCTCTCCCTCCCCCTCTTTTTGCCAACCTGTAATCCTGCGATCAGTTGTCGGGGCAACAGCACTGGCTACCGTTCCACCACGTGCACGGTGCTGCCGGGTCAGGATGAAAGGGCCTGAAGGGGGCGATGCCAATCATCCACTGCACCCCGCTGGAGATCCTCATATAAATCCAGGGCATAAGCCTGCCCTGGGGTTTCTCTCCCAGCGATGGTGCAACACCTCTGTGTGTTATTAGTGCTCTGGTGTCAAAGATCTCTGCCATTAACATAAAGTAAATCCAGTGTCGATCCAAGACAGATCTCACTGTGTTTACATGCAGTGTGCTGCAGGGTGTTCATCACATTTGCAATCTGATGTTTTATCAGAACCAAACATTATTTCATTCTAGGGCTGTGGCCACAAATTGGCAACTAAACTATTCAGCATTAAATATTGTAGACGCTACCTTGCTGTAATGCCGAAGGTTGAGTCTGTGAGAAGCCACGTAGCAGGGAATAAGCATATACGTACATGTGCACATGCTGTGGCTCAGTTGTTCTGCCTTATTGCACATGCACACATGCGTCACATTGTTTGCTTACTTGCACGCCATCAACAAGACTCATTGAGCACACTGCTGTCGCGGAATTAACTCATAACCTTGTGCACTCCGGCATTTCAGGCTCCTCCATAATCTCTCACTCAAACTTTGTGTGAACTCTGGTGCACATAATACCTTCTTTCAGCAGTCAATAGCAGACAGGACAATAGCATAAAGCAGTTTCGGAATATATATATATATATTTTTTAGGGACGACTGCTTAAAATGCTGAAGATTTTGTTTTGTAAAAAAGTGAGATCCTGTAAACTGTGTTAAAGTCTTCAACAACTATATTCCCTCAGATTTAGATAATATAAAATTTTCAGATAGTTAGGTTTAAATTAAACTTTACAGAGATACTATTAATCCCTGAGAGAACTAGAATAGCACTCATGAGAGTATATACGTCCACCAAGGCACAACAGTCCCCTTCTGAAACCACACTTAAATTCCCTGGATCCAGATTTGGATTTGGATCTGCACCAAATTGCACACTCATAATTATTAGTTCCCTTAACATGTCCCATTGTTCTTTTAATTCACTAGATCCAGATAACAAAAACAACTGGAATAGACAAAGTTGTCATATTTAATATCTCCGAATATTGCATCATGCACCAATTAAGTTGCATGCAGGAAAACATTCCATCTTAAAAGTTGTCAGCAGCTGCCAGATTTCTTCGAAATTGTTAAAACAAGCAAGATTAAAACAATAACACTATTTTAAAGCGTGTCCCTCAGTAGAGTGCATACCTCTGCCAAGGCCCAGCAGTCCCCTTATGAAACCACATTGAAAACCACACATAATATTAGTTCCCTTAACATGTCAGATTGTTTTCATCAAGTTCCATGAATTATTGTAAGAGAAATTAATGAAAATGTTGCAAAACACCCAATCTCATAATGATAAAGAAACAAGGATCTGCAGATTTATTCGGAGCCGCATCAAAATCGAATGGCTTCTTACACATTCTTCCACCAAGTTTGGTGGAAATCTGTCATGTAGTTTTTGCGTAATCGTTCTATCTAACAGACAAACTAACAAACAAACAAACAAAAACATAACCTCTTTGGCAGAGGAGCTGGTGAAGGTCAATGTTATGCAAACAGCCATAATTATACAGGCAGACATTTGAATTCAACTAACAGGGTAGAGTCAGTCTGGTCACTGTTGCAGTGGCACTAACTTCCTGAGACGCTCAAAGGGAAACGTAAGTGTTCTTTTACCACAGAGTCTATATTTTCCTGCGTCAATTTCTCTCCCAGTAATTTTCTCACGATCTCCATCTGTCAGCCTCACAAATTCAAAATTGAAAGCCTTCACTTTCTCTGTCTGCTTCCCCTCCGACTGTGAGCATAACTGTGTTCTTGCTTTTGGTTGTCAAACACAGACAAGATACTTGGTGCGTAGAAATTACAAACTCTTGTTAACAAACACACGTCCCATTTTCCCTCCAACAAAGTGGCAGGAGAGACAAAAAAATCATCTCCCATAGAGCGATGGTTGAAATTGCAGTGAAGTGGAGACGTAATTTGGCTCTTACATGTTGAGTTTAATGGTGTGTCTGTACAGCCTGTACCCAACCCAAATTAACAACAACAAAACTTTGGGGCTTTTCAGACATTTGTATGGTTTAAATCTCCTCATAACGTACTCTCTCTGTGTCTCCTCTCTAGCCCTGGTCTCTTCAGCAGAATGGGATCTGACACCTGTGCCATGCATTCACACTCTCTGCAAACTAAATGATTTGTGTCACCGTTATAATACTTTTTTTCCCCCTAACTATCGTTCTGCCGCCGGGTACCAGACCTGTAAAAACTCCACCCGACCTCGAATAGCCAGATAAACCCACAGCCTCACAGAGGAGCGGGGAAACTGTGTGGAAAAATCCGCCGGCGGAGAATGACTGTTGGAAAATTCGTACTGACTTCTTCTCTCTTATTTATCTTTGTGACAGTGGGTCGGGGGATGACAGGGAGAGCGTCCCGTTGTGTTGGCTCTGCGTGTTCGAGGGAGGCTGCGATCATGACTGGCGCTGGAGAGACAACGGTGGCGGGAAGGGACGGCGGGGCCAGAGACAAGAGCTGAGATGGTAATGCGTGTCACATCGATGAGGCCACGCCAAGAGGAGTTGGGAACGGGGTCAACTCCACATCCCGTCTCCCAGTGTCTCAGCTTGAGGCTCTAAACTCCAATTTTCTCTGCTATCATCAGTTCGGTCTTTCTCTGCCTCTGTATTAGCGTTTTTCTTTCCTCTAATCCGCCCTCTTTTTCTCTTGGACTGTTCTTGCCTCTACTTCTCTGCTCTTTCTTCAACGGACACTATTCATCTGTCACTGCTGCCTTTGTCTTTCCCTTCTCTATAGTCTCTCTGAATTCTTTTCAATTCACTTCAATGTTCTGGGAGACAGATTTTTTTTTTTACTAACTGAACAGGGCCCCTTTAAAGCCTCATGTGCTCCACAAATGGTTGTACATTCTGAGGCTGTCAATTTTTGTTCAAAATAGAAAATTAATCTGTAATCATCCCTTCGAATGTCCCCTTACACCAAATAATCGTAGAAGTATCTGAGCATTTTGGTTGTGACATAAATGGAAAAAAAAAGTGAATAAAGGTACAGCTGTTAGATGTTAGCTTGGCAGCGCAGATCTAGGATTTCTCTGGTCATAATGGAGCCACAATTTACACAGAGGGGCCATTTACACTTCCAACATCCATGCACAATTCCTGATTCAGTAAGGTGCACATTTAAGTCATTCCTTGTTTACTGTTAGCTCTGTAGCTTTGAGTTAAGCTACACATCAATGTATCTATTTTGAAAACTGTTCCTTGTTCAAGCTCATTGTGAACTTAAAAAGAACTTAGAAGCTAAGAAATCTCAACAAATTGTCCTATTTATTGTTTGCATTGTTGGCAAGTGGCTGGTTTACTTTATATTGACAGGACAAAAGCACTTCAGGGGCCAATCAGATTTCAGCTGGGGCCAGTGCCCCCGACCTTAACCCTGGATCCGCCCCTGTAGCTCAGGGGGCTGTGTTTGAATGAATGGAAAGAAAACAAAATCAAATTCTGATTTGTTCATTGATTGATGGATGATCCTGCTCTAGATGCTCTAGACCCATACAATAGGGAAGAGTTAAAAACTACATTCAGTCACAGCTCTTTTCGAGTTGCTTATACTTTTGAATACTATTTCCTGCTTCTTTTCCTCTACATTTCAAAGAAGGATTGTAAATCTAACTCTAATACATTTATATAAAAACTTAACTTACTTAACGTTATCCATTAGGGCCGTCATGCTTAGCATCCAGCCAGGGACCTTTTACACATGTGTCATTTCCATTTCTTGTTATTTTTCTTCTCTGCTAAAATGCCCCCACATATAAAAGAAGAGTTGCTCCATTTGACCGGCTGCATTAAATACTGTATCATCTTTAAATAGAAGAAAAGATCAGTAGCCTGGTTTTCTATGAAGTTCAAAAATACAACTTTTATGACCAGCGTTCTCAGATTGTGGTTGTATCTTGTTTACCATTCAAAAATGGAAATGCCTTTTGTAGGTGGAGTTGTTTGCTCTGTAATTATTTCCTGGTGGACAGAAGCCAGGCACTTAGACTTCCCATTCGTCACAGTTAGATTGCCAAAGGATCTAGATTATACAGATGCTCTGCAAAGAAATGCTAAACTAAGCTAGTTGCTTTACAGCTTTGTATGTAACTCAGACATGTGCAGATGGGACTGATCAGGATTATAGAAAAAAAGCTGATGAATTATTCTCCAAAAATGTTTAACTATTCCTCTGTGTCATGTGTAAAACATAATAGAGTGATTACATATGGTCATGCAAGAGAACTTTTACAAAACTTAAATTCAGACTTTTCTGTGTGACTACAAGTGTTTGACTACATGATCCAAACACTTCGGTCACACCTCAGGTGATAATCAATGCAGTTTCTCATGCGTCCACACTTCCTCTCACCCACCGCGTGCCAGGCGGGTGGCGTTAGTCTGGGTGGGCGACACGAAGGTGTCCACAATCCTCCTGCAGCCCACCGCTCTGCTGAGCTGCTCAGAGGAGCTTTTGGGAAGAAAGAAAACAGTGCTAATCACTCCCCCACACCCTCACGCTCTACCCTTCCCTGTCTGCTCCTTCCCACCTCCTCCTCCTCCTCATTAAAATAACTCGGAGAGAGCTGGCCTGCATACTGATGCATTGTTAAGCCCTGTTAATTGAACTTGTGGATTCTTAATTTGCCATCATTCAAATGCTTAGTCTGTGTGCTCTCGGCCGCTTAGTTGGAATCGCCCTCTGCGCTGCATTTATCTCCACCTCCTCTGCTGCCCGTCCATTCAGTTCTTGGTGGACGGGACGAGGGGCTCTGTGGCAGATTTGTAATGTGCAGGCACGGAGGGAAAGGACATTGACTCTTAATTCAACAGAGGGAACAAAAAGTGTTCGCTGGGTGCCAGCTGGGGGTTTCATCATCACCCAGGAGAGAGAGAAAGGAGGCAGTGGGAAAGGGCGAGAGATGGAAAAAAAGTTATTGGACTAGATAGGGCAGGGTGACATCAATAGCATCCCAAGCAGGGCCACAAATTAGCCGGGCACGAAGCAGCGCAGCATGGGAGCCGACAGCTGGGGCCCTGCGCCCAATGCCACCAGGGGATTAACAAGGTTTCAGGATCTGACACAGAGGGGATGAGCGTCATGGGCAGAATAAAGAGCAACGCGGGGATTAGAGAGCTTCCCGACACTCCAGCAACACTCATGAAGGGCTTAAAGGGCTATAGATATCATTAATGAATGGCCAGAGAGAGAGAGAGAGAGAGAGGGAGAAAGAGAAGTTGCTAGGGGCTGTGTTTGTATTTAAATTCAGCCTGACCCTTTTCAATGATTTTCAATGATCATACATTCCACGTACATACATTAAAAGTCAGCGAGAGGCGGGCCAAAGAGGCCAACTGCCCGTCTGTTGATCATTCGACAGAACGCACAGCAAACCAGACAGAAATGGCCAACGCAGACCGGTGTATGTTCCATTCATGCCACCCTCTGAACGTTAGGTGTGAATTATTCATCTGAAGGTCGTGGTGAAAATGCCAAACAGGAATTTGAATATTTGTGTGCTTTTTTTGTGTGAGGATAACAGAACAACAAGATTCATTGTGGGTGTGATGCTGGGATACGTGCATCAAATCCAGCACTCAGACACCGGGTGATTCTAGTGGCCACCGGGCTGTGTGTTGTTTTGTAAAAAGGAAATTGCAGAGCTTTTCTCCTGTAAACAGACCATGCCTTCAGATAGGCACAGCCCCATCAGCCAGTCTGCACAGCCACTGCAGGGATTTGGCACCAAGATAACCTTTGCTCTAAGTGGCTCACAACACAACCAAAAACTGAGATGAACTCTCGGAGCTGAGATGGTTTTCGGAAAATGCCACACAGAAGTGAAAGTTTCCAGAGAATTCGCACAATCTGTGAGCTTCGCAACATCCCAGTGCAGCCGCCAGGATAATGACAGCGCTCCTGAGACAAATGGGATATCCTGGACGGGAAGGCACGGGGAGATAAGCCTGCCTGTTGTTTAGGAACATGGAGTTTTCATCTTCCTCCTCCTCCGCCTCGCCAGAACTCTGTGTGGAGCACTAATGGAGTCTTTATCATGAAAGAGTTAACTACTTATCACTGGTTCACTGCTACAGCGATCAAGAGCACAACTGGATTTGCTGAGGGGGCAGAATGTCGTTTGATGAACTTCAGTCAAAGTTTAACGAAAGCAAATTTGCATCTGCAGTGAAGCTCAGCTTGCTCTCTAAGCAGTCTCTCACTCTGTGGGTTCGGTATGAGGAGTTCTGGGAAAGAGGGTCCATGATGTCAGACCATCACAAACAACATACACAAGGTCGTATCTTTTTTATTTCCAAGTCCGAGGACAAAACAAACAGAGCCTACGTGGAGCTTTTAATTGTTATTTTCTCCTCCCCATGTGGACTTGGTCCGGCGACTCACATCCAAGTAGTCACAGATATTAATTTGGTGCACAGGCGTTCCTGCCTCCCACTGTGCAAAGACAAAAACTGCCCGAGTCCTGCTGGGTCGCAGTGGCCACACCTCATCCTTGAGTACAGTATCCCACCATTGTCCTCAGCAATCCCCTGAGATCTCCAGGAAGGGTGTTTGAGTGTGTGTGTGTGTGTGTGTGTGTGTGTGTGTGTGTGTGTGTGTGTGTGTGTGTGTGTGTGTGTGTGTGTGCATGTGTGTGCGTGCGTGAGTGTGTGTGCCTCCTCTTCCCCGTCTCACCTCTGAACAAACAAAGAATGTATAATCTGCTGTAATACGCCTGAGGAACCAAGAGTATAATACTCTTTATATGAAGTCGTATTCATTTACTATTCCTCTTGTTTCCTGATTGATGTTACACAGAAGAGCCTTGTTGCAATTATTGAGCTTCTTGTTGCGGCCACACCACGCTTCACTATCCTCTTGGTGATACGTGCACAGGAGAAGAAAAAGACTTGGTTTGACCTTAATTTAGAAGAATAAACTCTCCAATGTGAAACTGCAAATGCATTGATGACATTTTTTTTTTTTCTAGTATGGATTTGAGGGTGTAAGGAATCTAAACGCTGCTAAATTGCTTCTTTGCCGTCAACGTGCTTTGTTAAAAATGGAACCAAGTGCTTTGTTGACAATGAATCTCAACCTCAGAACATAAGTGAAGTATTGGCTTCAGAGCAAAACACGCAGACTCAGGAAGGTGGTGGTGTGTAGTTATTACCGCCTCCCATTTTCACATTGGGATTTTAATCATCGGCTACAGTATTTCTGATTGATGTGTGTGCGCGCGCTTGTGTGTGAATTGTGCGTGCACATGTATATCTTTGCACACGGGGGGTTGTAATACATCTCCGTAATTAGTCTCATAATTATGAGGCAATAAACTGCAGCACACATGGGAGACTGATAGATCTCTGGGATGCTGCAATTACCCTGCTAAGATTTGTTAGTGTGACAAATCTCCACAAGCAAAGTGGAGCCGAGCACAGTTCCGCTTTAAAACAACATGCAGAGCACACATGGCGCAGGTTAGGGTGTGTGCATGTTTGTGTGGGATGTGTGAGTGTGTCAAAACAAAAGGGTTTAATTGGACAGTTTCTTGGAGAGGACATATATCCGTATCATTTCGTTTTTAAATTCCTGTCCTGTTGCCATGCCGCTCTCTGCACGTTTTTTTGTTTCTCTCCCAAGGCTGTCTAGACCGACCAATTCCAAATCTTCTAATGCTGATGCACAACAGCTTGTCTTTGAGTTCTCATCAATCTGGTCGATGTGCTGATATCAGAAGGCCACTGAGTGAGTCTAAATTGGCTTTGCCTCTATTAGATCCAGCAGCGTCTCATTATCAGCAGCCAACATCCAGCCTGCCGGGCCAGACCTCTGCTACTCCGCCACCCACTAGTTCCACATCGAACACACACACACACACACAGGGAACTCACAGGTATGCATGACCACAAGCACATAAGGATGTTCTCACTGTCTTTCACACTCACACTCTAATACTCCCATTTCCATATCTTTGATTAAGCCAGCAGGATGTTCAGGTTACGACTGAGCACACCTGCTTTCACAGCAGCCACCCATGAAGACTGATGGGATGTTTATCAGTAGGAGATGGGATGGGAAACTGCAGCTCTTCCCATTGGTGGGAAGGAATGAATGAATTAATGAATTAATGAATGACTGAACGTGAGCGTAGAAACATCCTCCCTCTCAATGTCATCATTCTGTAAGTGTGTGTGTGTCACTGAGCAAAGGTTAAGTTGCTCAGAGAGAGAGAGATACAATATTGCTCTGATCATAACCTTTTCTAAACCACATGCAGACCTTTTTCCCATTCAGCATCGGTGGTCCCACTCTGATCATAGCCGTCACGCAGAGAAGTCGCACTCCTGCAAAACACTGGATCAGTGATTCAAGCCCAAATCAATACTCTACTTTTTTAAATTAATATTTTTTACTCAGGAGACATGATACAGAAAGGGAAACATAATAAATCTATGGATTATAGATAAGCGCATGTTCAGTTGAAAAATAGATTATATTTATAGGTAATTTTGATCCCCAGGCACAATGTGATGTGCTTAAATGTTACATTGCATTATCTAACAGATAAATGTACAGTTTTTTCTAATCTTATCAACGGCTGCTATATGCAGCACAAACACCAGGGGCAGTTCTGGGTTCAGTATCTGACCATTTTATTTGGCCTCCTTGCAACAAAATGTAACATGATGGAGAGTTAAGGCCGATTTATTATTAGCAGTCAGATTAATAATTGTCTTAGTCATCTGCAGAGTGGGCACAACAATTCATACAGGAGCTGGAGAATTTGATATTGTTGTGAGTATTCGGTTGAGTTGTGAGTATTCGGTTGAGTTGTGAGTATTTGGTTGTGTTGTGAGTATTTGGTTGTGTTGTGAGTATTTAGTAGTGTTCTGAGTAATTGGTAGTGTTGTGAGTATTTTGACGTGTTGTATGAATATGGTTGTGTTGTGAGTATTTGGTAGTGAAATGAGTATTTGGTTGTGTTGTGAATAATTGGTTGTGTTGTGAATTATTGGTAATGTTGTGAGTATCTGGTAGTGTTGTGAGTAATTGGTTGAGTATTTGCAGTTTCCTGTTTGCCACACGTGTTGTGACATTTCTCCTTTTGCATGTGTTGTGTCTATTTACACGTGTTTGTGTGTTGAGCTCTCAGGGCCACAGTAAAAACAAGTCTAAGCATCTAACACGTTACGGTGTAGCACAATCGCACCAACATTACCCTCCTCAAATTCCAAACGAGCCATTATCAAGCTCATCGCCTGCTGGCTCTATAGCTTCATGTTGAGTCACTGTGAGGTTATCAGACAATCTGCAGAGGACAACACCACAAAACTGCACCAAGGAATAATAGGCGTACCTGCCTGTAAAACAACAAATGGTTGTTTTTTAACGCTTTGTGTTCGTGCTATAACAAATAAGATACAGCGTGTTAATTAGAAAAGTAGTAGAGTTTGTGTTACCTTGGGTTTGTGGTTTCCCTCAGTCTCTAGTATTTACATGCTAAGCTAACTGGACTTTATATTCGATGCAAAGACACACATGACAATGATCATGACTCCGTCGTCAGTCACTGTTTAAAGTGCTGCCTCTTCTCTGTGGCGCACAGTACAGACGACACTTCTCTAAACCAGATCCACTCATCTAAATATGCAATTCATGATTTTGAAAATGTCAGATCATTTTGAGTCAACTGAAACAACTCGAAACATAACTAAGCAAGGAGGAAGACAACAGAGAAAGGAGGCAAAGAAGAAAGGAGGGAAAGCACATTAGAATACAGATGACCTTTTATTTAATTTTTTGTGAAAGGCATAAGAAAACACAGCTCCATCCCTGACAATTACACTGAGGGAGCACAGGTGCACAGTACGGAATTAAAATTAAAGAAGAGCAAGAAAGTTGATGAGCGCTAATTTGATTCTCTGAGATCTGGGAGGAAGGTTTGAAAAGACAGCCGCGAGGGTAGGCTCTATTAATTGTCAGAGAAGAGACGCTCAGGGGGATTATGACTCTTGCTGCCAGGTAAAGTGCACTGCACACAAAATCTCACAGAGAGTGGGGTTCTTTATTGCTGCTGTTTTTAGGAGTCTGAACCTGGTTATGTATTTATCCGATTTTGCGTGATACTGCACATACATGTACATCGGGTCGGGTATCGAACATGCTACCTTTCAAGGGTACAACCGAGCACCGATTCATGTTGAATCTATCGGTAAGAAAGCAAGTTAAGTCATCTGAGTGAAAGTGGAATCTATGGAGAGCCTCTGTAAGTGTTGTACGCATTGATACGTGTGGGCTAGCGTATCTGCGTGGCGAGCAATGCTACATTTCTTGGAATGTGTCCATCATGCTCCGGTGACGGTAATCAGAGGCATTGGTGAGCCAAAAGTAGTCTCCAGTGTGATTTCACTTTTCAAAAGTTAAAGGAGACCACACTGTCTGTAGTATTAGTAATGTAAAATGCAAACACTAAACATAAAGCTGAACAGTGTATATTTGATAGCCTGAAGCTCAAGTCCCCCACAGAAGCCTCAGCTAACGTCAGCAGCGCGCCTGCAGCCTGCGTCATAGAAGTTGAACCCTCCGTGGATGACGAAACTTTATGTGAAGCCTCGACAGCTTAACAGACATCGACTTCACCAGTTGGATTAGTTGTGGCTGGAGAAAACGTTCTTGTTCACTGTTGGTTAGCTTGTACTTTGGTTAGCATTTTTTACTGGCGGATCGCAACGATTGACTGTATATGAATTGCAACCTTAAGGTGCAGGGCGCCACCTCCTGTTCTGTCTATTCAATCTATTTTTACGTCATTACATTTTCTGGCATTACAGAGAGAGAAAAGGTTGGGTGGTGATGCACAATTTCAAGTACTCAAACTGGTACTGAATTGATTCAAATGTAAACAGTACCCAACCTTACATATATGTTGAGTGAATTATAAAAGAGTAATAAAACATGAGCTGAGTAAAGGATAACAACTGAGAAAGAACTGAATTGATTCAGAGCTATTTCTCTGCTTAGTTAACCTCGTGCACAAAAGAAGGTCCATCATCAGCATAATTAGACCCACTTAAATTGTAATTTTCCTATATTTCCCCCCTCTGTTAATGTGTGGTAACCAGCACAGAGCTGGTGAGTGAAGCCGACGAGGCTGCAGGTCGGGAAATGCTGTGAGGACTCAGGACGAGATGAACGCTGATAGTTATTGAATCAGGCTGCCGTAAATAACTGAAGTGACAAACAGGTCAGAGCTCTGGAACACAAACACTCTCAGTCACATCTCACTTCAAGTGTGTGAGTTTAATAACTACTCTCATATCTGCTCCCTCTCTCAGCTCATAACTCTTCTTTTTTCTTTCTTTCTTTCTTTCTTTCTTCCTCTCTCTCTGTCTCATCCTTCCTTTCTTCTTACCTCCGTCCCTCTCTCTATCTCTTTCTTTCTTACTTCGTCTCTTCCTCTCTCTCACCCTCCTTCTCTCTCTCTGTCTCATCCTTCCTTTCTTCTTACCTCCGTCCCTCTCTCTATCTCTTTCTTTCTTACTTCGTCTCTTCCTCTCTCTCACCCTCCTTCTCTCTCTCTCCTACCTTCCTTCCTTCTTTCGTTCCTCTCTTTCTTTCTTTCTTCCTCTTTCTCTCCGTCCTTCTCTCTCTCTCTCTCTCTCACTTCCTTCCTTCCTTCCTTCCATCTTCCCTCTCTCTCTCTCTCTCTTTCTTTTCTTTCTCTCTTCAATCCATAACCACCTGAACCACCAGTGTTAGTCAATTAAAGGTTTCCTCTCTCAGGTAATATGTAACTTCTTTCTGTCTGTCTGTCTGTCTGTCTGTCTGTCTTTCTGTCTTTCTGTCTTTCTCTCTTCCATCCATCACCATGCTAATAAACAGTGTAAGTCAATTGAAGGTTTCCTCTGGCCCTTCCCTATTGTCTGGCCGTGCTTATATAAACCAGACAGCCCCGGCTGACCGCACACGACAGCTCAAACTAGAATAGAGCCTGATTCCATTCTGAAACGCTCTCTCTTCAGCTCCTGTCATCTAAGAAGTAAGAATTTGTTCCCTTCCTCCAGACAAAACGGTCAAATCAAGGGTATTCTTACACCGTCTTACACAGCTATCCTGATGTCTTGTATCTTCATCCGGCCTGATGTGCAACATCATTTTGTATTCTTGTTTCCTTGTTATTTCCTTTCAACCCTCACAATTTCTTCGAAGCGATCATTTCTGAGCAAAGCAATTCCCCAGCTCTGGCTTTTAACAATGGGCTTTACCTTCACAGCCTGACGCTCGCTCCTGTGAAACCACATTTGTCAAGTAAAGGTGAAAAAGAAACCCCAAATGAAGGACGAGAACATTGGTCGCTTGTCTGTTTGTGCCGTAGTATGCAAACTAAATCAAATTGTTGTCGTTGAAAAGTAGCAGGCGAAGCACAAACAGTTTCAAAAGTTGGCTGTTTGGGAATGTAGCTTTGAAACCTAGAAGTCCATGTTACCAGGAGGGAATGGACTTTGCCATTGTGCAGCTGTCAAAACAAACAGTCATCCCATGTCGGGACAAGAAAGAATCACAACGCAGCGCCAGTCTGAGAGGAAGAGTAAACAGTGAAGTCCGAGCCAAACTGGTGGGAGCCCCATATTAATTATTAACCCGGTGCAGGGTGGGCATTAGAAGAAATAAAGTTGCCAGTAAAGTGTGGAAATAAGAAAGTTGTGTGTGATCAATGATTGCTAATGAATAGAGCGTAGTTAATTATATAGCTACAAGGGTTCTGGGAGGTTCATTATACTCACAGGAAATGGAGCTGTCTCTCCAAACACAGGCATAAACATGATTCAGGTGAGTGGGCCTGTGGAAGTGACCTGACAAAGTAAACCCCACAGCACTCGGCCCCTGTCTCTGCCAAACGGTTTTGAAGGTGAGGAAACAAATTCATACTTTTTACAACCATTATCAGGAGCGGAAAAATGGCCCAGTTTTCAAAGACTATCCTGATGTTGCCCAACTCTGTCTTGAGGAACAATTGAAATATCCTACATCACCGCTCCTAATCAAAGGCTGGTGTAATCTCAGTAATCCGTTTCACTATTTTATCTTACAAGTGCACCCTCTTTCCCAACAGCCGTTCATATTCTTTAGTGGTTGAAGAGGAGCCATCGTGTCTGTTGGCAAAAAAACGTGAGCCGCTCAGAGACGATGCTTGAGCAGAAGTTTAAGTGGCGGAAAACTGGCAAGCTACTAGAACCCTAAGGTTCAAATGCTAACTAGTCAAACTAGAATTTTAAACTGTCCTCAAATAATCCGTCTTGAAGCTACACAGTGTTTGTCTCTCATGGATAACAATCTTATGGCTCCAGGCTACGTCTGAAATACACTCCCTCTTCCTTTAGCCCTCGTTAGATATCATCTCCTCATGAGCACGGTCCTCTTCAGTTCAGACATGTGCGTGTGGGGAGGAGTTTTTTGTAGATAAGGACTCTTTGTAAACATAAGGTGGGACTGATTTGAGCTCCGGCTTGTCCCCAGCTTCTGTAGTGTTGCCAGTTTTGCCTGAAGGGGGTGGACACTCCTCCAGTCCCCCATAAACATGACAGGCTGACTCGCCGAAAGGCTGACATCCATCAGCTGACGTGTCAAACCAAAAGCTTCCTCTGGTGTGTGCAGCAGGGTAAAAGAGGGCTTTGTAACATATCACTCTCACCAGCCACGTCTAATTTTGTTTAGAGACAGATCTCACTGGTGGTATTTCTTCTGAGGCGGTTCTTGTTCAGTCAGGGATGCACAATGGCTCAGATTTCACAGGATGATACTGGACTGAAAGTGAAACAGATTTAGGCTAAATCCATACTGAAACTGTTTCATTTTAAAATTGTGTGTTAAAACTAAAATGATCTCTGTCCACTCAAGTGTTTTAGCTCGTGTAGCATTAATATTCCCCGTCCATGCTAACACACCCGTACTCATATCACATGACCATTCACGTGCACTGGGCATGTGTGTGTTACAATGCTCTTAATATGCTGGTTTATCTTTCTCACTGTAATGTATTATTCATGAGTGTGGACAGGTGTGTGTAGGAATGTGTATGGATCGTGTTCTTTTGGTGCTGCACAGCAGCTTCGTTCTATTGTTTTGTGCAATGACAATAAAGCTTTCTGATTCTGACTCTGGGGCCAATGATGAAGTGGAACTGTTACTGACAGTGTAAACAACCTTTTGCCTTCACTGCTGGTAGTTGCGTTGCGACTAGATGAACCAAACAGGAAGCGAATGTGGGTGACGGCGTCATTGTTTCCAAAACATCTCCACTGTTGCTCATCCATACTACAACACAAGCTTCAACTATCTAAAAAATCTGCTTTGCAAAATTTGCTATAGTTTACAAGCGTACATGTCGTTTTTGTGTATTGTCATTTTTGTGTGAAACACAGAATGTAAACTTTTCTTTGTATACAAAAAGTCAGCAGCGCAGAAGTTGCACAATAAAACCGAACTAAAGTTCATAAGTTCACAGCTTTATGGCTTTTTTCTTAACTAAATGTCAGATTTTTATGACACATGGCACAGCATCTTCACGCACAGACCACAGACAGAGGAAATCAAACTGAATGTAATGTCCTTTACAAGACGTCAGTATAATTCCATTTCAATTTTCTCACACATGATGAGGATTGTTTAATATTCACAGTGACACAACTCCACTAGCAGCTGCTTTAACATTGGGTATTCACCCAATGCCTCTAAAAAAATTATGTCATATTATCATAAATCTGCAGCCCATACACACACAATGACACAATTCATATTTCATCACGGGGCTGGACCACAGAGGATTGAAGAAATGCTAATGTGCCCAGCAGCTTTATTATTTGGTACCTGATGATGATCCTGCTTTTGGGGTCCAGCAGGACCGTACCTGCAGCTGAACGACTACAGAATTATCTCCATGCAAATACTGGAAGACAAACAGCAAAGTGCTCATCCACCGACTGGCTGTGAAAGAGCCATGAGCTGCTCTGAACCACAGAGGGAGGAAAGAAGAAAACAAGACGTCTAGCTGTTCAAAACAACCTCAGAGCTTGCAGTGATTTCCGTTGCAGACTCTGTATGTGAACACACTGCAAGTGTTTCTCAGGCATTTATCGTTTCACATTACTTAGAGGTTCGCTTTTAAAATATAGCTCGATTTGTATCTCATACGGTATATATCATCAACTTTTATATCTATTTTAATCTATCTGAACTCTATGAAGTGCTAATATGTCTATATATTCATTTTTCTTACAGATATTGAGTGGAAATGTGGCACAGAAAGGCCTATTTGTGCTTAAACACACACTTACACACACACACACCTTTCTGAATGCTGTAATTCCCGAGGAAGGAAGGAAAGCCAAACATGGGTGGATGACATTTTCTATCCTGCAGCTAAACTTTCAAAAAAATGTCATGAGGTGTAAACAGAGCAAAATGGCCAACATGGTTTAAACGCTACTTGACACGCACGCCAATAACAAAGTTGAGGTTTAAGTCGTTTTCAGGGAACTGCTGCTCGGAGGCAAATATTCAGAGCGAAACTGGAAACCGGCAGCATTAGCAGCTTTAAGCACTCTTCGTCACACATCAGAATAAAAAAAGCAGGGGTCAAGCTGAACAGAGCCGTGCATGGCTCCCCCAGGGTGGGAGCCGGGACTGTGATGGTAGAGTTGTACCTGCTCTTACATCCTGTGCACAGTGCAAAACACTGCTGTGATAAGGATGCAGGGTTTTTGGTAGAATATAGAATAAACTGTACTCTTTCAGCTGAAATATGTAAAAGGTCACAACCCTTCTCTAAAAAAAATAAAAAATAAAATCTTTACTGTTCAAATATAGATTTATTTCCATATTCCTTCATACAAACATATTTTATCCCGAAAAATAAACTGTTGAAAGGGATGAATCGATTCAAAGTGCACAGTCGTGGCTAATGAGCCGTGTCCACAACACAGTCACATAGTGGGTAAAGCTGTGTGATGATCAGTTATAAAGCACAAGAGGGGAGATCCTCCACGTTGACTCAAAGGGTTCAGAAAAGCTATAGTCCACTCTGTATCGGTGTCCAACACCTGAGTTGCACAGGAGGACGCTCTTCTCATCAGGTTGAAGTGCGTCACTGGGGTTTTGCTCCTCTGTGCAAAGACTCATTGGATTAGAAAGATAATTATGGACAATTTGATTCTCAATTCATCTGCAAAAACAGACCAGACTGCAGCTCTGAACATATCCATCAAGTCACTGAATGTTGGGTGGAGTGTAAAGCCTCAGTTCTCTTATAGAAAAAGAAGGAAATGTATCACCAGGGCGGCTGATTTTCACTATAATGCTAATAAACCTTTGTTTTGACACTTGTGATGAAGTTCACTAATGCACTTAAGACCAGAACAAGTGTCACCTCCAGATGTCAGAGCTTTTGCTCCAACTTGGACATCTGTTTGCAGTGTGGCACGCGCACAGGCTCATGGTCACAGTTGTCTTAATGGAAGGCATGGATGTTCCCTCACGTGCTCCGTCTGTTATCGTTTCATCTGGATCGTCCACTCTCAGTTGACAAATCGCTCCTCTTTGATTTCATGTGTTGTGCTCAGGTGGTTGGCCAGCTCTTGCATCACGGCGTCTTTCCCGATCTGATCGTTCCTTCTCTTTTCCATGATCACGTCCTCCAGGCTCTGGAACTCCAGGACGTGATGCTGCTTCTCGGAGAACAGCAGCTTCAGTCTGTACGGCTGCTTCCCGATCCGAATCTCCCCTCCGATTTTGAACTCCCTTTTGCCAAAGCGGCACCAGGCGGCAAAACACTCAGAGTTTCTCCAGTACAGCTCCTGGTCCCTGCAGCCCACATAGTCCCGGGCGTTGCGCACGATCACCTCCGGCGGGAGCGCACGGTACCTGTAGAGGCCGTTCACTATCCTGCCTTTCTTGCCCTGGCTGACATCGCTGAGGAAGTTGTTCTTGATCTCAGCCCGGTGCAAATGAATCACCTGGAAGTCCCCGACGTACACGGCCCAGTGTGGATACTGTCCCGTGGCCACGAACTCCAGCAGGTCCCCCGGTCTGCACTTGTTCAGGAGACTCTCCGCAGTGTGCGTCGCGGCTCCGCGGCTCCTCTCGAACACGCTCTCCTCCCGGTAGAAGATCGCGCACTCCACCTCGTCCTGCGGGTCGAAGGGCTTCTCCTCGTGGTTCCCCGTCCCGCTGTCGGATGAGTAGTGGTCCATGTGCTCGTCCTGGTCGTCGTCGTCGTTGGAGAAAATGTAGGAGACGCCAATGCGCGGTCCTTCGTCGCCCGGGTCGAAGCCATTCGGTTCCGACGTTGGCACCTCTGCGTAATTTAAATGCGTAAGTTTCTCCACCTGGTTCCCCATAAGGGTGACAGGTGGATGAAGAGGGGGGTGGGGGGGGAGAATATGGAGCTGGACGCAGAAACCGGATCCACCTGCTCTTCACGCACTCTCATTCACCGGGGAAGAGACCGAGGGAGGCGCAGTGTCTTTTTCACTTAATCCACCGCGGCGAGGACGGACACCAGTGATCCATGTCCAGCTGGAGACACACGAACACCACCTGGAGAGAAACACAACGCAGCACGTGAAAAAC
Organism: Hippoglossus stenolepis; assembly: GCF_022539355.2. Lineage (NCBI taxonomy): Eukaryota > Metazoa > Chordata > Actinopteri > Pleuronectiformes > Pleuronectidae > Hippoglossus > Hippoglossus stenolepis. The sequence goes on from NC_061490.1 coordinate 8,975,566, forward strand.
TCTGACTCCTCACCGAAGCCTTTCCGCAAATAGAACTACTACGCGTAGCCGGCGTTTCCAACAGGTGCGACCTGACACACCTGTTGGCTCAGTTTCCACGCAACTCGCCATCTTGACTAGAGCTGAGCACTTTTTAAAAACACCTTCTGATTCCTCCTGAGAGACACACCGTCCACACTTCAGCGGACGTGGTCTCCATCAAGTGTACAGAAGTATGATTAATGATCTGCGCGTCAACCCACAGTGAAGTCAGCAGAAACACTCACCTGCAGCTCCCCACACTCTCCTGTGGTCACATCAGTACAGTAAATACACAGGCTCCCAGCTGCTCTGCTCCCTCTGTGTGTGTGTGTGTGTGTGTGTGTGTGTCTCTCTCTCTCTGCAGTACACACACTGTCTGTAGTATGAGGCTCAGTGTGCGTTGCGGTGAAACTCATCCAGGATCGAGTGGCTGCTGCTGGGAGGTGTTGTTGCCATTTAAAGCGGCAGTGCGCCTTTTCCTGCCTCGTTTACATGATCCGGTCTCCAGGATAGTTTTAGACCAGAGGGAGAACCTGTCAGTCAGGTGACACGAAGTCCTCCTTTTGCATACGAGGTCGTTTTAGAAGTGTAGAACCATAACATGCTACTTTAATCTATATCATTTATTACATTATATGAAATAAATAAAACTGAAAAAAAGTATTCCACATTGTGACCTCTAATACCGAGATGTGTATTGTTATATGAATACATGTCATTTCAAATGGAGATGGTCAGAAACAATAATACTTAATACTTACATATATTTGGTTTATACTTAATACTATTGTTTTATTCTATTGCACTCTATTGGATATTGTGCTGTTGCTGTAATCTTGGAGAAAAAGCTGGCCCAACAATCTTCTATGGGATTAATAAAGTCTATTTTATCTTATACCTTATGTTGTATTCATATGTTTTTATTAACAACATGCTATTCTATAACATGAGCCCATAAAATGTTGAAATCATAAAAACCCCAACATGAATAGAGAGCATAAGACAGTGTGTATGAAGGAAAGTGAGGGAGAACAGAAACACATCCACAAAGGCTGCAGCATGCACTTCTCCCATTCAGTTCTATTAATCAACACTGGATGTTACCTTTACGCAAAGGAAGTTATGTTCTGATCAAAGTTTGAATAAATTACCAGCAGGATTACGCAAAAAACTAATGAAAGGATTATCAAAAAACTTTGTGGTAGGATGTGGTAGGGGTCATGGAAGGAATTATAAAGTTTTGGTGTGAATCCAGATCAGGGGCAGATCCAGGATTTTGTTATATTATTAACTTTCTTTAACATATTGAGGTTGGGTGTTTTATTTATATTTTTACCAATTTCTTGATTTTTAAAATCATATTTAGGGAGCTGATATCTATGAGTGTGACATTTGGTGCAGCTTGGTTGAATTTAAGGGGGCTGTTGGACTGCCTTGGTGTATGTGCTTATGAAATGCTCTCCCTATTAATTTCCTTATTTGTACCTGGACCTTTCCCACTGTGACATGTCAAAATGTCTCTGCCATGAAATAGGCCGACTCCAAACTCATCAGTGTATGAGTGTGAGCACAGGAAGCTGATGCAGGATGTTCATACAGGAAGATATACAGCACATAGATGTTGTTTGTATTTAATCAAGTCAACTCTGCTTGAGAAGAAATTGTTTTGGTGAGAAGTGAAACCACAGAGAGAACCGTTTCCTTGACAAGTCCGTAGAAGTGTGTCAACTCTGGAAGCAGCTCAAGGAGGCACTCTTGTTTTTCAATGAGACAAACAGTTTGGGTTTAGCCCTCGATAAAGGGGGAGAAAAATGCGAAACCTGGATCAAGCCGGAGTTCAGGGTGCCAGTCGTGTCCGAGTCCCGCTGATCTCCTCCCTCTGCATACAGCTTCCACACAGCCGTGGCCGGGGGGGTCCTGTGCCAGAGAGTGAGACTGCGGGAGATAAAATCCTCCTCGGACAAATCAGACATTGATGCTTTCAGTGTCTCAGGCAGCCATTACACCTGCTCTTCTGAGCTTTTCAATAGATGAGTGTGAATTCCACATCGAACATAAGCACGTCTATTGTTTTTTTCTCAGCATTGCATGTGTGTGCGATGCTGTGATTGAATTCCTGAGGATATTTACAGCTCTGCCTCCCTCCAAAGAAACAGCATGATAGCTTTGACTGTGATTTGGTGAATGTGTGTGTGTACTTTCCACAAATTGAACCTTGTTGTAAAATTACCTGTGACTTAACATGTCGTGCAATAAACGAGATTGGTTTAACGGCATCGTAATTCAAAATGAAGCCGAGTGGAGAAATGAATGACTCAACATTGGCTCGATCATTTGTTGCCAGTTAATATCTTCATTGGCAAAATGCTCTTAGGGTTGCGTGACGCACTCTTTGGAGGGAGAGAGCAATTAAGAGTTTTTTTTCCCCCTTTTTTTTAAATGCCTGATGCAAGGTTATTAAAAGATTAGCTTCACCTAGTTTCATCTCAACGCAGCCTTTGTTTGTTTGTCTTTGAAACAAAGACCATTCACAGAGAACGGGAGACGGCAGGAAGTGAGAGATTTAATCGCAGAAATGCTCTCAGGCAGACGTTAAGGAATACTTTGCGAAACTGGTGTTTGACGAACTTCGTTTGTCATCTCCAGGATCCTGCATCAGTTATCTGCAGATTAAAGGAAGTGTCTTACTTTGAAATGGATACCAGGGAATTCAAAGTTTATATATATTTTTACGTATAGGCTCATGAAGTTGAAAGCTAAAATGGACACCTGGATTTGTAATTGCCAGTGATGGTCACAACTATTAATAGATCAGAGAGAGCAGAGATTATAGCTACATTTTTTTGTTCTGGCTGAGAAATTGGCTTTACTAGTCTCAAAGATTTAAAACACTTTCCACTACAAGTCCCATTCACTCATTCACACACATACTCATTCAGCGCCTCCATCTTTGACACCTCTCTATCACACATCCCGCTCACACTATGCCGGCATGGCCGTCAGGGAGTTCAGGGTCTTGCCGAAGGACCAGAGGAGATGGGGATCAAACAATTGACCTCCTGGGCCACAGCCGCCCTGATAAACTTGTGTCCTTGTGCAGAGGCTGCTCCCTTGTGGTTCTGAAAAATTATTGCATCTTGTGCATCTGGAACATAATTGCAATCTTATAATTACCCCCATCCCAAATTGAAAAAAATATTGGACAGCATTGTTATTATCAGCAAGATTTGAAGGTTTTATTAAATTAAACAAGTCTGGATTTTAAAACACTCCAGGTAAGACACAAAAAGCCATTAACTCTGAAATATAAAACTTGTATTGATGAGCTTGTATTGATGTTTTTCCTGAGGTACAAATCAAAAAGAAAAGTACAGTCTCTCAAACATTGATAAAATAGATTAAAAACCTAAGAAGGAACTGTCTTGAAGACAAGACCCTTGTGATACGTTATCGGTTGTTGTGTCTCTTCTGGCTCTGGATCTTTCTCTTCAGTATCTGGTCAAGAATGAGGTCCGACTCTTTTACATCAGAGTTCCCGCAGCCCACCACAGGGCAGCTAGAGGACACAGAAAGACAGAAACACTTAACACAGACAGAGAGCTCTATATATAAAAACTTTTTTGAACGTGCATACTCAGTGGTCGAATACCTGGTTACCCTTTGCTCTATTCGTTTCTATGCCAACGCTTGTGCATTCCCTGTATTCTTATTCTGATGTGTGTGCAACAGGAACACCTTCAAACAATAACCATGCTTTGGTGAGTGTTGAATCAAAGCTTTGATACCCGTAAGGACCTGAATGATGATGTGCACTTCAGAGCTGCAATAATATGGAGATAGTAACGACTGATGAAATGCTGCTGTACCTCGGGTCACACACCTAATCAAGAAAAGCCCTCTTGGGAATAGCTGCTATAACTGTGCATGTAAAGTGTGCGCAGTGACCGCAGTCAGGGCTCAAGACAATAGGCAGGTTTCTTAAACAACAACACGGACCAGCTCTGGGATTTCATCAGCGTTCCTCTAGGAGCAGCCACAGTTAATTTGACTCTAACATCAAAGCAGGATATTAAAGAAAGTATGAATTGAGGCAGAATGTTGGTCCCACGCCAGCTCGCTGCCGCCGCGAAGCCTGACTCAACTTTCTATCAGTCCTCCGAGGGAGAGACAGTGTCTTACCGGCACTTCTTTTTCTGGCTGTGTCTTGTTTTGATCAGGCCCAGTATAGCTGCTTCATCATAGAGGTGGTTACACTTCTTATTCTTCACTGGGTTCACCATTTCCACCTTGAATACAGATACAGAGGGGTTATATAATGAAACACAGAGACCAAAAACACAGAGATGGCTGTATATTCGCTCTTCTTTGGGTCTGATATAGAGATGTGATCTTTAAAGAAAGTTTTATAAATGAATAAAAAGATTAAAAAAAAAAAAAAACAGGAATCAGTGAGTGTAAATTAAAAAAACTAAAAATGGCTGGAGTGGTGTACCTGCGTGAGTGGGCAGGTGAAGTTGACTTGGCTCTGTGTAACAGCGATGTCGTCATCCAGCTCCTCCATGCCCTCTGCTGACTCTTGGTTGGCTGAAAACACAACATACATGCAGTTTGGTTCCAAATGTCCAATCCCAGGAATCAACCATGAACCGGATCATTGGCGAGATGGCAGGTAAGGACATGAGCTTGGATGAATCTTCTATCTACTAAATCCAGAAATGTTCTGTCTGTATGTTGCTCACATATCTCATCACCTTTACCCCCAGCATGTGTAATGTTAAGGGCCCAAGAAAAGAGGCAGTGACAAGCGATTCTCCAGTTTGAGGTTTTGCGTACTGAGTTGAGTTTCCCTGAACTTTGAATTAACAGGTGATCAGCTCTTTGTGCAGCAGCGGAGGTGCAGCTTCAGTGTTCTGTAACCTGAGTCCTGCAGTCTGTCTTTGCAACCAGTATTACCACAGGTATGTTTAGAATGGGCACTGGACTACTATATGTAAATCAGAAACATCTCCATCTGAGGTGGTATCAGATTCATTCCATTAGCCAACACTAGTTACAGTTGCCTTAATGAACACAAACAAACCTCACCCACTCCCACATGAAGCATTCGCCCCTTTTTTTGAATCCACGTATAATGTTCACAAGATCTATTGTTGTTTTCTCGTTGCAGCTACTGACTCAAAGGTCAACCTGAGCCCAGGGAATTAGAGAAACTATACATGCTGCCTCCTGAAATTGATCCAGGCCACAGAGCAATGACACAGCCACAACTCAGCTCACAGATTTTGATTTAAGCCTTCAAGGGCAACATGTGAGCTTCAAAATATGCTCACCACAATGAGAACATGTGATAGTTTTGACAACGATTCAGTGGACAATAATATTGTCTGATGGGATAATCCTTCTCAAAATACATTCACCAGCTGCTTTCAGACATGCACTGAGCTCTATGGACTCTCTCCACCTGGTAGAAAGTCTGTAGAAAGTCAGGAGAATCCAATGTGAGTGCACAGCAGGGGATCCCCCCCGCGGGATTCACCGCGAGCGAGGGGATTTGTTGCTGTGGTGAAAACGTCTGTGCAGAGAACCTCCCGCTGCGTTGTGCATGTGTGAAAAGCAAAGTCCGGACCCAATTCTCTGGACTTTACCCGTAGTTCGAGTCTGAAAAGGCTTCTGTAAGATCTCACTTCAGTTTTCTCACATTTTTTTTACTGGGTAATCTAATTCAACTTTTGAGACTGAGTCAGCTTAGGGAAATTTACATGAGCGCAGCAGCTATTTCACTCAGTGTCTACAGAAAGCAGAAAGTCTGTGTGAGACCGCGCTTTTAATAAGGAGTATAATGAGGACAACAATTAAAGAGCAGAAAATAATAGCCACAGGGTGACAGGCAAACATAATTATTCAACAGTAAATAGAGGGAGCTGTGCATTTAAAATGAAGCTAATTATCCTGAAAACAATATTTCAGGAGTCCACTGCACACTGGTGCCAAAACTTCTGACTATTGTTTCCTATTTTCTTCTCTCTGCAGCAGAACTCTCCACAAGCAGCGGCTGTCAGCCAAAAAGCTGACTACTTTATTACTGACTTTCCTCATATAGTGAACGGGTCTTTTTTTAAACCTAATTTGCAGGGTAACAGGCTTTGATTTGAGTCCAGCTTGTATTAGAGTATTATTTATGTATTTGGATTTCTCTCAGATTAATAAGTGTTATTATTTATATTTTAATAAGACGCCCCATTTGCCCTCTGTGCAGGGCTGCTGTGCATGCTACACACACACACACACACACACACACACACACACACACACACACACACACGCACAGTAAAAGACCAATAAATACACAACCTGCTCAACAAACTAAAATAACAGCAAATTGTTACAAAGAAGCTAAAACAAAAGCTGCCTATATGTGGTCGAAATGATTATCTTATAACTCTTTTACACCAAAATTGTTAGTGGGCGTTGGTGGTTTTTTGACCAGTGGAAAAGGGGGTTTTGCAAAGTCTTGTAAACCTATCTACTGTCTGAGACAAACCAAATGTGATGAAATGGAAATTCCTGCTGCAATATATATATGATCCAATGTGAGTATTCTTCCATATCAGACATTATTTCCACGGTTTGCAACTTGTTTATCTTCTCGTTGAGTTGTCAACTCTTTGTTGAGAGTGCAACAAAGTGATTGTTCATTCTTGATATTTTGTCTTTACAATAATTCACTACATGTTTTGGATATTTGTATACGATGGAAAAATGGCATTGAAGTGAATTTGGGGTTTACGTGCTTTGGGCATGCCCCTGACCCCCTTACACTATAGCCTGGTGGAAAAGCCTCACCTGGGTTGACAGAGTTCTTGATGCTTTCCTTGAAGGCCACCACTTTCTGGTGGCGGTGCAGATCAGCATCGGAGAGTCTGGCCGTTCTCTCAGTGAACTTCTCCTTCACTTTGGCCGACAGGTTGAACATGGCCTCTGGCTGCTGCGTGGCAACCTACAGAATTGAAATATGTCATACTCTTTCCTCGACCTTTACAATTACAGTCAGTGTTTTTCCTGGTGTTTAAGACTTGCACCTCCACACTGGGCCCATTCTATAAAGTCAGAGTTATATAATACCTTGCATGTATTCAATAATCCAGATGAACTTTTTATTAATTAATTTACTAAGTATATCTTTTAGGAATACTTATCTGACCGAATGTTCATTTAGTATAGGGTAAACATGTGTTCCACCTATGTGATTAGTTCATGCCAGGTCGCCCCTCACCTCTTGTATGACTTGTTGCACAGCATCAACAAAGTAGTTAATCTCTCTGTCCAGCTTGGCACACTCCAGAATCATTGCCTCCATCTCTTTGACGCCCGGGTTCCCCTCTCCATCTGGATCACAGGAGCAAACAGACAGGTGGAGCAAGCATTTAAGTATTTAGGTGAAGCAAAAATACAAATGTCAAACTTATAAAATACTCCCAACACATAAAACCCCTGCATTTAAGGTAATATTAATATGAAAATACAGAGATTTGGATAACAGATGTGGTTAAAGTACAAGTACTCATGTTGCAGAATGGGCATTACAGTTAGCTGTTGCTGAAATAAAATACAATTACTTACTTAATAACAATCTATGTCAAATTAATGTGCATTATACATATCATCTAAAGTAACTGTACAACCTCAAGATTTAGAGTTAAAGTATTTAGTTACATAGACTTTAAAAACTCAGCAGCAGTTTTATTATGCAGACATGAATACAACCAACTCGTGACAGGTCAGCAGCACAGCTTCTAAAGACTGAACCTACCCTGAGCCTCCGCCAGGTCCATGGCCACATTCGTCACTATGTCCATCCCTGTCCCGATGTCCGTCTGACATGACTTCAGAGTCGTCAGGGTCGCGTGAACTGAGCTCAGAGACATGATGATGAATCCTCCAGACACAACCTAAACCTGAGCTAGCATCACATTAGCCTAGCTTGCTAGCGTCACCTGCTGCTCCCCTGGTTAGCTTAGCCACAAAGCTAACGTGCTGCTGTTTTTCTTCAAAGTGGAGCAGCGCTGTATTAACACGTGTTACTGTCGGATGTCAGGATATTATTAGAACAACAGCGTTAAAGGTAAATTAAGAAAACACGACAAATCACCCGCGAAAATTCAATTCACATCCGCATTCACTAAGTTCCGGGTTTGTCTTTTCAAAGTAAAATACGCAAATGAGCAGTAGACACAAGATCAAATCATCAACAGAGGAGAAATATAACAACAAATTATGAACTATAATATTTATTAATTCATTTCATTTGAAAATGGCACAAAGTGATAATACACACAGTTGGGAAGTTAATTCATTGATTCAATGTTTTATGTACAATCTCTTAGTGCATTAAGACTTTTAGGTCAAAAATATGAAATGTAAGTTAACAATTCAATAGGCCTGTATCAGAGAAGACAATCTGGAATGTTACTGTACTAAAAAAGTGAAGGTGTAAATCATAACATTCATAATGGCTGATATTGTGCAGATACCAGCTCATACAGTGTTATGGTTCACTAGAAGAGAGCCATCTTTCCTGTTATTAGTAATACTTGTTTTTATTTTACCATGACTAGTCAGACTGTTTCCTGTGAAACAAAAGCCTTTGGCAGCGTCATTTTCTGACAAAGGGTTTATCCAGATCTTCACAGTACTGTTCTGAACTCATCAAAAATGAAACTGGGCACATGAGCTTCAGCCACCTAAGGAACACAGAGGGAAAAAAAGTGAGATACACCTTACAATGAAAAAGCAAATAAAAAAAAGATGAACGATATGACACCTTGGTATATAACAATACATATTTTTTAGATATTACTCAAACATATCGTTAGAAATCAAAGCCCAGGCTTTCCTCCCACCCCGGGTTATTGTAAACTGTCAATTAAAACATATTTATAACATTGAAACTGAAAGCCAACTTACCTTGCGTGACAGTTTTGTGTACTTCACATAGTCTTCCAGGAACATCAGGGCTCCCACCACATCAGAGGGCATGTCAGGGATTTTCTGACTATAATGGAAATTCAAATGTAAGTTCATAAAGTTATGATGGGACACATCATTGCCATCATAATGGCATTCGGGTCAAGCAAGCAATCATCAAAAAATATTAAATCGTGTTTAAATATGTATCATATATTCCAAGGTCTCTTGCCCTACCTTGTGCACTGCTCCATGACTGAGCGGATGAACTGACCAATAAGAGCCAAGAACTGCTGTGTGTATCTGGAGTGGAACTGCTTAAGGAGGGTGAGCATGCCGAGCACCAGCGGAGGCCAGTCGACCGGGTCTGCGGCTTTCTTGCACGTCATTCCTGGGAAAATACAAGACATCAGTAGCGTGGATATGTACACGTGGAGGCAGTCTTATATATACCAGAATATATCACTACTACACCAAGAATCAAGTGTGCACACATTCCTAGACCCTTCCAGGACTAAGTAGCGACATCCTACATTTCCCAGAAATATCCTCAATTTGTGCCAGTCTATCCAATTAGAAACCAAGTTCAAGCCAATTATAGTTGTTACGCCATGTGGGTGACGAGGTCCAGAACAACCCTCACATCAACTCTCACAAAAACCAATACATGAAGGGGAAGCAGAGTTACCCAATTTTCTTTCTAAGAAATACAAATTAAATTTTGATGGATTAACAGAACCATAACATTAATGTTCTCTAAAACATAAATAATTATCAGACACTATTTTTCCTGTTACACTCATATATGTACAACTCAATAACTCTTTAACGTTAATACGTGGGAAAACTGACAAAAACAACTTACCTTGGTTTTTGCTGTACTGAAGTTTAGGCAGCTGAGCAATAACAAACAGGAAGTTGATAATGGGAAAGTAAGGTAGGCGCTTGGTGGTGATGTAGATCTGTAAAAGAAATGAACAGGAAACAGACTGAGAGAGTGCAGATGATAAACACAGGTTTACTGTGTGTGTGTGGAAGTGTGGGAATCTACGCACCTTGTTGAGCGGGTTGTGAATGCCGGCAGCCTCCAGAGAAGCAGTGATCTCGTACAGAAGAATGTTGTCGTCTTTTGGGTACGGCAGGGATGGGTCCTGGTAGTGAGCTTCGATGTCGGCCAGCAGAGACCTGGAAAGGAGTGAGCATTCAGCAAAAGAACTAAAAAGGGCCTAAATATGTCTAATTTTGTTCATAGAGAATTAATTAATCTCTGAAAAGTTAATGAAAATGTGGAAAATGTCCTATCATAATGTTATAGAAAGTGAAAAAATGTCCTCAATTTGTCCCTTTTCCCTGAGTACTGTTGAACCAAAATGTTATGGATTCTTTCCTGGCCCATACCACATCATTCCTCCAAGTTTCATGATTATTTGTCCAGTAGTTTTTGTGTAATCTTGCTAACTAACAGACAAAAAAGTGAAAAAATTATCTCCTTGATGGAGATAATAAAGAAAAAGTCACATATTTTCCCCTTAAAAACAAAGAGTAAAGGCAATAACATTAACTCATTAATGCACTAGAACTGTAAAATAAATAAATAATAATTAAACATTTATACACTTAATTAAATAAACATATCATGTATCATCTAAATGTTATAAATAATAACCAACATTTAGAAGCAACAAACGACACTTATGGGTATCTTTACATGACACTTAAACAAAGCAACATCTTCCCCTCAACACCAACCACAACAACGAAATAGTAGCCTAGTTCCAGAGATATGATTGTGATGATATGCACTTTGTATTGAGAGTAGACTGACTTGTTGAGGTTCTCCAGGGCAGCAGCCAGGTGTTTGGAGTCAAACTTGCATGAGTAGTTCAGCTCATTAGCGATCTGCTGTCTGAGAATCTGCATTTGACCAACCTGTAAAAAAACATCAGCATTTAACATATATTTATTTATGGCAGCTCAACAACAAAAAGAGTCATTTATAATTAAACTGCTCAGAGAGAATAACATGGAGCAGTACCTTCATGATGGCCTCCAGGTATGCGCCCCAGATCTTCTGTGTTTTGGCCGCAGCGCTGGCGTACACTTTGCTGGCATTAGCTATAGCAGGAAAGAAAAGCAAGTCAGATTTTTTTCAAGAAGTAAAAAGATCCTGGCAGGTAGAAGAATTTTGTGAACGAATACCTACCCACAATTCCCTGAATTGGGTTGACAGCACCCAGCATTGCTTTCAAGACATCCACCATTGCTCTGTCCCTCAGGATGGTCTTCTGAAGCATTGTCAGGAAGTTCTTATGGAAATAAACAGGTTGCCAATTATAATATTCCAGCAGACACACTGACAGTACTATATACACTGACGATACAGTCAAGGCCCTCACAGATTGAGATTTGATTATTATTTCAATGAGAGCCTGGTGATAGCTTTGTCTCACAGCCTGATATACAGTATGTTTTTCATGGGCAAATTACCTGCAGCTCCTTGACGATCATGAAGCAGAGCAGACGGTCCAGTCCGTTGAGGCCAAATGTTCCCAGAGTGTTCTGGATTTCAGAGAACAGCCTGTTGTTGGTCACCTCCTGGTGGCTCTTCAGGTCGTACCAGGTGTTCATCTGCTCAATGTAGCAAGTTATCCTGTGGAGAGGACACGTGATTCTCTGTGAGCTTATAAAATGCTGCTCCATTCATCTACACATATGCCTCATCAGATCTTAACCTTCAGATTAAAGCCCAGCTGTTCTGAGACAAAAGACAAGACAAGTTCAATATCACGTTTTAGGAGACGTACTTGGGATCGGTGATTCGGAGGATTTCTCTGCAGAGACGACCGATGAAGGTGGCAGACTCATCCACAGAGGGAAACTTGGGGATGGGGATGTGGGTGGACTGGTGCACACTCTCCCAGTCCTGGATCTGATCAGAGCAAGGAAAGTCAATCAATCAAAGTCAAATCAATCAATCAACCCCTATTCCTGACTAGAAGACAAAAACCCAGAGCATTTCCTATTGATTGGACTAATCGGTATTTAGGGATGGGATCAGAGAATGTTAATTGGTTAGTGGATTCTTATAATGCCTGACCTTGGTCCTGAGGAAGTTGTTGCACTCCTGCTCCACATTGTAGTTGATGATGCGTGACACTTCCTCCTGCCAGATTTTAAGGCCATAAATGCTGACATAGTCTTGGATGTACTCAAACGACCTGTAGAACCCGTCCATGGTGGCCGCCATGTCCTTCAACTTGGGCATCAGCTCACTGGGCTGAGAGAAGGGAATATTGTATATTTGTTCAGTTCATCCTTTAACACTTCACTGTTACTATCCATCCCTGATCCTCACAGGGGAAGAAGACATGCATATCAGATCCTAACTTTTTCAGTACATTATATTGAGCCATATACTTATACACACAAATACACACAAACTTGTGCTCAAGATAGAGTTTTTATTTATTACGTGTATTTTTTAGGGACTGTGCATATTAATAATATTGTTAATATATATATATAATATAAACATGAAAACAATCAGTGGATCTGATGTCTGACCTTAGACTTGGGGTTGAAGATCAATCCTTTGTGCAGGGCATAGGCCACCCTCTTCACCAGCTCCTTCCTGATGCCATCCTCCAGAAGCTGCTTAGGATCCACCTGAAGCATTACAGTGTGTTAGAAAAATAAAATCCAATATGATAACTTATTTGTGGACCACACTCTGACTGATGTGTGCACCAAATGCCTGCCAGAAGGTTGGAACAAGGGCAAATACATTTTAATAGTATGCCACCAAGCAAAGAGTAAAGGGAGCAAACATATTAAATATAAATAAAATATCTAACTCTATAAATGATAAATGTATAATTTACCTTAATGATCCCAACAAGAGTGGTCTTCATCATCAGGATCCCCTCAGTGAAAATGGAGATGTCATGGGTGAATTTAGCCACCTGTCATCACATGAAGCAGAGGCATGTTCATGCACACAGATGTGAAATCATTCAAATTTCAAAGTATCAGGATCCGCTAAAGAAGATTCTACATTGATACAATATTATCAAATACATTATTCATTAAATTACAGTGCATAAATAGGACTTTGCCATTCTTTTAAGTTTTTTTATTGAAATTCTAGTCAAAATGTAAACTACAGTGTAAGATTCACATTCAATTAAAATTAATCCTTGACAATATCAGCCTGACCAATTCTATTTAATGTAATTTAAATATGATTCTGAAACATAATCTGTTTCTATATCAATCTGTCTTCTCCAATTTGTTTTTCACATCAAAAGCTCTGCGAGATTGAAAAATGTTCAGAAACTAGTGATTGCCTCTGACTCACACACAGCAGATGAGTCGACATCAAAACAGTAAAACTTCAGGCCTCTCATACAACAGCTTCTAAATATGTATAAGATCTAAGGCATTTCTTTCCTCAGTTCAGTTACATCCTGAACATTAAAGCACAGTCCTGTGACTATCTCAACCACAACAGTAGTTTTACCTCGTAGCGCGCCCCGAGCTGGGAGTAGTCCTTCAGCTTGTCCTTGTCCAGCCGGGTGGGCACTTCCATGATGTCGTGGATCTGAAGCTTGATGATCTTGGCCAGAGAAGTGAACATACTTTCTGGGATGATCTGAAGCACCTGGAAACAAGAAGTAAAAAAAACCCACTGAGAACCAATAAGAATTCTTATTTAATATTTGCATTTATGTTTGAGGAGTTTGAGAAAAGAGGAATCAAAAAGCTTTAAAAACAGATGGTGCAAGATGCTTTAAACAAAAACCCAAAAAATCTTGTGCACAGACAGCATGAGCAAATCCTCGAGCATAAAGTAGCGTAGGTACACATCCATTAAGTGGCTCTTTTTAGGTGCATTTTCCAAGCAGATGGTGGTAAAAACATGAATCATTGCTGCAGCTGTTAGTGCCTACGTCCTGAACAATGATAAGCAGCATACACAGCTCATTTTAAAAAATGTAGTAAACTATGCTCATGTATTAGTACCACAGGAGGTGTCTCCTCTCTGATTAACAGAAGCTGCTTTGACGTGATTTACCTTTCTGACATAAGACACCAACTCTCCAGAGTAGAACTGGGAAACACTCAGCAGGTCAGCACTGTTGGCCTGGTTGATTCGGAGCAACGGCAGATCCAGTGCAGATGCCAGCTGGTTTTACACACACACACACACACACACACACACACACACACACACACACACACACACACACACACACACACACACACACACACACACACACACACACACACACACACACACACACACACACACACACACACACACACACACACACACAGGACATCTTCTTACTTTTACAAATCAGAATCAAATTCAATCAAGAATCCGAGCCACAAGATCTTCCAGCCAACACATGATGGTAGTTTCTAAGTTAAGAGTAGCAACTAAGGGTGACCAGGACTTGGCCCTTGGGGCTCTGAGGCTCTGAAATTTCCTTAACTTCTTGATTGCTGTTCGTAACCTTCTTTCAATAAAAGCCATAGAAATAAAGTTCTATCATTATTTTTATCACAAGTAACAATTCCCTTTTATGAGAAAAACACAAATCCAATATCTATCTGCCTGTATTCATATGGCAGAAATAGTCCTGACCTTCAGAAATGTAGCTCTCAGCTTTGTGACCATGGACGGGTTAACTCTGATGCTCTCCTGCATTATGGATGTGAAGCTGCAGAAAAAAAACATAATCCAGAAAAGGAAAGCTTGGTGAAATCAGCTGAACAGATAAAAACGTAAGCAAAACAGGCTGAAATAAAAAGTATCTTCAGCACTGTGGTCTTCTTGATGGTTTATATAAAAAGCCTTGCAGACGCTTGCTGTCTTTGGTGGACGTTGAGAAAGACATATCTGATATTGTCTACATGTAAGTGAGGATATTTTAAGAGAAAATGTGAAAGCGTAAAATATGCAAGAAAATCAGTTATTAACACAGCATTTAACTATTAAGCTGTGTAGCAACTGCATTAGACAATTTTTGTATTATTTGATCATTCATATTTTTTACCAGTATTGCTGTATAGCTTTAAAATCTATCAGCGATTAAGTACCTGTCAATTATCTGCCATGCGTACGACAGGTCTCCGACTATCTGCATGGTGATGAGGACTTCTTCTTTGATGTTGATGGTGCGGATCATCTGGTGCAGGAACTTCCTGGTGTCAGCCAGGAACTGACAAATCTGCAGGTTCGACTCCAACTGGTGGAACTCCTGGACCTGAGGACACGAAGAAAAACATTTTACAGAAGGAAGACAAAGGGATCTTCTCAGCAGTTATTGTCTTAAAAATAACTCTTCATCGACCTTGATTTCATTTTTGGCTCATGAGGATTATTTTGCCCATGAACTAGGTGATTGTGTAAACAGTTACATGAGCTAAATAGAAGAAAATAACTTTTTGAAAATATCTAATTTGACAACAGTCTGTGGCAGAATAAAGAGGAGAAAAGGAGGGCATTGCAATCCACAAAGCCAACAACACATTTCTATCATGTATTCTGGTTTTGTGACTTTGTTTTGCTTCTGTTAGCATTCATTGGGCTTGGATTCAGTTATTGGCTACATGTATGACCGAAGGCAATCAAAGTTACTCCTGAACTGCAATAAAAGATATAAAATAATTCATTTAAATCAGGTTGAGGTAGAGATAGAGGTATCATTATGTTGCTCACCTCAACCAGAGCCTGTATGAGCTGCACCGTCTTCCTCCCGGCAGCCGTAGAGTCCTCATAGTTTAAAGACTCGATCTGCTTTGAGATTTCTCTGAACCAGGCTTGTAGGTTCTCTGTGAGGAGTAAAGTAGACGTGCAGTACAAGCAGAGAAAGATTGTTATCAAAGTGTTTCACAAGTGGCAGTTAAGAAAATGTCTCTCTCCACAAAAGCTAGAGTCACAATGACTGAAGAAAACATGAATGATTGAATCCACCTCTCCCCACGTGTTTCTTTTATGCAGTTTTTCTGTGATGTTTTACTACCTCAACATTTTCCTCTGGAAAGTTTCGAGCTTAAACTTAAAAAGTGTTTGTGTTCCATCACTGAAATATTCCATGACTTCAAAACACAAAACCCTGCATGGTTGAGGCTCCTTGTGTCTGATTCTACTTTTTGCTGAGTGTGCAATCCTTCACCTCATCCAATGTCTCACCGTTTTTCTCCACCCTGGTGAGCGGTTTGACGCCGGAGAAGACTTCGGCCAGCTCCATCATTCTCTCTGATCCCTCCTTCTGGTAGCTCTCCCATTTGATCTGCTTCTCTGACAGCATCTGCTTGAACATCTGGAAGAGGGACAACGCAGATGCTGAGTCGACGAGGAGGGATTAGTCACATGAGTTGTGTAATGACAACATTAAATTTGTGTCCTTTCTTATAGACAGACTGCCAAGCCATATGCTGGCTCACTGTATGCTAATAGAAAACAGAGCAGACACACCTAACGGCTGGCTGGATCACTTTGGAATTACTCTGACACAAATTTCCCACTGTTAATGCTCACTTCACATTTTCCAGTATTGATGTCTCTCACCTCTTTGAGCGTGAACTCAAACTGGGCGGTATCCAGCAGAAGCTGGAAAAGGATCTTGGGTTTGTACTTGGAGTCGTTGAGCACTTGATCTTTGATTTGACGAAGACGCTTGTTGTTTGGGTCGTAGGCTATAAGACAAATGAATAATCTATTTTCATAAACATCTTTTCAACAGTAAAGTCACAAATCTGGAACTTTGCTTCAAAGTACTGAAAGAACCTTTAAGCAAAAACAAAACAAAATGAAAATTCAGGCTGCTTCGGTACTGTAAAACTTTAATTTCTTATCCTTGAAGAAGCCTTTTCGTGGTTTTAAAGTAAAAATAAATTAGGATTCCTACCAGACTCTGCAGAGTGCAGCATCAGCCAGCGGATGGCGACGTTACAGTCCCTCAGACAGTTGAGCAGTTTGGGAATGTTGTCCAGGATGATCTCCTCCCTCAGGAAACCTTCCTTCAGCAGCTGCTGCACCTGAGGCCTCAGGGACTCCATGCCCGCTGCATATCTAGTGGCCTAAACACACAGAGATGGTGTTTTTTTTAGGAGGGATATGATCAAAAGTATCTTTCATCTTGGACGATAGATTATATGTTTCCTCCCACTATTGGCCTTTGGCGTGCACTGCAGTGTCTGCAGGCCACAGACTATGCATGGATCATTCATTTGCAGTGGTGCTATGAGAGCAGAGTCCTTCACAATCATGATACTGTGCAGGTAATTTCGATTCAAGTTCATTAATATATTCAACTTCTCTTCAACTAACTTATCAAGCGAAGTATAAAAACGTCTTTCTAAAGTTTCTGATTTGGTAAATATCCTTGAGTTTTAATTTAGATTCTGCACAGTCAGACTGGATGACTTCTTACTTCTGTAAAATTGAAAAAGCTGGAGATTGTGTGACATTGAAACTGTCACTTTTGTTTTCATACCTGCTCTTTGATATTAGCAGTTTCCAGAGTGTAGTTGAGAGCAGTCTTGGCAGCTTTGTACGGTTCCCAGGCCTCCACCAGGTTCACTGTGATCCCCATGTAGATACTGATAACCTGCAGACAGGCAACACACACATATAAACACACAGTTCAACTCAGTGCAACAGTGCAAATGATAAAACTCATAAGAAACAAACTGAATACCCAAAATAACACAGTGAATCCTATATTGTTTGAATCCCACTATTAAGATTAGGGGCATACAGGATGTCCACTGAACAGTCCTGTTTATAACAAACATCTCACCCAGTTGTCAGGGAAGTACTTGTCCACTATCTCCCTCATCTTGGCCTGCTGGGTCTGCAGTATGGAAGGGCTGAAGTAAAGGCAGACATACAGCATGGCTGCCTGGTTAGCCAGCGCCGTGCTACGATGCTCTGGCAGAGGGTACGCAGAAACCTGAGAGGAAAATTTGAAACAAACCATTTCCACTCAAGTTGTTAACAGTCCCCGTATAAATTCAGTAGTCTTGCAGTAAGTCTAATGATCTAAAATGTGTCTTACTTGATTGTAGATGTCGTCAGAGCGCAGCCTCCCAATGACCATGCTGACGAAGGGGTTGCTGATGGGAACTCTCTGGAAGTAGCTCTCTGGGTAGTTGGCCGGACGTTTGGCTCCAGGATGGCTGGAGAAGCCGGTGCTACGGAGGAGCTTGCAGATGTCGTCAAGGTTGGAGTCTCCTGATGAACGAGCAGCGCTACAAAAAAAAGTTAAACAATACATTGGGTTTTGATAAGAACTCAGAAAAATAGGTGATTAATAATAAAATACTAATAATTTGTAATATTACAAAATAATAAAAGATAATGGTCAAAGCACCAGATGTAGTTGTTTATGTAATAAACCAAAATTTACAAACAATATATTTATACACTATGTCATTCAAATCTGCCTTACAAAGGCCAACTGCAGTAACTACACATCTGATCAAAACTGAGTTAAAAATGGAAATGGACTTTGGGGTAATTGGTCGGATTATTGTTGGTCATTGTCCTTATCAAAAAACCAAATCCTAAAAAGACATTAAATGAAAGCTTTACTACTAATGTAACATATTTGGCTGGGCATTTAAAAAAATTTAAAGACATTTTAGTCCATTTCACTGTTTGCATAGTTAATGCACTTGGCCTATGCAGGGTAGAAATATTAGCATGTTAGTAATCTATTCATAGATAAACTAATGTTTTGTAAATGTAAACATTGCAAAGAAACAACAAAGTTAATGCTAGAAAAGATTAAGACAGAGGTAAAAAAAACTGGGGGGGTGTTCATAAGCTCACCTGTATCTATAGTAGGAAACAAGCATCCTCTCTCGGACCTCCCCTTCAATCTTTTGGTCAATGACCAGCAACATGACTCCGTACAGATACAGAGCTTCACACTGTGTGGAAAGGCAAAAACAAAAACACAATCAACTTAAATCCTTGTGCAGTCTCTCTTTAATTAGGTTTGATGTGTCGACTACTGTTAATTAAAGTTGATGTTTACTTATAAAAGATGTTACATTGTTTTATGCTTGTAATGTTGATAAATTAAAGCAGATTTTCATCTGTATTACTCACTAGAAGCTGTTTTCCATCCTCATTTAGAAGCACAGTCTCCAGGGTCTGCTGAATATAAACACCCTCATATAGGTCATCCAAATATCTGGAGGACAGAGGGAAATAATATCAAATCAGCTTGTAACATAGAGGCTTCATTGTGTTTTGTGTTTTTCTTTAAAAAAAGGAGAAAGTTTGATGATGTGCGCATCAAACTCAGTTTTCACTGAACTACAATTGAACTGAACAAAACCCCTAAATAACCCAGTCCTGTCTTACCTGTTGAGATCCACTATATATTTGTGGACACTCTCGAAAGCCAGATAGAACCTCGACAGAATCTCAATGTTGTTCTCTCTAAACTCTTCATCCAGGTCTTGAAGGTCGGGTTTGGCTTCCAGCTTCCCTTCGTAATACTCGGGGCCCTGGGGAGGAAGCAGCATCGTGAAACAATGCAATCAAAGTGCAATCGATACTTGTGTCTTTATGAAGATTAACACCAAGCTAACAACATTGGGGAAAAGGGTGGTAGAGTTACCTCAATTAGGGAACTATTGCTACTATAAATCATTCAATGAACTACAGTTCTGAACTCTGGGAAAACCTACAGCAGTTAATCAAAGCCAGAACTAAATATGCACTCACTTCACATGAGATGAGCACACCTCAACTTTACAACCATTAAATAATAATACGTAGTAATAATACATATAATAATAATATGGTCTTCACAGTGACTTCATTAATCCCAAAGGCAATTTAGCTTAAGGTTATTAAAAGAAGACAGAAATACAAGATGCAGACATGCACTGACAAACATCCACTGAAAAAAATAACACATTAAAACACCATAAAACAGCTGTTTAGTTGTGTTGAGCTGCAATTTCTATCAAAAATATTAAATTTCTACAAAAATACTAAAAGTTATAACAAATAAGTAGTTCACATTGCAGATAGAACAGAATTGTCCTGAAATGCCTTCACCAGGTGGATGGCTTCAGGAATGAATGAAGCCCTGTGCTAGTTGGTTTAGCACCTGGGGAGACAAAGCCGCCGCTCGAGAGGGAGCATCGTGGACTGGGTTTAGAGAAAATGGGTTGTGTGTGTGTCTCTCATAATGTCATGGACCTAAAAGGGAGACCAGGCTACAAATTTGGAGATGATAATAAAATTATTTGATTTAAAATATCATCCTCTCAGACAGCAGGTGATTCCTTCCTTAACTATTTACAGCTGGAAAATGTTACTGTACCTTGAAGTAGCTGAAGTCACAGACAATGTCTCCATATTTCTGCTGATCACTTTTGTCCTTGAGCCTGAAAACTGAAGGGATGAAATCAGAGAGGCGGAGGAGCTCGGCGATGATGGCGTTTCCTCTGGAGACTATCCTGAGGATGGCTTGGCCACACAGGTTGTTCTCTGCCAGGAAGTCCACCATCGCGGCTGGAGGAAGATGAGGAGGAGGCACAAAGCAGCCACACTCTATTGGGGGGTTTCAGCAAATGTTGCAACTGTCAGAAAAGAAGAGAAAAGAAAAGCAGGGTGTTTGAATACAACAGGTAGTTTATTTTAATACTTTTTTTTTCAACCACTCATGCTCTCCTGCACCTTGTCTGGTCCTGAGATCTCTGAGGGAACATGCATGTGCGCACATTCACCTTCACACACACACACACACACACACACACACACACACACACACACTGAAATCCACAGAAACAGTCTTAGCTTTTTTTGTGTATTCTATACTACTACTATTTTTATTGTCTTGTCTGAAGTATGCTACTGACCTAAACGAAATAAATTTCCATTTTGGGAATATAATATAATATAATATAATATAATATAATATAATATAATTTAATATAATATAATATGATATTACCTTGACTTTGAAAATGTATGGTCCTATCAGAGTACATTAAAACACATCTCTTCTTTTAACCTTAGACCTAAAATATCTGCAGCACTTAGCACAGCCCGGTTAAATAATGTCCCTGTTTCTTGGTGACGCATTAAAACACATGTTATGCACTTGTTTAGCTTCTTAGAAAACAGTTACTTTACAGTCGAGCATTAGCTGTTAGCTTTTCCTATGACTGCAAAGCTAACGTTAGCATCCAGCCTGCCAGCTCCTTTCACGAGTCTCTCTACTGCAGACGACCACACAGGACGAGATGTAAACTAACTATGTGCATGTTTTGATATTCAGATGTAGAAATGTATAAGTCTGTGATGATAGAAAAAGAAGACTTGCCTCTGTGGATGATAATTCCTTCCCTGTTTACTTCCTCATGACTGATCATGTGACTCTACCGCTGGGTGTGTTTGATTCGGGACATTCAACACACCGGAGACGGGCGGGGGCATCGGTGGAAGCCTTATCATTCTGTTACAGCGGGAAACTAAAATACTTCTTTATAGAGCCTAACTTTTAGACAGGCTCTGGTTACAGAAGTAAATGTCCCATTAATTTTCTCCATGGAAATCTTTAACTAAGGATTTTAAGCCTGGAACCAGCTACGATATTAAACCATTTAAATCGAGGCAAAATAAATATTAGAAAACATTAAAATAAAAATCCACAATACTGTGTGTACATGATTTTTTTTTTTAAAGTGAAGGAACTAAATATCCCATAAACCATTGCGATGATCCCTTTTCAACGACTTCAAGCACTTCTTGTTGAATTTAAACTAGTTGTTAACACAATGTTGCAATATATTGCAGTTTGTACTTTATTTATTAAGTACTTTTCATTCAAACAAAAAGAAACACAAAGTGCACACAAACACACATGCACACACAGCATGATTACATAGCACAATATTATCTCAGGGCTTACTGGGGAACTAAAAATCCCCTGAGGAAACGTTATCCCACAGATCTTTAGGACTTGTACACGTACCCACAGGCAGCCGTCCACATGAAACACAAGCACTCCCAGCTGCTCATACACACCTGCACAACACACACAAGATGCAGGGAAGAAACACTAGAGTTAAAATATTTTTTTAAAAAGACTCAAATTTAAATTTTAAAATAAAAAAAGTGAACAAAAGGGAAATGGAAAGTAAGATAAAATGATGAAAACCTAAGCGAGAATAGATGTTTGTTATGTTGGTTCACACACTGTCAATGAATGAACGGTGAATTAAATCAAGTCAGAGTTATTAGTTCTATGTACATGTTTCTCTAGATGGCGACAAAGATCCATTTTACTCTGAGTTCATCTCTCTCACTGCTGCTCCACCACACTGAGGGTCCCTGAGTGCAGATTTCACAGCAATGCAGTGATTCTCAGGGATCTGGCCGTGAGAATGAGCCTGAATTAAAATCATACCAACCTACTGTGGAAAAGCTCAGAGATAAATCAGCAGGGAAGAAGTGTAATGTCCCCTGTTAGCCAGAAATACCCTCCTGAAACATCTCCTGTTGCAGGCCGCTGACGTGACCTTCCTGTCACTTTAACAGCCCACCACTCATTATTAATCATCATCTTTTCAATGATAATCAGTTGGCGGCAGAAATAATGAGCCTAACTTGTAATTACTGGAGTCCAGCAGCCACTGTGTCTGAGCGTGGTTGAAATCGCTGACAACCTGCAAGATCACCAACATGCGGTCAAGCATAAGCCCTCATGTTTCCTTCAACTTCTGATTGAATTGGACTTTTATTGCCAATAAGTCTAAGACGCTGGCAGACACTTCCTTAAAGCAGTGTGAGCCAGAGGTTAATGACAGTCACGTGGAGGGAGCTGTTTGTTTGATCCTGTCACCCCTCTGCATGGCAGAGCCAGGGTTCATCTCAATCCTGAAGCAGCTGACATGTCTGTGCACATCCTTCAAGATCCATGTGGTAAAATCGCTGTCAGTCTTTCAATAAAACACAAGCGCATCACTTCAATTGCATTTTATCCTTGATATGCAAAGCTCTCTCTGCTTGAGGGTATTTTCAAAGATTATTTTTACTTTACTCATTAGTGCTAAGTGGAGCTTGACAGGTGAAGGGGAGGCCGGGGATGTGACATAAGGCGAGCTGGGCTGCGTTTAATGTCCTGCGCGACGTGCCTCTTATCTCGCCGAGCCGCCGGAGCAACATTATTTCAGAGCGTTTTATGGTGGGACAGGAGAGAGAGAGACAGACAGGTGAAATTTAGATTCATAGCTGGCCTCCTCATTGACCTGGCTGTCCACATACTGCACACGGTGTCCCTGCGGCCGCTGGATTTATTACCCATTTACCATCACACCAAGGTCACATTCTCTGCAGCACCTGGGTCAGCTACTGTATATGGGCTTCCTGGGAAGCCTCATGAAAGGTTTTCACTAATGAGGGCTCCCACTGCACACCTTGTTTATTAACCTTCTGCTGCCTTGTGGGCTTTCACTTGTTGTTATCATGATTGCTCTTTGAAGAATCTCGTCTTAGAAAAGCAATTTCTTCAACAGGGATTGCTTGTGATAATGTTATGCTAAGGTTAAGAGTGTAATCTTATCACAGACAGTACTATCCGAAACAAATGTTGTGTATTCATTAAGCCATTGACTGAAGAGTGACCAAATGACCCTCACATCTCTGCCCATTAAGAACATTGACGTATCTACGATCTCGTTCCCTGAGTAGCCCGGCGGCCATTGACTGTTGGGTCAGGTAATTATCATTTGTCAGTGAAGCTCTTGAATTGGCTGACAAATGGTGATTTCCTCTTACCTGTGAGCTACTTTATGTGATCGCAAACTCACCACACTTCGGACTTCGGACAACATTGTCGAGAGTGACTCAGAAATTTGTAAATTAGAGGTTGTTATCTGCTACAAGTGTGTCATTTTCAAAGCTCTTTGTATGAATTGCCTAGAAGCACATGTGTACAAACGCGTGTGTGTGTGTGTGTTTCTGCGTGCACATGTGTCACACGTGCCCCCTTAGGCCCCGCGTGCCCTTTATTAGTCGCGAGTTGACTCTATTCAGCTTCGCTAGTGATTAAACCCTTTCGTGGCGGGAACTTTCACACCGCTGTGAGTTGTGTGAGGTGATTAAAGGCTGCTCAATTTGTAGGCCAGTCCCTCTGCTATTCTTCCTCATTGATCTTTTTCAGGCCCCTTGAAGTGAGAGCTGCACACAGCAGGCTTCTCTCATTGGAATTAGACAGGATGCACACTCTGCTCTGCTCTCTCTGCCTCCCTGCTCTCACGTCAGCAAATATTTCATCAATATGTTTCACACCTAATTACAGCTAAAATTAGCTGCCGTGTACGGCTGGTATTTTAATAACACTTATGTGATTAACTTTGTTGTGTTTCCTGTGATACTGTTTGAAAGTCAATTAGGATATTTTTATGTTAAACCGTGTGCATGAATACATTAGAAGTAAAACCCTTTCAATCACATATACAGAGAGTGTAAATTTGTAATAAATATTTAATACATATATTCTAGATAAATATAATTTGGGGAACATTTTTCCCCCTTTTTATGAACAAGACTAAGTATCTGCAGCCATGTTAGCATCTTTGTGAGGCTGCACTTAGGCACAGTGGTGCTTTGAACTTAATGCTTGTGTCAGCATGCAAATGTGCTCACTAAGATGCTGATGTGTAGCAGGTATAATAATATAACTGGGATGGGGAAGGCTGTTTATAGTTTGTAATGTTAGATATTAGAGGCAGTTTGTCCCTGTCCAAAATGAGGGTCTGAGTCTGAAGATGGAGGGTGTTATACAGTCTGTTTTCAGATTTAAAGGAGACATAGGCCCTGTCCCGATTCCTCTCCCCTGGCCCTACCCCTATGAAGTGCCCTTCACTGGGAGGGTCCACCTTCAAACAGAGCCACAAGGAGTAGGGCAAGAAAATCTTCCCCTAGGAATTGGAAACTTCTGCATGCTTGTTTTGATGGCGTGAAAAATAATGGCGTGAAAAGCTTGTCACAGCGATTTAATTACACTTTAATTTGCTAATGGATAAAAATAAGATATTCCGCTGGATATAAAAAATTTTTCATGGTAATTTTGCAAGATTTCATACTTTTTATGAGCATTTTATAAGCAGCGGTCACCGTGTTGATTTGCTTTGTCCATTTGTAAAGCATTCAGGAATTTCGTTTTTAGGGGGGTCCTGAATACACTGCGGTTGAAGGGGTGTTTGAAGGACTAGCTTTATTCAGGACTAGTGCCAGACAGGCTGCTAGGTGTGCTTTATGCAAATGGCACATGACAACATGATGATGTGGAAGTGTCGGCCGAACCACTGTCGAGGCGTTTCAGGATCTTTAGGATCAGTGTCTTCTGTGGAGGAGGGGAGCCCCCTTTAACTTTGTAGAGCTTTTACATAAACAAAAAAACTAGAACACACTAGAGGAAAGAGAAAACTGAAACAAAATAAACCCTGTATTGTGAATTTGGTCGAACACTGACTTGACTCCAGTTGAAATAAGTCTCTGTTTTCAATTTCCCCAAAGGGTGCACAGCTAACACCAATACAACACTATTACTCACTGCAGACAGACGGCTAGGAGATGGGTTATTACATCACCAATACTAGCTGCCAAAACACTTCCCACAAGGAGTTTCAAGACTAACAAGTGGTTTCAGGACAAATAGCAAAGGGTGATGGTGGTAATGCTCTAATATCAGATTTGATCAAGCAGCAGATGTCTTTTTATTGCTAGTCATTACTGCTGTCATACAGATTAGCATATAAATGGTTTCTAGGCCTGCTGAGACCCAAAAGTTATTGCATGTGTAATTGAACCTAATCTCTGCTCTGTGATTGAGATATTGCAGCACAGACACACACACACACACGTTGCCACGCCGCACGCACGCAAGGTGGTGAGTGTTTTGTGCACGCACTCGTTCACAGGTGTTCAAAGTGTTTTTCCTCTGTTCTTTTCATTTAGTAACCATCCTGTTTTTTTTTGCATACACACATCAGTTGAATAGCAAGAGGAGGGGGGAAAACAAGGAGTTGGGAACATGAAGTTAATCATGGCTCTGTGTTTATAGCGATCGGGATCGTTCACATTCATACAACTTACCTTTTAAAATGGTCCATTACACAAATGAAACAAGGGAACGGCAAATGAAAATAGTCAATATTTTAACAAAACTACTGCGCAGTAAAAGCTTAATCACTTTTGGATAAAGGATGTCTGATTTGTAGTGCCAGGAAAGAGGAGAATATCAGCCTTTTATAGAGCATAGTAATTCACTGTGAATTTAAACAGGGTCGTGACAGGGTGAAAGCTCTTTGTGTCTGTCATTCAAATTGATGTGACAGGCTCTTGTGACTGAAGCACATCACAGAAATTACTGTGAGAAGCAGAAGGAGAAGACTTTCATAATTCAATAGGGGCCAGCCGACCTTTAATTGTGCCCTCATCTCTAGTGGCTCTCTTCATGCAGATATTATATCAACAATATTAACAGGCTGATGGTTTGATTTAAAACGGAGCTTTGATTTCTTGCTGAGCGTTAGATGAGAATATCAATACCACTCTGGCTATTGAACATGCAGCTACAGCCAGCAGCAGTAAACTTAGCTTAGTGCAAGGAAAAAAGAGGCCACAGCTCCACCCAGCAACCACTCTACAGCTCTCTTAAGCCGTTTTTTCCGACGTGACCTGCGGGTAGAATCCGGAGAATTGGCTTTGGAGTTTACCCGCAGTTTGCCTTTCACACAGCAGGAGGTTTTTCTGCACAGACACGTTCACAACGCAACAGCAACAGATCCTCCCCCATTATTCAAGCGAGAGGTGGAGCAGCCGGGTGCAGCAGGCAGAGGCAGGAAGTGACGTATTAACTCTGCTGCAGAGGTCACGTGATTTTGTTTACAACACACAGACACTGGTGTCGGCTCCTATCACCACAAACTCTCCTGACATCTGCATCTGTGTTTTCTACGCGTGTGGCACCGCTTTTTCACTGGAAGGTGTTTGTTTTTGTTGAGGAATTTTTGACCATCCTTACACATTACTGTACATGTCATTATGTATTATGTATATAGTGTATAGTGCACATTATATCTGTACACCATTAAGAACGTGGGGTATGTTTTGTTCCACAGATACTCCCTTCTCTCTCTAAGCAGTGCCAAAGGTCAGGTTATAGATAAAGGACCAACTAACAGTACATTGTAGTGTCTACACTCAGGGACTTTCATATCTAACTCAGATGTGCCCAGACAGAGAGACACCAACTCTAACTGTTTTGCGTATTTCACCAGTGGCAAGACGTAAGGACACAATGTGATTTAGGAATGCTTCAGGCTTAACTGTCCAATAGGATGCGAACTACTACATGTAACATAGAGAGTGACAGCAATTCTAGCCATTCATGGATGTGCTGTTAGAATGGGTGACGCAAGTAGAGGGAGATATACTGGGATGCTGTGGGAGACATCTTCAGACTTGGGGGTGACAATTGCTCATGTTACTCTGTCAGCGTTTGTATATTGTTTCACCTTCTGGTCTCCTTGATGCATCAAGTCTACATTGAAATCTTCTGCATAAGACATCAGCTGCTGCCTAAGTTCTCCTTTCACCAGCTTCCATAAAACTTCCACAACAGTTTCCTTTATTTTATTTTTTTTTGTGTCTGTGGTGTGTTTGAAGCGTTATCACCGACCCCACTCGCTCGCATTGAATCCCTGTTCTCACATCGATTTCTCCTAGATTTCTACAGACATTACCGAGGCCCGTTGAACAAAGTCTGCAGAAACTGCGGAGCGTCCCACTCAGACATTCGTGTTCACACATGCACCTCCTCCAGAGAAAGCCCAAACACTAATTATCACAAGAAGTTCCTTGTTACTAGAAGAACAGAAGAACAGTGTCACCAATGTATTTACACAATATGTCAACTGACTGTCTGCCAACACTGCTCTCGTTTTTTTATAACCTTTTATGTTGCATGGATAATGTGTCTTAACGTGTCTTATGTTGTCTTTGAATGTGACCGGCACCCCGATCTGTTGAGTGCAGCCTTTCAGTTTTATGTATGCTGTAATGTTTATTGTGGAAGTGACATAAAAAGCAGAATCTGAATTCATCAAAAGAAAAACAAATTGGAATGTTTTCCTCGTACATGGGCCTAATATTCCTCCATAGCTATTTGTACGACTACCTCTCGGTAATGTTCTTTTATGCCAAACTAAGCGAACCACAGACTAGTGAGCTGTAGAGGTGTTGGTATTGGACAGAGCCAGACTGCCTGTTTCCCCTTGTTTCCTGTATTTATGGTGAACTTGCAATAATAAGCTGGTTCGAGCTCCATATCTAACACACAGCCATGAAAGTAATACTAATCTTCTCACATAACTCGCAGGGATGACAGAAAGCATTTGAGGGGCTATTGGAGTGTGCTTTTTTGAAAGTATCAATCAACATGAATTGTTCCCTCTCGAGGATACAGTAGCTGGGTGATGCACAGTAGATCAAGTAGCCCCCCAGGTAAACCCTCTTTCTGCATCGAGACACTGACACTTCTATTCGTCACATGAAACCTTCATTTCACCGTTTGTCCTGATGTGATTTGTGCATTTCAGCACCAACACATATGGATGAGGCTCCTCACCAAGGCTGTCGGCCTCAGTCACCAGGGGACGTTAAATTATCACATCCAAGGCTGTGCTCTGCGTGAAAGAGACACACACAAAGTATTTACACTCCCACAAATGACTGTTTGCTGCGTATATGCAACATATCAAGATTCAAGATTCACTTTATTGTCATTCAGATCAAACACAAAACAAGTGCAGAGTATAATTTTGTTGCATGCAGCTCACAACTGTAATTTAGAATACTAAGTAGATTAAATCTGTCACGAAACCAAATAGTGGTTATTTGTATATATAGTGTAAACAGACATTAGGATATTGCACGGAAATGACTGAAATGACACAAATTGAATAAATAGATACATAAGATGTAAACAGGCATGAGAAATAATGCACATAATGGATGCAATTGCACATACTGATGAATAGATAAATATGACAGACATGGTGTAATGTACTGTGAACTGAGTGTATTGCACATATTGCTCAAGGCATTTCTCTGGCGTATACTACACATTTAATATTTTTATACCTGCAATGACAAATCTGAATTGAATTCAAGTTCTTATCAAACAGATTAGTGACCCCAAAATGTACTCAGGAGGAAATAATAAATCACCATTTGGTTGTTTAGTGGCTTGGCCGGCCGACTTGCTGGCTGGCTGGGAAAACTCTGCTGACCTGGGTACATCCAAATTAGAAACTGGCACGGTTGTGTGTATTACACAGTGGGAGTGCGGCTCTGGCTCAGTCACCCTGCTGCTCTAAATCTGGCCAGTGCTCAGCTCAGCAAACACAATGCAACAGCAGGGAGACGGCATCTCCACGTTCTCATTAAGCTGCAGTTAATAACTAGACAAAAGCAGCGCCCCACATGATGTTTTTTTAAGAATATAGGTCTTTTTCCCTGGAATCCAATTGTCTGCATTTTTGTTGATTTGTCCCGACTTTGTCATTATATTGGTTTTGAAGCGAGGCATCCAAATACACTGGAAGTACAAAAATGCAATTCCAAATTTGAAATGGGGGGCTGTAACACTTCGGATTGACCACTTTAAAGAGCCTGAATTAAAATGCAGTGACATATAGACAAAGCACATCTCCTCAGCCAATAGTGGCAAAAGCTGAGGAACATAAACCTATGCATATCAGTCACCAGCGACACCCTCCCTCGTAAATCAGTTAAAGGGATGAAAGAGAGAAGGGATGGAAAGAATGCCAGAGAGCAGCAGAGGGGATGATAGAGAGAGAAATGGAAAAGGCAAGAGTGTGGGGCGACAGAGACAGAAAGAAGAGAGACAAAGGGGGAAGGGAGGAGGTACAGAGAATGAGGAGGTGGCCATCCTACCCCTCCCTGTCTTTGATCAGTGGTCCATGGGGAACTGTGCAGATAGCTGGTCCACAGCTCCTGAGGAACGCAGCTTCACATTCCTCCTTGCTCTTTCCCCGCTTCTGCAAAATCACTTCTTGTCTTTCAGAGCAGAGCAGCTGTGAAAACACATCATGGCTTTTCCAAATGCCAGAAAAGACCTGTCTAATGCACTGCAGTGCCATTGTCCTGCTGCTCCACATTCACTGATGCAAGCTCTTTTTTTTACTCTTACCTTATGTATTCTATTGTATTCTATTTCTGTTTAGATTGAAAATTATGAATTTCTCTCCCAAAAAAGAGAGGTCAGAGGTCATCTTCGACAACAGAGCAGGACTAAGATCCAGTGTTTGCTTTGGGCCGTTTTTTACAGACATTGTTAATCACATCGCAGAGTCACTTTGTCAAGACCGAGACCTGAACAGAAACCAGTCCACCAGCCGTGTGCCAAGATAACTATCCAATAATCGGCAGCGCTGGAACTGCTAATAGAAGCCTGTCTTTAAATTTAACTGACAAAACAATAAACCACTATTACTGGAATATTGATTAATGGGCAAGACAAAATCATTTATAATCCTCCGTTATTATTCACAATAATATTTTTTTCAGCCTAACTCAATAATGTGAGATTTGGAGTGACAGGGCTATTTGGATGTCGGTTCTTGCCAAAGACCTTGGCCTTGAGGGACTATACCTACTCAACATATGAAGAAACACAATAACAGTCCTTGAAGTTGCAGTCTGTTAAAGTGTCTAAGGGTTTTTTAACTCCACCAAAACTGGTTATGTTTTCATCTACATTTTTTTGTTGCTTAGCAGGGTTACGTAAAAACTACTTTACGGATTATCACAAAACTTAGTGGATGTGATATGGGCCAGGGATCCAGATCAGGGGATGGATCCAGGAATTCTTTTTTACTTTCTTTAACATTGTGAGATAGGTATTTTCCCCAGGGAAATCAGATCTGGTATCTCATGAGATGAAATTTGGTGTAGATGGAAATTTGAGTTCATAAGGGGACTATATTTGTGTAATTATTATTTTTTTAACCTCACAAGCAACATCAAAATAATATGTTGTAGTTCCAGAGGGATGTCACATTACACCGATGAGTTTCAGTTGACTAATAATATTTGTTTCAGAGTTCAGTTATATTTTACAGAGGTTCTTCTTACAAGACAGAAAATATTCCTGTGGATCCCCTCATGTGTGAACTGTGAAACAATTTGACATAGCCTATTTTTTACGCTCAGTGAAAGAATAATAGAAAGGAGTTGTATTAGAAATATATTATATATGTATGAAAAATATTTTCACCATGTCCTGATATTTTAATGAATTAATCCGGAAACTTTTCACGGACCCCCTGGCAGTGTCGACAGGCCCCCGTGGTTTGAGAACCACTGATCTATTACAATGGACCTTGAAGTCAAAATGCATGAGAAGGCCTCAAAGATAAAAGATAAATTATACTATATTATATACTGCTAATGAAGATCAAATGATCAAAAGCTATTTAGGATAAATTGGGTTTTTAATTTGACTGCATTGAAATTGTTTCTGATCTTTCCCCGCTCAACTCTAATGGATTGGCACATACATCTCAGCTCACGCTCTGTGGAATCAAACTGTGGTTAACAACACAAATATCTAAATCAGTGCAGACACTCGTTCCCCTGCCTGGATTTGAATAGGTGCACGGGAAGCCCCGCCCGCCTCGGACGTAACGGGAGCCAATGACAACGCACCGTGCACCGTGTGCGGACGTCACTCCACCATCATCAGTCGTCCCGGTGGAGCCGCCGCTCCGCCTGCTCCAGTCTCCACAGCTCCTCTCTGCCTGTGTGCCCAGTGTGAGCCGCTGCCTGAACACTTACACGCCCGGGGAGATCTACGGAGCTCGTCGGGGGAGCGGAGGACACGTCGTGGAGGACTGAGAAGACATGGTCGCAGACGGAGAGGAGAGGACGCCCGGCTGTCTCTACCTCCAACCAGCGATAAATCTACTTTGATGCGGCCGCTTAGCTAACAAGCTAACAGGGGATGTTTTCACAAAGTAGCCAGGTAGTTAGCCTGCTAGCTAGCTAGACCGCCGGCTATAGGAATTGTCTTCCCGGATTTAGCTTTTAACTTCAAATGCTACTTGTATCCAGCGATACGTTCTGTTAAACCATTCCGATAACGTTAGAGACGCTGTGCTGGGTGTTTGGGACTCCGGAGCCCTCTGTTTGCTAATTCCCAGCAGGGACAATAGTTAATAGTCCAGGCAACAAGTCTGCTGCTGAACACCCTCAAGTTTGTGCTCATTTTGTGTGGTGTTGTTAGTTTCCTGTGTGGCCCCGGTTAGCTGCTGTCATCCTCTGGGTTAAAATCATAGACTGTTTGTCTAGGGCAAAGTAAAGGTGTCTTCACAAAAGGAAAGTAGGTGGCCACTTTAGATGCTCAAATTGAAAAGGGTCGGGTGTACCGGAGAACCTGTTGTCAGTTGTCGACACAACCACTGACGAGGAGACGAGGTGGATGAACATTACAAATCGCCCACATGCGTTGGATCAGCTCCCGGACTTGTGAAAGGCATCTGAAGCAGAAGGTGGGAGACGTGAGCGCACAGCCCTTGCAGCCCGGGGGAAGATGGCGGAGCGTTCCCGCAAGAGGTGGTGAAAACAAAACTTGGGGACGACTTGGATTTATCACCGGACATCTTATCTCAGATCGTAGGACACATGCAGGCCAAAAAACGGTATTTAATTCTGTTCTCCGCCGGTGCGTGTCTTATCCTGTTGTTCTGTTTTGGAGGGATACAAGTCCCGCTGTCCAGGCGTGATGACCGCAGCCTCGCCGGTTATCACCCCGGGGCTCGGTGGCGTCGCTTCCCGGGGTACCTGCAGCATTTCAGCTCCTGGGAGCAGGACTGGAGCGATGATCGCAATGAGCACATGTCTCCCAGGCAGAAGAGAGACGCCAACTCTGGCGTTTACTCTGGGAAACGCTGCAGAATGGAGTCCTGCTTTGATTTCTCCCTGTGTCAGAGGAATGGCTTCAAAGTTTATGTGCACCCCCAGCAGAAAGGGGAAAAGATGTCGGAGAGTTATCAGAACATTTTGTCCTCTATTGAAGGGTCCAGGTTCTTTACACCTGACCCGGGACAGGCATGCCTGTTTGTCCTGAGTCTGGACACACTGGACCGGGACCAGCTTTCACCCCAGTATCTCCACAACCTGAGAGCAAAAATCCAGAGCCTTCCACTGTGGAATGGGGGCAAGAATCACATCATCTTCAACTTATACTCCGGCACCTGGCCAGACTACACGGAAGACCTTGGCTTTGACATCGGCCTTGCCATGTTGGCTAAGGCCAGCATCAGCACAGAGAACTTTCGGCCTTACTTTGACGTTTCCATTCCTCTTTTCTCCAAAGACCACCCCAGGACAGGAGGGCAAAGAGGCTACCTAAAACATAATGCCATTCCCCCGTACCGGAAGTACGTGCTTGTTTTTAAGGGGAAGAGGTACCTAACTGGAATAGGTTCAGACACTAGGAACGCTTTATATCATGTTCATAACTCCGAGGATGTGGTCCTCCTCACCACGTGTAAGCATGGGAAGGATTGGCAGAAGCACAAGGATGCACGCTGTGATAGAGACAACGCAGAATACGACAAGTGAGTACACTACCAGCTATTCAATCTCAATGGTTAATTCACTGCAAGGCTGTCATTCAGACCTTCTTGATTTGTACAGTACACAGTAGCTGTATGGGATGTTGGTTTAACTACTGATTTTGAAGGCCATAAACTCTCTTGTCTTTTCATCTTGTCCTTATTTATGTCAGCATCAAAATCAACTCTTATCCAACTCTACCATAAATAGGCATTTCCTGTTTCTTCCTAGATTCCCAGGTTGGTGTCAGTAACATAATCAATCACTCATTAGTAGATTCAATTTGGAGGGATTTGATTGTGGTAATATCTCAACAACCCACATATATTACAATGAATATTCTCAATTTTCATCAGATTGTGGCTTTTATCAGTATTGTTCCCATGCTGTGTTTCTTTCTTATCTGTTGATGGGATCTAGAGACTTAAGTCTGGGATGTTGATACATAACGAATCAATCTGGATCCCAGACCTTTGGAAGTGTGATGAGAGTAGTTCTAAATGCAACATGACCCGAGGGCTGTCAAGATCCCAATTCCCCATGTTTAAGCTGAATTAATTTTACACTGTTGTTTTACTCAACAGCAACAGACTTAAATGAACTTCAGTGATTTGTTACTTTTAAATAGTTTTCATATCATATGACCTTATTTACCAAATTAAACATCACAAGGCTCAGATAAGTTGATTTTCCTTAATGCCATCCCTTAGTTACTGTATTAATGTAATTCAATTGATATCTCCATCCATCTATAAAGCCTGCTATTCACCAGTGAATTTAGCTCTTGACATTTCCAGCTCTCTGGTTATTTGTTCATTATGAGTTATGATAATCTCTGGCAGAAATTTATGATAATGAACATGTTTGCTACAATCCAACCCAGCTGGAAAGTTCAATAATGCCCTGTGATACTGTCTCTGAAACTCATCCCTGCTGAAGGCATCGCCTCAAGAAATTGCTCTGTGACCATCACCCAGCCCTACTGTATTCTGTGCCCAAATCTGATGAGCAAACTGGCGTCTGTCTCCCTGCTTTTGCCAGTGGGATTCATTTCATGTCACCCCAGACTGTGCTGTGTTGTTACTGGTGACTGTATGGCGCTGGGTGTTTGACTGTGGCTCTTTGGAGTGGATTAACAGGGACAAAGCGCTGGTGCCAGTAAGGGGAAGCCACTCTGGCCCCTGTTTGCACAGTCATTTCCCAGACAAACCCAACTGCATCAGCCAGGAATGCCCTGGCCCCAACCCGTGTCCTGTGTGACCTCTCCGTTATTTGGGGACCTGCATTGATTGATCCCCAATGATGTTGTCTGTTGTTCAGTTAGTGTGACCGACCATCTCATATTATGTCATAGGGTCAATTACGACACCTGGCTGTAACACGTACATCCTCACTTAAGACTCATCAGACTAGTGTAATAGCTCCATTTCAGAAATTATCCTTGTCCATACTAACACATGAAAGTGCATATCACATCACTATTATCATACATGTGTATGCGCTTTAGGTAAATTGAGGCAAATTGTCCACTTTGCCGATGATTGCTTAATATTTAAAAATACCATGAACGAGAAACAGTAATGGCAAAAAGTAAGACCAGGGGTTTCTTTTGCTTGGTTTATCGATGAAGTGAAACTGTTACTGACGATGTTTGCAACTCTTTTAATTTGCCGTCCATGTTGCATTTACCACTGGTAGTCGAGGCTGATGCTCTTTTTATTTTAATTCAGTAAAACGATCACATGGTAGAAGCAGGTAAGGATAACTGATCAGGAAGTTAATGTGGTTGCCTACGTTTTTGTCTCATAAAGTGTCGGTTTCTACCTGTCCAAGCTAAAATGGAGGTGTAGAGTTTTCAAACTAAAACTGGGTCAGCAGCATTTTCAAAATTTCTGTTTTAGGGGCTTGAAATCTCTGTAGTTTTGTGCCATGCAAAACTATAGCAAAAGCAGCATATTAGTGTGGATGGAGCTTTACAGAGATGAGTTGTTTTCTTCATTTACTTTAAATCAGTAGCTTATTTTGATGTGTTTTTATGTCACGATGTCTGATGTCTGATGTTTGCTTAGTGTAAATCCTCTCATGTTTGTGTGTGCCTGTGCAGGTAAGAATCAGCTTAGATGGTTCATTCATTGGATTAAGCAAATAACATTCTCCATCCAATCTTAAGACATGAGCTATCTCGGCTCTTTCTGCCAGCTGACGAAATGCTGCTATGTGCTGCCAAGGAATGATTTCACACTGTGAGATGGGTGGCATCAGACCCATCACATGAAGGGAAAATTAATCCTCCTGTCATTAAGTAGCATTGGGCAGAAAAAAAGGGTTTAGGTACCTCACTAGCCCTTGCCAGCTTAACTTCATTGCATGGCCACAGATTGTTCAGTGGCTTTGAGTAAGTACATCCTCAGTAAGCCACACCACTATCCGTCAACAGGCTATGGCTTGAACCCCAGTCAACTGTAGAATTCCTGTTAAATTATATACAAATATACCTTCTCCTCCTGGGAGGAGGGATGGTAGAGCCACAATATTCAGTAAATGCTTGTGAAACCAATACAGTTACTAAAAGTTCTTGCACTTAAAAAGTGAGAAGCATCTATTACATTAACGTTCAAAGTAGACAATATAGACAAATTCCAATTGACAGGCTTTCTTATCTAAAGCCCCTTTTGTACATAGATCCCACGACATTGACATTAACATTGACATTGATACAACTACCAGGCTACTTCAAAATATATGGCACCGAATCATACACATTATGATGTTTCGGAGCTTTGCTAAAGGAAATTTTATTTTTGATAAATTCATTATTATATTAATCGAGTAATAAAAAATAATCGTTAGATGAATCAATAAAAAAATAATCGATATGTGCAGCCCTATGTAAAATATTAGCCCACTCCCTCTTTACAGTTTCAGTGGAGTTTCATAACTGTTCCGAGTTGTGACAGACTGAAATGAATGCTATCTATCAAATATAATGTTATACGGTAAATTCTATATAACCTGGCATGATTGCCAGTGTGTAATGTAGATGCCAATGAAACATGAATACTCATATTTTATCCTTTCAATTTCTTGTTTTTTGTTATGAAGAAGAATCAAGGGACCTCCTCGGTGGTATGGGTCACATAATATCAAGCGATGAGATGTGATCTGTGGACGGATTTTTTTAAAACAAAAAACGAAAGTTTTCTGGTTTCTCTTGCTGTGTTCATCTTTAGTAATAGATGCTTTCTGGGAACCAGTCACTGGTACATTGAACCCTGAAAATTCTATTATTATATCACGTTTATTTGAGTCTGTTTCGAGTGCAAGTTCAGTGGTGGTTGTCCTTTTTTTGGGAAATCCCAATGTTTAACATTCATCAGTCCCCAAAAGCTGAATCATTTTCAACTGTTAATCATACCCAGACTCACTCTTTATCTCTGGCGTGGCACCGAGCTGTACTTGGCGTTCCAAGCGAGTGAGACTTGAAGGGGCCAAAGATGTGGGTGGGACAGTAGTCAAGGAAGGCAGTTGCCAAGGAGATCAATATTTGTTTTTGGGTCATGATTCCACTTTCCAAATGAAAAGTGTCTGTGACTTGTACTGGGCTGTAAACAACAGACAAGCTGGAGTAAGCTGCTTGTAGCATGTTGCAGATTGGGAAAATATTAACTGAGCTGAGCTCTTAAAACTACCTCCCTGGATTATGCAGCAATTTGTCAGTTGGACATATTTACACTTAGGTTGAGACATTAGCCAAAAGTGTTGTATTTTAACAGCTGTAGTTGTGCCAGATTTATTCTTTATTCCATAGAGAATCATCTCATGTAAAGCATAGATCTAGAAAGTCTTCTGTTTGAACTGAACCATCTTTGAATTGTAGTGATTTCTCTGTGCAGGTTGACTTTTTTTGATCGTGACTGAGTTGGGCCCTTGTTACACAGCCCTGTGGGTCAGACAGTACAGTCTGTTGTCTAACTGGGTGGAAGTAATAGTTTCTGTGCCTGGCTGTGCTTCTGTGGTCCTTTGTGCAACAAATCCCTCTTATCCTCTCCCACTGACAACAAGGAAGTTGTGACAGACTGAATGCAGCCTCTCGCTATAATTACCATGTAATGGCCATGTCATGTTTGTGTAATAGTTGAGAATTTAGGCTCCAGATGTTTGCTTGGTATGTATATGGGTATTTTGATGTACAGTGTATGGACATGTGTTGCCTTGAAGTGAACATTTAATTACATCTGTCCAGAGCTTCACACTGACTTTAGTTTGTTGGTTGAAAAACAAAATAATCCACCTTTTTACTAGTTTTTCACTGCTCATATCTTCATGTAGTTCATTTTTGTTTTGACTGTGGTGATAGCAGGGGCTGACTAAAGGAATGTTTTGCCATAAGGCTTGATTAATCAGTCTTGTTTGTCTACCTGATAATGCATCTTATGTTTTTCCTGGGTAGGATTTTCAAGGAGTAAAAACCCTGAGTTACATATTCTCTGTTTGGTTTGTGTTTACCTATCACGTCCCTGCTGAGTGGAGCCAGTATGAAGAGTCAACTCTCTGCTTCCCTCTTCACCACACTCTGTCCTTTGTACATCTGTTCTCAGCCACCGTGTACGAGCCTGTAAAACAGCCAGAGGAGAGAAGAAAAGATACAGCAGGAGGCAGGTCAGATGTAATTTTAACCTCAAACTGAAAGCCTTCACACAGCTTGTTTCCAATTAAGAGGCCCTGCCAAGCAGGAGAGTATGAGAGGGGATAGATTGAGAGTCACAGAAGAGTGAGAGACTGGGGAGGGAGGTGGAGGGGGAATACAGAAACACAAAAATAACTAACAGTGAGAGTCTGAGAAACTGAAAGACGGAGAGACAAATTAAAAGCATGTGAGAAGCAGAAAAACCCATGCCAGCCATCCAGCAGTGAGAGGTGAGTGCAATATCTAGCTGGGTGCTGACGTTAGTCTGCTAGGTGTATTTATAGGCTTGCAGGGTTTTAATCCTCAATATTGGCCAAAGCCCCTGGCAGAGGGCTGCTAGCCAACTTGATGCAGGCTTTGCAGTGCTTGGGGAAAACGATAATCGTTGGGGGAGGATGGTCGATCTCTGAGTTACTGCATATTAACCATAAATGCTTCATGTCAACTATCTCAACTCATGGGATCAGTAGTTGGGTTTTTGATTTAAACAGGCATTTGGTAGACTTGTTCAGAGCCTAACACATATTTCTTCTGAATGAATATTCCTTTCCTTTTCTCTTTTGTTTTTATTGCCTCTAGCCAAGCAAATTTATGACACCAACAATGCCAAATGATAAGCATTTATCCATACAACAATGGCACAATACAATAACAACTTGTCTAGCATCACTGAAAAATATCCTCATAGTATATTTTGTTATAGTCCCTAAAGCCCTGGTGTGTAGGTGGACACATTTTTGAGGACGTAAACATCCGCTCCATTGTTATGACAGAGCCACAGATCACATACATGTAGTCTCAACAACACCCTGACACACAAGCATAAATCACCTTTAAGGGCCACATAGCAGTGTGTTTCCTCTGGACTGTTTCATTTGGTGAAACTGGTAGATCATTGGTCTTTCTGAATTAAGATGATGACATTGTGCTCAAAGTCACCTTTCTCTTTTTATGCCGTTGTTTTTGGACGATTTCCTTTTTTTTTTTTACTGTACTGCTATATAGCTATATGGTATTTAATGCTGTGACTTTGTTTATTGAAAGACCCTTCTCCCCACATGGCCCCTTTTTGCCATCCTTCATAAGTCAGCTCTGCTAGTAAACTACACATTCAGTTGGCCATGCAAGAAAGTGCTCGATAACATAGCAGGAAATGAAGGAGGCTGGTAAACCACAAGACCACTCTGAACAGATTATGTTTACTCATCATCAACAAAGGCTTAGAAATGACACTTACATGACCACACAATAGTTTTGGAATGGTCAATATATTTAAAAACAGTATATGGTGTACTGTGCTATGCCAGTTTATCTATCAGAGTGAGTGTACAGGTCATGTAGCAAGCGAGAGGCCTACAAATACCTAAACAGCAAAGGGGTTTGAGAAGGCTCCCCAACAGCTCATTTTCTCCATTCACTGAAGTTGCATTAGTCTCTCAACTTGGTCTTCATCTTTCTCCTGGCGCTCACTCTCACTCAGTTCTCCCGAGAGTTTATTAATTTTATGTTCTCTTACATGTTTATAAGCTATATATAGGAATCGAATGCAGATGAGCTGTGTCTCAAGGATATAGCGTTGCCGTCACACAAACAATCATTTTCACCCACCTTGCTAATTTCACACATAATGTGATGTTAAATTATGTTGTTAAAATTAATCCAGTGTGATCTGACGATTTTTCTCACTGGCTGTTCGGTTCCCCTTGTCTTGTTTCGGAGGCTGAAAAACGGGTTCAGTCCCACTGAGAATATGCTTGAACAATCAGCCCCTGATAACAATGAGTGGAGATGAGCTCCCCTGAATGCTGTGATTGGAAACATGTCTCTTATCTTTGTGTGCTGATGTAGATCTTTCATAAGGATGATAGACAATAGAACAGTAAATGTGTCACTGTGACGCACCAAGCTCTCATCTCGCCTCCAACACAAATCGCCCTGCAGATTTTCTACTGTATTTTGTATTTCCATTTGGTGTATAACTTGTTTGGTTGTGAATATTAAATATATTTTGTGCAGTTTTTGTTTCAAAGTATTTGATCTATGTCAACTAGAGGGTGTGCTTATATATCTTCTGGCTTATGACTTCTATGTAAAAGGGGATTTATTTACCCGGTGGCTCCTAATGGCTGGTGGTCTTGGGTTAAGGGGGTGGAGTGCTTAACTAGATGGATGATGCACCGTTTCCTATAGAGCCTGGGGATTACAGACTGCTCATATTTAGAGAGCCCGCTGTAAGTGATAGCTAGAGAAACAAATGTAGGTAAGCGGATAACAGAACCACCATGATATCCCATGGCTGGTATTGTTATTTTCACAATGGTGTCATGTGATGTAAAAAGGTTAACTGACTTCCTGGTGCAAAGATACATGCAGGCTGACCTATAGAGTTTAAGCTCATCCTGTTTACTCGCAACATTATGGGTTTGAGTCAAACTGATGACCTGTGTAGAATATCTTCTGTCGCCTTTTATTGTAGCTCTTAGTAAAGATTACACTAAGGATATTTGCCATATATAGTATACCCTTTTTTGTCTGCTTTCCCAGAAGGGTTCAATCCT
Organism: Hippoglossus stenolepis; assembly: GCF_022539355.2. Classification (NCBI taxonomy): domain Eukaryota; kingdom Metazoa; phylum Chordata; class Actinopteri; order Pleuronectiformes; family Pleuronectidae; genus Hippoglossus; species Hippoglossus stenolepis. The sequence continues at coordinate 9,016,490 of NC_061490.1, forward strand.
CTCAACTCTCAAGTGATTGCCATCTCATTTTTCACTGCCAGGATTTATAAAAAGAGAGGTCGAGGTTATTACCATCAGTGCTCACGTCTCATCACTCATTAATTACTACAGGGAGCTTTGAATCCGCTAGCTCCACTTTACCTTGAGTTCTGCTCTTGAGAGTTAAAGAGTTAAAATCTGGAAACATGAATGGTCATCTTAGTCTTGAGCCGTCAGACAGGGGGGTTGTTACCAGACCCCGGGCAGACACCCAGGGAGCCACATAGGGCTCCACAAAGTCAACTTACAGTGTTAATTTGAGGTCTATTCTTACATGTTTGCACTATATAAAGGTTCTTACAGTTTTTTTACGGCTCTGTCAGTAATTTACATCTCCTCTGTGTCTCTATCATTCGCGCTGCTCACTGTCAACCGAATCGAGCCAAACCGAATGTGCCCCTCCGTCTCGGGCTCTCCGTGTATTGTCTAAGTTTACAAATTCTGTTGTTTTTACCCAGTCTGAGTTTACACATGTGTGTGATGACGTGTACGAAATTTGACAGAGGACGCCGCATCGTAATTTTCTATGCAGGAAAACCCCTGTTTGAGCATGTGCTTGAATGGTTGCAGTGGTTTTCTGTTCCCTCTTTCACACACACTATGATTCAAATTCAAATATGCTTCATTTGCCTGAATGGGTTTTAGTTACACACTCACTCTCATTGGAGGCTAGTTGTTTAGGACAGAGGGCAGTGCCACATGTTTACCGTGCTCCCTCCCTATCTCGTCTCTTCTCCTGACAGGGTGATGTATGTGTCGTCCTTGGCAGCCTTATGCAGGTGATGTATTCCAGTTGGAATGCTGACAGAGTGGAATAGGGAACGGGATGTCAACGTGCCATGCACTGAGTGTGGTCCATTCCAGGAAGAGCTTTTCTGTCATCGTGCAATGGCTCATATCATTTCGTTGCTGCTAGACAGATATAGGGGTGCCACTTAAGAAACATTCATCAGAGAGGGTGAAGATGTACAGAAATGGTAATGAAGCACAACAATTCTTGACCTTCATCAAGAATTGATCTAAAATCATTCAAAACACCTTTCAAAAACTCAGATAAGTTGCTTGCTCGTCATGACGGGGGCTTTCTCAATTATCCCTCATGTACAATGAAATACGTTGTGAGAGCTACATGCAGAATTAAGCAGCACTCTAAAACCAAGGCCAGCCAAATCCTATGGGCTTTTAATCCTTCAGTTACTGTGGTGAGTACGCCTGCCAAGCCCACAGACATTTTTCAGTGGCTGTGACTCCTGACTCTGTGCTACAAAATGTTTTTAATATTTTATATATTATTTTAGGAATGGGGGAGGAGGTTACTGTGGAGTTCGAAAGTGTTTTGAATACTATTTTGGTTTTTAATATTTGTAGGGAAGAACTGACTTATCCTTAATGAAGAGTTGGGCCACAGGAATGTGACTGTCCTTGTATCTCAAAGGCTACTTTGGCATCATATCATCATCATCACCATGTGGGACCTTGTTGTGCTGTGTGAAGTTAACCACACTTGGCAGCATCAAAAAATTACAAGCCACCATGTTGTGGGGCTTGGCTGGGTAATGACTTGGAACATCAGATAAATCTGGCACACACACACACAGATGTGCTATCTCTCACTGTCCTCTTTGGACTCTACTCTGTCTGATAAGGGCTTCAGCCAGCACTGTGAAAGGAAGAGAAGCTCCAGCACATGATGATAATCCTTATTATGTGATAGTCTTAACTCTTCCTTGAAATGGTGGCCTGTTCTTTGTCACAGTCCTTAACAGATTAAGTTAGACCCACAATAATAAAGTCATGAAATATGTCAAGACAGCAGTTATATTCGGGGAAAATGTGGACTTGATGGCAAAAATGAAAAACATTTACAAAGACTCCAAGCAGCTATCTGGTTTATTAACCACTTTCTGTGATTCTAACCGAAACAACTTTTCAATGGTACAATGATTTTGTTCTGCCTCTTGGTGAAGCTTCGTAGAGTTTTTTTCCCTTCTCTCTCACCTGGTGAGATCTCTGACTTTCTCTTTTGAGGCCACAGCCAGAGGGCAAGGCAGGAAGTGTTGTCTGTGATCTTTCCTGCTGTTCAAACTAATTACCTGCCCGAAGCAGCAAGCACTGCTGGCAGTGGTATTCATTAACAGCTGATAAAGCTTTGTTCTGGGCCAGTTGTCTGTGAAGATACAGAGGAATTCAGCTTCCTCAGAGGGTACTCTTGTGCAGCCTCTGCAATCAGGTTAACTTGTAGAGTGTTTTAGTATTTGTTGGGCTTCCCCACCTAAATACATTGTATTGGCCTGACTGGGGGGGTCCTGTTTTGTGATTGAAATAATTAGGAATGGCAGATTGGATTTAGAATAATAGAAACTTTATGAAATAATTGTTGTTTGTTATTTATGTGTAAAGAGGATGTATTTGTAGTCTTCAGCATGGCAGTAGCAGCAGCCTTAAGGCCAAGTCATGGTTTTATTTGCCATTGGATGTCATGTTTTTTTGTTCTACAGAAGGACTTATGTGTATGAAGATATATTCTACACATTCTCATAGACAACAGGTCTGTGTCAGCCTCATGACACAATGAAGAGCTCCCTTTTGAAAAGTGTAAAAAAAAACTATGGGCTGTCCATGGAGGTCATCCAATTGGACAAATTGGATGAGAAATAAATAGTACACACATGGTTCACAAAACAAGCACAGTCCCATTTACTTCCATGTGCAGCCAGCGCTGTTGCAGTTTGGACAGTTTCAAATGTTCGGGCTGCACATGGACTTGGACTGATGACCAAACGTACAACAAGCCGACCAATGCAGACACACAAAGCATGAAATGGCCTTTAGATTGAATACAGTGTAATGTTTGCCTGATGAGCTCACCAGATCTTCATCCAATTACATTGTCCTCATATTCTCAAGTATTTATAAAGCTTTGTATTACATTGTGCCTGTGCCTTCTCTGTCCATGAAACAGGTTGTGATTAATATGAGTCATGGAGAAGAGCCATAGATGGAGGCTAGAAAATACATAGTCGGTATGAGTGAAGACTCAGAGACATTTAGGGACTTTCAACAGTTGAAAGATGTCTGACAAAAACAGTCTGACCTCAGAACGTTTTGTACAGTTCTAAATATGTTAGATGTAGTGTGAGTGTGACGACTGTAACAGGAAATTACAATACACCCCCGTGTAGGTAGAAATTATGTTTTTACTTTTTTGCATGTATTCACACCTCCATAAAAGTCCCCATATTTACATTTGTGACTATCTTAAAAGGTAATTGAAGGTCTGCTAAGCTCTGCACAGTTGCCCAAATATATTTTACCCTTCTGTAGTCGGTGCAATAATATGAAACCGTTTTAGGATTTTAGCTTGTGCATGCAGTAGGGTCTCCTTTGGCAGCCCTGATAGCCAGTTGATGTGCAGGTCCGTGTGTGTGGTGTATCATGGTATCAGTGTGGGATTAGGTCGCCCTCCCCCACAGTCATCACATTAGTACATGAGGATTTAGTAGATGGCTTAAAAACTGAGGGGTGGTAGGAAACGGTATATTGCAAAGGTAGCCATCCTTTCAATTCAAGCCTTTATGAGAGAGACCATGTTACAGAGCTAATGTAGGTCGTACATATGTCATACAAGTCAAAAGTGTATTTAGCCACTGATGTTAGTTAGCATGTTGTTTTTGCTAATCAACTTGATTAAATAATGTGACAAGCCTGGTAGCATTCACTGGCTGGAATGAGTACTCATCACTGTAGAACAAACATGTTTCTGACATTCACTGGCCACTGTGCATCTCAATGCTGCTTTGCTGAAACAGAAACCTGTTGAATGCCTCTATGGATGTTTGTGTCTCAATGCTCAGCAGCAGGTCATGCAACGAACAAAGCAGTCCCTCTTCATCTTTCATTTTGAAGAGCATCGCTAACGTGTCAGCCAAGTGCAACACATTTCTGTTTGTTGCTGCAATTTTGTGTATCCTCTGGGATAAACTGCAGTATTTCTGCTTTTCCCCATCATCATTAGTACAGCCGCCACCCTGTAATCTCTCTTTCTGTCACCGAAGCAATGGGGCTTCTCTCTCTTCCGTGGTCTTGTAATTGTGAGGTAATCATCTTTTCCCTCTTGAGAGCTAAAAGACTGTGTTTACACTTCGTTTTTGGCGGCTCAACTTGGCGAGACACTAATTTACTCTCTCAGCAGCAGAATGAAGCCACACTTCTCATGGCTTCACACTGGCTCCGCACTCATTGACTTTCTTTTCCCTGAGTTTTGAGGCTGGTTTTCATCAGCAGGTTGAATGAGCTCAATTTTTTCTCTTTTTCATGTGATCATTTTCCAGATTTGATTCACCCAAATAACGAATTTCTCACTTAATTGTAGTGGTACAGTTGGGGCCCAAAAATCTGAGACCACTTTCGCTCTCACTCAACTGTATCAATCCATCCATTTTGGTTTTAGATATTTAAGTTTGAAGAAGCACGTCTCTAATATAATGAAGGTAAATTTGCAATATTGTATAGTCTAAATAATATTATTAATAATCAGTAATATAATTGTGTATTTCTTTCCAAAATTTTTTTCATTTGGACTACTTTCACTTTCTGAAGAGATTATGTATTTTTTGCAGTAATGAGGCCAGTGTCTCTTTTTTTGTAATGTACTTTTAATCAACTTTAATTTAAACCTGTAATAACCCCAGATTAAATTCCATTAACCTGTTTTAAATATGAAAATGTCCCAAAAATCGGGTTAGGGTTAAATGTGTGTCTTAAAGAAGCTTTCGTGAAAGATATTTCAATAAAGGCAAGTGAATTTTTAATTTGATTATGTAGGCCTTGCTTACTTTAATCTCCCTCCCCTCACTACTCACTCTGTTTTCCCTTCTCCCCTGAAACAGTTGCATATGGCCAGCTCAGATGTCCTTAAAAATAAAAAACGGACTTGCTTACATAGACTTGCAGTTCGTCTGTCGCATAACCACTCAGATACTATCCCAAAATACACCCACACATAAACAAACATAACATGCTTTCAAGCCGACTTCTCAAAGCCTCAGCAGTCAAGATTGATCTAAATCCCTCTCTCAGCATGGTGGATATTGGATCAGATCAGACACAGCCCACCGGTCCATTTGATGGGGAACTGATAGCAAACTTGCTTGATAAGAGCCCATATTGTGAACCAAGAGAGACATTACAAAAGCCCCCTCTTCTGCCTGTCATGGCTGTTGTCACGGCTGCTTTGCCATTAAAGGGAGGAGGCTCTCTGAGAGTTGACAGTATTTTCACCCTGATAAAAACAAAACACAAATTGATGTTTGAAAAAGCTTGACATGCTGAGAACTCATTCACAGAACGCACACAGGTAGAAAGTTATGCCTGTGGATACATTTTATTTCATACATTTTTATTGTTTCTTTTTGCTGATTAAATTTCCGCCTGTCTTCATCTGTTCCATGTTTCAATCTTCTTTGCCTTTTGTTATTCTGCTGTTTCCTCACATCCCACCCTTCACCACTTTCCATCTTCCTCTGCCTCCTTCCCTAACCCCACCCCTTCAATCAGTTCCCATCCATTCATCACTCCTGTTTCCCTCTGACTCACCCTCTACCTCTCTGTCATTCAATCCATCCCTTTTCTCCATCACTCTTTCCCTTGTCACGTCCTTCTATCGCTTCCTCCATTCATCCCTGCTTGGCTCAGGCACAGAGACATTCCTGACCTGGACTTATCTCTCTTGCCAAGCAACCACTGCAGCAGCAGCTAGGCTCTATCTCCAGCAGAAGTCAGTTACTGGCTGTTGGACAGCATTCCTTCGAACTCTGTCATCCCACAAAATAATCTGCTCATCTTCCACCTTTATTTCAAATGGGACACACTCACAGCCCATTTTGTAATGTGAATATTAATTCTTGCCTTCAGTTACTAATTAGCCAGGATCATGGTTTTGCTTGATAGCTGGACTAATAGATCTGTAAGTCTGTCAGCCTCAGGCGTAAAAATGTTAATTGGTGACCTACTTGTATTCAGAATGATTAAAAATGTGAGATATAGTTGAATAATTAGCAATCTAGACAACTGAAGGATTGGGCTATATTACTCAGTTCCTGCTGTGTTCCCAAATATGGCCGCTCTCAGCTATTGGCAAAGAGGGCGAGTCCCTTTGTGGTCACTGCAGTCATATAATTTGACCCCATCTGGCCATTCTTGACATCTTTATGGTGTCCGACTTCACAAGTCAGAACTGACATTCCAGCACTAATGGCTTTTCCACTAAGAACAGTCATTTCATTATCTCTAATACTCCCTTGCTCTGGTTTATTGTACCCAGAGAGCACTTCAAAGCATCCTTCACCAATCTCATCAAGCTGATGGATGGCTGATTAGAGAAGTGGGCAAAACTTCCTTTAAACTCCAAAGGGAGTCTGTGAAAATCAGCAGCTCTGTTAATGACACTTTTTGGACGGATGTTAATAAGTGTGCATGTTTTGGTTAGTGCGTGTTCAGCTCAGTGGAACTAACTCTAGGGCGTGTATGGCTCCATTTTGAGGAGGGGATATTTGTAGAGATGAAAGGTTCCTGCTTTTTGACTCTACCACTGAGAGAGCCTTAAGATGGATTCAGACTGAGACGAGGGAGGAAGAAAAAGAAGAGTGATGGAGGATTCAAAGCATAGTAATTAGGTTAATTAACCTGGGGTCACATACAGCTCGAGACCCCCCCTCTGTGTCTCTGTAAATGTTTTATAAACCTGTCTTTGAACCCGTTAACAAGAGGGAAGATGGGTGAGCCCAAGGTGCCTTGAGGAAATCAGTGTAGGGTTTGTTTTTCAATGAGACATGTTGGTACTAAATTCATCTTTGCTCTATCGACTTATGCTTGAGCACAGACCTTTATATCCTTAAACCCTCTTAGCAGTAATACAGATTTTTTTAGACTTTTGGAAAAGCAGCAATTAACTTTATTCTGTTAAATTTGTAGTGAAAACAAATGTATTTTGCAGAATCCTTAATATGATGCACCATCATCATAACAGGGCCAAGCTCATTTAACAATGTGTGGTATTTGTAGTATTGTTGCCATCTCCATTTTTGGACCAGTATCATGCGCTCTGGGTAACATTAGCCAGGTCCAGTGCCTCAAAAAAAGTTGCTCATCTATCATGGTCACAGGTAAAACCACTAAGATTAACTATGCCATTAGGTACAAGATAGTACAGTAATGCCATTCATGCCAGTGTTGGCCATTAATCTCTAATGCTGCCATCCGGAGGCCATTGGAGTATTTTAAGCTCCGTAACTAATTTAGGCAAGTCAGTGTCATGCTCTTCAGTTTTCCTGGCTACTAAATGATATGTCCTCATCTCTTAAAACTCTTAAGTTTTGCCTGCATGGCATTGCTGGAATAGTCATTAGTGTAATTTGAATCCAAATGCAGCACATAGACACACACACACACAAACACACAAATCAATCATTCTGTGTGTGTGTGTATGTGCTGGGGGGCTCCCATTGGATTGGTGTTACCAGATCCCTACACGCTCAATAACACCACTGCTGATGTCTAATGTTTCCAGATTCCTTAGGGATGGCCTTCTACAGAAGTATAATACACTCCCTATAACAGAGGCCAGTCCACTTTCTAATATCTATCTCTGATGGCTAATTAACCCCATGTAACATGAGTATGAGGGGGGTGCTCATTAACCCCATGTTATAGACAGCCGTTTGATCCCCTTGTGGAGAGGAAAACAGTCGTGACGTGACAGCTCTCATGCTTGAAAACGCAGTGTATGTGTGTTTACTTGCTGGTCTGATGTAAGTCTTCCACAAAGAGAGTGTATTTGTTTTTATCCCCCTGTGCATGTCACTATGCATTGTATAATCTGTGTCTTGGTGTGCAGTCCTGTCAGGGGGAACTAGGCAGCTGAGTCTGGCTGTGTCTAGAACTATTGAAGTAGCTCTGATGTGTATTGAGATCAAACTGAGGCTTTATGTGTGCGTTAATGTTGTGTGTGACATTCTTGCCCTGGGTGGCGCTGGCTGTGTGGAGCTCGGATGTAGCGTGCGGTTGTCAACCGCTGTTTTTTTTCTTTCTTCCCTTTCTCATTTGATGACACTCACTTTTCCTTGGTGGCTTTCAGGCTGAAATTCCTCTGGCTTGAATTCAGTCCCGGCAACAGCCAACTGCCCATCAACTTGGCACAAGCGTGACAGAAAAGAGGAAGCAGAAAATGAGATATGAAGTCAGTACAGGATGGGAGTGGGGTGAAAGAGTGGGATAGTACTGGAGCTGCCCTCACTTTCCCTCTGAAGTTCATTTTAGAGAGTCCTTTCTTGTTGTGGACTCTCCTACTGACCAAGATGAGGGATTGCTACACAATGAACTGCTACACAATGAACTGCAGCCAATGTATTTGAAAGAGTTATGCCTGTAAATTTTTTACTTCATTGATTATTCTGGCAACAATATAAAAGCACAAATTTGAACCCATATGAATTGCTTCGGGCCCTCTGTGGGCTTGCTTTCTGTCAATCAAGGCACAGTGAAGGTGCATGCGATACAGTAAAGTAGGACATAGTGAAGCTTCCCAAGAGTAAAGGAATGCTTTCTCATTTGTTTGAATGAACTTTAACACAGCTTTGTGTATCGTCACAATGGTGCAAGCACACAAATGAGTGGATAAGGATTGCAATATCGAGGCCATAGTCATTGTTCTATAGGCCTGTGGCAAATATACCAACACCTTTTATCCTGTCTCTCCAACTGAGCCTGTATCATTTACTAAGAGATGAATTATTTCTTCAAGATTCATACAAATCAAATCATCTTGTACTGTGGTGTGTCGTTTGTGAACTGCTAATTTCTTAAATTAAAGGAGAGGGATCGTGGTTGACACACTTTCCCGGGACAGAGGACAGTCTCGGGGAACCCACATGAGCACTTCAACTCGTCACAGATCAGCCAAAGCAATGCCTCCTTTGATTGCTGTCTTCTCTCTGAGTTGTTATGTTAGAAATGTGTGTGGTCTCTTGCACAGATTATGGGAGACAACTCTTTGGCTGTTCTTCTGAGGCTCCTCGGGCACTTGACAGAATGAGCCATGCATTTCTCTTCCACTCCATCCATTCTTGTTGCTAGGAGACTGGTTGATGTTTTTTCTCGACCCAGCACACTTCCTGTTATTCTTTTCTCTTTTTGCGACTCAGACTGCAATCCTTTCGTGCAATATTAATAAATGACATCTGATCAAATCCATGAACGAGAAGGTTTATATAAAGATGGCACGACAGTACATCTCCCACACCATCAAACTAAAGGTGCTGTTTTACTGCTGGCACCGAGCTCTTTGTTCCAATAAAATACCTTGTAGAACGAACCATTTTCAGGAATAGACTGTTTCATTATTGATCTGAGTAACAGTGATGAAGTCATGATGCTGCATTAGAACACTTAACATCTCTCTTACTGTAGATGCAGAGAAGAGTTTGTATTTCATAAAAACTGACTACACATGTAACGCACTAGTTTTTTCATGAGAAGTTGTATTTTTTTATATAATGGGTGTTTCAACTGACAGTGATCTGGCCATGTCAATCTACACGTACCCTTTTAACAATGTAAAGAAGGTGCATGTAAAGAGTGTATTGTAAAATATTCTTTGCTTTCTGTGGAGATATTTACAAGTATTCACACCTTTCTGAGCAATGATAAATCACTGTAGAATTTTCTGAACTACTTTTTGGGACATTTCTTTTATATTATACCTACTACTTACAGTCGCATGAAAACCAGAGTGGTCACATGAAACAACTGCATTTCTAACCAAAAAAAACCAAGGGCAACAAACTGGTCAGAAAACGTCAACAGTGTGGTGAGTCTGATTGAACAGTCGGTCGAGGTTAAATCCCCATTGAACGCGTTCTAGTCCACCACATGAATTCTCCTTGGCTGAACTCTGCAGTACACATTATTACACCTGGACAATTTCTGTGCTAATAATTTCAAACAAATAAAATATCAACATTCATTTAATTTTATCATTTGGTGAAAGCACATTTATGATAATGTCCATTTAATACCCGATTTTTTTTTTTTTTAATGAAGGATGCAATTACATTAGTTTTTATAGACTATAAGACAGTTTATCCCCATATAATTCTAGTAGTTTTAATTATAGCCTTAATTGCAAATCTCTGTTTTATGACAGCTTTTATTTTAGCAATTCCATTACATCATAATAGGAATATAGCAAAAAATAATAACTCGAGCTCATTACTTTAACAGTGTGATTTTTATTTTTTTCTCAGTGATATCCAATCTGTTACTAAGCGACTGCTTTGCTCACCACCAGCCATCTGCATGTTGCAGCACTGAAAATATAGGACAAGGAAGGATTTACCTAATGTCATGTATAGTCAATTGCGGACATTTGGGCCAGATACAGGGTATGAGTAAGTGCTCGGTGACAGCAATCCTTTTTTCTTACTAAGTGTGACCAATCAGTTGAACACCTAAATTAATTGCTCAGAAAACAACACACCAATACAGGAGCTGGTGTATGAAGAAGATGTTTTTTGAGCACTCATACTTAACATCTCTGCTGACATGCGGTAGCGTACTGTGAAAGTGGTCCTCCCACAGGCAGCCATCTGGAAGAGAGAGGAAGAATGGAGGTATGCAGGGAGAGGAACATCTGGTCTTTTCTGATTTTTCTCAGGAAATGTAATGGATGTGAGATTTAGACCGTGCCAGGCCCAGATACAGATGTATGCTTCTGTTTGTGTAAGCCTGCAAAATGGTCAGTTATTATGTGCCTCTTGCTGGATTATTTCTTTGTCATGTTTAATGATTGTAATGGAGGCCGGATGAATTAGGCCATTGTTTCGTAGTGTAGATGAGAGAAGCCTCTAGTATTAACTCCTATGTGCCATGTTGATAATGGATCTCTGTGTATAGTATAGTGCATTCCTATGGATGGAATCAAGCTTAAATGTAGCTTTCATGCTTTTTTGTGGCTGTTAATCTTCTCTAACACCACTGTAGTGGCTGTAATTGTAAAAGGCATGTGTGCTCTAAAGTGGGATTATGCAGATAGATATTACATAATCGCCAAAGTAAATTCTACATTGCAGTTGATATGTTGCATTGCAGTGATTTCTGACTCCCATGTGATAGTACTGTAAATGCTCAGTATTAACACTTTAGTGAGACCAAAACTTTGTGTTTGGTGATGTGTGTTTAATGGTTACACAGGACTATGACCTCCACTGGAAGACGGCTGTCAAGCCAAATCTTCCAAACTCAATTTTTCCTCAAAAAAGATTAGTCAGACTAATGTCCACTGAGAATTTATTGAGCATATTAATAGGAAGCTAAAGCCATCTAGTTACGATGGTGACAGTTCTAATGGGTTAAAATAAAGATTATTGTTAAATTATAAAAGATCAAACCTTTACATTACTTTACTTTGTCTCGAGGGTTTGATAACGACATTTTAGGAACCATTCCATTGTTTTTAATATATATTGGCAGATTTTTTTCCCCTCCCAAAAATCAGCATCTGCTTCCAAAAATCCTTTTCAGTAGGGCTCTAAAGAGGGCAGCTCCGTAGTTCATGTTTGCTTTTTAGCAGCTGTTGGATGTAACAATTCAACTGTGTCAACCTTGTCTATTGTGTGTAAGGAAACTTAGTTTTTGTTTTATGTAAATTGCTCTGTAAATGTGAATTTAATTGGCTAATTTAGTTGTGTGTCTGCAGTATTCTTGCAAATGAGGTTTAGCTGAATCTCCTTTAGACATAAGAATTACATCAATATAAAAAAAGACACTATTTTGCTCAGACTCCATTTTTAGATATTTGTTACATAACATAAAATATAGCTCAGAGGGCAGAGAGAGCATTCATGTTCTTCTGCACTCCTATTGCTGCATGTACATGACATAAATTTGACTTGTGTCTTGGCTGTGCAGTGACCCACAGAGGTGTGGGTGGATCTGTTGAGGCATCGGGTCTTCAGTCATGGAGCGATTTACTGTAACACTGACACTGAGAGAGAGACCGTGCAGCCTGAGGGCATAATAAATCTGTACACACACAAATACAATCAAGGAGAGGGCAGGCAAATAGCTACAGGCACGCACATCACCCTGAGTACACAAATAATCACTCACTTTTACATCAATATTTGCATTCTCATGCAAATGTGACGACACCTTGTCTTAAACACACAAATTTGGAAGCTAAGTGTGCAGGATTGCTTTGTTTACTCAGGATACACTGAGAAATGAAATATGCACACACACACACAGTCCTGTCTCATAAAACCCATTCTAATGTATGAGCAGGCAACACAAGAACAGACACTCTCTGACTCGCACTCGCTCCTTTGCACATAAAATATTGACACTAAAGGAATTCCAAGCAGCTCCTTAATCCAAGCAAGTGCTGACGGAGGCTTAGATTGGATGGAGGGAGCGGGGAAGAAGCGAGAGATGTTGAGATGTGCAGGTTAGAGGGCGAGGGGTTTAAAAATGAGAGGGGAGTTCAAATGAAAGTATGGGATTTTGTTCCTGAAAGTATTTGTGCTTTTGAAATATTCCATTGTTTGAAAGAGGTGGTTTTTTTTTTTTTACATTTTCAGATAGATTGGGCCTGATATGAGCTGCATTCCAAGAGTCAACATTTTATTATGAGATGTTAGAAGTAAACTTTGAAAAGAAAAAAACAATAGAAGGAACGTGTGTCATTTTGCTGTTGTGCGCTCAGTTTTTCTGTGATTCTTCTCACTGTCCTGCATCTGCGTTCAGATTGTGTTGTTTAATTTGTTGAACGAATTAGTTCCTGATGTTTCCTCCTCTTTGCCATCTTCCTGCAGGTACGACTACAGAGAGATGCTGTACAACTCCACGTTCTGCCTGGTACCTCGAGGACGACGGCTGGGTTCCTTTCGCTTCTTAGAGGCTTTGCAGGTCAGTGACACAAATACAGATGTTGCTCATTATTGCCAGATGGAGTGGTGATTAAATGTGAATCACGTAGAGTAGGTGTACTCTGGTATTTCAGAGGATGCATGCTGTGTTTGATTCCTCCAGAAGAAACAAAACAGTAAAGCTGTTAATCAGTGGTTTTGTGTGGAAAAAGTGACGTACAGACTTTACTCCCACTCACTCCTTCACCCACTGCCAGTCATTCTGTGGTTGTGCAGCTTGTGTTACTTCAGCTGCTTCTGACTCTGTGTCTTCATGCTGCCTTTGCCATCTTTTCTTCTTCTTCACCCACGTCTTCTTCCTCTCCTTTCCTTTCCTCCTCAATCAAACTGATTGAATTATAACTTCAATGTACAGTAAATGCTTGGCTGCACATGCAACATTCCATTGACTCTTTCTTCATTTCACCATCTAGTCTTCATCAAGTGTCCCTAATTCCCAGTGGTACTCAGCATGTCAGCCTGCTCGTTTTAGTGATCTAAGCCAAGACCACAGTTATATTTAAAGAATACCTACATTTATTTTAATAACCAGTTTTGCCTGAGGCATTTTAAATGCCTTTTTACTTTCACACACTTAGGGTAGCAGTAGGTAAAATATGCATATAATTAAATACATATGGTAGAATGATTTGAATTTGAGATATTAAGCTATTTTTTCTCCACCAGTGACTTACAGCACACTGTACAGTGCAACCATGGAAAATTATTTCCTGGGAATAAAAATAAGTATTATTTACATCCACAAAAAATCAAAAGCAACCCAAGTTATGGTGTTGATGTACCGTGTGAGGTTTTTTTGTCAAGTCCTGCAAGCACCAGTGTGGGAAAAACAGCAGAGAATTTGTTAGGGAAGCAAGATATTTAAAAAGAAGAAGAAGAAGAGTGATCACTTTTGAGCTTATAATAGAAAATGAGAAGTGATTCTATATTGGGTGTAATGGGAAGATAATTACACCACAGAGGAGAAAGAAGCGACACATAGTGAGACAGTGAGACTGATTACCAGGTCGACGCTGGAGGAGGTGCAGCTTCACTTGGTAGTAGCATGCAGAGGTTGGCTGGAGTTCAAGGGCTGGACCACAGCCTGGAGGTAATAGTGCCTCTATACAAACACAGCCTTACACTGGGGAGCACAAAAGTTGAAGAGGCCAGGCACAAATTGGGGAATTTGGGGAAGTTGAAGGCTACTGAGATTTATTAGTTACACTGGCTCAGTGAAGTATTCCAACAGGCCAGGTAGGACACAGTGGAGACGGTCACAGGATTTAAGTGAGAGCTAGGTTTTGGAGGAGGGGTTAAATAAAGCCCCTTATCCACTGGTCAAAAAAACCCACTAACACCCAAACAGCCAGATGTTGGGGCTTTTTTCTGCTATGGATACAATCAGCATTCACTCCTGGGTCAAATTACTCTGCAGTAGACACGGTTTTTTTTAACTGTCTCCGATAGGCAGTGATGGAAACATGACACCTGGCTGAATGTCTAGATGATGACGTTGCACGTTTTCTGGCGTTGTGACGCGCATTGAAGGTGTTGGCTTGTAAAAAGCCATGAACATTTGTGTGGTTATTGTTTTTTACATCTTGGAAACTCACTGTTAGACATGATGTCCAACAGTGAGTTTCTCAGTTTTTGGTGCGTTAGTACAGTGGCCAAGACGTCACAACATAACCACAAAAGGAGCCCCTAAAAAGTTAGAACACAAACATTTTAATTTAATCCTTTTTGGGGCGTTCAAGTCACCTCTACCGTAACTCCTCAAATAGACAAGCATTCAATTTTAAGCGGCCACTGGCTTGTCCAGGTTTTCACAAACGACTGCTCACCCAAACACCCAATGCTTGTTTCATTGTCAGCATCTGTTGTCGCTCTCTTCATTTGTGGTTGTGTTTTATGTTGTGTGGTGATAGGTCCAGCAGATTGTAGCCTTTACTAATGACACCGAGGAGATTAAACGTGTGCTGCAGCAGTGCCTGGACGTGCTTTTGCATAAGACCAATCAGTGAATGGTACTCGCTTTGCAGATTATAAGGCTCCTCACTCCTGGCAGGAAGCTGCATGTACTATCCAACTCTTACACACATACACACCTAAAGTCACAGACCGAAACAAAAATGGATAACTGGATAGACAAGGACACACACACACAAATGTGGACGCACACTTCAATACAATTTCATTAATCTCTCAGAAAAAGGGATTTCATTTACAAGTATATTTATCTCCTATTCCACTGAACATAATGGTCATTTAATGAAAGCACAGTGCGTCGTCGCTTTGAGAGTAGTCATCGTGGTGCTGTGATGATTCTTTAGTTAATGGAAATGTGTGGGAAGATGTTGCCCCTCTTGGTTAAATTGCCTGATTTGATTGCTTGAGAAATGGACCTTGTACAGTGATTGGCAGAGCATAAGCCTTTTATTTTTCAGTTTTCTCATTTGCTCATTTTATCTTAATAATAAATAGAGATTATACCACAGACAGGGGTAATACCTTTTGAATTTGAATATTTGAATGTAACGGGAGATATGACATGGCTCTTCTTGATCGTTTCCACACCACAGATTTAATACCTTTATTTATTCATACATTACGTCTTGTCGCTGTAGGTTTGCATTATTTCCATACTTTGGATGTCATGATAATTACAGGTTCCACAAAAACATCTTGTCTTCAACAATTCATCTCATTAACCACGAGTGTATAAATTGTGTGTGGTGTTGTGTGTTACTCTTACAGGCAGCATGTGTGCCCGTGATGCTAAGTAACGGCTGGGAACTTCCCTTCTCCGAGATCATCGACTGGAATACGGCAGCTGTGATGGGGGATGAAAGGCTGCTATTACAGGTAGACACGGCATCTTTCATACACAACTGAAGTTGTTAACACTGCTCCAAGAAGAAAAATAAATCTGTACACCACTATTACATTGTTAGGGCTTTCATTTTTTGAGCAAGTCACATTTTTGGGATCACAGAATGACTTTGTTTTACATGGACACCAATAGTCCGACATCACTGCCATGCAAATATTGATTACCTTTACCTGAATCAGGTCAAACTTGGAGTAAGCAATAATTAAAGTAAGAAATGTGGAGTATTCCAATCGTAGTTGCATTATGTAGACATGTATGCATCTTAATCGCAATATAATTTCCTATCATAGTTTTCACTGCCTTTTGCAACATCGACATACTGAAGTTACCAACTGCTTGACAACGCATTCCCCTGTGCACAGGTTGGCTTGCGCTATAAAGAAGTCACATATCGGGGGTGATGGGGAAACTGTAGTTATGCTACGTGTTTTCAGGGAAATGGATATTATGAAGTGGTTGGAAAAACATCGCAATGATGATATTTTCAAAAAGGTCTTGGGAAAACATGATGTATGAAAAAATGGACGTAATGATGATGCGAGTCATATTTAGACTGTACTCTGTACCAGAAATATGAATGGAATATTCTATTAGCGACTCATGTAAACACCCTAACTGAAAGAATGTCAGGTCAATAGTGGGAATATCAGTGGCCATGTAAACAGTCATTGTTTGAAAACACAGCAGTAGTGTGCAGGTGTCCAGCTTGTACAGTGTAATTATAGATGTGTCATTCTTGTATTTGATGACATTTTTTATGCCTTCCCATTTGACAGCTGAGACTTACTCTTTGCATTTATTGAGGCAAATCTTGCAGTTGTTCTCCTGACAGCATTCTGTGCGGATTAAATGACAGTATCTACTTTAGCATACTGTTTTCTGTTTGTCTTCTCGTATATTAACATGTGCTCACCTCTGTCCCAGGTCCCCTCTACAGTGCGCTCCATCCACCAGGATAAGATCCTGTCCCTGAGACAGCAGACCCAGTTCCTATGGGAGGCTTACTTCAACTCTTTGGAGAAGATAGTACTGACAACACTGGAGGTACACACACGCTTTACAATGCTTTCAAAGGAAGGCATAACATGCTTTAAAATATTAAGATTGCCTTTTTTTTTTTTTTATCCTTCAATTTGTTTTAAGTCACTTATCCCAGATATTGACATTTACTGGCATCTTACATTTACAGACTGTAAGTGTTGTTGCAGACTTCATACCCACAATGGAACTGCTCCAGACAAGACAGAAAACCAAGAGGGATGATGTGTATTGTTAAACACTGCTGTCATGTTCTTTGAGGCTGGCTTGGCCATCAATCATGTCAGTAATTTGTTCCTGTCAGAGTCCATTTATCTGTATCCCTCCCATGGAGGACCAGTCTATCATACTGCTCTTGAGCTGGAATTACAAACAAGCAAAGATTAGAGCAGGGGGGGAATGAAAGGGGAGCAAGACAGAGAGTCTGGCAGAGGGTGTGTTAGGTCGGCTAGCTGCAAGTATCATGTAAATCATGCTCACAACACGGAGTAGCATTTGTGTCTGCAAATGGACCTGCCTCTATCATTATTTTCTCCTAACTTCAACAGTAATGGATGTGTAAACCATGGCAAGTAATCTACCAGACATGTAGGGGAAATAAATGTATCAGCTTTATTATTTGATGCAATAAACTGGAAAATTTCTGCTGATTTGTAATTGTGTTACATTTACCGTAAGCCTTATGGCTGACTGCAGTTTACAGTTAGCAGGTTGTTGTCCACGGATAGTGTTACAAAGGCCTCGTCCCAGGAGGTAGCAGGTCAGGCTGCTAGAGGGCAGAGCTGGGATTTCTCTGTCAGCAGGGTAAAGTTACAGCCCCAAGAAGCTGATCTTCGATCTGTTTACACTCTTTCGTGTCTTAACCCCGTTTGTTCCGAGACATACCTTAGTACAGCACATCAGGGTTTTGGCTTCAAATATTCTCCAAAAGTTAGATACCATTAGCAAGGGATCCTCAATGTTTTAATGCTCAGGTGCAGCTCAAGCATCACTTCATCAGCACGGTTTCCTTCAGAAAGCAGACAGGCTTTACTTTGCAGCTCCCGAGACTGCTTAATATTTTATTATGGTTTCATCTCACTGTTTAACAATCTTAGAGCTTTGGTGGAGTGGGAGACAGGTGATGACGTGGGCCTGTAAAGCCTGCTGTCACACTGTATAAGATACTGGGCTGTAAATTTGGTTTAGAATAATGGAAAAGCTGGTGCCAGCACAATTTATTAAGCAAAACTGAGTGATCTGATGTTACTGTTAAGTTATATTTTGAGTCCTTTTTTACTATTGTGTGGAAAAATAAAGCATTTAAAGCTATTTATTCATTATACCAGTGTTCCGGCCCTGCTGGAGAATGTGTAAATATGTAGCAAATTTAAGTTTGGCAAAGTTAGTTTGTTACTGTAAGTAGTACTCATTGGTCAGTGATAGAAATATGTGTGCCAAGAAAACAGTGCATAGAGAACTGAATATAGGAGAGGAATTTGTTTTTTATGAGATCATGTGACACTATAATGGAAACGTCTGTCGGATCATTTTTTATCTAAAGGGACTCATTATTTCTGATGTTAATTTGAGAAGTGCCAGGGGATACTTGTCCGCACTCAGTTTCCAAATAACATATAACACTGGCCTAATTGTTTAGTTTTAAGTGAAGTATAAAAGATCTTCCAACATCCTGCAACAAAGCTGTTTTCCGACTCATCACACTGACATGCTACAGTCGTGCAGCTTCCGCCTTTCATAGAAATATCTGTCACTTGTGATCCTTTATTCGATGAACAAAAAGTAATGAGTAAAAATTAGTAATGAGCATTTGATTTTTCAATTGAAAAAGTCCCAGAAAACATTAGTTTAAATCTCATTTGCTTCCATTTTTCTCCAGATCATCCAGGACCGGGTCCTGCAGCACACCTCCAGGAGCAACCTGATGTGGAACAGCCTGCCTGGAGGTCTCTTCACCCTCCCGCAGTACTCTACACACCTGGGAGACTTCCCTTTCTATTACGCTAAGCTGGGTCAGTTAATTCTTCATGCATATGGTGCGCTGTACGCAAAGAACCACATTAATGCTCACCCTAAGTTTTGATGGACTCATTTTCAGTAAGACACTGCACAGGAACAGCTGGTGTGTAGCAGCTGTTGCCTATTTGTAAACTAACATGTGAATCAGTGACATTGCCACAAGTTGTGCAATATATCTTTATTAATTCAGGATTTGTCTTGGGGAAGCTCACCAATTAGACCTGCCATGTTGCCATGATGTATTTGTGCTTTGTTAATTGGAAAGATATGTGGCTTGTTGTTGACTTTTAGGATTCAGTTTACTGGCACCTTTTACAAGCCTGATTAAACCTATCAGGTAAACGCAGCTTGAAGTAAACAAGCACCAATGAAGAAATGCTGTCAAAGAGATGTTACCTGTTTATATAACATAGAACTACAGCTGATTTTCTATCACTGTCATTATTAAAGTGCTGTATACAAGTGATGTAGTATGTTGGTGAACTGGATTCAGAAGGTCAATCTAATGTTAGAAAATGTCATGTGTAGGTTTAAATTGCGTATTTTCTTACCCCCGATGTGCCAACCTTTTCCAGGTATCAAGCCATACCCCAAGTTTACAGCGATCATCCATTTGGTGACCCCACTGGTCTCCCAGTCTCAGCCAGTCATGAAGTTGCTTGTGGCCGTGGCCAAATCCCAGTACTGTGCTCAGGTAATCAAAAAGGCAGCACATAACTCTACATAACCCACCTCACACCTGATGTTTGCAAATGTTACATGGAACTTACACGGTGGACGAGATGTCCCAGAAGTCACAAGCACATTAATGGAAAACATGCAAACAATGCAAAAGTATCAGCACAACTACAAAAGCCATACAACAGAAACACAACCACAACACAACTGAGTGACAACAGATGATGACATACATATATAAATTAATAGTTGTGTATTTTGGCATCTAAAGGTGGGAGATTATGAGACTAGCTGTGCAATGACGTTAGCGTTAATGCTAGGTCATTTAGCTAACTTAAGTCGATCAGATGAAAGTAACTTAACTTGTTGTGGTGAATGGAGACATTAAGGCTGATTTATGGCAAATTGTTATCTGCACACATCAGTTTCAATCTCTCAAATATCCTGTTATGTTTTTAACTGTTTAACCACCTTTTATATTGAGTGATCTGTCTGTGAGCAGCAGATTAGCTACAGTGGGCTTGGAAATATAATCACTGAATCACTTCCGCTGGTTGTGTTTCCGATGTGTGGCTTGTACAGTTGTGTTGGTGTTTTTGCATTGGTGTTTTCTATTAACGTGTTTGTTTGAGACGTCTCGTCCACCATAAATACTCCCTGTAGATATGTTCATTCTATATTATCCCAACATTCTCTGTAGAACATAGGGGAAACCGCTACCTGCAGAACTACTTAATGTGCAGTTGTCAAACACCAGAATTACATGTAATGACTCTAATTTCTGAGTGAATTCATATACCTAAGATGCTTTATTAGTGGGGAGAGTGGTACGTTTTATAGTAGTTAGTCTTTTAACCCTGAGCTCTCAATTTATGGAGCATTGATTTTAATGTGAACAGTAATCCCTGTAATTTTTCGATTGAATTCTATTTTACTCATTATTTTTGGTATTTTATAAATTGTGTTTTCCTGTATTTGGGACAGTTTTATAGCATTTATAGTAATACAGTGTTTCGCTGTCAGGTAATTGTAGGTGGTGTGACAGTTCTTAAAATAGATCTGCAGAGAAACATCAGGAAGTTGTTGCCTTTCACATAAAGAAGGGATAGATATAAATATAAAAATATGTGGATTTTTAATCTGTACATGCGAGACAAGATTGTCGAACATTAAACTTGTATTTTAACATGTTTTTTCATTGGGTGTTGTATTCAGAATGACGTCTAAGTTTGGTCTGTTTTCCTTTTGTGCAGGTGATAGTTCTGTGGAATTGTGATAAACCTCTTCCTGCCAAGTACCGCTGGCCTGCCACCTCAGTCCCTGTCATTGTCATAGAAGGGGAAACCAAGGTAAACGCCTTCTCCAGTTGTTTCTCTCTGTGGGCAATGTTGAACGTTCAGTTCTGGAAGCCTGCGATTGAATTCAGTTTGAGTTGTAAAACGTGAAATGGCAGACAACCAAACATTTTCAAGTGTGTCCTGCTGTATCTGGCCTGACTCAAAGTGGTTTGAACAACCAGTGTTTTTCTTTTCTCTCCAATTTGGCAACAGCGGATTCTGAGACTTGGACTCAAATCACAGGATCAGTGCCAAAACCACATGAATCAAATTCTTTCATGTCCCATCTGCGGGTCCATTTATCTTGGAGTTGAGATTTCTTGTTATGACTTTGGTATTTCTGGTGTTACTTACAGAAACACTTAATTTGATAAATTTCATTCGTTATTGATTTAAACCCACAAACTCCCAGGCTTAATGTTAAGAAATTGTTACAATGAGGATGAAAATATGTCCATTAGCCAAAGCTACAGTCCATTTATTGTCTCTATTCACAGATTGTACATGTGAATATGCAGAATATATAGGCGAGGGACAAGGGTTCGGGGCCTGAAGCCTTCTGGTTTCTAGTATGACCAATCACATTTGAGCAGGCAAGGAAACAGGTAGATGTGGAGAGCAAAACAGGCAAGACCAAAAGGCATTGGCTGTAGTTTCTTTTATTTGTCTGCATTTATATGCACATAGTTGTTAATAGAGATTAGCCATAATGTCGTCTGGACCTAAAAAGCATAAAAAAGTATCGCTGTAAACCGTGTGCGGAGAACGAT
Source organism: Hippoglossus stenolepis (assembly GCF_022539355.2). NCBI lineage: Eukaryota > Metazoa > Chordata > Actinopteri > Pleuronectiformes > Pleuronectidae > Hippoglossus > Hippoglossus stenolepis. Next base: position 9,038,229 of record NC_061490.1, read on the forward strand.
AGCCGAATATCCGCTGTCAACGCCAGAGGCCTCAAAATATTGGCCATAACCCCCAGAGGCACATTTTTTGTCCGACAGTAGTAAAGGGGCTCCAAGATTGTATATTTACTGTCTGACTATATTAAGTTAGGATACAGTACAGGAGACAAATATATAACTGCCGTGCAGTATATATTACAGGGTATTACAATACTGACTTGGTAACATGCATTTTCATCAAGAGTTCATGTTGTTACACTGTTGTTAGTGTTTATGTTATTAACACAGGTCTTGTAGGTTGAATGCCAAATTAGCTACCAAGATTGCTGCAGTCAGGGATGGAAACCCACACACATGCTGTATTTAATTGAAACTAGCATTCAGATTTGTGTGCAGATATTTCTAAAATTGGAAACCACCTTCTTTGCACTTTTTTTTACCCAGTTATTTGCATAGATACATGCCAAAAAGCACAGGCTGCAGGGCTCATCAGGGAGCTAAACACACTCCACTGGTTGTAGATTCCTATCTGTGGTTTTAGATCATCAATGAAGTGCTGCAGTTTGCTATCATTTTGTGTAATGTCAGCTTGTATATTTGGCTGAATTCGCTGTCAACGCTGCAAGATGAAATGACTCTGGGGCACAAACAGACATGAAGAAACTGGTAGCGCTCCGTGTCAGACAGATGCACCTGGCTTGTGTTTATACCGGTTCTTTTTACACACTAATGGTTGCATGGTAAAACTGTTCCCTCCCGTTTTTGAACCCAGTGTCTGTGTTTCTCACCAGGTGATCAGCAGTCGTTTTCTGCCCTACGACACCATCCCCACCGACGCTGTGCTCAGTCTGGATGAGGACACGGTGCTCTCCACCACAGAGGTCAGACTGCCAGATAATTACAGCAAACATTTACAGCTATGTGTAATCTAGAGGACATGTTGCACAAGGTCTTGCTAATACAGCGTAAAATAATCACCTCTGTCTGGGTCAAATTGATTACTGTAAGTAGATGAGTATTCGCTTTTTTTAATTTCTTGTGCAGATTACCATCTAATTGACATTTTTGTATTTATGACATTAGTTATAGGTAATGAAACTGACGACCTCACTATTTACTGCTTTTTAAACATTACACCCAACACATGTAACATACCTGCTGCTGTGAGAGGGTGACATTGTAAATTTTCCAAAATGTGGGCAGAGCAGGAACAGGAGGGCAAAATAATTCACAGAGCCATGGTGGTGTAAGTAGAGAAACATATCACGTGTCTGTGTGTGCACACAACAAGCATATGTACACACACACACGCAGTAAACTTATGTTGCCGTAGCTGTCAGGGATGGTCGTGAAACTCTTAAACAATGAGTTAGAACAAGTCGAAGTATATGACAGTTTGCGTTCATAGGCCACAACGTTTCTCTTTTTTTTAATGATGTCATGCATGAAAAGATCCAAAATGACCACTGTAAGCCGACTGCTTAATTTTTGAATATGGGACATCTTAGTGAATATCCCTTGTACACCATCTTGTCCTATATTCAAAAATGAAGAATATAAATCAGTGAATCGTGTAAACAGCATTTAAGATCCTTTTTTGTTGGTTCTTGTTCAGTACAATCGCTTTCCACTGTAACTCTACAGGCATTTTACGGCACATATTTCAACAGATCAAAGTTGGCACAGGTGTAAATAATAAAATGAGTGATGGCTAAATTCCATTTAGCTGCTTGTCTTTCAGGGTCCTGGTATGTTGCATGCTGACTCACTGTTGCACGCTCGCGGAGCAGGAACAGGAGCACATGTCTTTTCTGGAACACTCGGCCTGAACAGAGCCCTTGTTAATGTTATCAATAAAATCTGTTCCCATTCCTAATATAACATGCCTTAATATCTGCTGTGAAAAAAGCCCTTATTCATTGTTAAATGTATTTTAGACACAGTTTCCTGGAATTATCTGTTGTGGATTTCTTGGCCCTAATGTTTTCCCTCCCTCTGTGTCTCTCTCTATCTGTTGGTTTCTCTCTGATCCTGGTCCAGGTGGACTTTGCCTTCACAGTGTGGCAGAGTTTCCCGGACCGCATCGTAGGTTACCCAGCCCGCAGCCACTTCTGGGACAGCAACAAGGAGCGGTGGGGCTACACCTCCAAATGGACCAATGACTACTCCATGGTGTTGACTGGGGCTGCCATCTATCACAAGTACTGATCTACTTCTGCGGTGTACTTTATTCAATTGTAGCTGCTGTCATCCTTTCTCTGATTCATTTCAACACTAAAACAATCCCCTCTCACGTTCTCCCTCAGATACTATCACCACTTGTACACCACTTACCTTCCAGTCAGTCTGAAGACCATGGTCGACCAGATGTCCAACTGCGAGGACATTCTGATGAATTTTCTGGTGTCGTCCGTCTCTAAACTACCACCCATCAAGGTCACTCAGAAGAAACAGTACAAGGAGACCATGATGGGACAGGTGAGGCAGAAAAACTATGCTGTAAAAGTGATTAATTGTGCTGCCTCAAAGGTGACATCAGTGGCTAGAGACATCTGTCTGTCCATCTGTCCATCTGTCCCGTTGTCTTGAAAATGTGGTAACTCAAGAATGCCTTGAGGGAATTTCATCATATTTGGCAAAAACATTCACTTGCACTTAAGGATGACCTTGATTTTGGAGTCAAAGACCAAGGTTACTGTGACCTCACCAACCCTGGTATAGTTCATGCATTCATAAGACTATCACGAGAAAATATAAGTTTCTTCATACTTTAACCCATTAAGACCTCAGGCGCCCAATAGAAGCACACTGATGTCGTACCCGGTCTTAATGGGTTAATTTGTTTCAAAGTGTTGGCTTCATATAACAGAGGAATCTGGACTGACATGAATACAAACTGCAGTTTGGGTGGTTGGCACAGGAATAGAGTAATTCTAGTTTTAAGCCTAAAGGTGGAACGAAAAATAATAACTAAATCTATTTCGATTTGTACACTTTGATCCCTAAAGGAGCCGTACATTACTTCTTATATATTTTATATTATAGTAGACAATGAGTGAATTTTCATTTCTGGGTGAACTATCCCTTTAAGGCAGGTGGCCTTTAAACTGTCAAAGCCCACATTATCTCATAATTAGTTTTCCACATGGAGCATGAGTATTTAACAGAAACCTGTGTTTTTCCTTATTGTTGTGTAGGCTAATGCCCTCTAGACACATCATACCACTTAAACTTTAACAGTTTTAGCCGTTAGGGGGAAAAAAACATCAGTCATTTGTAACTTTGAATTGAAATGTGTTTATTACAATATGGCATTTCAATAAAAAAAAGCTCATGAATAATTACAACAGGCTCTGAAAGGTCAGAATAATTGGTGATGCATTATTCAATTTGTTTGTCTCTTTCATTCCCTCTCCCAATGTTCCTCCTTGCGTCCATCTTTCTTTCTCCTTCACTCTTTTTCTTTCCTCTCTTGTTTTCTCACCCCCCTCTCCCCTTCAACCCCCACCCCAGAGCTCCCGGGCGTCTCGCTGGGCTGACCCGGACCACTTTGCCCAGCGTCAGACCTGCATGAACAAGTTTGCCAACTGGTTTGGCACCATGCCCCTGGTCCATTCTCAAATGAGGCTGGACCCAGTCCTGTTCAAAGACCAGGTGTCCATACTGCGGAAGAAGTACAGGGATATCGAGAGGCTATAACGCTCCGGAGCCCTCCCGCTCACCGGACACTAGAAAGAGAGAGCGAGGGGGCGGACACATGGAGAAATGCAAAGCAGTTCCATGATTGCATGGAAGGATCAATGGAGATGCAAATGGACTGGGTAGAAGGGGGGGAGGAAAATAAACTCCAACACAAGAGGAGAACAGCACATCCTTTTTGCTCCTCTGTTGTGTCTGTAAAGGTTCCTCCGTGTATTCTACTCTCCACCTTGTCTCTTTTGTGTGTTGGTGGACAGCTGAGCTCACTGGTCCCACTATATTCACTATGGCTACCAACAGCCGAAGGACACCTGAGGACTTTTAAAGTGTTTGACTATGAACTGAAGCGGTCAAATTCATAGGGTTGTAAATGACAACTTTGCAGCTTCTGTGTCCCAACGGTGGCAAACGACTCCAAACTCCATCCCACTGACCCAGACTGTCTGTTCTGCTCTGTACACTATGCACAGGTTCCTGAACGTTTTTGATGAATATTATTGATGATAATGACTACGAAGAGGATAACACTATTTTGGATTGTGTTTTACAATTTTTTTTATACAGTGAATGAATGGCCAGCACTACTCTCTGTATTGTCTTAATAAAAACCAATAGCAGGGCGGGCAAAAGGAGGAATGAAAAACCCATCAACCATCAATGATCTGATATTCATAGTGCCTCGAGTTTATGTAATGGTGTTGGAATGTGTCTGAGAGAAGAGCACGGTGCAGGACAAGCACCTTGACCTTGCTGCTTTCTGTTTTGTTTTTGATTCAATGGTTTGTGATTTTCTTTACAAATGATGAAATTATGGATCTTGTGGTAAATTCTTCAGGTCAGCATTCATGTTTTTATTTACTGGAGTGTAATAAATGTTTATTTTTTATTCAATTGAACAAACTAAATTGTCATTATGTGCCATTCTAAAATCTATTTTTCATTTGTAATGGCAGAACCTTGAACCTTGAAAATGTGCTGACTTGAAGAACAATATTGGATCATATGCGTCGCCTCAGTCAAGGGAGGCTGAGCTTTCTCGTAGATTTTTTTGAAACACAAACCACTCTAAAATCCAGGGACTGGATCGTGTAGGGCTTGTTCAGTAAGGGATATTTATGTGACATTATTATTCCTCTCAGACCCAATTTCAATTTGTCCAGTGACAAGTACTTGACACAAACTAACACTGTTTTCATGTAGGAGCAACAAACGGCATTTGCGGTTTCAGACCAACAGTTGGCATCATACTAAGTAAACATCTTTATTTGACCCACTTGTTTAAAAGCAAATATGCAGATGGAGAATAATTCTTACCAAACATTTGAGATACTGCACCTTTGGGGAGATCAGCTTTATTAAGTAAGTGTTATCATTTGTGGTGTTTCCTTAACATAAATACATGGAATTAGAAGCCTTTCGGTAACCGTGTACTAATGTGCATCGCCACTTTCAAAAACCAAAATGTAAAACCTGTATGTTAAGAAATATGTTCCATAAACGTTAATAATTCATTACATCTTTTTACATGTTAGTCTTCTCACACATCTCATTCGCTGCAAATCTTCATTGAGGGTCAAGTGTCAGTGGCACATGGAATTGTTTTTTTTGCAGATGGATCAATAGGCTAATTGGATTAAACAAATTGAATGTGTTAGGTTTTATTAATACTCATGCTAATTTGTTGGGGTCTTGGATTTGTCATATCAGATTATCTGGAAAATGTTCATGTAATTTGATGAAGCTCAAATGTGCCCTTGTATTTTCAAAACATTGTGCAAGTTAAAGTTCCTCTTTCCTTGAGGTGTGAAACCAACAGCGTTTCTGTGTGAAATCAAGAAATCTAACCACACGTGCTCTGATTCCTCCTTCAGCAGCCTCAGCTTTGAAACAATCATTTTGTTGAGCTCCCCAATCCTTCACAGACCCCCAATATGTGCCATTGGATCATTTGTGGTTTTGTTTGTATAATTTTTTTTCATCTAATATGAGGCATGCCATGCATTCCCATATTTATTTGGTTCAATAAAGTATTTTCTGTTTAAGAAAGTGTGTGAGGGGAAGTGGGGAGGACGGAGTGTATGTGTGAGAGACGGAGGAATCAGCAGAGAATAGTGCTGCGTGGTGTTTTTCACTCCTGAGAATGTCCAGCTAGACAGCAAATGAACAATCCCAGTATTCCAGCGCTATCAAGACAACTGAATATTATCGTAAAGAAAATCACATTTCAGAAATGAACTTGGTGCAATATTTAAGGAGACATTTTCTTCATCTTTTCTTCTTTTCCCTTCCCTTGTGTTTCAGAGGGCAGGGGGTTACATATTGATGTGCCTTCAGAAGAAATACACTCACGAGTTGTTTTTCCCCATCTGCCTTGTGCAACAAACAGGTCCCCCATTTCATTACAGTTGTACATCTTTTGTGTTTTTGTTTTCCTCATGAATAGCCAGTGACATGCAACAGCTCCCTAAATGGTGTTGTTTAACACTGGACGTGATACAGACATTCCGGCCTTTTCTGTTTGGAACATCTTTCAACGTCTCTTTAGACTCGTACTGACACACGCACTGCCTTGTATTAGTATACTTGCGAGGGCACAATAGCCGCCTCTTCCTGGTTGTCACAAGTGTAGTAATACATGTAATGCACACACAGTAGAATTCTCTCACCAACAAACACACACACACAGTATTTATCAGGCAGTGTTGTGTCTCAGCTGAATTGCTGCCTGCTTCCTTTCATTCTCTGCAGAAATAACTTCATAGAGATGGAACATGGAAAGATAGAGGGGGGAAAAAAATCACAATTTTGTAAAATAATTTTATAAAACAACAAAATACAACAAATAAAATGTTTGATATAAATTGACTGTGGTTTCGGTCGTATTATTCTTTGGTCTCATTGTTATGAATGTCTTCTGAAGTTCCAATTAAAATTTAGACTTTTCATATACACCCTAAATGTAAAGAAACAACAGTTCTTTTTTCCCTGTTGCACCTGTCACCCCCCACTTCCTCTCTGTTCTGCCATAACAACCCATTTTCAGTTTTCCCAAACCTATTTTGCATGTTATTTCTCTGCATTGTGCCCACAGCGGGAGAGCGGGGCTAAGTATCTTGAGCTTCCTCCGTGTGCATGTGTGAACCTCGTCCTATGCCAGGGAGCTGCTGTGTTTACATAAATCTGTCAGGATGATTGGTTTAGACACGCTGCATAAATAACAGAATCTATCCAGGATGATCCCATGGTGCATGAGAGCCGCCAACTCAGCTGCAGCAACGGCTACGAGAGAGATGGCTTCAACGAAACTCAAAGCAAAAAGGTGAAAAAGCTGGACCCGTGCCTGAGCAGGAGAGATGATCTAGTTACAGTTACACCGAGGCCCCATCCACTCTGCTAGCTCTGTGCACCAAAACAGCCAAATAAAAACAGGACATCCAGATGGGTTGATGGAAATTAGTGATTCTCTATAACAGCATTAAATATCAGACAGCGATACACTCAGCTATATTTTCTTTTTTCCTTAATTTTGTTTTTGGTCGATTCGGAGACATGGTTGCAGTCCTGGTATCAGGACATGATGGGAAATGATGTCATCATGGTGGTATCTGCTGCTTTGAGTTAACTTGATTGCGACCAAACCACGTTGCATGGTGGATTATTGGCATCACATGTTCTGCTGTTGTAATTTGCAATTGAATTTGGAGCATTTCATAAAACAGATATGTTACAGAAGAGTAGAGTGCGGCGGGGAGGGGAGGGGAGGGGAGCTCCCAGTGGCAACATAATTAAATACATTCAGATTAGACACATTATGACACTATTAGCCAGAAACAATTAATTCCACTGGATTAAAAGAATCTAATTCTTCAATCAGCATTTGCCTGGATACAAATCTATCTCCACATTCAGTCCACATCTCCTGTGGGTGTTTGCGTGCGTGTGTGTGTGTGTGTGTGTATAAGAATGCTTCAGTGAAAACAAAGAACAAGACGTTTCACTTCATACAGCTGTGAAGATAATAATATACTTGTGTTTCGCTGTGTGGAGATAATCAGACGTTCAGGCTTTGTGACTCACACCTTGTAAGCGGGGAAAGCAAAGGCAGAGAGAGAGGCTGTTTCCTCTGAAGCCGTTTGGCTGCATCTGTCACACATGATAACAGAAAGCAGCAATCAGCCATCCTGGTTCAAATGATCTCATTTAAAAAGAATCGAGCCCAAATTCGGTGTCACCATCCAGACGTGGCTCTGCGGCTTTGTGTTGTGATGAGTCGCACAGCAGTATCTCTGCACGCTGCACAAAGCATTAGATGTCTACACAAAAAAGGGCTCGATTGAATATTCCCTTCGATCAGTGATGCAACACACTGAAAAATTCCATCCAATTTTAAATTTAACACCATTTTAATTCACTGTTTTCTCCCTCGTATCTGTTAGCTTTTGATTCTTTATTTATTTGGCCTAGATCAATATCTTGTTAATCTCAAAATGAGACGGTTGGTGTGATGATGAAATGTGTGTGAGAGGGAGGATCTGATTGATTTTGGAGCATATCTGCACACAGGTAAATACATTTAGTCATCATGATGCGTAATGTTCATTGCATATAATGAAAACATGACGTGCCTCAGTTATCAACCATCCACCCCACTACAGTGACATGGAGACCTGCTGCTGGTAAACCATAAACATGCTCAGCTGGCAGCGCTTCCACTGCAACAGATGCTGGGGCCCATGAGACAAATCCGCTTTACTGCATACCAATTTTGCAATTTGATTGTAGATGAGTCAGTCTCTCGGTCAGGCATGTTCCTCCTCATCTCACTATCTAATATACTGTTTGGAAATTGGTTTTGTAGTCTGTGTGGATCTCCAGTTCCCTGCACACACACAGGATTTACTTCAAAGCATTGATTTGGTTTTTCTGGGCTGCAGATTGCTTCTTTCTCCTGTAAACATTTTTGCTACAGATTAAGTTTGTCCCACTACAATTTTCGCTAAATGTACCTTAAGTGATTGATTCCTTCATCCGTTATATGAACAACAACAACAGCAACGAGGTGATTAGTCATTACAGAGCCTTTATCACAGCAGACATTTTGACTTTCATGGCAGAGAGCACACCTAATTATGTTAGTAATGTCCCTGTTCCCTTTAGGTGCACCAGTATGACATGGGGCACCTGCAACTGAGATCCCTGGATGGAATGCAGCCAATTTAGTCTTTTCTTTCTTTTCTTGCTAATGGAAAAATCTATGAAAGGGAAAATAGTGGGAGACAACAATTTAATTCAAGCTCCTTTCTATTAATATACATGCATGTGAGTCACATCAGGGCTGCGTCAATAATAATAATAATAATAATAATAATAATAATAATAAACAGTTTTCTTAACCATGTTACAGAGTGCTTTACAAATAAAATAGATAATAGATAAAATCATACAAATAGGTAAATGGGATTAGTCACTGTATCAGTGTATACAACAATAACAACAACAATATTTGAATTATTACTTACTTACTAATAGTAATCATCATTATTATTATTTTAATAATCATAAAATTAATATAATGTAGTCGTGTATTGTTGAGAATAAGCCTGTCACTTTGTAATTTAGGTCTCAGAATTAATTATTTTACAGCCAATTGGAGCATATAGTGACCTATACTACTATACTACTACTACTACTACTACTACTACTAATAATAATAATAATAATAATAATAATAATAATAATAATAAGTCAACAATATTCCCACATTTGTCATGAAAGCAACCAACCTCTTGAAAACCAGTTGGTGCAACTCAAGGGGTTTATCCCATTTGAATAAATACATTTAATAAACAACCAGCACAGAAACCAGCACATTATCAACATTTAACAGCAGCAGGTAACAGCAAAAGCTTCATATTTTACAGTAGCATCATTTCAAACTTGAATTACGAGCCTGAATTGTAGAGGTTAGCATGATGGATAAATACAGAGTTCAAGAGAGGGAGACATGACTTACCTCACACAAGGTCAGAGTGCAATAAGAAACTTTCTTCCACTTTAACCGCATTAAAGGCGGAGTCAAAAAGACAACAGCCAATCAGAGATCTCCTGTGGTAGGTGTCCAATCAGATCCGTCCTGTTGTCACAGCCCCAGTGGAATTATGATGGAATTACACTGTCAATCAAAATCAGCTTCAAAGTCAAATCTTAGCATCTGGTTGCTATGGTGATGAAAACACCAACTGATGAAGGAAGTTTTCACAATCATTTATTTTAGTAAATACTTTTTGTTTTACTCTAACTCATGAAGATATGTTCATGACTACATTTGATTTACATTTAAAATAATAATAATATTTTATGAATAATGTTATTTAATACTATTTAAATTATATGTTTAAAACTCTTTAAAACACTTGAAGTTGCCTTTTTCTGTGTGTGTAAAATAATCCTTTTTAGTCCTTGGTACCACAATTTGCCAGTTAACCCCTCACATAGTGTTTGGGTCAAATATGACCCTTTGTGACATTTGACAGCAGTAAAAATACCCTAAATGTCATTTTTTTGCCTGACATTTGATGACTTTTCCTATAGTCACACCATATATACAAAAATTAAAATATTTTTAAATAGTATACTTTCTTACAGGTAGCGGGACAAATAATAATATGTAATTGCCTAGTGGTGTGTGCAATATAATGCACACAATAATAATCTTGCAGAATAATAATATGTGTGATGCACCACTAGGCACAGATAATAATCAAAATATAAACGAGGAATAATAATATGTGTAATGCATTGCCTAGTAGTGTGTGAAAACCACAGATTTTTCTGCGGTTTTCAACGGTTGACAAGAACTTCTTCTTGATTAAGCACGGAAGAAACTCGAGTTCAAAGAGTTGATTCACAGTTTCCTCTCGTCTGTTCGGTTGGTTGTTGACTTCTTGTCGAAAAGTAGTTGTCGAGGATTTGTTCTCGCAAGAATATTCTGCTCTCGTCTGGATCTTGGTGCCAAAAAACGGTTGTCTGCAGGTGACAACATGAAATAGTGTTTAAGATTTAGGTGAAATTGATCTATTGACAGACATTCAATATAAAATAATTGGCAAAGAGAGAGAGACACACAGAGAGATGGCTGGTTTGAGAGAGAGAGAGAGAGAGAGAGAGAGAGAGAGAGAGAGAGAGAGAGAGAGAGACAAAACTTCCCTCATCAGTCACCATGGCAACCAGATGCTTCCATTTGAATTTGAATCTGAATTTGATTGGCAGTGACAGCTGTTGTCTTTTTGACTTTGCCTTAAATACTGTAGTTAGAGTTAGCATCACGCTATCACGTATCACTCATTCATTTAAATAGCAACATTAAATGACAAGAATACCACAGGAATCAATATAAGCAGCAGAAAACACAAGACAAGCCGTCAACAATGTTCCCACATTTGTCATGAAAGCAACCATCCTCTTGAAAACCAGTTGGTGCAACTCAAGGGTTTATCCCATTTGAATAAATTTCAAACTTGAATTATGAGCCTGAATTGTAGAGGTTATGATGGATAAATACAGAGTTCAAGAGAGGGAGACATGACTTACCTCACACAAGGTCAGAGTGCAATAAGAAACTTTCTTCAACTTTAACAGCATTAAAGGCAGAGTCAAAAAGACAACAGCCAATCAGAGGTCTCCTGTGGAAGGTGTCCAATCAGATTTGTCCTGTTGATATCAAAGCCAATAAAGAGTTCTAAATGTGACATCTAAGGATCAAAGGACTGTTGTTTTTGTCATTTGACATTTGCCAAAATGGCCACTAAAGTCAAAATGGCGGGCTTCCTGTTGCTTTTTTCGAAGTGCACCTCTGACCTTTTTTGTTTGTCTGGTCATGATACACCTGTGTATCGATTTTTGTGAAGATCGGTCAATGTGAACGCGTTCCAGGGGGCGCGGGGGGCGCTGTTGAGCCATTTTGCCACGCCCATTTAAAATTACTCCAGAATACGTACATTTTCACCACTTTCAAATTTTCTGCAAACTTTGGTAACTATTTGAGCATGTTAAAGCCCTCAAAAAGCCAATTCATTTGCCTGAAAAAATAAATAAAAAAATAATCCTTACAATTTCAGCAGGGCCTCCCACTGTCTCCTACTGTTCGGTGCTCGGGCCTAATAATCACATGAATCGATTTATTACAGTTCCATGGTCACCATCCTTCCTGTTGTCTGTCAGGTACGCACTGTGCCACAGCGCCCCCTATCTGTGCCTGGCGCGCACAGCGGGCTGTCTGTCAGCAGACTCCTCCTCCGCCATTTTTGACTGTAAACATCCTGCCGATTTTAAAAGGACAGCGGTGAGCGGGAGGAAGGCGAGTGGCGCCATCTTGGCTCTTTTAATGAGTACAACAAGGGAGAATTCGCTGGGAGAAATAACCTAATAGTTGGAGTTTCACAGAGAAAGGCGACCTGTGGGTGAGTGAGTCTGCAGCGGAAACCTCCGCACGCTGTTCGCTGCGGGGCCGGGGGGGGAATCTACGCGCGCGTCTGTGTTTATTCGCCGCGGCCTTCACTGGACACGGAGCCTTTAGCCGCCAGCTAACGACACTGTTGTGCTGGTAGAGGGAAAAAAGTGGGAGCTGCTTTTCATGCGCGACTTTCTCCAGCGTGCTGTACTTTCTGTGTTTCCGTGAAAGAGCTGCAGTCTTCTCTGTTGTTTTAAGAAAAGCTCTAATTCATCGGCCAGGACGGAAACTGGAGACATTTCACGCGCAGCTCACGATTTCATTGCTCCTTTTGTAGTTAGCTGGCGGCTAATTTAGTTGACCCAGTTGATGGCGCCGACTATTTACTGGTGTTGATCACCCCTTTGGCGCTCAGACTATACTCTGCGAGGTGATCATGTAAACTCCCGCGTCTTACCGGTACATGTCTGATTTATGTGCTTGTGCTAGTTAAGAGTCATATGTGTACTATACGGGAAAGCGTCTGTTGCCGTGGGTAGACATGTGCATTACCAATGTTTGCCTCCCTGCCTGGGAGACAGGCGGAACTTGAATGAAGTCAGCGCTTGTTTTGATTCCATAAAAATCTCACTCTTCCACGTTTACTGCTCTGTTTTGGTATTTTACAATGAGTATGGATCAAATTTACTTAATCGGTGTATAACAAGAGAGAAAAAATTGCTTGGAGGGAACCGCATCGATTTGACTGTTATAGTTAGCTGTATGCTAACCCTAAAGCCTCCAGCATAAGCATTGCGACATTATAAATTAGTATTAACACAATTCTGTGAGAGAGAGAGAGAGAGCAAACCCTAAAGTTAACCAAGGTAATAGTTGCTTAAAACCAAAGATTTTAATAATATAAACTATTTCGTCTATGAAACGATATTATATATTAAATAGATCCATATCTTTACAGAGCCAGTTTGTTCTGTCTTGTGTTGCCTTTAAGACTGATGTTTGATGTATTTGACAACAAATATTTCAAACATTCAAATGCTAACCTTGCTAAGCATTGATTCTGTGCACTAGTGTAATTTATATCTACCACCACACTGTGCCATGCACTCCCTGAGCTCTGTATGCTTCTGGAGTTAGCTGAAATCTCCATTATCTCAGAGCTGCTAGTTTGTGTTTTGTATATATTTTGTTCTTTCTGTCCTGAGCTTTTCAGAGTGGCCTCTCCTCATACATAAACAAATTGTGTTTTCCAGGTAAACCTTACCGCAGTGTGCGTGAGCCAGGGGAACCGGGGCAATGTTCTACGCCCACTTTGTCCTCAGCAAGCGTGGGCCGCTGGCCAAGATCTGGCTAGCGGCCCATTGGGACAAGAAGCTGACCAAGGCCCATGTGTTTGAATGCAACCTGGAGAGCAGTGTGGAGAGCATCATCTCACCCAAGGTAACAAGACCATGTTGCAGTTTCTGCTGCAGGTCATGTGATCACTTTGTGCACTTCAGCCTCGCTCAGATCCTGACTTCTTACTGGTGCCTGTCTTGTCTTTCTTGATATCTCCCAATAAGTCAAAGCAGTGGATGTTTGTGTTTCCTAATGAAATATTACAACAGAGTTTGTCTTTGCTTCATGCAAAAGCAATCAGTTGTACTTAGGTCTACATAGGCTGGTTTATTTTCAGTGTCAGTGTTGCTGTATTTAATGCACTGATATCACTTCGGTCTTGTTTTTACACTCTTTATTCACTTTTTCTGTGGCTATTTTCATTAGGTAAAGATGGCTCTGCGTACATCAGGCCATCTGCTCCTTGGGGTCGTGAGAATCTACCACAGGAAGGCCAAGTACCTGCTTGCTGACTGTAATGAAGCCTTCATCAAGATTAAAATGGCTTTCAGGCCAGGTAAGATAAAATGTTGAGACAATTAAGTTCTTGGACCTTTCTTCATAAGAAAGACGTTGATGCATTTTTCTAGAATTAGTGATTTGTTTTCCCGAACAAAAAAACAAAGTTTTCTGCTGTTGCAGTGAACAGACTTGTTCTTATTTGAGGGAGACAATCATATTGTTACAATCATCATACAGTTGTGTGTTATAAAGTTATATCTTTGATTTTAATTCAGGTGTGGTGGATCTTCCTGAGGAAAACAGAGAGGCAGCTTACAATGCCATCACCTTACCTGAGGAGTTCCATGACTTTGACCAGCCCCTTCCAGATCTGGAGTAAGTTCACAACATTTTCTTTTGATTTCTTAGTTTTGCGTTAAATACTTGAGCCCAACACTTGAAATGAAGGATGGGTCTGTATGGTGACATACTTTTCTTCTGTCACTAGTACTGGTGTGCCATTCACTCACCCATTCATTTACTGTTTCTCATCCCCAATGTCTTTTTTTCTTCTTCTGTTGTTTCAAACAGTGACATAGATGTTGCACAGCAGTTCACCCTGAACCAGAGCAGAGTAGAAGAGATCACCATGAGAGAAGACGTTGGAAACCTCAGTCTCCTGCAGGACAATGACTTCGGTAGGACACTGGATACTGATACATTATTTAAAACCCTCCCACTATACACAAATGAGTAGATATGATATTCAGTTCTATCAGATTATTAAATCACCCTATAGATGATTTACAATAACAACCTGTTGTACTCTTCAGCTGACTTCGGTATGGACGACCGAGACATGATGCGCGATGCCAGCACATTTGAGGAGGACATCATGCACGGAGCCTCAGCCTCCAACCTTTTGCTGGAGGCTGAGCCTGGCCCAGCTGCTCTCCCTGACAAGTCAAACCACATGGAGTATGATGACTTTGGGGATGGCTCCTTGGGCAACACTGATGGGGGAATGTTGGGTGAGCAGTTTGACTTATTTCAATAATCTCATTTACTGTATTGGACTGCTCTTTAAGTAGCTCTGTGAAATATTATTAACAAAGTAACAAAAGGATGATTGTCATGTTAATCCTCTTTGTTATTTCCCAGTTGATAAGCTGCTGAGTTCTGAAGATGGAGGCGGTATTTTTGATGATCCTCCAGCCATCACAGAAAGTGTCCTGATGCCTCCAGATCACGGAGATGACGAGGATGACTTTGACAACCTCCAGTCTCGTAAGTGAAGCAAAGTCATTTGCCATATTGCAAAGGAAATTAACCAGGAAACTATGAAGGTTTTGTTATTTCTCCTTTATTATCTAGTCACTGTTTATCGATAAAATACATTTTCATGTATAAATGTTGTAGAGGTCCCCAGGAAAACCTACATCGTCACGTACTATTATAAGTTGTGTGCACATTGTGTCATGATCTGCTTGTTTAAGAGGAAATGCAATTTTTTTTTTTGTGTGTAGCGGGTCCAGACAGCCCAGACTCCGGCCCAGCCGAGCCACTGCCAGCAATGGTTGATCAGACGGAACAGACAACTCTGGTTCATAATGAGGAGGAGGCCTTTGCCCTGGAGCCCATTGACATCACTGGTAAGACTCCCTCTTCTTAAGAGGCTGTTTATAAATACATTTATTCTCATATATTTTTGCATTAAATTCTGTGTTAATTCTTTTCTGTAGAATGTAAGTAGTTTGTTTTTTTTAGATGTGTTGCAACAACCTTATCTAATTTGACACACAATGACCCCAATGCATGAATGCTACCTAGGAACATTTCAATGTTCATAATGAATGCGTAAGACAAGGATTCCCTGATTTGAAAATACCACTCCCTTACACAGAGAGATGGATTCATCAACAGCACCACATTGTCCATCCTCCATAGTAATCGTATAGTTGAATCCTCAACTCTAAAATATTTTATATTAAAAACTGAAGATTATAACCAGGAGTGTTGCATTACACTGCGTTCGGTTTAGCTAGATGTATTTACTTTTTCTCAAGGCGCACCTGTTGTAAATACAACTTTGGCGGGGGGGGGCGGGGCGGGGCAATGAAATTTTATCACAATGTGTTTTTCCTTTTAATAATGGGAACAGCGGTGACATTTACAAGGAAAAGGATTTTATTTGACTAGATAACGAACAATAGGTTTTTAATTATTCCTGCTTTAAACCATTTTATTATATATTGGGTATATGCTGATGCATCTTAACTGATACTTAAATGTTTATTTAACAGCTGTTGTATTTGACTCCTTTTGAATAACACAGTTACAGACTTCTTAATCTCAAAAACATTATATTTATAAGCTTCATAATTTAAATGCTGAAGGCCATCGTTCAAAAATATGAAGTTTATAACTGTAAATTATTGCTATGATATCAAATGAAAGTTCAGTTGAGAGAGTCACAGTGATGTGATCCACTAGAAGGAAGATGTCTCACACTGTTGGATTTGTTGGAACTGAAGAAACAATCATTTCAATAATGGTTGTGCAGTGTTTGGGCCTCCATTCTGGGACAGTGCTATTTTCCTCATACCAGCTCTACATTTGACACTTGTTCTGCTCAATCGTTCATAGCTCTCCTTCTTTAAGCAAAACAGTTTTTCATTCCACAGTTTTTCACATATTATTCATATCTGATAGTTACTTTAGCTAAGCTCACTCTTCTCCATCTCGCTCTTGCTCAGTGTTTTGAATCAACAAATGAACCTCTTCATAAAAAATGAGGTATTTGCAACTTCAGCAAAGAGGATTATATCTATTACACTTCTGCAATATCTGCTGCCTCACCTTTTAACACGCAGCTTTGCTCGCTCCCTGGAGCAATGCCAGTAAATGAAATCCTCTGTGTACACACTAGCATTCAGTGTTGATGGGCTATTGCTTGAGACCTGTAACCAACAGGATTGTGCTGTGGCTTGGATGATGCTCGACACTGCAGAGATTGGTGCTTCTAAACCATGAGTTGATTGTATCAGCAATCTGAACTTAAGGAAAATTATGGTTCCAATATTTGTAAAAAAAAATGCTGAATATTGGTTTTGAAAATTGGTTGACCCATATTTTAAAGTTGAAGCATGTCATGAAGTATTTTTATTTTCTCGTTTGCAGTGAAAGAGACTAAGGCAAAGCGTAAGAGGAAGCTGATTGTGGACAGTGTGAAAGAGCTGGACAGTAAGACCATCAGGGCCCAGCTGTCCGACTACTCGGACATTGTCACCACCCTGGACCTCGCCCCTCCCACGAAGAAGCTCATGATGTGGAAAGAGACCGGAGGAGTGGAGAAGCTCTTCTCTCTGCCTGCTCAACCCCTGTGGAATCCAAGGTTGCTCAAGGTAAATAACAAAAGCTTGTATTAAGTATAAATGTGCATGTATTTATGGAAAGTACTGTGTGTCTACTCCTGTTGGAGAACATACCAAAACTGTCAGCTGTCTGCCTGAAATCACATAGACAATATGGGTCAAAAGCAAGCTACACCTGAGGTCTTTCTCTCCATGTGGGTCAGACTGAAGGCTGATTAAAGCAAAGGGAGAGAGAGTATGTTTACAATATTATATCTTTCATTGGCATTCTGTTCAGGTTGTGAGATTTTAAAATGAGAACACTGAAGGAACAGAAAGAGGAGGAAGTGATTGTTTTTTTTTTCTCTCTCTTATCCATATCACTTCACAACCATGTTACACCTCCAGAATAGATAATGTGTTGATTTAGAATTTAGCAGACTTTCCCTTTGTCTTGCATCGGTCTTCCTTAACTACACTGTTATTGTACCACTATTTTGCTCCAAGTTTTAATGGTTAAATCTCTGATGACAGATGTTCACGCGCTGCCTGACGCCTCTGGTGCCAGACGAGCTGAGGAAGAGGAGGAAGGGCGGAGAAGCCGACAGCCTGGATGAGTTCCTCAAAGAGCTGGAGAACCCCGAGGTGCCTAGAGAGGAGGCCATGAGTCAGAACAGAGATGTTGTTGGTAAGTGTTGCTGGAGGAGATGAGTGGAGATCAAGAGACTGATGGCAGAGGTTTTTAAGTGAGACACCTTCATACATATCAACATCTCTCACAGACCAGACTATCATTGAGGAGCCCAGCATGCTGGCAGCCTCTGCGATGGAGGGCAGCAGAACGACCCTGGATGAGACAGCCATGCCTCCTCCCTCCACCCCACGTGGTGTCAAGCGCAAGACCCTTGACAAAGAAAGCCCCCTCGCAGTGAGTAAAAGTCAACTGAGTTTTCCTGTGTATTTCACGATTTAAAATTCAAAGGCGCTGTTTAAAGTTTCTGAGTGATCGTTGATTTTAATGCAGTAGCAGCAGATCCATAAAACGTTTCCCAATTTTTTAGTTTTCATACTAAATGATTAATAAGTGGGGTGTCATTACTATTATGTTATCGAATGGGGGGGTATATGACATCAGGATTTATTTATTTATTTTCAATTTACAAAGGCAGTAAAGGTTTGTTGCTCAACAGCCAAATTGGAGAAAAACAAAACATAATCACTTCAGTCTTAGTCTTGGCTTCTTCCTGACCTCCACCCTGCTTCCTCTCTTTCAGATGGCTACGTTGGAGCAGCAACAAGTTGACCGCTCAGTCTTGTCTCAGAGGTTAGAGATGCCTCAGGTAGATCTGCCCCCAGAGGAGACCCTCACCCTCACCCAGCTTGTCCCTGAGTTCGACCTCATTGGCGAGAAAAGCAAAGACAAGAAGGATGATAGCGATGAAGAAGAGGTGAGAGGAAAATTAACCGCTGTCTCTGACCCAGTGGAAACATTGTTGATGGTAGTAGTCAAGTAAAAGTGATGCATTTTGTCATTTTGTTTAAAAACTGCCCAAAGTGCTACTGCAGAAATTGCAATAATAAGAAAGAAACTGTATGAGGCAATTGATGCTGATGACTGTGTCTGTGTTCCTCAGGACGAGGATGGTCAGACAGGAGACCAGGATCAGGAGGAGAAGAGATGGAACAAGAGAACCCAGCAGATGCTGCACGGTCTCCAGGTACAAAACTTACTGTATTCAAATTATGATAACAGATTCAAAGTAGACAAACAGTTGTTAAAAGATTAGTTTGTAGGTTGTTTGTAGTTTGCCACGTTTAGAATATATTTTCTATATATGTTAAAATTAAAAAGGCATTGAGTAACTCTACTTCCTAGAGTAGTATTATTTTCCCTCTCTTGATGAAAGTAAGGTTAAAGATGAGCATTACCTGCTTGTTAGATTAGTCACCACAGCTCAAACTAAAGGACCTGGACTGATATCTTGTGCCTCTTTCTCCACAGCGTGTCATGGCCAAGACTGGAGCAGACTCAGTCAGCCTGCTCGAATTGTGCCGGAACAACAACAAGAAGCAGGCAGCAGCCAAGTTTTACAGTTTCCTTGTCCTTAAGAAGCAGCAAGCCATCGAGGTCACCCAGACAGAGCCCTACAGCGACATCGTTGCCACCGCTGGACCAAGATTCCACCTTATTTAGACATTGGAAGAACAGAAAAAAACACTCTGCTTGCAACAGATATACTTTTTTAATTACTCAAGTTTTTGGCCTTTTTTATTTTGTTTTCCTGTCAGCCCAATTTGTTTCTGGGGAAGGGGCGGGAGTAGCGGGGAACGGGTTGGAAACTTAAAAAAAAACAAGATTTTACTGTACTACAGATGGAATCATGCAGTATTCATTCGGGTAAAACGAAGTGAGGAAGAATGTTTAACAATTATATTTATAAAACAACATTTTTTTAGTCACCGATTTGCAAGCTTGGTTTCATTGTGTTTTGTAAGTTAAATGTCCATTGTCTGCTCATTCCATTCAGTTTTGTACTATTGCCCCTGTCACCGGATATCGTTGAGATTTTAGATAAAGAGCCCTGTATTTTCACATGAAGTCCCTCATTGACTCTACATGTTCTGGAAAGGTACTGTTTTATTGCTCCAAAGTGTAGCCTCTTCCACCTTCTCCTTGTTGCACTTGTTCTTTCATGATAAACAAAAAGGTTAAAATGTCAAAAGAAATCAGTAAATCTTACCTGGCATTAAATAATGTGTCTCAGATGTATAATTCAGGCAGTTTTATCAATTCAGTTCTTTGGATTTTTTTTTTTGTACCTTTTTATGCTTATTCACCTTTTTGCATCATGTAACTAGGTAATGTACTTGTTACAGTTAAGTTCGGTATCCCACCTTTTTAGTCTTATGGTAACTTCTAGTTGTGATACATCTGTAAAGATTTCAAATAAACTGTTTTAAGTACTTGGTAAAAGTGGATATTTTTATTATATCTGTATTTTTTTTTTTTCAAACTGATCTTTTTTTTAGATTATTTTATATGAAAAAAGAAATTAGATAAAATCTACTTTTACATATTAAATTACACAGAAATATTAAGTGAGCAGTTTTAACACCTTGGTAAGAAATGCAAGTTACCAGTAATGTTAAAACTAAATGACAGTGTAAAACTATTGAGCATTCGAACTGAATTTTGCTGATAATTTAATATTTTTATATCATTTCATGAACAAATCTACATTGATTTTGATATAGGAATGTGAGGGATTCTTCCAATGTTGAGGATAGGGCTGTTTTTTTTAAGGAAATATGATAAAATGACAGATGAAGCTAAGACTACGAGCATTTTACTGGACTCAACCAGAGCATCAACGGCTTCATCGATCTGGACGAGTAGTTCAACAAGTAGCTCGTCGAGAGAAAAGAGAAGGTGAAGCTGAAATTGGGCTGAAAAAGAAGATGCCCTGATGAAGAAGACAAGCAAAGCAGAGGAGGAGCCCAAGTCTTTGATTATTAAAAAGATCCATCTTCAGGTAAACGGTTTCATCTTCAATTACGTCTTTGGAATAATGGCTCTTTGGATTAGATTAGAATCTTTGTTTAGAAGAAGCCTTTCAAATTAAAGTAGAATATACAGCTTTATTTCTCAGGAGCTCAGCCGTACAAATACGAAGAAGATGCTCGTGGGGATGAACGTTGGCGAAATTATACGAAGCACGTCTGTGAAAACTGCACTGAAATAACTTTATGTAATGAATTGACTATTTGATGCTGGGTAAATCAAATTATTTTCATCTTCAGTTTCATTGCGGATACCTTTGCGACATTACAACATGGAGGTGCAGCCTCTTCTGGCTCTGCCATATACAGTTCACTCTTCATTTGTCTCATTAGGATCCAACTATTATTGAAACAAATAAATAATGTAACACTGATAAAATGTAATGAATTCAATCATGATATAAAGACATCCGGGGTCTCTACACAAAACGCAGCATCTGTCTCTCGTGCTCCTGAGTCAGATGTTAAATTAAAGCAGATGAAATCTTGAAATTCATGTCCAGTTAACTTGTTTCAGCACGAGCAGGAAAAGGGGGGACGCATAGATACCGGAAGAGTCCGCCAGTGAAAACTGTCCTTCCTTTACACGCGTTTTAAGAAATGGCTGCACGTAAAGAGACAACTCCGGTACCCACCGTCGCAGTGGCTACCCCCAGCGGCACATTGGACTCTCCGGTCAAACAGATCCAGATCGAGGGGCTGGTAAGTGTCACCGCGGCGCCCTGGAGCTGTGTGTTGAAGTTTAGTAGCGGCTGTGAGGGAGAAACCGGCCTCCAACTGTTAGCATCTGTGGGTGGGAGCTAATATGTGAGCATCGTCATGGCGGCCAGATGACGCCAAGGGGTGTATTGTACAGTAACCAGTGGCTTTACCTACATTACGTTACATTTATCCAAAATGCTCTGTAAAAAGAGCTAATATTCGTGGTGTAAACCCTCTAAACTACCCGAGAGGCTAACAACAAGCTAACTCAAGTTAGCTGCTGTTAGCTACGGCGGCGTGTAATCCTAAATGCAGGACCCGAGAGAGCATCTGGAGACTATGAAGCCTCAGTGGTTACAGGGACATGTGTTAGTCGCTGTCAGTATCTGAAGGTTTGAATTTCAAAAACAGCGTAAACTAATTCCCAAACTAAATTGGTGTTTTCTTAAATACAGGCTACAGAGTTTCTGTGTCTCTTGACAACCATCACTCTGAGTAAAGCCTTTTAAATAACTCCTGCATTTGGAATAAGAAACATGTCTCACTTCGGTAATGAGTAAGTGGAATTTATTTAATGAAGCACCTTTTTCTGACCAAATTCACAAAGTGCCTTTGATAGATAAAAGGACATTAGAGAGTAATGCACAATACAAATATGCAATAAAAAACAGATAAACATCAGGAAGGCAGTAGAAACACATGGGATTAAACGCAGTACTGCAGGTGAGTAACAATTGGGGTTTCAGTTGTTTTTTAAAGGCCTCAATAGAAACTTCTGAATGTAAATCTATAGGCACCAAGATCACCTTGGGACGACTGTGACCAGTAAGTCCTGTAGGGAAGGAGCAGGTCAGTGATGTAAGCAGCGGCTGGAACATGCAGAGCTCTATATGTGAACAGAAGTATCTTCTGACTCAGTGGTCCTCAGGTTGACCATATTTCCTAGGTGGAAATAACAGTTTTGGGTTAATGATTGGATAGAATGGTCAAAGAGCTTGGTCTGGTCAAATACACCGTCCCTGTATGAAAACATTATTTTTATTAACGTGTTAATGGTATGAATGCAAAGGTGTTTGTTTTTTTATGGTAGATATAAAAATAATAAACAAATTGCTGATGTACATGTTCCCCACTTGGTATTGCTCTCACAGCACAGAGCAGCTTATCAATGGGCTCTGCTCTTTTTTGTTGGCCTTTCATTTTAATTGGATTTGACTTTTAATACAGAAAAACAACTTACCTCAGGCAGGTTTTTCTCTTAGAAAGAGAATATATATACCAACAGCCAGATTACAATTCAAACCAATTTCTTCAAATTTATTCTCCGCTATACTGTTTTTATTTATGTTCCTAAGCCAATTAAACATACTGGGAGTGGGTAAGGGCTGGATGTAGAGATGTCTCGATACCAAAGACATCTCTACATCCAGTTCCCAATTAGATACCACAACCAAAACAATAAATCCCACTTACTTCAACATGCACCCCTTTTATTCAAATATTTCAACATACAAAACACAGTGGCTATGTAACCTTCATGTAATAAGTAAAAAGATAAGGCTGTTAACATTATACAACAGAACAGTGGCAGAGGCTGCACACTCCATCTACTGACACACATCTATATACTCCGTTACTGTAGAAAAAGAGCACCATGATGTTTTTAGAATTTTGGCATTGACTTGGAACCGATGTATCGGTTCTCGTGACAAACCTAGCTGGACAATGTGGCAAAAATTCTATCAAGATAAAGTCATATTAGTAGATCAATAACTATCATAAATTTCCCATTATTTATTGTTTCTTCATGAGCATAGAATGACAAACACTCGATTTACAGCAAAACGTTTTTCAAATCGGAGTTTGATCAACTAAGTGTTGTACCTCCTCACTGGGCTTACACGATGCATAGGCAATATCAACATTAATTTAACTGTTATATTGCTATTGATGAAAATTATGTTGCGATAATAATTGATGTTTTATTTCCAGGACTTTGACTTGGTGGCACTACTGCCTGTCACAAGCCTATTTAATCACATGTTGAAACTGATCTTCACACAATCTTAACAGGTACTCTTCTGTAGTACCCCTGTATAAACAGCAGAGGACAAACTTGCACTTTGCCATGCACTTTATTTCACCCCCCCTGCCCTTAACAGCACTGGACACAAAGCCGCTCATTTGCCTGATGTGCCTGAACACAGTAGCAGGACTTAAACTTGCCAGCTGCTGCCTTCCTTTTTATCTTTCTCATTAAAGCTGCCCTAGAGTCTAGAGCCCTAATTTCAAATCTAAATATTTCACCTTAGTGTGTATTATTTAGACCTCCTAATGAGATTTTCTTAATTCATTTTCTCAGTCTTATCAACCAAACACTTAATCGCAGTTGTTAAATTACCAGTTGAGAGCTGTGTAGTGTGCAACCTTATTTAGAGTCGTCACATTGAAGGAGAAGTGTCTCTTTGAGGTTGGGTTATGAAACGCGCTTCACCTGAATGCATTGATATGCAGCAGTTGCTGCTGTGTTGCGTCATGACCCGTCTGTCAGAGGTGTAGCCGGGGGGTTGCCTACAGTGGGCATCACCACTGCTGTGTAGTAAAATTGGATGGTTTCCTTGCTTTTGAAGGAGGTTTCAGTGGTTGACATTGCCACGGGAGAGGAGTGCTGCACAGCCAAGGGCTCCATTAAACACCCACTGAGATCATACCTGTACTTTTGAAGAAGGCTCGATTCATTCTGACGTCTGATGAACGTCAGACACAGGTCTTATTCACATGCTGTGAATCAAGGAGAAGTCGGGGTGCGTTGTGCAGAACATGTTGACATTAAAGCTCAGGGGCAGAAAAAAGGCTGGAAATATGTCAAAATCACTTTTAACATTTCCCACCAGTGGCAGACATGTTCTTTGTTTTTTTAGTGAATACATGAATGAGTAAAACACTGTGGCAGAATAGTCCCTTCTTCCCCCTGAGGATTTTCCACTTGTCTCTGGTTCTTAAGCCCGGGCTCGTCAGGAAGGTCTTCACACTATGTAATATGTCACAGTGTATCTGTTAACACACACACACACACACACCAGAGATAACTTACTACCCAGTATAGAAACATATGCTCCATCTGTCCACTACAGTTACTCATTACTATGGTTCTTCTATGACTTCAAATACAGAATCCAAAATTTATGTCCATTCGGTAATTTAAAGTTATAATTTCTTAAAATGTATTTCCTGATTGATTAGAGTTTGCTAGTGTTATCAGCAAGTGTGGTTAAATACTACTACTCCCTGAGCAGAAGAGCAACTAGTGTGTGTATTTATTGCGCAATTACCCAAACTTGTGTTTAAGTAAGTAAAAAATATGTTTTAGCCACAATCTGATTTCATTCAACACACGATTCCACAAAACAGCAGTTAACACTGGTTACCTTGCTGTGGCAGCTTCTTCTTGTTCGGTTACTGCTTTGTAAACATAAAAATAATAATTTGACTTGTTTTTTGCATGCTGTGATGGCTTCACAATAAAAGTCCCCCCCATGTTTCCTCAGTTGAATGGTTTTAATGTGAAGCCGCAGCCTTGTACAGCTCTGATGCTATAGGAGCCTGAACAGTAAACAGTGAGGCTGGTCTCTGTAAGATCACAAATTTAAAAACAACTAATGCTGTATATGCTGCATTGTTAACTGTGAATCCCTCCTCGATTTGAAAGCAGTTTTGATCCAATGGTTGTAGTCAGGGCCCCCGACTATCATTCCTCAGTCTTGGACTACTTCACACTGCAAGTCAAACATATTTGAGAAAGATCTAATCAGGCCGACAGGCGCAAGATGGCAGATAAAGTGGGAATCTTCGATTGGTCTTCATCCATGGTGCAACCGGACAGATAACATATGCCGCCACACAGACGCGTTCTCTCCGTCTTCGTACAAAAACAGCCCACACCGAGCGTAGAGTCATCTACACACCAGTGGAGCAAACATAAGTAATTACAGGATTGTCTCTCTTGCGGTACTTTCTCATAACTGAAGCCCTGTTGTGGCAGGAATGTGAGCACTTTAGTGTGAGCGAAGATTTATGATGAGAATTAAAGGCAGGCAACGCGGGATTTGGACCGCAATTGATTTTGCACAATTCAATTTTAACCTTGTTGATTTATAAGGCGCTGTCCGCACATCAATCTTGGGCCTCTCCATATGAGTTGAACTCTCTGGGCTAGCTGGTGAGCTAGATCAATACAGTTGTGGGGGTCTGTGGTCAAAGTATTACTCATGTCACAGGGACCCTTGTATGTTAACACAATCTTAATATGAGGACTTTATTGGGATAAATACCAAGGCCCATTATTTAAGTTATTAGATTTTAAAGTGTTATATATGTATTGTAAAGGTTGGGGTTAGGCAAGTAGTAGTAGTTATGGTTAAGTCTCAAGGAAATTAATGTAAGTGGTGCGTGTGTGAGAGAAAGCAGCAAAAGACCGTACTGGAGAGTGTTAGCCTGTGTGTTTGTTTGTGTGTGTGTGTTTGCACAATCCTGGAGATTTCCAGGCTTTGCTTACAAAACCTGCTGTCATTTACTCAACATCAGGAAGCCAGCACGACAAATCCACTGAAACCTCGTTCCTTCCTCCCCTCCCTTTCTTTATCACCTATTCCGTTACTCCCTTTTTAAAGCGTTTCTGTAGATTCAGGAGTTTTCTTAAAGCCTCGCTTGAATTTAGTTTTATTTATCTGACCTTCCCGGAGTTGTTTTTAGCCAATTGTCCATCACTCACCTCCTCCTTTTCCACATGGATGCTACTTAAGTGTGTGATGAACAGATTGCCAAGAGTCAGATAGCTGAGAGCATTGTGTATCTGTTGCTATCTGCACTCACTGAGACCAGAAAAGCTATTTGCAGGAGAAAAAGGAGCGAAAGATCAAAGGGGGGGCAGGGGGCTTTGTAAAGCGATTGCGCTGCCGATCCTGAGGACTTCCACCGTAGCCCTCTTTCCCCCTCGGTCTCCTTGGCCGTCATTTGTTTATCCATCGCTCTCCTTGCCCTCGCCTGGTTCCCCCTCATGCTATCTTTTGTCATCATTACCTGTATCCTTCTGGTTTCTCGCTCACATATTTTTACTCTTGCCTTGCCTCCATGTTCCTTTCTTACCACCTTCTCCATCGTCTTCTCACTCTTACACTTTCTCCCCCCCCCTCTCTCTCTCTATCAACCTTCCCCGAACTATTGTCCAGACCTTCCTCCCCTCAGTCAGAGAAGCCAGGGCTGGCAGGCAGAGAATGAGATTTGTTTTTCTCCCCACTCCACCCCATATCGTCTCCCTTCTCCTGCCCCTAGCTCTTTTACTTGTTGCATGACAGGTGTAGCACTCTATTGAAATAAATCATCTCCCAAGGTGTGTGTGTGTGCGTGTGCGTGTGCGTGTGCGCGTGCGTGCGCGCGGGCTAGTGAGACCAGTAAGGGCTCCCTCATGGTGGTGACAGGTGTTTTGTTGTGAGTATGGCTCTAGGACTGCCACCCTGATCCTGCATGTATGTGTGTATTATTAATGCCTCTGGCTGTGACCTGCTCACACTGTTATCAGCATGATTTATGCTCTTCCCCTCCACACTATGCTTTCAGCTTCTTGTCCTGTTCCTGTTCATTTAGATGCTTTGCCTTATTCTGCACTCTTTGCTTTGGCTGCTCTCTTTTTTCAAAGCGTCTCATGATGGGTCGGTGTTTGTGTGTGTGTCTGTCTATGTCTACGTACTCGGTGTGTGTGTGTGTGTGTGTGTGTGTGTGTAAATAAGCCGTAGCCCTTAGGTGATGTCCTTGGTGTCGGTGATGCAGCATTAGTTTAAACCAGGTCTTCAATCATTTGGATGCTTGTCCTTTTGGCCCATTTTTATCTGGCATTAAAAATTAAATGAGTACGGTGATGCATGGACACTTTGTCCAGCTGAGGCACGACAATGTGGGATATTAGAGGACAAGTCCAAATATACCCTCCCACCATGTGAGGGGAGCATTTTTCTTAACATTTCATTGTGTGTCACCTCCTCCTCCTCCTCTGTAAATGGCTAAGCTGTGTTGAATACTAACTGACTTGTCCGCACTCAGGATCAGTGATGGACCATTGTCAGAGCCGACAGGTGGTGCTTACCATTCAATTTACCTCAACCATAGCCAGTGTTTGACTGAGTAACTTTCCCAAAGTTTCCTCCTAAAATAACAGATTATGGCCATTTACTGTAGTTTTATATAAGAGCTTGGTGACCAGTGAAGGGTGTAGACTGCTGGGTGAGGATTTATTGTGCAATTTAGTTTTGATGGTTAATAGATTCTAGTGATGTGGTAGATTTTCAGGCCAACTAACACGTGCATTCAAACTGAAATTTGAATCATCACTTTTTTTGTGTAAGGGCATAATGTGTCCACTTTATTAGGTACACTTGTACAATCAATTTTAACTGTTATGTCATAAATTTGGCTTTGATGGTGTCTTTAGGGTTAAACACTATTGTGGATGTGTTAATTAAAACAATGTCATTGTTCAATCTTTGTCACTCTTAATCATATGTTGGACTCCAGGACAAAAGCTGATGATGAAAACGATGATTATTGCCATAAATAGTGATTGATTAAAAATAGTATAAATGATAGAGAATAGTATCAAATTCTCTTTTAAATCTTCACATGATATATAGTGTGTATATACTGTTGCTGTATTTGTTTCAATAAAAACAGTACAAATCTAAACTCAAAAATTAGTATTGCTCGAGGTGCAGTACATTCCTTTTGGAATTTGGATTTTAGTTGGCCTAGCTTGCTAGGGTTTCTGTGAATGTCTGAAAGGAGCATTTGTCTGTCACAAATTGAAATATCTCAGTCTGTGTAAGGAATTGTGGCTCCATCTCTCTGCCACTCACTGAACAGAGTAGACAAAGAGAGAAATCAGCCTCTCACTTGCAGATGAATTAATGGTGTCGGTCTTCTAAGGTTTTTCCAAAAATATTTTTTTAATAATAGGTTTCTTATAATTGAAACTGGCAAATGGCACAAATGTAAGTTCTTTCAAATAAGAACTCAAAGTTTCATATTGAATTGAATGTCCATACCAGTGTGCCTTACAGACACCTACAGTGCAATTGGGTTACAAGACATTTTTAATGTTGGTTTATTTAAAATAAAGTGTAGTAGGAGTTCAATTATAATAGGGTTCCAGAGTGGAGGCGGTGACCCTACTGAGGGTGGGCTGAACCTGGCAAGATTTATCACCTATAAAGGCTTCACACAGACAAAAAGCAAGCAGTGATTTCTTGGGAAAATCTACTTGTTTCCAATACAACAGCGCAGCAGTATTTCTGTGACATCTGCAAATCTAATTCATCCATAACATGAACACCACAACAGAGCACGATCCGCATGTCACTGTTCTGTAGCTGCAGGGAGGTAAAACCTGAACTAGATAGTGAGACTAAGCTCTTGATATGTTTGTGATTTTTAAGAAATATTTAATAATTTATGTTTTTTGTAATTTGGTGTGGCGGTTGTCTCCATAAGAAAGAGGCCTAATAAAGTTCAAAGTCAAAAGAATTGAAACCATTATCTCCTACTTTATTGTATTCTCGAATATGTTGGATGAATGAATTTATTTGATGACTCGAATGTGAAGGTTCAAGATGTGCTCATGGATGGACCTTTTAATTCAACCCATATTGAGCCTTTGTGATTTGTTTTGCAGTGTTGTGATAATCTAGGGTGCCAGGAGATGGCAGTGTGATAAAATGACTTTGAACTAGAGTGCCAGAAGGATTGTGGTGTTCAGAAAAGTACGTTTTCTGACTAGATTTATCTTAGTAAGGGCTTTTAAAGCCATCATTTCACCTGACAAGGACCTGTCTAAAGTGCAGCCAAGGTAATTTACGTTGTCTTTCACAGTTATATGGATGCCTCTACCTTGGACTATAAAATCCGATGACCTTGCTAATTTTGTTTGAGAACAAAAAAATGGCTTCAGTTTTTTATTATCTAAGATCTGATAGTCATGCACTTACATTTTATAAGTTCCTCACTAAAAATGTTCTCAAACGTTTTTTCTTTTATATGCTACCAATAAAACACTTATCAACACAATATAAAAAAGATAGCATGAGGAAGTGGATTTTAGGGTATTTATACACATAGGAAAAAATAACGGGCCCAGGATGCTACCCTGTGGCACCCCACATCCACAATTCATGACTCTGAAAGGGCCCATTTCCATTAACCATTGAAGTATGATTTGATAAGTATATATCAATCCAAGTCAGGGTCAGGCCACTAAAACCCATGGCTCCCAGTTTCAATTCTAACAGGCTGTAATTATGTAGATCGCTATGCTCTTAAGAACATTCATTGCTGCCAAATGTTTTTTGTAGTATTCCTTTGATCTGTGCCATGACACAATCCTGTCTCTGAACTCTGCAGCCAGTTTCTTCGCCCCCTTTGCTTGGACTATGCTCTGATGTGCATTTTCAGCTATAAGACTTAGTTGTGGACCTTTCTAATTACCTTTCATTCAGTTGAATTTTCTACGGGCTGACCCCAGTAAAGGCATCTCAATGATTATCTGTTTTTAGGTATTTCAATGCAAATTGATTTGTAAATATTTGAATATGTGTGTCTGCATTAGGGCTGTCAAACGATTACAATTTTAATCAGATTAATCACAGGGTAGCTTTACACAGTTGAATGTGAAATCAGAATCAGTGTCGCTCCCCTCATTTTAACACTGAGTCCAGACTGTGAGCGTCACGTCTCGTGTTGTACTGAGCACAACATGTTGACGAGTCATTTTCATGATGTTTAAATGCAGCCTCATAAACTCTGGAGCGAATCAAACAAACACTAAGTTACTACATGTACTGATCAGGTCCTGATAACTAGTGATGAGTGTTTATTAGTTCAAGTGAGAGCAGAGTCGAGGAGGACACAAAGAGTCCAGCTCGGTACAAACCAACTGCAGCTTCTATTATGATCATGACGCAGCGGCGCTGATCACTGAGCAGCTGTGACCAGAGAAACTCTGTATTACACTGTTCTTCTACAAAGTCACTGACCGGCTGCTTAACGTGAACGAGCTCTGATCTCACTGCGTGTGTCGCTCTCTGAGCGGGTGAGTGGGGGCGGGTATGGGTACATGGAACGGGTCATTCTGCGCATGCGTTAATGCGTTAATAAAATTAACCCGTTAATTCCACAAATTAATCATCCCGCGTTAACGCGTTCATTTTGACAGCCCTAGTCTGCATATATAAAAACAAAAGAAAACCACAGACCCGCTTCTGGAGGGAAAGAAAAACCAAAGCATCTTGTAAAGAAACATCAACCAAACTAACCCTAAAAACCAAATGAGCACAAATCGACATTTGGAGCAGCAATCCAATTAAATTGAACAACATAAATCAAATGATGACAAAAGACAATTAAAAGAAATTCTGTAAACCACAAAATGCACACACAATGGGGAAAATTAATAAATCAGCTCAGGTTCTGAAAATGAAATTGTTATTCGAAGAAGGATGAAGCCGTCCTCCCTCTACACCTCTGTTCTTTTGCGATAGTTCGATACTTCAATGATTTTGCTCTTTTGTTTGTTTTCACAGGTTGTGCTAAAGATTATTAAGCACTACCAGGAAGAGGGCCAAGGGAGCG
This sequence comes from Hippoglossus stenolepis, assembly GCF_022539355.2. Classification (NCBI taxonomy): domain Eukaryota; kingdom Metazoa; phylum Chordata; class Actinopteri; order Pleuronectiformes; family Pleuronectidae; genus Hippoglossus; species Hippoglossus stenolepis. The sequence continues at coordinate 9,069,462 of NC_061490.1, forward strand.
AGGTGGTTCAGGGCGTCCTGCTGGGCCTGGTCGTCGAAGACCGGCTGGAGATCACAAACTGCTTCCCCTTCCCCCAGCACACTGAGGATGATGCCGACTTCGATGAAGGTAAATGAGAGCACTCTATACTTTCTTTTATCTCTTCCGAGCTCAAAAATGTTTATTCCAAATTGCACTGAAAATACTAAATAGAATAAACGTATAAAAAATTTGTTGTTTTGGTTGTGGAAACCTTTTGTCTGTTGGCATTGTTTTATTTGACTGTCCTTGACAGTTTGTCTGAAAAATTATTTTTGCAATTTTAGCGGGTCCTTGGAATTTCTGAAAGTTGGTGAATTTGAAAATAAACATGTGTTTTTTCAAAATGGACATAAATGGATATTGTTATTTGAAAGTGCCAGATTTGATCTAGTCTTATAAGCATAAACGTAACATCTTAGAGTGCCCAGTTTCAGCAGCCTATATCAAAGATCAGCCTACTAATTTCAGCAACAGACACAAACAAGTTAAAAATGATCACCCATTTTTGGACTTGTCTTTGAGTTGGTTCAGTCCAACCCACTGCTGATTATTGGCAACAGCAATCTTTTGTCAATTTACACAGGAGTGTGTTTTAAAGGGGAGAAAACTTTAGTTAAGCTTAACTGTGATCATTGGCTGAATATAGAACAAAGGAAAAGATAAGCCAGACTATGTTGAGTTATCATGCTTTGCCCACTCGCTACAGTCGAACTTGGAATAAGCTAAAAGTAGAGTTGTTTGCTAACATTAGCTCATCTAGCTTTAGACGTTGAAATGTCCGCGTTCTAAACAGGCCAGTCATGGACAGTGCACAGGCAGACAAGACGGCAGCACCTTGCAACAGTGAGTTATTCAGGCAATTGTGGGGAAAAAGTGATGAATATCCACAAATCTATTATACTGTAATTAATGCCCAGCATGCTGCTCAGAGAAGTCAGTGGCTCTTCTTACAGCTCTCTCTCCTCTTATGTGGTTATAAGAGATCGTTATGCATTGGTGGCATTTATCTGGTATTTATCAGACACGAGTGCCATGAGTTAATCGTTTAATTTAGCTGCCAAGGTTTCAGAAGATGAATTACCTTCGTCGTCTTATCCTTAAATATGTGTGAACGCACCATTGTCATAAGCTGTAAAATATGACAAATCCAAAGAAACAGGTTAGGATCGGAGTCACCCAGTAGAATTTCCACGTTCCCTAAAGAAACAATAGATTTTCGAGGCTAGGAGAAAGTCATAATAGCAATTCACTAAACATCACTGTGTTTGCTTAGGTGTGTGTGTGTGTGAAAGATGTCCCCAGACGCCGTGTTAAGGACAATGCTGACTTTTAACTAAGCTAACTAGATGCTGGGTGTCCTACACTGTCAGTGCCTGGGTTGATGTGTGAGGGCAGTGGTGCAGGGATGGAGTCGAGGGTCTGATTTGGTTTTAATCTGCCCACGTTCGCATTTCCTTACCCATTCTGCCTCCCGTCAGCATTCACATTTAAGGATGCCATGCCCTCTGACCTCAGCCTTTCCTCTATCAAGCCTTGTTTGTTGCCCGATCATTGTTAGCACAAGGACAGTGTGGTAATGCAAAATCTGCTGCAAGTCAGGCTGAAGAATGGGATGGTGAGAAGATGTGAGGGCCAATGGAAAGGGAGAAAATCATGTTCCACTGCTAACGAGCAACTGTCGAAAATTCTACGAGAGACACAAGTGCCATTGGTGGCTAAAGGTCGTTAGTGGCAGGAACAGCTCACTCCGTTTGTGTGTGTGTTATGGTTGTGTTGTTGACTTTTGATGCGCTGGATTTTCCATCTGTCACTCTCTTTAAGTTAACAAGGCCTTCAGTGAGGAGCGCCCTGACACAAACCCCTTGAACAGAATTCCTCAACAGGGCTTTAGATCGAGCTCCTGAAGCTGACAGACATCACGTTATCTGTCGCTACACAACCAAATTCCAATTTGAAACATGCTGGTAGTCATTCATGTTGTGAGTGTTGTTTGGTGTCAAAATCATTTCAGATCAAGGACGGCACAGTACAAAGAAGACGACTCCGTGAACTGCAGAATGCTCGTCTCTGTTCAGTGTGTTTATGCTGCACTCATGATTTCATCCACTAACTCACCGCGATGGAAAGAGTGGTACTCCAAGTAAAAGTATCATGCAGGCAAAACATGACAAATTTATTTTATTCCTGTACATTTGGTTGTTTTGTTTTCATACTTGAGCCTGAATTGTCTACCTACGCACACAGCTGACCAGCTCGACCACCCCCTTCTCTTCTCTCTCGTCTACACCGTAGCAACCAATAGTCAGTGTTCATCTGTGCTGATGGTGGGGCGGGTTGCCTCGACCCATTGCAGATACAACGGCACACAGAACAACAGTTTTGTGTGAAGTGTGACTTTGAAACAATCATGTTTCTGTGGAGGATCTGTGAACTTAATCTCAAGAGACATTGGAAATCTTCCAAATATCTAGAACCCAACAGAAGTAATGAAGTTCATATTTCTCCGCTCAGTTGATCACTTCTAATTTAATTCATGGGCTAAAAACGGCATGCTTCCAATACAATGCCAATTGCCACATCAGTAAGGACAAGCAATGGGAAGTGATAAATGAATAGTCTCCAGTGAAACACTGCAGACTGGCAATACCAGGGTCAGTGTCATCTGCGTAAACAATGCCACACGGACAATAAAACTGCTTATTGCCTTAAACAAGGAGTACTTACTTTAGGAGCCAGTGTGTTTTCGGAATAGTTGCTCCCACTTGCGTTGTTGCAACTTGCTGGGTCGATTTCTTCTGAAAGAAATGTTTCAATCTGCACTCTATTATTCTGTACCATGCTACTTCTTTTTCATCCGTGGAAGCGAATGGCCTGAAGTAGGTATATGATTGGGAAAGTTGGCAGGAGAGGGGAGGGACACGCAGGCACACAACCTTGCACTTCCATTTTAGTCAGAACACCCTTTGGAAAAGTGCATTCCCTAGCTCCACCTCTAACATTGACCTTCTCAACTACATGCCTAACGCTAATTCTAACCCACCCTAAAAGTGAGTCTAAACCCTCCAATAGCCCTTTGAAAAAGGGAGCACTGGTTAAAATGTCCTCACTTTCCCTAATGTCCTCACTCCGTAAGGCCTATACTCAAAACGAGTACACACACATTCATGCACATGCATGAGACACAGGAGGTAATTTGGCTAAAATATATTTTTGACATTTGTATCAATTTTTAATAAATCTCTCTCTGATTTTGGTTGGATCTGCATTTCCTTTCTGTCACCGTAGCCGTATCTCTGACTATTGTATTGACTTTCTGATGCATATCAGCTAATCGTTACACCCCCGAGATAAAGCTTTAGATTTAGTTCTAGAAAGAGTCCGCAGAGCAGTTAGTATTCTGTTCTCCTCTAATCAGGCACCCTGCACACGTTTATTCAGTGTGTTTATCTGTCTCTCTGCTGTGTTTAGCTGGACCAGTGTTGTCATGTGTTTTTTAACCTGAAAGCCTGCTACAGGCCCCTCAGATCTGTATTACTCCTCCAATCTATAACTCTGAAGGAGAGATGGACAGGATCAGGCAGCTGTGTGAGTGTGTGGGGTTTTGTGTGTGTGTGGGTGTGTGATTGACATGAAGTAAGCTGTGTGTGCCTGTGCGTGCCTGTGCTATACTGCTCTTCCATCAACAGATGCCAGTGTGGAGCTGTATTTGCAGGACAGTCCGTGGCAGCAAAAGTGACCAACATGAGTGAGACAAAGAGAGTAATCAAATGCGCACTGTAGACTCCGATTAAAATAAGAGGAAAAAGGAAAAAAGCCTTGGCTGAACCCCAACTCCGCTATTGCCCATGTGCTGACATGCTCTCATTGACAAAATGTATGGAGAGAGATGTGTAGAACTGCAGGTAGTTATTCTTTTGACATTTTGTGCAATAGAGGCACACAAGTTGCATTTTGATAATGTGCTTTGGGCTTCTTCTATTGCTGTGGTATCAGCAATAAAACAAAGAGCTCTACAGAAAGATTAAGGTCTGTGGCAGAAAAAGTTTACATTAGACATTTCAGAGTCATTTGTTTCTTTGTAAGCAAAAACTACTGGACGGATTTCTACGAAACTCGGTGGAAGGATGGGACATGGGCCAAGAAAGAACCCTATTAAATATTGGCATGGATGCGGACAAAGCCGGATCCAGGAGTTTTTTTTCTTCTTCGACATTTCTACCAATTTCCCAGGGAGAAAGTCATGAATTCTAGGACTGATATCCATCATTGTGCGCAATTTGCTGCAGCTTGATTTAAGTCAAAGGTGTTTGGCCCGGGTGAAGGTATGTGCTGTACCGGGTGCATTTATAGTTTGTTTATTAGTTGCATAAAAGCAATTTTTTTTTACATAAGGAAAGAGTTTTTTTTTTCAATGATGCTTAAAGGGTTAGGCAGTAGATTCAGTGCTAAACTTTGTGTGTACTGTCAATTGTACTCAACACCTAACTCTGCGGCTTTTCTCTGTGCTGGTCCATGTGGTGGACTCTGGCCAACCTCGGCACAGTGTCAACACAGTGTATGTATATTTGATGGCACTGCACCTGTCTAAGTTTACAAAGATTAGTTTTTTTATGCTCAAAAACCCAAACTGTGGCCTGCAGCTGCTTTCTGACATGATCATACTCATGGAGTGCACAATGCTTAGAGTTCACTGCCCAAGATCCAACAACACAGAAAAGATCTAAGTAAAGTAAGTGGCTTGAAAGAAGAACCTAACATCTAGCTACCTAGACATTTTTTCATTGGACGCAGTGCACTATAGTAAAAAAAAAAGAAGTCAAAGGGTTAATTATCATTTCCTCTAACAGATGAGGTAAAACTGCAGTGACGCACTAAGCTATTTCTGTGTCACTTGTTATTTGCGTTTTGGTAGATCGAACTTCAAAAGCAGGTGAATAGAAAGTCTCAGCAATGTGTGAATTTCAGTTAGTTAAACAATGAAATCAAATGTGGCTCAGTACAATTCAGACTTGTACATCATGATTAATTTTCCTGGGATTACATCAACTAACTGCTGCTCAGTACCAATTTTGGGAAGTATGCTTAACATTCAACCCATGTCACTGGTATTCAGGAGCAGGATGAGGTATCCTGAAGGTATAGAACCGAATTAGCCTGCTCTTTTTCTTATTTTTATTTTTTCTTCTGTTCACCCTCTAATACCTCTCTTTCTTTCCCCCTCCCTTTTCCCCTCTAACTCACTTGGTAAGGTGAAAGGGCTGCCTCCGCCCCTTCTTGCCCACAATGTCCCTTCTTCCTCCTCAGCAATCAATGACGTTGGATCTTTCCTTCAGTACTTTTCACAATCCCTTCTTTTACAGGGCTTTTTCTGGACAGAGAATTGAGCGGCAGCTGCCTCCAACTCCCGTCAAAATGCTAGTCCCGTGGAAACAGCGTCATGTTTATCATCGGGCCAAATTCTTCACTTTAAACGGTTGATTACTATAAACAAATTGTGTAGCTTCTGTATGATAGTCCCAGAAGTTAAGGGAAAGGTAGCGGTGTCACACACACAATGACTCTGCTGCTATATTCTCTCTCGCTCTCTTTCTCACAGACTCAGCTGACGTCTCTTAACTGCTACAATTTAAACCTAGATTTGTATGAAATGACGCCACAATATCAACACTGATTATCACATAATGATGAATACTTTTCTTAAATGCGTCAAATCTTTCTTCACAGCCGCGCATTCATTCAGAATTCAGCTAGTCTCTCGCACTCACACACACAAACAGTGTGATCGGACAATGTGTATACTCAGGCTGGGTAAAAACAACAGAATTTGTAAACTTAGACAATGAATGGAGATGGAGGGGCGCCACTCGGTTTGGCTCGATTCGGTTCGGTTGGCAGTGCACAGCGTGAATGATAGACACAGAGAGGAGGAGTAAATTACTGACAGAGCCGGTGAAAACTGTAAAAAATAACTTTTAAGAGTCCAAACTTGTATGAAAAGACCCACATTTATACTAAGTGGACTTAGTGGAGCTGTGCATGGATCCCATGACTCTGGCCTACCTGTGTCCTTGCCCCAACGCCCTGGAAAAACCCTGTTTCACTTTTCTCCTCGCTAATACACCCCCATTGTCTCGATCTATCCACTCCACTATCAAATCCTCCCTCCGTCCCTGGCGCAACGATTGGAGGATTTATTAAGCAATATACTGTTGGAAAGACGAATGATGTGAGTACCCAACCAACGTCCTGTTAGTAATTATGCCCTGGAAATGAAGCATTCATTTCCTGAAAATTATGTCTTTAAATAGCCACGGAAGGGTTTTGTGTAATCTTTTTGTGACGAGAGCAGTCCATCAATGACAGCCCAAGAGAACCTAACATTTGGAGTTATTACTTTGGCTCTACTTTGAGGGAATACCCCCAAATATTTGCTTGGATAAAATAAATTTCTCATGCAAGTTTGCTAATTTGTATGTACTTCATACATACAAACAAAACGTATGTATATTTATTATTGGTTATTTTCCCCTCTAAGAAGTATTTGTATTTTATTCCTTCTGGCGGTCCCACAGCCCCATGCCAAGCTACAAGCTCTCTGCCCAGCGCAGGTGGCAGGGCTGCCAGGCCCCTTGTCTGGGCTCATGTTATGCTTCGGCTTGGCCCGGAGGATGGGAACAGTTGTCAAACTGGCGTAGCAAACAAATTTTAAGGGAGCTTGTTTTCTGATGTGTCCTGATTCAGTAATTAGAGATGTTTTGATTTCAGCTGGGCTCCTCAGACAACACACAACAGCTTTTTCTTAGCCAATGAGCATTTCTTTTGGACATCTGACACCACAACATATAACAGGTTGTTGTTACTCCAATCCTAACAAGACACTTAATTAAAAAGAGCACAGAAAGATTTTCTTGGTGTATAAACAACTTGCGGTCATTAACGAGGTTGATTTCTGCTGATTGGCACCCTCTTTTCAGTTATTAGTTGTGTATGTCGCTCCTGCTGCCATTGTTTGAATTGCTCAGCAAACCAATTAGCCCCACAACTTCAGATGATGTGAATATGATTGAGCAGTGAGATAAAAACAATGCCTCCTTACAATGGGAAAACTGGCTGCTGGCATTAAAACTCCAAAAGGAAAGCCCAGAGCAAGTCCCTATAAAAATAGCTGTCATTTAAACAATTCTCAAAAATGTGTTTACCTGTAAAAACTGTAATCTGAAACTATCTAAAACCCTTGAAACGACGCCATCTAAAGGCCCCACACACATATGCAAGAGTTTTAACATGTCTTGACTGATTAGACCTTAGGTTAGAGTTATAGCTGTCCACTTGTGGTAAACTTTTACATTGATCTGCATTACTGATGGTATGTTTTGTTTCCAAACAATATCACACAACCTCTGCAGGAGAACATGACACCGTTGCTCCTAATGAGCTTATTTAACAACTTGGAGGGAGAAGAAATCACTGCCTTCACTTCAAGAAAGTCTTTGTTATTTCTTTAGGGTGTTTTTTTTTAATCATTCTTAATTATGGAGTATGTCGAGTTAAAAGGATATTTTTTGGTTGTTGGGTCACAGTCACTGTGTGGTTGAGCTGTAACAGAGGTTTTTTCCCCTAAAAGTCATGACGGTGAACAGTTTGTTGTTCATTTGGAGGCATGTTTAGGATCATCAGCATTCCACTGTTTAGCTCTTTGACATTAACTGCCAGGATTTGTCAGTATTTTTGAAAATAAGAGTCCATTCTTTACCCACTCTCTATGAACAACACCTTTCTAAAAGCAGACATTTTGACTTGTCAAGCACAAGTGTAACTAATAACATTAATCATGGCGGCATTCCATTTCTAGGCATCGCAATTGCGCGTGCTGGCCCATTGGTATGGTGCACTGGAAACTAAATGGATCCAAGCAGTCTTTAATGTTATTAGATACACGTTTGCTTGTCCTGCTGTGACAAGTCAATACCAAAAGGTCTGTACCTCCCGTGCCTCTGGCTGCCAAATGACTCTAAAGTATAATAAATCCACTGCAATGCGAGTGTGTTTTTCTCCCCCGAATGCTTCTCCTTTTTGTTGGCCATACATTTTGTGATTGTGAGTTTTGTTTCATTAGTTTGCAGCACTTTGCTCCTAAGAGCCTGACCAGAGTTTTGTGTCGTATACTGAGGGCAAGGTTGCCTTAGGATTTACATATCATGAATCCCATATCAACATGTTGTACGCCATGTCCTTTATGCATACTTTGCATAAATTTATGACACTAAACGTGTGAGCCTTGACTATAAATGTGCAGCAAGATGCCAATGACGCAAACAAAAATATTATCTTTTTTTAAATGAGCTCTGCTTTGGTGCAATTAACACAATTATGCTTCAATAACCTAATTTATTTCCTAAAAGCAATGGGTCTGTGTAGTCAAACCAAAACATTAGACACTAATAAGTGTAAAAGAAGTGAAGCAACCACCTCAAGCCATTCACACAAAATTACACCTCAATTGAGGCGAAAGACCAGTTGTATCAATGATTCAAACTGGCGCTTGTACTGATCTATTCATTTAAGTACTTGGGGCCATTGTGAAAGTGGAACTGACGCACCACAGAAAATTGTCTGTCACCACTAATTTTAATGAAAAAAGACATTAATTATTGTTACACCACCACCTCTTGTTATTTGAGGTCTGCTTCCCCTCAGTCTTTCAGCGGATGTCCATGTTGTGATAGTGACCTGGCAGAGGATTTCACAGCAATTTGTGGAAGCCTCATTCAGACCTCAAAGACATGCAAACTCAGGGAAACCTCCGGATGTGTTCTGGAGTTTCACGTATGAAAAACGGAAAATCTGTGTCAGATACGTTCAGAACAGAGAAATTTCCCATCCAAACATTACAGTAAGGGACATTTTCTTTCATATATATTTTACCTGGGGTTGGGCTGGAAAAGTTCTTGAAAATGTCTGAGTCAGCAAACAGACATTTGCGTTGTCACATACAGCCCCTTCTGAATATTGTCCAGAAAATAAATCAAATGTCTGTACTGCAGCATGGGTCCAAAAGTAGCTTCACTGTTGTGGATATCTCCTTTGCTTTGTCTATAGCTGGCAAAAAAAGCTGCATCACCTGCTTCATATTCTTTGGCTCTTCTCCATCCGTCATTGTCCATCCAATGGTCCTTGACGCCTCCACTGAATATTCTACTCCTTGAGATTTTAGTGGCTTCCAGTGTCCTTGTCTTCCCTTTTATCATCCACCCCTCAGTTTCCGTTGCCACCTTTTGTCTGCAAATGTTTATTATTATTATTTATAATTAAGCTACCTTGCTCATTGATAACCAAGAAATGAGATTTGAAATGGCTTCAAAGGAAGAATGAACTTTATTTGGCAGTGAGCAAACCTACTTCCCATGCCCCTGTCGAGTTTCAGTGCGTGGATGTGTTCATCTGTGTTGGGTTTGAAACCAATGTTTGTTTAAATATTTAAAGACGTGTTTGCTTTTAATAATTTGGTGATACTCAATAAAAAAGACAAATTTGTTTTTCCAAAGTGAGGCACCTACATCGTACGGCTTGAATAATGCACACCTTTTATCCCAGAGTGAATACACTGGATTTCTCTAAAGGAGTAGTGGTATAGCTAAGGCGTGCTGCATTTCTTTAGTCGTTAAAAATTGCACACAGAAAATCAGTGCATGTGGTGGTATCTTGTACATTTTTTCTAGATTGTATTGCTTAAAAATTATCTGTGTCAAGATCAAGTTGAAAATTGTCCGTTGGAGGGGAGGTTTGTGAAACCACATTTTAAAATAAATCTTAATCTGCTTAAAGCAAGGCAAAGAAATGGAAGAGAAAACACAAACAGAGCTAATTAAGGCCAATTACATCAGCGGCTCCCTCCAGTAGGGTCTGCAAGGTTAGTCCTCGGTTTTGGGAGCTTTAATTGTCGTGTGTGACAGACATTTTCACGGTGGGTTAATTGAAGTCAGGGGGATTCAAAATACCTCTGCCATGATCTTTCCGCTCCTCCCAGTAAATACACTATTCAGTATGCAGCAAGGCGTGTGTGTGTGTGTGTGTGTGTGCGCGCGTTTGTGTGTGCATGTGTGTGTGTGCGTGTGTGTTTTGTAAAAAGTTGTCTCTCTTCTATTCTGATCAGGTCTTTCTCGGGGTTAGCCCTTCAATAGATCACGTTACCTGCCCCAAATGGGAAATTGATTTCCTCCGTTTTTCCTTGCTCTCCCTCAGTGAGGCTAATTAGAAATCACTTGGTATCCCACCTTTTAAGGGAAATATATATACATTAAAGATATTATGGTCACTGTTATGTATTAGGATTTTGGGGGGCACCTTTCCTGAGCGCTAAAAGATTCTCATTCGCTGTCTTTTTGCTCAATGTCCCCAGTCTCTCACCTTTCCTCCTTCCCCCCGCTCTATCTTTTTATCTGAGCTCTCTGTCTCTCCCACTGTAGTGTAGATCTGAGACTGGCTGTTAGCAGCGAGCTGGAGCTGTATCTGCTTTTGAATGCTCACCCGGCGTTATAAATCAAGAGTGTGGGTCCCCTGGGTGCCGTCACCACTGCCATCAGTTCCACTGTTTTATTCATCTGCTCCTTTGTCTCATCACGATTCAGCCCCACATTAAATTTTGTGTGTGCGGAGGTAGGGTCAAAATGCATCACTGCAGGCTGCTGCTAATCCAGGTGGGCTGAAGGGAGCAAGAGGAGGGTTAAAAGATAAGAACGAGAGAAGGATGTGACAAGGATGAGAGAAATGGAGGGTGACAAGAGAGGAGGGAAGGGAGGAATGAAGGGATGATGGAAAAAAAGGGATAATTATGAGGGGAAAATTTGAGAAACCGAACAAAAGATTGACAGTTGGGGCAGAAGAAAGGAGAGAACAACTGGGAAAAGAAGGTCGGTAAAAGGTGGAGCAAGATGACGAGGAAAAGGAAACAGCGAGAGGCAGTGAGAGAAAAGTATAGAAACCATTGTCATAACTTGTAGTCATGAAAATAGTGGAAATAATAAAAAAATAACCACAGAACACCAATAGGAGACCAGTGAAGGACTTTATCCCCCCCCCCCCTTTAATCTCTATGGTGAAAAAAAAACAATGATTCAACTGTTGGATGTCTAACATCATTTATGCAGAAAAAAGAACATAACTTTTGCCTGCAGAAACCTGAATGCCTGAAAGTTTCCCTCCCACTTGCTGCTCTGTTGGGTCTGTATTAATCACCTATGGTCCAATGTTTAGCCATGCAAGTCTGACAGTTGTAGTTTTTTGTTTTTTTTTACACAGGCCATGTGGCATACGGATTAAACAAATGATGTAGGTGATGCCTCTGCAATTAATTGCTCCTGTGTGGGAACTACACCTGTGAATACATGCACAGGTTTTAGCTGCTACACCTGTTGTCCCCAGCACAGAGATGAAAGGATAAAGAGAAGGATTTAGGAGGATTTAAGCTTGTGATCTGTTTTGATGAAAGACATTTATTTGCTGCACTTATTTACAAATTTCTTTTAAGTTTTTCATATGAAATGTAACATTTCCATACAGACTTTTATATTGAGTCATAAATGTATGGCTCATGCATTTTAAGGACTACAGACGTTTGGTATGCCTTCATAACGATACATGCACACTCAACACTTTGTACCTGTTGCTAGCTTAGGGGTTGTTAAATGAGCGCTGACAATGAGATCAAGTAAGAATTCCTTCTCCCAAACTAGGATATAAAACAAACGGGCTCATCAGTTCCTCCTCTACATCATCTCCCTATTCTCACTATAAAAACAAAGCCCTGTGACAAGCGGCGCTGTCAAATGTGCATACGGTGAACTCGTCAGTGTGTTAAGCACACAAAGCAGCTGCTCCACTACGCTCTCACCCTCTCCCATGCATCACTGAGGGTGTTTGTGTGCCTGTTTGTGGCCTAGTGTCTGTTTGTATGTGCACGCACGTTTTAGGGAGGCAGCCCTCTGCAGGGCTTGCTTAACTAAGATTAATTGCACCTAATCCACTGTGCCAGGTGGAACATGGATCATAGTGGGTGCACTCGCAAAAACACACAGACGTACTCACAAATAGGCACACACATCCCATTATAGCCTCGCTGCTGAAAATTAGCCCCGTGTCTCTCCTGACACCCCGGACTAGACCACAACTCGATACCACCATTTACTTCCCGACAACTCGCACATTCATCACTGCTCCCTCCCTCCGACAGATGAACGCGTGGACGGACAAAATGCCGTGACAGGAGGACGAGCTATCTGCTCTCTCACATCAGCAGCTGCTGACCTTGACAATGCTTGGAAAGAAAGTGTTTGTCCTCCTTTCTCTTTAGAGGAAGGGAAGCAAAGAATGTGACTGAACCTAATGTCTTTGACAGAAGTACCCAAGATGCCGCAGGTCTGTAGGGCCGTGTGCTCTGTGAGGCACATGTGAATTGGGAAAGGGAGTGAGACAAGTTAGCAGTATACTTACTGAGCAGGGTGATTAGCTCTAGAAATTAATAGTAATGATTTTCAATTAATTTATAGTTATTACACTAATCTGCCAAATGCCATGGCCTTAAATAACTACCCTGCTTTTGTTAATGCTGATTTATAGTCAAATTAAAGTTGGCTTTAAACAAAGATGATTTGAAAATGGAAAATATAATATGGTTGAGTCTTATTTTGACAGGAAACTTTAGCTTAACATTTGCTTCACTCAATCAAAACTTTACTTTACTACGTTTCAACTACTGAAATGATATAAGATCACGTCATTATTTTCATATGTCATTAATATGAAAAAATGTTTTAGAAAGCTATTGATTTGCACTACACAGACCTACCATCTAGGCAAAGTCATCATTTTCTATTCTTTAGCTTGTTATTTCCACTCTTCAGACTCTTAAGTTACATCACACTCAGCTAAGGGTGATACATCGCACTGTATTTTTTATATTTATATTGTAATTTTCATCTTTTTCAAATTGTTGAGATACTTAAAATCTTTTCATGGGACCCCTGGGGTACATTCCCTGGTTGGGAATCACTGTTCTGCACCTTAATGAAAATGCCTCTTATCATGGTTGCTTCAATATTCTGGTGTTAATTTAGTTTTCTTACAGTTCTTTGGGGGGAGGTGGTTTAGTATGAGAGTTTTTATGTGGTTATTTTTCATCTTTTGTTTTAAATCTTGGCTTCTTTTTTATTGTCGGCTCAGTAAATGGTGCTGGAAGCCACCACCCTGCTTAATAAAAGCAGTTTAGTCAGCCCTGTACCTGCATGTGTGTGTGTGTGTGTGTCCTGCTTATTGGAAGTGAATATCGTTTTGTTTTCTTTAAGAAACCAGTCCAAGGTTTATGTAGGAAGCTCCTGTTAGTTCACTCAAGGGCAATGTCAGATAGCTCAAAGCCTAATTGACATATGTTATTGTGCCAGTGGGACGAATGAAGAGCCTGTTTGGTGTTTTTCATGGAGGAAACTGTATTTTTCGGTGGTGCTATCAGGCTAAATCTCAGTTACACATGGGTGGTGTGGAAGGATGAGGGAATAGATCCATACATTCTGAGAATGTCAAATTTAGCCTCAGTGGCGCACCTTTAAAACGTCTCACCTCCAGGGTGCACGGTACAGACTTGTGCATTAGATGATATCATATCTTCAGTGTCCTTGAGAATAACTTTTCTTTTTTTCTGTCTTTCCTTCTGCCTTCATGTATTTCCTTATTTCATTCATCCATTCATTCAATGGTCCTCTGCTCTGTAAATGCCAAATTAACCAACTTTTTGTAAATACAAAGGTAAAAGCAGAGGTTCTTCATTCGATCTGGTGAAATTTGGCATACTTTTCAAAGAATGATAACAAATTTCTCTTACAGGAATTTTGAAAAGTCTGTACAAATCAAAATGAATCGCCTGTATGTCTGACAGATCCAGAGTCAGTTACATAATGTTTTTAAAATATGCTAAATCAATTAACATATTTATCTCCACGAGTCTTCATTTAAATGTTACCTAAACTTATTTGGATACTAGTTTCAAATGGTGACCAGATATTTTAAAAAACGACAAGTGCGCTGTGACATTCAATGTCTTATTGTAATTCATAATGTACAGCATTTTCTATTTCACCAAACGCTTGATCGCCGTGTTTTCTACAATATACAGGAATTGGAATGTGTGATATAATTTTATCTCCAACATTTGACTGTCAAATGCACTTTGAGTAAGAATTGAAAAAAATACCCCAGTTATATCATAGCTACCATGTCTCCCCAGTGGCACAGTCGATGAGTAAAGTTCACTGGATAAACAAATATCTGGGGTTCGAATCCACACATTTCATTTATGTGCTATCCATTAACTGCTTGGACCTGGATCTTTGCTGCTTGCAGCTATATTTTCCTTCTGTATTCATTGTGAAGATATCGTATTACTTTCTAGCTTGATTACATTTCAATCTACGAGGACTGAGCTTTCCCTCAATAATAAATTGTATTGACCCAAGATGCTCAGGGCATCAATGAACACTTGATTTTCAAGTTCTCAGGACTCTACACAATACCGTTGTTTTGTATTGTGGTGAACAGACTCTGAGGAGGAGAAAAAGTTATTATCAGCAGGTATTATCTGTTTTTGTTTAGGGAATCCAGAGGAGAAGCATGGTTAAGAGAGGAAGGGTAAACAGGAACGCAGCAGTAGAGCAACAAGGCAGAACAGCCGGGTTGTCTCGAGGCCTTCAAACAGAGAGATTCACTTTGTACACCACAGTAAACAATAGCAGATGTAGTGTTTTGTTGCAAGTGAGGTAAAGTCAAGCCACGTGTATTTATACAATGCTTAGCAAAATTGTCACAGAGGATTTTAAAGAAAACCGAGGATCTGAAATAAACGTTTAAACACAGTGATGGTAGGAAGCACTCACTCACATTACAAAACAGCTTGGAGTTTGTTTTGATAAAGTTAATGAATGTCAGAGCGTGAAGTAAAAATATGTTGTTGTTGAATGAATTGGTCATAAGTGTAGACTCACTAAATTAGACTTGTTCCAAGTCCAGAGAGTAAGATGAAAAAAATATGGAGAAGGTGTGGAACAACAGACTTCTTCACAGAGCAAAACACTGGCAGAATAAGGTGTCTCTAAATTGTAAATCACATAAAAATGTGTCTTCTTTCCTTTTGGCTCTGACGTATTTATGAAACGCCAAGATGAGCATGCTTTGTTGCCACCACTAAGCACCTCGGGCAGAATATGAGGAATTAGCAATCCAGCAAACATAGCAGTTGCATCAATCATCCGAAATGACTGTTTTTATGTTTTTCATTTTCAACTCAGACGATATTGATGGGTCATCAAAAAGGAAAAATATGTTTTTTACTGCGTAAGAAAGCAAACTCGTCTCTTGACTTTTACTGTGCTGAACACCACTCCCCCTCTATGGAGGGCACTGCAGTCGGAGTTGAATATTTTAGTTTAAAACAACACATAGAAGAGTTATTTTTCACTCTCTTATAAACAATTTTATTCTTCGTGACTAACAGAGAAAAAGTCTTCCACGTAATGTAATCTGGTTATTGTGGATAGAGGTCTGATTGGCTGACTATCTGAATTCCCCCGAAACTCATGAGGAACGTGAAGGGAATGGAAGATTAAGAAAATGTAGCTCTCCAAGTTTTTTGACACCATTTTATTATCCATCAGCTAAACTTGACGTTCATGGATATTTGTTTGAGTTTGTGTGTGCGTGCACGTGCTAAACCACAACAGTTATTCAGGCAAGGCCCCATCAGCCTGTCGGGGTGGTGATTAGAACATGTTGTGACACACAGCTACGTGCATCCTCACATCCACAGACGCACACACACACTCGCACACATCTCACTGCCTCTACTGAGATGTTGTGGCCTGCAGCAGCATGCAAGGTCTGATGCAGTTCACCTCTTGTGTCATTGAGTATTAGAGTATGGACTATCTGTCTGATTCACTGCAAAGACACACACTTGCACATAAAGTCACACAAGCACACACTGGAATCGCCTTGTTGATTATGACTCTTAACATTACTGCTGAAGGTGTAGAGTTTAGCTCCTAGCTGATAAATACATACACACACACACACACACACACATACACACACACACACATGCCTGTCTCTCTATAGTTGTGAGAACACTCATTGACATAATGCATTCCCTGGCCCCTTACCCTAACCATCACAACTAAATGCCTAACCTAATTCCTGGCCCTCATAATGGCCCTCATAACTATATATATATATGCCCACACAAACACACACACAAGCGATTCAGACGTACAGCATGCAGTACATGGTATCCTTAGGCTTCCCATTTCCTAGTTTTTCCTCTTTCAGTGTTTTCCACACATTTATGCTTACCCACCTGCTCACCTACAAAAACATATTCTTGCTATCCCACATTTTGTGCTCTCACTTACCATCATGTCCTGTTTCCTTCCTCGCTTTCTGTTTCCCTCACTGAACTCATGATTTCACAGATACTCCGTTAAACACACTTTCATTTTCTCTGTCTTACGTACACACACCACCCCCTCTCCTTTTCCCCCTCGACCTCTCTCTGTCACACACACACACACACACACACACACACACACACACACACACACACTTGAGCAGTGCAAAGGGAATGGGCAGACTCATTCCCTGTCTGGCCTCGGGACCTAGATTGATTGATAGGAGAGGCGGCAGGGCAGTAGAAATGAGTGAGGAATAGCAAACGGTGGCGCATGCTTCCCCTCTATGCCTTGATGATATTGTTAAATTGGCTATTCTCTGGCTAATGCTGCAGTTCCATCCACAAAGTATCACCAGCTGTCTTACTTATACTTCATTGGGGAGCAAGAAGGGTTTGTCCTGTTTTGGACAGAGAATATAGACGGATGTATAGCTTCTAAACTAGCTGGCCATGCAGGGACTTGCTGTAGATTTACAAGATATTTGTTTTGTATTATCATGTCAGGGCTCTCCTGAAACAGCTCTGTGACCCACAGTGGCTGCTAACATAGTTTTAGAAAGGGAGAGAGAAGTAGAATCAGATACCTGCTATGCTCCTGCTACCTAACCTCAAAATCTCATTTGCCTGAGGTACAGATCAACATTAGGGTTGCCACGGTAGTTGGCGTTACACAGTGTTCAGGCACACACTGATTACATAACATGTCCACTGGCCCCACCAGCTACGACCTAAAACCCATTTGGTTCATTTTCGTGGATCAGTGGTAGCGCCCACATTCATTACATTCATTGCCTCCATCTCAGTGGTACTGGAAAGAACGGAAAACATTATTATCCTGCGCACCAGCATAGCGGCGCAAGCAGGATATTGTTTTTAGTCTGTGTGTGTGTAAAAAGTAACTAAACAATGCAACAACAAATTTCCACCAAACTTTGTGGAAATATTACTTGGGAGGGTATCTCCAGATGATGAACATTTGGAGGTGATTGGTCAAAAGCCAAGGTAACAAAATATGGTCAATACAAAATATTTTCCAGGATACCTGTTCAAATGTTATAAAATTAATAATTTTCATATATCGCTTTAAAAATACTTTAATACTGATACAAAACTTACCTTGTAACACGACTCAAAGTTCTCTAGATCTCCAGAGGCTTAACCATGTTGCTGTACACACAGTCTCCAAGGTCGGAGGGTCAGTTTTTGTGTTGTTGCGGTGTGGTTTTTAAAACAAATGTGGCATTTACAACACTCCGTGGTCGTTATTATCTGACATGGGAACGGCATGTTGCAGTTTGTAGGTCTGCCCCGTCTGCTTGAGTGTTGAAAGGAAGTTGCGTGTCATCCAAGGGCTTTCCGAAAACATCCAGTCCTTTTCTGTTATTTTCATATATCATGTTGTTGTAGACGTTGATTCATATAAGGAAAAGTACCACGTAATGTTCATACATGTTTTAGTCCACTTAATTGGGCCCAGATATTTTGAATAGGGCACCCGTTTTAAATTCTATATCTGAGACTTCTGGACCCTTTCTTCGAGGTGAAAATGTATTATAAAAATCAGTTTGCAGCAGTATTATGATTTTTTTGTTTATAAAGCAGCTTCAGAAATTATTTAAACCCCTTGACTTTACTGCAAAACTTTGTTGTAGATGTAATTGTAAATGATCAAAATTGCCATTTTACACAAAATATTCCAAAACAACACATGAAAAACATGTTTTTAGCAACTTAAAAAAACAACTAACCTCATTTACTAATGAGTACCCTTAATGCAGTACTTTTTATTCTAAGTCCCCTTGGCAGTAATTACAGCTCTGAGTCTTCTTGGGTTAAGTCTCTACAAGCTTTGTACACCTGGATTTGGGCAGTTTATCTGACTTTTCCTGGCAGATCCTCCCAAGCTCCAGCAGATTGGATGGAAGTATGTGTGAGCTGCCGTCTCTGCACAGATGTTCTGTGGGGTTTAAGTCTGGGCCACTGGAGGCCAGTCAGACATGTCCCGTAGCCGCTCCAGCATTGTCTTGGCTCTACACTCTGGATCATTGTCATGCCGAAAGGTTTAACTTGCACAAACGCTGGAGCAGGTTTTTGTCAAGCACCTCTCTGTGTTTGGCTGAATTCATCTTTCCCCCAATTTTGATCGGTCTCCTTTTCTCTGCTACTGAGAAGCTCCCATATAGCATGGTGGTGCCACAACCATGCTTCTCACTAGGTATTATGTTCTAAACAAAGTAAACAGAAATAAAATAACAAGGTTTTCCGTCACGGTGTGTGAATGCTCGGCGGGGTCTCGGTCTATCCGTGGCTTGCAGCTGCTCAGTTGACCTACGAGCCTTGGGAAAACACTGTGGAATCCCATGTTTTTATAATTTCTTTGTATCCAACTCTGTGCTTTTGAAATTTTCGGCACAGAAATAATTGCATAATCTTCCTACAGATCCACAACGTTTCCCATTTTAGACTCCTACGCTGGAGATTCTGAATGAAACCAGTTGCAAAGAAGTCAAGGACACTGAGAAGAATTTGGTGACGACTTTGAAAACACTGCATCCACTGTGAAACTAAACATCAGACAAAGCCATTATGTCTACTAAGATTGACAGAGTGAAGGAGATACAGATATTTTGTTAGTAGTGTGGGATTAGACTTAATTTTATAAAACATATCACAATGGAAACAAGCCATCCACCCACCCACCCATCAGCATAAAGATATTTTCCACATAATAATAAAAAAAATAACTGGGAAGACTATTTGTGAACAGCTAGGAGAGGAGAAATGGCTGATTGGTTTCCCTGCCTCTCTTGTCAATCCTCCAGCCTTCAGTGTTCACTTTAGAGACAGATCACTTTGTGCACAATTTGCCCATTAATGATAGGGTGGAGGGGCAGGTATACGCATCAGTGGCCCCTGAGAGGTAAGCACCCTTACTGATTGGCACAGAAGTGCAGAGACAGATACAGTAGTTAGTAGGTGGGTGGCAGACTGCCTTCCTTCTCCATTGAGCTCTCTTTGTCTTGGAGTCTGCTGCTAGCCAGCCCCTGGGCAGAGCCACTCTCCAACAGACTCGCTCTCAGTCTGTCACCAACACTCGTCTCTTTCCTCATAATCTCTGTTTAGCTTCTTCCGCTACTTGTCTCTCCCACACGTTTTAATTCGAACACTCTTCTCATTCGTCACCACCGTCAAAGAAGAAGCTCCCACGTGCTTACCCCACCAGCTAATTTTTCTCTGTGAAATAGAGGCTACTGAACACACATTTCTCCTGTGGGTGTGCTACTACGGCAAAGAAACACAAACAGCGCCAGCCACCACCTTTACACGTCCTCCTCCTGTGGTTTGTTGCAGAACTGCTGCACGGTCTGCAGTCTTTCTCCCACCCTCATGCACCCTATCTTCCCCAATTCCTCTCCTTCTTTCCCATCCTCCTCCCCTCTGTATTTCTCCCATTCATCTGCTTTGCTTGCTTTTGTCTCGCTGACCATGTCAGTCACTAAGTAAAAGGCTAGATTAAAAGGGCAGATAGGTACATACAGTCCATCCCTGCAGGACAGGTTGTGAATAAGCCCATTCCACCTGTCTGCCCCCATCCAGTGCTCCAATCCAGATGTTCACAAAATTCAATGAGATTTTATTGTCGGGAGAAAGGCACCTTAGCGTTGCCCTCCTTTTCATGGCACACACCTGCAGAAATTGTGGGCAATCCATTGCGATTTTTGTGTGTGTGCGTGTTGTGCAGTAGAGACGGGGGAAGGAATGATAGAGGGAGAAAGATTCTGAAATGCTTCAGACTTAATCTGCAAACTGCCACAACTGCAGCTCTGAGTCGTTTTGTGAGGAATAATTGTCAGGTCGAATGTCAAAGTGACCAAAGAACATGTTCATATATTTTGAATGAAGTCACTCCCTGTTTTACATAACATTAGCACAAGGGGTTGAATTCAGGTCGTTAGAAATATGCCAAAAGAGACATGTTGCCCTTGTAAGAACGTCCCATGTCTTCTATAATTTAGTTCCTTTTCTCTCTTCTTTGTCATTTTCCACTTCTCCACTGTTTCTCTCCTTTACTTATTTGTTCCCTTTTCTCTCCCTGAACTTTCTATCTTCCCTCTTTTTACCCCGCCTGCTTTCCACTCAACCTCTTCTCCACCTCTTCGGTTTGTTGTCGTTAACAGCCCCAGCAGGAGAAGGATGTGCTCTACAGTCTGGGGTCTTGGGGGCCACAGCTGCCCAATAACACCCTGATTTATCAACCTCCCTCAGCTAGCCTGCATGGCGATGCTGTTTAGCTCGCTTGCTCCGGTTGTTACTTACAGCCAACAAGGCAGGTAGTTTGTATTTCTGGCTGAGCGTCCTTAGGATGTCTGGTGTAATGAAAAGGCTGTGCTCGCAATCTATCTGGCCTTCTCTCCAGTAGCAGAAACCTGTCTGTGTATCTATCCAGCTGTTGTCGCCCTACCAGGATATATTTTCTCACATAAAGAACGAAAGGGTGACTTGTCATCCCAGTTGATGTTTGTTTTAGAAATCTCCACCACAACCACTTGATAACAGAAGATGAAGCCTTTGTTTTTCTCAGTTTCAATTAATTTCTCTTCACATCCCTGCCCTTTTTCGCCATTTCTCATGTGTGTCACATCCTCCCCCCCCTCCCTCGGTTCATGCACCATGTCCAGCTCCAGATGGAGACCAGATAATCGCAGATCCCAAAAAGTTAATCTAATTTCTATGTTCATTCTAAATTAATTGTTTTCTTTCTCTCTCTCTGTCCCCGACATCCTCCCTCTCTCCATGCCCACCCTTCTCTCTCTGCCTGTAGTCCAGTACCAGATGGAGATGATGCGTTCGCTGCGTCACGTCAACATTGACCATCTGCATGTGGGCTGGTACCAGTCCACCTACTATGGCTCCTTTGTCAGCCGGGCGCTGCTCGACTCCCAGTTCAGCTACCAGCACGCCATCGAGGAGTCAGTTGTTCTTATCTATGGTGAGTACGCCTACAGAGAAGACTGTGTAAAGTCTTTGCTTTGATTATATATTTCTTTTCAGGAATCTCACTATCTACCATATTACACCAAACTCAAGTAAAGAGGCGTTGACCACACAAGATGTTAAGCTCAAAATGACTGGGTTGTACCTGTGGTATCAGATTAAAGTAAAACACAACAGGATTCTACTAATCTTTGATGGATTGCAATTGGATACACAACAAACTAGAACGTTCCTTGTAGTTATGTCTCCACCAACCAGTCAAATTGCAGTTGGGCTATAATTTTTACAAAAATAAAGTTTGAATGTGCAACGGTTGAACACTTGACGCTGCACACTCGTCTGTGGTGCCTCCTCAGCTGCTGCTAACAGCTCTGGTGACACGATTGTCTGCTCAGGAGGGATTTGCTAGCTCATGTCCTCCATTAAGGGCAAAAGGACATGCAATAGGTCAAGCTGACAGTGATCGCCTTCTGCTGGATCAGGAGACAAACTACTTGAGATTGTCCAGTGCGCTTCAAGACTGTATATTTTGAATCTGAAACAGGTCATTACAGGTCCAATACAAACTTGTCCCCACACGTTGGAACGAATGTTCGATTTCGGACAAAAAGTCAAATCTTTAAGTTATAGAACACCGTACATTTGTGTCTATTCCTACTTTCAAGAATTAAAATGAAATTGATCAAGTGTTTGCATAACACTATGATGTCCCAGCGAAGTTGACATTTGACCTTTTGGATATTAAATAATCATAACTTGATCATTTTATCCAGTTTGACATTTGTCAAATTCTGTCATATGCAGATTACAATATCATGAGTTATGAGCAAAAATGTTTGTGAGGTCACTATGACCTTTGATGAGCAAATTGTAATTTGTTCGTCAGAAATTGCCTCCAGGTGTTCCTGAGATAAAGGACAAATGAACGGATGGATGTACAGACGACACAAAAACAAGATGCCAAGCCACAGCTGTTGCCAGTGCAGAGTCCTAATAATTTAAATTGAAGGGAATAAAGTGACACTAAGCCATGCTACTGTATAAGAACACATTAAAAATAGATTCTGAAATTGTTTAAGTAGTTGAAATGGTTTAATGGTGAAAGCAAATTTAGGTCAGTGGTCAAATTAAACGTAAACCCATGCTCATTAAGTGTGTTTGAGTAACTAATACAGGTCCAACAGTGAGTGACCACTGGGAATAGTCCCATGGTGGTTTCAGTCTTTGCCAATCTATTGCTTTCACTACAAGGAAACCTTTTATTGACAGTTAAAGGAATAATAATGCAGAGAGCAGATCCGCAGCCATGTTGAGTCGATTATAACAGTTTATGATTTTATATTCATTTATGTTTCAGCAATAATTAGACAATCAAATCAATAAACAGTCTCATTATTCAATGTGGATCCAAGAATTGGCCTGCTTCTGAGCAGTGTTAAGATATTCTACCCTGGTTCACATTCAGAGTCTCAGCAATAAATCAGTCTGACAGATGTAGGAAGCTATTAGTTGATGTAACCACAAATGTCTGAAAAAAAAAAATGTCATCTAAATCAAACAATGTTTTATCCTCATGGTTGGATTTAGATTTACATTGACAGATAAATTCTGATGACATCAAGTACATTTCAAGTGGGCTGAAAAGCTTGAAGAATATTGAAGATATTTTATTTTTGTACAGATCTGAATTTAGGAAACCTGTGTAAAAACAGGGTAGCAGGATGCATGGCTGGTGAAGAGGCAGTGAGGCATATGTTCTCGTCAAACACCACAAAGACCAGAGTTATTCCATCCTAGTAAATCTTCAATGACAAGTTAAAAAAATGTCACAGTACATTGCAGAGGTAGCCTATGTCTGCCTGCCACCCTCCTGAGGCCAGCAGCAGAGGAGGCAGTGACAAGATGGGAATATAGACAGGACTAACAAGGTTTCTGGTAGCAACTTACATGACACTTATGGAAGCTGGGTGCCTGCTTTACACTAAAAGCCTTTAAGAGCTTCCATTAATTGCTGCACCGTAACTGCCATCCCAGATGGTGAAAGCTTTCTTTCAAATGACAGCAAATGAAAACCTGTCACTATAAAGCGGTGTGCATTTAACTCCTTGGTGTCAAAGTAAATGATAATTCATTACCACACTCACTGGTCATTGGGATCATAGGCAGTAGTACAATGCACGGATAGGTGCACATTTAAGTAAATGAGCAACACAAGTCATTTGTTTCTGGCTACTGAGAGCTCTGCTGGCTTTAAAGTTGCAGTGTGTCGAATTTAGTGACATCTAGTGGCGAAGTAGCATGCTGCAGATGAATGCCCCTCACCTCACCCTCCCCGTCCAAACATGACAGAGAACCTGTTGTAGCTTTCAGTTGTCATAAAAACTCAAAAGGAGTGTAGTTAATCCAGTCTGGACTACTGAAAAAAAAACCATGGCGTCCTCCGTAGAGAGGACCCGCCCTGCTGTAAAATATAGAGTTTTTAAATATAAAGGGCCCATTCTAGGGTAGACAAAACAACAATTTGTACAATTTAGATGATTACACAGTAGTGACCAAATCACTAGGATTATTTTATTTTACATTTCTGCCAATACATCAATTTCACCTAAATCTTACACACTGGACCTTTTTAATATCTATGTATATTTATACATGGTGTTCAAATGGGACCCGCACGTCTAGCTGTAGACAAACAATAAAATGTAGACATTGTCAAAATGACATAGTATTAAGAGAGTATTTTCTATTGCAATTCACATTGCTCACTTTATAATGTTCTGAATCTGCCTCCTTCAGGTTTATGAACTGAAAATGAACACTGCTCTCAGACATTCACTGAGGTCTGGACATTTTACTGAAATGTCCCGGAGGGGCTGTATGTGAATATGCATATGATTGAGTCAGTTGTTCAGGATGTTTTTCTAAGGGCTGGCAGGAAAGGTTCTGGTAAATGTCTGAGTGAGCTCGTGTGAGAATACAGCAAGAGAATGTCTGGAAAATTCACAGCGAGCGAGTGGGTGTGTTGACGTTTCTAACATGCTATGGTAACTTATGTGGAAGTATACAGATACATCAGGATGAAAAGGAGGTGTCATACATGTTTAAGGCACCAAAAAAGATGTCGAAACCAGTGTTCATTATTTATTATTATTAAAAAAACGATCAAACTTTATACGTCAAGTTTTGCCTCCTGCATGCTCTACCAATGGCGCCACTGCTCACTTAAATGTTATAGATCTACTGTTGTGTTCTATGTGGAAGGCAAACAAAAATAAGTTCAATTCTGAAAACATGAGCCTGGTTGGCACAAACAAGTCTCACTGATCTGAAATCAGTCTCATTAAAACTGCTCATTTGTTATTGACTCACAACTGCAATTGTAATTTTGGAAATAATTTCATTCATGTGTTTCCCCAAATCACTTCAGAGTGGTCATGCTCTCTGATACAAATCCATGATCGTCAAAGATTAATTTTAACCACCCGACATATGAACCCCTCTGATCTAGTCCTGCAGGACACTCGGGCAGTTACTCACTCTGCCCTTTCTCATTCCAAACGAGGTCTCCTGTTAATGTCAATCAATAATGCAGCGCTTAATGGATCAAAGCAACTCAAAGGAATTGACATCTCTGTTTAAAGTCAAAGGGAAAGAAAATTGATTTCTTTTTTTGTTCTCTTCATCATTAGCTCACTGGTCATTTTATACCAGCGCATTAATCAATACGATGGCCAACTGGCAAGTTAATGGCATCCGTCCAGTGACAGCTTAGAATACGAGCACGTTGTTAAACCGATTGGTTTAATATCTTTACCATGACAACAGTTTTCATACAGGAGGTGAAGAGGGATGGACACAGAGCTAACCTGCAAACAGCTCAATGCACTTTCAATTCAGGGTTATGTGCAACCCCTTAAGCACAGAACGTCATTAGAGGCAACGTGTTAACATGGAGGAGGAGATTTTTCCCATCAGGAGCCATTTCAATATTTATAACATCTTTCGTAGGTCATACTGAATTACACTGCTCAATGAAAAATAAGGGAACACTTTAATCACACATAGGATCTCAATGAACACAATATTCATGTCGAAAATCTTTATTGATATACATTGTATAATTCATTGAGAACAAAATAATGGATTCAAAATCACACCCAAATCACAGTGAAAATTTGGAATTACAAGCTGATCCAACTTCACATTACAACAACTCTTAAGGTTGTTCAATATTGTGCATGGCCACCACATGCCTGTATGCAATCCCAACATCGTCTTGGCGTGATCCCGATGAGACGGCGGATGGTGTCCTGGGGATCTCCTTCCAGACCTGGATCAAGGCATCTGTGAGCTCCTTGACAGTCTGTGGCACTACTTGGTTGCGACGGATACACTGATACATAATGTCCCAGACGTTCTCAATCGGATTCAGACCTGGGGAACATGAGGGTCAGTCAATGGCATCTATGTCTTTGTCATCCATGAACTGTCTACACACTCTGTGGCCACATAAGGCCGAGCATTGTCCTGCACCAGGAGGAACCCAGGGCACACTGCACCAGCGTACGGTCTGACAATCGCTCTGAGGATTTCATCCCAGGTACCGAACAGCAGTCAGGCTACCGTTGGCTATGACATGGAGGTCTGTGCGACACTCCAAGGATACGCCTCACCAGACCATCATTGACACTCCCCCAAACCGATGATGCGGCAGGCAGCATGAAGTTCGCACCGGCATTTCCAGACTCTTGCCTCATGCCTATCATCAGTGCCCGTGTGGACCTGCTCTCATCTGTGTAGAGAACGGGGCGAATGCCAATCGAGCCGCACAGTGCTAGGCTGAGAGCACAGGTCCCACTAAAGGACGTCGAGCCCTCATACCAGCCTCATGAAGTCTGTCCTGTTCTTCTTTGCGTGTAACGGCTGGTCTCCTGGTATCTCCTTCACGCTCTTGAGACTGTGCTGGGAGATGCAGCAAACCTTCTTGCTACCAGTAGTGACATATCAAACTCAGCAATGAGTGAAGAACTGGACATTTTTTGCAGTGTCTAATATTTTGTCAATATCTTGGAGCAGATCAGTCATTTGCTGCAATGGTAAATCAAGACAAACTGAAAGTTAAAATATGTATTATTTTTTAGGTTTAAGCAGCTCTATGGCAGCAACAAGGCTCTTTCACAATTTCTCCTCCTGAAGGAGGTTTCAACGTCTTCGCTATTAAAACTATTCCTCATTCAATTTCTGCTTGGGTGATGCTATACTCCTGTTTGTAAATAACATAGTATTGAATATTCTGTTTGATTATCTAAGCTAATATCATTTTTGTCAAGCAAATCAATCACAGTTTCTAAAACTGAAGGAAAAAAATTTGAGTTTCCTTGAGATGTAAAACAGCATCAATTATTAAACCTTTGCTGCGTTTCACAGGAGAATATCATCATTTTGGAATAAATTTCTTATTTAATTTAATTCCTCATTTATTTCTGAGAGGGTTTAAAGAGACTCTTAGGAGCTCAGGTCAAATCATGTTTTACTCATCAAGCTTCTTACAGATGTAGGAGGGTTGTCTCAATCAAGTGTAACTATCACCAAGCAGTCTCTATAGGAATTGGCTGCCAATTGTCTGTCTTGTTTGGGATTGGCTGTGGTGTAGGTAAATGACTGTTGGGAACAGTATACAGTAAGTCATGCTAAAATATCTGGTTGACCATTTTTGACCATCTACTTTAACTCGTCTCTCGAGCTCAGTGAATAGATTTTATAAAAAAGAGAGCTGTTTTGCATCACACAGACCAGTTGGTCCTCCACTCCATTCCTTCCAGCCCAGATGTGTTACCATGTGCAGAAATGAATGTCTTCCACCCTTAAAATTAAGTATTATTTTAGTTAAATGAGAAATCCATCAAATACAAGATCTGACTCATGTACTGAACGTCCTGAAAATGAATTTTATCGTAGATCATCTCTTGACTGCATCTTTTTAATTTGAAAGTTGCTTGAAAATATGAAATTGACACTAAGCAAGTTATGAGTGTTTTTTGTAAGGACGTATGCATTCTAAATCAGTGAATACATTTTAATTTTGCCCTATGATGGTGGTTCATGCACACACATCGGTGTAAATAAAAAATAAATTGTCTTGTGGTCGTATGATTTTAAATTGTATTTGCAAATTTAGTTGCTTAAATTAATTTTGCGTATTGGCATGAGAAGAGGACGATAACTTGTGAAATGTCTCTAATTTCATCACCGGGCTTTCAGTTAAACATCTTAAGAAATTGGTTGAATCTTACGTAAACTGTTCTCTCATGTCTGAAGTGAACACACTATACTGCTTTTAGTGTAAGGATTTATTAGAAACTGAAAAATCACCTTTGACTGTTTAGACATTTATATTCGCTCCACATACTTTTTTCTTTTCATATACACTGTTAGTTTGAGGAACAACTTTGATAACCACATGCAAATTAACGCACAAGAAGCTTTGGACTTAAGTATTCAGTTGGAAGCAGTTGCCCACAGGGTAAAAAAAAAAAGGGAGACTTGTAATGAGAAGCTTGTTGACTGGGAAAATGTGGGTTACAGGAACTGAATGACAAATGTTCTCAACTCATTCAGTCATCTTTAAAGGTACCCCTGAGCAAGGCACTTAACCCCTGAATGCTTTATTTCAAGCCCCAAGTCGAGCAGTGGAGAACCAGTGCTCATGTCCAAAACTTTTGGATCTTTGGAGCCCAGCGTCTGTCTGCAGACAACCATACATATTTACATTGAACTTATGGCTTGTTGTTGTTTTTGAATTCAAAGAATCTGATTCAAAGGACCGTTTCAAATAATTTGATAAACTCGTTTCTCTCTCCTGTCATTCTAGACCCCATAAAGACGGCTCAAGGCTCCCTGTCCCTCAAGGCTTACAGGCTCACTCCAAAACTGATGGAGATCTGCAAAGAGAAAGATTTTACACCTGAGGGGTGAGTAGCTCATCAAGTAGCACGCACACATACGGACACTATGTGGATGAGTTTCATGATCACATTCACACTGAAGTGCAGATGCTCTCATAATTTGAGCATATGTATTAACGCAGCGGCTCATATTAATCACAGAAATATAATTTTTTTTGCTCTTTTGACTCTGCTTATTCAATGGATACAAATGCAGGCTTGTGCATCCACAGGGGACACATGTGGCTGCAGTCGGAGATGGATGCTGATCATTTATCAGCTCGTCCTTGCCCATCAAACAAATGTACCATGTTTACGCTTTTTCTGACCCCAAGGCTTATCGTAATTGCTTTTAAATTGCAGCTAAAAATGAATGTAATGAGGGGAACTATTTTCCAGGCTGTTCAGGGTAGTCCAACTGCACAAGCTTGCGCAGGCATAAACACACGCATGACAAAAACACACACGCATTGCCAAATGTAAGCTGAACATGCTCAGTGAAGAAGTCCCTGGGGCATCAAATTGCTATCCATTCACTCTCTCTGTGTGTGTGTGTGTGTGTGTGTGTGTGTGTGTGTGTGTGTGTGTGTGTGTGTGTGTGTGTGTGTGTGTGTGTGTGTGTGTGTGTGTGTGTGTGTGTGTGTGTGTGTGTGTGTGAGAGACACATATTTTGAATCCACTAAAAGCAAGTGTATTTGCGGGGAGAAGGGAGACTAAAGATCTGCATCAGTTTTATTTCACTTCCCCATGTCCTCTGTATTTCTCCACCTGTATGTCTTTATTACGAGCCATTCTGTTATTGACCTACTGTGATTGGCCCAGAGTCAGAATCCTTCTGATTTCTGCGGCTTTTCATTAGTCCCTATGATTTATTATGGCCCCAATCTGTAGCTATCAGTGTTCCCAATAACTCCATGATTGAAAGAGGGCAGCTCAGGGAAGGAAAGGGCAATATCGCCCCATTAGAACAATCTTGTCTCTATCTGCTTATTTTCAGAGAGACTGGAAATCTGAATATCAATAATGTTTCCTTTTTTCCAAAGATGCAAAACTTCAAAAGTGTTTCATTTTTTCCCACACAACAGTGTTTGTTGAAAGCACTCCCTTTCATGTTGGCGTATTTGATGTTACATAAGCTTGCATATATTGTGCACCTTTTTGAAATGAAAGGCAGGGATAGATGAGTGCTGAATAGACCCATCCCTTTGAACTGCTCTCCAAGTCCGCTGGACTATGGATGCAGTGGTCAATAGACTCCACTTCAGCACACAATCTAAAGCGTCAAATTAGTCAGCCTGTGGAGTCAACCTTTGGCTTTGTCCAGCGGGGACCGACTTGGAAAGAGCATGGCATTAAGTGTGTGCTAAGTCCAGTAGGGTTGAGCAATTTGTCCTGCCTGCAGTGTGCTGTCTTTCCATTTCCTCATAGACACCTTTTTATATCACTCTGTGGGTATTTGAAAAGGTCATAATATGCAAGAAATGTTTTAAAGCACTCCAGATGGATAATTGTGCCAATATGTATAACAAACAGTATTCATAACATTATAGATTTTTCTTATAGACTGCTGTTATCCATACAGATTTTTGTCCTCCACACTCAGAGCCTGAGGCAGGGTTGTCCACTTCCGTTGCCTTTAAGTCTCATCTTAAAGTTTGCCCGAGGTGATGCTCTACTCTGAATACAAAACAGCATTTATCAAAATTACCGTAGCAGAATCAAATGATGCTCCACAACGCTATTTATCACACAGGCAAGCATAGTATAAACATCTGTTTGTGGTACAGTGCACATGGTGGATTAATGCAGCAGGCGTATTGATCCCAAAACAAGCACAACACGTCGAACAAGCCAACATTAGACATATACAGACATTAGTTTGTAGCTCATGCACTGTGCACAAGTGACAGACTGAACCAACGCACTCAGTCAATGCTATTGGATTTATGTGAGACATTAAGCAAAGTTT
The DNA here is from genome assembly GCF_022539355.2 of Hippoglossus stenolepis. Lineage (NCBI taxonomy): Eukaryota > Metazoa > Chordata > Actinopteri > Pleuronectiformes > Pleuronectidae > Hippoglossus > Hippoglossus stenolepis. Next base: position 9,099,880 of record NC_061490.1, read on the forward strand.
GAAGTTCCATTTTGTGTTAACAAGCCCATGTCAGAGAAAGAGCGAGGCAGAGAGATATGCAGCTTTTAGATCCCGAGGAACAAGAAGATGTGGTTAAAGTCGCTCAGTGCTCTGCACACTTATCAGCACGGCCCATAAAAAATGTAATTTATGCTACTGAGTCGAACAGTGCTTGGGGTAAGCGATATGCACATCCTATCGTATCACACCATTCTTCGATATCAAATGCAACATGCATAACGTTATGATTCATATTTGCTTTTATATGGCTGAGATTCAGTTTACTTCGAAGTACAACATTAGTGGCAAGAGCAAAATACCTGTGTGTAATGAGAAACAAACACTGACAAAAAACAAGCCTGGAGGTAGAGCAACTGTTGACCACACCCACTCAGTTTACTTAAAAATATTCCGATTGGTCATGAATCGGCTACGATCTGGGTTTTTATTGGAATGACTTTTGTTTGTTACTGACTAACGATCCCCACTGATTTCACGCATTTAATCTCAAGGCATAAACACAAATGGTTTTCTCAGATAAAATATGTATTTCCCGGGGTTTTTGCAGTATAGATGTCTATCCACACAATAGAAACAACCGTGTTGCTGTTACACTATAGTGGTTTTCAGACATTAACTCCAGTATGTACATACAACGGGCTTCGGTTTTTCTCCGGAGTTTGCATTTCTCACCTAAAGAGAGATTCTCCAGTTAGATGCATTCACAATGACACAGACAACTCCCGAGCATGAAGGAGGCAGAGTGCAATGTGTGTGTTCTGCTACAGATATCACATGTTTTTTTTTTATAGCACATAGACACAAGGGTCGTCCCTCTTGATATCTTTGTCTGTGTTTTCTATGTTTGTGGCACCGCTTTTTCATCCTGATATTTGTATTGTTTTTTGTTATTTTCAGTTTATAAACTTAATCAAATCACTGACTCGCGGTGAATCCTCAGGAGGATCTTCTGCTGTTGTCACGAGGGCTAATTCGGACGTTCTCCAGAGTTTTTACTAGTGGGCTGGCAGGAAAAAACTCTTTTAATTCATAGTAGGAATTTGAAGAGATTAGAATTAGAGACTAGAATTTAGAAGTGTTATTGCAATCGCTTTCAGTCTCATTGGAGGTGGCTCAAACAACATGTCTACATCGCCAGTGTGATGGTAATTGTCATAAATTGTCGTAAATTCTGACATTCTTCTCCTCCTCTTTCCTGTCCCTCGCTCTCCAGCTTGAAGAAGGCCAACATCGGCTTCGAGCATATGTTCGAGGAGGTGCCCATCATCATCAAGAATTCCCACCTCATCAGTGTAATGTTGTGGGAGCTGGAGGACAAGTCCACGGTCGCCGACAAGCACGAACTGCTCAACCTCTCAAGCAGGTCAGACATAAAAGCACGCAGCCATTTACCATGAGGGCCTAAGGCTAGACTGCTCGGTTGTAAAAAAAACGTTAGGAGAGAATATAGGTACATTTGATATCTGGATTAACAATTCCGCACAGGTTTTCCTCAAGGGATCAACATTTACAAGGTGCTTCTGCATGGTCTTGTGGGGAATTGTGTGCGTTTATCAACATCTGTCCTCTGTAAAAGCCTCTGACCTTCAATCCGGCTGTAAATTTTTCTAATCTAACATTGCGGGGAACACGTAGGGGATCTAACAGATATCACTGCTGTGGATGCTCAGGAGGGATTTTAGTTCTCTCGATTTTGTATATACACATAGACGTTAATTCCATATCAAAATGTTTTGTTTGTTTTCAAGTTTTAATGCTCCTGTGAAAATCATGCAAAATTCTAATGTTTTATGGAAGTTTATTAGATTTTGATTGGAGGAAGCTTTTCAAACTTAATAATTAAACTGTCTGCCTCATGGTGTTTGTAGGAGCAAGATCCAACATGAAAAAATGATCAATCTCATCAGTCTCTGTGCAAAATCATTCTACGGTCAAATCCAGGAAATAGAGGTTATTGATGGAAGTTACACCCCCCAACCATCCAACACCAAGCAAAGTGTCACATTAATATGATTCATTTGCTCTTGGTATACCAATAGAATTGTGAATTCATAGCTACAGAAGAATGCAGTTCTCAGTTCTGGAAAGTGTCTTAAAAGCCTTCTTCAAAAGTGCATCACGGTATCTCTTAAAACCTACAGGCTGCTTTCACAGACATGAGTTAAAGCTACTTCTAAATTAAAATTGATTTGACATTAGAGAACTCCTGGGCATTAATCCGTGTCTTCTGCTCTGTTCTAAACTGTACCAGATCGGAGGAAATAATACGAGGTCTATAGATTCTTGCTTCCTGTTGCCCACCATACATGGCTTCACTGCTGTTTCCAAATACTTCTTAGGAAGGCTGTTTTATCTTTTTGTTGTCCTCACGCAAATCACATGAAAAGACAAATGCGAAAGTTAATTTATCTGAATAAGAATTGTTTTGTCGCCAACGCTCAAGCCTGTTAAAAACAAATAAAAGAGAGGTTTACTGATTTACACGTTCCTTCATTACAATGAGCACAGCCCAGATCAGATTCATAAATTGAACACTCAGCTGACAACTCTCATGCAGACGGGTTCAGATTTGGCGGACCAGCAATGTCATATGAGCTGAAGTACTCTGAGGAGAGAACGCACCGAGCTGAGCAACAAACTACACGCTCTGTGTTTGTTGTAATGAAGAAATATGTCACCCAGTGCAGCGTTATGGCTCTTTTATCTGTTTTTAATAGTTTCCTGAGGATAATGGAGTTATATGGTACATAGGCATAAGCTATATAAGGCTCCACAGATGCCGACTTGTTAGCAGAATAAATTCTCTGTTGGTTTTGGTCTTTTCATGGGATTTGTTGATAATAATAAAAAGTATACAAATACCACCAGCCTAATTCTATAAACCATATTTCAACCATCTGGGACAGCAGTACCAGGTGGGTGGGGCAACACAGTAGCTGGACTCCCGTGTGTGTGTCATGGAGATTTAGTTGAGCAGCCACAAACATGATGAGGTCCTAAGTAACTAACACCTAATTCATGTCAATTCACAATTACATCATTAACAACACATTTTTCATTCCACCACTTTAGTTGAGGGGCCAGTCATGTCCAACCGTGAAGTCGTGAGAAGCAAATGTTTACTTAATGATCCCTACAGTTCTTGGATGTCAGCAAAAATTGCGAGCTACTGATCAATTTGTGGGTTTGTCCATTTACCTGCAGGCTACCATGAACACATTAACACACGCTCAATAAAAAAGCAAACGTCATTTTAAGAAACCATCATTTTTATGATGACGTACTCGTCTTAGTTGATGGCTTGATCATAGGATGTTATTGCATGCAGGTGACAAATGGAAGAATTTAAATTCATGTTAATAATTCCTGAATCGAGAGGTTCTTGCATGAATTCATGATAATTCATGTACCCATTCTATGAAGTGTACCACAGAGGGGGTGTTTTATGCATCGTAATACCTGTAATATGCACAATATAGTTAAACCAAACTCTAACAGGTATTTATTGCTTGGATCAGATCTGCACACAGAGTTTAGTTTGAGTTCCTTTTCCATTTGAGACGACTTATTTGATTTCTGGAGCTTACTGTTGTGCCTCTGGGTCACTATTGGATGTTTGATTGAGATATACAGTCTAAAAAAAGGTACAGTAAATGCCACATATAAATGTCAGAGCGTATTTATTCCGAAAGCTCTCCAAAAGCAGGACTCGCCATCAAACTTTGTCTTCCATTACTAATGAGTGCAATATGAGCAAGCATCACCCCACCATATCCTCTCACAGCCTCTTTAAGTCTTGCATTTAGATCTCAGAGGCATCGGCATCAGTCTCGGGAGAATTTATCAGCAATCATTTATGGAGATAAACCGCTGCAAGTGGAGCAACAGCTGTGAAGCCGCTAATCAAAAAGCCTCCCAGGGGCAGGTGGGAGAAATTAGCACAATAACGACTCGCAGAGCTGATTCACACTCTGTTAGCACACAAAATGCACCGCGCTTAGTTGTACACTGCAGTGGAACCCATCAGGAGTTGTTGTGATTCTCATCATCTGTGTCTTGTAACACAAGTAAGCCATCAAGTAAATGAATTGTTCCACAGCTCTGTAGAATGCATCCTCGTGGCCAGCCAAGCTTTGCAGCCGCAGTCCTTTTCTTACAAATTGTCAAATAGACTTGAAGGAGAATGGCTCGCTTTTCTTTCATATCGCTCCATTTTGAAGACGACTACTCAGAGGTTCAAACAAAGCTTCAGATATGACGCGAAATGGAGAAGAGGCAGCCCAGCCCTCCCCGTAGGTTTCTCGGGATGACTGCCGATGGGATGTCTGGCGAGATGAAATTGTTTCCTGAAGTTGTCAGATTGCTACGCAGCTCTGTCCTTGTGTTGGATTGTAGCGTCCGTCTCTCTACATCTTCTGCTGACAGCCCCACCCTTTTCTCCTCATTTCCACTCCTTCAAAAAGTAAACGATAATGGGTTTTATTTAATGTTTTTTTCCCTTTTGTCTCATTTTCCAATCTGCAGCCCCATTTGTCAATGTCATCTATGTCTAGGGCTGAGTGAATGCAGTTTCACTCTGGCAAACAGGGTTGTTCTTACCACAGATGATGATGTTGATCGTGGTGATGGATTGCATGAATGGAAATTCATTTATGTAGCTTTTACCCCCAAACAGGCCTGAAATGGCTCTTTGTTACACAGGAGCCTATATACATCACATCTAAAAGCGCTTGTAGTGTAGGCCAATCTTACATGGTCTTTAATGAGGGTGATCCGATCAGGATGTTTGGGGCCGATCACCCATCACTGGGTCTATGTCCCTGTTTATGCCTGATTATATGATATTATGTGCCACCTTTGGTGATGTAAGTAACCCGTTTGCAAAGATTACCACAACACTACTGAGCACCCACTGGGACATGTTTTTTTTACACAAGTAAAGAAATAGCTTCATGTGTAACGTTTGCCGAATTTACAAGAAGGCTCAAATGATTCAGAATTAGTTGTAGACAGCGTTTCACAAACTTTATAAAGTTTAAACAAGAGCATAAACACTCATCACAGAGAAGCAAATGGTGATCAGACAGCGTGCTTCATGTGCACGTCAGGTGCGTCTCATTTTGAAAGCCTTTGTATCATGTAGCATTTATTTAACTATATTAACATTGTATAAAATCAAGGAATGGGAAAGTATCATGAATTCATTGGCAACAGTTTATTATTGGCAGGGCAACAGCTGCTTAACTTTAGCTTAACTTTCCTGTGGAATCAATAAAATGCTGCGCATGTGCATCTCAACAGAGATGAGAAGAGAAATGCCTCACTCGCTACCTATTTCCACCGTCAGCTCCTGGAATCAAATGAAAAGGTTACAATACAATAGTATTTACTGGAAGAAAAAAAATGAGTGAGCCATCTCGATTCCTTCTCATCTCTGTTGAGAGTTGCACTTCCTGAGTGACAGCTGTTGGTTTTGCCTCATCTGATCGGCGTTTATAGAGATCGCTGTTCAAAGTAATAAGAGGGAATATCAACCGATAACAACCGGTGGCCAATCAATCGGAGCACCCTTAGTCTTTAACCATCTTCACAGTTCTCCTCATAGTTAACTGTAAATTATCCTTTAAACCTCATAATTACTCTCTGTTGTCCAGTATGAATAGAGCTACATCATCAAACCATTAGCCACTGTCTGATTAGCGTCATTGGCTCTCTGTACTGAAATGTACGAAAAGAGAAAGATATGTAAACATAGCTTCATGCTCTGTAGAAATATGATGATATATTCAATAGGGGAGAAGTTGATCGGGAGCAGGCACAGAGAACAAGAAGAAGACTTTATTCAGGCTGCAGCTAAAGAGGGAATGAGACAAGAGGGAAGAAGAGAGGAGAAATAACGGAAAATAGGGTCACAAAGGAGGTGGTGACAGAAATGATACTGTGAATAAAATACTCTGAGGAAAAATGACCCTTGACAGACGAAATTGATTCAGTGAGACGGTGCTTTTGATCACCGGGCAATAATATTCCTGTCTATGATGATTCCTTTCCATAATGGAATAGTTACAACTGTGCTGTAGGCTATTCAGTCGCATCAAAGTTATATGATATGAATACGTGTGAAAATGTAGTATAAAAATGTGTTTTATGAATACTTAATTTTATATTTTGCCAAGACAACAGTGTACACCAGTGCTGGGACAATGTTCGATTTGCAATGTCCTCTTTAAAACCCTGCACTGCTGCAGAAGCACGTCTGTTGGTTTGTGTTGGGCCTCAGTCCATCAGTGAAAAAGGCTCCATCACTGAAAACAGTCATTGTAAGAAGGGAAGTCACTTCCTTGGCAGCTTTGTTAAACAACTCCTCTGAACTTTCAATTTACTGAATGTCGGCCTATTTTTGCTTGCACATCAATACCGATTTAGAAGTTGTCCTCTGCTGTCCTCTGTGAATATGAGCATGTGGGGCCGAGCACACATACAGTATGGGCAGCCATTGAACCCGGCGTTGAAACAGAATTGGTGATCGTAGGAACTGCCTCGATAGACTTTGATTTCTAATTCAGGATTGATCGGAAGGTTCACTGACACCTCTGAATAATTAAACTCTTTGGAGTTTATGGTCAGACACTGGGCAGTCTTGAATAGATTATTCAGCATTTTTTTTCAACCAGGTGTAACTGTTAGTCCCATCTTTCAGTGTTAGGAAATACTTAACCCTTTTGAAGTGTGTTTATCATACACAAAAAAAACTGAAAATGTCTTTGAAGTGGATGAAGAATTTCATAATATTTATTTTATTTTTGCAATCAACATTGCATTCTCAATTCAGCTATGGTATCTCAAAATATCAAATAGAGGTCCAGTGGATTCATATAACCCTTTATACGTGGCAAGGACTCATACACAAGCCCTTCAATTTCACAATGTACAGCAAAAGATAATATGAAAACCTGATATTAAAATAACACACACACAAGATAAATGACTTGATGTATACAGACAGATGACGAAGAATTTTAACCCATCTGTAAATAACCGACAGATGTTTTCAAGGATCCTGCTCTAATGATTTCCATTGCATATATTATAAATGTACACCACACAAAGTGCAGAAGTCAGAACTAACAGATGTTTGATGTTAGATTATAAATTGATTTCGTCTGTTACTCATGTTGCAGTTTGTGAATAATATGATACCATAACAATTCCCCTTTTACTTTCATTTCTTATCACCTTCGTAACACCAAATATACTGGATTCATAACTGTATTGTAGTAAGTTTTATGAGTGTGTTGTTCAAACATTACCTTAAAGCCCGTACAAAGTTGTTTACTCATTGTTATAATTGACTCAGGATTCTGTTGAGAGATGAAGTCTATAGAGCTACTGTGACAAAGTAAAGCAATTTAACTAAAGTCATGTTTGTTATGTCGGAAAAGTAGCCTTAGAATTGTTAGATACAAAAATTTGCTACAAAGGAAATCTGCACGGATTAAAAAGGCATATTTGATTAAGTGAGTTCAATTCTGGGTTCAGTGGATCTTGTTTCTCAGCGGTACCAAAACTTTGCTATCTGTATTAATACACCATAAAGAAAGGTATTCCCAATCAATAGTTTCAAGGTAACAGCTGTGGAGACGGTGACAGTTTTTTTTTTTTAAGTCCAAGAAATTGAGGGTGGGTAAATTATTTCTCGACAAGATGATTTTTATTTTTTTTTGCTTGCAACAGAAGATGGAGCGTGTGAGGAGCCAGGGGAGCGAGAGAGAAATATTGATTTATAAAAATTGGTAATTGAAAAATCTCACAGCAGAGAGGACAGTAACTGAAATCACCCAAACCTCTCTCCACTCTGCCTCCACATAATCACAGAAACAATAAAACACACACAAAACAGTTATGTCGGCGCGAGTGCACACACAGCCCAAACATACACAGGGGCTGGCATTCCTTGCGGGTACAATTGTCATTTAAATAAACAAGTCAGAATCTGTTTTTCCACAGTTACGTGCTGCATTATGTAGCACCCAAAACATTCATAAATAAGACAATATCGTGTAATTCCACAGAGGAAAGTAGAAGAGGGAGAAGATTTGAAGTAGAGCACTGCAGCCTGGCCAAGGTTGAAGTTAAGGCAGTAGTGAGATATCCTGTTAAAAACAGGGCTCATGGGAGGAGAGAGAAGAGGATGTTTGTTAGCATTGTCAGCACAGAAGTGTTGGGCTGGGGGGGGGGGGGTATGAGGAACATGAGCAGAGACACGTAGCACAGGGACAAGAGGACCGGTCCAGGGGTCTGAGTACAGTCAAACCCCAGGAGAAAGGTTTCCTGTCGGATCTCTTTCAGGACAAATAGGAGCCACTCTGGAAGACGGTGAACTCGTAGATTAGGTGTGTTCAGTCCCATCCGATGTGGATACAGCATTCTTAGACTGCAACGTCTGACCACAGGCTTTTGTATGTACACCTGGCACTAAGCTGTCTTGTTATCTCAGTTCTCCCCACACTGTGATTTTAGTATGTAAATTGGTGCGGCAGAGCTGGCGGACTTGCCAAGAAATTTCAAATGTTCCAGGTTGTTTGGAGCCTTTGCTGTCTTTTTGCCAGATTTTTAAGATGGTGAAAGCAGTGGAAAATGTTAACTCGTCTCAAACAAACCAACCAACACACAGGGCAAAACTATAATCTCCTGGGTGGAGGTAATTAGTATGTGGTATCTGGAAGATCAGAAACGAGGGTGAATAAAATGATGTATGTCATTGCTGCTGACACTCACTGATGGCTGTACAAAAATGTGCGAATGACATACTGACATTTTTCTTTCCAGCAATCACTTGGAGAAGAGCCTTCAGCTTCTGATGGACAGAGTCGATGACATGAGCCAAGACATTGTCAAATTTAACACCTACAGCCGCAACCTGAGTAAGCAACAGCAGCAGAAACACCAGGTAACTCTCACGCATTCACACACACACTCACCAATGCGCACACACCACCTACACACACAATCAGCAAGCAGCAGCAGCCGAGGCACCTACCGCCACAAACTCTGGAGGAAAACCGCAGTTATATTTCTCTCAGACATGGACACAACTAGTTGTAGCCGTAATACCAGTAGGCAAGAAGCAGAAGCACCAAGTAGCGTGTGTGTGTGTGCGCACACACACAGAGTCCACCAGGCTCACAAACACCCACTTAAAATCCACAGCGGTAACTACAGTAAACAGCAAAGGTTAAAGATATATAAACATTTATTGTGTCTGTGAAAGCAATGTATACTCACATTGATGTATGTGGATATTCCATAGACATATCACTGTCAGCTGAAGACAGGCAATGCTGATGATGATCAGATGATCAAATGAACATTAATGAAGTCTTCCACTTCAGTGTCCTTCTTCTTTTTTTTTTTATTTTCGAATGATTGTGATTTGAATAACAAATAAACTGGACATGGCACCCTCCACCTCACTGCAGCTGCTGACACGTGCCCATTGCAGATCAGCATCACTCGAATTTCAAACACGCCTCGCCTCCACGTGTTGCATTACTTTTCCTGTCAGGAATTGTTCATTTTTTATCACCATGGGGGTTACATCCATGCTAGAGTCATTCGTTTATCCATATATATAGAAAATGTAGTGCAGGGGGTGATTTAAATCATTCGTCACAAGCCTCTGTCCGACAATCTCCATATACCGTTTGCACCAAGGGGCAGCTGATACAAATGGACATTAAGCTGATGTTAATACATAGTGTTTCTTTTATTTTAGTGAGTTAGTTAAACTTTTAAAAAATATATATTTTCTGTACCAGCCAGACTCATCACAAACCCAGACTTTATTTGAAAGCTGCAGCACATTGTAAAACACAGATACTGTGTGTGTGTGCGTGTGCGCAAAGACTCAAGACACATTCACCTCCTACAAGCACAAACTGAGCCAGAAGCAGCAAAAACACCGGAGCAGAAAAACATACTCACACCCAGATGAAGAGTTGGCCACGAACCATCTGCAACTGCAAGCTCGGCCTGTTGCATCGTAAACATCCAGCATCTCATGCGTGCACAGACAAACAAACAGGAAAATGGAAGAAACGAGGCACAATGTGACACCTCACATGCATGTTCAAACATTATTCTGTCGTTATTCTCTGCGAGTGGAAATTAAGGAAACATCTGAAGTATGGATGTTGATCCGGGCTGAGTCATCATCATCCCGGCCAACAGCAAGTTCACACACATTAAAAAGACTCACAACAAACGTACACCTGCGACTACAGGTTATCCCTGTATGTACACAAGACATTTACAACCTGGGCTGCAAAGAAACACACACCCCCAGGCCAATCACCCACACTGAAGCCCTCATGATCCATCATCCTCCACTACCGACCTTCTCATCATCACCGCCCCCAAGCCTTAACCCCGACACACGCACACATACACACACTCATGTCATACACAATATCACCCAGACAGGCAGACCCTTTAATGGGGCCTACTTTTTCCCATGTTTCACACTATTATCTACAATGAACAAACGGGGCACAGAGAAAAACAGAGTGAGCCTCTATTGCACCGTTCAGACATCTACAGTTCTTGCTCCGTCTAATCTTGTGCTATTGACCCTGCTGCTTCCCCGACCAATGGAACCTTATTAATCATCATAGAAAGTTGGAGAAATCGCGCCGTGCTGGGGCGGCTCCATTTTTCATTTACAACTCTCTCAATTTGGTGAATAGCAAGTTCCGTGGCACAATATGTGGCCATAGCACCCAGTAATTTATGTGTCGCTGCCCTTTATTTATTCATTATCTTTTTTGTCCATTCACAGCAGCAAGAAAGACTTAGCAGAAGATTAGGTACGGAACAATATGTTAATCTTATGAACCCAGGTACCATGATTCATAGTTAATGGTACAATGAGATGATTCAGCTATAGGTCGTTACCATGTTTTTTTGACATCATATAAAACAAGAAAATAAAGATATGGCTAAAAGTATCTTGTTTGTTGTAAGTGCTGAATTGATGCATAGCCACTAAATTTATGGTTGTCGAACTCCACTAGCTCACACATCACAAATGCTAGGGTGCCAAAAGGCATACGGGAAGCAGAAACAAAGAGTATTAAGGTTTAATGGTCTGACATAAAGGTCTTCGCTTTGGACCTGATCCAAAACAAGCCAGAGTAAAACCTATCCCAACCGTACACACATAAATAATTAAATCCACACTTCTAAAAGAAGACTCAAGGACAGATGGACCAGATTGGTTGATCTCAATGGACTACAGTACAACCAGCAACATGATGCACTAACAGTTGTGGTTAAAGAATATCAAAAAACCATGACTACTCAGTATGGATGGGTCAGATCGCACCTGTCTTCATTTTGATCCCAACCACATGACTGTAAAGTTTCATGATTGTATCTTACATGTTTCTGGTGTGGCTGTGATGCCTTTTCCAGCTCAGCAGGGGGTTTTATGGACAAAAACATGACTTCACCATAGACTTACTAGTGTCTCCCACTGTGCCAACCTCTACATGAAAGAACTAAGAACACAAAGCCCTGACCTCCTACAGAGGAACAGCACCAAGCCACTGGTTTAAATATGTGGATGATGCTCGGGTCAAAATTAAAACCCAGGAAGTGCAAGCCTTAAAAGAACTCAAATCCCTGATGGCAGAAACATAAATTTCACATGACAGGATGTCAGGAGCAACAGCTGGCCTTTTTGGACTGAAACCCCACACACACTGACCAGTACCTACTCTTTGACTCCAAACACCCACCGGAACACCAGCTAGGAGTTATAACCCTTCAACACCGAGCTGATAATGTGCCTTCAAGTGCCCAGGCCCAAGAGACAAAGTAAACTTGGAGGATGGCACTTAAGGCTTGTGGAAAACCCTAACTGGACCTTTCTAAAAATACCTGCAATATCTAGGAAGAACACCAACACTGCAGGTGCTAAAGAAAATAATAAACACAACACTGTCATATATCTGAGCAGAAGTGTTCCTGAGATGCACTGGATGATCTTCAAGCACCAGCTAATGACCTGTTGTCACAACAGCAAGGAGCCACCAACCAAGTGACATCAGTCGCATTTATAATGACCCCACATATGTTGATGCCACTTTTTCCTATGACACATTATTCATACACGGACGGCACATCCCTCAGGGGCAATTTGAGGTTCAGTATCGTGCCCAAGGACAGTTTGGACTGGAGGAGCTGGGGATCAAACAGTCCCCTCTACCTCTGGAGCCACAGCCTCCCCACCAGTGACTTGGCACAGAAAAGCTTCTTGGTTGAGTCCAGTTTCCATTGATTTAACTTTTCTTGGATTCGTTTCCATTGTTCAAAGACCGATTTTATGGAAAATACTTTTAGTCCCATTTTTCACCCTCTTGATCTACAATAAAACACTCTGAAGCCAACTGGATTGGAGACAGCATACGTTTTTGCACATAGGGTACAGATTTCCTTACATATTTTCTCCCATGCCACTGATAGCCTGACCCCTTCAGGATTCACAAAGTGAGATACAAGGCTGACGTGTAGCAATAGAACAAGACCCTACTCTACCTAATTAGACTGAGTACACGTTGTACCCAGTCTGACTCTGATCCCAGCTCGTTTCTCAGTTCCTCAGAACAGAGTGGTCCTCTAGACTAGATAACAAAATGGGAGTTGTTAGCAATAATATTGGTGGTCCCAGAAACGTGCTGTGGAACAGGCCGTGGAAAGCCTGTGAATGTAGAAATCCAGATGCAGAGGAATCCTGCTGCAGTGCGAGAGAAGTGTGACGATTATCTGGACAGGATTATTTTTCCATCCAGACAACAGCGTCAAACATAAAGCTGAAACTAAGCCAGACCTCAGACCTCTAAGCCAGAGTCCAGACCTCAATCAGACTCAGACCTTGTGGCAGGACTTTAACGCTGCTGTTCCCTCAGTCTCCAGTAGTCTGTAAAGAGTAACTGGGGAAAAAAGCAGCATATGTTTTATATTTGTATTTGATTCGATTTTTTTTATATTTCTGCGTTTATTTCATGTTTTGGGGGTTTTGCACCTACGTTTAAGGTGCACAATGAAAACTGATGTGTGTTTCTACAACATGCGTTTAGTTATACATCAGTATTTTGATTATGCGGCGTCATGCTTTGATGCATCGGCAGGACAAGAACACCCTGGATGGAGGAGTAATGATTCATTAGAACAAATATTTAAACATTTCTCACATGTTTGTGTGAGCAGTTTTTGTCAGCTTTAGTCACCCGTACAGATGCAATGTGGGATGTTTGCTTCAAAGTACTAGAGGTGCTCCCACGCCAGTTTTCCTCCTCCTCCTCCCCCCTCCACCGCTCTGTATCATTCTCTCCTCCATCTTGCCAAATTAACAAGGCTTTTAGGTTCTCCAGAGACCTGGCACCTCACTGATTTACCGACTGTCAGTCCTCCACCAATCACTCCATCCCTGTCAACACTTACAACTCCTCTTTCTCTCTCTCTCGCTCTCTCATATCATCATCATTGTTTCTCTACATCTCACTTCATTCTTGTTACTGTTGCTATTGTCTATCTCCTTTCTCTTCCTTTTTTCTTCTTCGTACCATCCACTGCCGCTCTGCATCATTCTAACTGTATTTCTCTCCTGCTTGTACATTGCCTTTTCTTTTTCCCGTTTCTCTTACTTCATACCTCTTTTCTCACGTTTACTCCCACTCCTCACCTTCCTGCTGTCAGTTTCACCCTTTCTTTTCTCTTCAAATTCTCATCATGTCTTTTCTTGCCTCTGTGCGCCCATTCTTTCCTCTTCTCTTTCCCTGACCAATTTCTTTTACCATCCATTCTCATTCCACATTCCTTTCTCTTGGTGCTATTAATGTTTGTTTTTCTCTTGCCTCCTGTGCCCCCCTCCGCTAATGTCACCTCTCTTCCTGTGTTCGTCCCTCCCTCCAGTACGTCCAGAGGCGGCAGCAGGAGAACGTCCAGCGACAGACCAGAGGGGAGCCCTCGCTGCCTGAGGAGGACATCACCAAAATGTTCAAGCCTCCCCAGCCTCCACCACGCATGGACACACTGCTTATTGCAGGTACGCACAAACGCACAACTTCCACACACAGACAGCACTCATCATCTCCACCACAGAGACCCCCCGCCCCCCCTCCTCAAAACTCCATCAGATGCCTCTGCTCTCCTCACAGGAGCACAGGTTCTGTTTTGTAATTATCTATGCCATTATCTTGAAATTACATTAATTTAAAGTTTATCGACTCAATCTCCAAGTCGACCGCCCCGTTCCCTGCTGCTTCACGCTGTTCAGCTCTTCTCCGCCTTCTGACAACATTCTGATCCTTCCGTTTACTCAATTCCCCACTAATTTGATGTTTCTCCCCTCCTCCTACCCCTCTCTCCCACCTCCACCTGTTTGTGTGCATTTGTCGTATGTTTCTGTGGGTGTGTTTGTGTGTGGGTGCATGGATTCATGTGGCTATCCTCCAACAGGGCAAATTAACAACTACTGCCAGAACGTTAAGGAATTCACCTCCCAGAACCTCGGGAAGCTGTTCATGGCGGAGGCTCTCCAAGGCCACAACTAGAAGAGACGACAGGGGGGAGGAACCTGCGAGAGAGGGAGAAGCAAGTGCACAGTGGAGGGAGGTCATAAAGAAAGAAAGGAAAGATAATAGAGATGCAAAACCACGTCTGCAACAACTGGAGGAACACTGCGCCTGTGTTTGTTTTCTAAGAATTTATTCATTGTTTTTATGCCTAACTACATCTTGGATACAAACGTATCTTTGAAAATCACTTGATTTTGATTCGAATAAAAGACTTGCATCTCAATATCCGCTCAGATTTCTTGTATTTTCTCACAGATAAACTGTACTATGGTTTTGATGGTAACTGCAGTGCACTGCTGTGGGCCCTGACATTGTTTGGTTTACTCACCAAATTTGCTTGTTGTATTTGTTGGGAATAATAATTCTAAAATAGATCTTACACATTATACAATATAGTTATACACTAGAATAACACTAGTGACCTATTATCAGTGGATTTGTTCACATAGAGGGAACAATGATTTCTTTGTAAACAGAACTGCAACAGAAGTATCAGTAGAGTTGGGCGTTGAGTCATATGCCAGCTATGTGACTTGGCCCCCACTGTCTCGCTGCACTAAACAGACTTTTAATTGTCTTTTGAATCTGCCCATCTTGCACACAGGTATCAATTGGCACCTGTTTGTTTTTAAGATGCAAAAGTAAAGTGCCAGTAGAAAGATTTGGCATGAAACAAAGAATTGAGTTCTCTAGACAAACATTTGAAGAAGGATCTCCAGGTGTGCCGGATAATAGACAGAGAGACGCTGTCATCTGCGTGGGGTGGCATTCCTTCTTTAGTCTGTAATTGCCAAAATCCCATAAATTATTTAACACAACCTTTGAGAAATGTACCAACAGTGGAACCAATTACATCTTTGTGATGTTTATTCATAAAAAGAGAAATAAATCAAAGCTGTGTAGCTGCTGATGAATGTAAGGCATGATTTATGACAAGATCCAGAGATCATTAGGCCTATACATAATGACAGCATTGAATTCCCAGCTCTTACAAGAACTCAGTTAAAGATAAGATTGTCAAGCATCTTCTTAACTTGTATTTATCAATCTGTTGCCAAGAGAGTCCTGACATTCAGATTTTATTTGCTGGTTTATCAGCAGGAGAGAATCAGCCTGAGCAGGCGGTGTAATTAGTATCGATTCAATAATAATTGAAGTCAGGAGGTATTTGGGTTCTTTTTTTGTCAAGAAATCATAAGGAAATCAATGAGCATATTGAAGCTACATGACCACAGCTCAGGAATCACAATTCCTCCACTGCCTTCAGGACATTACTGTACCTCTAAATTATTCCTCTGCTTGAATCCTCTGCCGTCAACATCTCAATACTTCATACATGTTTTTGCACAGCTTCATTACTGTTATTCATTCAGTTTATTTAACCAGATTAATATACGCAGTGTCAATACTGTTGTTGAATGCATTGTGGGTAAATATATTAATAAAACATGGGGTCTGCTATTTAGACATCTCCTGACATATATTATTTAATTCAGTCCGATAAACAACACGTTAAGGGATTCGCTCTTTAGTTATTTAGTTAGAACTCCGTGCCCATACTCAACCTGCCTGTCTGGAATGAGCTGTTCTCTTGGTCTGTGTTAACGCTCTGGAGCTACTTCAGAATTATTTCTTATCTTTGGTGGGTCCTCCTCAAAAAGTTCTACAATATTCTGTCACTTTTTATTGTTTTGACGTTGTGTGCAGAGCTTTTTCTAAACAGTCTATGGTGCAGAGTGAAGTTAGAAAAGTTTGTGTCCATACTACCTGGTTTATCTGCATTGAAGATTTTATCGTCAATGTTTGTTGTGAATATAAACAGAATTTGCTTTGTTATTGCTCACTTGTCAGTTATATATGAACAGAATGTCTGTTATGGTAAAATGAAAATAATAAAATTCTCAAAATTATCTGCCAGCGATTTCGACCTGTTTGACCCAGTTGCCGACCACTGCTGTAGTTTATCTGAGGATGTTCACACTGCTCGGTCCCCACTGCTAAAGAGCGAGTTTATTCATATGTGAATATTGAATGATTGATCATTTGTCCAAATCGCACCAATTCAACTCTGCACTTCCCTGAAACACGAGGGGTTTGAAGTCGATAAGAACAACGGTTTGCGAGAAATGTGCTACCAAATACAAATCAATCACAGATATCAGTTAAGTAAACTTGTTATTAAATTATTTATTACTTTTCCTCATCAACAGTTGTCTGTTTTTTGTTTTAATGCACGTTGCAGTATTATTAATGCAGGAATGATCCTTAAAAGGTTTTGTCTTCAGGTGACTTGAGCCTGGGCTGACAGTTCCCCTCCCAGCACAGCAATGATCCAAAGCGTATAAAGCTGAGACAATGTTCGAGAGGCTTCAGGCCAAGTCTCTGTCTGTCCTTGAGTGGTCCAACCGAAGCCCAGATTTAAACCCCAGAGTGTCTGTGAAGAGACATGAAGACGACAGTTCACAGACACTTCCCATCTAATCTGATGGAGCTCATGAGGATCTGCCGGAAAGTCTTCGTGGGCTTTTTCTCCACATAACGTCTCTGGATCAAGTGGTCAAATCTAGGTGTGTAAACTTTGTAGAGATGTGTAGTAACTGAAATTTAATAGACTTGCAACGACATCTAAAAACATGTTTACGCTTTGTTATATTGGGCAAATGAGCGTCGACTGATTGGAATATTTTATTTTTTCCAATTAAAAGTTAATCAACAAAGTGAAAAGGTCTGATTACTTTCTGTAGAAAAGCTTGAAGATGATTTTTAAGTGTTTTACAGCCTTGACCTACAGGTGTTGCTAAATAGTAAGAAATAAAAAATTGGATTTCAAAAAGTTGAGTCACCCAATCCCTGGTGGAAATTATGCCTGTGCACAGCAGCTGCGTGAGTCAGCCGAAAGTGTAGTGGATTTAAAATGAAAATGAACTGATAGAAATATCAAGATACAATAACCTCTTATTAATCCTGGTCATCCTGTACCCTTCATCCTCAGCAAACTGAGCATCCAGGAATTAGTCTCCCCCCCAGCTCACATCCTCCTGCATAACAGCTTCGGCTAAACACCTCACAAGTAGCTGGGAGCTCCTCTGCAGAGTGTCACACATCTGAGAAGTACCTTCCCAGGTCGTAGAGTTGCAGCTCATTTGCGAAGCTTGTCACCAGCGTCCACTCCGCCCAACAACAAAAACCCTGAATGATGGCTCCCCTTGCTCGATTCAATAAAGAAGCTGCCATCGCGCGGTTCAATGTATGATAATTACAGTGCGGCTCTCTCGTCCCCTCCGCCGTCCCTCGACCTGCGGTGGAGCGGCATCATCTAATTCAGCGCATGATGTTATTTAACGTGTCGTCAACGTTGCCAAGTGGAGTAATAACTTGTCGCGCTCCTGCTAGTCATCGGCACAATGTCATTAACAATAATTACAAGTCAGCCGACATGATAAACGTTTATTAGAATGGTGACACTCGAGCCGGAAATGATTTCCTCCCTCAAATCATAACATGTTTCCCCCGACACGCTGGCAGGACGAGGAATATTAATTGAGCACAGAGGGCCTCGTTGATATTTATTAAGATATCTGCTGCTGTGACAGGCACACCTGTGCATGTGATGGATGTGTCCTATGATGGGAGGCCTTTCCTCCTCCCAGCAGCTATTGATTAGCTTTTTTCCGGCAGCGGCTTGTGCTTAAGGTGAATCTGTGTTATTAGTCATTCTGCAGCAGCAGCTCTGCAGGACGACGTTTGCCCTTGAGGCCTGACGGGGGCACAGCCTCCCTTGTCCCTAATCCAGAGGCTGTGCGAGGAATCACAAAAACTTTTCCCCGTGGCCCCGACCGAAGCTGTGCGACGCCCCTGCAGAGTGTAAACACGCTGACAGAGGTTCGGCTTGTATTTAAAGTGACAATGTTTTGATTGGGGCGGAAGGCGGTGGGGACTGAATCATGCAGTCACAGCAGGGCTCAAGGGCAATGGAGCGGAGGTGCGCGGGAATCCAAGTGGTGTTTTTGCCTCCACGTGACTCCAGTCATATAAATCAGGACGTTACTGTGAAGTGATGCAAGCAGAGTTAAAGATAATGAAGTGCAGCCTTTTACGAGTGAAGCACAAGCTCGTATAAGAAGACAAATCAGATGGTTTCTCATATTAAAAGTCAGTTTCATGGCCTTCATACCAATAAAGGAATAGGGAAAGGTTTCACAAACACTATAGTGCAGATATATAGACATTTTATAACTTCGATGAAGAATTTGCATTCACTGTTACTCATTGATAACACTGTTACTTAGCTGTAATCATTTTTAATGATACATGAATTTGGCACCTTCACATTAAAAGGTTCCCAGTTTAAATCCCCTCTTGGAATTTGCATGTTCTCCCCGTGTCTGTGTGGGTTTTCTCCAGGTTCTCCAGTTTCCTCCCACAGTCCAAAGAAATGCAGACTGGGTTTAGGTTAACTGGAGACTCTTAATCCTCCATAGTTGGACAAACAATGAGGATATTATATTAATAATTATAAAAAACAGGTATGATGAATTTAAACTTTGTACAGAATACAGCCACATATCCTCATGTCAGTTGTAATGTCACCAAATTAAACTGCTTAGATTTTTATTAGGGCAAAGAGAAGCTTTCCTGCCTCATTAGATACATGTTAAAGTAAAGTTTCAACATCTAAGTGAAGAAGCACAGAACAAAACATTTTTGAGTGAACGATGGCCTATTAAAATATTACACCTGCTTACAGTTATTTTTAGTGCTCAAATACATTTAGTAATTATTCATATTCTGCTCTGCTGATAAATAGGATTTTAAAGTAAAGTGTTGTTGTAAAAGTAATTGTTATTGATATTATATCGAGTTATTCTTGTCATCTTGAGTGTGTTGAGATGAAACACACATGTTCACCTCGTGTCTTGTTCCCACTCTCCTGATGTGGATTCAGACGTGCAGAGCGACTCTGCCTCGTCGTGCAGCTTGTTTTGAAATGTGAAACTGGTTGGAAGAAAGAGGCACAGGAACCTGCAGCAGCAGCAGCTGCAGCAGCGATTTCCTCTCCCACACTATCCTGCTCAATTGACCATGAGACGACTGTGAGTCAGTGAAAATGAGAATGACATCTTCAAATACGAGACCAATTTTTACCCACTAACAGCACAGCACTGGAGTCGGTGGCCAGCTGACGCAATACTTACGATGAAACTTTCCACCTCTTCCTCAAAAGTGATTTCATTTGCTCTCGCGGCTACTTTAAAAAAAAAAAAAAACATTCGGTGATGTCACGTTTCTCCTCAGCATTTGCAAAGATTACCCTAAACTACGTGTTTGAACTCAGCATGGGAACCGAATGAGGGCTTTAGCTGTGTAAACAGCAAGGCGTTTTGTACACCGCAATAGGAGGAAATACTTAATTAGGATTATGGGATTTGTCTCTGCACCTTCAGATTCCTGAGAAGGAGGCTGAGAGATGTCAGAGGGATATAAGTTTGGTCTCATTTAATCAGTGAGTGCGGCCTGCACAGCCCTGACCCCCGGAGTAATTTATTAGCACACAAACACAAAGCTCTCTCACCGAGCCGCCCGTCGCCCTGTCATTGGTGATAGAGAGAATCAGCTGGCTGAATATAATGAAACCAGTTATTTCCCTGTCAACTCTGAATGCCATTTTTTTTGCTCTCTCTCTCTCTCTCTCTCTCTCTCTCTCTCTCTCTCTCTCTCTCTCTCTCTCTCTCTCCCTCCCCTGCCACAGATATTGCCATGGCAACTGTGGATCCTGTATGGAGTAGCTGTTGAGGATGTAAAGTAGTTCCCGTGGAAAAATAATCTTACAAATCCCCAAAACAAGAGCAGAAAGGAAGGCAGATGCAGTTGTAGGATGAGGTGTGGGCATGGTTAGGGAATTTAGCATTTATGGGATTATACACTTAAATCCAACGCACACCGTGGTGTGAATACATTTCTCCACATAGCAACGCTCTACCTGTCATTGAAGCAGCTCTATATTTGCCTTATCTCTCTCTTTCCCCGTGGTCAATAGATCTGCTCTGTGATTGGCAACTGTATAGATTGAGCATTGTGTTACAGTTGCAATTCCTCTCTCCCTGCCACCCAATTCGACGGCTGTCATCCGGCAGTGGCACAAATCCCACAGGCCATTATGAGGTTGGTTTAATCCCCACAACAGCAGCAGCAGAAGCCTTTCAAGGAGGGTTTGGGAGCATGATACCCTGTCTGTCACATGCATCCGTGGGCTCCAGGCGAGGCTACGGTGCATTGTGGTGATCCGGCTCCATCACTAATGTCTTAACTCATCCACGAGCCACAAAGACAAATGTGCTGGATGTCCTCCGTCTGAAGATCAGTCACGTGTTGCCTGTAATCTTCTCCTGGGATTTGCGCGTTTGCCGTTGATGCTCAGATTTTTATACCTCGTCTGTTGTAAAAAAGTCAATTGTGTTTTTAGTGATGTCTTGATTTTGCTGGTGGAAGTGGAATCGTAACTGTAACTGGCTTTAGGCCCATTCGTTAAGTGTAATAGTGATTTGTTTGTGATTCAGGTACGAAGCAGGACAAGTTGTTGGCGAGTTAATTTCAGGTTTATCCACAGGCTGTTTGTAAAGACAAGTGATGCAGAATCATCTTGATCGCCCCCTGTTGGCTGGCTGCATTATTGGTTATCAACCCTGCCTCCGCCATGTTTGTGGAAGGGACATGGACCAAACTAAAACGTCAAAGTAAATGTTAGATAAATATATTTATTTTCAAAGATGGTTTCTGACATTTTAGATAATTCCTCTAACACTGAACACGTGTACAGGCAGGACCACGATCACTACTGCACAGACTCTGGCTCCAAATGGGCTTATCTGGGAGATTTTAGCTTTGTTTTTTTACTACGGGAGGAAGTGGAGACACGTCTTCCATCTTTATATACTCAACAGCTTATGGGTTTAACTCCGGGTTTTCTGTGAACAAAGCCGGTTCACTTGTTACCCAGGTAAATCAACTTGGCAACTTAAGCCGCAGCTCTTAAATCTGAAATAAGGGATCAAACCTGTCAACAGCCGGGTACTGACCAATCAGATCACCTGAAAACCAAAACCATCATTCTACAGGAGCCTGCTAGGGACAAAAGAGTTTACAGTAAAGTGAGTAAGCGATATTTTTAAAGATGAATTTAATTGTTTCGTTGTTTCAGATTTTCCACGTGTCCACTTTAAACCAGAGCTTCTATCGAACAGAGGGAGAAAATAAATACATAATAAATATCGTGGCTTCACTTTAACTGAACAAAGATTCTTTGATTGTGACAGAATTCATGACAGTGTTGATGCTTTTACTTTCTTATTCTTTCACTGCAGCTCAAAACAACATGAGGAGACTGTGACGATGATTACAAATAAAAACTAAACCCTCTTGATGTCTTTTATTAGAAACATTATCCACACGCTGTTTAATATTTCACATGATTATTGAGGAACATTTCAGTCGGATTGACCTTCTCACACATGAACTGCTTCTCTTCTCTCTGCTGTGCCTCCAGAAACTTTATCGCAATATACTTCGGTTCATGAACAGACAACAAAAGCAAAAGTAAGTGAACTCAATTCAGTTTTCTTGTGTTTATTTGCAGTATATCTTGAGGCTGACTTTGTCATTGAAAATGATTTCTTATGTTCCGTGGTCATGTTGTTCACATCTCACATTGTGGGATGATTCTATAGCTGAATTTATCTGCAGGTATTTCGGTTTGTTTGTTTGTAATCGAGATTACAGATAAAAAGCAACAGATTTCCACGAACTTGGTGGAAGGATGTGGTATGGGTTGGGGAAAAAAAACTTAAATCTTTTTTCCCCTTTCTTAAACATTTTTGCTCATTTATGGATCTTGATGAATAAAAATCAAACATGTTTAGGGGACTGATATTTACGAGTTCATGCAATTTGGTGTAGATTCAAATAAAAATCTAGATCTAGTGAATTTAAATATGGTTTCATAAGTAGACTGCAGGGCCTTGTTGGAGGTTTGCGCTCTACTGAGTGCTATGATTCCTCCACATCAGTGTTTGTAACAGCGAAGGGAAACCCAGAATTAAATCCTCGTACAGATTATCCAGGACGACCAACGTTAGGCTAAGTGATGCCAAATAACGAAAAGATTATCTGGTTATGTTGAACCTGCTTCATGTTGCAGGCCTTGATCTACAGTATGTGTATATTTGCTTCGTGTAAATTCCCTCACTGCTGCCAGCCCATGCCCATGTTGTCACGTGTATTTCAGTAGTTTGACATTTGAACATTCAGAGATTATTGAGAGGTTTTGAACCACTTTCATGTCTGTACAGTAACTGTGGAAGTAAAGTCTGGAGTCTGTTATCTCAGTTTGGCATAAAGAGGAGGCCGGGGGAAGCAGCTCGCCGTTCTTTCTCTGAAGTTGAGAAACGGACCTACCAGCACCTCTAAAGCACCTGTACATACGAGTCAATGTCATGGATTCTGTTCCCCAGGGTTTAGAGACTCTGCACTATTGACCTGCTTCCTGTGCAGAACACAGTCAACAGGGTTCCAACATCAGTCCCCAGCTGTAACACTATAGGACAAATGTACTAACTCTATAAAGACCACACTTAAGGTAACATATCTTCTCTGCAGTTTGTGACCTTCACTCTCTCCTAATGCTACATTCGAGTGCTTGTTGCTTTTGCAGCACCAGAGGCATAGTTATCTTTTATCGAAACCTTGAATTTCCGACTCTGCCCTATTTCTTTTTTCTTTTGCTGGCTTATCACATTTCCCCCTCTAATAAAGAAAATGAGAAAATGCCACCCAGAGTAATTTATTCTAATTCATGATCAGCTTGCCTCTGTTCCTTAAAGGCTGGAAGATGCCAGTTTGGCTTGGGTACAGTGATTGATGGGACGCGTGTGACCCACAATAGGCAGATCAACAATTAAAGCGCGCCTTATCTCCCAGCTCTGAATCTCAAAGATAAATGCTGATAGCACCCTTCGCCTCTGACGTTCAATCATCCACTCAATGCCGTGGTCTCAGCCTGTGTCCTTAGAATGACTGATGTGCATTTGAATATTTCTTTGTCACAGGTAAACATTAACATTCAGTTCACTCCTCCTCCCCCTGTAGCCTGTGTGTTTCACAGGCATCCCCTGTACCAGCGGGACTAATAAACTGTTTTTTATTTTGGAGCTGTGCATCAGATAATATGGGTCAGTGTTTTGTTTATTTCCTTCTGTGCCTCCTCTTTATTTTTGATTCTCTCTTCCTTATTGTTAATTTGGCTCTGACCCAATTACCATATTTTGCAATCTAAAGCCACCCACACAGCCGCCCACGCACAGCCACCGCAGCCAACTTGTTTTTTAACTTTCTTCTTCCACTGGGACATAATCTCTTGACCACAAGTTGCCATCTGTTCTGCTCTTTGGACACATTAAGCCTCAAGATGTTTCCCTGCTTTTACTTTCTTTAGCCAACTTCTCTTGGTTTCCTTTTCCTGGGCGGAGTCCATCTCTGACACAGCTCCCTGAGATCACCTCCACGCAGACATGGACGCTCGAACTTGACGAACCTAACTTTCCTACTTTTTGTCGGAGAATTAGTTTTTACCAGAAAATAGTAAATCATTTTCCTAAGACACAACTTATGAAAGACTTTTCATCGAGCCTTCTATTGACTGTCCAATCTGTGAAACCACATTCAGTGATTTGAGTTTGTGATTATTATCAGACTGCACTAGTTAGAATTTTAAATGGGATGTTTTTAGTGCAGATATATTTACTGATGCATCTTTCCAGGCATCATCGTCCTTATCTCGGACTATTAACGCTCATATAATAGATGCATCAATAGAAATGTGGATACACGGGGGTTTTAGGTGTGAAGCACCTGCTGAATTGCTTCGATATTCACACAGCTGTATAGTCTGCTTGAGTTCAGATCTTCCTAATGAAAAAAGAGACAAACTTTACGCTTCTGTGTTTGTGTGACGAAGCCGTCCACATTATCCAGTCGATGGTTATTAGGAGTTTAATGATCGAACAAGGCAGCCACGTTTTATGCCTGATTCCTCTGTGAACGACTCCAAGAGGAAAGTGTCAATGATGATACTTGATTCAGAGTGGTAATAAAACTGCTCCATCAGTGTGACGGCCTTTCGGGAAATTCCACATCATTCTGCGATCTTTTATAATTTTGCAATGCACAGTGAGAAATGCCGCCTGAAAGTCAGTGAAATGGATGTAGAGGTGTGAGTCTCATTCTAAGCACTGCTCCATTGTGCACAGTTAAGCCCCCCTCCACCACCTCCCCATCCTTTTGTTGATTTCTTCATTTCTCTCCCTCAGCCTATTATCTGTTTTTGACTCTAATTGAACCAGGGTAGAGTTTACTCCACGAGCATCAACATGTAACCACATCATTTTTTCAGATCTCTGCTCTATCTGAAGCAAGATTAGTGCAACTTTAAACATTTTAAATGCGCCAGCGTTTAAAGAAATGACATTTTTGCTTACTGAACTGTTTCTAAATATGTGTCTCACACTGTTTAATACAGGCGCAAACTGTCAGAGAGGCTCATAGCAGCCGCCGCTGACCTTTTATGAACCACAAACATCGTCTCCCAGCTGGTAAAACGCAAACACAAACATTAAGTGAATAAAAAAAATATTTTCTAGATTTTCTTTTTTGCAGTTTTCAGCATTATTTTTATGCATTTTGTCGATGCATAACAAATGTTGATGCCTGAGACCTGATGCCTGTCATTTGGCCTCCATTTATTTCCTTTGAGGGAAGCAGCTAAACCCACTGACATTCAATCACATTATTTTGGCCCACTGCCTCGCTGCCTCCACCTGTGACCTGAACCACACATAACACAGTGCATGACATGTGCTGTGTAAATCAAACCCACAGGACACTCTCACACTCACACACACACACACACACACACACACACACACACACACACACACACACACACACACACACACATGGGTGCCTCACTGAATCTCATGGTCAGACCCCGACCAGCAACAGAGCTGATCGTGCGTGCATCGGTAAACAAAGCAGGCGGCAGCGGCGGTGTACATCCAGGACGGCACATTTTACCCCCCTTCTACAATATTTGAATTCAGTTTCTCCCGAGCCATCTGCAGAGTGATGCTGCACCACCTGGATGCAGCTGCCTGCCCGTTATTGCGGGAGTGTGATAGAGGGTAAGCTTATAGCCACCATAACAGACTTTTGTAAGGGCATGATGGCCAGCAGGTAAGTGATTTAGAGAAAATCAGGTTGATGCTCTCCTGAACCCTCAGCTGAAGAGGCACGGGCCAAGGCCGAGCAGTTGTAAATTTTCTCAAAGTGTCAGCATTTTCCACATCGCTCACGTTATGCCCGGATAGAATAAATTCTCAGACAATTTTTCAGAGCTGAGATTGGTCATTTCTTTCATCTTCTTTTTTTTTTTTTCTACTCCAGGACCTCTAATACTTGTGCGAAGGTGCTGTTTGTAGGCTTGTCTCACTGTATTTGGCCCAGCACCCGAATCCTATACTCACTAAAAAGACATTTCTGAATCTTTCACCCAATTTAGAAGGAATTGGTTCTGCTGCACAGGCCTGATTTGACATGGTCTGTGCCCAGAAAGGTTCAGGCTCACTGCAACTGGGTGCCTCATTGAGGTGTACGAACAGGTACCACTGCCCTCTGGAAGTCAGGGTATAAAATCCCTGCTTGTCCACATCCCGTGTAACATTTTAGCTAAATTTGCCTCGGTGCACGTGCGCCATTATTCACATCCCATTTACCACCATGTGATCATTTAAATGATAGATTATGACCTTGTATAAACCCACAGACAGATAATTGGTCCAGCGACTGATGAAGAATATCCGTTAAAAGCCTGTAGTTATTACAACCAACAGTCAAAGAAACTCTTTAAAGAAACAGAGACGAGGAAAGTGTGGAGAATAGGACACTGCATTAATATACATGAAATGCTGCAGGTTTTTTCATTGAAAAGAATGTCCTTTGTACTTTAATGGAATTAAGCAGGACACATTAGATTTTCAAGTGTAAGGTATGCAAGGAATGACAACGTAAGGGTTCAATTGCTTGGGGGAAATTATAGAACAAAAATAATACAGACTAAATTGCACCATTGTGCTTCGAGGAGCAGGATGTGCCCCTGGTGTCTCCCTTTGAAGAGGGGAAATGGACAAGGTCTTTTCTGAAAGAAACCCTGCAGAGAGCTTCACGGGTTAAGTGTGGTGGTGAGAATTAGCTGCTCCGTGGGTCAATACTCATCACATTTTGACATGTGTCCTTCAACAGTTAGTCCTGCGCCAACACTGGCCCTGACCCGAAGGCCGATGATCTCTGACTTTAAATCACTCCGGACATGGACCAGAGGGGAAAAGATGGCAGCTTAGTTTGAACATCGACTGAGAAGATTGATGGTTGGCCGTCTGTGCAATCATACAAAATGAAAATGTCCAAAAGCACAAGACCACTTACATGTTTGAGCCCGTTTGCTACGAGTTAACTGTTCCATTTCCTTGCTATTTTCCTGCATAGTCAACCTACTCAGCCCATCAGGGGGTCGAAAGGAAATGGTGAAAATGTTTTAAATTCTGGTGACCTTTTCAGTACAAATTGATAAAGATTGCACACAAACTGCAGAACCATCAAGAATGCTCAAGGCTGAACAGTCCACTTATGAAACCACATTTAAATTCACTAAATCTGGATTTTTATCAAGAAAATTGCACAGATTCATAAATACCAGTCCCCTTTACACGCATGACCTTTTTTCATCCAGCTCCAAAAATACTTTTCTGAGACATCAAGGAGAATGTTGAAAAATACCACCATCTCACAATGACTGAAGAAAGTGGGAAATAAAAAATAGATATGCACCAAATTGAATTGAGTTCTTCTCTCACCAACACATCACATATCCCCCGTGTTTCGTGGAAATCTGACGTAGTTTTCCGAGTCATCTTGCTCACAATCAAACCAACAGGATACGGTCAGGGTCATAACTTCCTGGGCGAAGGTGAGATCAAAATGCATTAGCAACAAGTAGACTTCAATAAGGAAAGGTTTGACATTTACCATCACTCCCACTCTCTCATGGCACAAAGACTGACAGTGGAAACCCGGCTCCGTCTAAAGGTGACAATATCCACCACCAAGCTTCTCTAAAGATCTCGGATTACCATTTGCTTCTGATTGCATTTGATGGCTCAACTGCTTCTTTGATCGCACTGATAAATGGTCCTTGCTCATGTAAAGGTTATGCAGTGTGGAGTCAATGAGATAGAAAATTAAATAATTGTGGCGATCAATGGGGCCGCATCCTAAAAATGTAGTTAAATAAAGTGTTTACAATGTAAATATCTGCTGTTCCAATGTCTTATTATGGTCTGTAGCATTTAATCTGATCAGCAGATATAGCTCCTTGTTAGCCTCCTTGCTTATTCGTGCCACTTTGACAGTATCGAGCAATCTGACACCTGACGGAGAGATTTAACTTCGCCGGTCACCGGGCTTCGTGGTCGGTTATGATTTGTTTTTCTTTAAGTTTGTTGTTTGTCAACAGTCAACAGAAAAAGCCCATCTTGAGCCGAGCAGCTCAAAGGTCCCTTTATTGTGCGGTGGAGAATTTGATGGCCTAGGAGCAGGTGAAAACCCATAGTGTTTATCGACTGATATGAGTGATACTGATCTGAAAGCAGTTATTTCCTCTCCACCGGGCTGTCATTTGGCTGGCTGAGTGAATCCAGCCCGGGCTTTAGCCTATTCTTTTACTGCCAGACGGCTGTGTGATTGGTGCTGTGGCAGTCTGCCGCAGTGCTGTTCCCTGATAAAGGGGTCACACTCACACACACCCACCGCTAACCCACCCTGCCACTGAATAGTCAGGATGTTGTGAGGCCTACTTAATCCTCTTCGTCCCTTTAGGGGCATAAAGGCATCGACGATCTGCCTCCATCTGGGCCTCACCTGGGCTGCGTGTGTCTACCTCTCCTCATATTAGACCCATCTCTTTCAGTTCAGCCGTCACAGTTTGCCGCCATGTTGTTTTCCAGACGGTGTTCATCTTAGGGCGAGAGCAGTATGTGGTCTGGCCCATTCTGAGGACATGCCCAAGCCCCCCTCTAGCACCACAGTTTGGCTACATCTACGCTACTAGGTTTTCGTTTTAAAATGTAACAAGAAGCAGTTCATAAAATGCCACAGGTCCCGTTTTAGTTCGAAAATTCTGGGGCTGCATTTTTGTCTGGACAGGGAGAAACGAAGATGTTTTAAAACGATGACGTACACTCTCACAAACACTTGCTGATTACGTCTGTTTAGTCACGACGTAAACTTCAGCGTAGAACGCAACATAGATAATCAAACACAAGTGTTGCTGACCAGGTTGTCTTTGCTATCAGCTGGTGTGCAGTTGATATCTGATTTTTACAATAATATAACTGCTTACGTGTGTGGGAGACACACTATGATTCGAGCAATCTGCTACAATTCCGTGTCCAGCAGAATGAGTCTGTCCAGTGCACATGAGTGGCCACATGATCTGCTTTTTCAAGCGTGTTAGCATTAACAGGGATTAAAACGCTTGTGTGGACATAGATTGTTTTAGTTTGAAAAGGCTGTTTTCAGACGGAAATGTAGTAGAATGGACGCAGCCTTTGCCCTTCAGTCTCGAGATCTTTTACGTCGATATTTTCCCGTTTTACCTGGTGCCAGCATTCGGAGCCATAAAGGAGATCGGGTTTGACATTGCTGTTGTAGAGTCTGACCTTTGTTCTCAGGCCGTACTGCTCTGACTGCTTTGTTGTGAGGCCTGCTCGCGGTGAACCGGACCTGGTCACTGTCCCAGCTCCTCCACAGCCGGCTGCTCTATGAAGCAGATGGACTTTTGCTCCCGCTCCTGTAGTTGCAAAGCATCTCTGCACTGGTGCACAAACAAATGCACTGATTAATCTTAGTCAACATCGGAGCCAGAAAGCCAACAATGCAGTCTGCCTGTAGGCACAGTCTCTTCATTAAGTGCTGAGGGATCGGAGACCACACAGAGGAGGCTGAGAGTTAGTTAATTGGATATTATATTGAACAGAAGTAGTTTAGAGCTGAAGGAGAAAATAACTTTTGCTGGTAACGGTGCAGCGGCAGCATGGGGAAATAAAATGGATGTGATTCTCCCATCAGAAAGTAGGTTTATTGTGTCTGGAATGGTCTTCTGAAAAGGACCGAGATTGGAAAAAGATTCGGGGGGGTTTTCATCTTTTCACAAGATGATTTACTGCACTGATATACTTTCTAATCAGATTTCCCTGGTGTTTGAAAAATCTTTTAAACATCAAATCTCAAAAAAAAAAATCTGCCTAAATTGAAACTCACAGGAAAATGGAGCTGAAAGTCTGAGTATTAATGGGTTTGCTGCCTTGAAAATCCACTGTTGCTTGATCTCAGTTTAAAATGTTTGCGTTTGAGAAAGGCTGCAGTGCAAATGTAAGCTGAATCCGAAGTATCTTTTTTTTAATAATGATAAACACTGTGTGGTATTTATTGGAAGTTTGGAAAAAAATCTCGGTGTTAAATTAAGGTTTCCAAAAGGAGAAGGACAGGACAAATGTGAAGCACACATAAAAACACTGAGGGGTCGTGACTTGATGATCGAGTCCCTTTTTAAAATTCCGGTGTGTTATCTCGAACACAAAAAGCCCCGACAGCGAAGTTACAAAACCCCGTATCCGTCCTACAGGCATCAACCTCATTCAGAGCTGAGTAATTATAACAAGCAGGGGAAGTTCAACACAGCCTATCAACATTTCGAAAATGAGCAATTATCACATGAACAAAGAACGGGCACAAGTCATTGCAGCTCACCTTGAAGGCTCCTGGAGGGTCAGTGGCAGAATGCTTTTCATCAGGCGGTGCTCACGCCCTCGTCGGCACAAACCTCGCAGACACACCATGAATTTCATTACATGCTTCTTACCTTTGACGCGACAATGGCAGTCGCTGTTAGTTCGCCGAGGAAGTTTTCTTTAAGTGTCACTCACCTGCCCGGGAAATCCATCAGGTCACAGGCCCCGATTACAGAGAGAGGAAAATGCTACTTTGCAGTTGTGCTTAGAGATTCCGGACTCAGTCAGGATTCACTCAGATGAAACTCCTTTCAGGATTAATCATTTTATTGTCTCATTTTCACCCACACATACACACACGCACACACTCACACGCACACGCACACGCACTCGCACACACTGACTCCTACCCCCCGAGCTCAGTTCCATTAGTTTGGCTGACTTTTCAGAATGCATTGCTAAGCATTATCACTGACTGCCTCATGGTTGTTGCTAATTGATGCTGAAGTCAGTTCATTATTTTAGTCTCCCATGGCCGCTCAGATATCTGATTCATACATACACCCTGCACTTAATCAAACTGATCACGATGCTGCGGAACGCAACCAAAGAGGCTATGACGAGGGATTAAAACCATTAAACCGTGCACGTGTAGACTATCAATAATGTTTAAGATCACTGTAAGTCATTGTTTATTATAAATTAAGAATTCATGTAGAATTTTTCTGACATATTTGCCGATTGAAATAAATTAATTTGACATAAGATGCAGTGGGATTTGCACATCACATCTTAAATTGTGTTGCTGCTGGCACTGTTATGTCCCGAGAGAAACTACATGTGCAGCATTCTGTATGAAAGCAGGGTGTATGAATAGTCAATTGTTTGCACACAGTGTTAAATCAACATCTGGGCCTCATTTATCAATCTAATGTCCGTCTCACTCTGCTGCTGTGCGGGAGCTTCAGGAATGAGACATGGCAAATGTTTGTTTAAGGCACATTAGATTTGGTGCCCTCTTCTCCAATTGGCTGTTAGACCGGGGCTAATATATTGTAGGATATCGTTGCCTCTGCTCGCACTTAGTTTGCACTGCTTGATGATCAGGTGACATTATTACGCGCGCCCTCCCCAATAACCAGATATTATCCCATTTGAGCTTTTACTAGCCAACATAAAAATGGAGTACCCAGGTGATTACTCAGAGTAATGATGGTACTGATGATAAACATAGGCCTTGCACACTAAAGAGGAGCAGCGGACGACACAGGCAGCAGCAGCCATTACAGAGCAATAATCCCTGGAAATCCCTCAGCTGGCGGGATCCCACCAAGCATGTCTGAAACAACCTTTATTTAGTCCTCGTGTTGATAGTTTACTCAGAACATCTATCAGCTATCTGAGGGACATCTAGGATTACCTTGCAATGGCAGACAGACTGAAATCACCTCATTTGAATGCATCACTCTGTGCATAACTCCCACAAATGATGCATTAAAATGCCATGAGCAACACGTAATAGACCTTATGCCACCGGCAAAAATTCACTCAAGCAACGGAGACTGTATGCCTCTGATAAAAAGCATACAAAAAGAAAGACAATTAGGATGTGAAAAAGAAATTACCAGTCTCATTGATGGGCCTGAATAGAGTCCCGGAGGAGGAAGAGGTAAAATGTAACGCTTCAACAAAAGGACATTAACACAGATCCCTTCATTACTTTGAGTATAATGATCGCCCCCCGCCCGCACCCACTGTCTATCCACATGACCCGGCAAGAAAAAGAATATATAATGGTTTAGTAGCAAAGTATATTCTTCAGATAAATCACTGCTGCAGCCAGACATTGTCAGATGAAGAGAAGAGGGCTCAGATGTCAATGGTGTTAATGAATCCTCAAACAGCTTCATGTGTCTGCAGCTTCAGTTTCCCCTTCCTAACTTCAGATTAAGTTTGAGGCAAGTGTCTATAAATCCAAATGGCTTGCATCACACATCGTAGTTTGTAGAATCGAGTAACAACAGGTGGCGATGAGTGACCCACAAAAAAGCTGTGTAACGGGTATACAAAGGAAAATCTCACAGGAACTAGCATGGGTAAAAATAAAAGGCAGGCAACGTTTTTCTTTTCCAGAGAAATCCTAATTTAAAACGATTGTGCAGTGATTGTTTAAATCAGCTTTTATAAAACTAATCAGCTGCAAGGATTTGTTTTTATCGTATACTTCTCCGAGAATACAGCTCAACCACTAAAACAGCAGGACAGGGAGGCCATAGCTCAATTGATGTTAACGGTTAGTGACTGTGTATGCAGCATGTTTGTTAAATCATGACAGGTCATGTGTTACAGGTCCGGGCAAGTCTGGATTTGACTTCCAGATAATTGCATGTAACTGGTTGGGTCCGGTGCAGAACATTTGTAGGTGCAGGTGAGGGGCGGGTTTGCAAAAGAGGACCCATGCAGAACTAATCGAGATAACCAACCTCTCTTTGGTGAACAGTTGTGTTTAGCAGCTATGTCACAGCTCTCAGTTACTCTCCAGCCCCTTTCACGCTGGACAAAGAAACCATTAACATCTGGCTTTTGTCATCCGTGGGAAACCATGTGCAATCACTCCTGGTTCTCTGTCTAACTTGGACTCTGCAGTCGTCATCTATCAGCTACATCAGGCTATGAAAGCTTGTTGCCTTCATCAGTAATGTGAAACCTGCTGTCTGTCTCCTTTAAAGCAAACATTGGACATTGTTTAGTCAGCGCTGAGTTTGAAGAGACTTGATTAAAGGATTATAAAAAAAGTAAGCACAGTAACATAGTCACTGGCCTCCATGCTGCTTTCTACTGTATATTGACCCTGTTTGAAGTCATGTTTGAGAAATCAAACATGACTTCAAACAGAAAAACTGAAAGGTATATTCATCTACTGGCAACGGGGAAGCAATCCCTTTCACCCACTCAGAAAAACGTTCTTTATTGTTTGTCTGCCCAACAAATAATCAAAGGGTTGAGAGACTAAGTCAATAACAAACAAAAAAACGTACCTGATTTTGAATTTGGCTGCGATCTGTTTCAAAGCAGTCACCTGGTCACCTTCCATCGCTGTGTGCAATGTCAAAGAAATCGCTGAGCATGCTGTTGTTCATGCCTCTGAGCTGTAGTGCCGTCCTTGGTGCTGGAGGATGCGGCTCCTGCACTGTGAAGGCTGCTGTTTGGAGTCTGAGTCGCTGCCATAGACCCAACTTTAGTGGCTCCACATGATGTTGAAAGAGAATCTGTGTGGTGCTCCATTAATGCCAAACAGGAAAAGTTTTGGAGCTTTTCGATCTCACCTCTTACATATTTCCCAGCAATCGATTTACACATAATTTATAATATCAACCTTTAGCTGTGCAACATAATTTAATAAATCACCAGGCTTAAATTGGTTAGTATCTACAAACAACTTATTAAGTACTTCACACACATACTAAGTAATGTGTTTATGATAATCTGGTTCATCACAGTCCTGGACTCAGCATCCAAGCAGTAAATCTGTAATTAGCCTGATCCTAAAGGTACAGACTGAATCCAAATAAGCACCTTTAAGTTATTATTAAAATATTTCTCATTCATTTTTAATAAAGCGCTGAAATTCTAGTTCAGGTACATCATTTGCTTTTGACGGCGTTGGGCCGAGTTTACTTTTTGCAAACACACCGAGCACCATATTGATCACCTTGAAGGCAAATATTAGAGAGACATGAAGCCAGTTTTCTCATTACAGGGCTTGATTCATTGAATGTTATTACCACGGACATTGGAAAAGTTATTCAGCAATCACACTGACTGGAATAATGTGAGCAAGGGCCGCTGCCAGGGATTTTGGACCCATTAAAAGATGTCACATGAGGCCCCATCACACCACAGGCCATCGTGAAAATATTCACCATTTGATAGAAGATGTGCTCTATTAGAACTGTGCTACAGGTCATCATTTTCTTTCTAAATGTAATTTTGAATGGTAGAAATCTAGAAGGGAAAGTATTCTAAACACTAATGAATAATTTAAAATTAATGTAACTTCAATATACATGAACCTTGTCAATTAAAATAAATGAACTTTTCTATTTAATGATCCAAAAGAATAAACAGTCCTTGCAAAGCATTCAACCATTATTGTTTTTCCATAAACGTAAAAAAAAAGATATTGCAACAGACACCCTGCACTTTACATGTCATTCAACATGATGCTGCTCACCCCCCTCCCCAGCTGGGAGTAGCTGTGGTCGAGGAACATGACACACGACTGCTGAGCATGACGCTGCAGCTGTCTGGTCAGACACCATGCCGGCCGCGACAGAGACAGACCAGTGAAGGTTTGCCTACATTGATTAAATGTCGGCGGAGGAGCAAAATGTAAACACTCATTATTTCCTGTGACGTTATGAAGTAATGGATCCAGGATCACATCGTGGATCATGGATTGTGGTGGCAGTTTATCGTGGATCATGATTACACCTAGATTGTTCCGTCAATACTGTTGTCATTGCTTTTCATCTCTGTCAGACATTGTCTTTTGTATAAAAACCTAAAACATTGATACACCTCCATTTATGCTACACGCTGTCTTTTCTCATGAATGTTGTAAATATTGTTTTTTTGTTGAAGTGCTCTGTTACACGCAATATTTATTTCTCTTGTGTGGTTTCTTAATTTTTACCCCTGGAAAAGTAAAGTCCTTTTTGGTTGTTTTTTTCTCGGAGGATATTACACTTTGTTAATCACTATGAGGAAATTTGATATTTATGAATATGGGCATTATAAATAAAATGTGATTGATTGATTGATGATATTAGAGGAGTGTAGGTGGCCTATCTCGCTATTTACGAAGCTAACAAGTAAATATCACTACTCACGGACTACACCGACCTTTCTGGGTGAAATGCCGGTTGCCCGTTGCTCTTTAGGAAGGTATGGAGCCCGTCTGGTGACATTTGGACAAAAACAATATAACATGGCCATGAAATAATAACACATGGGACCAAGATGATAATTCATGGTTGTGAGTTAGTTATCTCGTTCCCACGACTTAATTACTTGTGGCCACTTGTTAATTATCTTGTTACAAGGACTTAATAACCAGTGGCTATGACTTATTATATCGTTATTATTTTGTGGCCATATCATTTATTTTTTCCCTGACATTTCAGCAGACGGGCTCTGTAGGAAGGAGCCATGATGCTCCTCAATGCAATTCTCTGCTAGTTTATACCTCATTTCAGTGCAGAATCAAATAATTGTATAATTATGTAAAACTATTCCTTTTATTATTACATTGTAAATAAGATATTGGATCAATAATAATAAAAAAAACATAATGAAAAACAATGTTTTGGACAGGCAGGCTGGCGATCTATGAAGGGAGATACAGTGGAAATGATTCCACTGCTCTATGTTCTCCACATGGGTCACATTCAGAACAAGCCTTGCAGGTGAGTAATTAATGAAAGCTTAATGAGCAGTGGTGAGCACTTCAAATGTGAACCATGTCTCCACATACTAATGAAGCAGGAGTTGGTTTCAGTAATATAAAGATGTATGTTCTTGAATCATGCTCCAGTTACAGAGGAGGAGATTTGAAATTTGAATAGAAGACAGAGTGGTGTTCAAGCCAATCAAATATTTGAACTAGCTGTATGAATATTTGATCTGTAGAAGTGTGTCGTGTGGGAGTGAGTGATGTGTGGGTGGAAAGGCAGGAAGGATTTCTTCATTTTAGTTATTGTTTCACTTGTTCACTGTCACCCAAATCAAAGTATTAAATGTTGTTGATTTCATAGTAAATCACTTCTTAATTTGCTCACAGGCGATTGAAATAGGTAAACATGTTTTTGAGAGTATCGAAGTTAACTATTCTCCTTTATCTGAGTTTTAGAGCTTTACCTTTTCTTTTTTTCCCTTTTGCAATAAGCCAGCTGCCATATCAGTGCGTCTGTGTCATAATCCTCTCGTACTAACCTTTTTCTCACTTGCTAGCTCAGCCAAAGCTCAAAATCTCCAGTGATAACCTGCTATAGCCTTGACTAAAGGCCTCTGGAGCTGCACAATGGCTTACTGATGATGCTTTGAAATTTTAGTGACACCCCGAAAAGGGATTTTCGGGTCCTTGATTCTTGTGATTGATTCTCAGCGTTATAAAAAACGTTTCTTTTACGTGATTTAGTTCACGCACAAAACAGAATGTGCAGACCCAATAATGCTGTGCACTCTTGCATGCCTCCACTAAACATGCTCAAAATATATGCCAAATAAACCGCTCTGAATCTGGACTCCTCTTTATTTTAGGCTTGACTCTAATGATGGAGGGAGGAGAGGGGGATGGAGAGAGGGCAAGGTAGAGGACTGGAGTGCTGCCGCGGTCCCAGACACAGATGGACAAGATGAGAGGGGAACACAAGCACAGCTGAGGCCTTGCAGCGCTGAGTATTATAAGACCAGGAATCAGTGAGCCCCGGTTCTGCACTGATGACACTGGCTTTACCGCCGCTCAGTCATTCGCCGCTCTCACCAGGAGCTCCAGGGACGTGACTCGCCGAGCACAGTTGCATCAAGATTAAAGGCACCTTTCCCCTCTAAGATCAAAAGTTTACAAGGCTCTGCCAAAAGTGTCTCCAGTGGACTCACGATGGCACAATCTGATATTTACACAAAGGTCTAAAGCCATTAGCAACAGGGACATGAAACCAGACTCAAAGCGTATCAAAATGATGTGCACATTCTAATTAAACTGCCTTTGTAAAGTACGTCTTCCATCTGTTTGGCTTAGAAATTGTTTGGCTGGATTCCAGTGGCCAATTCCCAAAGTTTGAAACAAAGTTTGACTCATCAACTCTGACATTTTGCGCCGTCAAATGACTATAATCATTAGAAGCTTCATATCAGAGCTTTTTATAAAGAGTACGGTTTATGACAGATGGATTGGTTTGACCTATTGTGACTGCTGTCCTTTATGAAACACCGGCTCATGCATGAAAATCAGGTTTGCCTGCCAGAACCGAAGAAACGGTAAAATAAATGTAATTATTTAACAGGAAAAATAACAATAAAGTTATCTCTTTGGTTTCACCCTCCCTGTGAGATGAAGCACAAAACCTACACTACCTGAACTGTGCCGACTGTGGAGAGACTGGTAATCTTCCACCAGGGCCTCAGCAGGGAGGAGAAGAAATGCACACAATAGCACCTTCCACTTCTGATCCATTTTCTAAACAGAGACAAATAGGTAAAGAAAATGAACAAGTTGCCTCTACAACTATTGCAGGGGCCGGAAAAAGAAGCAGAGAAACAGCTGCCACATTCTTAACAAGTCGTCTCCTGGGGGTTTTTGTGAACAATTGTGCATGTAATGCTAATTCAAAAAGAGCTAGAAATATATACTTTATACTGCAAGATATGAGTTTCTGTGATGTATTAATGTATTAATACAGCCTGTTCTAAACCTGCCTGTTTGGAATGTTCTGTTCTCTTGTTCTGTGTTAAAGCTCGAGAGCTACTTGAGAATTCTTCCTTGTCCTTAGTGAGTCCTCCTCAAACAGTTCTACAATATACTGTCAGTTATTTGTGTTTGCACGCTGGACGTTGTGTTCATCCTACCTGGTTTATCTGCAGTAAAGATCTTAAAGTCAAACTGAATTTTCTTTATTACTCTTCACATGTGTGAGTTTGAAGGATTTACTTGACTGGTGTTATTTTTTTCATATATTGAATGTCGACTATTTTAGAGGGCAGTTAAGCAACCTATACAATCATCAGGCCCAACTTTTTTTGAGCACCCTCTAGTGGACCGTGAAATGTTTTCAATTTGATACTAGTGGGCCGCGAGGGGCGCATACGTCATCAGTTTGAGACGCCCAGTTGACAGGTGAGCTAATGCTAACCGCTGAACTGTAGTGTGGAGTAATGGAAAAGTTCCTTAAGTGGAAAAACATTGACGGCAACGCTACTAATCCACCGCATTAAATATGTTTTGTCAAAGGAGGTGACGATGGAAAGCCCAGAGCCCAGTGTGTGGAGTGCGGCTTGACGCTTTCAAATGAGGCGTTGAAGCCTTCCAAACTAAAGCGGCATCTTGAGACACGACACCCAACTCTTGCTTGGAAGCCAGTCGACTACTTCAAAAGAAAAGAAAATGGACTACAAACACAGAACAGGTCTGTTGTCTCTTTGACTTTAAACTCAAAATGTGCATTGAAAGCCAGCTACTTGTTCGCGAGACGTGTGGCTCAGACTAAGAAAGCCTTCAGGATAGCAGAGGAATTGGTGCTACCTGCTGCTGTGGATATGTGCCGCGAGATGATCGGGGAGGCAGCCGCGAAGAAGCTGCAGACTGTCCCGCTCTCGAACGACACAGTGAATCGGCAAATTTTTTAAATGGCCTCCGACATACAGTGCCAGGTTGGGGAAAGAATTAAAGGCAGCCAATTTTTTTCTTTACAACTAGATGAGTCCACCGATGTCAGTCTTGTCGCATAACTGCTGGTTTTTGTTCGCTATCGTTGGGAAAGTAGTCTGCATGAAGACATGCTTTTCTGTGGAGAGCTACCAACACGAACTACAGCTCAGGGATGTCAGATGCTTTTCTCAGCTGTGTGAGTGCATGGAGGCAGATCATGTCCAGCTGCTGTATCACAGTGAGGTGAAATGGCTCTCAAGAGGACTGGTCACAGAGGAAACATCCCCACTCGCACATTTCTGCACAGATCTGAGGTTCCAGGCTGAACTTGCCAACCTCTGTGACATCTTTTCACAACTGAACCAGCTGCACCTCTCACTCCAAGGGAGAAACAGCAACATCTTTTTGGTTGCTGACAAAGTCCTTGCGCTGTGGACAAAGAGGGCCCATGAGGAGAGGATGGACATGTTTCCACTTGTGAGTGAAACATTGGAAAACTCCCCACATGTGAACATAATCGATTCAGTCTCTCAACACCTCTCAGAGCTGACAGAGAAGGATCCCA
Organism: Hippoglossus stenolepis; assembly: GCF_022539355.2. Lineage (NCBI taxonomy): Eukaryota > Metazoa > Chordata > Actinopteri > Pleuronectiformes > Pleuronectidae > Hippoglossus > Hippoglossus stenolepis. The sequence continues at coordinate 9,139,426 of NC_061490.1, forward strand.
GAGAAGGAAATATATGGATTTTTGACCCATTTTCTGTGGACCTCGCTGCAAATGACATTGCTTTGACCACACATTTGGAATCCCAGTTCCTGGAAGTTGCAGCAGACAGCAGCCTAAAGTTACAGTGGGACAAACTGGACCTGGGCTCTTTCTGGATCACTGTTTCAAAGGAGTACCCATGCCTAGCATTAAGAGCTGTGAAATTCCTTCTCCCATTCACAACTACATACCTGTGTTAATCAGGATTCTCCATTGTGGGTGCAACCAGGACCAAGACCCGAAACAGACTGAGAGCAACCCTCAGAGTGGGCCTTTCCCCCCATCCCACCTTCTGGTGTCTGAGAAGCAAGCTCAATTGTCTCATTGAATACTGAACATGAGAAGTAAGTACTCAATCTCTAAAACAAATAGAATTATACAGCTCTCTTATGATAATCTTTCAATGTGAATATTGAAATTGATACATGCTGTGTGTTTGTTTGTCACAGATATGAAGAATAACTACTGGTTCTGCCACACCAAATATGAAGACTGCTACTAAACCTGCTCCATCTTAATTAATTTGCACAGATTAATTATATTTAATTATAATTATACTATATTTTTTAAATGTCTTTTTTTAACACAACTATTAGGCCTGTTCATTTTGTTCATTCTATTATGATTCTTTATTATTTTCAATGTATTGATTCACAATTACCTAATTTATTATATTTATTATTTTCTATTTATTTACTTTTCTCTCGACTTATTTTTAGAGCAGAACTTCCTGGTTTTCAGAACTTCTTTGTTTGCTGTGGCAAATACTGAATTATTAGTTCTTGTTGTGTTAATAGGCAAGACTCCAGCCTTATAAATTTGCTCCTGTAGCAGTTTGAACATTGTTCCATGAACTGTTAACCTGTTGGGTTTTACTTCATCATATACTTACAGTTCATATGAATATAGGATAATGTATGTGCAGGTTTATACACGCTTTATACAATAAATCCCTCTGGGCAGAGAAATTGTTTTTTCTTGCCATCTGTCACACCCATATCATTTATAAAGAACCTGTTAGTTTTTTATGTATTCATTGTATTTTGATGGCTTTTGTCTGTAAAACAGGGAGTGGCTTTGTTGTAGATATTTAATACAATTAAGATAGAACAAAGACTAGAATTAATTAGCCAAAATAATTGAATTGTATGAAAAGGTGGGCCTTGAAGTAAAAAAGGTTGAGAACCCCTGCTGTAGTTTATCCAAGGACCTGGAAAAAGACATGTATCCCATGCAGACTTTTTTTTAAAGATGAATTGACAGAAGAACAAGGGAGGAAAATCCAGAATTGATGGAAAGAGTTTTTGATAACTCTGATCCACTCCACCATCAGCTCATAATATCCCCCTCCTCTCACAGGGGGAACTTTCAGGTTGGCAACACAGAGCAAACTGACGCCACAGACCAAAACTGGTTTCCAAGGTAACAGCGAACATTCCCCCTTCGGATTGAATGGCTATTTTCCACACCTATACCTTCACCCCGACAACAGAGAGATGTATATTTCAACATGCTCTGTGAATCCTCGTCTGAAGCCACAAGTGACCACAACATCAAGGCTGAAATACCTGAATAATGTGTAGAATCTCATTGATACACCTGCCGTCTTTTTCTTCCTGTGGATCGGTCATTACTGCCATTTCTCTGTGTGTTCAGTCATCCTGTTTTTGTTCTTCCTTTTTCCTTTCTTACAATAATCTTCACTGTGGCTGGGTTTTTTTTTTTGGTGCTTCATCCACCTGCCGCCTCTTTCTCTTTCTGTCCCTCTCTCATTGCAGCCTCCGATTCAAACTGTCCTCAGGTGGCTCTTTTCATCCCCTTTCAGTGTGTCAGTTCATCAAGCCTGAGTGTCCTCACGATCTTTCGATATATAATTAGCACACTGTCCTGCAGAGAGACAGGAGTTATCCAGCACCAGCTGTTACATCCTGGTTGAGGGGTATTAGGGCACAACATAAGGACAAGAAGTGGAGGGCAAAGATGAAAGCTGAAGGATTGATTTATTACTCTACACAGTGAGCGTCAGTGAGGCCGGAACTCCAAAGGTCAAAGCCGAAAACAATCAAACCAAATCATCTTCTCAAGAATAATTCTGTCTTATGACATTCTCAGGAGGGGCTGTATAAAACTCCGGATGATGTCCGAATGAACTCATTTGAAAACACAGCAGGAGATCCTCCGCAGGATTCACAGCGACCGGGTGGGTGTGCTGGTAACGTTTCTAATGCGTGACAGAAATAAAACTAAAGAAAACGACAACAAAAAATATATATCAGGGTGAAAAAGCGGTGCCATACACGAAGAAGATGCAGACAAAGTTTTTGGCGATAAGAGCAGACGCTGTGTCGATGTGCTATAAACAAAAACAGGTGATCTCTGCAGATCTCTGTGAACGTGTCTGAGCACAGGATCTCCTGCTGCTTTGCTCATGTGTGAAAAACAAACTCTGCAGAAAGTACGGACTCAATTGTGTCCAAAATTTTCCGGAGTTCATGTCTGAAAACGGCTTTACTGACCCTAACTTTGTAGGCTGTACAAACAAGGAGAGCACAGTGTCCATGCGAAAATAGTAATTCGCCCTTACTGCTTTGTGTTGTAAATACTCACACAAGCAAAGGCTGTGGGAGCTCATTGGTCCTTAAACATACGTTTCACAAAGGTTGGAGGCTGAGGAGCAACAAGTTCTCGACATCAAGCCTCAGTATCACAGCCAACTGAGCAAATGAGAGAGTCAACCTCATCCCACTCACCTGAAAACCCATTAGTTAAATAGACCGGCCTCTGGATCAGTCTATCTGCAGCAGCCACATCACGGGAGGTCAACCAATCAAAAAACTAACAAAAAAACAAAAACAGCCCCTTTCAGTTAGTATGCAGATCCTCACAAAGAAAACAGAGCTCCCACTCTTGATCAGAAGCAGATTTATGCAACTCATATAAATACAATGTGAATACAACTGGGGACATAACAGAGCTATTTGAGAATTTACCAAATGAAAAAAAGAAGATCAAATAAATTGTATTGCCCACGTGAATAATTACAACTAATTAGACCCATTATAATTTGAGAATATGATTTCAATTTTCTCAAAGTCCCTGCACATTAAAATTAAATATACATGTTTGAGTTAGCAACAGTCAAAGTTCAAGTTCAAAACGTGGTAACATTAACAAACAACCACACAACTGTACTCAGTTCTAGTGAGAACACAACAAACTCACAAATATAGAAAGATTAATTAATTCATGAAAGAACCAAAAACCCCATTATTTATTACTAGAAGCTTACAGTGAAATTAAGTTGTAAGGGCCTTAAATTGACAAAGAATTTAGCCACATCATTTAAAATATAACGTTTTAGTTTAATGTTCCTCAGGTTGAGTCCCCGTCCTTCTGGGGCCAGAAGACAAACAGTCTAATGGCATCGAAGACATTGTAATTTGTGTGTATCCTAATGACTGTTGCCTCGAGCTGTTTGCACAGTTTCCCAGCAAGCTCAGTGAAGGTCAGCGTGGCATCACAGCAGACTATAAAGACTGACTCAATAGCTCAGACAAGTGACAAGTGACACACACACACACACACACACACACACACACACACACACACACACACACACACACACACACACACACACACACACACACACACACACACACAGAGCGAGAGAAAGAGAGAGAGAGGACATAACATTCACTTACATTGATCTCCTGGAGACTTACTCTGTTACCTTAAGCATAGAAATACTTACCCTAACCTTGAATTTAATCTTATCCTAAATTGAACCTCAATTTAACCTTAAAACATGTCTTAACTTTAAAATGTAATGATTGATGTTGTGAACCACCACTTGCCTAACCTTAACCTAAACCTGGGGATTTTCCTTTCTACATGGGGAAAAGATACAGCCACACGCAGGCACACACACAAGCAGGCACACACACACAAAAGCTCTCTCTCTCTCTCTCTCTCTCTCTCTCTCTCTCTCTCTCTCTCTCTCTCTCTCTCTCTCTCTCTCACACACACACACCACTGTCACAGCCGGTAACACCTGCCTCTGGGCAGACACACTTGTCATGAAATTTGTTAACGTGTATCTTATAGTACTCTGCTTTCATCACACTGACAGTTTGCGAATCAGTGGAAGTATTTTCTGAATCCGAAGTATTTAAAGGTCCTTTTCATTCCATGTCGTAAACAAGCTTTTAAGAGAGTGAGGCATATTTGTTGTCTTGTTGGCTGTTCGCAGCTTAGCTGAGACGCTGTCAATCTTTTATTTTGTTTTTCCCCGAGTATGGAGTGTCAGTCAAAGGGATATCAAGTGATGACAAGTCATTCTACTGCACATTCTTACATTTAAACACAAGCAGCTGTTGAATATAATTAATACAATGAATGTGCTCTTCAGAACAAGCCTGTGATACTTATTACTTGTCTTAGTAAATTCAGCTCATAAATCAGAAAGTATTTCTCTGTTATCATCAAAACCAAGTTGTTGCAAAATAAACCGTTACACAAGATCGAATGCTCCTTAATCCAGAAGGAATTTCATATGGGAACCAATCTCATATGATATTTTTCAGTTGTTTCATTTAGGCCATTTTAGAGCAAGAACATGAAGCCCAAATAAAGTAGAGAGATGGAAACATCGTTTCTTTTCAAAATATGAAAATTATGCCAGGGTTGATTTTCGAGCAGGCATATGTTTCCATTTGTCTGCTCAAAATAAACACGAGCATAATAGTCATATTTTCCATCCACTCTTACTGTCCTCTGACAGAAAACACAATCAGGCACTCATCACCAAATTTGCTGCTTTGCTGCATTTTCTATTCCCACAGTCCAGCTCAGTAAATGCCACATGTACAAAACACACATGTATCCCGAGCAGTGTAACTTGTATATGTGTTACCTAAACCTTTTTGGGACCCAATTTGCAAACCAATATTTCTTTCTCCAGTCATGAAAGACCCTTATTAAAATCTGTGATGACGTCGAGCTTTTGAATCTTGAAAAACCCTTTAAAATGAATTTACTTCACGATCAAAGTCTAAGAATCTAGAGTAAAAGTATGTTGGAAATATGGTGGAAACTCAAACAAGATTACTGGGGTAGAAGCTATGATGCAACCCAGACAGGACAGGTTCAGGTTCAGGTTCAGGTTACTGTCTTTATATGTCTGTGCAACTGAGATAAAAAAAACAGTTGAAGGAAATAAATGTATATGGTCTGAATCCATAGTGTGAGTAATTGAGTGTTGCTAGCCTCGGTCAAGTCTGTTGCACATTCTGTGGGCAGGTTCTGTGCAGCCCACAGACACATTACGAGAGGTTTTGACACACTGATGAATCATGCCGTCGAATGGTTTTCATGTTAAAACCCTTTTCAGCCACTGTGAGACGAGAATTCTCCTTAGCTTCCTTCAATTATTCATTGAGTCTGTTGGACCTGAGAGTCATTAAGTGTGACAAAAGGCTTGTTTTGAACATTTTGTGAGATTTATTCCACCTGTTTAAATATTCTCGCCTGCTTTTTTCCTGCTGGAAAGAGTCTTGATAGCTAAATTGTCTTACATTGAATGGAAGTGATGCAATTTCTCTCACAAGCCTTCAATGCTATTTCACAGAAAGAGAAGTGCAGAGAACTCCCTCGGTCTTCTCAATGGACCTCAAGACTCTTACACGGCACAAAGCCGAGAGTGAAGGAAACACAGAGTGAATTAAATGTCAAATGATACAGCGGAAGTCAGAAGAATGTACAAGATTCCTACTGCGGACATTTACAAGAAGCTCGTGATTTTCTAACTGCATCTGTAAGTCAACACATTAATTAAATATATGTTTTGCTGATTCTTTTCCAGCAATGCATTTCTATCCTAAGGGAGGTTTTACAGGCAGTATAGTCTCACACCTTTCTTTTTTTATACCCCCCCCCAGCACTTCAATACTTGTCAGTTTAATGTCAAAATAAATAGAAAATCACCATAATAGAAAAAAAATACTGGAAACTTTAGTTTTGGCCATTAAAAACTTTGCACATGTTTCTAGTTCTGTTTTGCATTAAATTGCATTTTCCACAATATAGCAACAAAAATGTACCCGGAGTAGCAAAAGTGTGACATCAGATGGCCCTTGCTTGCATTGTACTGCAGGATGAATCATAGATGGTTGCACCTCTGCCTAGAATGGTTTGAAAGCGAAGCACAGGACAGCATTGTAATGGATGTAAACTCTGACAACACAAAGGCAAACGCTGACCAGGAGGTCCTGCTCAGAATAGCCTCGTCCCTCATAATGTGCATTCGTCTTTCACACAGAGATTCAATAACAGATGTCACATAATGGCTGTTTTTTCCAAAAGGATGTATTTGTTAGTGAAACCATGTAGAATAAAGCCTTTGAGGAAGGTGTGTGTATGATTCAGCGCTGCTGATCAGACCTGGCTTTGTACCAGTTGCGTTTACTTATGCAGGGATTGTAATTGCAATGGGTTTTGGAGGCAGGGTAGAGAATACAGCAATCTAAGCAGGTGAATTGGCAGCTTTGGTGCGGCGGGGCTGAGCAGACTGCTAAATAAGGTCTTCTGTTGTCCGGAGAAAGAGCTGGGAATGTGGCAAGAGGAGCGAGAGAGAGAGAGAGAGAGAGAGAGAGAGAGAGAGAGAGAGAGAGAGAGAGAGAGAGAGAAGAGAGAGAGAGAGAGAGAGAGAGAGAGAGAGAGAGAGAGAGAGAGAGCGATGGGACCGGGGATACTGAGGTGGACCAAGGGCAAGGCAGAGAGGGAAAGAATGAGCAAGAAAAGAGAGAGAGGCAGGGAGGTGTGGAGGGAGAGGGAATGAGGGAAGATATACGGCGAACGTGGAGCGGGGAGGACAATGGAGGGTGAGGGAGGGAGTGAGAGTGAGACGAGCACCTTGGAAAATCAAGCAGCCAGTCTATTCCCCGGGAGGCTGCGAGGCTGGTTGTGGCTGACTGATCCAGTGCGGTGCTGCACTGTGCGAAAGGGGCCAATAACAAGCTGAGTAATGGGATTGTGCCACTGCAGGTTTTGTGTGAACAGGTTGGGTCCTTGGGTGTTCCCACACGTCGGGTTAGCACTAGCCTGGGCGAGAGTGGACTGAACGACAGCCAGTTCTGCCTGTTGTGCTCGACATCTATAGGCGCATCATTTTTAGTTTTTTAAGCATTGGACCCGGGGATTTCTATATTTGATTCTCTCATTGTCAACAAATCCCATGAAAAGACCAAAACAGCAATGAATTGATCCCACTACCAAGAATTTTCTGTGAAGCTAAATCCCAATATAGCTTATGCCTCTGTGCCATAGAGCTCTATTGTTGTACGGGAAAAAAATTAAAAACACATCAGAGAGCCACACTGTTGGATTGGCTGACACGTTGCTTCATTACGATAAACATGGGCACTGTTTTTATTTTTAAATTTTTTTTTTGTTCATGTTTATCTAGTGCTGAAAATAGTCCACAACAAATACAGTACTACACATTTCCTAAAAACCAACAGAGCCCAGATATGTTAGGTAATTACACAATGACAGTGAGGAATTCTTTCTAAATCAGGGGTCATAAAGGGGCCACAATCTACACAGAGGGGCCAATTATGTATCCAGCATCCATGCACAATTCCTGACCCTGTAAGGAGCACATTTAAGTATTTCCTTGTTTACTGTCAGCTCTGCAGCTTTGAGCAAAGCCATACATCATTAAATACATTTCAATCGATATATCAATTTCAATGAACGGCGTGAAACACACACGGATCAGCCCCTGCACAATAATTGAAAGGATGAGGATGCATTTGTAATTTATTCAGATTAAATCAAATGTGGTACCTTAGTGTTAAAGCTAACAGCTGTGGTCAGCAGCTGGATTTGAGAGTCAGACTGTGTTTCCTTTAGCCATCACATTTCCATCTATGATAGTGGTGTGGAACCTGTTTCTATCTCGAGCCATTCCAGTTTACATAACATCCTTTTAGGGCTGAACACACAGCACTCTCTAATGCAACGGCTGGAACTGCTTCTGTTTGGGGAAGCATCAGATGGTAGATGATGGTGATGATGATGATGGTGATGATGATGATGATGATTTGAACTGGTTTCAGCCAACACATCTTACTCAAACAAATCCTCACATTTGGTAGTGCCATGCATTGTCTGCAAAAACACTAATTTCTGCCTCGTATATCAAATGATCCCACACATAATACTGACCAGTTGTCGTGTGTTTGTTGTTTCATCACAGGCCAAAAAGAAAAAGTGGACTTTGTGGTGTTCCTTATTGTTTTTTCAATATATTGGATAATATCAGTAATCAGCTGGTTCTTTGAGACAAACTGACACTTTGAATAATTTGATTTGGTCTTTGCAGCAGCAACAAGGCTCCTTCACAAGTTCTTTATCAGTTCTTTGTTATTGGTAATCAGAGTTTTCATTCAACAACCAAGGTTATCCAGATTATATACACCAAGCAGAGACATGATCTTTGGGGTGCTGGCCATATCCAAAGTATTGTGCGTACATAAAACCTACAACCATTTTCTATTATAGTTTGGAAAGTGATGAGAAAGCTTGGACATAAACTTCTGAACTTATTCTTCACGTCTCACATCTTGCTGAAGACCTGTGGTTTGAATCTCATCCAGTTTAGCTGCTTGTTTCCCCCAGTAATGACATTCAAGACTTTGAATAGAAACAAGCTTACTTGTCTTTCACTTCAACAAAAGCAGCACACAACTCAATACATTCAATATTCTTTTATTTCTCTTGGAAAATGCAACATTTGATGTCTACTTTTCTTTTCTTGACAATTGCCATGATGCTTGTCAGCAATAAGTGACACCTCACATGCATGTTGCATGCAAACTTACCATGACCCAGATGTGAAGGACATGTTCATATATAATTCTATAGTCAGTCAAATTTTTTTTTTGTATTTCTGAGTTACTTCTTTATATTTATGAATCATCAAACAGTCTCACAGGCCACATACAGCAAAGTATCAGATGCAAAGTTCCTCTGTAGCAGAGATAATTCCCCTTACCCATACTTTGAATTAATCATTCCTTGTTTGATGCTATATTTTAGTACTTACATTTTATATTTACCACCATGATCAGTATATACACCTGACCATAGCTTTGAACACTGGAGGGTAATCAGGCTTATTTTAGACCTGATTTGACCCTTCCGACAATCACACGGTGTTCATGACTGGAGGTCACGTGCCGATTATCTGCCCAAATAATCGTAAAGTGTGGGGGGTTCACGAAATAATTATTAATAATAATAATAACTGAGTGAGACGGAGCCTGTAATAATCGGCTCTGACAGAAACCTGCAATAGCGAGAGAGACAAGAGCGAGCTCACCAACTGGATGTTGCATGCTTGTATAGCTGCGACGCACATGAGCGTTCCATGCTCCAGTTCAGAAGGTGATGGTAATGCATCTTAAAGTCGTTTCCCAACCACCATAAAAACACTGAAGAAGAAGAAGATATTATCGCAAGTTTCTGTAAGATTTAAAATCTCTGGAATTGCCACTGTGAAATTGTTTCCTACAAACGGCAAGTGTGTGGTCTTGCGTTCTGTTTAAATCGTCCAGTGTGTGCGTTCTGAAGATTATAACATTAAAAACATGTTGAATCTGTCATTATGTCTGTGGTCTCCCACGTTTTGAAAATCGGTCAAGAGTTGAAAATCCTCTAGTGTTGCAACTGAAAAGTAATATCTTCCTCTAAAAGTCTATTCTCTTTCAGCTAGTCTGTGTTCTCTTGTTCGGTCTCTACACACAAGGTCAGACGCAGGTCACCATAGTTGACTGTTTATCTCTCACCGAGGATGTGCGCAGCTGTTCCACTCCCATCAGCAGTAACCATAGCAACCAAGGTAACAGCAGGGCCCCTTATTAATCGACAATAGACAACCTTTTCTTTCGAGCTTTCAAATTGGGGCGGTATTACATCAGTAAACATGTGGATATCTGTATTGCCCATTTCTTCTTGATGTATTAAGCATCAGACAAATATTCCACTAACCCACCATTATTCATGTTGGGAATTTGATAGAGGTCATATAGGTTAAGATTTTCTGAATTGGGACTTATTCTGAATTAAGCATTTTCCAATTGGACACAGTGTATTTGGATCTCCAATGGTACAGGTGCACACACAGTGATTGGGGACTACTTTCCCGGGAACACATGGTTCTTTCCATCATCGATCATACATCAGACTCTGTTCACCGCAGCTGTCAAACTAAAAGCTTGAGGAACAGTTTTGGAAAACTTTCAGAACAATGAGGATACAAAATGTTTACGTTTATCGTCATGTTCCCAACTTCAAGTAACCAAGAATTTCAGTGGGATATTCATGATCATTACCAAGTAACGACTTAATACGAACATTGTCTGTTTTAAATAAAGGCTGAATGAATGTAAATGCAGTGACTTCATCTGTGTCTTCTACATCTGTGGCTCCTCTTTTTTCTATCCTGAGATATTTGTATTATTTTAGTTTTTTTCAGATTTGCGCCTGTCGCATGTTAGAAATGTCATCACTCACTCCACACATTGTCCTGCCCTAATCTCACATTTGCCAGACATTTTACCAGAGGGCTGGCAGCAAAGGTTCCAGAAAATCTCTGGATCAATTGACTGGAGTATGTGCATTTCAATGAACGGAACTGTCTGAGACCTAATATAATTCTGTTGTTTGAAGGAATCTTCACGTTTACACATTGTGTCTCAAGTGTCTCACATGCACTGCCAGCCACTTTATTCCTTTTTTTGTGTGTAAAAGCTCATTTGAGTTGAATTGATTATTTGTCACAAGTGAATTTTGAATTCAAGAGTAGACAGATCTCTTGTTCCCCATGTAACCGGCATTAAATGGTTATCAAGGGGCTGTTAAAATCCCAGGTATGTGTCTCTGTGTGTGGTGCCCTGTCACAGGGATAAGATTATTTTCTGAAGTGAGTCAGTAGGCTCCAGTTTGATGTGTGGTTTAGTTACTGTAGTTCACACAATGTCAGTCTGGATTAGAGCCTCCACTGCTCAAACAGCCCTCCACCTCCTGCTTTGAAGCCGACTTGCTCCACGTCCCGCTGCTGCTTTAGCTCACATTTAGCACGTCCCATTGCATTAGTCTCACTCTGTCCCTTACCTTGTGGCTCCGCTCAAACGGCTGCAGCCCAGCCATTTCCAATTCCTTGTTGCTTCTTTGATATTTGTCCATCACATCAGCCGCTCACTCTAGTGTGTGGGCACATGTGCAAATGCATTAGCGTATGTCGCCAGAGTGCAGGAGTTAATTGCACCGGTGCGAAGTAGCTGTGCGTTACCGCGGTGCTTAGTGATCGGTGTTGCTAATGCTTGCCTCAAAGCAAAGAGGAAGACGGGGTTGTACAAACAGCCCAACAAGATATATGTGTTGCCACATTCAGAGCTCTGTAGCATCTCCACACCAACACAAAATACATCACATGATGAGTCAGAGGCCGTGCAATTTTTAAAGATTTTATGAAAGAAATTTGAACAGTGTTGATTTAAGATTATTCAAATGAACTTCCCACTTGCTGCACATTTTGAAAGGAGAATATAATTCATTGCGAGCGGCCAAAGCCTCGACTGCTACTTGTATTTTGCTCTCACACTGATGCAACAGTCGTTCCATGAAGAGACAGTCTCCATCTCCTTCTGGTAAAAGCTAGAGAGAGGACTCTCCAACAAAATGTAGGCCTCTGACATCTCATTACTTTAGATTAACAAGTCACAAGTACCACCACTGACAGCACTGGGGCTGCAGATGATGGCCTGAAGGTTTATTCATAACCTCTGGCACTATAGTGTCTTACCCTGCCAAGGTACGGGGTATGGAGAGCAGAACACTGCCTCATGCCTGATTTAAACTTGACCTTGAGCTTCTTGTTTGGCGCAAGTGTGATTTTTGTCTTTGCATCTAATTTCAGAGTCATTAGTGCATCTGAAAGGTTGCTTTCCCCACGCTTAACATTTTATTCTGCCACAGTGCATGAGAAATGGGATCTGATGAGATTCTGCTGAATAGAGATGAAAGCAGAGAAGCACACAAGTTAAATCCACAGATCAGTTTAATGCTCCGTGCGAATTCATGTATAGAATCCATGAAACGGGAGCATATGGTTACGCTGCGCGCATATGCAACGACCTCCCAGTCAAACCGAACATGTTAAAACAATCTCACTTACTCCTGCCCTTTTAAATCAATTTGTCTCTCTCTCCATAGCCGAAAATCAATCTGTTTTCACTTTAGTTTGACCTCTACCTGCATTATGTCCCACAACAGCATCCTGTTTTAGTAGCTCAGAAATCACATTAAGGTTGGATCAGAGCTGTAACAGACAGATACCAGTGCACAGTACTTATATAAATATAATATATATGAAAAACAGGAAAGAAGAGGCTTGTGTGCGAAATTTTGAGGTAAACCCACTGAATTCTACTTAACCATCATTAAATAATGAATATAGTGTTGCTATTGGCACAGAATTAGAAGTTGGTAGAAATGAAAGAGGGGTAAATACTGGATTTGCCAAATGGGCCCAAAAAAATAAAAATAAAAATACTATAATTAAAATTAATACAAAAAAAAGTGTTTTGTGTTGCTTTGCTGAAAAAATTTGAAGAAATGTTTGCAACGTTTTAAGGGAATAATATTTTTGTGTTATGTTTATAGTGGCCCCAATTGTCCCCCCCCAAAAAAATGTCAAAGTGTAATGGGGTTCTTCCCTGATTTTATGCTTCAGTTTATCTTTTGGGAGTATTTAATAGCACATGAAATATATGTACCATGTTTAATATCGTCCGTGGGTGAAGTGTTTGCAGAGTCTGTGAGAGTAACTCGAGTGACGTCAGCCTGTGCCTGGAGATATATATATATTTTCTTTTAATGAAATGTCTGTTTGAACACACTTCAAAGACATCGGCTTATAACACTAACGGAGGGTGAAATGGTCGATTCCACTGTATTTTGGGAAGCGAACTCGGGACAATCAGGGAATAAAAGTCGAGATACTTCTGCCACTGCTGCATCAATGTTGATCATTCTTTAAAAAAAATCTGTCCAGTTTCATCAAAGATCAGTTGAACCATGAGTCACTGGAGCTCTGTTGTGATTAGAATCATCACTTTAAATGTAACCAGGATTAAGATGAAAAACCTACATGTTGGTGTAAAATGACACACGTTCATATTTTGGCTCAGATATGATCCACACTGTGCTGGACTGCTCCATGACAACAGCTGGTTCAGGGGTAATTAGGTAGATGGATACATTTCATTATGCCCAGAGAAAGACATGGCTTAGCCCCGTGCTCCCCTGTAATCCCTCCATCCATTATGACTCAGCCCCAACACACTGTACTGAGAGTCATCACTTTCCAGCTACAGTGGGCCAGATGAGCCAGGTGCCTCGGGCTCACTGACACCAGCCCCGTCTCTGGTGACTGAAGTGGAGCTCAGCACAGGGCCCAAGTTTCCTCCTCTCAGGCAGAATAGGGCTGGAGGGAGCAACGTTTAGTTCCCCTTGTTTAAAGATAAGATAAGGCTAACGACTATAATAGCTCCTCAGGGAAATAGATACTCAGGATAATAGAGATCCACTGCTCCTATCAGGTTAGGTGTATTGGACAGAGCAGGGGGTTTTGTTTGGGTTAAACCGATTCGCTTTGCATTTGAAGTCTAATGACTGTGGAGGCAATGAGGGGAAATCAGTCATATCTCTTTTGATATTTGTACCATCATCCATCTCTATTTGTTCATTTTTGTCTTTGTTCATTTAAGATTTGCATATTGAATCTATCCATCCATCCATCCATCTCGACGACATGTACTGATTTTGACAGTTGAATTCAGAACATCTGTCTCCGTTCCGCTCTTCTTGCCGTCTCTCATCTCTCTATCATCTCTGGAGAGTTGCCGTGTTTTTGAAATAGTTTAGCTTCTGACGTTCTGTCGGTCAACTTCAGGGAGATCTCAATGTCTTCCTCCATCTCTTTCATAGCCTCGGCTGCCGTCTCTCTGTGTGTGGATTTCTGAACAGCGAGTGATGCTTTTGGGTTTTTGTTCGCTTTGTGCAGCTGTTGAAAGGATGTAGACTTTCAGAGTGTTGCGCCAGATGCAACAAGTGGCATCGTGGGGAAACCTCTGTGTGCCGTGCATACATCCATCCATCCATATGAGGGCGCATTGTGAGATGTGTGTGGTCTCTGCTTCCCCACCTTGTGCTTCTGAACAAATTGTAAAGCTCCTCTCAACAGAAGCTCGGCCAAGTGAGAAGAGCAGAAGTGGTGCTTCTTTGACCTGCTCGATAAAGAGCACATTAACCTGCACTTTCTTTATTAGAAATTTCATTCACTTTCTGTATAATATCAGAGGTTAAAACACAGGTCCAACTAATAATGACACTTAGTGCTGAAAGTGCTGTGTGTGTGCGCGCACACGTGAACGAATAAATTCTGAAAATGTGTGTGCACGTGCATTAATGATTCTCTATGTTTATGTGCATGTGCAAGAATGAATGATTCTACATGCCTGTCTGTGTTTTCCATGCATGCGTGTGTGTGTGTGTGCATGGGTGTGTGTGTGTGCATGCATACCTCTGTGAATTATTCTGCATGCATGTGTGTGTTTGTAAATAATTCTCTGTGTGTGTGTGTGTGTGCGTGTGCATGCATGTGTGTGCGTGTGTGTGTGCATGTGTGTGTGCATGCATGCGTTTATGAATAATTCTGCATGTGTGTTTGTGTGTGTGTTAGCATGTGCGCGCACATGTGAGTGTGTTCCAGACAACAACAAGTGTGTGTTACTGTGTTCAGTGTGCTCACTGTGGAGTGGATGTCTGCACTGTGTCTCAGTCATGTGAGTGAGGCAAACCTTTATTTTGGTTACTCTCCTTTCCACTTCTTCTCAAATTGTCTTTGGCACTGTGCAGCACTGCACCACCAGGGACACTGCAACACAAGCAGGGACTGACAAATAGGAGCATGAACTCAAGGCTGAACTTAATTTCAAGAGGAGAAGGCATCAACATAAAGGGCAAGTTATAGAAGTGTAGCCCATGACTTGTAATTATGTGTGCCTGTCTCTAAATCAATAACCCTGATTCCTCCGTGGTCTTTTATTGTAGACATTTATATTCTCAGCCAGTCAAAGGCCAGTTTACATCCCTCATGGTGAGCACAGATTTTGGCAGTGTAATATTCTAACAGAAATAAAAATGTTCTTAGTAACTTGAGTCATAAGTATCATTTCCTTTAACAAACAGTACCTGAGAGGACTGGCAGACTGTCCAGAGCTGGAGATAGTTACACTGCATACTCAATCTTTTCCTTTCCCTCTCTGATCCCACACTGAATTATTACCTGACATATTTGCTGCACAGAGCTGATTTCCTGTGTAAAAATCTACACACACACTGCCCTGAAAAGGTAAGATCACTACCTCTCTGTTATCCTTCACAAAGCTCCCACTTGTTGCTGCCTATCAAGTAGCAATCTTTGTGTAATTGACTACAGCTCATTGGTCTTTTAATCTTCTTCAACCTTTCTGCTAAAACTCTTACTCTACTCTTGCTCTTACAACACGTAGAAACAAACACTGCAGCTTCCTCCCTACAGCTCCTCAGTCTGCCCTGCCTGACACAAACAAGAAACAAAAATCTATAGCAGTGGTCACAATCATCTAAATTGCACCTTCAGCTACATCACACACATTTTGCCACCGACCGCTGCTTCAACAAAACACAAGCTGTGGTTGATATGACTTCCTTTATGTTGCTTTACTTTCACTTATTCACACTTGAATTAACTCTGAATTTTAAGATTTAATTTATTTTTTATAGTATTTTAGACCCATTCGTTAACTCATTTAATCTCCAGTGCTAATCCCCAGCTTTTCATTTGCGTTGTCATCAGCAATAGCTTCACTAATCTTAATTGCCTCTTCAGGTAAAGACTGCATCGTAAAAGCAACTGTCTTTTGAGTCTGTGGTCCACCGTAGCTACACTGACCCATGGGATACAAAGATGGACGGGACACCCTCCCACTATTCAGAAATGAAACCAAAATATTCTGAATACAAAACATTGCCATTTTGCACATTTGGAGCCAGAGTCCGTGTAGTAGCGGTCACAGGATGGAGCCGTGGTAGCAAGGTCCCGCTGATACACATTTATCAGTTATCAATTATGATGTTCCATCCTGTTTCTGCTTTAACAAACATCAGTGTGATAAGAAGTACCTTAAATGACAAAATCTATATTTGAGGAATATTTGCCTTTTACAAGTACTTTGTCTTTTCAATTTGGTCCATGTCCCCTACGTTATTATGAAAAGGGGGGATTTGTGACCTATTCTGCAAACCTCCCCCAAGTGGCGCTCCAAACGCTTTGGCTTTACTTTTGAGGAGCTGTCCTACCGTCCATCTCTATGTACAGTCTGTGCTCTGACCAGCTTGGGTAATTCAGATGCAATGACTGACATGTCCTTGGATCGCCAGCAAATCACTTACAATGTAGAAAAAAACGATATTGTGGCTTTATCATTGTAGAGCTCTTTTATAATTTACAGGGCATCACTGAACCTCTGAGTAGAACAGACCACAAGACAAATCTCCCGGCTCTCATTTTAAATCCAACAGCGAAGACTCCACAATAACAGAGAAACTTTTCTCCGGCACTCATCAGTCAGCCTGGGCTCTGAGTGCACAGACATTTGTCCCATAAAACGCTTTATAAAAGGCTCTAAGTGGGACTGGCTTGGACTGATTTTATATGCATGACCAGTAATGGTGAATTTACTTGGCCCACAGGGGAGCGATGCTCCCTGTCTGTGTAATGCTTTGATCACCACAAGACACCAGAGGCACTGGGCATGTTCCCTACCTTTAACTCACCCTATGCCACAGGAATACATTAGCATATTTATCTTTGAAAGAGCTGTCGCCTGTAATCGCAGGGTTCTAGCAAAGTCTTTAAGGACGTTTGTTTTTCTTTTGTTTGCGTGGAATTATTTGATGAAAGATTTGTCAGCTGTTCGTACAGTAGCATCTTACTGTCATCAGAGCACTGTGGCGGAGAGCTTGCAAACAACAAAGTCCTTGTGACATTTGGCAGACCTTTTGTAATTTTTCATAAAAATTCTTGCTGATAAGTAAAAGGCTTTAATTCATACATAAAGGTTGCAGTGCACATGCTCTTGAACTTATACCCACTGACTTGGCATCCCTGAATGGAGCGCAGATATTGGCAGGAGATGTGATTTTAAATAATTCACGTACTGTATGTATGAATACGGTCGTCCTAATGTTATTTTTAACTCATAAATATGTGAGTTTTGGAGCATTAAATTTTCCTCTTAATGCACCGCCTAAAGCAATGTCAAGTTGGATAGGCTTTGCTTTGAGTCTAGAGGTGTTAGGTCGGCAGTCTCTGACCAAGCATCGACTAAGTATTCCTCAGGCTTTGTTTATATCAGGTCTGGTCTTGTTAGGGTGTAAGAGACATTTGTGAGTTCTGAAAAAAGTTTGGCCCGTGTTGCGGGTGCAGCGCACAGCAGTTAAGAGTCTCATGAGTCAGATAACTAACGAGTCCCTTCGCAGGAGAAAATATGTCTAAATGCCAACAACATCAATCACAAGATGTAACTTTCAACATATTGACCTGATTCATGTGCTGGAAAAAAACTGGCCCTTGATCATATGATATAGATTTCACAGCATTGCATCATTTCCTCACAAGTTATGCTTGTGTCAAATCCATTATTTTTCACAATGTTTCTCATCTCTACGACTCAGCCGGAATAATTTGACACTCAGATGCCCCAAAGTTGTTTGCAAGTCAAAATTTTAAGCTCTTAAAGTTAGTGGAGTCGATGGCAAATTAGATGATTAGGCTATTCTGGTTTTAATCAAACGCTTTAGTTCAGTGATGACACTGCCCCTGCTGAGAGACCATCATACTTGCACTTAGGAGGCCACAAAAATATTCATAGCCACACAGCTCGCTGCGTTTGCAGTTGAGGACATTGCTGAATCATGCAATTATGGTTTGGATGAGAAAAGTCGATAACTGCCTTATTCTTGTCCCCGGTGGAGACGCGGAGAGATGGCTAAGGTCACACCTGTAATCATGTGGGAGCAGCACAGTCCATTGACACAATGATGAGACTGCACAGACATTTGGGCAGGATTGAGATAGGGGCTGACTGTTCCTGATTGGAAGATGGAGTCTGGCTGTCATGAATGGTGTTGTCGCGCAGATGGAGATACGCACCAGTGGTCACATGTTTGCTCAGGTCAGGGTGTGATATCCTGCCAGCAGTGCTTGACTAGGTGGGTCATACGTATAAGGGCCTTTATAAACAGGAAGCAGTTAGAGGCAGTGCACCAATTGAGGAAAGTTGGGTATAACTGAAAAACTTACTAAAATATTTAGTAATAAGAAAAAAAGTTTGGATTGCTAGATTAAGGAAAAAACTTTGTCTGAATGGATTGCTATTATTAAAGCCAATTAAAAGTTAATTCAGTTTTATCAATGCTGTTTGAAGCAGTGGTATATTATATATATCCACAGTGTAGAACTTATAAACCTTATAAAAGTGTTTCATATTAAAGAAGCAGTACCTGCATTTACAAATGCATGCACGAGTAAATCTCTTTTATGTATTGAAACATTGCAGAGTTTCACTGTAAAGGCCTGGTCACACCAGCAGTGAAAACAGCAAGGACTGTGTCGCATATTGACAGTGTTGACCTTTGAGGAAACTGAGAACTCTTGAATGGAGGAAGCTATGTGTCTCATTAGTTGTGTTGCACCAGCCACTTTTATCATACCCTTCTCTGTTGGACTATACACTGCTTCGCAGAACAGGGGAATGCTCAGTAGTGGTGGCTTGTTAATACAGGGCGCTGCCCCCTCCAAAATCCCGAGGGGAAAAAAGCATGTTAAACATGATTTAATTAGATAATAAGTTTGCAGGATGCCGGCCAAATGAGATTTAATGTAGCAACCGCGGGACCTGCTCTTCAATTGGTTGTTGCAGATTTATCATGGACACTCCCACTTTTATTTACAGCAAATAGGTATTGATTTACGTTTTTTAGGTAAATTGGTCGACCCTCGATGCCGTCTCAGGTACATCCACCGTCAAGGAGTTACTTAAAGATACGACGACTTCAAGTGGAACAGCGGCAAATCTGCTAATGTCTTTACAAAAACACCCCGTCGCAAGGCGGGAAAAAAAAGGAGCTTGGTCCAGACCGACACGATTCAGAGATTCAGCAGCCGGCAGGTGAAGAGAACGAACTTACACCCGGTATTTCTCCAGCTCTAGCTATGAGAAACAGAGGTGGCTAACTGGATGTGGTAAGTAATGTCTTTTATTGCCTCCTTATGTTGCCACAGGCATTCAGACAACACAATGAGGCAAAGTTTTTTTGGTAGGCTTAGCATTGCTCAGCATTAAGGCTACAGGATTGGCATATTGTGCATTATGTTGTTTTTGTTGAGTGTGGCTTCACTTTGTTTGCCACTCTGTGTACATTTCATCCGTATTTATCTATGGATTCTGAAAGCTTAAAGACACAGAAATACATTGACAAATACTACTATTGGAAATCGTGACGAGCAGCATAGCAAATAGTTCAAGCGAGACGACCATAGGACAAAAGGAAGACATTTCAAGGATGGCAAAACCTTTTGAAGAGAGACAGCGAGCTGGTAATAAACTACATATGATGCTACTTAACCAGGGCAGAGGGACGAGGACTTTTTCAAGAGGTACATTACTACGACCTCCTCCACTGTCGCCAACTTTCACAACAAGCATAAACGTAGCCTAAATGAGCCTTTTACTGTGCTAGACTAGCATTAGCATTTTCCTGGCTGGCTAGCGTGTTAGCTACAAGAAGTAGAGAGTTTTCTCTTCAAGACCAAGCATCTACAAAGAAATGTTTGGCAGGTGGATGTTATGTTCACAAAGTCGATAAATATATGTTGTTATAATGCCTCCAGTTGCGTATAAGGTGTCAACATTGTTTTGAAAGAGGTCATTATTACTTAAATACTCATAATTTTATTTAAAATATTTGTCAAATGTTACCATATTTCTTCACAATTAATATTATATTGAGTGAAAGTTGTCTGTTTAAAAAAGTAGCACATGTTTTTTCAGAATAAAAACATGCACACATGGACACCACAAAGTTTGTGCAAAGAATCTGATGAGCCAATGGTAACTCCAGTATGATTTCACAGTGTCCCAAAGAGCCACGTGTGATGTCACAGAGTACTTGGCTCTCTCAGTTTTCAAGAGCACTTATAAATGTTCAGTAAGGTTGAGGTCAGGGGGGCCGTGGAGGAAAGTCCGTAACAGTCAGGACTCATCGGTCTCATTTGGTCTTCAAGTATTCCTTACAAAGCTCTGAGGTGTGTTGTCATTATTCTGCTGCAGTCTGAGGAATGGAGTGCTACTTCTCCTCGGTCAGGGTGTAGGCAGTTCACTGCAGGTGTTCCAACTCCACAACGAGCAAAACACCCTCAAACCTAAATATTCCATCACCGTGCTTTACTGTCAGTTTGATACACTGTGTATCCTTATCTCTCCTGTTCATCTTCTTAAATACATCCTTCTGTTGCTGCCATTTTCACAGACTTTTTTAGCCACCCACAGTGAAAAGCGGTTATTTTTTAGCCTGCCAAAAGCGTTTTGCCTTATTTCCTTTCATGAGTAGTGATTTATCAACTGCTGCTTTCTCTGAGACCACGACAAGACACTCCCCTTTGACAGTACTTTTGCTGATTGGAGTCTTGTTCTTTGTGTTTGAAGTTACTTTCCTATCTCTCACATTTGGTCTGCCAGACCGTTCTATCCAGTTAGTGCCAAGCAGTTTAGAGTTCTACACACTGCACCTTAAAAACCTATAGTCATGATTTGATACTGAGAAAGTTGCTCGGAATAAGAATTTGACTTCAGACACTTTCACTTCTGGTGCAATTGTTTCACTATCACAAAAAACCTTAGTGAGCCAAGATCTGGAATATGATCTGGAAACAAGTGAACACTGGCATATGTACTTGAATGACTTGAACAAGCCTCTGATTAGTAGATCAAATCTAACTAAGTGTCAGTGTCAGAGCCCCTTGGCTATTGTCTGATGATGAATTAGTCTCAGCAGCAGATATTCGGGCCAAGACTGTCAATGTGTCTCAATTCAGCAGCTGAATCCTGCAGAGGACCCGGTCTACGCAGCCGACGCAGGCTGCATCCTCCAATGCGTCGACCGTCTGGTCTTCCTATTTCGTCACCGGGCTTGTCCCGCCATTGCAGCCGTCACCTAGCAACAATGCTACGCACGAAGATGTTCTTCGGTTGATTGAAAATGTGAAAAACATGAATACGTTAGCTGTTCGGTTGATTACTTCCATTGAAAAAAAAATTCTTTGAGCTTTTCGCCTCGCTTTTTGCCACCATTACCTCTTTGAAAAACAGTTTGTCACTGAAGAGCAATGAATCATGGGACATGTTGGGCTGGGAAGGATCCACCTGGTGGAGCTTCCGTGGGTTGGGGCTGAAAAGATTCATTTGTCGGGCCTTCAAATTTCGACAGTCTAGTCTCGCCACTGTGACACATCGGTCTACGAATGCAGCCGATGAAGGATGCCGCCCCTGAATTGAAACACAGCTAATGTCACTGTCACTGTTCACTGTTCACTGTCCCCAGTTCCATTGTTTCTTTTATCCTTTGTTGAACATTTTCTCCACACAACACCAACAGCGACACTTCTGTATGTGTTTTAGTTTCAAAAATGTTTGGGCTAATCTCTATACAGCGATCTGCATATGAATACAGATGAATTAAAAGCTGCCTTTGCTCTCCACACAGACAGTTATCCTGCAACTAACCAAAGCCTGCTCAAACATAATTGGTCAAAAAGGAAAGGGAAACCAGAAGGCGCCCGGCCTTCTAGCCTGTCCCTCGCCTACAGATTCTACATATCCACATGCAGGATCTTTTGTTAGAGATCACCTGGGTGTCAGTGGAACACATGCTACAGAGGTATTTATACAACTTTAAGAAAATCTGACATTTTGTACAAAAAGTTAAATTAATCAATGACACAAAGTTGATTAAATGTGATTGTTGACCTAGAAAAAGGGCAGAACTTTAAATGTTTCTTCTTTATTTTACATGACATACCTTGTGTTTTTAGATGTTCCTGAATCCTCAAACTTTCGGATTATTTCCAGTTTTACAGGAAAATATTAGCGATATTTATTAATTATAATCAAATATTGCTCTCAGACTTTTGGACCTCACTGTACAATTAGCTGAAACTAGCATGACTTGCCTTTGGAAAATCTTTATGCTCACACCCGAGCATTACATTAATTGATATATCGTGTGACATTTTACACATTTAATGGGACACAATTAATATGTATTTGAGTTACAGCAGGTTAATAATGAGGCCTGAAAGCAGCTTGCTCTAACAACATGCCACTTGCACACGTATAAAGAGCCGGTGGAAATTTGTGACATTGAGTTGTGTGTGAGCAGGTACGAGCTCTGCTGCAGCCTCTCATGGAGATGATTCATTAGATGGCACCCAGATTTTTGCGACGCTCCACTGTCCACTTCACTCCAATTATTCTTAACAAGCGCTCACTCGGAGGTCATCATTATGCCAAACCGCCCCGCCCCGACTCTCTGTCATTTCAAGAGCCACAGCCGAGTGGTGCAGCATCATTTGCTCATCTTCCTGCAACTTTTTCTTTCTTTTCCTTTTTTTTCTCCCCTCAACATTTACATATACTGAGCCCGGTTACATGAAAGATCACATTAATAACAACATGACTCCTCTTCTCATAATCCCAGCTCCATTCTTTCATGGTGTTATTGTGTTTGCTTATGCAAATCTTCAACTACTACAGTGCTTTCTAAGATCTAAGTCTTCTATACCCCGAAGCAGCACTTACAGCTGAGAAAGAACGGGGTGGTTGACTGCCAAAATCCTCCAGTGTTTGGCTCCTTCAGTTTGGGGCTGTGGAGGCAGACGGCACCGGAATCCAGAATCTCGTTACAATGTAAATGAGAGCCATTACAGCAATAAAAAGACATTTGGCTGCATTATTCTAATTAGTCTGTCAGATGAGTTCCATAATGTGTTTTTTTTAAATTACAAATGATTTATTTTTGCATATAAACTGTAGCCTGTATTATTAAGTCAGTGAAAACACCATTGTTTACCTTTTCTCTTGGGTTGCAGACAGTGCAGGGATTCATTACTTCACAACTTCGGCATATTTGTCTTCGTACAAAAGTAGGTGCAATAAGAGAGAGGGACTCATCAGAGTATTGTTAGTAGCCTCGAACGGGGCTTAGTAATAGTCGGCGGGTTCAGCTTATTAGCTTGTTTGTGTGTGTGTTACAAAAACTGAAGGTGTGGCGTGTGTTGTCGTACTAGTTTGCTGTGTGAGCGCCTTGCAGAGATACTGTACATATTAAAATGTTTTTTTGCCAGAAGCATGTTCTCTCGCTCATAACGATCTCTCCCTAAATGACTGCAGCAGTAATTTCAGAGAAGACCTGATTTGTTGATGCTTACTCAAATCAAAGTGATCCATTAGTAAACCACAGCAGGTGCTAGATGCTCTTTTGAAATTGGCTCTGAGTTATTGCACAGTCGCGGCAACATGTTTGTCAGCCGTGATATTTCACAGCTTAACCAGCCACACAACAGTAGGAAACACTTACATTTACATCAACCACAGCCTGCTTTGTTACTTTTCTACATCAAAATGCTGCCGTGTTCTGTTTGTTCGTTGGGGCGGCGGCTATGCAAAGCCTTTATCTATTATCTGAGCCTTAAACTATACCGAGCAAAAAGGTATGGTTGGCTTAACTGCCTGAGACTAACGAGCATATTTGAGGTGCTGTTGTTTCGCTGGGAAGACGGCCCTCTTTTGATCTGAGCAATAATCTGTCTTCCACAGTCTGTGAGCTATTTACAGAGGAGATTTATTTCACTGATTCTCTGTGTACAATGAAGCATCTGCTCCTGCCAGTGCAGGTAGAGAGGGGCTGTTTCAGACAGCAGCTCACTGGATATATGCTGCACCCCCCCCTCAAACACAAAGAAGGAAAAAAAGTCTATTAATAGTCCACTGAGTGTCCTCTGTATGCTGCTAGATGTGTCTAATGCTCCTTTCAACGAGTTGAAGCAAGAGGGAAATTTCTCTGCATCCCTCCCACTGTCTTGTCAATGCGATGCGGCAGTAAAAAATACCACAGGAGGAAACTTTTGTCCGTTTTCTATCAACAGCGGACACAACAGAGTTTTCATCCGCTCCACTGCGACTACAAATAAAATAAAAGAGCTACGAGTGGAGTTTTCCAAAGGATTTGTCTTTGCTTTTTATCTCGCAGCTGCAAAGTGAATTACAGCGGGCCTGAGCGCTGTCTGGCAGGCCTTGAGAGATTCCCAGGCAGGAACAATAGAGGTCAAGGTGTGAGAGCGATGCTGTGAGCACGACTTGAAATTCTGCTGGTGATCTTCTCCCACAGGCGTTCTTTCACCACCCCTCCTCCCCCCCTTCCCTTTCTATCACTCCCTCGGCCCGTCTTTCTCTCGTTTTCCCTCTTCCTCTCCTGTGCACATTCCCACTCTGTCCGTCTGCGTCTCACTCTCGTCCCCAGTTCTTTTTAACACCTCTTTCAACTTCGTATCCCCTCCCCTCCTCTTCATCTCTCTCTGTACAGGTGCAGTCGCATATGGTTCCTGTAAAACCAATTAATATCAAACTGCTCTTGTATAGACACATGCAGATAACAGCGAACAAAATACACTAGAATAAAGCGACCGCCACTCCGCTACATATGACACCATGTAATTTTGATTCACATTAAAAGAGGGGACTGTTATTCATTGTGTAGGAGACATTTCTACGTGTCCTGCATATTTAGAAAGTTTGCTTCTCTTTTCCTGCATCAGCTTTAGGGAACATTTTGGTTTCATGCCTGCAGCCAGGATCTTAACCTGAGGTCATTAGTCCAGACGAGGCCTCTGTTACCTCGGCAGTCGCTGTTGTAGTGTGCTACTTGGTGTATTTTTTAAATATCCTATCAAACTTCAACATATGTTTCCAGTATCACACTGTTTTGCATTATTTGTAAATATTTTACATAATTGTGTTTTGATTGAGCCAATTAAATCTCAGCCATGCCAATAATCCACTGGGTAAAATATCAAAATGTAAATTAATTCTGTGCTTCAACATCCATATTCACGAAACTGCAAAAAAAAAACAAAAAAACATTTTGGTTTAAAGTTTCCTACTTGTAATGACAGTCAGGATGACATATGTTTTGGGAAATAAAATATTCAGTGTGAATGATACATGCAGTGAGTGTGAATGCTTGTGTTGTGTGTGTGTGTTGGAGTCATGGTGAGTGTTTACTTTGCTTATGACATCTGTCCTGAAACTTTCTCCATGTGGCACCTTCAGCCAGACAGAGAATGTGCTGTTTCTGGACAAAGTCCTCCTGCATGTATGCAGTGAGAATAACATGTTCCATCAACGACATGAACTGAACAACTTGAAACCTCGAAGTCTCTAATAGATCCTCCGGCATGGCCACTGTATAAGAGTCAATATCAGATGATGATATATATTCCTATCCTTTACTAGGCCATTCAAACTTTTTTGATTCTCACAGTATTCTGTGTTAAAGGGAAACAGAAAACATTGCATGAAGCTCCTGAAACGCCTCGTCTGCAGTTCAGCAAACATTTCTGCACCATCATAATGTCACGTGACACCATAACGTCCCACATTTGCATAATGCACACCTAGCGATTAGTCTGGCACACCTCCTAACAAAGTCAGGCAAAGTGAGAGCGGAGGCTAACATTTCCCAAGTGCACTTGAAGCTGTTGACCAATCACAACAGAGTGGACTGGGCTTAAGAGAGGGGGGTCTTAAAGAGACAGAATCTGAAATCCTAGCATTTCAGACAGAGGCTGAAAAGAGGAGCTGTAGCATTGGACAATATGAGGAAAGTGATGTGTTTCCTGAACATTAGAGCACGTGAAGCTTTTTAAGTAATAACCCAAATTAAAATGATGAACCTGGAGATGAGCATATGTTTCCGTTGCACGGTTAAGTGTAATATTTATTTAAAAGTCCTTATCAAGATGTTATGTTTGCAGGCAGATGGTCTGCACTGATTAAATGAGTTTACTTGTATTGTAGGCAATTCAGAAAAGTGTGTGTAAAAGCTGGACAAAGTTGTTTACACTGGGCGAGCAACTCTAATTGGAATAAATGGGACATTTGCATTTAGGTTCATCTTCTGTTTTGTCTTGGTGTTTTGTTTTTTGATGTTTTCCATTTATCATCCATATGGTGTCACAGGTTTTAAAATCCATATAATAACAGTAGTGCAGCAAGAAAATATGATCCCTTACTGGTTTCCTACCTTGCTCCAAAATATATATTCATTGCTGTTCTGTGGATATTTGACACAGATTTTCAAATGTGCTCGACACATTGCAGATACGGCGTTCAGGTTGAAATCTGGATAGTTACAGTCAACTCACATAATGTGTTAAAACCTTGCCATACTTTCTATTTTTATGCTACAGCTGCTACCTTTTAATTTTATTTAACCTTTATTGCATCACACGGCACCGCAGTCTGCACAGTAACTGTGCCATTTGCTGTAACTTATATGAGATGCAGCAGGAGGACACCTCTGTGCATGTTTATCTTTGTAATGCTAATGAACATTATGATGTGCTCGGAGTGTGCACTTACGACAGCCGGCAGCAAGGTAGCAGCCACATGTGTGATGCTTGTTTATTGATATATTGATTTCAGGGTGTGTAGCACCACTGCTAATTAGGTATTCAAAAGCTTTATTGTACCTCTATGGTTGTTATGGTTGTTGTTATGGAAAGCCTCCAAGAAACAAGCAGCAGTGACTGTGTTCACATGCACACAGACCCGAGCACATTGATTTAATGCTGTTCATACATAACACCAGTGGAAACTATCAAAGCTCAGACTGTTAAGAGACACCGTTACGACGGCTGATACTTTTAGTAGCTTAGCATCTTCGAAACTCTTTGACTTTGACATGTGAACATTTTGACATTAGAAAATAAGACAAGATAAAAGTTTATTGATGCCACCCTGAGAAAATTCAGAATGAGGTAGAAAAAGGAAGAAATTAAATGAAATATATGAGAAAATACAGAGAATATGCACATCGTGTACAGCTTTTACTACATACCTATTGTTTGGAGAGAAATGTACTTGAGTACAGTGCAGTGGCACCAGGTGATTGCACGAGGACGTATATTGTATTTGTGCATTAGTATAAGGAGATGTTGAAATTGTGTCAAAATACATTTGATTTTAGTAATTGCAATAACATATATTTGGTGGTATGGCTCTATTCTGGGACCTCCCTGCCCGTCCACATGCATACATGGAAAGACTAAGGTAGAGACAGCACACCTCATGCACTTCCATGAGCCTCCATAGAAAGTGAGGCAGGGAGAGCAGCAGCTAAAAGACCCTGACACAGAAACAGAGCAGGCGTCAATGAAAGCACACGACACTGATTATGTCAGCATCAGTATGAAAAGGAGGTGCTTGGGTGGAGGAGGGTTGTGAAGTGGCTTGCAGTGGAAGCAGGAAGAGTGGGCAGCTACAGCAGCTTAATAGAGAGCACAATATGAGCTTTGTCAATTGAATGCATGGGAGGGGATCAGCTGATGTGGGCTGTGATCTGCTGCTGTCAGCTGACGTGCTGGATTGTGGCTGAGCTCGACTTCATGACCTAACTGTACATGCTCAGTTTATTTTACCTGTGTTTTCATGTATGTCAGTGAAATAATGAGTTTGCTGATGAACTGTTTATCTCTGTGACAACATCACAAGTCAACACTAATGTTCTCTAAACTGGTTTATTCATGCCAAAAGTGCTGTTTAACCTGGGCTGGACGTTCACCTGAATTTGGCATAATAATTGTTTCTCCAAGATCAAATCCAACTATGGCACCAACACTTGGCAAAGAGCAGCAGAAAGTCCTCCCTCAGACGGTGGATGTAGTGAAGTGCTGGGCTGCACGTGGGAGGGGTGTCACCGAACACAATTCTGTTTCTCAAATCAAGTTGGGTTGCATTGTTTTTCAGCATTTTCATTAAAAAAACAATAAAAACAGCAGAATATGAAAATGAAACCTCGAGCATTCAATGAAAACATGGAAAAGTCTCATCAGGGAGAAAAGTAGGGACCTTAAAAAAGTGGGGCCTCCTTTTAGGGAGGTGCAGAGAACAGGCAAAGATGAAATGTTTATTACTCAGTGCAGCAATAAGAACAGAGACATCATCATGGTCAATGACATCTGATTATGATGATTGCCATCTCAGAAAAAAGCAATGGTTCAGCAATAGTTCATAAGAAAGTAACAAGTTGAATGTATATATACTAATAGGCTTTACATAGTTAGACCTATAGCAAGATATATATATATATATTAACAAAACGCTGCATTAAATTGTATATACCAGATGACTTTGTAGGTGGTGGCTCAGTAACAATAAATCATCCACTTTTATTTTAGCATATGCCTCCATGCAACTGTTGCAATTATGTAAAAAAGGTGATTATTATAAGGACATATGGTTAATTAATAATACAACTTCAGTTCAATGGTGCAGTATTAAGCTTTTAAATCGTAGTTTTTTTAATTAGCATTTTTTGTTCACAAAAAGAGAAGATAAAGAACAGATACAAACAACAAAACTACAAACACCGAGACAGCACGCGAGAGGCTGCAGACAAAATATACACTCTATAATGAAATGAAGATATAGCTACGTGTTTGGAGTTCACCGCATTAACCAGCCCTTCATAAAAGTGCGTCTTTGTTCTGAGTACAGGGATTATATAAATTATATATACAAATTCTGGGAAGGAGTTAAAAATAAATAAATAATAAATGAAGATGTATCAGTATCCTCAGAAGTTTGTTAGGAAATGGAATGGATGGATTAAAGTCCGCATGAAACACAGTGTTTGATAATGTTGGTATTCCTATCTGTAAAAAGAATCAAACTTATGAACTAATTGCTTTTATATGAATAATTGGCTGAAGGACTTCATAGAACTGATAACCATGGAACACACGGCCTCAGCCCTGCAGGAGCATTACAGAGACACTGATTGACATGGGTCCACTTACTGAAAATGCTTTTGCATAAGAGAGCAAATGAGTAACAGCCATTCACTGAAAGCGAACAGTATGAGCTGGCAGCCACAGCATTGACTGGGAAGGTGTCAGAGTCATGGACAGCTGGAAGGACCTGAGGGAGGGTCACTGAAATCTAACACCAGAGACCATCTTTGAACCGAGACAGGGGTTACGCTCTTCCCCAATATACCACCACCTGTTGTGACAGAAGTTCCATATACCCAGGTCATGCTAGAATGATTTGTTAGGGTCTGACAGCGTGCACCGTTGGGAGCTGCAACATGGCAGACCTTAACATAAATCTATATCTTTGAACCATCTACTGCAGTCAGTGCTGGTGAGGACTGTGAGTGCAGACGTCAATGCAGGAAGGAAATGGGCTGTTTTCTGTGGGGCTTAGTCCTTTTTCATTCGGAACATATTCCTGCGTCTCTGAGTACAAATCAGACTCAGAAGAATGAATAATGTACAATTTGGCAGCTTTCTATATTTTTTCTTCAAAACTTCTATCCAGCCAACAAATTTCACTTGAACAGAGCTTGAACAGTTGAACTTTATACTGAAAATGCATTTCAATTTAATATCACATTTTTATATGGGTTGAGCATGAACTGAGGAAAATGGTGTTTATAGACAGTGGACTGGTCTTATTCCAGTAGCACAGCATGACCTTTGGCACCTCCCTACAACACACATTCTCTAAAGGAGACTGTAGTTTCTGCTCAGACACCTGAGTGAAGGAAATTATTGGGATGGTTGTGTGTTGCTTTTAATTTATTGTACATTTTGTGTGATGATAACCACTTTACTTTACAACTTATTCAACCGCCCCTCCCCCCTCTCTCACACTGCCTCATCTACAAGAGCTCAGGCTTCGAGCGTATCGAAGCTGGCACCAACAGCTCCACCTGATGTGGTTCAGAACCACCTCGGTCCTCCACCACACTGATGCCCACTTCAAGGGAGTCTGGAGGAAGCCCCTCACTTCTAAACAGTCCTCTGTGGCAGAGGTGCTCTCCAGTTCCAACGGTGACACTGTCACTCTCACATCCAGCCCCGCCTCCCTTGCCCCCTCAGTCCATTGGCCAGTTTTTAGCTTTTTTTTCTCAAAATGATTAGTGGGTGGAGTCAGGCTCAGACCTGGGGGTGAAGTTACATTTTAATGAAGTTTAGCAATTTATTACACAAAGTAAAGCAAAAGTCTTATGAGCAGGTGAGGCGAACAGCAGTCAAAAACAGTGAAGGTAGTCCAAACAGGGAAAAAAACCTCCAATAAGGAACAGGCAGGAGTCCAAGAAGTCCATATAACGGACAAAAGGTCAAAGCACAGGGACGGCAGGCAGAGGCTGCTGGGAACTGAAGAACGGAGCAACAAACAACTTTCTGGCAATAATCTACAGGAGTCAACAGGTACAAATACTGCAGGGCTGATTGGGGGAGTGGGAATAGGTGAGGTCCGTCAGGGGATGATGATGGAGGGAGGGTCCGAGGACATCTGATGGGCAGTTAGTAGAAGCCATGCAGGTCCGGGGAGATGACGGGAGAAACACGCTGTGAGAAGAGTCTGGAGTCGGAGGCAAACACAGAGACGGATCAGCAAAACATCAATCACTCTATAAGCAGGAGATGATTTAGAATTAGAGTTAAGAAATTTACTTACACTTGATGCGAATATAACATGAATAATTCTTCCATTTGTGCCCAACTATTTAACACAAACTTGACTGAATTACTTGAGGGCGGAAAAAAGCTATTTAATTGTCTCCTGCATCCTTGTTCATACCACAGTCTGCTCGAAGCTATTACATCCAATTTCCACCCTGATGATTATTATGTAGTAGATACTAATAGAATAATGGCGGGAGAATAGGAGAGTGCAGAGGTAATTAGGAAGCAGTGGGTCATCTCGTTTGCCCAGAGGACGATGCAGATGGAATTACCTGGTCCACAGACAGAGGAGACAGGAAGAGCGAGGAAGACAGATCGAGTATAGACAGAGGGAATATGATATAAACGCGGCGGAGATGAAACAGAGGAGGAAATATAGAAAGGAACAGTGAGCGACTCAACAACAGGAGCGTAATGGAGACTGAGAAAGAAAGAGAGAGGTGGTGTGAGAGGAAAGAGAAAAATGAGACTTGTTTCATTTTGAAATGATGGAATGTGTTGCCGCCCCAGAGCTCTGTTCAATAAGCCGCCCTCTGTTGTCGAGCTCTGGAGGAGACAAGGAGGAAAAGAAGGGAAAAAGAAAAAGAAAGGTAGAGAGAGCAAAATGGTTGTGTGTGTGTGTGTGTGTGTGTGTGTGTGTGTGTGTGTGTGTGTGTGTGTGTGTGTGTGTGTGTGTGTGTGTGTGTGTGTGTGTGTGTGTGTGTGTGTGTGTGTGTGTGTGTGTGTGTGCAGAGAGTCTGTGTGTATCCAACCCATATTTCCAGGAGCATTAGTCCGCCTACTCTGCTGCCTTCAATGCTGTTCACTCATTCCACTGCATGACTGATTATGATCAAAGAAAGCTTAACAGATCTCTACAGTTGTACAAAAAATATCTAGTATTCCAATGATGCTGCGCCATTAAAGTCCAGTTTTGCGGTTTGTGTGCTCAAGTGATCAATAAACAACTTGGTTTTATTTTTCAGTTAAATATTCTCAGTGCCATTCAGGAGATGAAGGCACTCTAATTATAGATATTCATGTTCAGTCACACACAGGTGTTTGAACGTGGGTTTAAAAGAATATTAAATCCTGTACAATGTCACAAAAGCACTGGAAAGATTTAAATAACATTTTGCAGTAATTTAAGTACCAGTTCACACATTTTTTGTAATAAATATATTTAAATAGTGAGTAGACAGATCTAGGAATTTGGAATTTTTGAGGGAGTTTTAGTTTAGCTTTTCGAATCCAGCACTACAATATTCGCCTCTTCAATCTTTTTGTCCCTCTAGAGCTACCATAGGTCTACACCTGGTACCTCCCCTACTTCCGCTGTTCCAATTTGTTTACAACTCTCGTCTTTGGGTCCTGCTTGATGTGACTGCCAGACAATCCTGGTTTAGCACTGCGAGCATCAGGTAAGTCTTTAACACCCCTACACCCGTACGCCCGTCCACTCCGCTCTGCATCAGCCAATCGGCTTGCTGCTCCCTCACTGCGAGGGACAGCTCGCCACTTAACAAAATCACGACTGTTTGCTGTCCTGGCTCCTAAATGGTGGAACGAGCTCCCCGTTGACATCAGGGCAGCAGAGAGTCTACACATCTCCCACCACAGGCTAGAGACACATCTCTTCTGACTTCACCTTGGTTAAGAAGATGATGTCTAATAACCATCGTCTACTCTGGTTTTTATATAAAAAAAATGTTTTTTTAAGTTTAATTGCACTTATATGAAGCACTTTTGGTTTGGCTATTTGAAGTTACTGTACTTCCTGGTTCTTGCTGTTCTGGGTTTTTACCCTCATGGTTGAATCAGTTATTGTAAGTCGCTTTGGATAAAAGTGTCAGCTAAATGATATGTAATAATAATTTAAAAAGTCCCTTCTTTGACCGCCATGCACAGGCGAGTGTCTGGACTCTGAATTCTCAGTGTGCAGGTGTGTTTTAGGTCGTGCTGTGGAGAGGGGTACGTGTTTCCATTCCAGTCGTTACATACACCACAGGTAGCCTTCGATATGATTGGTTGTTGTAAATTTTATCAGCAGAATTCTAACACTGTTTTCTTTTCTTTATAGCTCATTTGCCACTGCTGTTTTGTTTGTGATGCTTAATTGTTTATAGGCTGATTGTTGTTTTGGATGATTGTTCATTTTCCTCAGTGGGTAATTTAGTAAACTTTTTTGTGTTGTATTTCTGTGTTATATGGTTAGGTAAATAGTTATTTGACAATCTAAGCCCCATTGTGTCATTGTTGTGTTGTTGTGTAATTTCCAACCCTTTCTTGTAAATTGACCTCATGTCTCTTTTGGGTGTTACAGGTCGAGGGAAGACAAGCCGTCCTCGAAGTGGCACTTCACTGCCCCTTATTATAGTGTGTGTGTGTGTGTGTGTGTGTGTGTGTGTGGTTATTCATGCACTTTTCACCATATGCACGTTTTCTTTCTTGGGCATGTATGTGTGGTGAGTAGTCTACACTAAGACAACAAAGCTAAATATTAGTGGGTCTTTGCCCATATATTTAACCTGTAGCATCCGTATCTTATTTCCAGTGTCTGGTTTTTAAGAGTTTTGCCCTTTATCCTAAAGAGACAATTTATTATTTGTATTTCTATGTTATTTTTGAATACATTTTTGCTCTTGGGGTTCTTTACCTCTGCAAGTTGGAGCGTGACCTCTGCCCGGTCACATTTCTGTTGTTTCAATCTTTGTATTTTGACTTCATTATTTCCTGTTTTACCTTGAAACTTCTTTCCTTGTGTCTGCCTCTAACTTTAGTTCCTGTCTTTGTCATATTTTCTCGCTCCTGTGATTGTCTGTGCCTGCCATGCTGTGTCACACCTGAGCTCTCTAATCCCTGCCTCGTTTTGATAGAGGGTGTCAGAAATCACCTACTCATTCACGAACCCCTACTTTACTATATAGTGACTTCTATATAGAGCACTTTGTAGTGAGCTCATCGCTAAAAGAAGAACAAACGCTTTCAGACACTACTCTGGGCATTTTCTCTGTGCCGGTAATTACATCATTGTTGCAGGAGATGGAAAAATAAATTATCAAATTAAATAATTATTTTACACTTAGTATGGATACTTTTAGGGGAAAACACATGAATGACCTTCTCAGAAATAAAGTTGGTTGCTGCAGTTTGTGCTGTTTCACTTCCCTCGGTCCTCTTGTCTCTCTGCTGCGAGCGCAATGCATGATGGTATTTATTGCTTGGTTAGTGACCATTGGTTGAGCATTACTTTTCATGCATTGTGGGAAATAATTTGTGTGTTATCGAGGTTATGGACATTTTCAGTAAACATTTGGACAGCACTACAACATGTTGAACTCACTATATAGAGGATTGTACAGTGATCATAGTCTCTGTGCTTCCCATTCTTCTCTGTCAGTTTCTAAATGCATCTGGATTTTCCTCATGTTTCACATTCCTCGTGTCTCTGGTTTGTTATTTCCCTGAATTTCTCTATGCCTAAGTTTTTCTGGTGCAGACGCTTGTGAGTTTCGCACTTTAACCTTGCTTGTTTGCCTGCTTGCCTTTTTAAATATGCATTATACCTTTCTTTCCATGTGGCGTCTGCAT
The DNA here is from genome assembly GCF_022539355.2 of Hippoglossus stenolepis. NCBI lineage: Eukaryota > Metazoa > Chordata > Actinopteri > Pleuronectiformes > Pleuronectidae > Hippoglossus > Hippoglossus stenolepis. The sequence continues at coordinate 9,174,017 of NC_061490.1, forward strand.
TGTGATCCCCACCTTCCTCTGGATGTGACAACTATCTCATTATATCACAGAAAATAGGGAAAAGTATAACAGGTCCCCTTTAAGGAAAGCCTTGTGTATTTTTAGTTGCAAGACTATTATAGCCATTTAAGATGTTGTCAGATCATAACCGACTAATCAGTAAAAGCAGATCTGCATTTTCCACATTTTGACATGCCACAGCGGGGAAGGCGTAGGTGTAAATATTAAAATGAGTGACGAGCTGAATCGCATTTAGCTGCCTGGTCCTGGTTTTGTGCAAGCTGGCTCACTGTCACCCTGTCATGTCTTACTGGGAGACTTGAATAAAACCATAATGTTATTACAACCCACATTTTTCTACCACGACATGTCAAAATGTTTTGCTGTGTAAAAGGCAGAATTAGACGGGGTTGTAACTGTATTGTCTCAGGGAAATAAAGTCAATGTAAGATAGAGGTATATGTAAATGAATCTGGTTGTGGTATATGATGAGTTCATACAAGTTCAGAACTAATGTCACTAGTGAAGTGCCCGTTTTAAACCTGCCTGTTTAGAACACACTGTTTTCTTGATCTGTGTTGATGCTCCAGAGCTACTTCAGAATCATTCCTTGTTATAAGCATTAATGAAAAGTGACCAAAAGTTGCTGACCGCTGCTGTGTGAAGATGTAGCAAAAGACACGTTCGCCTTCGTCCACAGACTGCTTGTTAGCACGCTGCCCCACCCCCACTGACTGCAAGGTGCCTGTTCATTAAATTTATATTATGGATCGCATGTCCAAGTTTGACCCTACACTTCCATGGGACATCAATAACACACATGCCAAGTGGGGAGCTGATAAGATGAACACTCAGACATTTGTGGAATTAGTAAGTAGGGGTTTGTGTTTAAAAAAGTAGCAGAAAATTCACATTTCTTACCTCTGTGAAGGAGGTTATCATTTCATCCGCATGCGTTTGTACGTTTTGTTGTTGTTTTTTATCATCAGGATTACTACTAAATGGATTTCTTTGACACTGGTTGGAAGAAAAGGACTTGGGCCAATAAAGAACCCATTAAATGTTGACGCAAATCTCAACAAAGTAGCAGAACCAGGTTTTTTTTGTTGTTGTTTTTTAACTTTGTGTCTCTGTTTGGACATTTTCACATATTTCCCAGGGGAAGGATACATAGATCTTGATGAAACAAATCAGGCATATTTAAGGGACCGATATCTACTAGTGTGTACAATTCAGTGCAGCTTAATTTTTTTTTTCTTCTATGTTTAGTGCCTTGAGATAATGTATATTATGATTTGGCGCTATACAAATAAAATTGAATGCAATTAAATTTAATTGTTTGGCCTTGGCGGAGGTATTAGCTCCATTTTAGTTATTTATGTAGTAATACACTCTGATTAATCCTGCTTGTCCTGCATTAGATATTGTAATATTTCAGTATCAGAAATGTACCAGCTATAAATGGCCGCCCCGGCGGCTGGATCCACCACCACTTCCACCCCCAGTTGAGGTCACAGCTCAGCTCCCCAGGGAGTAATACCTAATTCTAAATGCACCATTTGCTCCCTCAGCCCAGTACCTACACCTATCTTTAAATCCTCTGTGCCCATCTTGTCTCACTTCATCTCCACGTGCATCAACAAATCTTTGCAGACATGAGAGGTGCCCGCTGCCTTTAAAATAGCAGCTGCGAGTTCAAAATTCTTGTGAAATCTAACCTCAATGAAAGCTTTTGCTCAGACCACACAGCGCCATCCCCTAACCCTGCTGTTTCCCACCAAAACGCTTCAATGTGCTACTCCGCTCAGGAACTTGATAAAACGTTTTGGCCGCAATCGGTTCACAGCAGCACAGAAATTGTGTTGAATGGAGCTTTTCGATGACTGACTAATGGCAGCGAGCTGTTTTTATTGCATAATATTCTCCTCCATCACTGCCCTGAAATGGTGTTCACTCCACTTTACTGCAACTTTAGGTATTATTTGTAACAATATGTATGTGTGTACTGCAGCAGCTGTAGGTAAAATATCAGATCTAAAAGCGTAGGATTTAAAAGGCTGCGGTAAGAGATATAAGGTGTAAGTGTTGAGTGGCGCTTTCATGTGATAAAGAAAAATGCAACTCCTACTGTAGTTTTCTATTGCTTTAGAATTATTGTTACAAGTGTACACATTGCTTTGTACAAATGCACAGGTGTTTTGCTACAGATACAAAACTTCATTGTATAAATGCAAAGGGTTTTGCAACACAAATACATTTTAAACTGACAGGATTTACTGGCTGAATTAGTTCAAGTGCAGCTGGAGAATAAAACTGAAAAATAAAATGCAACATTGTAGCGGATCCAGAATATTTAGAACCTCCATATTGCTGTGATGGAATGGCAGACATAAACACTATTTGTTATTTCTTAATGAAACAATAATCATTCGAACACACTCAAAAGGAAGGAAAAGGAATTTAAATACTTAAGATGTTCAATACACAAAACATTCAATAGTAAGGAGCAAAACCAGATGGAGATGTGATGCAAAAATAACAACTGCAGTCAGCAAAACACTTAAAAAGCAAAAGACGAGACACAAGTGATCATAAACACTAGATAAGATCAGTTAAGATAACAATGAGGGGTTGCATCGCTGGGAAACAGTTAAGTGGTCATTTTTTATAAAGCTGCAAAGGGAACTCATTTTTTGCTTGAATAATACAGTAGATTCACAAGCTCAGTATCTATCAGAGTCAATAATAAATCCTCTCCTCAGTTTTTATTCAGACAAATTCAAAACTAACCTTAAGTCTTATATTCTCAGTATATTGTCTATCTCTTTTAAACTGGCTCGTTTACCTTATATTTAAAAATGTCATACATATGTTTCATATAACTTTCCATGTTGTTTCTCGGATTGTTGAGGGAGATGCAGCAATAAATAACTCAGGAAAATGTCCTGGCAATAGGGTCAGGACTTTGTCAGGAATGTGATTGTGATTCTGCGGAATGAGCATACTCTTAGATTCTTATAGCCTTAATTTTACAAATGGTGAGACAAGTGATAGTTTGTCTTCCACTGGAAACGTGTCTCAAGAAGGGCTGTACATCACCTTCCTCCCTGACTCACATCCTCTCTCCACCACTGACTCCAAGTGCTCCCTCAAAATATTCCTTCTTTCTCTCTGTTCTGCACCGAGGTTGTGTTTTCACCCGTGTCTGTTCATCTGATTAGTGTTAACAGGATTACACAAAAAGTACTGCACCGACTTGCACCAAGCCTGGGAGAGGGACGCAGCATGGGCCAGAGATGAAGCCATTATATTTTGGTCTCGATCCAGTGAAAGGGCTTTTTGTTTTTCACCACTTTACTCTTTATTCATAGTGATTGTTAATTTCTTACGAGAAAATGTATGGATCTTGATGTATTAAAGAAATCAGACATATTTCTGGAGTTTGCATCGATGAGTATGTTTGTACGGTTTGGTGCAGATCCAGATAATAGTACAGGTCTGTTGGTAGAAAATGCTGAATCTGCTATTGTTTGGCCTTGACAGAGGTGAGTGCTACAGAGTGTCATTCTCATTCAATTTCAGTTTAAGCCAACAGGATCATTAAATGGTCACAGGGGTATTGTAAGAACCAACAGAGCCCAACCTTTGCACTCCTTAATTTCGGTAGCTTTTCCTATGGGTCCTGGGAATTGAGTCTTTTTTACAATGTTATATTTTCACTGTAAGACACACCTGGTAAAATATAATATGAATAATTAACATGTAAAATTTAAATGTAAGGCTTTTAAATTGCAATTTTCTATGCAATAAACAGATATACAGTACACAAACAGGTGTTTATGTTCAAAGCCATATGCTGGGAACAGATTTTGGGTCCCCTATTCACATTTTATGCTACTGCAGCAAAATAAATGTGCTTTCACCTCAGACAATTATTGCTGTGTATAATTATGGTTTCCGGGCATCCGTGGAAGGAACACAAAAACATGAATTTAAAGCAGTTTTAGGAGTGTAACCCACTTTTTGAACAAGTTGCTCAAAGGTAGGGGTAAGTATTAAGCAACACGGTAGAATGTGCCACTCTCCCACTCTGTGTTTGCTTGTTCCAGGTATTACTCATCTTACAGGGACCGGAATTTGTTTACAAAGTCGCATTATGGCGACAAAAATAAATCCCCCATAATTTAAATCATAACATTTTAAGGTGAGGAGAGAACACAGATTATTTGTCCTATAGTTTTACTCTTCTACACCAACATTATCTACTGAAGCTCAAGACCCAGCATAACTCAACAGGCCCGTGTTGTGTGCAATATAATATGTACAAATTACAACAGAACTGTACATGCAGTTATACATTTAATACCATTAATGTGTTAAATCCTTCAAAATTGCACATCTTACAATAATGTCATTATTTTTTAAGTTGAAGTGTAAAATATCGAGGGCTGTGCTGGATGCAAATGCCAGCCATGCTCACATCAGTAGTAAACAAGCCAAATAATCCCTCTGATCTAATACATGCTATATGCTTACAACACTACTGTAGATATCAAACAGAAAACAGAGATTATATTGTATCATGTTGCTCATTCAGACTCACCCTGGCTCTAAGGAAAGCAGGCGATTGTCTATAGCGCCCTGAGCTGAGAGTGGAACCCTGAGGACAGCTGATTATGTAAGTCCACGGCAACGTCAATTTTATGACAGCCCCATTTAATTCTATGATCAGCTTTGTACATGAGACGGCACCATGGTTGGAAACCTTCTAACGAGGCCCCATGCCACAAGCTCTCTGCCAAAAGCCTCATAAAGTTAGAGGTTTGGTTAAAGAATAGAAAGTCTCATGATGTGTGTGAGATGGTGGTGGGGGTTTGCACTTGACTTTACTATTATAATATCATTTGTATGCGCAGTATGCACTTCATCTTTAATTTTGATTGAAGAATAATCCTTTACCCTCCTATTGGTGAATTTTACCCCATTCAACGTTTAACATCTTTTTTACATTAAGTGCTATTTAAGTAGTCAACAAAGAAACATAAAGTACCTGAAACATAAACTCGGGTAACAATCTTTATTTAATAATTTTCTGGAAGGTTTAAATTGGATAAACAATGTTAGTAAATTTGAGGATAACAGGAGGGTTTCAGTTCAGAATGATGAGGTTTGGTATCATGTGCTTCCCATTGAAATGCAGAGATTACTCAACAGTGGGCAGGAGAACTAGACATGTAATGGAATGATTTGATCCCGGTCAGCACAGTGAATGTGAGTGGTGCTCACGCCTGCACACTGACTGCCAAAATAAATAACAAGGAATGCACGACTTGAAGAATCTCAGTCGACTGTGGTTGTGTCCGACTGATGGTTCAAAATCTTTGCTCTAAAAATACCCCGTGAACACCACAGCCCTCTCAGTTTTGGCCTGGGTTGCGTCTCAGTGTCTTATAAGTAAGAAACCAGATTAAAGACTTAACAAAGATGGAGGACGACATAACAGCATCAGTCAGTTGTAGCAGTGATATAAGAGCTACATGAAGAGTCGTGCTAACAGAAGGCGCAGTGGCTATCCTTGAGAAATGATACCACGCACAATTCTCTGTTTACACAACCTGGTGATGAAAACAGATGGGTAAGTGTTTCTGACTTGGCACAAGACCTTTCATTGGAAAAGTGAGACTTCAGTGACTCATCAGAGAGTCAAGAGCGTCTAATGAAGTCAGCCACTATGGACAGCGTTCAAGAGGAAAACCATTGGACACAAAACTACAACATTAAACTTTGCCAAAGAACACGAGAAGAAGCCCGGTGAATATTGGCAGCGCGCTCTTTGGTCAGATAGAAAAATGTGTCCTGGACTAATACAGTGACCGCCGAGCTCTGGCTGTGAAACATGGAGAGTGCTGATATGAGGCTGCATGAGTGCAAAAGGTGTCGGGGAGATGACATTTGCAGAGGGCAGCACGAAAGCAACTTTTGTACCAACCAAGAACTAAATAAAATGATCACTCCTGGACTCAAGAAGCTTGGCAGGAGAGAATTCCTACAAACATGACATTGATCCCAAACACATTGCAAAAATCACAGCAGAGTTTTGAAGAAGAAACAAGTGAAAGCCTGACCTGGCCAAGTATGCTCCCTGACTTGAATCCAACACAACTCATTTAGAGTGTTTTCAAGCAGAAGGTAGAGCAACAAAAACCCCTCCAGCTAAGAGCAGCTGAGCAGAATCTCTCCACAGGTTTGGGCAATACTGGTATCATCCACACCCAGAAAGATCAAAGCTGTCAGCAAAAAAAAGATGGACAGAAACATACCACTGATTCTGTTTGTCTGCATTCGGAATGCATATCTTGACATTCATATTGTTAATGGCCCAGGGAGGTACACGATCAAATATGGTGGGATTTTGACCTGTGATACATTCACTATTAAATTAAACAAACAGTTAGTCTGCGAAAACAAAATTAACATATCTTCTTCTACTTCCTTAGACAAACTACAGCAGCTGCCGGCAACTGGGTTGAACTGCGGGTCAAAATCAAGACTATTTTTTATTTTTTATTTCACCATATCGGACTGACACAGCAGGCTGTCTTCAAAGTAAAAGCACAACATTGTTTCATTGCTGCAATGCTTTACACTGAGCGGAATAACAGAGTGTTTATTTTGAAAGGTTGTGAACTTGTGTCTGAAGATTGGTTTCGGTTGCTTAACGAACCTCTGATATAGCCGACATGCAATATATGAAAAAATAACAGCAGTTCAGTTTTGAAACACACATGTGAACAGTAATAAAGCAAAATTAATTTCATGAAAAACACTGATGAAAATCTTGTATATAATAAATTGCAGATAAACCAAGTAGGATGAAAACAAACTTCACTCTGCGCCACAGACTGTTTATAAAACGCTCATGTATATACACACATATAAAACAGTTTGTTTGAGGACTCACTAATGACAAAGGTCAAGAAGACAATCTATTCCAAACAGTCAGGTCTAGAACAGTTGCTGCACTGGTAAGAAAATAAGAATATGGAATACTTGTTTCTCTGCTTTTTGCTTCTCATCCCAATGTAGGGTCGACTGTCTTTTATTGCAGCAGGTTCTTTAATATGGACCTTTTACTAGTTGAATTAGTAAACGTCACCAGACATGTAATACATCAAGGAGACTGATCCCTCGCCTCTGATCAAATCTTCATACATCTGCTCTGTGACTTCTGTAAATCCCTCTTGAGCAAACATGTGTTCACTTCAGTTCCTTTCATTAGAATAAAGATACAATTACATGACATTAGAAGCCGCATTACAGAGCAAATTAGCGCCGTAATTAGTTCATGAATTCATATTGTATATAATCCCAACGTCTTGGATGTGTCTAATTCCATTTAGATGCAAAACAGCGATAGCTTTACCATGATGGTGCAACAATTAAACGCTCCGACCTGCAGTAACCTGGCTCTTTTTGCCGCATTCTCGGCGCGTTCTCCTCTATCACAGACACAGGAAATGAATTAAATTTGTGATCACATTAATATCCTTGTGTAGATATAAGTGGTGAGTCATCTAACCCACCAGCTCAACCTACCCACTTACAGCTCTGTGCAGCACAGACGCTTTTGAACAAAACAGGCGTCATTTTCAATAGAGAAACAGTTTTTTTTCCTCAGACACAGCCTGGCTTGTTTGGATTATTTTACCAGTTATTTCTTCCGACCATTTTTTCCAACATGAACATTGACTATGAATTGAAGTTTCTTATTTGTTTACTGTTCGAGGGAGGCTTTTGCACTGCCAGAGATTGTCTGTGTGTGAATAGCTCTGGAGTGAGAGAGTTCCAAAGGGAAATTGTACAAAAAGACTGTGAAATCATTGATGTTTTGGTCTTTGTGACCTTTAACAATTAAAACTAGGCCCTGCCTGATGAGCTTATTAACCTCCCTTTTCAACATTTCAACCTCCTTTCAAGGTACTGTACATAAATGTGTTACCCACGGATATGTTAGTTTTTAATTTAATCTTGTAAGCCGTTATTAATGTTGATAATACGCTGGCGCAATACCAGACCATGTTTCCTGCTGAAGGCAGACAAATGGTGTAATTTGAATGAAGTATTGATTAGTTTCATTCCTGCTTTAGAATTCACAGAAGCTGAGTCAGTGGAGAAACAGAGCCAATTACAGGTAAGGAATGGAAAGGAGGAGCATTATAGCGAGTCCATAGCATGCAGAGCTGCAGCTCTAACATGATGCCCTTGAACCATCACTTGAAACAGGAAGTGCTCGGAGCGTGACCTCGAGGGAATTTGACAAATATATGCATTTCACCTTGGGGTAAACTCTACATGTTATCTTGTGACTTTCTAATCTGACTAGCAGGATGCTGGCTTTGCCTCAGCCTTTGCTCTACAAAAAGTAATGTTTTGTGATCGCTTTTTTTTTGTGATCGCTGAATACTTTTTTTTTTTACATTTGGCTCCATCGATCCCACAGTATGTTCTACATATAGGGAGACTGTCAAGTGCTGATTGATTTTTTTTGACTTGGCACTGAGGCTCTGTCGACATTTAAAAATAATGTAGCTATTCCAGTCACGCTAAGGGAACAATTATGCAACAGAATGCAGTTATGCTGAAGAAACACTATTTTTAGGGAATTCAAATGAGCATCATCCCCAACAATGAGGACAATTTGGTAATATGGGGAACAAGGAACAAATGGATTTATTTTAAAAAGTAATGTTCGCAGTTAATGCATAAATTTCAAACATTTTAAAATATCTTTACTCCCTCAAACGGTTGTGAGTGTGGCAGAGGCTTAAAGCTGCTATTTAAGAAGTGCAACACTTTAGTGAGTGTAGGTAAATCTGGTTTTTCACAGTGTGATTAGCCCTGGCTGTCATGAAATCCAGATTATGTTGTGGACCGTTAGAAAAACCTCTCACTCAATAACCCCTGCACATTTTTAATACCACCAGCACATTTCTAAGTCTCTCCTCCACATAGACTATCAAACATGCCATTTTAGTCCCAAAAAAAAGGTGTTGAACTCGTTTTTTTTCTGTCTCTCTCTCTCCTCACCCCCCCTCCTCTGTGGAGTGAATCAAAAAGCTGGCGTTTGCTTATTCTCTCCTCCTCTCTCTCAATCAGCAATTTTTCCTTTTGATCTTTTATTCATATGATTAAGTCTGTGTATCACCAGACTGTTCATTCTACATTTCAATATATGATGAGACCATCTTTGAAGTTGGCCATGCTGCAGTGGCCCCCCGTCTCTATAGTTTCACCAGTTGCCGTTGTGATGGAAACACTTTCAACACCATCGTTATTATTATCCTTAAATCATTTGACCTCAGGTGTAAACACACACACAAACACTCCGGCAGGATGTTTGTGTGGTAAAAGCTATTCAATAAGATCCTTTTCATCTGAACTGTGGAAAGATACTGAAACACTTCCAAGCCTCTCCACTCACATGTTAGCTATATGCGTGTGTCACCAAAAAACTTGTTATCTCTTTCATAAACACATTTATTTGTTAGCCAGTTAGATTCACTACTCATTAGCTGTTACTCCTCTGCTCCTCAAATCTATTTTCTCACTCGCTTATTATAATGCTTCACCCTAGCTCATCTCCTCCGTCTGTCTCTCCTCCTCTTTCCAGCGCCTCGATTCATCCTCGCTCTGCCGCCCTTTTCGCTTGTTTGTCCTTACCCGTCTTTTCTCGCGCACTCTCGTCAACTCACATCTGTTTTTCCATCTCTCACCCCTCGTGTTAGCCGCCGTCGCTCAATCAATACTGTTAACCCTTGCTCTCTCTCCAATCGGTGTTCTCCCTCATCCCCGACCCACCTCCCCGCCCCTCCATCTGTCTGCACGATTTCAGACTTTTCCTTGGAAGATGAAAGGTATAGGGATGTTTAATGTCAAATGCGTGAACAAAGCACATGGGCAGGCTCAGTCAGCGGGGAGCTGAGTGAAACATAGGCCTATAGAAAACCTAATGAGCGTGGTGAAATCACATGTAGTCATGAAGGTGGTGAGATGAATCAGAGTGTGCGCGTAAACAAGAGGTCGTGTCGGAGAGAGACGGAACATTGTGTGATTCCTATTTTGTGAAGCTTTTTACTTCGTCTAAAAATGGATCAAGACGGTTTTTGATGTCACTTTTTAATCCATATTTATTCAGACTGAACCCTTTTGCATGACTCATACCTCAGAGTGTTGCCCTGAGCTAAAGTGCTAGCATCGGGCTGACAGTGATCTTGCCAGGCGTGTCAGGGAAAGTGTCAATGCTTGTTTTTGTCAGTACACCATGTAACCAGCTACAGGTCAGGAGGGGGTGTCAAGGTCCATGTCAGAGTACACCACACATTTGATTTTGCATAAAGGGAAAATCCCCCCTCTATTTCCCACCAGACCTCTGTCTCTGACTCTCTCCACTTTAGTCTTTATTCACTGATGAGGCATCATCCTATAGAACTAGAATAGACCAAAGATCCTCCACGTTATGGTGGCTGAATTCATTTGAACATTACGAGTGTAGTGCCTGTTCTAAACCTGCTTGTTTGGAATGGGCTGTTCTCTTGATCTGTGTTAATGCTCTGGAGCTACTTCAGAATTAGTCCTTGTCATTCATGAATCCTCCTCAAACAGTTGTACAACATACTGTCACTTTTTATTGTTTGTGCGCTGGACGTTGTGTGCAGAGCTTTTTATAAAAATGATGCAGAGTCTATGGTGCAGAGTGAAGTTAGAGAACTTTGTGTTCATCCTACCTGGTTTAAGTGCAGTAAAGATTTTATAGTCAATGTTTTACATAAAATGAATCTGACTTTATCATTCACATGTGTCAGTTATATCAAATTTAAATGGTTCAGTGAGCTGCTGTTATTTTTAACACATTGCACATCGTCGGCTTTTTCAGAGGTCTGTAGAATGAGCGACACAGTCTTCAGTCCCAGCTCGAGATAAAGCATTGAAGCAATAAAATGAGCAGTTTTACTTTAAAGACAACTTGCCAAATGTGAAACTATGAGTCAGTCCCATATGGTGGAATAAATAGAAAATATTTGAATGATTTGTTTGCAATTTTGACCCAGTTGCCGACCACTGCTGTTGTTTAGCCGAGGACATAGAAGAATACATTTTCAACTTGGTCCGCAGACTGAAGGCACACTGCCCTGACCCCACTGACACAACAGATGTTTGAGAAATTAGTAGGTATACTGTACACACATGAATACATTTTTTTTGTTGAGATTAGACATTGGTTTAGACACAAGTTGACAGTTTTATTTGAAACACCTTATTTATTTGCCTCCATCTGACATACACAAAAGCTGATTCTATCCCTTACTACCCTCTCTTCTCATGTGCGCAGATTTCGCCCCTGTGCCCCTTTCACCTGCCCACTTCTTACCAGTGCCCCTTAGGTGCTGTAGGTAGCAGATCCAGGGCAATGGAGCAGCAGAACCCAGCGGTGGATTAGCAGCAGTGTGTGAGAGAGGCCAGATCCAGACACATTCCCCAGGGGAAGTCAAGCCAGCTAAGCCGACCCCAATGTTTACTCTATCAACCCCCCACCAGCTGCATTCTATGTCAGCAGGCACACACACACACAAGGAAAATATAACCTGGGCATAAAGATTTCAACTTAGATGTTTGCCAAGGCTTGCGGCAACAAAGCACGTGTCCATGCAAACAGGCATTCACACACATTGTAGTGTATATATCCCTGAAGGGCACACGTGTTAGGTACACGCAAATAGTCTGACACATTTATTCACACACACGCATAACTCATGCATGCTATACACATATTCAAGAATGCACACACCTGGCTGAAACCCCCCACAAGGCCCCCTTCAGGAAGACAGGAGACCTTTGGTCCGCGTGTGACACAGAAACCTTCCCAGGTGTCAGTCGTCATACATGGTTGATGCTAATCAGAACAAACCTCCCAGGTTCACTAGAACAGCAGCGTGAGTCCCTGAGGGAGAAACAGAGTTGTTGCAGTCAGTGTAGCAGTCTGACCGGCTGTTCAGTCGACTGGCTGATTATCCGGCTGGTTAGTTGACTGGTTCTGTTCTTCTTCGTGTAGTGGCAAGTGCATAAAAGTACATTCAACACATGAATTTACATCACAAATGCTGTGATGCATTGAAACCCTGAGTCAATTCTCTTTGTATTGTATCTGTCGCATTAAAGCAACACTGTGTAAGATTTAGGAGAAAGAGATCTAGTGGCTGAAATTGAATATAAAATGATCCTAATTATGTTTTCACTCCTGTTTAATCATCTAAATTGTACGAATTGTTGTTTTCTTTACCTAGAATGAGCCCTATATATTTAAATACATTTTATTTACATCGGAAGCGGTTACTCATGTTTTTTACAGTAGTCCAAACTGGACAAAATTAACACCTTTTGAGTTTTTATGACAACTACAAACTTCCACAGGTTCTCTTTCATGTTTGGAAGGGGAGGGTGAGGTGAGGGGCATTCAGCTGCAACATGTAACTTCACCACTAGATGTCACTAAATTCTACATACAGAACCTTTAAAATAACAGCTTTAAACAGTTTTATGGTACAAAAACTTATAACAGGGAGAATGGAATGTCTGTCTTTTTCACAGTACTCCCTGGACATCCTTTAACTGCACCCTGTAACTCCGGTGTACCATACTGGAACATTACAACCTGCTGTATGAAATAAGTCACATACCAAAAAACTGTCATTTACGCCATGTTTTTAAAAATGTCCTCTGATATCCTCCTCTGGAGACGCGTTCGTGATCACACTCAAACACTGCACACAAGCTCTCACTCAAGGGTACACGCAGGGTGCGTGGTAGCATCGCTTCTTCCGGTAGTGAACATTTAGGCTAAAAACACGGTGTCAATGATGCCGTTTTGGGTAAAATTTGAATGTCGGGGCTTACAGACACTTGGATGAAACCACACGAGCAGTATGGAGGCATTTTATTTTATTATTATAATTTTTTTTTTCTGTTGTTTTTTTACATTTGAACAAGGGGTTACTTCAATTGTATTGGATTTGGCTGCAACGCTGTTTACCCCTGAAACTCCAAAAGGGTTTTGTGGACTCAAACTCTTCACCCACCCCTTCATAGTGGTGAGTAGATAATTAGTGAATTTCAAAATTTTCTGCGAACTATCCCTTTAAGATAAAATAAGTTAAAGCGTGTAAATATGCCTCCATGAACAGAATGCATAACCACGTTGACACATATGCGTGTGCAAGAGCATACAGTATATGCTCAATTTTGGCATGTGTGAACCGTTAATACATAGAATGGGACACAACCACACACACATACACGCAGATGCACACAAAAACAACAGGAGGATCAGGCAGGAGGCAGTCTGATTGCTCATCAAGCAGCCAGCAAGACCTGGCGAGAGGCATCAATACCACTGAAGCCCACTCTCCTGAGACCACCTGTCGATTACAGTGGCAAAGACAAGCTGCCCGGTGCCTCAATCCATTCCTAGCAGCCTCCACCAGGCCTATAGACACCTGACGAATTCTGATGCCAAGAGGGAATAAGGGACTTCACACTGAAAGATACGCAGTGGTTTGCCTCTGCTGCATAAACCATTGATATAAACAACTCTACAGAGAAATGGGCCAAGGATATAAATCTATCACTCATGTGGCGGCGTTTCAGTTTGTATGGGCACGACGAGATAGATTAGCTGTCCACAGAAACATGCAAAATGAGATTTCCACGAAGCACGACAATACTTTTCACTGAGTTGGCAAAGACACAGTGAATACATACTTAAAAACCTAATTCAGAAAGCCTATGAACTATTTACAGCATAAAACCCCAAACAAATCTCATAATATTACAATTATTAATGATGGTATTTATCACAATTTGACCTTCAGAGTTGAATTATGTTTTCTGACTATTTGGTCAAAGGACAACAATCCCATTGCCCTCTGCTGCTTTATAATTAGATACGATTAGAGCAGGACCATGCTGTTTTCTCTCATTTCTCCTCCCAAGAGAGCGCAGGACTATGTGTGGGAGGTTTACCCTGTGTAGTCAACTAACCTTGGATATGGAACGGAAACATGAGAGAAAGATGATCATCTGAAAAGGCGATTTGCACTTTGGAGTTGTACTTTAGGTTGAAGGGTAATGGTTTTCTTACCCTATCAACCCATTAACTGTATTATATGATTATAGCATATGAGTATGATTCACAAACTGCTTTTTAGTGGGAAATAATGGAAGAATACGTCAGTTCCTTCACAAAAGTGCATGGCTGCCATAGTGACTGTGATGGAAAGTTTCAGCACCCCGGACAGCTCTCATTCTGTGCTGCTGTGAGGCGTCCCTTTTCGTTTCTCCTCCACCACAAAGAGAGAGTCAGCTTTAATTTATTATGCTTCCTTATGAACGTACCCCGCTGACTTCATGCTAATAAATCTTGCCAACAAATAAGGCGCAGGATATTGATTTCTAAGGAGGTCATTGCTACTACAATTATTAATTGGGCAATATTCAAACCCGGAGCCACTGTATGCACATAATTGATATCCTGATACCCAGGCTCTTTCAAAAGCTGCTGATCTCACACAGTATAAAGTTTATTTGTCGAGCTATTGAAAGCTGTAACAATCCAGGCACTATGGATTTGTGAGAGATGAGAAACAAGGCCGTGCACATTAGAGGCAACAGCTCTTGAAGAAAACCCTATCTGAATGTGTTATAGAGCGAAGGATGTTCCCTCTATGTGCCTCACTGCTCCCCCTTTTTCCCTCTGCCTTTTCAACGTGGAAGTCGGTGACTTTTCCGAAGCTAGATGGCAGAAGAGCCCCACTGCAGCTGAGAACCGCTCTGCAGCCGTCATCACCCCATCTTTGCATTGCAAATTGCCCAGTCCCATCACTCCCAATAACGGCAGCGCTCGATCTCCAAAATGAAAATCAGAGTTATGGTGGGAATACCTACCAGGCGAGTTGTCTTTCATCAGCTTGCAGGACGGGATGCTGTCTGAGTCTCACCTAGCACACACACACACACACACACACACACACACACACACACACACACACACACACACACACACACACACACACACACACACACACACACTAAATGCATACATAGACACACATACCTCCACCCCCCTCTCTTACACACACAAAAACGCGGGTGCACAACACATGCACACACACACACACGCAAACATACACATACATATAGACACAAACGCACGCACGCACGCACACATACACGCACACACACACATACATATAGACACGCACTCCCTCCTCCACCCACCTCTCTCTCTCTCTCTCTCTCTCTCTCTCTCACACACGCACGCACACACACACGCACGCTGTCATTAACGGAGTTCATTTCTTTCCCAGGATTTACATTCTTCCCCGTATAGACATCCTCCTCCTCCTCGTCTTCCTCGCCACCCACACCTCCCTGTTGCCACTTTATGATTTGTTACCCACACACCAGCCACATCATACTTACACAGGACGCTCTCCTTCCTCCTCTGCACCCACCACTCTCTCTCTCTTGCTCTCTCTCTCTCACTCTGCCATGGTTCAATTGCCGATCGATGAAGGCAGCGTTCAAACTGTATAGGCTAGACTCCTCTCAGTGCTCCAGCCTGTTTGTAGGGATTTAAAGAAAGAGAGGAAGAGGGGGAGATGCTGAGCAGCAGATGCGAGGGCGCACCAGCAGAGATGCTCACACTTGATGCCCCTCTCAGCAGAGATGGTTGAGCCCTCGTCCAGGTTGCCGTGGTCTCTCTCTCCTCAAACCCAGACTCGCGCACTTCTCTCCCGGCAACTGACATAGCGCGGCGGCAGTGGTGGCGCGGGCGGCTCAGCCTGGCTCTCTGCTCCTGAGAAGGGAAGACTCCACACTTCACAAAGAGAAAACACACACACACACGCACACACACACACACACACGGGGATCGGAAAGGTTAGATGCGTTAGTTGAGAACATGAAGGGGATTTACAGAGACGGATACTACGACGGATCTATTGAACTACGGGACGTCTTCAACAGGAGATGCGTGAAATGTGAATGCCGAGGGGACTTTGCGCAAGCCAGGACGATGAGGATTAGGACGGGACTTGTTTTTTGGAACCTCGTCTTCTCTCTGATGTTCACATGTGTGAAAGGTACGGGCCACTGCAGCAATGTTCCACATCTTCTCACGCGCCTGCTATGTGTGCTTGCGTGCATGCGTTGCTGCTTTAACGTTACAGACGTGCGCAAAATAGGCTACCACGGTTTACTGGAGGGACTTTTTGAGGGACGCAGCGCTCAATGCAGGCTTTGACTGAGGCGCTCAATAGATATTCTTGCGGTAGCCTCTTCTAATAGCCTACGTGAGCTGCTTTGCTTAGTAGGCTAACTAGTGGATTGTTGAGGCGCAAGTGCATGCACTGCAGATTTCCTACAGGATGTTGGGGGATTGTGATTTATTTAGACTGAAGCATATTCTCCCTTTTTTTTCTGGGTCGAGTTTTCAAATATTTAAGGTGGGATCTGCGTCAGGGCCAATTACGCATCAGAAACGGCCATTTAGGGGAGGGGGTCCAGGCAATTAGTGGTGTGGAATCAATTTGTCCACTGGTGTTTATCGGACTTGCCAGTGCAGACAGGTGTAAGGTGGGCTTGTTAGTATTCCAGTGGCTCTTTCGCAGGCACTGCCCATTTGAATACTCGCTGTGGCTGCTGAGGTAACCACTGTCTCCTTGTTTTTTCCCCCCTGTAATGCACCTACAGTTATTTTGGCCAATGAATATTTGACTTTTTCTGACTTCTGATTGTGTTTTTTCTTTTTTTGTGCACCATTCCTAGTCTTTGCACTCAACTGTCCCGCCCCATCTCGGTTTTCCTCCCCCTTACTTCACAACAATAATTTGATTCATGCTATTTGCAGCTTTAAATCTGTCAAAGCAATTGTTGCTCATTTGCCACACTGCAATGACCATGAGCTCATCTTTTGTCCACTGACACTCCAACGTTTCCAAAAAACTAATGAAATTCATCACTTGCTTCCTGCAATTTCACTGATGTTGATGATAAAAAGTGTCTTTGTGTGTGTGTTGGTGTGTGTGTGTTTTTGTGTGTGTGTGTGTGTGTGTGTGTGTGTGTGTGTGTGTGTGTGTGTGTGTGTGTGCTCTATGTTTATTGTGACATTTACTGCGTGAAATCCCCCCTTTCCAACTAAAAGAAATTAATGAAAAAAAATGCAAATCCAATACCAACCCTCAGAATGTTTTTCTTCTCAAATGTGTGTATATGTACAGGGACAATCTGTGTGTGTATGTGTGTGTATGTGTGTGTGTGTGTGCATCTGTGGCTGTTTATCTGCTCAGCGCATATATGTGTGTCTGAGTATGGGCCCTCACAGATATCAATTTACATGCAGATTGTTCACCCTGTGAGTAATTCTCATGTCTGTCTATTGCGGCTGGATGAGATGTGCAGCATGCAGAGTACCATCGCCCACCAAGACTGAGCCAAGTCGAGTCGAGCAGAGTCGGTCACAGTTGCTGTTTCATCACCACCCACATTGTGGCAATGTCAAACCTCGAGGCCACTGCCAATCCTCCTAGTTCTGTTACTTATTAGGGAGCCAGCCAGCCAGGAATTGGGGAGGGAGGGAGGAAAGGAGGAAAGGAGAAGGAGGAGGCCTGGGTCTTCACTTAGACAAGAATGAAGGAAATAGTGACACAGAGGAAGGCGAGGAGGAAGACCCACACAGCTGTTGTTCCTCTGCTCTGACAGTTGACACAGTGTGTGCAGAAGTAAAAAGATATCCACTAGATCTAGCCTGTGACTCACTTCCCTTGCTAAGATAATGATGTGATATAAAAAGAAGAAGCCCCATATCTAGAAAAGTTTGTTCAACACCGCCTAGCTATAGCGGTGCCTTTTCATTGACTAAAAATCTGATTATTTCTGAACCAGGATCCGGTGTGTGGGCGATGCACAGTTCTGAAGTTTTCTCACTCACCTGCTTGATTCTTGGCACATCTCATGAAGTGATGTTTGGTGGATTTCATCAGCTTGGGTTTAATAGGTCCGCACAGTGATTAGTGAAAACATTGCAGCAGTCCACTACCAAACAAATGAGGACATCCACTGGAACTGTGTCGCAGGGGAACTTATAAAACTGCTTGACACAGACACAAATATAGGAAGATAAACTGCAAACACGTTTTTTTTTTTAAACAGAGCAAAAGGCCTGGGTCAGATAAAAATTGAATTTCTTTACAGTGACGCAAAACTAAAAGCCCCCCATTCATACTAGAAGCTTTTATAAGCTATGGCTCATATTTTGTTAGGGTGGTGATGTTCTTAAAATGGAATTGAAGAAGAGACAAATTGGAGTCATGGCCACGGCTTGTGTGTCTCCTTTATATTCTTAAACGTTTTTAAAATATTTCTTATTGAAACTGATGAATGTTGTGGTACTTTCCAGATGAGAGTCGACTCAAACCGTCGGTTTCTATGTTTTGGGAGTTTTTTTTTTCCAGACAGGCCTCACAGTGACCTGATAGAGTAGGAAGGGAAAAGAACATCATGTGAAGTTAAAGGGACACCACAGGATTGGACAAACAGAACACACAGACCTGTTTCCCACTGACATTAGCATGTCAGATGACATCTATCCATTATCTGTACCACTTATCCTCTTGAGGGTCGAACAGGGAGATGGAGCCAATCCCAGCTGACATTGGGCGAGAGGCGGGTACACCGGGACAGGTCGCCAGCGTATCACAGCTCCATCATACAACGGCAAACAACCATATGGTCAATGTAGTGTCTCCAGTCAAACTAATCCTGAATCTGCAAGTCTTTGGACTGTGGATGAAGCTGGACGACACGTAGAAAACCCCCACAGACACAGGAAGAACATGCAAACTCTGCACATAAAAGACCCCAGACGAACTCGTATTCAAACAGGGGACCTTCTTGCTCTCTATGTTTAAGTCAGCTAACAGTGAACAATAATTGATATTGAACAGATTGTTAGAAAATGGCCGTCTTGTGTGTCACACCAAACAATTTTGAGAACACTGCATTTCTCAAATTTCCTTCTTGCTTCTATATTTTGTAAAAGTTATCTTTTGGAACTGGGTCACTAATTGTTGGTAATCAGGTGGGCTCCGCACAGACAGTAATCTGGCCACTGAGCCCTCAGTGAAGACTTTCTCTCAATGTGATTATGTAAACAGGCTGGAAAGGCTGCTAGGGCTAATCAGGATTACAATTTGTCTGTGTAATTACACACTATCTATGGGGAATGTGGGGCATTATCCTACTACCCCCTCAGTTTCTTGATCTCCACAACGGAAGAAGAGGGGTAGAAGGGGACAGTATCCCGAAGAATAGCTTGGGTCCAACTGTAGAATATATATAGTTATAATATATAGTTTTACTCGCTGGAATCCTGATGCCTCTTTTACTGCTGACATTTCACCGTATAGTCCTAGTGGTGTACCAAAGTACTACTCAGCTCACCCACTGGCCTCATGCCCATGGCTTGAGGCCGGGGCCGGGCTCTCAGATGGCGCTGACAGATTCCTGCATAGACGGGATATAGTTTGCTGGTTGCGAGTGAGTCTGTACTTCTCAGGTATCAGTTTTAATATAAGCAGCACTCTTGGGGGAGAGAGAGATTGGCAATATCTTGTCTTCAGGAAGAAAAATAGCTCACCGTTTGTTAAGATTAAATGTAATAGGTTGAGGAGATGCTGCTTCCAGAGTCAAGGCTACAGATACAAAGTGGACCATCTGCACCTCAGGTGCCATTGTCAGAGGGGATTAAACTCAGTTAACTGTCTTCAGGCATATTTGCTGATAAAAATGTATGCATCTATTTGGCTTCATCCATGCTGAGGTAAAAATTCTAAAACACCTGACAAGTGAGAAATTTCCAATCACATTGTGGTCGAGATATTTAGCTTTAATGCAGTAACTTCGTGTAATAACTGTTTTTAAGAAAGAACATAAATTCCGAAAAAAAGACACTATAAATGAGAGCTTACCAAATTATGTAACTTCTAATAACTTCTGTAACCAAACATGTCTGCATATAAAACCCATATGCATTTCTTAAGTTTTCACTGAATCACACAATAGAATCCATACATTTGGTTATTTTTTGTCTGACCTTGTCAAGAATTGTATCCACAGTATATTTCCAGTGTTATTCACTTTAAAACCTGTACCATGCACACCCACGTACCTCCTCGAGTCCTCCTCCGCAGTGCCCACTGCTGTTCTTGTTTGTGTCTGTGGCTGTCGACTGGATTTTTGATATGTGACAGGGGAGCAGGCAGGGGTAAGGCATGGTCGGGGAAACAAAGCAGGATGATGTGAAGGTAATTGAGGAGGTAGGGTGTTTACTGGAGGTTGCTTTGATTCCGTAGCAAATTTCTACAGGAATTAAAATGAAAGGTGGTTATAGCTTAACAGACGCCTGTTTAGACTCTCAGCTGCACCACTTTGCTATCAGTGTTGAGGAGGCAGCACTGGGGACTGCATATATTCCATCGAGCTAGAAAATACAGACCTAGACAGACCTGAGCACTTCCAAAGTACAATCTCAATTGCTGTCGAGTGGCTCTCAGATCGGCTGCATAGATGTTACATTGCTGTTAATTTAACAATTGACTTGATCGTTTTTAAGTTCTCTGACATCCTCTGAATGATAAAGCAGTAAAAATGTGATGTCTCATACAGGGTTAGTGGGTTTTTTTGTCGGAAAAATGCATTCAGGCCTCTGCTGAGCGTGCTGAAAAAAATCATTGATTGACTAATTATCTGATTTTACAGTTCCATGCTGTGTACATTGGCCTATGGTGCTGGCCTGGGGAGCTGTATTTATTAAAGCACTTATTCATTCATCTTTGTCCATTCAGGTCTAATTCTCATCATGAGAACATCAACAAGGACGAGCTACTGTATGTCACTGATACAAAGAAACCGAACCTCTAGGAAAAGCCAATAACACCAAACTGCAGTGCTGGCACTTTTAGACTTGTACTTTAGCCCAAGAATTTAACGTTTATCCAAACAAAACACAAACAAGGGAGGTGTTTTAGGTCCTGATGACATTTTAGGTAATCTGTAGAAACAGCTATCTACAGGAAAATTAAGAAACCGATAGCAGGTGCATTTAATTCAATGTGTTCTGCCTATTTGCTGTTTACGTGCAAGCAACCAAAGCCTGCTCAAACACGACTGGTCAATTCAGAATCGAAAACCCAAAACCTTGTTCCTCGTTCACATGCGGAATCTGTTTACAGAGATTAGTGTGACTCAGTCATGTTTTGTCTTATCTGCAGCTGCAACAGGTGTAAAATGCTAAATTTCATTGCCTGCAGGTGGGGTAAGTGTTCAAATTGCACCGGCTCTTTTCTTTCCTGTGTATAACCCCAGGTTAGCATGAGTGGAATTGGTAACAGTTTCTGGAGAAAGTGCAAACTGCCAAATGTCAATGAGGTGGTTTGTAAGTTTGTGATTGAGTTTCAAGTGAAGTGCATGAGGTGCTTTGAGTTTGCAAGAAAAACATCTTCACTGTTTGAACAGGCTGAAAACTGGAGGGAGATGTTTACTCGGAAAGGGAAAAAACAGTCAAGTATAGTTTCAGCCTCTCTTCGTCGACAAAAAGACGCTTTCTCGTTCCGTGCTCTTTTCGTTCTTCCTTTTTTCGGGGGGAAAGTGAAGTGTTGATGTTATTTGTTTGGAAAATTGGAAGTGAGAGAGACAGGCGTCCTATTAGATGTGTTGTTGGCTCACAGTTTTGTGTTGTACAGCAGCCCTCACAGTGGTGGCCTGGCATCAGGTGCAATATGGCTCAGTAGCACTTTGAGGAGTTATTGGTGTCTAGCCATAAAATACTGTATCTGCTCGGAGGTAGCTGATGCACCGGCAGCATTCAGACGTCGGGAAGCAGTTATTATACTTGGCCACGCAGACACGCAAACCTCAACCTGTTATTTCCGTGTGCAATGGCCTGTGCTCGGGCTGGGCGTTTGTGCACGTGCCAGCTGTGTTTCACTGTGGCAGAGTGTTTGATTTTAGTATTTTTCACCTCAGTGGTTGGCAATTTAAAACCACCAAATGGAATATTTCAGAGCCCTTTCCCAAATTGCAATGACACACTCATGAGGTAATAGTCATTCTGTAGAAAGCCTCTTTTCTGTTTGTGCTGTACGGAGCCCATTTCCTTTTCATCAACCATGCAGACAAGCATAGTGAGGGCCTGCGATTATGCACATTCTATCAGTATGAATTGTGAGGGTGCCGCACAGCCATGCAGATAAAATCCTTCTCTTTGGGGACGTCAATTTAAGATTTCTGTCTGCTAAGGTTGCAGCCGGGGCCGTGGCAGTCGTCATTGTTGTATTCCTGCTTGTGCTGATGAAAAATAATTTTCACTTCCCTCCACATGTTACTGTCTGTGACTCGGAGTGCAGCTTGTCATAGCGCTGAGAGAAAAGTGCTTGGATTTCTAAAAACAAAATTACGTCTAAATATAACTCCTGAGTGCTGTAGCATCTCTGATTTGATACAGTGCAGACCCCGAAGGTGTGACAGCAGATGAGCAACTTGAGTTTTGCGCTCTGTCTTTTGTGCATTACCGCTGATCAATGGAAACATAATTCTATCATTTCAATTTAACTTTTTTTTGCTTTTTTGTGAAAGTTTCCATTTCGCTCAGATTTCATTAGAATTAAAACAGAATATGAAAATTATTACCCAGAGTTGCACTAATTTATCTCCTAAAAACTGTAGTTAAGAAAATGAATATTCATGCAGGAGCGTCTGTGTGCTTCTCTTTGTGGTGTTTCATTGCAACAGTGAGACCAGAACTTTGCAGCAAATGCCAGGGTGTTTGCTGACCTTTGTTTTGCTCGGTAAGGGCTCTATCTCTCCAGTCAGTGCACTGTAACCAGGCCTCGCTGATGGATATCTCTGTATTGGCTGACTAACCTTTCAGGTCAGGTGGAAATCAATGCAGGTTTTTTCGTAATTTAACTTTGATTGCTAGGAGTGGTGCTGTTGCCTCCCTCTCAGTTTGTAACAGGCCCTCATCATGAACAATGATGAAATGCCATCCGGAGAGAGAGGTGTCCTTGACGAAGCATATACTACAGACCATCATGAGGAAATGGAGTATCAAGCATAGGGAGAGAGCTAGAGAGAGAAAGAGAGATAGAATAATACATACCTAAAACGAGTCAAAAAGAGGAGAGTGAAAAGCACGTCGCTCAGTGGGCTTGTGGATATTGGGCTTTGGAGTTGTTTGAAGAAAGATACTGTGATGTATGAAGGATGAGGGCAAAACACTGTTCATGCATAGTTCGACTGGCGCTGCAAGTGTTGTTCAAAGTGAGGCTCGAACTGCTGTGAGTGTTTTTGCACTGCAGCAGAATTTGTGTACTTGCACTGCAAGATTAAGTCATACACTTAATTATGTACAAATTTGAGATGGTGATGCCCTTATCGTTTCATCCTTATAAAATCATATGTAGAGGTTTTATGTGCTCTTTTTTAGTCCCTTTTATCCTAAACAGTATATTATAGCCCATGTATATCCATATGAGGGAGAAGCATGTGTACAGGGATTTTATGTATATCAACTCATACACATCAACACACACAGTTTGTGCCAGAGATTCGAACAAATCACTCATTACAAGTCAAAGTAAGCTTTAAAGACTCTGGGGAACTTTGAGTCTCAGCTCATATCTCTACTGAACATAAAAACTCTGTCAGCTCTATTTAGTATTTAAATAGATGTCATGGTTTAAAAAGTCAAATAAAATGATAGGTGAAGCTTAAACACAGTAAAACAAGTAAATTCATCATTCAGACACAAGTGCTATACAAATGGTTGCAGATCCAGATCCCCCAGATCCCCAATGTTTTTCTGGACCAATCCCTCACAGATTTGTTCAATTAAATTATTATATTTAGTTTCTTCTGCTTGTTAGAGATGTTATCATATTTCATGATCTGAGAAATGAAGGGATGCATGCTGATTTTGGAAAGAGGAGGCCCAAGAATGGAGTCTTGAGGAACTCCACATTCGAACATTGTTTTGCTCAGAGATAGAGCTTCATAGATACCAGTTGGCACAAATTTGAAGCCAGTTTAGCACAGTGCCATACAATTCATCCACTTTTCTAGTCTGTCGAGCAGTATCTCAGGTCAGCAGTGTCGAAAGCAGAGATCCCGTAACACCAAGACTGACATTTTTGATGCATCACTGCTCAAAAACATGTCATCTAAAACTTTAACTAGTGCACTCTCAGTGCTGTGGTTTTGGTGGAAATCCAGACTTAAAAAGCATTTAAGAAATATTTTTGCGCCAGGACAGTGTTATGTTGCTGAGAGACAATCTTTTTTTCAATGATGTCTCCTTAAAAAGGTGAACGTATATAGTTATTTATCATGGAGGCATCCAGCTTTAATAACTACTGTCTTCATGGCGCTTGGAAAGATCCCTGACTGAAGAGAACTATTGGCTTCCTACTATAATCTGTGGCTACGCAGTAAAAAAGAATCAACAATAATAATAGGAACTATATCAAGTGATAATAAGTAGTAATCATTCATAAAAGCATAATTACTTAAGGAATTATACCGCATTTGGAAAACAGCAAAAAAAGCTCATATTTTTTTAAGAGAGACTAAATATAATCAGCCGTGAAACATCTCACGAGTCAGAGCAAGGAGAAGGAAGAAAGCAGTTCACCTCTGTCTTTGGTCTCTTGGCTCCGTGCTTCACACACACACACACACACACACACACACACACACACACACACACACACACACACACACACACACACACACACACACACACACACACACACACACACACACACACACACACAGGAGTCTGATTGGCCAGTAGCTCAGGTGGTTGAGCATGTTGGTCATTTGTCATGTGGTGGCTCCCAGGATTTTCCTACTCGTTGAAGTATCTATGAATGGAACAACGAAGCCCAAATGTTCTGGATGTGTGTGCTTGTGGAAATGAAGGTCAGCTTCTTTGGTCAAAAACCTCTGCCAGAGTATGGTAACTTCATAATGTCCAATAAACCTACACAAATGTCCTTACATGAGCTCAGCTGGTGTTTGTCCACACATCAGAATTAAGTTTGGAAATGTTCCAACTAAAGACCAGCACCCTTTTGTATTTAATGCCTGTGTTTTTTAAATCTATGCTTCACAAACTAAAGGGCACTTAGAAGTATTGTGCAGTGCAGCTCTACCAGTGAATAAACTTTACACTATCTGGAACCAAAGGGGGCGCTACAACATTTCTGTAGTTGCCAGTACTTCTAATTCCATTAGTCAGGGCCCAAAAACTTTCATATCCATATTATATAATTTGCTCCAAGCCACAGGACTTTGTTCGATTAGATCAAGTTTATTGTCTCTTTGGAAAAATTACTTTGGACACACAGGCTACCACATAAACTAGGGATAATAGACAGTTGATAAAGGGCAAATACAGTACAAAAGACAGCAGATAAATTCAATACTCTTTAAGGACAATAAAGCAAATGGAACAGAATACATTTGCCAGACTGGAGTGCCGCAGTCCTTCATCAGAATTCAACACTGCCCGGGGAGGAGAAGACTTTGTCTAGCAGTTAATTCTTCTCTGCTGGATCCTGAAGCAACTACATGAGGGAACAGGTCACACTGTGAATGTTTATTTTCTGAGCCTGTTTAATGGTGGTCTGCTCAGAAATGGTCGATTGGGACGGGCCAATATCTCACACCCATTAACCATTATATTATCATCTATTACCTGATCGTCTGTTTGTCACTCATAATAATCTGACTGGCTGTAAATGACTCCTCCTCCTCTTTTCCCTGCTGCACATAATCATTTATTTTTATGACTTCACTACAAAACTGCATTAATTCCAGAGAAAAACACATTGGCTGTTATGCACCTCACACACCAGTCCATGCACTGGGAAGTCAACATGTTGCCTCTAATTTTCTTCCGTGCTCATAGCAAACATTAAATAACCAATTTAGCCTGAAACAAATTAGTTTAGTCCTTGAAAATAATAGGATACTCTCTATGATGCATTATGCATTTTGTTTAAAAAATCAATCTTATTTTCCATCCACACAGGGCACAGCACTGGGGTTCATTAACTGGATCATTCTGCCCAAAATCTCTGTATTCACTGGGAAAGGGATCGGAGAATCACATTCATTAGACTTGTTCTCTGTTTGTATTAGTGGGAAGCAGTACAACAAGGCCAACAACACACATAAATATGCATGTTCACACATGCACATGCAATTCAGATTGACAAACACTTTGAGAACTCCCATCAGGGTGGAAGCCAACTGCCATTTTCCTTTCTGTGTTTTGCTCAGCGCGTGTAACAGTCATGCAGATATGAACAAAGGTGTAGCGGAGTGAAAATGTGTGCAAAAAGGCCAGGGGTAAATGTAAGTATTTTAAGGAAACAGCTGGGACCATTCTTGTGCTGCCTGTCAGCCGGCCGCGGCCGCCCGCTGTGCCCCTGTTTCTTTCAGGCTCGTGCGTTATGATACTGATTTATCGTTGTGAACTGTATTTTCCCCACTGTGCAATCACAGCATGTTGTTAATTTGGTTTCTCATCGCAATTTATGGTCGGTGTTGCAGCATGATATTAATGTGGGGTCGGGAATAAAAAAAAACCCTACCGGGGAATGCGTTTTACAGCTGAGATGATGATGGAGGTCGGAGCGGGCAACTTAGCGGTGACAGTGGAATTCAAAGAAGACATACTGTTGGTCTAAGTGGTAAATGGATTTAATGCACGTCCTCTCCCCTGACGAGGAAGCACAAGTTGTCAATGTTTTCCTTTGAAGAAACAAGATGAGTGTTTACAATGTTCTTTTTATAGATCCAGCTTTTATGGAGATGACAGTACTTAACATATTACAAGCTTGTATGAATCACAGCATTGAAAAGGGGATTCTAATTCATAATGAATAGCTTATGGGGAGAAAAAAATAGAAAACCCGATGGGAGGGGGGACAGTGGGATGAGGAGGAGCTGGGAGTTGTTGGGAAAATGAGAGGTAGAGTTACAGAGAGAGAGAGAGAGAGAGAGAGAGAGAGAGAGAGAGAGAGAGAGATGAAGAAAGATTGTGGGAACAATTGGCTGAATAGGCAGTGAATGAAATAGGTGAGAGAGACGAGGGGGTGAAGCTGAGGGAGATACAAAGTGGGACAAAATCTGCAGATGGTGAGAGATGCGGGGATAATGAAGGATGAAAGGAATTCTTAGATCTGAGAAAGAGGAAGGGAAAAAAAGCGAGCTAGGCAGAAAGGGGGAAATAGATATCTTGGCATTGAGCATCTGTTTTGTCATCCCCGGGACATCAGAACAATCAGCCACGCAAACACTGCTAAGCATTTCACACAAACAAGCATTACTCTGAATAGGTTGAAACATTAGTAATGCTTGACAAACACTGATGCGGTATCAGACGGCCTCAGTTAAAAGCAGCCGTACTACATTTTTTGTGGGTTGAAGATTGTGTGATTGATTGAGGCTAACAGAAAATGTATAGGTCTTTTCCTTTGCCTTGTTGTTGTCCTCGACCAGGATTTCGTCAGGTTAGTTTTACCATGATGTCAGCTGAAGTTACACCGTTACAACTTAATCTAGTTTCCTTCATTAATAATAATCTTTTTGTAGCAATGGTTAAATGGTAAATGGACTGTATTCATACAGCACTTTTCTAGTCTTATCGACCAGTGAACACACTATCGTCTACAGTACAAGCCACATTCACACAGGGCTTCGCTTTTCCTATCACACAGTGGTACAATGTAAGTAAAGTTGGACCCCGCCCAGCAGCAGCAGCAGCAGCAGCACAGGTGGAGAAACAGCACCTAGACCATAGACCTTATATAGACTCAGACATAATGATGTAGGATCGTGGTAATTTTACTTGTGCTTGAGTACATTTAAAAAAATGTATTTGTACTTAGGTCAAATGTTGGAGTACTTCCTTCACCGCTGAAGGATAAGCAGTATAGATAATGGATAGATTTAGGAAGGATATTTCAAAACTCTCATGCCAACAGACATAAAACCAAGACATCTGTTCTCATTATCAACTGTGATCCTTCCCTAACCCTAACCCTAACCCTAACAGTGAAAGGGTTTTCCAGCAATTTAATATGACTGATCTCATAAATTAAGAAGACTTGATATGCTTGAGTACATTTCCAAAACACTATCTCCTACAAATAAGGTAAATGCCAAACTGTGGTTAAACCTTCCCTGTTTTCCACATATTTCTAACACCAAACTGTGATCCATAGGCTTATTGTTTAATGTTTTCTCATGGTTTAGGCTGAGATAGCCCTGACGACATAATCTGAATAACTTTTTCAACTTTCTACTAACCACAGAGCATATATACCTACTATACAACTTGTTTTTGTGGAAGTGGTAGTATTCTTGACAAGCAAGCTGAATTTCATGAGGAAAAATGGCGGCATTCTCCTTCCATCAAACAAAGCTTAAGTTTTTGCATTTCCGTATGTCCTAGATTAAAGAAGCAATTTAAAGAATGTGAGTATTCATTATATCTATGTTGCTCCCACTGTTACTCAGTACAATTCCATCATCCTGTGGAGAGAAGTTTTATGTTATCAGAAATATTTTTATAATTATGTTCATAAACATGGAAGTGGTGACTCATCTCTGGCCTCGTAATTATGCCAGGGCCCACTGCTTTGACTGAAGTGAATTACGTGTAATCCGGAACAACAACAGTCCAACTGCAGGTGGGCTCGCCTTCAGTAATGGACAAAGCTTTTTCACATTTCTTGCACAGGGACATTTTGTAATTGCCAATGTGAGTGTGGACCTTTTTGTCTCCACACACTTCATAGCTTTTCTTTAAATATTACCCATGTATCCGGTATCCAGTCCATTATTCCTTTTGGATGGAAAGTAAAACTAATTTTAGCAACCAGGAAAAATATGTTGGTGGCAGATTTGCAAAAATGAAAACAATGTGAATCAGGCATCTACCATTTCAGTTCATTAAAATCAAGAATGTGTGACAACATGCTACAATACTCAATGTAGAGGCCACAGAGCAATAACAAATATAACAGCAGCTGTTGGTCAAACAAGTAAGATTGCAGTTATCCTCAACCTGTGATCAGAAATCCTTACCTTTTTCACTCATGCTCACAACTGTTTGAATCCTTGCTGAGGGTTATCTGGGTAATTATGATATTTCCAAGAGCACTTGATAGCAGCAACAATGTACAGTGTCAGGGGTTGGACAGTGTCGACCCTGTAGGTGGTGCATTAATGCTGTAAATCTGCCATGATTACACCAATTGTTGGCAGAAATAATTACACCTTAGACATACGACGAACCTTGGCAGGATTTTTACCCGCTGCGCTGAGAGCAGCAGCTCATCGCCAGACACAACATCATAAACCCTGTACGGGCATACTGTATCTATAACTGTATCTATAACAAGGTCAGGCCACTTGATCACCGCATGGGGGAGGAGTGAATTGGTCTGCAGGGGCAGTCAGTTATCTGACAATAAGTGGAAATATACAGTGATGTCAGGGACTCTGGACGGGAGTATAATATCCTGAAGGTGTTGCAAGATGTAGAGATTGTGTAAGGATGTCCCAGTGGATAATTTTATCTGTGATAACAGAGTTGTTTTGTGTGTGAAATACAAATAACAGCTGCTAGGCTTTGTCCAAAACTAAAATTAGAGAGCTTGACAAGAGGAAAATGAATTGTCTGTTTGTCCTACAGTTTAACATTTGGACTATTTGCCCACATCAGTTTATAAGAAGGAGTACATACTGGAGAAAAATTATGGCTGTCTGTCCATTAAGAGACCATCTGAGCTGCATAGTGATCTGTGTGTGTTTTGCTGTGTGTGTGTGTGTGTGTGTGTGTGTGTGTGTGTGTGTGTGTGTGTGTGTGTGTGTGTGTGTGTGTGTGTGTGTGTGTGTGTGTGTGTGTGTGTGTGTGTGTGTGTGTGTGTGTGTGTGTGTGTGTGGCTAACACTATGCAAGAAACATCCTTTACCTACAGAGTGTGAAAAGCTAATTACACTAAGGCTAAATTGTGGGGGTAAACCATGCATCTTAATTAAGTTTACTTTTCATTAGACAACATTCAAGACAGACTCAAATAAAGTAGTTTTCTTTTCTGTGCACCATGGAACAGTGTGTGTGGCAACATGTTTATACACTGTGTGAGTGTGGGAGTTATACTGGGAGTGGTAGTGTGGAGGAATGGGTTTTATTGTGTGAGGAAAAAACTGTGTAGCGTGGAGTGTTCATTTACATTAACACTGCTCAGGTTAGCCAAGCAATCACATTAGTGTAGTTTGATAGTGTCGTGCTTTATCTGTTGGCTGTGTGTTATGGCTGCAGTCGCTGGGGCTGAATGGTGGAATGGACGCATTTCTATTTTGGATACATTATTTTCAGGCCTTTGCACAAAAATTGGGGTTTCTTCTAACAGGTTAACCTTATATGTCAAGAGTATTGATTTTTTTTTCAGCAAGCCAGTTTACCAAGGTACCAGAGATCTTTCCTGTGTGGGCTGTGAAACAGATTGTTAAGGGCTTGTGGCACCAAATTGGCAGACCTTGCTTGTTGCTTGTCTCTGGGGATTTCTGACCCTCTAGAATGAATTTGGCAGTAACGATGCATCACAAACATTTTGTTCAGTGTAACTCTGAAAAAAAAAAACATAATTGAAGTCCTCAATTGTGCATTTCTTTTTCATTATTGCCACGGTTAGAGCTGCAGACGTTTTTTTTTTCTTGAATTTGACTGAAACTGAAAACACAAATGGAAACACAAAACTTATCTCCTGCTCAGCTGGTTGGCAGATTCCCCTCACAGCTTGTGCCAGCAGAGAACAATATGAATTTTCCGAACAATTTGTTCTCAGTCGAAGAAATACTGCACCTGAACTTAAAGCTGTGCATGCAGTTGTTACAATAAAAGCATTACTTGAATAGCGTCTGTTTTAAAGCCATTCAGGTAATTTATTGTTGCATGGATGTTTGAACCAGGCAAAACTTAACACATTTTATGTAAGGATAGCTTCTATTTACTCTTTTCTTCAATGTGTTAAAGAGAATTTCTCTCTTTTTTTGCTTCTCCACAGCTGTGAGCATTTTTCACACTCTCTCGAAGCCTCTGATAATAACTCAGTGTTTGTTTTCTCTCATTCCAGGTTTTATCCACACTTGCGGAGGCACTTTGAAAGGGAGGAATGGGACGATAGAAAGCCCCGGCTTTCCATATGGATATCCAAATGGAGCAAACTGTACCTGGGTGATTGTTGCCGAGGAGAGCAACAGGATTCATATAGTTTTTCAATCTTTCGCTGTGGAGGAGGAATATGACTTTTTATCTTTGTATGATGGACATCCACACCCGGCTAACTTCAGGACGAGGTAAGGGAGCGAGCGGCCCTGAAGCCGTGCATCTTGAAGGCTGCGTTTGAAGGCTGGCAGGCAGGGACGGAGAGATGTGAGGGGGGAAAGCCTTCAGTGATCACTTCTGATGGAAAGTTCATCTTTAATGTACACAGGACAAAGATGGCGCATTCTTATCCCGGAGTTGAAAAAATATACATATACACACACATATATGTTTCTATAAAAAATGTTTAAAGCTTCTTTCATGAGCGACTATAAATAGAAGTGAGTCAAGATTCCAAAAGCAAAGAAACCCATCAGTCTGAATCACTAGCATTTATTTCTGAATCAGCATGATGTGTTGGCTTCGGTGACGTGCAGGTCAGCTTGGTAATCACTGACCTTTATTCAAATGCTTCACTGTAGGACACAGGGGTAGAGGAAAACATCAAACACAAAGATTTCACGTTGTTTGCTTTGGTCACTGAAAAGCCAAATAAATCCTTGCAACCTCACAAACGCTGATATTGAAGTGCTGCTCTACCATTTTCCCGTGTGGCTTTTTATATCTACATCACCCTCTCCTCATTGTCAGTCTCTAACAGATCCATTAGGCCCAACCTGGGTTTGATTTTGACTGTAAAATCACTCTTTACAGCTTAGCACAATTCAATAATTGAATTTAATGAACGAGACAGAGAAGGTTAAGGAGACAGTCACAGGATCTTTGCAAGGGAGGCTTGTACTGAAACGGTAAGACATTATTAGGGATGGAAACAAGACTCTTCTCCACAGAGGCATTCATACCGAGACAGAAATACTGAAAGCTCAGGTTTGATGAAAACATTTTCCCAGGGTGACTTTTGTTTTGCCGATAATTCTGAAGCTTTTATTTTGGTTTATTAAACATGGTATCACAAATATAAACTCAATCAAACCCTCAAATCTTCCAGGACTAGTGAAGCGTGAAGGTTACGAGCCTACAATTGAATATTGTGAAATTCTTTTTGTTTGGCAATAAAAGGATATGATGTTTGTCAGATTCAGAGGGAATCTGAACAGCAGCTTTCTTTGGATGATCCATTTTCCACTTTCCCAATGAAGCCTGCATCAAAGAATTATTTTGTGTTTGGAT
Source organism: Hippoglossus stenolepis (assembly GCF_022539355.2). Classification (NCBI taxonomy): domain Eukaryota; kingdom Metazoa; phylum Chordata; class Actinopteri; order Pleuronectiformes; family Pleuronectidae; genus Hippoglossus; species Hippoglossus stenolepis. The sequence goes on from NC_061490.1 coordinate 9,206,663, forward strand.
TTCAAAAGCAAAAGACAACAAATTTCAAGTTTCACCTTCTCATTGCCAAACCGAACAGCTCAAAATAAACAATAAATCCACTCTTTATAGAAATGTGTGCTGCACATTGTGACAAAGTTATCTCTCGTCTGTGCTGACTGAGGAGTGAGGATAAGCACATTTTACTAGAATAAGATTCAATTTCACGTTTTAAAGACATTTTAAAGTCTGACCATCCACTTGTATTCACGAGTGTGCTTCGTGAGAGTGGGCTCCAACATTAAGCAGTGCCATATACGTGGCTGAAGTTCAGTGGAAGTGGACTGAGGTCACATGGGGGATGTATAGCAAACAGTGGCAATGAAGGGGAATTATTCAAGAGCTGAATCATTGTTGATACTTTAGCGGCTGAATCACTTTAGATACTTAAAAGATTATGTTGCATAATGCGGTTTTCAAGGTCGGGCTTATGAAAGGTTTCTCACCATGCTGGTATGACTCCACATCACGTATTGATCCCACATCTCTTGTCAAAAATGTGTTTAAAAAAGGCCTAGAAATAGTGAACCTTTTCAAGTCTTTGAGCAATTACAAAAGTGTCTGACATTGCTGTGACTTTTAATCACTGTGCCCTCCTGCATTTGGATAAAGAATTGGAGGACGTAGCTCTTAGTCTGCTGCTGCACCAGTGAAATCTTCATTGCCTTGCTTGCCTTGAACCAAACCAAAAGTATTCAGCCTCACCACAACAACATTGGTCTCAAACCATGTGTGTGTTGTAAAAAAGAGACATTTTAATACCAGTAATTTCACTTTTATGCCAGTGAAATTACACAACAAGGAGTAATGGCAGACATCATATGCTTCTTCAGTTGCCTCATATGCTGAGATAAACATATAGGCTATTAAGTGTAACTAGTGTTGTCACTGTGCCAGAACCTGTACTTCACTGCCAATAGTAACTTTAAAATTCAATCAAGTCCCAGTGCAGTTTTGATAAAACAGCTCATTTAACCAGTTGGTGTAAATGCAGGGTGTAAACCTCAGAATTTATCGGTGATTATTGTTAACAACAGTTATTAATAATGTATATTGGCGAGACAACCCTTCCATAAAGAAGGATTCCACAAACGTCTGTCTGTTTTTCTGTCTGTCTGTATGTGGATATCTCGAGAACCGTTCATCCCATTGACTTCATATTTGGGATGTGGTGTGTAAATTATGCAACAAAGTGCAGTACTGAATTTGGTGCAATTTGGAGACATGATACATTTAATATTAATAAAGTTTGACAAAACAACAGGCGCAGTCAGTGGGGGTGGGGCTTAACAGGCAGTCTGTGGACCGAGTTGAATATGTTTTCTTCTGCGTCCTCGGGTCAGCAACAGAGGTTGGCAGCTGGCGTCTTACGGCCAATAATATCAGGCCTGCCAGATCATTTTGATAATCTGGCTATTTTTATTTTATCATACTGAACTGACACAGACATTCATGGGTGTTGCGGGTGCTGGTCTCCGTAATAGTAAAAACATTCATAGAATCACTACCTCTTCAGCAAATTGTCTTCAAAGTGAAAGCACAACATTTTTTTTGTTGATGTTATGCTTGACATTGAGCTGTATTGCAAAAGTTTAGAACTTGGGTCTGAAGATTGTATCGCTTGTTAAACAGACCTCTGAAATATCCGACATGCAATATATGAAAAATAACACCAGTCAAGTAAATCATTCACACTTACATATGAACACACACATGTGAACACTAAAAAAGATAATTCAGTTACATTTTATTGAAAGAAAACATTAACTATAAAATCTTCACTGCAGATTAACCAGGTAGGATGAACGCAAAGTTTTCTATCTTCACTCTGCACCATAAAAAGCTCTGCACACAATGTCCGACACACACACACACACACACACACACACACACCTTTGAGTTTCCGGTTTTGAAAAAGGTATATAAAGTATATTGTTGAACTGTTTGAGGAGTATGGTAGCTTATTGCATTCACTTGAGAAAACAAATTTCCACTCTGTATTTCTGAATTAATGATTCATTTTCTCGTTAATTCAGAAAAACAGGGCAGATTTGTTTGATTTTTCTTTTTATGAAAATGATCTTGTTAATTATTTTAATAATAATAATAATAACAAAAAAATGGAAATCATATCTCAAAATCCCGCGAGAAGCTCACTGGCACAGTAACGCTCTGACAATAAATAAATAATCGGCTTTGTTTTTATTAATTAACAACATAATTGAGTCGTCAATTAAGAAAAACAGCAGATTTTGTTTTTCTCAAGTGAATGCAATAGCTACTCTTCCATAGAGGAGGACTCACCAATGACAGGAAATAATTCTGAAGTAGCTCTGTACCGTATAAAAGAAGCTGTCATTCTTAAAATTATAACACAGAGCGAACATTGGTGAGATGATTTCATCTGTCTGTCTGACTGTCTGGCACGTGTAGACCGTTCAAGTCCTCATTTTGAAATGAAGAGCAGAAGCCATATTTCCTATGTTTTTGAAAGCAGCACCACTCTTCCTCTTGAGGTAATGGCGGTGTCCTCAGTCAGAGCAGTGACAGCTGAGAGAGGGAGCAACATGGAGGACATGAGCCTTCACCTGTATCAGTTACTACTGTCTGTCAGTCTTCACTTTCTACAGGAGCTCATTTACTTCCTAAATAAGATCATTTACTTTCTACATTAGCTTCTTTTACTCAATGTAACGTTAGCCAGGTCAAAGTTAGCTAAGTTTGGAAAAAAGCTAATGCTAATGCCAATGCTACATAGCTGAGCCCCCAACATGGCAGAAGGAGCAACATCGTCCCTGCGTCTGCGAACTTCAGGTAATTTGTCAGTGAATTTCACAGTTTCACATTTAAACAGTCCTACAATACAAGACAATTTAATTTGACATTAATTGTGCCTTCATTCCATTTCTGTCCTTGACCTGGTATTTTGCACTCTGCAGGGGAAATGTCATGTCTTAACTTTCTTTGACACCTCAATGGAACATAGTCGTAATTAATATTATTTGCTGCTGTTGTTATTGAGACTGTCAGGTATGTTTAGGATTATAATTACACTTGATTGGTTTTAAAGTGTTTTAAAGTTTGTGTCACACTCCACAGTTTAAGTGTGCAAACAAATAATACAAAAAAAACATTGCTAGATGTTGGTATGTGGGGCTTGGCGATGAGGCCGAAAATAATAATAAAACAACTTTCAGTCGATATTGATAATTATCACAATAAATGTCACTTTATTATTTCTTTGAAGTTTTAGGCAGAGAATGACAAACACTTGATAAACAGAAAAACATTTGTCATATCTGAGGTTGATCAAGTACATCATGTGTTGTACCTCCTCACCATACTTACATAAATGCATAAATAATATATTGATTTATATATTGAACCTTTGTTGTATTGCCATTAATGAAAATTATATTGCAATATTAACTGATATTCGTTTATTGCCTCGCCCTCTTTTTGTACGTGGGTGTGACGGACGCCATGTTCACACTAATGTGGATATTTTGCGAAACTAATTTTTTCCTCTTTTTTGGGCCTCTTGTCCACTCGCAAAAAGCGTTTAAATTCACTAAAATGGAAGCTTTACTAATGCCTTTTCATGTGCAGATTTTTAAAATTAACGGATTCTGTGTATCCATGTGAACATGTAAAGCTAAGTGTTTGGGAAATGTTGATGTCAAAGCTTATGATGCGCATTTCCACTCTTGCTTTGTTTAATGAGCATGCCCCAGAAACTACCGTTTTTTCTACGTTCGGTTAGACACTGCTAACTGCTGGGCTTATTTGCAAGTCTACAGCTAAATTTAGCATTGAACCACTGCAGTCTTTTCTGTTTGTATGATGGTTGATGTAAACTTTATCGCCACCTACTGGTTCAGAATGCTTATTTGAATGTTTTTAGTTGTTTTTGTCTTATATTTTATTTTTTGAAATATCTGTTCAAAAGAATTTCCTTAGTTGTGTAGACAAAGCCCAAAACGACCACAAATAAAAATGATTGATGTCTGGATGTGGCTTGTTTGGAATTACAAAGGCCTTAATGCTGTCATGGTGACGCCTGGTATTTGACAGGTTGGTCATACTGACACTGTGTAAGCTCCAGAGTGTTGTCACTGTTCTTCTTAAAGCTGCCTCTGTTCACTGTTAATTAAATGGCCACTCAGAGTTCAGTTGAGGTTCCAGGTCCATTCAATGACAGCTGTTCTGAAATAACTAGTGAAATATAAAGGGATGGATTTCAGTGTAAGTGAACGAAGGTAATTGCAGCTGCACTGGTTTGTCAGTTGTTCTGTCAGAAACAGGCAGCTGTGCTGTCAGAAGCAGCTTTAGTTTGTCTCTGATTGTCTTGCTGGCTTTAGATGAGTTTAAAGTGAAAATAAAGAGTCAGGCATGTTGACGTACGCCCTCATCTAATGTCATCATACAGGTGATGCTTCTCTTGTCTTGTTCCTTTTCTCATGGCCTAGAAAAAGACAGTGTAATTTGCATGTTCTGTCCCAGAGGCGGTGTTGTCTGTTAAAGGCACAAACTACAAAACATAAATCTGTGATGGTACAGAAACTTGGCCATTTAAAAAAAAAATGTTGTAAACATTTTTGAGAATACACAAAACTACATTTTATAAAGTCTAGTTTTAAGATTCTAATTTTGACACGGTGTCAGCATTGTGTCTTTGCCAGTTGATTATCATTTCTTTTTAAAACCTGTTGTAACTGAACCCAAACATTCATCAACCATTACAACATAATGTTCTACAGCTTCTTTCTGTATCTGTTTTTCTTTGTGAATCTCTCTACCTTTGGGTTTGTTTTAACTCCCTGGTCCTGGTGTTTTTTGTTCTCAGTCTAATTATTCCATTTAAAGTAACCTAATTTGAGTTTAATTTTGTTGTGATATGATTGCAGCACAGCAGGGTGTTCCCTGGCTCCATCTGCAGATGGTGTATGGTACGGGTAGAGGGAGGTATGGGATGATGATCAGAAGCCTTGAAAGTCTTTATAGTGAATTTCAAACCGGATTTAAACATGATTTTATTTTGTAATTATTTCCACCATAGTGTTGAACTACAGAAAGCTTGAATGTCTGTGTTATATTTTGGCCTGTTATTGTGTATTGTAATTATGTTAGACAGGTTTCAGAAGAAGCTGTTTGCACTTTGCTGGTTTGTTTTAGTAAAGGGTCAGTTTTAAACTTTTAAACTCTTATTATCCCAGCAATGACTCAGGAAAAGGCATTTGTTTATCTGCAGTAGACATTTGCAGCTGTAAGACTCACTTTTGCACTATGAAAAATGTATCCACTGTTGAAGCATGTGAGGCAAGTGCAGCTAAAACAAGCATACCAATACTTTATTCACTTTTTTTATTGAACATTAAATAATTAAATCCCAAATCTTATTTTATTAAACTATGACAGGGATCCAGAGATTTTAATAGAAAGGATATTATATACTATCCATTAGAAATGTTTAAAACAAAAAAACAAACAAAGAATTAAGAGGATTTTATTTGAATATTCAAATGTATCATGCTTGGCCTGGTTGTTGTTTAAAATCCATATTATGGCATTAAGTGGAATTTTTTCCGATATGCTTCAATATGGAAAAATTTAAAAAATAATAAGAATCCAGTTTGTGTTGATGGCAATGAACTGTTACAGTATGCATTACTAAACAAATTCATTAATTTGAATGTTGACAATTACAGTTGATAAGCAGTAATGTGGCAATACAATTATTATTGCCCAGCACTATCCATGTATGGTAGTGGGAGAACAGTTTTTACTACTTCCTAATTACTTTGGATATTATGTGTAATTGTAATATCAAATGGAGAAAACAGGTTTATTATGAAAGTCAATATCAGTTAATAAGGGATGTCACGATACCAAAAATGTTGTAGTAGATACTGATACAATGACATTTCCATGATGCTCGACACCCAATTCGATACCACAGCAAAAAACAAAACAATAAATACCATTTATTTTTAACACACACTCCTTCATAAATATATTAGAACAAACAAAACACAACAGTGGCTATGCAGCCTTCAAGTAATAAATAAAAAGAAAAGGCTATTAACATTACAAAAAAGAACAGTGGAGAATTATGTAGGAAAATTATGAGAGCAGTGGAGTACACGCAATGTACTAGCAGACACACACACACACACAGGCACACATACACGAATACACACACAACTTTAGTGCAAGCCCCGGTTCTAATAACTTCTGATTAGTGTCGGTTTTTATTGTAAACATGTAAAGTGAGCGCAGATCAGTGCGGGAGGGAGGTTATGTGGCAGGGTAACATGGCCCAGTACAAGGTACCCGGGCCGCTGCTGCAAAATGTACGTTGTGGGAACCCGACAGTTGGTGAATGCACGTATTGGGGAAAGTATTAACCGTATTAACAGACATGAGCAAGATTAAGTCGGTTAAAGGTTCTAAATGTCGGTTATGAATTTTCAGTTAATTGCCCAGCCCTACTCCAAGTCCAACACAAACCGCACAGTCACCAGAGCTGCATTGGCCTCCTCCGTGCCCGTCTGTAACTAATCAGATAGTGCTGTGGGTGGGACCTTGCTCGAGACCACAGAGTGTTGACCACACACAGAAAGAGCCAAAGTACTGAATTTTTCTTGTATCTGCAATTGGATAAAAAATAGATATCAGCCAGGCTGGTGGACCCCATTATTCTCTGTTTCACTTTTCTGGTAGCTTAACACTGGGAGCCCCATCATGCAGGTGGTCAGTGATGATGGAGGTTGCTAAGTATGAATGTTATGCAATGTCATGTGAGCTGATTATGGTTTGGTCAGTAGTTTGGAGTTATGATCAAGATCTTTGCTAAAATTGAATAGTTAATTCAAGAGATATTCTCTCTTCCACTTCAATGTGGCATTCCACTTGCAGTACAGTCAGATGTTTGTTCACAGAGATGTTTGTTCTAACATTGTGCTTTAGATGGAGGCATTTATAGTTCTGCCTTGAAAGGAAACCTAGTAAGGGCTGTGGCTGTGCAGAGATGATTTTGTGGTGCAAATGTATAATGTGTGTGTGAAGGATACTTATGTAACAGTTTTGTGTCAAAATGTAGGGAAATACATCCTAGATCGTGATTGTTGTCTTTTACCTCTGAACCACTAGAGGGCAATAACATGAAATTCTTAGATCAGGTCTACAAACTTTCAATTGGATGTTTTTTAGGGTTAGGGTTTTTAAGTTGTGTGCAGCAGTAATTTTCTTAGGCATCTATATCTTGTGACAAATCATTTCACGACTTGACTCATGTTTACTAATATGAAAGAATGTGTAATACTTTTGTCAAGTCATTGCTGATTAGGCTATGTGACGTATAGGGTAAACAATTTACAAAACAAGAAAGGAGAGATTGTATTTTTCTGAGGTGCTTTAAATTCACATGGAACTGACCCTGTCATTAAGAGAGGAGGAAAAGCTTCACTTATACTTGGTATGAGACAAAAGCAAAGGGCTCAGATTTGATGGGTTTTGCCAGATCCAACCCAAACCTCTAAATTGCAATGTCTTACTTGGTGTTTTTGTCATACATTTGGTTTTTTTCCAAGTGGTGGATTTCCTCCCATTGTGGGACTGTGTTGTGTGGCACTAGAAAATAATTCCACGACAGAATCTTTGCTGTGCCTCTAGGGCCCAAAGTGTGTGCCAGTAGAATGCCTGCTCTTCCTCAATTTATTCACTCCAAACAAAAATCGCTCAGAAGAAGGGAAAAACAAGCTTTCTTATCTTGTACTTTCTTACTTTTTGTTTAACTTTCTTCAGAAAGATGCAGCACATACGTTTTCCAGCATGTTGTTGTGAAAGATGCTCATATCCATATGGTAACACCTGAAGTTGTTGTTGTTGTTTTTCCTTGTTTTTCTTTCCTTCCTTCACTGAGGTGTAACTTCATCTGGAATGAATAAGAAGGTGAACATAATGATGGGCAACACTTTTCTCTCCTTTTCTTACCTCTTCCAGGGTAATTATAAATAGAAACCTTGATAAAGATTAAAGAGGCCTTTAATTTATTAATGTCATTAATTAATTAAGTCAGAAATTCAGAAGGGAGCACGACAAAAGCGACAATGAATTTTTAACATGAAAAAGAAGCGACTCCCGTGATGGACCTGATAAGTGTGTCTCCCTATTGATCTATGTATTCTCTTTGCTCTATGAAGTTTTTTCCCATCGCTCTCACTCGGTGCTGCACTTATATTACATTCAATCCCTTGTGCCTGTGAATGACTGGTTGAAGCACTCATTATTGTGCTGAAATTATATGCTGAAGATGGTAGAGGACGGCCGGAGAGTTAGGGTAAAAAAGCCTTTAATTCCAGTGTAGCCCTGCACAAATAATGACCTCATTATGGTGGTCTTTTTGCTGCTGTCATTATACAATTATGTTGACAGCTGTTGCTTTACTAGATGCTAAGCATCATGGGACCTCACATTTAGAGTATATGTGCTTGTTTACCATTAGTACAATATTTCAAGCGTAATTCAACACCGTTAAGAGGAAGAAAATTATTGATTTGAATCTTGATAGTGATCCTTTCTCTGGGGAGATTTCATATAGTTCTTGTTAGGGCTGCACAATATATAGTTTGAGCATTGTCTCCACGGTGTGAGGATTTTCAATAGCCATATCGCAGGATGTGCAAAGTCAAGTGAGGCAAATGTCATGCACCTTTTTTACTGCATGATACAAAAGGAAATCTGGCACAGTTCTCATTTTCCATGACTAATCTACGAGAGAAGTCTATTTGAATGAACATAATTTATTCTGATTTAAGGGTTCAGAGTTTTCAGCTTTTGAGTTTGATGCCGGTGATTGACATGCAGCCTCTGCATGCACAATGAGCTATCAATCACAATCGTTCTTGATCAGCTTATGAAATTACCAAAAATGACAGAGAAACAAGAGAAAAACTGAAAAAGGGTTTTGTCTCAAAAAGTAAAGCAACATCAGTTCTGTGGAATTATTCCTGTTACTGAATGGATGATGTTGGGGGAACTTCCTGTATTTTTTTACACTACAATATACTGTGCATCACAGAAAATGTAATTGTAGATGTGTAAGAATTCTCCCATAATCAAAGAAACCAGAGTCGGGTGACCTGAAAATAGGTCTTGACACGACAGAAAAATGAGTACCAAGCACATCCTCACATCCTACTGAGGTTCCATTTACATGGATTATTAAACTCCTGCTTGACATGTTCGCCTTATCAATTGGCAGATAAGTCAGAAAATCCCTTTTTAAATGAAGGGTTAGGGTTTTTTTTCCCTGTTGAATGTCAAACATTACACAGAATCAGTATTTCATTGTGATAATAAAGTATTATGTTCAACACTAAGTTTAAGAGGCCAGAGCAAAATGATGAAGATATTGATCAGTGATTAATAAAAGCAAGCGTTCAGCTCAGGAAGACTTCATCTTGATTTTCAACTGAACAAGTTGTGATGTGAAGTGAAATTCAGGGGCAAGAGGAGAAGCTTTGAAAGAGCTGAGACATAGACACACAAGTAATGTCATATTTGCTGTGTTCATGGTTACCAATCTTTTATTCAAGACGACAAGTATTTTTCTGTTTTTTATTTTTGCACACGCGGCACACCCCGTCGCCATATCCTCCTCATTGAGGAAATAGATAGAGGTCCTGTAATCAATCAATAAGCAGTAGAGACTGAAGAATATTTATTCGTGACTATTTTGGTCAAAACGTTTACCTGCCACTGTGGCACATAACAGAAAATCTACCTACATTAGCAGGTTAATCAGCGTCATCGGTTAAGTAAATACGTCGATTTGCGAAATGTGCGTCGACACGTCGGGAAGGTGGCTGTGCACAGTCAAAGCATGGATTCACCTGATGAGCAAGCTGAAGCGAAAAAAATTGCCTACGATCATCTAGCATAGGTCACCAATAGGCGGACTGCAGTCCGGACCCAGACGCTGTTCTATATAGACCCAGACCTGTTATTAGATTTTGACGGAGCGTTTCTATTATAGGCTTGCATTTACGGTAGTCTTATTTTAACCTGTGCAGCTTTTTCGTCTTTACGGCAGTAAATCCTGGCAGCACACTGTAGAGTTTACTGTTTAGTTGTTAATGTTTGTTGAGATTGTTTTTTGTGTAATGTAGTTATATATTAATAATTATTTATTTATTCTGAAATTACTTTATTTTAAGATGCCTTTTTCAAAAGGTCTTTATTTTATTTTTTAAATGCAAAACATTTTTTTTAGGGTACCCTTCAGTTCAGTGTGAAAATTTATAATAAAATTGTTGAAATACAATTGAATTGTACTTACTTTACGTTTTTGACTTCATACAGACATTGATACAACTACTAGGCTACTTCAAAATAATTTTTTTTGGTAGACTGCTAAACAGTGTTTTGATGTTCATCCAGAAAGTTACTTGAATTTTACTCAGTTTATTTTGTTGTTGGGCAGCTTAATGTAGATTGATATATTGCTTTTAGTTTAATGGAACAAGCTCTTGCACTAATTTTAGTTTGGAGAGAAATGGGACTGTAAAAGGCAGATTAGCAGTTCAGACTGGGCTATCTTTGGTTGTGGAATAATGCCTTGCAATGCAAAGTATAATCAATAAAATAATAATCGATAGATGCAGCCCTACCCACATTTGATACTTGGTGAGCTTTAAATTTAGCAAAGCGCGGGATTTAAAATGTCACATTAGTTATTCAATGACTTCTATAACTGTGGCTAAATAGTGATGATAGAAGCTTTATCATTGGCCACAGAATAGTTGGTGAAACTGAGGCTGAGCCATGAATCCGCATGAAGCAGCAATCTTAAAGGTCCCATATTGTAGAAATTAAGATTTGTGCTTTATAAATACTGACACAAGAGGTGTAAAGATTATGAAACAGAGCCCAAAACTAGGTATAAATGTCCACGATCTCATATTGTGACACAGGAGGACTGAACCACGATACCTGACTGTGCTGCCACCCCTGTAAGAGCAGCCTGTTGAGCTCTCATTAAATGATGAAAGAAATGATAATAAAATGACAACTCTTGAGTAAACACACATGCACCACGCTTTCGTGACAGGTACACAAGAAGGCCAGTGTTATGGTGACTTCTGCCTGCCTGCTGAGAACTGCATTGTGGGAGCATGCACCGCCAAAGCATAAACTACTAGTGTTATAAGTTGTGCTTGCCTGCCTAGGATGGTGAAACATGCAAAATAGATTTTTTTTTGTTGATGGTCCACCTGGCCACTGATGTGCCAGCTTACTTCTTGGTCATTCCTGGCCAGTCCAGCTATTGGTTGACAATGTGTTGTGCGATAGAAAGAACATTTATTAGGTAGGGCTATGAGCACTGCACATACACAAAAGAAACAGTGTAAAACACTACATTAAAGGTCTTTCATGTTATGAGAAGTGTGAATTTATTTGGGGGGTTCTCTATGAAACTGCCGCGGGCCGCCAAAGTCTAGGTGATCACTGGGAAACTGACATTTCCTGCAACAAGAAGCAGAAGCATACAACCTGAGATTTACCTTTCATACCTCACAGCCATAAAAACCTTGACCTTATAAATCAGTTTCCAGGTATCACAGTCTTTCAGCTGGTCCTGTGATTCTTCACCTGTATGTTTGATATATTGCTTCTCTCTTTTCTGGCCTGTGATAAAATCCTGCAGCCTAAGATGTACTAGTCATAGGACAAGTGGTGTCACTAGAGTCAAGTGGTTATGTCTAAATTGTCTATTCGTACCGAGAGAACATGGTGCAGTTCAGACACATTATGCAGCTGGCTACCGTCAACTCATGTACTAAAGAAACACATTTGTGGCCATATAGTGAACAGACTTGGCTAATGTCATTGTGAGAGGATGAGCAACATAAATGCCGCAAACGATAAAGGATTGCATGCATGGAAATAAATGAAACTTGTAAGCCATGAGTTTTGTGCTTTAGAAAAATCCCTTTCTGAATAAGTGAAAGTAGCACAAGGTTATTGTGAAATCAAAGCAATATTAATGGTTGTGCTCTGCTTTATTTATCTGCTCCAGCCTTTGTCTCCTCCAACCTGGATGACCTAAATCGTATCTAGTCCTAGTCTGTCTTCCCCTCTTCACCCAAATATACCAGAACACCATTCAGAACGGAGTCAAGGGTGGAGAAATACACGATTAATAACCCTCTTTTCAGCATAGCTATGAAATAATCAGGTTTTTTTTGTTTGCTGAAATTATGGCTTCTATTTATTGTTTGTTTGAATTTTACACACTGCTTAGACTCATCAATATGGCAGCCCACCTTGACATCACCCATTCGTTTTTGAACTGCTGTGTTGAAACCTAGAGTTTGGCATTTTAACATTTTTAAAATAGAAGTAACCATATACGGAGGAGCATCCAATGGATGGTACAAGCTGACAATCAACTATTTTTCTGTAAATGGGATCATATTGAAAATCTATCTGTTGTGAAGAATACTGAAACTCGATTCCAGATAAGAACCGAATCCAGAATGCCAAGGACTGGGTACCCGTAAAAGAAATAGAATTTCGGTTCTGCTTGTCGGTTCCTAAACTGCAAGGATGCCGTATGTATCTGCCAGGACCTGCCTACCTGACTACATCACGCACTACGCAACAGCCTGTCAATTTGTTTATACGCGACCTAGCATGCATGGCTAACATGGCTAAGATGAGCCGCGATAAATGGTCAAAAGTCAGGTGGCAAACATTTAAGGCAGCACGGTGTCGATCTGAAAGACTGTACAGCGTTTAATGTCCTGCAGTCTCCGAGCCCGAGTTTGTCATCTTCAGCTAGCTCTAGTAGCACCTCGCTAGCACCTCCAGTAGAGCTCGGGGGAAAGGGAGCCGCGACGGCAGCGGCACACCGTTCTCCCTGGCATTCAAGGAAAAGCTGACTTACATGACTTGTATGATTTATGTCAGTAGGTTTCCTATAAATAAGATGTACAACAAGCAGCTCAAAACATTATTATCCACAAATGGCTCAACTGCTACTGATTTCCACTGTGTTGCTATGGAATATATGAGAGATTAATATTCATTACATATCTTAAAGTTGACAATTATTGATGTTACATTAGTTTACAGGGACAATTAGAACATCTTCTTCTAATAATTATCCACAAATAAGACTGTTGTTTGGTTAATTTAAACACCAGTATTTTCAAGGCAAAAAGTTTCAGCATTGCCTCTATCTCAGTTACTACTAATTTACACAGTTGGGTTAGACACATTGAGCATGTCTGATAAGGCTCTGAGATGAGTTGTGTGGGTTTTCTTTTGTAATGTTACCTGTCTAGCACAAGGCACAGGCAGAATCGGAATCGATAAAATTTAAACGATACCCAACCCTAACCATGAGACCATGAATTCCTTAGGAAAAGGTTTACTCATGTTATAAATAAAATAAGAAAAGGGTTCAGACTTATTTTGCAACCAGTGGAGATGATCTCTGCTGGTCTTTTGAGAGAATACAGGTTTTAGACACTTCACTGCATTGACTTCATTTTCTGGATCCTGATTCTACATCCATGTTTTTACAGAGTCTATGTTTTTATCCGGAGCATTACTTTCATAGGCATTGTACTGTAGAGGATGGTAATTTGATATGGGGCAAAACTAAAGATGAGTTGTACACTATAGACAGAATGAGGATATTAACTTTATTACCATTCACCAGACTTTCTCCATAATGCATTTTCCTTCGCATATTATAAAAAATTTAATATATTTTAAATATTTCACTCTTATTAGTGAGAGAAACCAAGATTTAATTAATAGGATAATTTGACCTTTATTATTAAAATGCAATGTCAGTGTCTAGGGCAGCTTTAATGAGTTAGGACATGTCAGTGCAAAACACATCTATTAATCATCCCATGTATTTTTTAAAAAATTTGTTTGAAAGAGAAGGCCAGCAGGGTATTATTCACCTTATAAAAGTAGCAGGCCCTTATTTTTGCTCTGTTTTGAACAATAAACTAAAGGCGAGTGGTACACTTTGATTGTCGGTGACTCGGTACGATCAGTCACAACACTTAAGGTCTCTCTCCCCCACTGCCTTTTTTTTGTTCTTCTTTCACAGGACACACAAAGAGGTAAAGAGCATTTCAGCAACACAGAGGTGGGCAAAGACAAACGGTGAACCAGCAAGACAGGAAACGTAACAGTGAATAGGAGCGACCTCATGCAACAATAAACAGAAAGTCAGAGTGACACATTGTGACACAAAGAGCTTAAGTACACAGAGGGAAAGACAGATCGAGGTAGAGAGACGGCGAGTCAGACAGACGGAGGGACATCATTCCCGTCTGTCTCTCTACAGAACGCAGCTACCATGACACTCTAATCAGATGGCGGGAATGTCTGACAGCTACCTTCAGGGCTGATGTAGTGTGTTCAGGTGGAAGGAAAGGCTACATCTGTCCATGCAATCATTGGCATTATTTGTCCAGGCCCACATCGTCATTCTGCTGCCACTGGTGTTACTTTACTGGCGTCATATTTGCTTAGACATCAGGTGTCTCAAAAGCCCCGCTGACATTTTTGGTTGACCTGGTAGAGTCCAGCACAGATGCAGAACACCTGGTTTGTATTTGACTCAGACATGCAGCACTGGCATTTATATTTGTGGAGCTGCACAAAGTTCAATTTAGTATGACTAAATTAATGAACTGAATAGGCTTTCATCAAATTTATAAAAGTTCCCATCACACTTTTGCCTGAAGGAAATCCTAATTACTGCATGCTCTGCCACTGTGAAGACTACACAATTTTTTTTGTTTGAACAGCCTTGATGGAAGCCATCAAATTACTGTCACGCAAGTAATTTTGTCTTTTTGTGACCTCCTCTGATGCACCAGCTTCCATCACCTTCACAGGTCAAAGTAAATCATTTTACTGACTGGCTAAGAGTGGTGATGCATTATTTTTTATTGGATGACCTTTATTCCAAAAACTTTTCAGTACTTTTAAAATAATTAATATTCACCCCAACATAGAGAAGATATATCTATTGAAACATGAGACTGAGGAGTGAGTGGTCCGGGTAATACTCTACTTTACAAATAGTCTAATTTCGAGGTTGTATGTACATATCATTTTAACCTGATTACATTCACACTGAGTATTAATGTGTCTCTAGCTTCCACATTAAGATCTGATTGAGATCTTATCACTATAGAAACATTTTGTCTGCATATTCACAGAGAAATGTTCAAAATGAACCTGGAGGGGTTTCATCATGCAGCGAGACAATGACCCAATACAAGAAAAGAACTTCATCTGTGGGGAAAGGTGACTGGCCAAGTCAATCACAGGACTTTAACCCAGCAGAGCATGAGTTTCAGCTGAGGTGGAAACTGAAGGGAGAAAGCCTTCGGACAAAACAGAAACTAAATCAGGCTGTGGAAAAAGGTTGGAAAAGCATCAGAGGTGAAGAATGCTAAAATTAGTGACGTCAGTGAGATGCAGGCCTGATGCAGTATTAGCGAGCAAGGATTATACAACAACCCATAAAATTAAATTATCTTTCCTTACTTTTGCTAACCTAAAATGGGGAAGTCGGATATCAACATCTACATTTAAATGCTGAAAGATTGAGATTCTTGTTTCATATACATCTTTTGATCGTAAATCTCAATATCTTAAGTGTCGGACAAAGACAAAAGGAATTTGCTCTACTGTCCCAATAGTTGTCAAGGGGACTGTTTGAAGCAGGTCAATGAATGTTCTTCATTAAAACATTTTTCAGTGAACCAACAAAAGATTTTTGCAGTGATCTGGATTACACTGTAAATTTTGTGTTTGTCATACTGCTTTAATAATCAAGTGTCCTTGAGAGGTAAAAAAACATGATTTCTACGATTATAGTCACAAACCAACTGACAAACATCACAGGGTCTGTCCTTTGTATCAAACTTTTATTTTTTCATCTAGGCTGTTATGCCTTCAACTGCTGTATTTCTATTTTCTGAAGTTAAAAGCAAAATGAAAGTGCCCCAGAGAGTCTGGCCTATCTCCCAAAGTTAGATTAGGGCATAATCCCTTATTTAACACGTCGTTTTTTTGTAAAACATCAAATAGAAGAGTGATTTACTTTGTCGACTTGTATCTGATATCCAAGTCACAGGTTCCTTGTTTCTGAGAAGACGGCAGCCCCCATGGTGTTTATTTGTTAATGACATTTTCCAACCATTCACCCGATGCTCCTGTTGCCAAAGCAACAAGCAGCAGTGAATACCAGATGACACAGGTCTCTTGTCTGCTTTTTGTTAGACTTGTTTTGGTCAGAATGTGCTTCATTGGTTTTAAATAAAATAAAAAACAAACAGTAAGATGTCTCAGAGAGTCACTTGAGAAAATGTCATCTGGTTCTTTTTTACATTAAAAATCATGTTCTTTTCCAAATGCTGCACACAAGCCACAAAATGTACCATATTATTTCATAATGATGGGTTTTTTTCGGCAGCTGCAGATTATCATGTCTATGGCTTGAGATGTTGATTGTTGAGGTTTTAATGAATCCTGCATCAGCCTGATGAGTACAACTTGGGACATGACCTTTCTAAATCAGAAATAAGTCTTTGAGTGCAGAACTCTGAACAAATCTGTCGCCCAGACTGCCACCTCATAATCCTTTTCACTGATATCCTCAGAAAAGATGTCTTCCCCTCATGTACACTAACCCCCTGACTTCTTTATTTCCTTGCTTGTTCGTGCAATCTAAGAAAGGATTTCTTCTAAGGCCATAAACGTGGCTCTGAGGTTTAGTTTTTTTCTCTTGCAAGATTTTTATGTACCTGTTTTTTTTTTTAAATTGCAGATATCGGAAGTTGTAGGCTACTAAATGACAATACTGTCCTCATCTGGTCTTATTCTTTATATTATCCTGCAAATTTTGCCACATCTCTGCCTTTGTTGTCTCCCGTCCAATTGTCCCATGTTGCCACAGCAGCACATTTGTTCCTCTCCTCTGTAGACTCTCTCTCTATAGCTGTTGCTGCTAAATTAAAGTGAAGAATTAGCTCAATAAAAAAAAAAGCTTTTTTAAGCTTTATTGTGTAAATGTACTGCACTCATCCCAGTTGTTGCCATTGACATCTTTGACAGCATGTACGCTACAGCCACTTGACTGCTCTGCTCTGGTTAGCTAGTGATTAGCTTCCCTGTGGATCCACCCTTCCCCAGACTTGGTGAGAAGCGCAATTCTAAAGAGTCACCAGTTTAAAATCACTCTCATTCACTGAAAATATGTCTCTCCCACATGGAAATGGTGCTGTGGACCCTTCCAGCCCCTGTTCTCCTGTTGGAATGGCAATGAGACATGGTTGTCTAACTTGTCTTGTGAAAGAGAGATTTAGGGCTGTTTTTTTATGTATCACAGCAGTGGGCCAGAGGCAAAGACAAGGTTCAACATACCTGTCTTTTCAATGTGACTTTGTCACTTTTCTGAACCGAAGCACAGAAGCAAAGTCGGACCAAACCGATGTGTCCTCATGCAAAATTTTAATGTGAGCTATGACTTGAGCTATGCTGTGAGAGACTGAATATTTAGCTTGTTCCACCTCTACACATATTTTGTTGCTTTTGATTGTCTCTGTGCAGAGAGTGGTGTTTTCTATACAGCCTTAGCACCAATCTGTTTTCTTGTTTCTTGTCTGTTCATATGACAGATTTGTGCCCATTGACGTAAGGTTTTTTTAATATTTAGATTGTGCCAAGTTTAGATATTGTCTAACCAAACATTAACAAGTAAAACTATTTTAAACAGTGGCACAAATGGCTTCAGTGTGTTCACTGTGCTACCTCTGTCCCATGTGTTTACTTCTCAACAAGACAAGTCTATTTATACGGCATCAAATAATAATAGAAGTAATCTCAGGGCACTTTTAATGTAGAGCAGCAGCATTGTATTTACAATACAAAGACTTTTGTTGTGACGCACAAGCTTGGCCTAATTATTCATTAACCATGATGGCATGCAAATTCAGTACAAAGCTCTTTTATGTGATTAATCTTACAATAAGGTCACGTTTTAAGTTGTCTCCTGTATTCAAAATTGCATGCATTCATGTAGCTGTTGACTTTTAGCAACATCTTGGCATACCTGCGATAAAGGCTAATTATTTACTGCAAGAGACCAGCACAGTTCACAGAGCTGTAATTGGAAACTCTATTGAAGCTGTAAATACAGCACCCTCTTCTTCGCTGTCACTGGGGGGATTTCTGCTTCCCCACATTTGGCCTACGACAGACATTATTCACCGGGCTTATTGTCAAGTAGAGGCTCAGTCACACAAACGGCCCCAAAACTAGCAATGAAAAATAACAAGAGGAAATGAGATGGCAATAGAAAAGAAGACATTTAGTTTCATGCACAAGTTCAGTTCATGCTGCACTGCCTGGCGTACAGCAGTGCAAGGTCGATAGAACATCAGCAACTGCCGCTGAGGAACGGTCAGCAACACATCTTGTTTACGACGTCGTGAAAGTAAATGGATTTGTTTGGATCTGCACCTAATTTGAAATGCAGTAATGAAGCAGTCTGTTACAATGCTGCTGCCAGCCCTCAAACACCATCCAACAATAGAGAGGGTTCTCGCTTGGGTTTTGATTATATAGTACGCACTATATTATTGGTGGACAAATTGCATCACAATTCTCAGAGCAGTTCTCTTTTATTAAGCACAAAATGCTACAGTGCACAAAGTCGGTGGTGGTGTGAGGTTTGAGGTCTCTCATGGTACTTTTTTATGTGAGAGCTTTTCTGATTTAAATACAGAAATGATATACGTTTAACAGACCCAGGTATAGTTTATGTTGGTTTCAGCCTCACAAGTTTTTAACTGCGTGGTCTTAGCGGAATCATTATAATTTGGGGTAAAATCCAAATGGAGGTAAATGTAGTCACTACAGGGAACAATTGCATCCATTGCTGTAGATAACTGCTCTTAAATGTGTGTAGTTTTGCTTGTTGAAGCTGAAAAAGGCAAATGTTTTACCACAGTAATAGTTTTTATAATTTTCAACTGAGGTATAATTGGTCTGTCATTATATACATTAGATTTAATCAAAACCTTCTTCTTACATTTATTAAGTATCAGCTACAACTGCAAAATATATTTGTATATTTCATTTGGATATAAATGTGATGATGTAAATTAAATCATACATTTAGCACTGACTTCTGTTTCTCTTTTCTGCAGGTTAACAGGATTTACCATCCCTCCACCTGTTACCAGTTCTGGTAACATTTTTTCACTGAGGCTTACCAGTGACTTTGCAGTAAGCGCTCATGGATTTAAGGCAGCTTATGAAGGTAAGGAAAACATTATTATCTGTTCTTTGTCTTTAAATGTCAATAGGAATATAGGAAATATGACAGACATTTGAATTTAGGTTTGAGAATATGATCAGGACAGCTCCTCATAAACTCCTCATTTAGCGAGGTGAAGTAGACACCATTAATTCTCAAGAGAGGGACGTGTGATCACACTTACTCCACCTGATTTCCTGCAGGACTTCTTCCACTGTTGAGTTATGGAAACATAAGGGACCTCAATTAAACAAATGAATCTCGTATTTTCCAAATTAGCACCCCCCCTCCCCCCAAAGTCCTGAACCTTTTCTGTGACTCCAGAGGTGAATGTGAAATTGCATGGCAGATGGCGATGGGAATTAGTTGAACTAATGGATGTACCAAGTTATCTGAGTTGAAGCAGAGCGGGGTGCAGCTTGGTGCTTTCTAAATATGAACTATCCTTCTGCGACCATCTCCTTCACCCCTACTCGTTTCCCCTATACTTCTACATGTGAACTCCAACTCTAACCCATCTCTAGTTCTCTTTCTCTGTTTCCTTTTTTTATTGATGGTTTGTGTTTTGTCTCTGCTCTCCTTTTATCTCATTTCATCCTCCTCCTGCCTCTGATCCATTTACTACTTGTCTGCACCTTTCTTTATTATTTCTATACTTTCTGTTCCTAACCTTCTCCAGCTCTAACAGGCTGACCCCATCCTCTAAGCTCGCTCCTCCTCCCTTGCACGATGTCCTTTTCTATCCCACCTTTACCCCCCTCATCTCCCCACCTGCCCCAGACCTGGCCAGTCCAGGACCTCTCCCCTCTCCATCTGTCCATCTGTGTTCTTTCTCTCTCTTTCTCTTGTTCTGTTTCTCCCTCTCTTCTATCCACTTCTCCCTCTCCCTCTCTCAGTCTCCAGTGGGTGCCTAGGTTGAATTAGATCTTGTTTTTCTGCCTCCATCTTTTGCCTGTTTAATCATTGACAGAATTTCATGCAGATTTTGATCACATTTTGTTACACATGACAAAAAATGTCCATTTCTCAGTACTGAGGATTAATGACAACAGTGGAGAGTATTTTCCAATAGGGACAGTCACACTGTTTATTTAGTGACCATCTAGTTGTTGCTCTGTGGTCACATTTAATGTGTGGGAGCTGTATGGATTAAGGATCGTAGCCAAGGCAGTGATATGGTAATATGTAGACCATAACATATACAGCTCAGTTTGTTATCACTGTTACTCATTCTTTAATACCCTGGTCTTACTACACGGTACACAGCGCACAGCATAAATATTTGAACAATAAGTAGCATGCTATTGCTTACTTGAGACCTCTACAGGCGTGTCCCCAGATGTCTCGGTATGATGGTGCTATCAATTTTAAAACAGTGTGTTGCATAGTATCATTGTATAAAATGTGAATGTAAAACCCTACACTGAAGGAAATTGAGGTGCAATTTAAGTAAAAGTGTCTGTGAAAAAGTGAGTTGATCCCTGTCATTGTCATCTAAATTTAAAAAAAAATGGAATTATGTATTTAGAGTATAATATAGGAGTAATTGTGTTAGTTACAGGTGTATATTAAAAAGGGTAAGGGTTAATCAGAAAACATGTACATTCTTAAAATCAATATTACATAAAAGGATTATTTTCTTTCTTTTCTCTATTGTTATTTATATCCTTTTTCACACATTTGAGGCCGTGGGAAAACGGAGAAGATAAAAATGGCCTTTTGTGCTATTTTAATTTTAAGAGGATTAGCTGCAAGACAGCAAAGTGAAAACAAAATGTTCCATGGAACTGTCGATTCAGTTTTATTTTTATCTTGTTTACTGGTTTTCACTCCAACATGATTCTGTGGAAAATAAAAGGTCAAGGAAAAATGGGATCTTCGTCCGTTTTTCCAGACTAAGCAACATCAGAGCGATTCCTGGGTTAAGTCTATTGTGTCAGTGATACACACACTAGTAATGGAAAACAATGTGGAAGTAATCCAAAGTATTGTGTAATCTGTATTGAACTTCATTTTAAAAGTAATGCTCCCAACTTGGCCCACCAGCTTCACAATCATCATAAATTTCCATTGTTTATCTTGACAAACCCTTATGACAGACACATATGAAACGTAAACACATTCATCGTTCCTATCCATAACGTACTCATTTGCAAACCATTGTAACTCACTGCCATCGCTGTATATTTTTCATCCTTGTTATGCTGATGTCGTTAGCTACATCGTACACATGAATATGTATGTGCCGCTCAATCTCATGACTGAAAACGTGTGATTCTTGTAGACTCTCAGAGATGATTGAGTCAGGACTAGAATTAAGTGGATTTGAATCTGCATACATGCTAAGGACACAGTGAAGGACGCGTCCAGATGGAATGTAATTTGTTGACGGCCTGTCAATCTTTTGTTAAGTATGTTTGAAAGAAATCCAGCTCCAACTTTTCTGAATTTTATTCCTGATTAGTGCCAACTTTCCTGCAATGTCACGACACCGTCAGCGTGATCTTGCAACCTTAAGCATGGCCTGAAAGGTTTGTGCTGCATTTATTAAGGAGCTGAGATATGAGGGCTTTTCTACAACACAGCCAAACAATAGCTAAGAGTGGCAAGGGATCGAGATAGGCTGCAGCTACCCTGTACATATTTCGAGCTCAGAGTACCACTATCTGCTTGCCCTTTGTTGAAGGTTGTGTATTTGCAACAAACACATCCCTGTGCCTTTCTAAAACCTGTCACACTGCCATTTCAACCTGCCCTTTCTTTGGAAGAGTCTTAAAAGACAGCTGACCTGAATAAAATAATTTCGTCTCTTCTCACCAAATCATTTCATTTGTCCCTCTGTGGTGATGCAGATGGTCCACTGAGCTGGAAAAGTACTTATTCGAACATGTGTGCTTGCGTGTGAGCATTGACATGTTGTTTACCAGATGCTTTGCCCTGTGAAGCAACATGGGTGCAGTCAATACCCTTTTTATTTCTTTATTTTTACGCCTGCATGAAAAATCCAGCTCAGCAGCCACTCAAGCAGTCCGCTAAGAAGCCAGACAGGCAGTCTACACAGGAGGCTCCTGTGGGGAAAGTGTGCTGCTCGTGTGCTCACAAACACTGCCACTCCGTCAAAACTCCCATCTTCTTCAAAGGGCTACAGAGTCATTAGATATACAGGCGAAATAAATAGCTCTGCCCCAGAGAAATCTCGCACCCAACTACCTCATTTACTAGTTCATAAAACTCACTCGTTACCACGGTTGTGGGGGATAATGCAAGACAGTCTCTCTTCTCCTGTCTGAATGCAACTTAAGGTGAAAAATGCAGATGACAGCCTAACTGGCTGTATTCATGCCCTGTAAGCATTCAGTTCACATAGCTGATTTCTACTCAGGGTTTCACCGTGTAAAACGCCCAGCAACAACATTATGTTGTTTGTATTGAGTTTTCTTTAGCGTTCCAAATAACATTGTGTATTTTGTTAAGCACCATATGCGTTGTTTTCATCCCAGCTTTATTTTGAAGATGAGGTGATTCTTTGTGAGATTAAGTACTCCACAGTACCCACTGTTGTTTGCATCTCTTTACCCACCCCGAGGTGAAGTTTGTACAGGATTTCATTTGGTTTAGCTTCAGCCCAGCCCCTGGTGTTTAGGAGCAGCTGTTTTCCCAAGGTTCAGTTTTATCAACACTTTATTTAAGGTCCTCTAGACAGCAACACTTGTTAGCTCAGGGCTAACACTGTGTCTAAAACACTTGATTTCTTTAGGGGCTTCTTCAAAGCCTCATAAAAGCAAAACTCCTGATTCAAGTGTAGGCTGTTGTTCAAAGTACTACTTTTTCCACTCATTTGCAGTTACTGTAGTTGCAATTGAAGTACAGTATTTTAGTTTGCATAAAACGAGAGGCCTTATCTGAAGCAACTGCTTCAAATAGCTGCAACTATTAAATGTGATTAATGTAATACAGATGCTTTCCCGTGAATTAATTCTTGGACCATGTCTGTCTGAGACATTAGTTATGACTTTCCATACACCAAAGGGCAATGAGTCAGTGCTGCTATAATTACAGATGGGATGCATCTGTTACTTTTTAATTAGGGACCTGGGGTGAGTTTCTCAAAACAGTTAATTGCAAGTGAGTATTGTGTTTTGTTCTTTTATATAGTTTTCTCAAGAACAACCGCCACAGACTGATTATTGCCATGAATGCCTGATAATCACCACTAGTCAGTTTAAATTATATGTTTTCAAGTGGGGTCAAATTAGTTATTGCATAAATCAGAGCTGCATGCACATGACCATTCACTAAAAAGCTGTGCATCATGCTGCACAATTAGCACTTTTTTTTTTGTGTGAGCCTTCACTGCATCATACACTCAAATTGAAAAGTAAAGATGGTTACTTTTCTTGGAATCACATGAAATCATCCTGGAAAATAATTTGTATGTTATCACATTTTTTGGGCTGAGAGCAATCTGCCCGATGTCCCTGGAACATCTGGCAGCTGAATTTAGAGTTCCGTTCAGGGGAAAGCTGTGGTTCACCAGTAACAGGCACTCAGTGCATGAAGTTCAGACTTTTCCATTTTACTCTTAGTCACATCAAACCAACTATATTAGGTTAGAAAAAAAAGCAAAACATGAATTGTACAGACATGAATTCAAAGTACATATTTTTACACACTCTAAATATTCACTAAAGAGGAGTTGGTACCAATAGTTTACATCAAAGTCTCTAATGGGTTCTTTCCTCTGTTAGTTTAGCTTTTTTTACATTTACACACTTGGTCCTGACAGGCCTCCATCCCATTTGTGCAGTGGTAGTGTAGGCAAAGGGCAGTAATCCTGGCAAATATAGTGCTCTCTCATGTAGTCCCATGAGATGCATGGTCACATATTTAACAACTCTCTACTCTCAGCATTTCCCTGTGGTATTAACTACAGTAGCAAACATGGCTATCACAACAGTTCATCTCCACATAAATTGCAAAGAATTCATGTTTCCAAAAAATGGAGAGGTAGGGGGTGGGGTAGAGGGATAGAGGGGGTAGAGAGTGGGAACACTTGTGTAACTGTTGTATTCAATCACTGTCAGACAGGTTGCTATGAGGATAATGATAACTGATAATTATAGATGTAATAATGTTATTAATAACAGTACCTATAAAAAATAATGGAGCTGGTGTTCCACAGCATTCTGGGTCTATAGCAGCAGGTTCAGAGCTCATCTGAGCACCACAAACAATTGGAAAGTTTTAAGTTAAACACAAAATGTAGAGAGCGTCTGCCCCCTCAACCCAAATTGGGCACTGGTTCCGCAGGAGAGGGGCCTAATAGCTGCAGGCTCTGTCTCCTGTTCTTCTCTTGGAGACTCTAGAAATCACATTTAAGCCTGCATTTAGACATCGAGGTGATTGGGATATTAAGTTGCTATAAGTTATTTAATAAATGACAGAGCTTGGTCATTAAGAGCTTTGTATGTCAGGAGAGGATTTGAATTCTGTTCTGAATTTTACAGGGAGAAAATGGAGAGACACTAGTTTTATGATATATGTTCCTGTCAGTCCTTGTGCTGGATCAACTGGAGGGTTTTCTTTGTTATTGGAACATCCTGATGATAAAGAATTACAGTAGTCCAGTCCAGAGGTAATAAATGCATGGACTAGTTTTTCAACCTCCTTCTGAGAAAGAAAGAAGATTTACATGTTCAACTTTAGAGGAAAGCTTGCAATATATGGATCCACATTAATTTTCAAAGGCTTACATGTGCTTCACATTACATTATATTTCATTTATTTGACGCTTTTATCAAAAGCGACATACAAGTGCATTCAACCATGAGGGTACAAACCCAGAACAACAAGAATCAAGAAAGTACAATTTGCTTCAAGAAAGCCAAACTACAAAGTGCTATATGTAAGTGCCATATAAGTACTACTAAATATATATAGTTTTATTTTTAATAAAAAAAAATGTATCCAAGGTATAGTCGGAAGAGATGTGTCTTTAGTCTGCGGTGGAAGATGTGTCGACTTTCTGCTGTCCTGATGTCAATGGGGAGCTCGTTTCCCCATTTAGGAGCCAGGACAGCAAACAGTCGTGATTTTGTTGAGTGGTTACATCGCAGTGAGGGAGCAGCAAGTCGATTGCCAGATGCAGAGCGGAGTGGACGGGCTGGAGTGTAACGTTTGACGAGTGGAGGGAGCGGAGTAGTGTGGGTGAACTTAGGTTGGTTAAAGACCAGTCGAGTTGCTGCATTCTGGATGAGCTGCAGAGGTCGGATGGCACTAGCAGGTAGACTACCAGGAGGGAGTTGCAGTAGTCTAGGCGTGAGATGACCAGAGCCTGGACCAGAACCTGTGCCACCTTCTGAGTGAGAAGGGAACGTATTCCCCTGATGTTGTGCAGCATGAATCTACAGGAGCGGGTTGTTGCAGTGATGTTGGTTGTAAGGGAGGGTTGACTGTCGAGTGTCACACCCAGGTTCCTAGCAGTCTGGGTGGGGGCTACCATGAAGTTGTCAAAGGTAATAATCAGGTCATGGGTGGGAGAGCTTTTCCCTGGAAGAAAAAGTAGTTCGGTCTTGTCAAGGTTGATTTTCAGGTGGTGTGCAGACATCCACTGAGAGATTTCAGTCAGACAGGCCGAGATTCGTGCTGCTACCTGTGTTTCAGACTGGGGAAAAGAGACAATTAGTTGGTTGTCATCAGCGTAGCTGTGGTAGGAAAAGCCATGTGAATGAATGACAGAGCCAAGAGAGTTGGTGTACAGAGAGAAGAGGAGGGGACCCAGGACAGAACCTTGAGGGACCCCAGTAGTGAGAGGACAAGGTTGGGACACAGAAGGTTGTTATGGTGAAGACAGGAGGAGAGCTGATTAAAGATAGCTCGGTCGAGAGCTTTAGAAAGAAAGGGAAGAAGAGAGACAGGTCTAGTTGTTTACTTCAGATGGGTTGAGGGTGGGTTTCTTCAGGAGAGGGTTTACTCTTGCCTCCTTCAGAGAGTTAGGGAAACAGCCAGTTTGATGATGTGCTTTTATTTAACTGATGTTTCTATGCAGGACACGAGGGAAGGGGTGTGAAGGGTTTTAGTATTTGGTAATAATTTGAATAGTTTGTTCTGGCTTTTACAATTATCAGATCTCAACCCATGTGTTAAGATGACGGTATACTCCAATACAAATGCTTATTGGATGGTAGCTAATAGCATGAAGCCCCCTGTCTTGTACCTCAGAACCAGAGAATAGAAAAAGAAAAATAGAAGTGCTATTGCAGTGTTCTTATCCAGTCATTATTGTGTCTATTTTTCCTTAAAATAACAGCTTAAAAATCATTTTGATGGTACAATGACTTGTACAGTGCCTCCTTTATTCCCACTGTGCACCCCAAATTCCTGCTCTTGCACTGTGTAACTTTATGAAATCTCCCACGAGAGATGCCTGGCTGAATCATAGTCTAATGCCCAGGAGCTTCAAGCATAATGCTGATCTGTAGAGTACTTAAATAGACTTAGAAGGTATTAAAAACTAGCATTTGTTTGCAATAATCAGCAAGGAAACTTTAACAATATCAAGAATTCTAAACTGAGTTTGTTGTGTTTGTTACCGTGGGGAAGCTAGGGGTACCGTCTGTTCAGCCATATTTCAGCTCAGCGAGTGCGACTATGCAGTCAGAGCTCCGGTCAAGCGATTGATAGGCTTTGTTTTCTTTACATGAAAACCACTTAACTGCTCTGACTTGGAGCCCAACAGAATTAATTACCACTTGTGGCTGCAGAGGCTGCTGTCACTCAGCAAAAGTTGCATAGTGTTGCTTTAAGCCCAGTGATTTGACCAAAGTAATACAAAAATTCTGCTTCAAGTAAAGTATATCCAGTATGCATGTCTGGGTGATGTCTTAATGCATTTTTCTCTAATCCCAAACCAAGCCATTTAAGCTTGAGCATCTGCCGGTTTTCTTTTTGCTGCAGAATACAGCCTTACGTAGGCCAGCATTAGAATTGATGAACACTGACACTGAGTATGTGCTCACCATAGAGATTGAGAATAGTAGATCAGCTACAGTACATTCAATCCAATTTAATGATAAGATCATACCTGACATTTACAGTGCAGTGTGTGATATATTGGTTCTACAGTACCTGACCTCATTTTTCTCTCGACATCATTGGCACAGTTCTTCACCAAGTCGTCCAAGAAAAGCTTGCCAGCATGGTTCAGGTATTTTTTTTTTTTGGCCTATGAGTGTTAAATAGCTCGAGCACTGTATGCCTTCGGTACTCTCCTGTGACTGTTACTATCCTTGTTCGGTAAATGTCCAATTGCAGATTATTTGTCGGCGTTCTGAATGATATCTAGTTGCACACAGCACCAGGCGCTGACCAGTATATTTCCTTTTTTTAATGCAAATGTTTTCAGCTCTGCAGTGTGCTGAATTTTAATTTCACGTTGTTTGCACCAAACTCTAAAGGCTTGTTGTGGTGAGTTTGTACATATTTGGATTGCCTGTCATATGCTTTTTCACATGTTGTTGAACTACACCAATCTGGTATTTCAAACAAATAAAATTCAATTTCGCAGGCTCCCTGTAACTCCCATGGAGACAAATTTGCAATTTGTTGCCAAGGATCATGCTGTGCCATGTAGGGAAGCATATATTCATTGCAGCCTGTATTACAAAGCTAGATTTGATAACAGTGAAGAATTGCTACATTATAAAACATCAGATCAATCCACATTAGATAATTTGTATTCATTTGTATAGGGAATGGTTAACAGTCTGAATATTGAGGTCGTTCCCTTTTAGGGTTTATATGAACCAAATCTATTTTGATTTGGTATAAAAAAATTCTGACAATACAAAATTGTACTATATGGTACATGCATGATACATAGAATCTCTCCTTGAACTGAACCTTTGTCAGTTAACCTCAGGCATGTCACAGAAAACAGTCTGTCATGTATACACATCTGCTACTGCAAAGTACTGGAGCTTCATATGAATGTGATAGTTAGTAGTCTGACTGTCCCCCCTCGCCACTGACCTCTGCGCTGGTCAGATGTCATGCAGATACCTGCATTGAATCTTAACTTTGTTTCTCACTCCTCACCCCCACATCAGTCAGGGTGAATGCCAGGTTCTCGTTATATAGTCAACAAGACACATTTTGCTGACACAAGATAACAAATAATAGCCCGAGACAATTTTGTCATAAGTCACTCTCTCAGACACACTGTGGGTTTGGGTCCACAGCTTTCAGATATTTTCACCAAGCGGACAACCTAATGTAGCAGAGAACAGCACATAAGCCCTGAGAAAATACTATGGAAACACCCTTATATAACAAAGATCAAAACCAGATCCTTTCATTTCTGCACTCTGCTGTGTCTTGTCAACTTCAGCTTGATCATGTTGCAGCTCTACTCCTTAAAAATACAGGCTGAGCTCAGACAAAAGAAAGGTTGGAAAGATTCTTTCACAAACATATATACGGGCATTTGGGGGCAGTGACTAAGTCCAGCATTGTTTTGGAGGTGAAAACAAACAGGTTATTGGCAGAGGATTGCAAGACTGTAACACACAAAATTGTGTTTTCTTAGTTCTAACAAATCAAATGGACTGAAGTTCTTCACATCATGTCACTGTCAGGGATGGCTTTCTCCCAATTGAACTTCCAGTCATTTATCAGTGATTTAATCTTACAGACTTCGATTGGCCCAAACCAGCTTTCCTACCTTATTCCTGTTGCAGTCTGTTGGTGATTCATTTTTCACATGAATATAAACAGCTGTCAGTTGATGTTGAGATTTTATATTGCACTCATTATAGACCATACGTATAAGGGATGTGTATATGAGCATCTGCTGTGTAAAATAGATTAGAAATTAGACTAAAATAAACATTCCTGGAAATTGTGACTTCACAGATGTCCATCAGTGAAATCAATTTCGTTCATTTACACATTTGGCAGACGTTTTTATCCAAAGCGAGGTAGAATTGATGGACAGCACTAAACCTCCAGTACAGCAGACCCTTGGAGTAAGTGCTAAGGGCTAAATCTGCTTAATAAGACAATGTGTAGAATAAGTGGGGCAAAAGTGCAAAGTAAATGCTAGTTAGGCATGTTATTTTGTAAGAGGTGTGAGGGACAGTAGGTGTTCTCAGAAGACATGCGTCTTCAAGAGGTTCTTGAAGATAGAGGGAAGTTCTTGCTCTGAAAGCAGTCTAGACCATGATTGCCTTGTGTGTAGGGATGACAATGCCAGACATCGCGTAGAGTAATGCGCCTTTATTCTGGTCTGTCCTGCAGACCCACAAGTTTTCTCTGTTGGCAGCCATGAGTCACCTGAATTCGATTCTGGTGACCAATGGAGTGATGCGTGCCCTTTTAGGTTGATGGAAGACCAGACATGCCGATGCATTCTGGACAATCTGTAAGGGTTTCACCGTGCCTGAAGGGAGGCCTGCCAGAGCCCTGCGGTATTTGAGCCTGGAGATAACCATGAGATAATAATAAACACGGACTGTACAAAGATCAGGATCAGGACCTTATGTATACTTTCCTATCTCTCTCTGTCTATCTATCCATCTGTCCATCTATCCATTCATGGAGTTTATGTTGGTGTAAAAAAAAGCTTACTGTTTTCTGACTTGACCATTGGAACAATTAGCGGCAAACAGATGGCACATATTAACAATAGTCGTTTAATTTGACTGCATGGTCATTCAGAAGCTGCAGGATGGAAGTACCTAGTATTATCATGAGGATAACACTGGATCTGATCAGACTAACTGGGTTTTATTGATCGGCGGGCCCACGATATCACGGCACCCTGATCACTACTGCAGACTCTCGACTCCAAATGACGGCAAGATGCCAGCTCTCGTATTGGGTATATTTTGGGTTTATTTTTGTACAATGGGATGAAGTGGTAACGTGTCATCACCTAACAGTCTATGATCAGTCTCAGCCATTTTGGTTGTGTAGCTGCACATCTATTGGCACTCCTGTCAGTCATCATAGAAAACCTTACAATTTTAGGTAGATGGTTGTTACTGACCCATACTGTGATGGTAGAAGCAGTTGAACATTTCTCTCCTCTACATATTTAAAGCCTGTTAAAATGGTTGTGTGTTTAAAGGGCTCTTACTTCAAAATAACCTTTGTGAATGCATTGCATGTGTAGATAAACAATTTATTCTTATTTGTGATGTTTCATATGGTCTTTTTTTATGTGTTTATTGCACATATTCGTACAATTTATTGGTTATAACTACTCCTGAGGCAAAAGAAAACAGTGATGTGTTATTGTCCGAGACTGCAGATTGAAATAGAAGCTTTGCCAAAATTCCCCTGCAAATGTCCGGTCTGCACAAAATGTATCAGCAAAGAGAAAATTATAGAGGTTTAAGAGGAAAGAAATGTACTGGAAGATTTTGTTCAACCAAAAGAATAGAGGAAGAAACCTCTAGGCTTGTTCATCACACTTCCGGTAGATGTTTATCAAAATTATCTGTCAGTAGTTTACCAGTGAATACATCGATCATAAGTACTTTGGCTCTGTCAGCACATGAGCACAATAGGACAGTGTTTTCTTGTGGAATATTTATACTTCAATATATCTGCTTTAAAAATGGGTCTGGCTAAAGATTTAGAATATCATTGCCATCTTGTTTCTTATTTTTCATGGGTACTGTTGTTTTGTGACATGCAGTACCTTTCCTGTAATATCTGTGCCATGATAAGCACAGTGATACACAAGGCAGAGAAATAAGGAAATAAAGAATAGAGGTTGCAGAAAGGTAATGGAGAAAACATTAACTGGAAAAATGGTCATGTCATTCAAGTAAAAAACATGCCTGCTGCAGATTTACCCATATTTCTGCTATTACCATGAGTTACAGTAAAAGTGCGTCAGAAAAATTTATGAATCGGAAAGCAAATTAGAGACAGTATTTAAATTCAATATAAGAGATCCATGTTCAGAGCCTGTTTAGCTCTTTCAAAACAAAATTTTAGATTTCACAATTAATACTGGAACACATGAAAGTGACAAAACTTATTATTTTGACAAAACTTATTATTTTGTACAGTTAAGTCAAGCTGTATATTTTGCGTCCAGTATTGACAACGTGATCACGCCTGTGTTAAAAGTTAGGCTATTTGAATTAGTTCAAGATGGATAACAGCTCTTCAATTGCAGACTAGACGGGCACATTCAAGTCATCAGGGGTGGCTCATTTGCGTTTCCCGCTCCCCACAAACAAAACAAAAGAAAACTCAGATATGAACCAAACTGTGGATTTGGAGAATCATTATACCTGTAGTTTTAGCTCCTCCTACCATCTTTTTTTCTAGCTTTAATTTTTTGTATGTTGTGCCAATTTACTTTGTTTTTGCCTGCATTTCATTGCTGCTCCCAGTTATAGATTTGTTATTTTAGTGAACTCTTACCATAAGAAGATTGGTAAGACACCAGAACGGCACATCAGTGCTCCTTGGACATCACATGTTATCATAGTCTCATATTCATTTAAGTTCCCCAAATGTAATTGGGCATTTGAGTAGCAATGACTTAAAATGCAAACTAAAAGTTTAACAAATTAACAGTGTATGTAGACTCAATTACTAAAGTTAAAACTACTAAGACATATGTGAAATGGCTTTGCATTTAGGACTTAAGATAATATAAAGGAAGACTGGTATATGTCATATATAGCAAAACATTGTTATTCTGAACAACTTTGTCTTCTCTTTCCATTTTCCAGAGCTAAGAAGCAGTTCATGTGGAAACCCTGGGATTCCACCCAAAGGCATACTGAATGGAACTCAGTTCAACGTAGGTGACAAGATTCGCTACCGGTGTGTCACTGGCTATGTCCTAGATGGACATTCACAACTCACCTGTGTCACTAATGCAGCTGGGGTGTCAGTGTGGGACTTTCCTGTGCCAATCTGCAGAGGTGAGGATGTTTTATTACTGAAAATGAGTAATTCATTATTTTAACTGCATGTGCTGCTTTTTTAAGCCAACTTTATCTCCCAGCTGTGCAATATGTTAAAATGATGTCATGAAGAACATGATGTTATCTACATCTACATATTTTAGGGTTGCCCCAAGAAATTTAAAATAACAAGGTGATATTTTGTTTTGTGATTTAAATTTCCATTAATTTCTTCTAGTTAATTTCTTTTGAACTACTGACAGTTTGTGTGACTGGATGATTGGTCTGCACCGCAGATATAGTAAAAGTGGTACAAGTCCTCATTAGATAAAAAATGTTTTGCAATGGGCTGGAGTGATTTTAATCACGGTGAAGTAGTTGATTAGAGCCTCAGAGTATGGAAAGGTTAATCAAATATTTATTCCTGTGGAGGAGGTAGCTTAATACATTATTGCTGTTGGCAGGAGTCATACATCTACTATGAAGTGTTGCAGCGTTTCTGCTGTGCTGTGACTTCACTGAACACTTCTGTGCCTCTTCTTTGCAACACTTAACAGGTCTACCAAATCTGATCTTAACAAAGTGTGGTGGGTTCGATGACCTGTAAGGGGGCAGGACAACTGCTGTCTTACTGAGGTCTCGGTCACCTCTCCTCTCAGACTGAATGGGTAGTAACACCAGGTTACTTGAGCTACGAGAATAAAGGCACATAGTCCCTTATTACCATCCAGGAATGTTGGACAGTGAGAAATGAACCCAGACTCACTTTTAGTTTATTGTGGTTACCCACCAGCTCCCAAAACACAAGAAGGAACTGTTACAGCCTGTATACAGACACAGAAGGGAGACAGACAGGGGGTTGCAAATGAAAATGCTAAATTATTCCATCATACCTGAAACTCATGCAATCGCAGTATTTACTGTTCCTTTTTATCCTGCCTGGCAGATTGGAATTACTGTGACTGCTGGCAAATGAATATGGCAGGTTTATGTTGTGGAAACGTTTCGATTGTAAAAAATTGTCTACCTCAGGACAAGTGAAACCAAAATAAAATGGATCATATGGGCTGTTAACCTTGTTGCTCGTGAATGTAATTAATTTTAACCTGTTATTTATTCTTCAGTGAAAGCTGTCTGTTAATAGGGGATGGAGGATTTTGCAAGTCTAACCATTTAAAGTGCCTGTTTTTTTTGGATAATAATGCACAAAACATAAACATCCAATCTATGAAAGCTCTACCAAAATACCACATTATGAATGAGTATTTGCCTCATTTAACATGCACTTGGTAGTTCTAAAATATTCAAAAAACTGAAAAATTATGCGGACCCATACTGTTTGAATGTACAGCTGGTGCCAAGATCAGTTAACTGCTCGAAGATATTTTGAAAAGTTTCAGGAGTCAGTTTTTCTTTTTTGACACTTGGAAAACTTCATATTTGTTTCATTTCCTACTCAGAAACTGCTTTGTGTAACGGATATGGATTGGCCACAAGGACGAATGACTCAGGGGGTTGGTTTCCAGCTTTTTATTCACTGTAGAAAACACATTGCTTTGCTGTGGTTATTTTACACCTCCTGCTGCATCTCTGTTCTTAAACCCTCAGCAATGTAAAACAACACTCATTCATACTTTTAACAACAGTATGTAATAAACACAGTACAAAAGTGACATGAAATAGAAAGGTGCCTTGGGTTGGGTTATTAAACAGCTTATCCAAAATTTGGTTTAAAAAAGGAAAGCCCACATACCTGTAGAAAACACATTGCTTTGCTGTGGTTATTTTACACTTCCTGCTGCATCTCCGTTCTTAAACCTTCAAAATAAAATAATTTACTTCAAAGGGCTGCCGAAATCCCCGCGACGCTACTAAACAAAATGGCGCCGCCATCATGTAAAACGTATCACCGTGAAAGTTAAACGACAACATTTACAAAACATATCAACACTCAAAACAGCAGCACAGCGTATTTACAACATATAATTTAGACCGTTAATTTTCAAGGAAAATTATAAAATAGCGCGGAGCATTTCCGCAGGTGACTTACCCTCAGCAATGTAAAACAACACTGAGGGGGGGAGGGGTTGACAGGAAGTATAAGCTTTCGGAGGAACACAAAAGGTGACGCACAGCAAGGTCACTTCCGCAGGTAGCGTTAATAAAGTAAAATAACTAATAAAATTCACAAATACAAATTCTAAATACAAATAAATAAAGTACATTTCTAACTTTGTTACATTTGCATATTCAAAAACACTGTTACCCAGGACTTGAACTCTTAAAGAAGCTGTGCATAGGCAATTTGTGTCAACAAGCTCCTTCGCCCGACCGTCAGAAACACAAGAGAGTGAAGAACATGCTATAATAAAGGTCTCTCTGGTATCTGGTTGATGAAAGACTGATGTGCTCTTGATATCATGCTGTTTATCCGATGCTGTGATTAAATGAGACCTTGTCACAGTAATGCAAATAATCCACTCTTAAATATGTAGAGAGGCATTGTGCAAATGAGAGTGATTTCCTGCATATTGTGATGACGTGCACAAAACATAAGCAGTGTATAGTGTATAATTTAACAACAATTCTTAAGCTGTAATCACTTGGAGCAGCTAAGCATAGACAATTTTGGTTTAATCAGTGCTACAAGCTTGTCTGAATCTCCTTATGGACACTTCAACACCTTTTTGTCGCTGCATTTGTTTTACTCAAGAGAACTGTTTAGGTGAAGAGATGTAGGTATTTATTGCAGTTTGGCTGAACATCAAACTTGTGATGCACATACTCCCAGCAGGCAACACCTTTTCCTTTGCATTTGCTGTGTCAGCCTCACTTTACCCCAAATCACCTCCCAGTAAGTGCTGCTGTTATTTTTAGAGACAGCCACCACATCATACAGTGTCCGCAAGGACAAATGAACTACTATTAGGTAAACGCTCTTAAAGAGAAGGCTTGGAAGTCATTCTCAAATCATTTCCTTCCAATCTACCAGAATACTCGTCAAACTTTAACTGACTTTATGATGGTTATATTTCACACTATGAAATATGTGGAGTAGACCTGTCTGTACTTTTTTAAACAATATTTTTAAGTCATATATTTTTTTTTATTGGAATGAAACACAAATAACTATACCTCTTAGGCAACATCCATAATTAAAAAATTTGAAAACAGCATTTTTACCTAAAACAATCTCAGTCCACACAAGCGTTCGGGCTCCGTATCAGTTTATATCTTTGTCCATAGTAACAAGCCAGAAAACACGTATCACGGGACCACTCGCATACACTGGGCATGTATGTATGCTCAAATAATAGCTTGTCTTCTAGGCATGTAAAAGGTTTTATCATTGTAAAATTCAGAGTTTAAATGCACAACAAGCAAAGACAAAAGACTCAGTGAAGCATGTAATTGATCCACGTTGCATTCTACACTGGTAGCCAAGGCTAATGCCGGTTGTTTTCTTTCCGAAAGAGGGTCAAGTGATTGGAGCCTGACGAATCAGCGAAGTTTACTTCTTGATGGGAAAAGACCAAATAAGCAAGAGGTTGTGAGAGTCTATGTCATTGTTTCCAAACATCTCAGTTTCTGCCCCTCCAGACTAATATACAGCTCTCGAGTTTTCAAACTAAAACTGAGCCAGCTGCGTTTCCAAACTTCTCTGTTTGGGCGACTCTAAAACTCTGGAGTTGTGTGGTCGCCAAGCGTATCTGGAGCAGGGTTGGTGCATTTTCAAACAAAACCCGTAGGAATGTGGATGGAGCCTTAACTAAGTTTCTGCATTTTAATGCAGGTGGTCCCCCAGCGTTCAAACAAAAAACAGGAAATACGATAAGAAGAGTCAAAGTTCTCCACCTCCCATCTTTACATACAATCCTAAAACATCCCAAAGCCAGCAGAGCATATTTGCTCATGCCAACTCACTCTACAATGCAAAGCACAGCAGAAAGAATATGGTTCAGCATATGTTTGAGATACGGCAAGCATAGAGGAAACAAAAAGCTGCAGATGGAGGGTTCCTTTTCATTAAAGGATGGTGTTAGCCTGTTGCCAGGGGCCAGAATCATCACTCTTTTTCAGGACTGGGCTCCGATTGAGTCTCTCTCTCTCTCTCTCTCTCTCGTGTATCTAAATCCGACCCGGATCCTGTATGTGGGCAGATGGCGCTTTGATCTTATTTCCACAGAGATCCTGCCCTTTCTACTCATCACCAATTGTTCCACACTAAACACACACAACTCAAAATCTCTCCACCGTCCACCCCCCACTGTCTCCCAACACCTCAGTGTCTCAACCAGTCACCTCCTTTTGTTAGTATTTCTCTCTTTCATCTTTTTCCCAGTTTTCTCTCACCCTTCCCACCTTTCAAAATCCACGTGTGTGACTGACAGAGCTATAAGCGACCAATGTTAAATGTCATCACTATACCGTGGAATTATCAGATATCCGTTTATTTACTGGACAGAGTAGCCATCTCTCATTTGATTTAAAGTGGTCTCTGCTGTGCTTAGACTGGAGGCCCAGCATTGAAGTCAGTATGAATAAACTGGTTTAAGTTAGCATTTCTTTCCTTATTTTTTTCCCCACTACCCAACAAAACACTATTTTCGCTGTAGTTCTTGTAAAGGTAACCCAATGCCAGGTGATATCCCATTTAGATCAGCCGTAACAGTGTGTTTATCCCGATTCACTGTCTTTTTCAAGGAAAACATGAATGGTTGAAGGAAAACTGAGAGCAGTAAGTAGAGTCTAAGTGCAGGGTTGGTGTAAGTGTAGTGTCAAAGAGACTGAAAAACTGACATAAAGAACCAAACAGGATCAACTCCAAGCAGAAAAGCAGTGAGATGGAGAATTAATGGCTATTCTAATTGTGAGCTGCTGCTGCTTCTCACAGGGGCCCATTTCGATTCCCTCCATCTAAATTGTCTCTGGACATTTCATTAAAACGGGCAGCTAGAGAGTGTACAGGCAAGTGTGGTAACATGAGAATATGGTCTATTGACACACTGTTATTCTTGTTGCCAGCCTCTGTCCAACAGAATAAAAGAATTAGGCCGCATAGACCATTCAAACCATTTCCATGTCTGGGAGTGTGACTGGATTAAACTCACAGTGCCTCCTCAGCGCTCTACTACACAAATTCAGAATTAAAGTCAGAGCATTGACGTTCCCACTTGCCCATGGCAAATTTTTTTTAGTCCAAGTGACTGCTGAATCTTTCTTCACATGTAGAGCTGATATGAAAATAGCTCAGTATTTTCACCAAGTTATAGCTGTCAGGCGTGAAATGCGCAAATATATTAATTGCATTTGTAATTACAACATAATTAGAAATGTGAACCTCCATATTCCATATTAATTGATTTCAGAAGTAGGAGATGTTGATGAGAGTCATCATATATTTTATAAACTATGACTAAATGACAGCGGCATGGTGCTGCAGTGGTTAATGCTGTCACGTCCCAGCCGGAAGGTTCTTTGTTCGAATCCTGGTTTATTTTTTGGATTATCAATGTACTACTTATGTCTATGTGGATTTTGTTGGGCTTAGGTTCATTGGAAACTCTTAATAAACCGTATTGCTGAATGTGAGTGTGAAAGGTTGTCTATGTTGGTTGGCCCTGTGATTGGCTGGCGACCTGTATATGTGTATGTATATATGTATGATTTCATGAATTATATATCTGCAGCCATTACAGATCTCCCTGCTGTTCCTCAACCCTATCAATGTTTAACTGAACTTGTGACTGAGCAAATGAGGGACTTACTGTAGACATAGTCATTGCCTTTGCATTAACACAGGGATTATTACAAAGGAAAAAACCTGAGGTAGTGCAAAAATTATACATGAGTCCCTTCCTTTCCTCTATCCTTGGGGGTGAATATTTCTAAGTAGAAAGACAAGTGTTATATATCTGATCAAAGTCAAGGGGAGAGAGGCTTAATCCCTCCTCAAGTAGCATTAGATTGCTGATGCTGGGGATGTAAATGAGCTCAGCTAAAGCAGTCCTAATCCTCAGCACCATCTTTTTTTTTTCTAATACAGCCACCATTTTTAAAGGAGACAGATACGACCTCCCTTCAAATCCAGAACACGCTTTTAATGATGTGTTCGGGAACACATTGCCCAGCATTCAGTTCCTTCCTTTTATGCAACTAAACCTCGTTGTCAGACCTTACCTTATGTGCTGCAATGCATCTCAGTGACACACTGCATGTGAATGTATAGAACCTGTAAGGCATTATCCAGGTGAAGCCATTTGAATTTCTCAAGCTGCTAAGCGTTTTTAAGCATCAGACAGCAGTTTGCTTGTGCATGATTTACAGTACCATGCATGGATGCTTCTCATAGAAACAGCGAAGAAATCTGTCTCAGTGCTTCGGTACTATAATGGATTTCTTCCTAGCATCGATTTAATTTGCCTGTGCAATTTAATTGGCTACAATTGTAGACACATTAATGAGTTATAAGTGAGGTTATTATCATTAAATGTGGTTCTGGAAATCTGTCTCATACCCTCGAGGAAGCCCTGTGCTGAAATATTAGTGATTAATCCAAAGCACACAAACCCAAAAATGACTTTCAGGTAGTTTTACTAAAAAGTCTCTTAAGTTACTTTATTTGCAGACGGGACAGTAACCACTGCCACGTCTGCTTTTTTTAGTCACAGTTCCCTTGTACCTGTCACATCCAAGTTTGCACACGGCTTCCTGCTGCCACCTGAGTTGAATGGTGTTCAATGGCGATTTACCTTTTATTTACTTTTACTCTATTTTGCCTCTCAGTCCTTTTCATCTCTGTCCTGTCTTTCTCATTCCCTTCATTCTTTTCTGTACCACATTCTCTTTTTTTCTCTCACTGATTTGGTTTGCACTTGTCTTTTGCCCTGACACTTTTTGGTCTTTTTCTGTCTTCTGTCCTACACTCGCATCTCCAACCATCTCTCAACACTTCTCCACTATTTCTTTCTCACTGTCTTTGCCTCCATGGCCATAGGGACACTTTATGCTGCTGCCTGTCGTGAGGTTTAAATGTAATATCGCTCCTCTGCAACACATCAATATGCTAGGCACTCTTTGAAATGTGGCCTTAAATGCATTAATGGGATACACAATTTCTCAGTCAGCACAAGTGTTTTATGGTGGTGAATATGGCGATTTACACGAGAAGCAAATCATGAGTCCTTGTGTTTTTGTAGTTAAGAGGCTGTAGGCATTCAACAAATGAAGGCCTGCCCATGGTGTAGTCTAAAAAGGAGTCTCCTTGATATGAATCATATATGTGAGGACATCATGTCTCACACTGTATCATTCTGCCATCTCTGCCTTCCCATAAAGACTTTGATCAATTGCTATGCTTCTGCTGTGTCAAAGAACATGGATCAAGCTAACCAGCAGCCTCTGTTCTCCAATCTTCTCCCTCTTTTTCTTTATCTTATTTGGAATTTCATACATCTGCTTCCTTGTTCCTTGACCAATCGTGTAATGCAGCATACAGGAATGTTCCAAGGCTGGCAGCTTTGACAGCCCTGAGTGGAGCGCTGAGCCATCAAAGGTTTCAGCTGGCACAGCTGAGTGTCACATATTAGTCTTAAATGATGTGAAAACTGTGAAAGCCCTGCCATCATTACAATTCTTAAGGGAGAAAAAAAACGAATGCAGGGATAGAAGGGAGGCTGGCGAGTAATAGTATAAAAGATCTGAGAAGGTTTGGAAGAGTGGAATGGAGAGAGAGATGGAGAGATATTAGAAAGGGTGAGGGAGAGAAGGGGAAAAGGGACTTGGAGTGAAAGAGAGCAAGCCACTGTTATGGTGTAGTGCATTAACATTCAGCTGACGTGCCTTGCTCCCCACACTGAAAAAATATACAATTTCACAGCATTATAAGCCCTGTTTATCACCATTTGTTTGTTTCCTGAAACATGAGGGGCTCCGCGGACATAATGATGAATTACTGACTCTTGGATGGAGGGAGAATAGATGGGGGGGAAGAAAAAAAAGCACAAAAGCGAGAGTTGGGTCTTTTCCCTCTCACATAGAAACTGCTCAACAAAACTGTGACAGAATTAGTGCACAATTAATTGGTAAATAGTTTTGCCGATTGACACTAATGAATGCTTTATTTCCTGCCATTGTGTAGAAAACAAAACAAACCTTTTATTCGTTTCATACCATTATCAATTTCCTAATTGTGTCTAAATGACCTGTGCAGCTTCATGTTTAAATGACCTGTGCAGCTTCATGTTTAAATGACCTGTGCAGCTTCATGTTTAGATGACCTGTGCAGCTTCATGTTTAAATGACCTCTGCAGCTCCAGCATCAGCCTCCACATTTGTCTGTCTCTGGTTTTCATTTATCTGAAGGGACGGGTACAGATGTTTTATGCCTACAGCCACTTTTTCCCCATGTTGAACTTTGAATAATAGCTCTGAAATAACCCAGAGTCTGTGTGTCTTTTTCTCTCTGCACCCGGCCTTCCTCTTTGTGACTGACAGCGGAGGACACGTGCGGTGGCACCCTGAGGGGCTCCAGCGGGCTCATCTCCAGCTTCGATTTCCCCAGCAGCGACTCCCTGGGCACTGGCGGAGGTGGAGGTGCTGGAGGTCTAGGCAGCAGTGGGGAGTGTAAGTGGACCATCCTGGCAGATCCCGGGGATACCATCTCCCTGGTGTTCACTGAATTTCAGATGGAGGAAAAGTCGGATTATCTGGAGGTGGAGGGATCTGAAACGCCAACCATCTGGTGAGTTGGGCTGTGAGAAGGAACAAGGGTAGTGTTTGTCTTTAAGTTGATGTACATAAATAGTTTTAGTGTAACTGCATGTTGGTATGTTGGTATGTGTTACTTGTATGTCAGGTGGAGAAGGGCACTACATATCATGAAGAAAAATATTTTTAGTGCAATACTGTAGTAAAGCTGTGAAATCATGGCCTATATTCTGTCAGAAAAAGAATAAGTTTTAAAATCCAGATATTTTAGGACTTTTATCACAAATGATTGTGTTTTGTAAGGTTGAAGTCAGTTTTGTCTTTTACTAGATTAAGTTTCAGTAAAGAAAAGTAATTAAAGTGTATTTGTGTAGCACAATATCACATAGTGTTTCCACAGGCTTTACAGGCCCACAGCTGTAATTCCACACCCAGACCAAACCTTCAAAGCTTTACATATAAGAAAAAAGGATGAGATGCAAAAAGAGATCCTTTATCATTTTCATGGCCCGGAATGCAAAGAGGTGCAGGATGGGAAAACAGCAATTGCAAAAAGTAAACAGGAAGTTGTAATAGTTGGTGTAATAAAGCATTGCTGTGGGGTTAAAATCCAGTAGTAAAATTACATTTAGTTCAGATATATAATCTACCTAGCTGAGTAATTTGTGTGTTTGGGATGGTGTGTAATCATAAAAAACAGAAGTTAATGGGCACTCAGAGAGAGAACAAACAATTTTGGTCTCTAGATTTACTGATCGTAAGAGAGTTGGCAGCTCCGAGTTAATTCCAAAGGGTGGCGGGGGCTTGGTAAAACAAGGCTGTATTGCCTAAGGCTTCTGTCTTAGTTCTTTGGATAACGAGGAGGTCTGCCTGCTAAGATTTCAAAGCATGTAAAGGAACAAAGGTTCAGTATGTATGGTACATGGAGTGTGACCATGTCATTTTTTATATGATCAAGTCTTTAAAAGTCAGCTGCATGCATTGGAAGCTACAGCATACGGAAGCTAGCCACCTTTTAATGACTTTTCTTGGATATTTACGAGCAGAAAACATTTTGAATATCCCATGTGGTTCTAAATGAATTAATTTAAGTCAAGTCACAGAGAAGGTGATTCCCTGTTGCATAATTCTGATGAAGGTGCACATGAATCAGAGTTTGGTTTAAAAAGCAGCCTTCAGACATTTTCATTTATGGCTTTCTTGTAGGCTTAATTTAGAAGTCACTCCCAACTGAAACAAGGAAATATGAAATGGGTTTGACCTCCAACCTTGAAGCTAAGGTTATCTGTCTCTTCTGCGTCCTGTGCAAATGGGAGCATCCACCAGGTTTATGCGATCCTGTCGGGCATTAATTAAAATTGTCTGAAAGAAGCTCTAATCAATCACTGGGCTTCAAGCTTTGTTGTCCCTGAGAGTTGTCATCTGGAGTCGGAGGGAGAGAGAGGCAGACATTGTGTCAGTGAGGGCGAGCGAGAGAGTGAAAGGGAGCGGTGCTCAGAGTGGGCCAATAACTGCTAAGTATTGTATTGTTGACGCAGCTAAAGAGAGTGTGACAGTGAGCTGATATGAGATGACATTGATGTGTTTTGACAGACCACCAGGTAACCTGCTCTGAAGTACGAGAGTTTTAAAATGAACTCTTGTGTCTACTGCTGTATACAGAATTAAAGAAAATTGTTCTATGTTACATTTTTAATTATATTTCATTGCTATTTATGTTACTTTGGTTATCTGATCAGAAAAGACTGGCTTCTGTCCCTGATCATAGTAGTAATTAGTAATATTTGCTTCCATTAACAGTTTTCTTATGAATTGTTTTATTCATTTGATCAGTCATCAATTTCATATCCTAGGATCTGCTTGAGGGAATGTCTTCAAATTTGGGACAAATATTCACTTGGATTTAAAGATGAACTGATACATTTTTGGTGCCTGATGGTCAAAGGTCAAGGTCACACTGACCTCACATTCCTGTGACCTCAAAAACATGTTTTTGGCCTCTTGAATGTGGTATATAACACCGTCTTGAGGGAATTTCTTCAACTTTTGATAAGTTGTCACTTGGGCTCAAAGATAAAGTAATCATGTTTAAGTGGTCAAAGATAAAGGGCAACATACAACATACAACCCCAGTGCGGTAATTCTAGTTAATAATAAAAATATAGATTAAAATATATGGTTCAATTTTTATGTTACATTTCCCATCATCACGTCTGCTATTAAACTAGTACAATTCTGTGTGATTAAAAATGTATTTCAGTTTTTTGCTGCAGTGTAATGTCTAAAGAGGAGAACAAATACAAAGTGTGTTTATTTATTGATCAGGTTAAACAAGCAGCACTTTTTTTTGTTGGAGTTTTACTTGTGAATGTGATGAGCAGCCAGCAGGCATCACTTGAATTCTTTGAAACTCCAAAATGATGTTTTTCCATGTCACCAAATGTCAGAAGATGTCAGGCAGAGTTCTTTTAAGCCCCTACAATCCAAGCGGGACCCAGTGAGCTGAAGTGCACTGGGGCCACAATTTTAGAGAGATGGCTTCAACTCGGCCAGGTAAACAAACAGACGAGCAAACAAACACGATTCAAAGCGAGCAATTCTCTCATGCCCATAAAATCCATTGCTCTTGCTCCCCCTCTTTTTATGTGTGTCTATGGCTGTGTACGAGGCCATTGGACAGCTAAACTTCCAAGCGTCCTAACATATAGCACCAGCTGCGATTGGAGACAAGCAAACTGTCAATATACCCTTGAGCTTTAGAAGTTCTTAACGATGATTGACAGCCAGGAAGCTCCGAGTCAGAGAGATTTATCTCCTCTTAGCCTTTTTTAGGCAAATAGCCGTAAAGCCTGACCCAAATTAACTTGTTATCCTCTCTTAACCTGTGCTAATGCAGGTGGTTATCAAGTATTAAACATGAGTAAAAAATATGGATGGAAAAAATTTGTTTGCACATTTCATCCCTGACAGAATAATTAATTTAGTGCTGGGTAATAAGAAAAACAAAAATAACTCACAGGACAGTCCACTACACAGCAATTATTCCTAACATAATTAACAATTAGATAAAAAAATATATTCCACATATGGGATTAAAAGAAAAAAAGAAATAAGTGCAATTACATTAAATGCAGATTCCTCCATACAGGGAACACTGACTGGTTTAAGAGTAGGAGCATTGGGGATATGTTAGCTTTGTAAATGTGTCAGTTTGAAATGTTTATGGGTGAGTTATGGAGGAGCTTTGGGAGACGGCGGCAGTGATATTTCTCTCTGTCCCAAATGAACACTTTGAAGGCAGTTTGTTTGAAAGCTTCAATCACTAATGGTCTTAACAGTCTGCAGCGTTCAACTATTGGAATTATGTGTTAGACAGCTCCCACCAGAGCAAACAGGCACCTACAAAGCTCCGTACCAGACCCGACCCATCACCTATGATTAAAAACACACGCTACATACACTTTCACTTACATCAAATAAGTTTTGACCTTCTTGTCCTCCTGTTTTGGTCTTTGAATTGTGTTCTTCTAAAAGTATTGGTCAATAATCGCAGCACCTCTGTGACAACGTACCTCGTTTGCGGCTATCAAAAGCGAATACTTTTTGGCACTTTTTACAAGCAGCCACCTAGAATTTATTCACCATTGCCTACCTCTTGATGAAGTAGTTCACTGTTTGTAGTGACAGTTATTTGAGCGGAAGAGAAATTCACAAAGGTGGTTTCACGTAACAAATCCTTGTGTGACTCAGCTTTATATAAGCTGATTTGGATATAAAAAATAGTGCACAATAATTTTAATTTCTGATTTCTCCAGAAATACAAATTACTTAATTCCTTACCCGCTTACTCAGACAAATGTAAGGATTATACATTTTAAGTTATGTATGGTATAAAATGGAAAACCTAGT
Source organism: Hippoglossus stenolepis (assembly GCF_022539355.2). Lineage (NCBI taxonomy): Eukaryota > Metazoa > Chordata > Actinopteri > Pleuronectiformes > Pleuronectidae > Hippoglossus > Hippoglossus stenolepis. The sequence goes on from NC_061490.1 coordinate 9,251,600, forward strand.
AAATGTGGAACAGTCCAATGTTGCCAACCAGTTTTCTTAAAGTGGATGATCGCTAATTAATAAAAATAATTTCTGATAGTTGAAAGTCCACGAAATCCAGGACTATGGGGCATGAAAATATGTTTTGCTGACATATCTTAGCAGCTTCTATCCTTTTCATCAATTGAAGATTTCTATCAGATCTCTGCAAATGAGTTTATCGATTCCATCGCTGTCACGCTGGCGAAGGTTGATGTGAGGCTACACATCAATCACAGTGGAAATAGACAAAAAAATAAGCAATCTGTTTCCTTTTTTCAAAAGCCAACATCGGATTCTTTCTAAACCAAGAAAAACAGTTCTTTGTTATTCTTCTGACCTTTAATATGATTGTACAGCCTTGTTCACAAAGGGCAAAAACAACAAGCTGTGGATTACATGTCACTCATTATATCAAATGTGGACACGAAGCATACAACCTGGAAGGCTTTGTGAATTTGAGATGTGGTGTTTAACCTACACATTATGGAAGTCAATCCAAAAATGCTCTACTTTTTCTATCATCCAGTGTCTTTGCATATTATTCTGATTAGCATTAATTCTGCATTGTTGTAAGAGTCCAGAAAAAATAGTTTGTTCACTGAGCAATCTGGAAATATCTAGCTTGGTTCACTGAGGAATCTGGAAATATCTTGTTTGGTTCACTGAAAATGAACAGTGGCTAAATGCTTCTCAGAGGAAGATTACAATATTCAAAGCAGGTTGGAATTACCATATGTATTAGATTCAATTTCTTCTTTCTGGGATTTATTATTGATCTTCCCAGGCAAAATATCAAAATGCCTCCAAGAGATGTGCTCCTCTGCGATCCGGGTCTGAAGAATGCAATCTTTAATTGAAAGTATGTGAGTTGACAGTCGACCCAGGTATTTCACCAGGGCAATTAATATAAGAGGCCACTGGGTATACAGTGACTGCATGGCTCACTGTTTTCAGAAGCCGATCTGCTGGCAGACAGGCACCAAGCTGTATAAGCGTATCTCCTGAAGAGCTTCTGAAGAGGGAGTAATTTGATGAAGGATAGAGAGCACATAAAATATTCTTACAAATACTCCCTCTTGTCAGATTTTGTAGAATGTGTGTGGGAGTAAAAGCCAAAATCACCAGGCCTTATCTTTTTTGACAAATTTGAATTGATCGCTCATTATCTGGGGTGCACCTACGTATAGGCTGCCTCTGTGAAGCAGAGTAGAGGCACTCGGGATTTCAGCTTATCACTCTGGCCTCAAGGCCACGTTTGGCCACAGTACCTGCACATTGGGACTCATTATGTTGGTATTTTTTATGATATTGCCATGCTCCCTTCAACCCCTCATTCTATCAAATTACCCACGTTATACTCAGACTTCATGAAAACCCTTCAATGTGCTTCACATACCTACATCTGAATATACCATTAGTCCTGGAGAAGCCCCAAATCAATGATATGAAGCATTTTAAAACTTTGATAAAACCAAGCACATGAAAAATCTGCACTCAAGCCAAGAAGTAATCTCAGAAAAACCATATTGCATATCTACGAAAGAACAAATGCGCACCCTAAGTGAGCCTTCAGAGATAGAATGGAAGTGCATTATGTGAGGAATCCATTTTTCCAATTGGACTTTCTCATCTTTTGTCGCTCAGTATGCACTGGGGTAGATACAATAAGAAAACAGTAGACAGCACTCACTTGTTCTTATCTATTTTAAGGAGACTGGGCAGCCCACTTTCCACAAGTAATGCATTTGTTTCCATGACAGTAACAATGACAAGTAGCAGTGATGTGCATCAATATTTTGTGAAGCACAACCCTGAATTATTTTGTGCAACCATTCAGCTGATGTTAAAGTTTTATCACAAACTGGAAATACAAGGGCAACTTAACAAACAAAAGGCTGTGATAGAAATAATATATTCCTACTATCAGTCACAGAACGTCTTCACTGACATGACGCAACATTTAATATCTTGACCTTTGCAGTCATGATAACATTTAGGCACGCAGTCATCAATTTTTCAGGTCACATCTGATGCTGTAAGTCTTCTTCCTTTGATGGCTTCCAGCATATGAGCACATTTTTGTTCATTCGGGAGCACAGTTGCTGAAGGGAGTGGTGAGTCTATTCCCACTTTGAAAACCAGGCATCAAAAATATATTTCTTCACTTTGTACTTGAACGTAACAGGGCGAATTTTGCATGCATGGTTGTATCGGATAAATCAATAGTTTGCTCTGTATAAATACAAATAATAACCATCAGAGAAAAATTCTCTGTCAACATGGCTTTATTTACAGTTGATGACACATCATGTTTCACTTGCCCTGCCATTCTCTGCCGTTATGACAGCTATATATTCACCTCTGCTGCTCCTAAATTCGTAACATCACTCCTGTGCTGCCTGGAGCGTCCGAGCACCTTCCTGATGGGTATAGCTTTATTGTCACTATCCATTTTCTTTTAGACTTCGAGCAGAAATCTTGTGATAATTTGCAGCTTCCACTGCAGGAAACTTGTAGGCAGTTTCCTCTACATAGTTCAGCCACTTGAAGGCTGTTCTTTTTCATTCTGCCCCATACATCAGGTTCATTAGCATTTTATCAATGATGCACTGTAAGAAAAGGTCAGCTTTTGTGTGAAAATTAATTACCTTTTAATTCCCCTGTGAAAGCTGCCGTCATCTCCCCTTACAATGGATAATATGAAATAAAAACAAGTAGTTAAAAGAATCACAGGTAGTTTGCAAATCAATTAAAAATCAACATGTGACAGCATTTAATCTGTCTGATAAGAGGCATTTTACCTCTTTCGGTAATAAACTGCATCGTGTTTCTTTCCGCCTGTCCCAAGTCTCGGTTTAAAAGCTACAATGGCATTGTGCTCTATTGACTGTGGTATGACAGGGTACGGTGCAGGAACAGCAAGGCAATTGAAAAACAACCCCGAGCTGGTTAGCCAGACAAACGAGAAGGCCCCTGGCAGCTTTAAATCTCTACGATTATTGAGAGTCTCTGATGCTATGGCCAGACGCTGAATACAACTTTTGCTTTAAAGCACTGAAGTCAATATTAAGACAGACGTGGTCTCACAACACACAGAGGTTTAACAGAGATAACCTTACATATGATGATCCATGTCTGCACATATAGGTGAAGCATACAGACCTTTCTGTACAGACCTAGCATGATACTCGAGCAGTGGACGTCTCATCGCTTGCTGGTGCCATTATTTCTTTGAAGTACGGTTCTTAACTGAAGTGCAATGAATCCTGGGATAGGTTGGGCTGGGAAGAATCCACCCATTGGAGCCTTTGTTTCTCGGAAATGGAAAGACGGATTTGAAGCAGCCTTGTGATGCAATTGGTCTTCAAATTTAGCCGCTAAAGGCTATAGCCCATGAATACAGACACAGCCTGTTTGTCTTACCACTTTACAAACACACACACACAGATTTCAATCGCCGAAAAGCTGTCTGTTTGAAATAAAGTGAAAACAAATGACACAAGTATTCTTTTATTTGTGACTCTTTCCACTCAGGATGACTGGGATGAACATTCCAGCTCCAATCATCAGCAACAAAAACTGGCTACGGCTGCATTTTGTGACAGAGAGCAACCACCGCCACAAAGGCTTCAGGGCTCAGTATCAAGGTAAGACATGATTACTTAATTTGCACATGGTAATAGAGGGTCCCCTTCTTCAGCGAAAAAGGGATCGTCGTAGGAGAAACGCGGTGTAATTACAAAACATTTTTTGATCTTTGTTAACTGCATATTAAACAGTCTGATTAATGCCCCTCTGTAGAGGGCACTGATGCCTTTTCAGCTTCAAACCATTGACTTCAAAGGACTAAGTTAATCAAATATTTGAGAGATAAATTCTGTATATACTCTTCTACTTCCTCTGATAAAATTCAGCTTCAGGAGCTCAGTAATCCGTTGCCCTCACATTGTTCTATGGCTTGACTTTAAAGTTGGCGTCTGTGCTTCATATACTATAACACAGAGGCTTAAAGCCAGGCCCCAAGCCAGATATTAAACCTGCAACTTAACCATCACCAGCTCGATAAAAACTTTCAATAAAGTGCATATGTGGCAATACGGTAAATGGAAGACACAAAATCAATTGCTTGAAAAATCGCATTTCTCATCTATTGCAGTGCTTTGGTGTGCAGTGGTGGAGCTTTTATATGGGTTTATTTTTAGTGCAAAGGGGAGATACTTTCAAGTGAAGAGAAGAACTGAGTTTTTTTTTTTTTAACACTGCTTTTGAAAAGTCCTCATGTGGTCTGTGAAGTCATGTGACCCAATGCAAATAGCATGTTTTGCTTGTTGCATCATTAATTGCTTTTGGATATTCTGTTGATAGATCAAAATGATGACAGCTACTTACATCACCTGGCTTTTTGTGCAATTTGGCCCCCGCTGTGTTAATAGGACAATTTAAAGTTTTTTAGAATTGCCGTCCTTGAGCTCCCCTTTGATTCTGCATGATATTTTCCCCCCACAAGCTATAACCATTAAATCTGCTCTGACCAATCAATTTCTATCCACTGTTTAATATGTCTGAATTATATGAACAGACAAACATGAAAAACTAATTTAGAGTTTATAGAATTGCCAAGGTAACCCTTAGGAATGCATCAGGGCCATTGAACTCATTTCTTCAGAGAAAGGATGCACACCAGTAGCAATTACATGTTGATGTTCTTCAAAGGGCCAAGTATTATCCAGAGAAAGAAACACTTGTACTGTATCTTCTCACATCTAATACTGTAACTTCTTTTATCTAATGAACTCTTTCTGTTACTCTCGACCAGTGAAAAGCTCTGGAGAGCTTAAATCCAGAGGGGTAAAATTATTACCAGGAAAGGACAACACTAACAAACTGTCTTTGAGTAAGTCTTTTATTTTTCTTATGCAACTGTTTCATTGTTTGGATTTTTTTGTTTGTGTAGGACTTGCTTTCTTTCTTGTCTCTTCTTTTGCTGCATCATTTGGTGACAGAATTAAGCTACAGTACTAGATTTTGCAGAAGTGCAGTCTCTTTTTCTTTCTGATACTCCATATCCCCTGCAGTCCCGGACTTCCTGTCCTGATAGAACTGAACTCATTTAGATCAGGCTTAATAATTTATCTTGCAGCAAAATGCTAAATTTGATCAGCTGCAAATGCCCAAAACGTCCTGTGTCTCATTTTGCACTATTGAAGCAATACATCAGGCTGACTTATGTTCATTCACTGTGTGATCTATACACACACAGCGGTAGTCAAGGTTGAGTGACCTCTCACGCAGATGATTTGTGTACACTCAGACTGAATTGAATGCGTTTTAATTGCTTGCGGAGCTCTGTCATTAACATAAATCAGGAACACAATTCCCTTTAACTCCACAGTGTGCTAAACATTTCAGTGATAACAGGTTGTAATCTTTATTGCCTTATGTGTCATTGATTCTGCATTGCATGGAGACATGAATAATGCAAAGGGCTGTAATCTTTTCTAAGAGACACTACTGTATATCATTTAAAAGACTGTGAAGAGATGCTTCATTTGCCTGGTGGATTCATTGCATATAATTGAACTCATAACTGCATTATAACCCACAACAGTTAACTTCAAAGCTAATGAACTTCCTGAAAGAAGTCAAAAGAGAAAACGTTTGCTGGTAGTATTATGGTAGTATTAAAACAGATGGGTCTCTGTGTGTGGGTTGATGTCTTACTGCAAATATTACAGCGATCTTTAAGGATAATTGGGATACTACATATTTCATGAATTTCATTTCCAGTGCATGAGATGTTTGATTTACAGATCAGAACATAGAGAGATGGCTAGAGTCCAAAGCAGCACCGTACCTTCCTACAATGGTAAAGGCTATGAAACCATATCTGCAAGACTTTTTCTAACTCCAGCAATTGATAGTTAAAGGTCATTTTATCATCTTATTCCCTGCCAAGTCCAGATACATTTCCTTTTATATTGTCTAGTACAGGTAAGATACTTGCTTTTACCCTTGGCACTCGCTCTGATCTCACAAAACACAAATGTTTAACAGTGTTGCCAAATAACTGGCAGTTGATAGTCCCTGACATTGAGAGATGAGGTTGATTTGTCCAACTACATGCATGATTTCCTGGAAGCGAATTTTGTTACCAAACATAACGAACATTCAAAGTCAGATTTATCTACTCTCCGAGTGCTTTCCACTGCAGTGGGTGTTTTTCTGAAAGTATGACGCTTGGAAATATAAAGTGTCTCTCTCACAGCTTTCTTGGTCCTTGTCTTTCTCACTCAGTGAATGAAGGAGGAATCAAACAGGTGTCTAATTACTGCCCTGACCCGGGGGAGCCGGAGAATGGCAAACGGATTGGCTCTGACTTCAGGTGATTTGGCGCCTCTGCAGCTGAAGTGAAGCAGCTTGGGTTTAGAAGTAGGAAAACGTGCTCTCCAACCAATTTACCCAGTAACCATTACTGCCTTTGTAGATGTATTTACAATTTTCCTCAGCCATGGAGATCCTCTTGTGAATATAATCCATATCTTAAAAAAAATCATAATATCCACATACTATTGTATTTCAGGAGAGAACAAAAATATAAATTTTAAGACTATTTACTTTGACCTTTAACAAACTTCGTATACAGTTTGTCTTGTGAGTCGAAAAGAATACTAATAGTGCAGCTTTAGAAACCCTCTCCAAATGAGCCTGTTGCACCAGAGATTTAGTTACTTGTGCCACAAGTGATTTGTTTCTTTGTCCATATAAAATGATATACGCTCCGAGCCTAAGTGTCTCCTGTCCCAGTGGACTCACAGTCTAGACATAGTGTATGTGTGGAAAATAAGGGCGGTTAATAAATAAATACATTTGCCAATTTATCTACTGAATGGAATGTATTGATCCACTGTCCAATATAAACCTGTAATGAATGACATGAAAAATAATGCATCTCATATTTGATCAGGAGTCTTTTTTGAGGCATTGATTGCTTTTCCAGGCACTAACGGTGTTTGTTATCTTCTCAGCATCGCAGCAACTGCTCAATTTACCTGTGATGAAGACCATGTGCTGCAGGGTTCCAAAACGATTACCTGCCAGCGTGTAGCCGAAGTCTTCGCTGCTTGGAGCGACCACAGACCCGTCTGCAAGGGTGAGCCAGGCTACTGAAGAGCTAATAATAAAACAGTTTGATTAAGGCAGTGCCTCTGGATACAGGCTCTATGCAGATAGAGGAAAGTTCAATTCTGTTAATTATGTATGAAAGCCACTGCTGCAGCACTCTATGTTTTCATTCCAAACTGCTCTGGCTGTTATTCTATGTATCATAATACCTTGAGCACCTTTTAGGACTTGATTAATTGAAATGCAGCTCGTAGACCTTCTATAAACAATATATTACCTTTCTATTGTGTTACAATGCAGGAATTATTACTCTGGCTTTCCATCCATATTTATTGTAAATTTATCAGTCCTACGGCTGACTTGTAGATATTGTAGATTATTTATAATATGCACGCTGAATAATGATATATTATTAATGTATATATTTTTAAGTGATCAGTTATGTTTTGAATCTTTCTTAAATACACTGTCTTTGTCTCCATGTTTGTCTTTATATGGCTGCAGTGAAAACGTGTGGGTCAAATCTACAGGGACCATCAGGGACCTTCACATCCCCTAACTTCCCCATCCAGTATGAGAGTAACTCCCAGTGTGTCTGGATCATCACAGCCAGTGATCCAAACAAGGTACCACAGCAGTATTACAACCTAACATGCTTCTCTCCTCTTCAGATGGCTAAATAGAGAAATTAAACGGGGACACTGGATGGTGCACAAGATAAGCTTTGAGTCACACATTCATATCTGCTTCACAGCATATTTAAAGCAGTTGCACTGTAAATATGGCAATTATAAAGATGAAATAATCACTTAACTGGATCCATTTGTTGAAGAAGTCCCAGAGAGCTCAAAGAAGAGTTTAAGTAAGTGGTCCCACTTGTGTTTTTGCTAAAGTGTAACAGTACCTCATTAGATGTAGAGTAAACACAAATAGGCAATTTTCTTCTGTTGCCCCATGAGTGAACCTTCACCTTTTACATTAGAACATGCAGTATTTGTCCAGGCATTCCTTTTCTGTATATCTATTTAGGAGTGCATTTATTTTTCAACGGCCTCCCAAGGTGGGAAAAGGTTATATAGAAAATGCATGTATTTTGACTTAAGCTCACTGTAAGTGTCACTCATTAATATATTAGCTGCAGCGGGATCACATTTCGGTTCTCACTACGCCACCAGTGTATGCGTGGCTGGTGGTAATTGAGCGATTCACTTCATTCATCTGGGACAACAGAAATGGAGAGAAATAATGATTAAATGAGACCAGCTTTTCCCCAAAGTGAAGAGGTCAAAGCTGTTTTCCTAATGGTCATTACTGCTTCTACATCAAATTCCTCTCTATTGGTATTCTGTCCAGTGAGTCATATACACAGGGGTGTCATCTAGGTGCCATCCTGCTTATAAACAATAACCAACTAGTGCTCATTTAATACTCACCCTCTCCAAGGCAAACAAGCCATGGACTTGGCACTGAAACTTGGTCCATTAGTGTTATTATGGTAATCATGTGTGTGAGTGCATTGTGTTGAAGCTGTTTCACATGGATGTTGTGCAGACATTTTCCTGGCATGACCAGAAAAGATAATGCTTAGGATGAGCACTTGTCATCAACATTCATGTTAGTACAGTACATCCTCTTTGCATCACTAACCCATACAGGCAAAGTGAACAGTGAGGTACTGTGGTTTCATTGTGTAATGTCTCTGCAGTACATTAATGACTATTATTAGTCCAAGCAGATGTTGCCAATTTGATTTGTGAAAATATCATCTTTTATGATGTTGTATACATGTGTTAAGAAAATAAAAGATGTACCATTGACAGCTGACATGAAACTCTCCTGGATGAGTGTGGACAGGCAGTGGATAATGTAGGACTCTTGAATTGCCTCGCTATAATTGGCTCTTATTATTTGATTTGACAGTTTGCGGAAAAGTAGCTGTTAGTTTATATAGAGCTTAGATGGGTGTTTATGATGTATTGCATGGATGTGAACTCTTTGTCAAAGCCTTATTATGTTAACACTCAAACATTTCATGGAAGTTAAGTCTTTCTGTGTGCCATCCATTTTTAGTTGTAGTTTCTGCATATTTCATAAAAATACTGGAGTAAATTGCACATTATGCAGCTATCTGAAGTATAAGCAGACAGCAGACAGCAAACAATGCTTCAAGTCTGCTTGCAAAAATGTTCATGGCATTACACGTTAAATAGGCTTGTCTCTCAACGTTTAGTTGTCTCCAGAATCAGAGTCTCCAAAGAGATGGAAATGAGTATAGGGTAAAACATTAATATTCTCTGCTGGTGAAGTGATGTTCGCAAATAATTTCACGGCCTGCAGATGTCTATCACCTTTGATGTGCATGTGAAAAATGCTTTCTAAATGTTAATTCTAAGTGTGTGAATTTGTAAAACACAAAAAAGTCTTACAAATTCAAATTTGAATGTTTAATAAAGTTTTGTGTGCATGTATAACAAGAGTCATCAGAAGATAAAATATTCCCCAGGCAACCCTTAAAATATCCAAAAGCAAAACTTCAGTACCCGATTAACATAATAATAAAGTTTTCCACTCGTGCTGCGGATGCACAAACAGACATATAGATCACTTAATCCTGCAATCCCCATTGCAGGGGGGAGGGTGCATTCATGTATTTGAATGTGCAAATTTGTTAAAAAATCAACTTGTTTGTAGATATATAATAAATTGTCATGTACAGAAATGGTTTTTGTGCAAATTAACCTTATTTAATTCCCATCCAATTGAGAGGGTTTGGTTTTTATGCATGAATACCATGAATAAGATTGACTGTATTTATTCCTAAGACTTTTAGTTTTGGTCTTGATTTTTCTTGGTGTCTTGGAAATCATTTTTATTCTCTGTACTCTGCTATATTGCAAATTAGGTATTTACCTCTATGTATTCCGAAGTTAAAATAAAGGTTGAATAATTATATTCATTGACATTATACAAACACATATTTAACATGTCAACACATGTACACAAACGTTTTGCACTATATTTGAGTTTTACCTTTTTGCATGTTAACAATAAGCAGATTGTAAATCTACTTATTTTTATTAACAGGTTATTCAGATCAACTTTGAGGAGTTTGACCTTGAAATTGGGTATGATTCACTAACCATCGGAGATGGAGGGGAAGTAGGTGACTCCAAAACAATAATACAAGTGTAAGTACTGATGAAATACCTCATTGAATATATTATTGTATTATAAATTTACAGTTAAATGTTGCTTACCTGTTTAGTTATATGTTTTTACATAATATTAATTCTATATTCTACAAGGAACCTTTATTTAATCGAAAAGGTGCACCATTTGATTTGAGGCTTACTTTGTTGAAACCATGCTTCAGTTTGCTTCAGTTTATTTTGGAAGAACGTTTCCATATAACATTGGGAGATAAGACAACGTTTGACATTTTGATGTGTCTTTTTTGCTCCCCTGTCTGCAGGCTGACTGGGAGCTTTGTCCCAGACCTGATTGTCAGCATGTCCCATCAGATGTGGCTTCATCTCCAGTCTGATGAGAGTGTGGGCTCGATCGGCTTCAAGATCAACTATAAAGGTATAGAGACTTTGGTGCTGATATCATCTCTGATTGTCTGTACTCATGTCTGTGTCTGTTTTCCTTTCTGCCTTTCTGTCATTCTATCTGCTTGCCTGTCTCTCACTGTCTTCTATATCTCCTTCAAAAAAAAACTTTAACACGTTCCCAAGCTTTTTACCTGGACTTTTATAGATGTTAAAGAGAAAAAATGCATTTTATATAAAGTATTGCTTGACTTTATCTTTTCTCTTTATCCCCCCCCCCTTCCCATTTCCATCCCTCCCCTCTCTTCCTCTCCTCTCACCCACAGAAATTGACAAAGAGAGTTGCGGTGACCCTGGTACACCTCTGTACGGCTACCAAGACGGTAGTGGCTTTTTAAATGGTGATGTTCTGCGCTTTGAATGCCAGTTTGGATTTGAGCTCATAGGGGAGAGGATGATAACCTGCCAGAACAACAATCAGTGGTCGGCTAATATCCCCATCTGCATATGTGAGTCCAGCGCTGACTTGTTTTCACGACAGCTAATGAAGCAATTACTTATGCTCTTGGAAAGTTCGCAATGACATTAAACTATTGAAGGATTAATTGCATTGTTGTTAAATGACCATGCAGTGCATGAAGTGTAAACAGCAATATACATAATGTAAAATAGGAAATTGATAGCATATGCTTGCCTCGGTATTTGAATTTGATTTGAAAAAGAAGGACGTAGGTTGCACTCTGTTATTCAGTCCCTGACAAAAGTCTTGTCACTTATCCATTTTGTAGAAACAACAGCTTATAACCTGACTTTTAATTCATCCATTGGTTTTAGAAATGGCTCATATGAAAGCTAAAACCCTCCCAAATTATGTTTAATATACTAAAATAAATTTGCTTCACTGAAGAAAGATTGATCATTTAATGAACACAGAAAGGTCAGATTTTGGCAAGACAAAAGTTTTGTCGCCTACAGAGAGTAATATGAAAATTGAACAAATAATTTACTTCAAATACAAAAATATGTTGCATAACATCAGTGAATTAAGTAGTGGTGCTGTGAGATCCATATTTAATATCTTGTATGACTTCCATGAGCTTGAAGGACTGCATCCATGCGGTTCGACAATGATTCATACAATTTATTGATGAAGTCATCAGGAATAGCAAAGAAAGCAGTCTTACATGCCTCCCAGAGTTCATCAAGATTCTTTGGTTTCGTCTTCCATGCTTCCTCTTTCATTCTACCCCAGACATGCTCAATGATGTTCATGTCTGGTGACTGGGCTGGCCAGTCCTGGAGCACCTTGATCTTCTTCGCCTTGAGGAACTTTGATGTAGAGATGGAAGTATGCGATGGAGCACCATCCTGCTGCAAAATTTGACCCCTTGTATGGTTGGGAATGTAAGAGGTAGCTAATACTTCTTGATATTTTAGGCTATTGATATTGCCTTCCACCCTGCAAATCTCTCGCACACCCCCATACTGGATGTAACCCCAGACCATGATTTTTCCGCCACCAAACTTAACTTTTTTCTGGGTGAATCTCGGATCCATGCAGGCTCCAGTAGGTCTCCTGCAATATTTGCGGCGGCTGTGATGTAAATCAACCGAAGATTCATCTGAGAAATCCACCTTCTGCCACTTTTCCAGCGTCCATCCTTTTAGCAGGCTATGGGCCTTGGCAAATGCCACACGTTTTTTTAATTGCCTTTTGTTTAGTGCTGGTTTCTGGGCACTGATTCGACCATGGAGGCCATTTCGAGACAGAATTCTACAAACTGTCCTGGTTGACACGGGGACTTGAGGTGACCAGGCCTGGTGGAGCTCTGCTGCAGTGGAAAAGGGGCTGGCCTTGGATTTTCGAGCCAACAAACGGTCCTCCCGAGCAGTTGTCTTGCGGGGTCTGCCGGACCTGGGCTTGTCAAAAACATCTCCAGTCTCTTCAAATCTTTTTCTTATTCTTTGTACTTGACGCTGAGACACATTGAAGGTGTCAGCCACCTCAGCAGTGGATCTGGTCTTCAGCCTCTTGATAATCAACGCTTTGGTCTCAGGGTGAATCTTAGGCATGTTGTCAGAGGTCAAGTTGCAGTTGATGTGAAGGTCTGGTGCGCTGGGGTTCTTTTTATACACACCCACTAATTGATTGATCAATTATTGATCACAGGTGAGGCTGTAATCTAGGATTGGGTGCATCATATGACAAGGCGACAAGACTTTTGTCTTTGCAAAAACTGACTCAGTGGGCTTTACCAAGCTGTGAACGTTAGAATGCTTTTCAGCAGTTTCGTTTGGCACCAAAACATTATTTCAAAAGCTGTTGGGATTGAAATTAGCCATTTCTTGTAAAAAAAAATTGATTACAAATATATTTGAGGGGCACTTAAGGTCAACTTGTACCCAAGCGACAAGACTTTTGTCAGGGACTGTACTGTACAAATAGTCTGGAGAGGGGAAACCTGCATTATTCTGTAAACAGTCTTTTCTCGATATAACCTAAACCCCTCTGAGGAGTTTCACTATACCTAACCAATATCCTTAACAAAAATGTATTCTCTTCTGTTTGTACAATTTAACTTGGTCCATCGGGAAAGTGTAAAGTAATCCTCCGCACCTATAAAGCTCTATGTCTGTATTTTTGTGTATTCTATGTTCAACCCTGCTGCAGTTTCCTGTTTCTTCAACTACTCCGCACCCATGGGATCTGATTGCTGAGCTTGTTAAACAGTCCTCACATTGTTCTATACTGATCTATGTGCATGATACTATCATGGCAGAATCCACAGTGTAGATGGCCATGTGTTTGTCCGTATTTTTATCAAATCGCTGCTTATATATTTTTCACCTTCCATTACACAGTCCCCTGTTTCTCCAACTTCACTGCCCCCATGGGGACGGTGTTGTCTCCTGACTACCCAGAAGGCTATGGGAACAACCTCAACTGTGTGTGGCTGATTATCTCTGAGCCGGGCTCCAGAATCCACCTGGCCTTTAATGACTTTGACCTGGAGCCCCCCTATGACTTCCTCACTATCAAAGATGGGGACCAGTTAGGGGCCACAATACTAGGACGCTTCTCAGGGGCCGAAGTTCCTTCCCACCTGACATCCAACAGCAACGTACTGCAGCTGGAGTTTCAGGCTGATCACTCTATGTCTGGACGGGGCTTCAATATCACCTATAGCAGTAAGTGACTGTTTGATCAGTTTAATTCTAACAATCATAGCAATTTGTATCAGCATTTATAAGCGAATGCAAGCCTCTGCCTTATTCTATTCAGGGTTAGAGATCCTTTCTACTGCTTTTACGTATGGTTATATCAATTATGTAACTATCCCTGCCCATATACTTACATGTGTCCTTTACATTGATATGGTTGTTAAGCAATAAATCCACAAGAGGGTAGCCTAGAGTCTAGAGTTTCTGACAACAACAAACTTGGCGACAGTGGAGAAGGTTGTTACAATGTACCTCTTAAGACAGAGGCAAGAGCAACTGTTTTTCCCTTTGCCTGGGCAAAGATGCCTGTAGTTTCTTACTCTTGAAGTCTCTCCTCAAAAACTTCCACCAGTGTTGAAATCTATTTCTTGCATTTTAACTATTGGCTACTCTAACCCCCCCCAACGATTTCCGGTGGTACTGCTCCGTGTGATCTGTTTTGTCTGTATCCATAAGTTTTCAGAAGACGTCCACAAGAACAGAATAAATGAATGCAGAGTACGGACAGGCTCCATCCGTTTACATATGTAACGTTGAGCATAAATGAGGCTCTAGGGATCAGTGTGATGAGACTCAGTACTGGCTGTCTGATCTGTTGAATACAGACACAATTCAAAATTGTATAAAATATTTTCTAAAGCAGTAGCAATTAGATTTTGATGCAATTAATGTCTGACTAGTTATATTTAATTAAGTTCAACAGCACTTATATTTTTGTGAATGTTCCATGTACAATCAATACTCTAGTTCTTTTGTGTGTGTTTTTTTTAATGATTGCTTTTAGCAAAAGCTCTTCTCCATAGGGACCATAAGTGCCTTAAGAAACAGCAGCATTTAGGGCAGTACTTGTAGTGTGAAACTCATTATCTAATGCAACACCACTGTAGTTATTTCTCTCCTGGTGTGGTACAACAAGTTCTAAAGACGGAGGCTATTGTCACCCTGAGGTTCACAAAGCAGGCTTCTGTTAGTTTTTTTTTCCTCTTCCACGGACAGCTACATCCATTTCCCTTATCTACCTACTCCTCACAGACCCCATTCCTCATTCGCACAACAGTGTTTGTCACTAGATCTTGTTCTCTTTCTTCTCATTACAAGCTTTTGGACGTAATGAGTGTCCTGACCCTGGCATACCGTTGAATGCCAGACGCTTTGGGGACAGCTTCCAACTAGGGAGCTCCATCTCCGTGGTTTGTGAGGAGGGCTTCATCAAAACGCAGGGGGCTGACACCATCACATGCCATCTGGAGGAAAGCAAAGTGATGTGGAGTGGACTCATTCCCAAATGTGAAGGTACTGACATGGAATAGCCAATAATTGTGTGGTTGTTGGACAGATAGGTCAACTATTGAGTTAGGAAGAGAGAAAACACAACAGAGGGAATTTTGATGAAGAAGTGAGTGGGTTATGTGGAACAAGCAGCTCAGAGTCCACCCATACTGGGCTACATTTATCTTTTTTTCAGGTGCTTGTGTAACTCCAGTCCTTTGGTGACTCATCCTATATATTTCCTTTCAGTGTTTTTTATTTTGGTTCAAAAAGATTACTGAGTGTTATCCTCTTTAAAACCACTAGTTTACTTCTCCATCCATCCCCCAACCATATTTGTTCCTTCTGCCACACCCACATCTCTTATCCGCCCAACCCTTCCCACCATTTATCCACATCTCTACTCCTCCAGCTCCTTGTGGGGGTCACTACTCGGGTCCATCTGGTGTCATCCTGTCCCCGGGGTGGCCAGGCTACTACAAAGACTCGCTGAGTTGTGAGTGGGTCATTGAAGCTGAACCTGGCCGTTCCATCAAGATCAGCTTTGACAGGTTTGTGTGACAGTGCTGCGGTAACTCAGCCATGGAAACAAATATACACACACTCAGTCAGAGACACAGACAAAGATCTGAAAGCCCAAAATCCCTCATGTACTTATATCCACATACTGTACTACATGTGAGAACTATACACAGTACACCAATGTGCAACACAGAGGTGGGACCCTTAATCTGAGGTAGAAACAGACAGTTAGAGGAGGTGGAATGCAGACCTGTAATCAGTTTCCAAAAGTGTTGAAAGCCTTGAGTAACTTTTTAATTTACTTACTGGCTCCTGCTCACTTCCAGATTGCTGCAATAAAAACAAAAAAGTCCCACTCTAAAATCTTTATTTCTTAAATTAAAAAACCTAAACCATAAAATCATCATATTTTATAGCTATCGCATGAAATGAGCCAAATTTGTTTGCGTCTCTGTTGCTTGAAATGAGCCAGTGTTCTTAATCCTAATTAATGCAGTTCATAATCGTTTTATACAGGAAGTAGTATGTTTCTTTTTTTCCATATTCTTTGCTTTAATAACGAAGAGAGGCTTGAATTTTTAGGCCTCCGTGCCAACATCAGCCATGGTCAGAGACATCATGTTTTCAGTCTGCCTCTGTCCATCTGTCCCATTCTCGTGAATGTGATATCTCAACAATGCCTTTAGGGAATTTCTTCAAATTTGGCATAAAAAGTCAATGGTA
The DNA here is from genome assembly GCF_022539355.2 of Hippoglossus stenolepis. Taxonomy (NCBI): domain Eukaryota; kingdom Metazoa; phylum Chordata; class Actinopteri; order Pleuronectiformes; family Pleuronectidae; genus Hippoglossus; species Hippoglossus stenolepis. The sequence continues at coordinate 9,268,030 of NC_061490.1, forward strand.
GACTTTGTTACGTAATGGTCTGCAAAAATCCCCACTTTTTTGGCCATTATATAACCACAACTTCACTGGTAGGTAAAGACATACAACCACAAGTCAATAATTCTAGTCTCTTTCTGAAAATGTCTGAAAGTATTTTCCCACAATATAATGCTGATGTCACTTGTTTGATGATTTAGGGACCTGAGGGTGACCACAGATCCATATCATATCAGAGCTCCAAGAGCTCATTGATCTTATACTATTGCATAATTGGAACTTTCTGTTTAGGCTTTGTCTTCTCATCTATCTTGTCAAAATCGGAATTTGTCCTCAGTGGACAGAATAGACTAAATGGTTTTAAATAGTCTAATCTGTCAAACTAGAGGAGTTATTCAGAATACAAATAAAGGTATTCTCTGCATCTCTCTCCCTCCCTCTTCTCCTTTTACTTTGAAGGTTTCAAACTGAACTGAGCTATGACTTCCTGGAAGTGCACGATGGTCCCAACCTCCTCTCACCTCTAATTGGCTCATTTAATGGAACCCAGGTCCCTCAGTTCCTGTTTAGTAGCAGTACCTTCCTGTATCTGCTTTTCACCACCGATAACAGTCGATCAAACAGTGGCTTCAAGATCTTCTACGAAGGTAAGAGTGAAATGCTGTGGGTGCATGAGTTATGAATACAATTTTTTTCAAATAGATTTAAACAAAAACAAACAAGTCCAAGAACGTCATGGTTGGCTCTAGGAATTTAAATTGATCTGCTGTTCAGGCAACACTTTCACAAGGTTTTCTGAAACTATGTTTTATTACTAAATGTCTTGAAGATGTGTTTCTGGCGATACAAGAACACCAGTGTTATCATAACAACTTGGCTCAATGAGCTTTGGTTTTCAGGTTGAAAATATTTTATTCAGCTAGGGTTCAGAGATATGAATTGATGAGTGAGACTACAAAATATTGAACACTGCTTTTTTTTTTTCAAGGTCCACGCTGCTATTGTGAATATTATCTTATCCGTTAACTGATGTTGACTCTTCACACCATTTTCTCAGGCTGAGCAGAAGTTTAAAAACCCCAGTGTTTGCATGTTAATATGGTCTGTTGTGTGAGAGGTTAAAAATATCAATTACTTGGTGAAATAAAAACCAGATGTCAGGACTAAGTTGGTAGTAGATATCAATCACTGTAGCTCATTAAATATTGTGGAGACAAGAAGGTTTAGATCAAACACATTTTTCTGGATTCGTGATTCCAGATGATAGTCTGCCTATGATGGAGGAAAACTGGTGGAAACGCAGGCCGGTCCACTAGATAGCACCAAGGTTACCAGAATCCTAAATGGAACGGGTTCAAAGACCAGAGCTAATTTGGTAGAAAGAGCCCTGTGTTCCAGCATAATGCTCAATGGCCAATTACATCCAAACCTCTCCTCAAAAGCGGATAAGTCCAGGGCTTAATTTCCTGGTAAAATCTTCTTTGTTCTTAAGGGAGTTTGGGTTGGAAGTCTTTTCTTTCTTTCCATATCACTGTATGTGGAGGGGTAGTCTTTGAAAAATCAAATACAAAAATACTCCTGACAAAGTATAACATATTTTTGCGATTATTCGCAGAAACACAATTTCTCTTGTCACTCAGATGTGATTCATAGACAGACTTTGTCATTATGTCTATATTATTGACTGAAAGCAGAACATAAGTGTCTTTGTCTTATTATGTTTCACTCTCAAGTGTATTTCTCTTTTGTTAACGAGGCTATCGAAAAGCAATAACAGTAAGATCACATTAGCCTTTTCCATTGCAATTTAAGACATATGTTATTGCTGAAATGCTTCGGGGAAACCCAGCCTACTTCATTTGTAAAATTGGTCTAACAAAATAGGGATGTAGTGAATTATGCTGTAAATAAACTGAGGCACAGAGACACTGCATCATTCCTTCTTTGTGTAATGGATATTAGATGTAATCACTTACAAAATACTACAAAGTCTTATCACATCATCTGCAGGGACACATATAAAATAATTTCCCTCCTGTATTTTTTATAATTATTTTCAGTATTAAGATATAGAATAAAAGATGAATGGAATTCCTGCACCCTAGAGACCAGTGCCAGCAGTAATCTATTGAATGCTCTATTTCTCTGTGTTCAAACTTCATGTGTATTATTTACTAAAACTATCAAGAAGAGCAATTAGTATTAGTATTCTACAGAAGCCTATAGCAATACAGAAGAGGAACCCTGTTATCTAACATTAATAATCTGTCAGGTTAGGCTGTTATAGATTATCAGTGTTGATAACCTTAATCTATAGCTCAGACACCATATAGTATAACCCAGGTCCTTTCTGTGTTACACTGCTGACACTACAATTTCTAGTCAATGCCACATGGCAAAAATCTACTTCCCCAGGACCTTCAGCAAAACAAAATGTCTCTCACTGGACTGTTTATTACAATGGGGCGTTGAACCTTATCAGATCTTACAATATTAGTTTGAGTGTGTTTAGCAGGTGGGATTTGATTGTGCTGTGGGTGTAATTTTACAGAAATAAATACATAAATTCAACACACAGTGAACAGGATATTATTTGCTGACTTGTCTTAGTCATTTTACAGAGTCACCTGAAACCTCTGAAATATACCACGGTCCCATTCACTTGAATGCTGTCAGACATCTTGATCCCCCTTCACCAAAACAAGTGACATAATATTTTCTCGGAAAACATGCAGTACAGGGAAAAAGTTTATTTGCACAGTTTCACCTAGGCCATAGGTTCTCTCTCTCTATGCTTGTACTCCTCATCACCTTGAACATCTGCTTTGGACCTTCTCACAGTCGTCAACTTGCTTACATTTTTCCACAAAGGGATTGCATGAAGATGAAATCTTGCTTTCTTCAACACTAAAAGAGCTCTATCAAAGTTATTCAGAAAGAAACTGTCAAACATCAGCAATGCATCAATGCATTTGTCCATTTTTCTTCCGTCTCGATGTGTTGCATTAAAAATATATTTTGCTACTGTCTGAAGTGTAAAATAAAAGTGAAAGCAAATATATTGCATTGCAATATATATGTGCACTGAGACCTTTTTGTTTTGATGATTGTTATTTAAGGTTCTGTTTGCACTATTTAATACTTCTGTTCTGGACTCAACCTTGACTGGAGGCATTCCGGGTTGTCCGTCCATCGCTCTGTCCTTTTACTATGCGTTTGTTTTTGAACAGACATGGATGCAAACTGAAATTTAACTGGTTGGTGGAGGCATACAACTGGGAGATGGTAGCTGGTTGTGTAAATGTGGCCTAAAATCTTCACTGATTGCAAAAATAGAAATGGCATTTCATATATCCTAAATCTTGTATGATATACCTCTGTAGCTCAACAGTCATATTTTATTTGCAATAGCAAACCTGTGTATAAATACTTAACAGAATCTGACATACTGTGTGTCAGAGGGGGAAAAGAAAATAATCAATCCATCCCTTATTTCTATACCACTTATTATTTGGAGGGTTGAGGGGAGGGGCCAAAGCCATGCAAAATAATACTGTACTTAATACATGTACACATTGAAAACATGTGGTTTGGTAATTGATGACGCAGTCAGATTAAATTTCAAAGGTGACTTTGTACAGTTGTTTAGAGATACTTTCAAGAAATAATGCTTTGATCTCAATTTCTCTAGTGGTTACATTGGACACGTTCTCCTGTATGGATCCTGGTATCCCGGTGAACGGAGTGCGGTTAGGCCAGGACCTGTCGATCGGCTCCACCGTTTCTTTCCAATGTGACCCAGGATACAGGCTGAGCCATGAGGACCCACTGGTTTGTGAGAAGAACCACTTCTGGAGCCACCCACTGCCCTCTTGTGATGGTTCGTATACACAAGTGTGTTAATTTTGTGCAGCATATTCCAACACATGGATCTGTCACATCCAAGAAGTTCATAACACTGCAAGTTTCTTTTCAATGAATGTTAATCGTATTTTAATAGATTTTTTTAATGTTCATAAAATGACACTGGATGACACCAGATGACAAGATATAGTCCTTTTGAATGGCTCAGAGCTAAATGACCCAAAAATACAAAGCCCAGTCTTCTTGTCCTTGAAATATTTCATGAATGTTAAGTCTTTGAAAGTTTGTAGAATAATAGACACGACTATCATTTGAAGTCCTGATTGAATTTTATACGTAACCAAATTACACAAGCGAGTGAGTTTCCCACAGCGAGTCGGACTGACCAGACAGATGATCGTCAAAAGATGCTTTTTCTTCAGCAAATAGACTCAGTTCTTGTGTGACAACGTACCTGGGGTGTTATGAATCATTTAAAACTGTAGTATACTCAACTTCAAAGCATGAAGGTCAGCATGTTCCCGATAGTTCTTATATCTTGCATAATATCTCTCTCTAGGTCGTGTTTGTACACTTTTGTGGGATTTAGAAGCACAATGAAGGACAGTTGAGGTGATTATTGTTGTAGTGTACAACCCGTAAATGATGCCCCTTACTCACGGATCACTCACTTGAAAGAATATAATGAATCAAACGCATGCAAGAGTTGGCAAGGCGCTCCGTAGCATGCATATGATACAGTGCTGTTTCATGTAGCTTCAGCACAATGACTGGCCTTGAAAATTCATTTTATATCTTGGAGCGTTTTCCTGACTAGGTGTGTGCCAGACTGGTGCCCAGTGCTTTGGCTCTTTGCCTACGCAGCATCTGAAGTAGATCCTTTGCCAAGTATACTCATCCACTTTTAATGACTTTATGTAATTTTGGTTCATTAATAAAATATTTGAAATAATTTTGTTGGTGGGTAAGGATTCGGGCCTTGATGTGTTGTGCTCGCTGGAGGGCCCAAGGGTGGAAGGAGAGAGGAGAAGAGGAGGCTGGATGTGTGCAGCTGTGGAGCCTCAGGCTTCTCAGCGATCCTCCAAAACATCATCTGACATTCATTACTTTGAAAATATACATGCACAAGAGTTCTACTGCTAATATTTGTCAGCGATTGGTGTTTAGCATCCAGGCTCTTGGCTGCCACGCCACCTGGCATTCAGGCCAAAGAAGAAACGAACGCACACACACACACCGACTTAAAGAAAGATGGAAAAAAAGCTTGTCAAACTTCATCCATGCTTTTTTTTTTTTTTTATAAAAGCAATGCCCTTTATGTGCAGTGACATTTTAGTTGAAACCCAATGACGGGATAAGAGAATTGTTTCAGGTTTGAACAATATTCACTTAGACCAGTTAACCTTCAGACGGATGGAGCATTAACCTCCCAGTGCCCAGCACCTAACGAGGGTAGAGCTTTATTTCATTAGCTTCCCTTGATGAGATAAGGAGCTTTAAATTATATGTCAATATATATATATATATATGTATGAGAGTCATATACACTACCATTCAAAAGTTTGGGGTCACCCAGACAATTTCGTGTTTTCCATGAAAACTCACACTTTTATTTATCAAATGAGTTGCAAAATGAATAGAAAATATAGTCAAGACATTGACAAGGTTAGAAATAATGATTTTTATTTGAAATATTAATTTAGTTCTTCAAACTTTGCTTTCGTCAAAGAATGCTCCATTTACAGCAATTACAGCATTGCAGACCTTTGGCATTCTAGCTGTTAATTTGTTGAGGTAATCTGTAGAAATTTCACCCCACGCTTCCTGAAGCACCTCCCACAAGTTGGATTGGCTTGATGGGCACTTCTTGCGTACCATACGGTCAAGCTGCTCCCACAACAGCTCAATGGGGTTGAGATCTGGTGACTGCGCTGGCCACTCCATTACAGACAGCATACCAGCTGCCTGCTTCTTCCCTAAATAGTTCTTGCATCATTTGGAGGTGTGCTTTGGGTCATTGTCCTGTTGTAGGAGGAAATTGGCTCCAATCAAGCGCTGTCCACAGGGTATGGCATGGCGTTGCAAAATGGAGTGATAGCCTTCCTTATTTAAAATCCCTTTTACCTTGTACAAATCTCCCACTTTACCAGCACCAAAGCAGCCCCAGACCATCACATTACCTCCACCATGCTTGACAGATGGCATCAGGCACTCTTCTAGCATCTTTTCACCTGTTCTGCGTCTCACAAATGTTCTTCTGTGTGATCCAAACACCTCAAACTTTGATTCGTCTGTCCATAACACTTTTTTCCAATCTTCCTCTGTCCAATGTCTGTGTTCTTTTGCCCATATCAATCTTTTCTTTTTATTGGCCAGTCTCAGATATGGCTTTTTCTTTGCCACTCTGCCTAGAAGGCCAGCATCCCGGAGTCGCCTCTTCACTGTAGACGTTGACACTGGCGTTTTCGGGTACCATTTAAAGAAGCTGCCAGTTGAGGACCTGTGAGGCGTCTATTTCTCAAACTAGAGACTCTAATATGTCTTCTTGCTGAGTTGTGCACCGGGGCCTCCCACTTCTCTTTCTACTCTGGTTAGAGCCCGTTTGTGCTGTCCTCTGAAGGGAGTAGTACACACCGTTGTAGGAAATTTTCAGTTTCTTCGCAATTTCTCGCATGGAATAGCCTTCATTTCTAAGAACAAGAACAGACTGGCGAGTTTCACATGAAAGTTCTCTTTTTCTGGCCATTTTGAGAGTATAATCGAACCCACAAATGTGATGCTCCAGATACTCAACTAGCTCAAAGGAAGGCCAGTTTTATAGCTTCTCTCACCAGCAAAACAGTTTTCAGCTGTGCTAACATAATTGCACAAGGGTTTTCAAGGGTTTTCTAATCATCCATTAGTCTTCTAAGGCGATTAGCAAACACAATGTACCATTAGAACACTGGAGTGATAGTTGCTGGAAATGGGCCTCTATACACCTATGTAGATATTTCATTAAAAAACAGACGTTTCCACCTAGAATAGTCATTTACCACATTAACAATGTATAGAATGTATTTCTGATTAATTTAATGTTATCTTCATTGAAAAAAACAGTGCTTTTCTTTGAAAAACCAGGAAATTTCTAAGTGACCCCAAACTTTTGAATGGTAGTGTAACTGAGGGGGCACAACATTCCTATCGCCTCATCTGTAACTACTTAGCACAGCAGGCTGCTACTGGATTATCCTCAACCTAAAAAGCAGCTGGATGCTGTGCTGGGATGATTGTTTCTATTTGGAGAAAAATCCAAATCATTTTCAAATCTCAATCAAAATAAAGCCAGATGCTCTAATCTGCTGAATATGCTTGTCAGTAAATTTAATGGATTATCACATTTTCTGACAATGACTCTTAGTTTAAGATACCATAGTAGAAGAAAATATGGATGGATAGCCAAATCAATGAATAATTTATTGTCCTGTTAGGCAGTAGGGCTGGTTCTGAGAGGGGGAGAGAAGAAAAAATACATTGTGTTGGCAGAATTACCGGTATTCATAAAAATAGCAGGACAGGATGTGATATGACTGGAATATATTATTCATTTAAATCTCTCCTCTGTCTTCAGGTGAAGGATTTATTGGTTCATTTACAGATTTCTTTCTTTTTTTTATCGTTCACTATCTTACCTTTCTATTCAGCATCATGCGGTGGGGATATCACGGGACCCGGGGGGATCATTTTATCACCTGGCTACCCGGAGCTGTATCCCAACTCTCTAAACTGTACGTGGACTGTAGAAGTCAGCCATGGAAAAGGTAAGAAAACTGCCCAGATTTTAAATTATACATAAGTATATAAGTATACCTTCAACACAGACTAAAATATGCATGTTTTATTGAGTTATATCTTTCTATAAGGACCTTTATCTCTATTTGTATGTACTCATCAGTAACAGTATGTTTATTTATATACGACACACTTGAAACAATATGGCCAAATGATAAAACTAAATATTAAAGCAACACCCCCTCAACAGATTAAAAAAACATGCTGGGTTTTATTATTATAAATAGAGGGGTGCGCAAAGCGTATATATTACTTGAACAAAGATCATTTAAATTAACTGACTTTTTTACATCATAAGGCAACTGGCCAGACTGCGTCAGTTTAACATCACACTGTGAGGGCCTTACATATTGAAATATGTCTCCCCCCTGTTTTTAAAAGCATGTTCCAGTACGGTGTTGTATAATAGTCGGCTTTACACATTCCTCATTTAGATATTTTTTACACCATTAGGAGAATATTTAATTTCATACATTTTTTCACCTACCTCATTTAATGAACTGTTTTGACATTTCAGTGTTTCACTTGGTAAAATAATTCTGTTATCTCACTTTTATTCACAGATGATTCTTTATTTTATTAGTTTAACTCTATTATCACAGCACTCACTTGACAGTTATTTGATAAGTTACCAGTGCTCTCAGACATTCTTCTTCATTATCATTTGAAAAGCTCGCTAAGCTTATCTCTGTGCCCTACCACTGTATTATTCCTGTATTTTACCAAACCGTTTCTTGTTATTCTCTTTCAAGAACCATTGAAAAGCCACGTTGTACTCTTTTAGAATTGTGTCCAAATCAGCTGAATTATTTGACACCATGAAAACAAAATCAAGCTTTGTTTTTCATTCTATTTCTGCCTCAAGGTATCCAATTTGTGTTTGACTCTTTGTCAGTTTTTTAGGGGAAGAAGTAATTGTAATTTGGTCATCAAAATGTGATCAGATCTTCATCCAAAGTATTAGTATATGCAAAGAATGCTTTTAATTTAATAACACAATCATATTTTTGTTAGAAAACACCACAGAAACCATTGAAGGACACATGTCAACTGAACTGTTTGATTGGATTGTCCAAATCTTCTTCAAAACTCACCAGTTTCAGTGTTTAAAGGCCAGAAGCTGTAGGAGAATGCTGTGTGAGACCAGCAGCCAATCATCAGCAGACGCTGCTTGTGGACAGAAAACTCAACCCATGTTGAGGGTTTTTGTCAGAGTCAAAGTGTCTGTAGCCCACACATCTAGTCCATGTTCAGTGATTGAACTACAGGTTACTGTAGCATGGTTATTGCTAATCTAAGTAGCTTTTGTTTATGTCAGAATGCATACGTTTTCCAAACTTCATTATAAATGGTTGAGTGAGAGGACATATGAATACATATACATACGCATACAGGTATTTCCAATCGGTTGACTTTACATTTGCCTTCAGTGTAACCTCTAAGAGGACACTAGCTTTTAATGAAGTATCCAATCCACAGCATTATACTTTTTTAATATGGGTTTTTTAATATTCAACAATAACTGAAACATGAAACTCAATTTCACCCACGAATGAAAAACTGATAGCAGCAACTCTAAGTGAGGAAAACTTCAAACTCATCTACTAATTATAGTCAAAATGACACAAGTTCTAATATGGCTTACTTAATTAATCAAAGTGTAAAATGGATTTAATGAAGCAAATGAATTTAGTATGTGTCCATAGCAAACTGTGCTATTTGCACCTGTGGTGGATACCCAATAAGACTCTATACGCCCAGGTATACATATAGTATTGTAGAGACTGGAGTTGGTAGCCAACAATGCTACTTTTACCTACAATTTACCAAATAAGGCTTTTTAAGACAAACTTTTTACCACACAGATTTTTTGTACCCGCATGACATCCAAAAATCCCCCTCTAGTATACGGCGTCTAATAAGCACCTCAAGGCGGTAACCATTTAGAACACTACCCAATGTGTGATGCTTATTAAACTGCCCAGTGCGTCCAACTATAACTTCTTAGACCTTGTGATTGAAATGTGTCAAGAGGTACATTTGTACAAAATAATTATCCAAACCACTGAAGTTCCTAGAAGTACAGTGGTTTCCATGATTTTAAAAATGCAATACTTGTACCACTACCTTGACATTTACCTAGTGTGTAACCCCAAACAATATTGTAGCCTTTTTTTGTTTCCTTTCCCTACTTAATATAAATAAATCTTTAGATAGGTTTCAACATATTAATGTATTCAGATGTATATGTACACCCACAGGTCACTCTTCCTGTCAGTGGGTGTCTTCACTGCATTAAAAAATATAGATATGTATATTTATGCTGCTTTTACTTACTGGACGACATATTCATCTACATCACTATTCTACTCCGTAATTAGCGACATACCTACTCTGTCAAAATATTGGAATGTCCCTTCATATGGATGGCTCTTGATTTATTGTTCATTTGCTTTTACTCTATGTGCTGTAATTTGCTGTTTATGGAGCACAATCAATCATTTCATGTGTTATTTATTTTATGGCTATTTGGGTCTTTATTTATCAAGTGAGCCAAACATCGTGTGGCCAGTCTACACAACTCAGAGATGGAAACATCTTTTTCCCAGATTTTACATTCATTTGTATAAATTACCATGAATGATTACATAAATATCCAGTAAGAGACATAGTAGAGTCATAATTGAAGAGATGCAACCAATGCGATATAGAAGAAAGAGCTTATTGTACTGATAATAAACCAACTGGCCGTCATGAATGAGATGATCTTATAATGGGGTCTGAGGTATTATGGGAAAATAAAAGCAGGTTGTGCAGACCATCAGGATTTGCCTAAATAATATGTAGATTTTCTTTGCTGCTGTGGCAGTTTTGTTTTATATTATTATTATAATTATATTCTACTTTCTCACACAAATCAGTAATCTTGGTTTGTAAGGTAGTGATGTGTGTATTTTTGGAAATACAATATAAAAAGGTTTCAAGTTGTACATAGTTTTAAAAGGTTGGCATATGGCAAACTGGTGGCAAGCCTTTGCTTCTTGAATTACATAATAGTGAATGAAAATGAAATAAAAAAAAAGAATTCACAAGAGGTTTTTTAATTCACCTTTTTTAAATGTAAAATTCACTTTTCATTACAGTAATAGCATTGTGGTAGGATTCTTTTTAGTATGCCTATTCCTTGTTCTGCTGTAAATCAAAGCATTTATTATTTAATGAATGAAAAACATTATGTGGATTGATATTTTTTTGTAAGCTAAACCCATATTAATAGCTAGACTTTAATCATGATATGACATTTGAAATTACAATTAAAATTTGTATTGAATTGTCACATTCAGCTTGAGGTCATTTAATTGTTAGTCCGTGCTCTGCACTGTAATAATATTCTATACAATGCAACTTTATGGAGGATATAGTCAAATTTGTCCATTACATATTTTATTCTAAGCTCTGTCTGTATCTTTGGAAGCTATTCTTCATATTTTCTTGAAAACGTCTCCTCAATGGGCTTTCTTATTTTCTCCTCCAAGGTGTCCAATTCACTTTTCACTCCTTCCACCTGGAGGATCACCATGACTACCTTCTGATAACAGAAAACGGGAGCTTTGCTCAGCCCCTGGCTCGACTCACCGGCTCAGAGAGGCCTGCACCAGTTAACGCCGGCCTGTATGGAAACTTCAAGGCCCAGCTACGTTTCATTTCCGACTTCTCCATATCACTGCAGGGATTCAACATCTCCTTCTCGGGTATGAAGGCATATTAAGGTTCCTATGTGTTGGAGGCATGGAGGGGGGCATATTGGAAGGTGTATAGTCAGAATGGGAAGGTGACGAGAAGGTGTTAAGAGGGAAGAAGTTGTGGAAGAATTTTGTAGAGGAAGAAGAAGGATGGATGGGAATGTGGTGGCTGGATTTCAGGGGTAAAGAAGTGATGGGTGACTGACAGACAAAGACAAAACAGATGATGAGATCAAAAGTGGTAAGCTTTTCTAAATTGTGTATCAAGTAACTCGTGGAGTGATTTGCCCATGATAATAGGTGCAGGCTTAAGGTAGACAGTGCCCCAGGCTGTGCTGATCAGAGGAGGACAATTAAGAGACAACGAGGTTACGCAGGTAGAGGGTGTCTGACCGTGATAGGAATGATCATCAAAGCATGGCATTTGGGTCAGTATCCTCAGGACTGAGGAGATGGAGGGAAGGGGTGGGGGGGGGTTTACAGAAATAATGGGGGCCCCCATGTAGAGAGAAGGAAGGAATGTAGCAATAGGTGGAGATACAAGGCTTAGGGAGGGAGATGGAGAGAGAGGAGATGAGACAGATGGTGATGCTGAGTGAGCAGGGTTGATGGAGAGGGCGGGGAGAGAGAAAGAGAGATTGAGGGAGAGGGATATGATAAAGTCGGAAAAGGAGAGAGAGAGAGAGAGAGAGAGAGAGAGAGAGAGAGAGAGAGAGAGAGAGAGAGAGAGAGAGAGAGAGAGAGAGAGAGAGAGAGAGAGAGAGACTCTGCTCCATGAGCATCCTGGCTAAATGTTTGCCTGCTGTTCGCTGAAGTGAAAATATAACTTATGCAGCCATGAATATTCATGAAATTTAGTTTTTATGTGTGTGTGTGTCCTTGTAAGCTCTATCATTAGCATCTATAGATTTTCTGATTAGAATTCATTTTGTAACCTTTTGTGACCTTTGATGAAATTTTGCCAATGCTGTCAGGCCACATCCTACACTGGGGTTCTGCTGTAACGTGTTGCTATGCTGAAATCAATAGGCCTTCATACAATAGCTCTTCCTTCTGCCAGATCCAGGCCGTGAGAGGAATAGTGCCCAGGAAAAGAACTTCTTCTTGCGCCACCTGAGTTGCATCTACATCTCAAATCATAAGGCCACCAACAGCCTATATATATAATAAAGCTGCCTACAGGGTGGCCTGTTTTTAGAGGGCCCATTCTTCATCTCGACATGCTGGGCTAAAGCTTTTGGCATGTATCACAATCTGATGAAGTGTCCTCGAGCAAGGCAGATAATCCCTACTAACTCTCATATTGTTTTCCTTATTGGCCAAATGGGTTTTCAAAGAGTTTATTTGAAAATATACATCATTATAATAGCATAATGATGTTATTTTTAAAACTGATTATTTTTTTGGGCTATCATGTTTCCAGAGTATGATCTGGAACCCTGTCAGGATCCTGGGTCACCTCAGTTCGGCTTGCACACGGGTTCCAGATTTGGAATCGGGGACTCGCTGGCGTTCACCTGCAATACAGGCTATCGTCTACAGGGGGCGAAGGAGGTCGTGTGCTTGGGAGGTGGCCGCCGTATTTGGAGTGCCCCTCTGCCAAGGTGTGTGGGTACGTGGTCAGCTGCTTTTATTCTGATTTCTTCTATCTTACAGTATTTTTATTGCAGAATTTACCCTGTTAGCCAGTGTTGCGTTTTTTAAACATGTCAATATCAAATAAAAACTTAATAACAACCCTGCCTCTGCTACATATTAGTAATAATGATCATTCATACATAGCATTTGAATTATAGCCATATCTTTTTATTAATAATAATTGAATGTATTAAGTCCATTATCCCTTTAAATTTTTTATTCCAATTTTAGTTTTAGAGATTAGATTTTTTTTGTAGAAGTTTTCCTGTTGTTAAACTGAACATGTCTCTTTTCTTGGTGTTGGTTTTTCTTGCAGCTGAGTGTGGATCAACAGTCTCCAACAGTGAGGGAGTTCTTTTGTCGCCAAACTACCCAATGAACTATGACAACAGCCATGAGTGTGTGTACAGCATTCAGGTTCAAACTGGCAAAGGTGTCAACATCACTGCCAGCACTTTTCAACTCGCACAAGGTGACATCATCAAGGTAAAGACACAATACAGTCACTCCATGTTGGTGATGGAAAATAGATAGAAAGATAAAGTTTATTGTTTGTCCCAAAGTGACAGAAATTCTCTGTTTGACAGGGCTCAACAATAAACATAATTCACAAGTATAAACAAGGCTAAACACTACACGTAGATAATCAACAACTAACAATGGCATATGAGTCAGCTCCTGGTGCTTTTTATTATGTACAAAAGAAGAAACCAGTAAAAGGAGGATTTTGTGGAAAACACCAGGCAGAATGCACAATTGTTTTGTATTGGTAGGTGGATCAAAGGTCAAACAACAACAACAGCAGCAGCATCTCTCTGGGAAGGAAAAGATTCATTTCGTTTCTCAAGGGCATTTTAACAGCTTTTTGTACGCACCACAGATGTGATGCAAATGACTATGTAGTCCTCACTTCACAGCTGGAATGCACTCTTTTTGGGATGCAGATGTCTTGTCTTATGCTTCAATTAACAGCATTGTCGCCCACTATCTGTTTTTTTAGCAGTGGAGTTGTGTAGACGGTCATCTCTTGTACTTAGTCATCTTGTGAGGATCTGAAATGTGGACAGACAACATTGCAGAGCTAAATTGCCTTGAAGAAAAAACAAAACAGAAAACAAAACAAAGAATGCCTCAGGAGTATTTCAAGAGCCCAGAGTTATTTCACAGTCAATCAGGAAAAGGTTATATATATTACTGGAAATCCAGAAAAAGGGAATTCTTTTTGACAAATAATTTGCATTGGTTCAACACCTTGCTCGGCTGAAAAAGATAAACAAACAAAGATTAATAAATCTATTTGGCGTTAATCCAGATAACAGAAAAATGCCTTGCTCTCTGCTTTGAGTGATTTAAAACTCTTGTTGGATTTTAGCTTTTTAATATTGAGGAACATTTTAATATTTGCTCAACAAATTCACTCAAACCATTTGATTAAAAAGCCAATATTATAAAGTAAAATGAACATTCCACTACACCTCCAAAATTGTCCTTTTTTTGGCATCATGTAACCCAGCACCATCTTGTTACTTCAACTCTGAGAGGCTCTGTATTAAATCAGTGGGATAAATTATGGTCACTCCAATCTAATTTTCACATCTCATTTAGGACATTGGATTTGCAGTAGAGGTGCCATATAAAAGAAGATATACAGAACTCATAGCTTCTTTTTAACTGTCGCTTTCATTCTTGGGTATTAATATTTAATTCGTAATTGTAGATAGCACACACCTATAAAGCAGAATAGCTCATGTCGCTCTCTGTCTCTAATCAGGTGTATGATGGCAAGGATGGTGGAGCCCCACTCCTTGGCACCTACACAGGCACGTCGATGCAAGGTCTGTCCCTCACCACCACTTCCAACTATCTGTGGCTGGAATTCTACTCCGACCAGGAGGTGACGGCAGCGGGGTTCCGGCTCATATACCACAGTAAGTCACATTTCATTTCACTGGAGGAGGGGGGACTTAACGCTTTTCCAAATGACTGAATTTAGCCTCACTTCAGGAGCCAGGCGGTTCAAGTAGCGGAATTTAAAAGAAAATTTTAATTGACCCTTACCCTGCTTCACTGTGTCTTTCACTGTCAGGGTATCCATTAAACACAGCATGCTGTTTCCGCTCCACTCCTGCAGGAAAATTTGCCTTTTTCTCTCCCTCCTCTCTCGCTCTGCCTTCCCCTGTTCCTTCTTTTCCTTTGCTCTCCACGTCAGCAATTGTCTGGCTAACTGTTCCTTGTTAAAACAGGTGAATTATAGTTGGTATTGTTTGAAATCAGTGTTTGCTAATGTGTATGTGCATGCACTGCAGACAGTGTGTGCCTCTGCATATGCATGAGCGTGTGTGTGTGTGTGTTGAAAGTTTGGGTCATTGATGTAAGTGGGCCAGTAATAGATGGGTTTTGTTTCTCGCCCTTAATTGGCTTGCTGACTGTGTATTGTTGCTAACCGTTTCTAATTTATTACTGTGACGAGAGAATGCTTTGGTGACACTGCACTTTGCAGTCCAATTTAAAGTGTTTTTGTTGTGTTTCACCTGCAATCCCTGAATTCCTTTTATCTACCAGCGGGTTTTCTAAGGTAGAATTCAATATAGTTAGTACAGATGACATCAGGCCAAGAGCTGTTTTCACTTGAACAGTATAAAAGCAAAAAAGTCTTTAGCTAACTTCCAGTTACAATGCCGATGCTAGAAATGATAATTTCTACGGCAAATGTGCGAGAAACTAACCACTATAAAATAGTTGACATAAAATAAGTTTTATGGGATAATGTTATTACACATGAAGTTTTAGATCCCGACTGAAAATAATATATACTCATTTACATGAACTAAATAAATTGCCAGCCGAATCTAAATGGAACCACAATTAATTCAGGGGAAATGAAGTTTAATTATTATCTGCCTTTTGAGTTACAAAATTACCCATAATTAAGAATCACATAATTGGATTTAATTTATGACTTTTCCAGTGTTGTGTACAAGGTAAATAGCAGAATATAAGCTCGCAGCCATTATCCATCTCAAAGTGCAGTTTTTACTCAGTCCTTTCAAGCAGAATGAATACTCTTTTCAACTCGGAGAGGATTGACTGATGTGTGAACAGCAAGAGGGCAAGGAGGAGGTGGTGTACGGGCAGCTTAAAACTTGTCAGAACATGAAATCTAATCACGTTTTCACGACTCTTCCACCTGAAGTGCTGAGATTATTTTCCAAATGTGTTGAGTATCTGCTCGAGATTTACACTGGGCATGACACTTGTTACACCACCATAACATCTGGCATGGGCACGGACCTCGCCGTGAGAAGGGATGATAAATCAGCACTGCTGGTTTTATGTGCAGTCACTGTTGCTGCATAGCAGAACACTTACATTTAGTACCTGAAAGAGAGCAACACACATAAAGGCCACGGTCAAGTTCAAACATGGCAAGCCGAAGAGTTATTGCAACATTTTCTTGTTTGTGGCTTGTTTATTTTATTTCTCTTGTTATACCCCAAAGTGTTACGAGTGGATGGGCTGTTTCTCAGTCGTGGTAAACGTCCACACTCAATTGAACATTTAATTGTGACTGTCTAATTGGGCTGTCGGCCCAAAAGGAATCGTTTACTGCCAAGAAATATAATGGCAAAGTAACTGAGCCCTCATTTGTGCTCAACTAGAAATTAATTCTCAAAGCTCAATCAATACCTCTTTACAGTACAGATCAATGGAAATGTTGTAGATTTTTGTGGTTATGTCCCCAGTATTCATGTGATGTGATTCTTCAACTCATTGCCTCCTTTTCCTAATCTCACTCGTCCAGGTTTTGAGCTTTCACACTGTGATGATCCAGGTGTGCCGCAGTTCGGCTTCAAAGTCAGTGACCAGGGTCATTTTTCTGGAAGTGCCATTACTTTCGGCTGTGATCAAGGCTACACCCTGCACGGCAGTGGCATCCTCAAGTGCATGACCGGGGAGAGAAGAGCATGGGACAATCACCTCCCGTCATGTATAGGTAAATCTTTCTACCTAAGTATTTCTGCTGTCTTTGGCTATGTCTATACAACTATGTTTGCAAACTAAATCCATCTCTTTCCACACAAGCGTTTTGGCTCAATATCAGTTTTAATCCCCGTACAGGCCTGAAAACACATTTCCTGTGACCGTAAAATGTCAAATTTAACTGCACAAAATCAAAGGTAACTGGGTCAGCAACGCTTGTAATTGATTATCAATGTTGTGTTCCACACCTGTAGCCGAGGTTGTTTTCCTCTGGAAGGGAGTCATGTGATGGAAGTCTGACGATTCAGCAAAGGCTAAATCATGACTTGTAAAACCTAATCAGCAAGAGGGTCTAAGTGTCCACGTCATCATTTACAAACGTATATGTTTCATCCCACCTAGTCTAAAATACAGGCCCAGAGTTTTCAAACTGAAACAGGGCCAGCAGCGTTTCCAAACTCCTCAGTTTTAGCAGCTCTAAAACTCCGGAGTACTGCGGACAGCAGGTGTATCCATAGCCAAATTGATCGATTACAAATAAAAACGTAGCAGTGTGGATGAACCATCATTCTCTGTCCCAATTTGTGGCATCAGACATCTGTTTATCTCTCTCTTGTCTTCTGTAGTTACACTTATTATTAGTGAGATCAGGTAAACTGTTAACATTGCGGCTAGCTGTTAATCCCAAGGATTCATACCGATATGAGTTCTACTCAGTTTAACTTGCTAGAAAGAAAATATGCTACTTGTAATTTTGTCGGGGAATATAAAAGGCTCCGATGTTTTATTGTGAAACATTGATTTCTTTGTGTTCTTGATGAAAAACAGGGTGTATGGAGCCATTAAGAACACAATGTTGAAGAAAGTTGCTATTGCTGTGTTTCTCTGTGTCTGTTTCATTTGTAGGCTACATAATTTAGAAATTTACCCACAAGAAATTAATCTTCATTTTTTTTTTTTGTAGAAGCAAAGATGCAATTATCAGAGTGCTCATATCAGATTGAGTCACAGACAAAAATGCACAATCTTGGCTGTACTTTCATATTCAGAACATGCTGAGACAGACAAATGATAAAGCTATTACCTACACGTTGCTTGAGTCTGGAAGGTGTTGTGAAGCAGTGTCTGTTTCTTAATGTCTAGCAGTGATGGATTAGGGTAAAATATGATTTTCAAATTCCGGACGTGTGCAGAATTGCACTTTAAATGCCACTGTTTCCCCAGGCCTTTTTCAATGAAACATGTATTTGTTCCTTTTTCAGTGAAAGTGCTTCAGTCTTGCATTGTGGCATGTTCAATACAATCAAAAAAAAAAAAAGAAGAAAGGTAATCAGTCTATTGATTAACTGTTGGTAGTGGATCACTGAACGGTCAATATTAATAGTGAGCTATGTTTCTGTGAGCTGAATGTGAAATGGGATTTCTAGCCATTTCTCCTGGGCAACATCCTGGCTCCTGTCAAGGACTTTCACATTTGCTCAGTGTTATGATGCTGATTATAGCCAACCACTGTGGCAATCTAATGCAATTTTCCTATTAATTAAATGCCGTTTGTTCTGTAACATAGATAGCGAGATGATAACCAGGGGAGAGACGGCACAGATTGGATAAGATATTCCATCATTAACATTTGTAGCAGTGGTTCTCCCTGCAGTCCGAAGCCCAGCCTATATATTCTCTGGACACAGTCTTTTTAAAGTTAATTAATGGCATCATTAGGAGGCATACTTACAACAAAACAAGTTTTGCATCTGTGAGTTTCTCTGGTCAGGCAGGAAGTGATTGCTGCAGTCCTATTACCTGTTAGTTGTTTATTTTCAGCAGAGCTTCAACTGTTGCTCATTAGTCCTCATTGTGGACTCTGACAGTATTTTGGGGTTTTTTGTTTCGTCACATGGACATTTGCTTCTGTGTGCATGTGGCTGCATTTCCTGTTTTGTGACTTTGCTTTTTTGTACTCATTTGTGTGTATGTCTATGCAGCGGAGTGTGGTGGCAATTTCAAGGGCGAGTCCACAGGGCGGATCCTCTCTCCCGGGTATCCCTTCCCCTACGACAACAACCTGAGGTGCACGTGGACAATTGAGGTCAACTCTGGCAACATTGTCAGGTAACTCAATTTGCTGAATATTTATGCATTAACTGTATATCCAGTATAAATGAAAACCAATTTGCTATTTTCTTTGTATAACTTACTTGATAATTTAAAATATTTTAATTAAAACATGCAATAAATTAAAAAAGCAAATTGAATTGAGCATCATTACTCACATAATATGGCGATAAGGAAAAAAAAAAGGGGCTTTTAATAACCTAAAGTTGGGCCTTAAATTATTAAGTCTGCAAAATAAACAAATACAGCTTTGGAAAAAAAAAGACACCCCTGCAAGATTATCAGTTTCTCTGATTTTACTGTGTTTAAAATTAAATTAACTTTTTGGTTCTATTCTTAAACAGACACTAGAATGAAGTGGCTTTCATACATTACAAGAAATCCTGAGTGGTCTCTTAATTTTTTTTATGTATATTAGGAATCAACAGTAGGACACTCTTTTTGTGGTTAAATCAAAAGGAATGTGACGCTATAAAGAGAGTGCTGTTTATAAAGGAAGGAATTTGCCTTGAATTGAACAGAAGGTTGTTGATTAAATTCTTCCCAAATTGACTGAGGTCATTCTAACTTGACCTGACTATGAAAGACTCAAAGAAAAAAAAAACACCTAAACATGTTTTCACTGAAGTCCAGTTCAGTTAAGATTTTAAACATGAAGCTATCTCCTCTAAAGCAGGATGTCATCGAGAGAAACAGCAGCTACATCAACAATTACATCCAGGGTTATTTTTGTGGACCAATGAAAGATTTCTTTTGGTTAAGAACATTTTGTATTACTGTGAAATAACACCTATTTACTTAGATGTTGAAGTAAACATGGTATGATTCCATAAAGACAGAAGCTGCTTCAGGCCATCTCTTGATGAGACTGCAGATAATTCTTTGCACTTGTGTTTCTTACTTTGATAGAATTTGATTAATGATACAAAATCTCAACTGAAATGCCCAAAAGCATGGGAACACTATTTCCAGATAGATCTCTCTTTTGACGGCAACCTAATCTTGCCAAGTTCAGCTCCCATAACGCCTGCCTTCTTGGCAAGACTTGTTTTTGTTTCCTTTATTCAATTAAACGTGAGTGAATAAACTGTCACTTAAGCTAAATGCATCTCAGTCTCACTCATCATACTGTATGTTAACATAATGACCTGACTTAACTTAATCTGACAGAATTAAAGCACAGTCAGTAACACTCTCCTGCGTTCCTGTCTCCCAGTCTGCAGTTTCTTGCATTTGACACAGAGGCATCCCACGACATTCTGAAGGTGTGGGACGGGCCTCCTGAGAACGAGATGTCTCTGAAGGAAGTTAGCGGCTCGCTGCTACCTGAGGGAATCCACTCCACTCTCAACATCGTCACCATTCAGTTTGAGACCGACTTTTACATCACCAAGTCTGGGTTTGCCATTGACTTCTCCAGTGAGTATATCCTTCTGAGTAGCTGTAGTGTAGGATTGTACTCTCTCATGCTCTTTGTGAGACTCATTGTGAATGTGCAAATAGTCAACAAATTATCAAAAACTATATAACATATACTACATTTAAATGAGGAAAAACGAAAACCTATAACCAAACATATTGTGAATAGAATTAGGGAGTTCAATGTATGTCTATGGAAGCTGTGAAATTAAGATTAAAAACAGCTGTAGTTAAATAAAACAAAAACGTAACATAAAACCAAACATATAGGACCTAGAACATTTAGCCAGTAACAAAGAGTGAAAAGTTACCTGATTGTTTTGAGTGCCACTGAGCATGTTTACGGATTACCACCACATGAATGTTGTCACTACAGTGCATATTTAGCATGTTCATACATGATATAAGGAGAACATTGAAGCTTCACACTTTGTTGACTTCTAATGAGAATGTTCCCAAATGATATTAAGTTAACCATAGTGAATGATAGTGGGTTTACATTTTGTCATCTTTCATGTCTTAGCATTATATGTTATCTTTATTTGTGCCTTGATGAGCAGTGAAGGCCCATATAGTTCACATGAACCTTTGCTGTCATAATACTAATACAATTTTAAGGGTAGAAGTTTCATAGCCACATGTATTCCATATCTGATGAAATGATGTTCATGTTTTCATTCTCTTTAGTATATAGACATGGCAGCCTAATGTAAAAATCAATGACGTAGGATTCATTGCATGCGTTTGAGGCTGAGATCGATTCTGGAGATTCACACTGTACTTAAACACCCTCTTGCCTCAGGCGAGTGGTTTTTAGAAACGAAAGCACGATGGGAGCAGTAGTCTTGCTGCACTGGCCCCAATCGTTTTCATAAAAACCATGAAATATATACATTTTGTTAGTTTAGACTTTAACTACTACAAAACAGACGTGCCAAATATTGAATTCAGTTGTGTTAGTTGAAACCTCTGCAAACCGTCTTCAATGAGTGACCGTGTTTTGTGATGGCAACCATTGAATTCTGGGTATTAAGTTACACCTATACTTACCATCCATGCAGAATAGAGGTTAAGTGTCTCTTTATTAAAATGTGGATCATTATGATCCCTTGTTTCACAGATATTAAATCACAACCACTGATTATTTTACACGTTTTGAAATTGCATAATCAAATGTATTGTTCTGAGTGTGTCATCCATTAATCACATCATATGCAACATGATTCTCTCTTAATTCACATTTGTATTTTATTTATTCTTTAACTTCATTTATTTAGGCACAATGTATTTTGTATTTTATAAAAAAAAAAAGAAGCAACATCATAAGTCTCCAATATGCGTAACTTTGTTAAATCTCTCAATAAAGTCTCTGAAGATGGGAACATTTGAAGAATCCATCACATTTTACCAGATCACCCTCGCAGTGCTGGGCTGCTGCACAGCTGTGGTTTAGGAAAACAGATTAGGAAAACATGGCAGGATTTCGGCTGATATCAGTTTGTAATCTGCTTTGTGCTGTAACACTGTTTGAGCCACAGTTTCAGTTTGACAGCTGTCTACCATATGATATGAAACTGTGTGCTCTCTCTCGTGCTCATCGATTCCCTGTACATTGCAGGCAGATGTGCGTGTAGGTGAGTAACATGTTTGTGTGTTTGCCCTTCAGGTTCGCTAGCGACAGCCTGCAGAGATCCAGGTATTCCCATGAATGGCAGTCGCAACGGTGAAGGGCGTGAGCCTGGTGACTCGGTGACCTTCTCTTGTGATCCGGGATATGAATTGCAGGGAGAGAGCAGAATCACCTGCATCCAAGTGGAAAATAGATACTACTGGCAACCCAGCCCTCCAAGCTGCATCGGTAAGAGAGAGAGAGTGGAAAAGAGAGGGAAGGGGGAATTTGAGGAGGATATTGGGAGAGGCATATGGATTGAAGGAGAGAGGGAGAGAAGGAAGTGTAGAGGATCAGAGTGAAAGAGAGATGGTGAGAGGAAGAGGGAGCAAGGGAGTTTTTCTATTAACTTGCTGCAGCATAGACTATAATTCTCGCTCACTGATGTCTTAAAAATATGTGGAGGATAAACAAGACTGTTCAGCTGTGTTTGAGTTTTTGCCAACCCTTATGTGGACAAATCCACTTCTGTAGCCAGTTAAAGGCTGAGTACTCTATAGTCTCCCAACACATTGCCGTATTAGAGTTTAACAGCTAATTACTTAACAATGCAATTAGAAATAATTACACTAAGTAGGTCCAAAGAAACCTAGATGCTCTTGAGTTGCTGCCAACTGGTCTAAGTGAGGGCTTTTTTTCCCGGGCTGGGAACCGCTAGGAATTTTTGCAATGCGATTACAAGATCACACAACTGAGCACAATTTAATGCCGTCAGGAGCAAGTCTGTCTGAGTCAGAACTTGATGTAATTGTCAGCTGTTCTTATATTAATTATTGTATGAATTTCTTATCATAGTAAATAAGAGCAACTTAGTCATCGGTGTGTTGCTGACACTTGGAAGTGAAACTGAAAGCTGTTTCTTTATTCATCAAACTCACAAATGACAAGGGAAGCCTTCAAAAGTTAAGCTCGGAGAATATCATCGAACATGCTCACACACCCAAAATTTAGAAAAATCACATGAACAGAATTCACACAGTAAAGGGTTAATTTTAGCATTATTGTAGAATATTAATTAATTGATGATTAAATTGATGTCGTGCTAGCTTCATACGTATCTAACGGAATCGGTTTGTCACTGCAGAATCACTGTAGTCCCATTAAAATCCAGGAGTCATGTTCTGTAGCAATGAACAGAAAATATGAGTAACATTTTTGAGAGATAAAAAATGTTTAAATAACTTTTCAAACTAACTGTTTGGGACGAGCAGAGATGCATTTTGTTGTTTTAATAATTCATAGTTCAAAAGTTAGTTTTTCATATTTTTGGTCAGATGCATATTTATTCTACATGTTTATCAAGTTAAACCGAAAATCAAAGCACTTTTTGTCTACGTGTGAGTTGATCACACCCTGTTGAACACTGAGTAGAACACTTTATAGGATACAACTGAAATGATTTGGCATATGTAGCCAATATTAGGCGCCTCTATAAGAAAGCGGTCAGACACATATCTCATATATACATCTCTCTCATCCACCGCTTCTTCCTGTTTTATCTTTCAAGCTCCCTGTGGTGGAAATGTGACTGGATCTTCAGGATTCATCCTCTCTCCCAACTACCCCAACCCCTACCCACACAGCAAAGACTGCGACTGGCTTATCGCTGTGCACTCAGACTATGTCATCTCCTTGGCTTTTATCAGGTAATATGAGTGGCTGCTGTGTCCACTTTGCTTTTGGCGAAAAACAAAGAAAAAAAAAAATACAGGCTACATTTTTCATACTAGCAGTTTTTTTTTTATTTCAAAGCACAGGGCTTTAGGTTGTTTAAAACAATTATTTATCAAGCAAATCCAGGAATTTAAGGTAGAGTACTGGCAGTGGATCAGATTGAAAATGCTTGATGCCTGTTAAAAAACATTGTTGTCCCTTAAGTACACGGTCCAGTGGCTTACAAGATGGAGCTTTCCCTAAACCTGTGCTATGTTTGTAACCTACCTGTAACAGAATGGAGTCAGTTCTCAGTGGATGCACAGCAGCTCAGGCTGTGCTGTGGAATTGCTTGTTTTCTGCAGCGGAACCAGGTATAACATCATGGTATTGAGCAAAGTTGGCCATGTGTGTTAAGCAGAGGACCTGAGTTTGGAGCCCAGGTGGGTTGGGAGATAGGGGCAGAAGCTGCAGTGCCTCTACAAAACACCCAGAAGGCAGGTATTGCTGCCACTTTGCTGGAATGTGGTGAAAGCAGATTTCTGGCTGAATGCTGCGTATACTGCACGGAGCTGTGTTCTGAGTGCAGCTCATTTCTTAAGCTGTATGATACTCAGACAACAAGCTTTACATTATTAATTACGATCTAAGCATATAAAAGCAAAACTGACAGAGCAAACTCACAGCAAGGCCTGAGGGCACATTTCACTGGCAGTCTTCTTTTGACTTCTCATGTGTTATTTCCATAGTCGTTTTCATGGAGGGTGAGAGAAGAGGCGCAGGTACACTGGCTCTCGCTGCACTCCCACCCACTTGCCTTCTCCTTCAGGCAAAGAGAAGCAACTCACTGTGTTTTTTTTTCTTCAACTTTGTCCTTCAAAACAAACATCTAATGGAGTTACCACAATGCTGCTTTCTCCCGTGGGACCGCCAAACGAAAGGATGGAGTTATGATTTTAAATTGGAGTTGCCTTGATCCAACTCAAATGCAATTATCTCCAAGCTATTTACATTTTTGTCATAAACCGTGCTCATTATTTTGAAAACAAATGCCCCACTCTCACTGCAGCATGTGATTTGATACACAGTGCCACGATATGAAGCGATCTTTTCACACTGCATTGCCACTGCCGTCTGGGAAGATTTTGTACCACCACAGTGTCACAACAATTTAATCTCTTCTCACCTCTTCGGGGAGATATCTTTTTGTATCTCTTTGTCTGGAGATGCAAAACAAATCACTTGGCATGACTCACTTCTAGCACTACGGTGCACGCTCTAATTTTGAAACCTTAATGCATTCTAAATCTCTCAAACAATTCGTACAATCTGGTGGCTAAGACTTTGGAAAATTATAACTGTTTTATCTTTTATTTGTCCGTTTTCTTTTACTCTTCACAGCTTCAGCATTGAGCCCAACTATGACTTCCTGTATATCTATGACGGTCCAGACAGCAGCGCTCATCTGATTGGCAGTTTCCAAGACAGTAAACTCCCAGAGAAGATTGAGAGCACCTCCAACTTCATGTATTTGGCATTTCGCAGTGACGGCTCTGTGAGCTACACCGGCTTTCATTTGGAATACAAAGGTACTCAGAAGGCCCCTGCAAGTGGGAGTCTACGTGCATTTTCAAAGAATATGTTTATGTATAACAGCAGGGGTTTTTGTTCGATACATACATAAATGAATTATACAATGAAGTCTTTGAAGTGTGCAACTGTACACAATTATGTTATCTAATATTGATGCCAGCTGTGAGAATGGCCTCTGATTCAACCTTATATTTCCACCATACCATGTTACTTTTTAAAAACAGTGAGGTTAAATCAAACAGACTGTTGCAGCCTTCAGACTATTTATACTTATTTCTGCTGTATTAGATATCCTCTCTCATTTTAGACTCTGTTCTCAAAGCCTTGTTCTTTTGATTGGCAGCGAAACTACGGGAGGCGTGTTTTGATCCCGGCAATGTGATGAATGGCACTAGAATGGGTACTGACTACAAGCTGGGATCCATGGTGACATTTCATTGCGAGGCTGGCTATCTGCTGCAGGGCTACTCCACTCTGACATGTGTCATGGGCAACAGCAAGAGACCAGAGTGGGACAGAGCCAAACCAAGCTGTCAAGGTGAGAGGCAACACGCTGACAATAGCAGAACACCTGAGTGGGAGATAACTGCACTCCAGCTATATGGTCAATATTTGATACTGTGTGAAACCAGGAGGGTGCTGTGTTAAAACAAGTTTGCGTGGGGTGCACACTTCTTCTGCAGGATGCAAGAAAAGTAAACCAAAGGAGAGAACTGTGTTTTAGATATAAACACTTAAGTCATTGCAGAACCCAACAGCAGAACCCCATGATTATAATCAGACTAAGTCATACCTCAGACTTCTAATACTGACATTAGGGAGATCTTACTTGGTGTTTTGCTCCGTTGCTGCATTGGATGGCCACGTGCAGTGCTATTTGCTGCGTGCTCGCTCGAGCTATCATCCATAAAGTTATTAGCGTTCACGCAGTCAGACCTCACAGTTTTAGCTACAGTTGCGTAGTTGCGTAACCTGCAAGTAGCATGTATGCAAGAACTTGTCTTTCACTCTTTAGTCTTAGTACCTGTTACTTGGAATCTGTTTGAATTAATCTTGCGGCAAACGCTGTAAGGATCTGCCCATGTATTCTAATCAGCTCCAAAAATGTATGGGTTCTTCCAAGGGCCATGTCTGACCTTCACAAAATTTCATGGGAATTGGTCCTGTAGTTTTTGCATAATCCTGCTAACTAACAAACAAATTCAGAGTAAACAATACCTCCTTGGCAGCGGGAACAAAAGATTGATATAAACATTCATGATATGCACTGATAGAAACTAACTTAATTATAAAAGCCACAATATTTGGTTGCTGAATAGACTCAAGCTGATGTGTAGAAGTAGTGTGTTGAAACTAACAGTGGTTTAGACAATCTAATAAAGTGTTGACAGTAAAGCAGTTTCAAACTGGGCTATTTAATAGTTTCACAGTGTTTTGCAAAGAGAACATAATATACCAGGGAGTATTATTTATTATTCACAAATCGAATGTGTAGGCGTCTCATAGAGATTTGCAGCATCAGTGTCAAGGATAGAGGTGAGAGAAGATGTGAGGAGTTTCCAGATGCGTACCCAGTTCTCCTCCTTTCTCGAAAGGTATTACACCATTTTTAATACTTTTTAGGTGCATAATCAGCCAAGGTTGAATTAGAATTCAGCTCTCGTTCCTCAGCAGTGAAGAACGGGGGCACCCACACTCACATCAGGGAGCTGTTCATTTCTTTCACAGTTGGCACCTGTGTAACTTCACTGAGTTATGTGCTTTTCTAAAGTATCCATCAACATCTCTCCTTTTAGTATTTAAAAATGAAAAACACTGAAACCCCCTAATGTCTCTGAAACACTGCGGTACACATCTTTAAAAGGGCTGCATACCAATCCGTTTAAATTAGTCCAATGTGGCACCATCGCATTTGTTTGATTACCTGCCTCTCAACAACCAAACAAATACATTTCTGATCTGTTTTTCCACATTAGCACCTCTGCTTGCTGTTGTTCGTCTTCTTCTGTGCTGACCAGTGAAACAGCAGTGACATATGCATTCTGTGGGCCACAGGGGGGTCAGAGCAGCTGGTGACAGCGTCCCTCCAACAAATGAGTGTGTGTTTGTTTACAGTCGAGGCTCCCTCACCCGATGGCTCGGTCCGAGGCAATAGCATTAGAGGGCCTCTTGGCAAATTAGGTTCATTATTAACAGCTTACGGTTGCACTGCAACGTGACGCAGGTGCAGGACAGACCATAGCTTCTAATAATGAACATGGTCACAAATTGAATATCTGCAGATACGTGGTGCAAGGAGATGTTGTGGATGCGGTCTTCACTGTAGCTTTGGCTTTACAAACTGTGTTACACCGTACTAACCTAAATGGATGGTATATTCTGATCTTCTAATCGATTGGGTCTATAATTAGAAATAATTATCTTCCAGCTTCAAAATGAGAGCACCTGGATTTTCTATATACTCAGCCTGCTGACAGAATGCGTGTTTTGGCTGAAGAGTTGAATCTAAAGTTTCTGAAACATGCCGCTGGGCAACACGGTCTGATTAAAGTCACAGGCATGTGGAACTTTTGTGATTATGTGTGTTTTGTTGATTGATGGTGTTTTCCTGTATTTTGAAGTACTTTTTCTTGTTGGTTGTTTCCCCTGTTGGGTTTTAACCCTGTAAACACAACTACGGCTTATTTTTCCAGTCTGTTTACAGCTCACTTTCCTTTTTCCCCAAAGTGTTTCTCAAATGTCATATTATTTTGGTATGCTGGCCGAAATTCCATTTGTCAGCAACTGAAAGTTCAAAGGTGTCTTTTCATCTCATTTTGTTATATGAACTGCTTACCTGTGCAGTTAGAATGGATTTGCTGAATGTATTTTATTGCCTTATTCCCCAGGTAATATGAGGTGGTTGTTTCACATTTGTTAACCGTGCTTCTCTGTTGCTTCCCTTCCTGCTCATGCAGCTCCCTGCGGAGGTCACTTCACCGGTTCAGAGGGGACTGTGCTGTCCCCAAACTATCCACATAATTACACCAGGGGCCAGAGCTGTGTCTATGACATCTTCGTCCCCGGGGACTTCGGTAAGCATTTCAAGCATTTTCACAGAGTTGCAGAAAATTGTCACCTACAGTCTGTCCGTTTGCCACTGCCCACATATGGTATTGTATAGGTGTCCGACTCAGTTACACTTAAAACATGGTGTGAGAGGAGGAGCCTTAGAGAGATGATTGATTGTGTGTGTTTCAGTTAATAATAAAGATGGAGGTGTTCTCTCAAAGCTGGTCATAGGTGACCAAACATATTTTATCTTGTTTAAGTCATTTCCCAGTAGTACTTGGTTTGTGTGTCATTCATGACAGTGGATCGGTGTATTTGATGGTTACTGCTGTCGTTTGCTGCTTGATTCATTTTCAATTCCTCTATACTGCACTTGCTTCATGTGTGACAATTGAATTGACATAATATCAAGTCAATGGTTACACAAGGAATAGACAAAGGTCAGTGATGGTCACTGCTATTGCTCCCAGTGGCGTGTGTCTGATGGATTCTCATTAATCAATACTGGTGTTAGACTTCTATATCAACATCTTGTTGGGACCGTTTCCCACTCATGTGTTAAAGTACAACCTGAAGAATGGTGGCGTCTGGGCTCTAGGAAGAGGTGTGAAAGCAGGATAGGATCAGGGCATACAAAAATTGATTGTGTTGACATGAAAAATGCTCAGTGCTGTAGGTAATGGAGAGAAGGTCAAGCAGCGGAGGGCTGTGGGGAATAGACGGAGCGAGCAAATGCACAGGCCCTTGGTTTATCCAATACATAATTCAGCAAAGATCTCAAGAAGACCTTGTTATGCCTCCGCTCAATATTCCATGTTAGTCATAAAGAGCTGCTGAAATCGTAGGCAGGGGTTTTACACTGTAAAGCCCCAATCTCATGAAACACTGATTAATCCCCAGTGTGATGATCCAACATGACAGTTTACATCCTCTATTGCCGTCTCCCACCGCTCATCGAGGCCAGGAACCCACAGGTTGTTTTTTAAAAATAAATATTGCATGCAAATGTAGCCTTTTCTTAAACTGCCTGCAGAAGCTTAATGGAGCGTGGAAGTCGCCAAGCAACATTCCCACCTGGGCCTTCAAATTTATTCCAGGGACTGCAGACACAGCGGCCCACTGAAGACTGCTGTGGCGTAGGTGGCTTGAGGGAAATATATAATAAGAAGCACACTAACAGAGCAATTGGGATTCACAGTTTGGGTAGAGCAAATTAAAAATGGTGGATCCACAAGATTAGCTTTGATCTCCCAATAACTCTAAAATGATCTAAACCATTTGCCTCTTTTCGCACTATATTATGTCCAGTTTTTGCTGTGATGACAATCAACGAACCTGAGGTTATAGAGAAGTGGCCACTGGCTTGTTATATAGTCCAGCATTTTCCCAAACGTAGATTTATAGATTTTTTTATTTAACTTATTTACTTAATCATGTGAATGAATCATTACGTTCAGCATAAGGAACACGCACTGTATCAGGAATCCAACATTTTAGCCTATAATCTCTATGCATAGGACTTCTGTTTTCTCTGTAGCAGCTGAGTCTAGCCTTTAGGCAGCTTGATAGCAGAAATCACATTTCAGTGTCTAGTATACAGGTAATTGAAATTTGTAAGCCCCTTGGGTAGAGTATCAAATGTGTGTCTTAGTCTGTCCCTCATATGACTGATAGTGTACCATAAGCCTTTGAGACATGGTGTCAACTTGGTTGAACTGCCAGGAAAATGTCAGTTGAAAATACAATTTCATGTCTCTCTGCCAGTGACCAGAGGTTTTTACACATGGGGGAAAAACCGAGATATGTGTATGTACAGTATGTCCTTATTTGTTTTCCTCTCAAGTTGTAAATATAAGTGTTCAGACAGACATTGTAATATGTATTTAAAATGTTTCTCAGTATTTGAATGTTGCAAACACACTGACTTAGTGTTATTAGGGAAAAAACTAAGCAGGTTCGGAGTGGGGAACAGTTTATTTACAATTAACTAAGCAATGTGCTCTCGTTGATTATTTTTAGAACATTTCATCAAGTTACGGTCAGAGCAGTGCCTGACATTTAGGTTTGACTTATGCTTGCTGAGGACACAACCAGCGATTAGCTGTTGCTTGCCTGAGTGAAAGGTTTGTCTTAATTGCTGATCATTATAAAAATGGATTTCACTGAAAGTGGCTTAGTGTAAGTAATAATTACAAAACTAAAATTAACAGTGATAAACAGATGTTTTTAATTGCTCTTTTTTACAGAGTAGCCTCGAGTTTAGTGAGGTAAATACAAAAAAGGGAAATTAATCATCTGCTATAATCCTGATCAGATCTGCACTTTAATCAGTCATATCCAACTTGACTTGATGTGGATTTGCAGCAGGGCATGGCTGACAATTGTTGTTCATATTTCAGGAAACAATAAAAGGATAACCTGATTTTGTGTTACACTGTGCAATGTTGTCATGTGCTTAGATCTTGGGACTTATTTCATAGATGATAAGATTATTACATAAGATTATTACAGGTTGTGAAAAAGCTCCCTTTAATTTTAGCTTTTTCAGTAACCCAGTTAGAGTTCACCACTCAGTCGGTGACAAACAGCAAGACAGCCACATGTGTAAAAATAACCCTGTCTACAAATGAACATAAACACGACAGCATCACTCTCAGTATCCTTCTGCACAAAAGTGAGGAATTCACTTTTCTTTATTTGCTGTAGTTGTTTTGTTGTCAAACCGGGTTGATGGTTTGGATCTTGTTGCCTTGGGCAGCTGTAACTGTTGAGCCCTGCAGTGTAAACCATTAACTTCTCTCACTTGTTTCTAATTACAATACTTTTGCATGTACACACACGGGGCTACTGCTAATGAAATATTGTGCTACATTTTTTTTTTTTTTTCATCTACACCAGGTTTTCATAAAAGCACAGGCTTAGCCTCTTTTTTAAAAGATTCTCTGACAGGTTGTCAGTGCAGAGGATTGTGTTGGCTGAAAGTGTCTGATGTTACATGTGCTGACAGATAGTTTGTTCAGTGGTATTATAGTACGGAATATCATAGATTTACTGTACTTACAGAATGTCTTGTCATGTTATTGTCTAATAATCCTGTGAAAAGGTGCATACTTCCCTGTATGTCTGTTTTCCTTTGGACTGCATTTTGCCATGCCACAATTTGCATTTAATATACTAACAAATGATACAGTATGCACATGTTATACAGTTTATTATACCGTATAATAATAAACATCTATAACATCATAATGCACTGCATTGTAATTGAGGAATTCTGCCCTGAGACATCAGCTCCATCACACATATAAATGTCTGTGTTTTTGCAAAGGACTTGCTCTTCTTACCTGACTTAGATTTACAGTTTGCATACCTGGTTTCTGCTCTTATCCAAGCACATACAGTGCATGTTAATATTGGCATTTATGTACTGTGGCGCAGTGGTGGATCATAAAAGTGATAATAAAAAGCACACTCTGCGCACAGTCTGTAAAAAAAAACATCTCTACGTTCATTTTTTTAGACATCCGTTTTGGGACCTCAGCACTCGTTCTCTGTGTAAAGCTTGTTTTCCTTTGCAGCATTCACATGTCATCAAGGTACAATGTGCATTTGTCTTGCCCTTTAATGTTTAATTATTCTGTCAGAAATAATGGTTGTAGTCATATTTCAAACAATAACTGAGCTTCTTTTCTAAGAGATGAATTATTCATGGCACTCAACCTTTGCCTTGGGCACTGCTTATAAACATACATACTTACAGTGCCCCAGAGGAATTCACTCTTGTTTACACCAAGTTACAAGTTCAGTGGCGAGTGTTGAACTTTATTGTCCTGTACTTCCAGTAGGACACATCTGAAAGTTCAGATATTTAAACTGAAACTGTGCAATAGTACACAGGAAACATTAGGAAAAACATGTAGTCTAAGCACATTTATCTGACAAAGGCTTTTATTCTTTATTATACTTTATATGTAAGATTTCAATTGTTAGTTTGACAAAGATGCCAAATAGGTCTAATTATGTTTTCAGCCTGTTTGAAATGTGTCTTTCTCTGTGTGGCATTGTTACCAATGAATAGCCTCATTTTTCAGCCTATTATAAAGTAATAATGTGAAGTGCGAGATCATCAGTGACAAACCAGTTTTTGTCAACACTTCACTTCCCAGTGTCCCCAGCAACAAAGTTTGAAATTGATTGGATGAGCAGTTGGTCGGTCAGAAAGACAAAGATTTCTCTCAGTTTAATCGATTTTCTTACATAACAACTTTGTATCAATGGTAATTCAGCCTTGAATATGGGCTTTCTTTGGTGCGGCCTCCTTTGGTGAGCCATATTCTTCTAATTAGCACAAACTACCATGATATTTCTTGTGTAAATATATATATTTTTCTTTTGAAATGTAACTTGTGCTTTTTTGCGTTGAGTTGGATTGATGCCGTGCCTGAAATATTCTCCGTGCTGAATAGCAACATTCACTCCATAGATCATTAACTTTGTAGATAACCTTTAAAAAGCAGGTATGGAACTAAAATCTCATTGAGTGGATTGTCAGAAGCCATTTACACGTCGAAAGTCCAACATTTAATCTCAGTCACAATGCTTTTCTTGCTGGACTTTGCAGTAATTCCACCATAACTGCCTTTAACTTGTGACCCAATTTGATCAAAGTTTTATTATAGGCATTTAAAGCAGATTGAATACGTATTTTTACACAGTCTTCATTGCGGTTAACTATAAAAAAGTTGAATGTCTCGCAGGATGCTCATGATGAGTAATTGGTGAATTTGATTTCATAGAAACATTAAGTCACCTCTGTCTTTCTGCCTGGGGCGTTTTATAGTTCCACTGTATATGTCTGTATGATACTAACACCAACATATGCATAATGGTCACCACGGAATATGTTAGGAGGCGAGACAGGAGCGCTGACAGATTGCAGTAATAAATCTTCGCTGTAACAAGATGGACAGAGAATGAGAGAGAATGAGAGAGTCACTTCGAGAGGTGTGAAAGTGAACGTCTCAGAGAGAACAAGTTAGATGGGGAGTGTGATAATGAGTGAGAGAGTTCTAATGAGCGAGACGGAATGAGAAAAAGAGGGAGAGCGAAACAGAGTGCTGCTGAATGCGATCATAATAACGTTGACCCCGGGGGCTGATTGTTGACTCATCAGCGATGTTTGCTGGAGAGTAAGATTAGACTGGGGGCCCTGCTAGTACACGACTAACTACATCTCACAAAAAAAAAACATTACCTTGTCACTCTGCTTAGTGTCCAGTATATACGGTATCCTCCATGTGATTAACCTAATGAAAAATATGAACTCAATCTGGCCTCACTTTGAAGTCAAAGGTGTTTTTTGCCCTACAGGTGCATTCAGTGTGGGTGTTTAATAGGATTCTTGCCTTTGTCAAATCTTAGTGGGGAGAGCACTTACTTGTATGATTGCAATGACTTTCTATGATAACGTGTTGTTTTTCGGTTGATGATCTTGTGGGTACTCATCGTAGTGGGATGGGTTGTGATAGCTGTCAGATACGGCCCAATACTGAGAATACTGTACACTGAGTCGACAAGGAACACGGATAAGAAACACCCAGCGAAAGAAAATCTAAATCTAAAATATATAAATAAATGATCATCTAAAACTGGAAGTACAAAAAGCAGGTGACATATCCTTGTCTCCCTCCCCTCTCATGAAGTGACGTAGGTTTTTTTTGCCCAAGATAGAAACCAAATGGACTGGAGGCAGCTTGTGCCAAGGTGCAGTCGCACACTACTCGCTGAAAGGGCTAATGCTATTTCGCTGTGATAATGTGTCATTAAAAATATATGTGTCTGTGCAGTCATACAATCCTTCTGGTTTCTGTAAATGAGGCTTGTGTATGCTGTCACAGCCCAGAATCACAGAAGGCCGGCGCTGCCACAAAGCAGAGACGACAGGTAGCTATTCCATAATTCATGGCCAGAAGGACAAACATATGCTGCCATTTTTCTTACCTTTTTGCTATTGCTGGAGCTGTGAGTTCCTTTAACACCTTATCTGGGCTTTGTGCATATTTTGCCTCGAGGCACATGTACTGTATCTAATGCAGTGGCTGTGGGCAAAAATAGGCTAGGCTTGCATTGCAGTTTCATAAGTGGTGTTCTGAGTTGATGCTTTTCAAAGCATGGCTCAATGATGGCTTACCTGAGCTGCTGTGCAGTAGTAAAAAAACAATGTTACCACATATATTAATCCCTGACAGCATGTTCATGCCATGTATCCTGAATGATCAAAAATATTTTGCGTGGGTGTTTGCACTGCTTTTCTCTGGGTAATGCGGATTCCCCCCACAGTCAGGGATTGGGTTTAGGTTAATAAGGGACTTAACATCACCGTGGGTGTGAATGTGAGCATGAAGTGTCATTTGCTTCTATATGTTGGCTCTGTCCAGGGTGTACCCCGCCTCTCGCACAGTGTCAGCTTGGATTGGCACCAGCTCCCTTCGGAACCCTCAAAGGATCAGGGTGCATAGAATGCTCCAATTGCAAACAAATTGTAGTTATAGCTGGGGAAATGGATTTTACCACATCAGCAGTGAAAGGTATACATGAAAACCAGATGGAAATACTCGTCAACATAAGCTGTTAAAACAGGCAAAGCAACAACAACTTTTTTGAAAACAAAGGCAGCAAAGATGAGCTGTAACTGTTCTGCTGGAAAGACTCACTAGAGTAAGCAACTTATCAGAAACAAGCGGAAAAGGATGCTCATCAGGGTCAGATGGAGGCTAGTGCAATTTATAACTGAAAGAGATGCCAATCCAGACGATACAGACATCTATCTTGCATTTTACCTGAGATGATTAACTGGTCAAATTAATAAATATACACAAATCTGTGATGGAAGCACGATGCTTTTTGTTAATTGAAGTTGCTGCTGCTTGACTGTCACATTAAATCCTTGTAAGGATCCTTTCAGAAAGAGACAGGGCAGAGGGAGATTGAGACCCTGCGGAGGTAGTTAGGGTTCACTGATTAGCTTCCACATGATACCTGAGAACTGGAGCCTGTTATCTGACTCCATACTGCATTTTAGATAAATACTCCACCAAAACTGCTCCGTCACCACAGAGACTTGCTGTGCCGGCAGGGTTTTGTGCAGTTTTAGCCAAAGCTGAATAAATTGTGATACAATGGGAATGCTGCAACTGCTCTGTTCAAACGCTTTAATGTAACTTTGAATGTCTAATCATATGTCGTGCATTGCAGCACGGTGGAGTCACTTAAGTAGTTTCCTTTAATCTTCTCACATGGAAATGTTGTAGATAAGCTGCTCTGTCCTTGTTCGGGCAAGTTTAAGGAGGTTCAGGATGTCGGTCTGTCTCATTGTAAAAAAGAGCGATGCTGAGAAGTCATAGGCCAAATTGTTTTGGAACAAATTGTGCAAGACTGACTTATGACACCAAGGGAGGGAACCAGAGGAGAAATTACTGCTGCAATTTGTTTGTGGCTTGTGAATCAAATATTACTGGGCAATAACAAAGCAGATGCAGCGTGAGTCTGCGTGAGTCTTAGCCAGTTAGGTGGGTAGTTACTTATCAGTATTTACATCTGAGGCAAATTTGTTTTTAAAGCAGTAGACAACGGCGAAGGTGTTCATGCTCCAAACCCTCTGCTGCCATAACAGTGTTCTGGAAATACTTCATACATATTAATAGCCTTGTACTTTAATAGTGTATTATGTTTATTATGCTGTCTAAAATCATTCAGACATGTCTGTTCACTGCATGAATCCTTCTTGTGAATCATCTCTGAGCCTTATTTCTGCGAATAGAGGCAAACCTACAAATAAAGAATACCCAAAGGCAGTTCCAGTGCAGATTGGTTCGTTTAGGACCCCGAACAATTACTCATGCCTCACTAAGAAGCAGAGACATAAATTCATGAGCATTTAAACACAATGACCATCAACATTTATTGTGCAGAGACTCGGCATCTCCTTAATAACACCTCATATGAAGAGAAATAACTAAACAGTACTTCTCTGTAGTACCTGGGTGTGTGTATGAGCGTGATAATACACACCAGGGGTCTCACTGGTTTATTGTGAAAGTTCTCTCCTGGCTGGCATACATGTAGTATCGTGATAACGCATCAACTACACACTGATCCAGGGGACCATGCACATTCATTGTGAAAGATCAAACAGCAGAGGAAGGCGAGAGGGGGAATGAAAGAGCCTTTCTGAGATTATGACATTTCTCTTCCCTGCTGTATTGTAATGATCCTATCTGCAGTACAGGCCCCTGGTTTTTTGACAGGGAAAGCACTCCATCCCAAAAAGCCGAGATGATAAAGAAGCCCAATGAAAACTGAAAAGTGCAGCCAAAGTTTACGGTGGAGAGGCTGTAGTATTACGCCAGTCAGATATGTTGTGTATTTTCCAGCCTCAGTTGCTCTTATGTTCTCGTTATAGAGTAGAATTCATTTTTCCCTTTGATTGCCACAATCTTTCACACATCATCTGATATTTCTTAGCTCAGAAATACTGCTGGTTTATCAGGAATGAGATCCAGTCAATCATTCTTATCAGATTTTAAATATCTGTTGACATAAATCCACACCATATGAAATAGGCAATCAAAGCCATTACTTTTCTAAATTGCCACAAAACCTTTATATACAGTTAGGGATGAAAACATGTCATGTGGACAAATTGGTCTATAACAGCAAACCTACACCACATTTTTCTGTACTGCCGGTCCACACTTCGGTGCTGCACCAGTTACGCAGCTCATATTTATTCACGCTCACAGATGGGTCTGGCCCGTCTCTCCTTCAGACCGATTACCATCTGTCCTGAAACTGGTCGGGCCAGTCACAACCATTTATCTAAAATGGGGAGCGTTTGATATGATGACTGGAAGAGGAGCGCCCAATGGGAGCGCTGTTGAAGCATTTCCATTGAGAGCCATGTTGGCGACTGCTGATGTGTCGAGGTCTGTTGAATCTATGGAGAGGGTAAAAAACAAACTGCATGGTCAAAGGAACAAAGAACTGCTTCACGTTGTTGATTGATTGGATGATTTTTTATTATTGTGTCATGCACATTATGTGCCCAGCCTAAAACAGGCTTAGAAGACACCATTATAGTTAGAAAAAGTACAAATACAGACAGAGACTAGACTATCTGCATCAATAACAATATTAAACTAATACATTTTAGACAAATGCACCAGAGCATTTTTTGATTTGAACATTTCATGTGTTATAGATAGTCCTAACTCTTCAAAACAATACAATAGAAAAACTTGAATCATTCTCTGCTGCTCTTAACCACATTTCACACAAACTGTGGGAACTTCAAGGCCCAGAGGGAGGATTCCTCTTCTCAGGTGTATGTGTAACCGAAGACTTGTGACTCCACTATGTTTTTATCCATTGTATTAAGACAATATGTTATAAACACATAAAATGCGTTTTCTTTAAAGATATTTAGGAATTAAAAGTCAGGGTGTGAAGTCCGGGCAAATAAAGTGGAGACACGTGAATCAACTTGCCTCGTACAAACAGTACAGGTGGTTTGTTGTAGTTACTGGTGTGTCGATGTTTTCTTGACAAACCTTACGACCCTTAATGCCATCCGAGCATTCAGACACCACAGCACACTTAGACATTGTTACTGACCAGGTGCATCAATCCATCGCTGCAGTCTACACTTTTTCAATTGGGTACTTCCAGGAGGATACCAAGCCCTGTCACAAAGCACTCGTCGTCATAAAATGGTTCCAGGAACATGACAGTGATTTTAATTTACTTCACTACCCTGCACTTTCTCCAGGTCCCAGCCCAATAGAGCGCCTTTGAGTCTTGGCAATGGATTTTCGCTGTGTGAATGTACTGGTAAATATCTGCAGGAACTGTGTATACTGAGTCAGAATAAACCAAGTAGTGGGGGCCGTCACCTTATTAAATCCTTTCTGGAAAGAGTTTATGCTGTTTTGAAGCAGATGTCGCTTATGTAACTTCAGCTATAGTGTATCTTTCAAAGGAAGTTTTAAAGTGGCCTTTGACTCGGCTCTTTTTACAATGCATTCATTTCTGTAAATGACTCTAATCTATGACCACTCAGACTTGATTGCTTTAATCACATGATTAATTCAAACAGTCCTCTGGCTCCATTAATATCTGGCAGAAACCACCAAGGTTAGTAGAAAACATCCTAGCCTCACTCCACATTTTTCAAAGTGACTTATTTCAAAAGTAGGAAAGTGAAAATTAGATTACCACCTTATGAAAGTAGGATCAACCAGCAATTGTATATTTTTGCGTTCTCATCGCTCAACAGGCAAAGTGACATGAAATACAGGGATGTGCTAATATCTCAATCTAATACTCAAAGAGGTACCTGATTACAGCAATTTAACGGCATTGGGATAATTCAAGGTGAAGATGCAGGCATGAGAATGTTGTCCATCGTCCAAGTGCATTGCATTATAGTACCATGACTGGGCCCAGAGGACAAAAGATTCATCATAGTGCTGCATAAATTAGGGTAACGAGTTTACAATGATTTATTGACTTAATATCTGGACGTGATTACAGCAAAGGAGCAGATTGGAGTCATGCATGGCTGCCTTTGGATTAGAGGCAGAAATGAGCGACACTGTGCTTGTGAGAGTATGTGTAAATGTGTTTGTGTTCGTGTGTGTGTGTGCGTGTGCGTGTTTGCGTGAGTTCGCAAAGGGGGAGTGCAGCGTATTCCACATAGCACGGTGTTAGTATGCTAATGCCACAGCAGTGAGCTGTCCCTAAGGGTAAAAGCATCTCTTATTCAGGCTCTGGTTCAGCCATAGGCATTCTCACTACTCAACAGATAAAGAAACAGGTCTGGCTGTTCTGCTCTGTGTGAGTACACATTGTTGTGTGTGTGTGTGTGTGTCCACATTTGAATTTTTGTTATTTTTGCTTTGTCAGAGTTCTTTGGCTGCCATTTGTCTTTGGCTGCTGTGTGTGTTCAATCCGTTTCATGTCACACAGTAAGAAGCCAGGCACCCTTATTATAAAAACATAGAAATTGTGACATCCATCCCCACTTCTCCTACTTCCTGCACGCTCCACGTCCTCACTGCTGTGATTTGTCTGGTGGCTCTGCAGTCGGTCCAAGCCGCCGTCTCTTGGGACACAAGGTGCAGCACTGCCTGCAGGAGCTGTTAGGGTGCATTTAGTCTCTCAGTTGTGTTTCTTACTATGCCACTCGTTCTCTCACTCTTGTGTCTTTCTTGGTTATGTTGTGGGTGTAAAGATTTTACAATGCACTGCTCTGTGAGGCTACATGCCAGAGGAGATCCGTACTGCTACAAAGTGAAGAAGATAAGAAGCTGCTCCATAATTAATATCCAGGGGGACAAACACATGCTGCCTTTTTTTGTTACCTTTAGCAATTGCCTCTATTAACATTTTTTTCCCACCTTTTCAGGTGGGTCTTGTGTGTGTTTTGCCTTAAGGCATGTGGATGTAGCTAACCCATTGGTGAAAGCTGTTGCGGGGAGAAAACAGCCGTTACTTGCTTTACTCATTTGGCAGTTTCATATTTTCTGTCCATTTACAAAATGGTCAGTATGAATATATCGCATTTCTAGTCATATAGGCCACTTACGGTACAGTTTTGCCGTTCACCCATTCACACACACACACATTCATACAGTGCATCCATTTGCAGCACTTTCTCTATCACTCATCACTCTCACTCTGCCGGGGGTTCAGTATAATGCCCAAGGACACTTTGGCAGGCGAAATGAGGGAGACTGGGATCAAACGACCTTCTGGTCAGATTTACACTCATAAAAACAAATAGTGGAAAAGTATTTCTTACTAATATTCTCACTATGCTAGAACTATGACACTGTTAATCTTGCACTATTTTTTATTTTTTAAACAAATTCCTCAAACCTCCCAACTCACTGGATCATTAAAACAATGTGAGATTATTGGGAATTCATATTCGTGGAAACATGCCTGTGCACTAGAGGACGAGATTGATTCTGTAATCTTACCAGCATGATCCAGTGTCTTACGTCTATTAATTTGGTTGGAGAAAGATCCGATTATTTTCAAGGCCGTGTACACATTGATATAATCAGAAATGCTTAATTGCAAATATTCATTCAGAAGATTATTTTAAATCAGTTCATTATCATAGGTTCTTAGAAGATTCACCCACTGTTATTTACCAAGGAAAATTTGATGATTATATTTGTGATGAACAATCATGATGTTTTGTGACATGTCATTAATTAAAAGCTATATATTTGAATTAAAGGTCAGACTAGAAGAACATTGTCCAGATACCTTCTCCATGAGAAGACAATGTCACAGGAATATGATATTCAATAAAGACATGCAGGGGAGTCTTGATTTATTTATGCATTTATTTGTTCTAGGAATTATTCATTTAATTTTTAAAAGTCATCTAAATAAGGGGTTGTTTGTGACAATATCTCGAATAATATTATCATAAACATGTCACACAGTCCTTCAGTTCAGGAGTGTTACTTGCACAGACCAATATGTCTCATATTTAAAAATAAAATAATTAGATGGGGGTTAGTTTTGCCTGCTACAGTGTTCGTACTGTCTGCTCTGTAAATTACCAGCCACATGTTTTCATTAAAGCAGTAATGACACCGTTCTATCGATGGCAGATGGGCCCTCAGGCTGAGATCAGCTTCAAGTTTCCTCCTAATCTAACTTAAAAAACATGAACTGGGTCTCGTCCTGAAACTTGGCTTGTTGAACGAGTGACCCAGCGAACATTCTCTAAGGAAAAGTGCCCTGATGATGTCAGTTTGCAGGCTAGACAGCTAATTATATGGTCATCTGCAGAACATTAAACAGCATGTAATCATACCTGCAAATGTCACTTTGGTCAGTTTAGATGCCGGCGTGGTCCTTACTCTTCATTACCACTGCTTGCAGTTTGCCCTTGGCTCGTAACCTACACCATAAGAATGTTTACCCGTTCTCACGCGGTACCAAAGTTTAGCCGTCCAGCTGCTGCCAATCGAACACAGACAGTGTCACTCCCCCTCCCACAGCTGATAGAAAAAGGAGCATGGCTTATATTTTCCCGAAGACTTTTCTTTCTTTTAATGCTTAAAAAGATAGTCACTTTTAAATAATTTAAACAATATTTCAGACCGCATAAAGGGTTGACATATGATTTTACTCTGACTTTCAGTGTCACACCTTGTAATGTGTGAAGGTTATTATTCCACATGTTAAATGCCATGGCACGAGAAGACAAAATACAAAATTCAAAGGAATACCTAATTATTGGTTGTTAGGAAAATGTCACAGAAAGGTTTACAGTAGGTTGTCAGATACTACTTTGCTTGAGGGATAGTGACCTATAAAAAAGCTGCTAGCGAACTGAAAGTCACAATATTTCCAGCAGTTGTTAATGCTTTGCTACACCTTTGTATTGGCTCTTATCACTGGAGTGAAATGCATTGATATTTTGAGGGCATAGCCCCTTACCCTAACCTTAACCATCCAAACTAGATATCTAACGCTACCCCTTACCCTAAGCTAAACCTAATTCTAACCCTTAAACCAATATTAACCCTCAAACAGCCCTTTGACGAAGTGAGGACCAGCCAAAATGTCCTCACTTTCCAAAAATGTCCTCACTCTGTAGGGTCTATGCTTAAAATGTAACAGGAACACACACACGCACACAGAATAGAATGTTTGTTTATGGTTTTGTTTTATTTGTCATCATTATAACATCATTTTATCTAATGAAATATAACACATTTGTATTTTGTAAAGGTTGCCTCTCTGCAGAATGTTGCTACTGTAATACACTAATCTTGAGCAGACTGCTGTTTAGGCTGGCCCTAGGTGGTACCACATAGGTGCTGCACGAGTGATTGTGTGTTTAGTGGAAAAAAAGCGACAGTGGAACCAA
The DNA here is from genome assembly GCF_022539355.2 of Hippoglossus stenolepis. Lineage (NCBI taxonomy): Eukaryota > Metazoa > Chordata > Actinopteri > Pleuronectiformes > Pleuronectidae > Hippoglossus > Hippoglossus stenolepis. Next base: position 9,310,517 of record NC_061490.1, read on the forward strand.
TCAAGTCCAAATTATTGTGTCATAATGGAAAATAAATCTCTGCTCTGCATGTGAATTGAATCGGTTCATTACAGTCAGGACAGACTGCAGCTCTACACCACATTCTCACACACTTACTTACCATCTATGTGAGCAAGTGTGCAGCCATGACGTCTGTCAGCAGTGTCGTTAAATGAGTTTGTCAAAGTCAAATTTATTCCAGAAAAGAGAGATTTACTTAATAAATTCTGCCAATCTTATTTTATTTAAAGCCTGAGTGTTTTGACCCACTGGTCTGGTAGAAGTTTGTCCTGGGTGCCCCTCTCTCCTGAGGAGAGACACATGCAAATTAGATTGCAAACCCGACCCTTCGGGCAAACAGAGTATTCCAGTCAAACCTGCATTAGATTATGTTAGGTTCAAGGTGTCAGTCAGAAAGATTGAAAGATTAAAAAATATGTAATCATATTAATTAAGCCTAGCTTACCTGATAATTGCCTTCCAGGGACGATTTAAAAAAAAAAAGCCCCAGTGAATTGGCTTAATGCTGCCATATATGTTCTGATTGCCACAAAATCCACCTTTACGTATTAATTCACCTCTGTTTCCCCTCCTTTTTTTTTGCAGTGTTGTTCGGTCAGTTTGTGGTTTTCCAAACTTTGAGCAGTGATGTGGTGGAGATCTACGATGGATCCTCCACAGATTCAGCCCTGCTCTCCTCCATATATGGATCGCACTCAGGTAAAACAAATAACATAACTCAGCATCCCTTGAGCCTAGTGTCTTATTCTATTTATTCTACTTGATCATAGGTGTGAGCAGTAGTTCGGTCCAGCACAGCATTTTGCACTGCAGGCGAGACAGCACAACCGTCTCTCAACTCAATTCAAATCAAACTAGAAGGGCGCTTGGAGAACGCATACCTCTGCCAAGGCTAACACCCTATCTCGCCATGTTAAAGAGAATGAAAAAAATAAATCCTGCGTTTGTCCGTTTATTCAGACCCACTCAAAATGTAATGGATTTTTCCCTGGGTCATGCTGCACCCCTCAAACCCCTTGTGTCAATAAAAATGGTTGAGTAGTCTTTTCGTAATCCTGCAAAATAACAGACACACAAATGGCAATGAACACATAGCCTCCGTGGCTAAAATAAAAGCAGCTCTATGTTGCCAAGAATTAAAGGATTTTTTTTCCTTCTTACATTTCTGTACAACAAAACACAATGATAAAGAAAACATTTCAATTGCAAATGAATAGACTCCTGAGATCTCACTTCAAAAAAACGAAAGCGATGTAGCTGTCTGATGTTGTTGTCTTTCACCACTTGATTAGACTGAAACAATGTAAAAATTCAAATGAATCTTATCTGCTGTTTCAGCTACATAAATATTCAATATTCTGAGGATACTCTGTGGATCAGATCGTACATAAGACACAAACAACCACTTCTTTTGATAATTTACATGTAGCGAGACCATTTTATTGTTTTATGTTCATAGTTGTCACTTATTTGTTTATATCTTATCTCTGGCCATTTGTTAACCATTTAATCTAAAACAGTCTTGTTTATGTTTGATTTTATATTTTAGGCGAGACGCTTCCCTTGAGTTCAGGAAACAAGATAACACTCAAGTTTTCCACGAATGGGACCGAAACGGCAAAAGGTTTTCATTTTGTTTACCAAGGTAAGACTGCTTTTTCTGATGCGTTTCCAGAATTCTGATGTGGAAACTTATTTGTTGCGATTGAGTGTGTTTGCCTCCTTTTGAAAAAAGATACTTCAGCTTTGCTCTCATCACAGAGTGCTGTTCAGCCAGAGTGCCATTGGCCATGGCTGAGCAGAGCAGGATGATGTGGAGTGAAAGAGTCTATCGTGGCAGAGCAGACAAGAACGACTAATGATGTGCGAGGAAATTCACAAGGGCTTCGCCATTTCTCTCTGCCTCCTTTTGTCTTGCCATCTCTCTTCTCCTGGTTGTCTGCCTGCCTACCACACCCATCCACCACTCTTTGTCTTTGTACTTCTTCCTCTCATGCTCGCTTCATCCCCTCTTATCCCCTAGCTGTTCCCCGGACGAGTGCCAGTCAGTGCAGCTCGGTTCCCGAGCCCCGGTTTGGGAAGCGGATTGGGAACGACTTTGGCATCGGTATGGCCGTACTGTTTGAGTGCAATCCAGGCTACACGCTGCACGGCTCTAACGCCATCAGGTGCGAGGCCGTGCCCAGTACCCTCGCCCAGTGGAACGGCACTGTGCCCACATGTGTTGGTAAGCGCACTTATCCTCCTATACCCTCGCTTCATCCCCTGCATGGACACTGTCTTTCTCTGCCTCAAACCAGCAAAAACACACACACACACACACACACACACACACACACACACACACACACACACACACACACACACACACACACACACACACACACACACACACACACACACATCCAAAAGCAGGAGCAGGTGCAAAAATGTTTGGCGTCTGCTTTTCCTAGTCATTACTTATCCAAATGTCTGTCACCCATTACAAAGCATCCACCTATCTCTGGTCTTGATAGCTCAGACAGGAAGAAAGAGGCAAGGACAAACATAACAACAAAGTGTCACATAAATTGTATACCTGGGGACAAGGGATTTCAGTTTGTGTCTTTCTAGATTAATGGGAAAACAAATAGCAGTCTAAACTGAATCTAACAGCAACACAAACCTCCACTTGAGATTGTTAGGTAACCTTTCCTTTGTAGCCCACATGCATTATATATATACAACAGTGTTTTTTATAGATGCAAGTCAATACAAAAGACATGCAATATAATGTGTATTTAGTACAGTATCATTATCCATAAGGTCAGGATTAATGCATGAGGTGTACAAAGCATTACAAACAACATAGTGATTTATGGATGTGATGAAACATTATAATGCAATTAATCAGGTGCACCAAGTACAATCTAGACTTAAATGCACAGTAGCCTGCAATAAAGCGTGGCTTTGTCACACCACTTCTTTTATACTTTAATAATAACATGTATGATATTACGATGTGAAAACAATGTGACAATGGGAAGTAATGAGCTGAAACTTTATATCAGGTTTTAGCTCATTACTTAGCTGCCCGGCCTGAACTCCACTGCTTCGGTTCACTCTCGCTGCTCTCTTTGTTTTCGGTGAAACAGGCGGCTGCAGATTTCAGTGAGAAAACTCAGTGAACGCTACCTGCTCAGCACCAGACGGACACAGTTAGCAACTACAGTAGCTGGTGAACACAGTGCAGCACTTAAGGCTGCTGCACACTACAGGATGTTCAACTCTTTTATTTTATTTTTATTTAAACATGGGAGACCACACTCTTATAGTCTTCAGAACACACAATAGATGATTTGAGCAGAACATAAAACCACACACTTGCCGTTTGTAGTAAATGATTTCACAGCGGCAATTCCAGACACTTAAAATCTCACAGAAACTCCCAAGATTCTTCTTCTTCTTCTTCAGTTATTTAATGGCGGTTGGCAAACAACTTTTAGGCGCATTACCACCACCTTCTGAACTGGAGTATGGAACACTTGTGTGATTAAATATTCAGAAGAAAAACAAACATGGAGGAGGACCGACGCTGTGTGTCTGTTGTGTGTCAGCTCTCTCATTGCTATTGTGGGTTTCTGTTGGTGCCGATTCGCAATCGGGGAGGCTCCGACTCAATTGGTAGCATCAGGATTATTTTGGCTTGCGTTCTGCAGCGAAGGTTTCCGCGTCCGGTCTATTTTTTCCGCTCGCCGCGAGCGTATAGCGCCAGACAACACACTTAAAATCGATTTTAAACGTTGTAAATTACATATTATATATGATATAAATGATCAAATATGCATCCCATACTTTTGATTTTCCTGCTGTTCTCCTGGAGTTTCAATTTCCCTGAATTTTTCCACCACATGATGAAATTTCCCCCTCTGCCCATCCACTACAAACACACAAGCAGACAGACAGAGAGAGAAAGAGAGGGGTAAATGATGGTCTTCATCCCCTACATTGAACGGAGCATACAACAACCAGCGGAGAAAGCAGAATCGCGGGCTGACCGGCGCGGAGAAATGCGCGTCCGGTGTGAACAGCCAGGCGGCTGCGCGCACGAGAATTAAAGCTGCGCTTCGGGGTGCTTCCGCGTCCGGTGTGCACCCGGCGTTAAGCAGCAACAGAATTAGTTCCCCAGGGAAATTGGTTGAAACAAAAAGTTGAACCTGAAAATTTTATTTCTAATTGCAGAGTGGCCAAAAACATGACTCCAAACACAACAATATGCTGGTTGGAAAATAAGAATCTGTCTGCTAACAAGTTCTCTATATCAGTTAAACGTGATGATATGTTAATGACATGTTTATAAGTGGACAAAAAATATGTTATTGCAGCTTTAAGTAACTCAATCACGTACAATCACTATCTGTTTTGCTATATCCACAAGTTAGTTTCATAATGTTGACCTTACTGGAAGTAGAATGACATTATTTCTTTGCAGAACCACATTGTTTAGAGTAAATAAAGTCAATAAATATGTGTTATAAATAATGATTGAGAGGAAGTGTTATCAGGCTTTTAAATGTTGTAGCTGGATGGATAGAAGTTTTGATATTACGGGGTGGAAAAACAAAAGTAAATCAAAGAATGCGAATGCTACAAATACCGCTTTAGCGATTATCATCAACACAACATAAGACAGCAACTCTTCAACAAAAGTAGTCATAGGATATCATATCGTTTGATGTAATTTTATTCAAAAGCTTCATAAATCAAAATGATGGGTAGACAGGAACCAGAAATCTGATTTATTTTGATATTGCCAGAAAATACAAGGAAACTGGTCGGTATGCAGGAGCCATAGAATTTACAGTCACATTTAATGGCCTATATGCAAAGTGTGGATCATCCACTGAAGCGAAAAAAATCTCTCTACATGTTTTTTTGGCTCGAACCTTTGCGCATAAAACCCTTCCCTCATAAATACAGAATGCATAGCATGAGCAGATTTGCATGCCTTGTCGGCACACACTGTTACCAGACATGTATATACACATGTGGAAGGACATGCACTAGGTCTCACAGAGACACCCACCTGTCTACCTTGGGAAGATAAAGAACCACAGATGAAGTAGGCAGAAATCTATTGAAGTCAGGCCTTGTGCCAGACAGCAAATAGTTCCAGCTGGTGAGTGCAGGAGATTTCAAGCCAGGGTTCATCCGAGTTTACTGCCAAGTGGTGAGCGAATAGTGGTGGCACGTGCAGTTCCATTTTAAACATAGTGATTTTTATCTGGAGATTGAATCTGGCTGCGGCGTCTCCCCCAGCGGCAGTGTACTCGTCCAGAATAATGGATATAGTTTCATGGAAGCTTCAGCAAAAACACCATGCTCAATTACTCAAGGCCACTTTATGAGATATGACGGTATCAGACGCTGCTCTTCTGTGAGGTACCTGTGTTTTAGAAGATAGATATCCAGCTCCTTGTCCGGGCTGTGATTGACCCGGCGCGTCATGCTACACTTGATATGCTTTTCAGTTCGCAAACACAAAGCTGCCGATTTACTGCTTTGGTGTTGAGTTGTGCTCACACCACATTTTATCCTGATTTAATTATCCTCACCTGAATGGTTCCATAATTGTTGGCTGACCTCTGTGTGGAGTTTATGGAGAATGGTTGACTTGAATAAATAGATGTTTTTGCTGGTACCAGGTGGAGTTTGACTTTGCAGTCAGCATTTTAAAATGTATGTAATGTAGCTGAACTGGATTTTTCAGTGTCATGTGTAAATTATGGAATTTCTTCAGTGGACATTAACTAGGGTCTTATGCTGGTTACAATAAAACATTTAAAACCAGTTTTCTGTTGGTTTGTTACCTGCACAACAGATAGAAAGGCAGCTGAATTTCACAGATAGTAATTCAGCTCTGATTATAGAAAATCCTGACTGCCCAATATTACATAAGCTCACAGATTGCCATGATTCATACTAAGTAAACCCACACTGTGGATCTCACTGTTGGCTCAAACTCACTTCTGTGAAGGTGTTAACAACTAAATGGTGTCGTGTTGAGCTTGTTTTCTAACAGTGGATTCCTTTTTTAGAATAACTTTCCACTACCATTTTAAGTGTCTCATCCCGGTCTGGAGCAGAAGCAGAAACACTCTGAGGTCATGCTATTTTTAGGATTTTACTTAAGTTCCTGTAATGACAGTGGAAATTATTGCCTGTTTGACTAACACTGTATTTAGTACTTTTTTTTTTTTAATCAAGAATGTAAGCGACACAAATTCAAGTACAACATAAAAGAACATTCACCACCCACTGCATACAGAGAGCAAATCTCTGTTTTGTAAATAGTTTTCAAGTCATTAGGCTGTGACGTTGTTTCATTTTGCTCAATTTATTATACATAATAACTTTGACCCTCTGGCTAATATGGACCATTTCTTTGAGCCTCCAAAAACACTATTTGTCCTAAATATGGGAGCAAAAGCATTTTCTCCTTATTCAATTTCCAATTAAAATGCTTTACATAATTTTGGTAGTGTTTAGTTTTCCATAGTTGTCTCACACTCTTTCATAAAATAAACTAACCTTCATAAAATGACAGGGGTGTCAGCTTCAATGCTTATTTTATTTTATTTGAGGAACGTTGCACTCTGCTTCTTAAAGAGAGACATATGATGCTGTAGCAGATATACTAACTATGATTTTTGTATGAAGTTTGCAATTATCTCACATTTTGGATGAATTATATGAATATTTATCAGTGAATAAACAGTTGGCAGTTTTTTATTGTACAGTCTATGTATACATTTAATCTAGAATGAAAGTAACATTAGTAACATTTATCCTGAAAATATATGACAAGCCATTCAGGAATACATAATTAAATTATCACAAATTTTTAACACGTTTGTTTTACACTACAAACATTAAATCCATTGAGATTTTTGATTTCTCGATAACAGCACTTTTAATTAAAAGTCCCTGCATATCAGATGGTGCAGAAAGGTGTCTCATAGTGTGTGTGGTCCCCAGGCTTGTCTACCTGTGGTATCTGACATATGAGCCTGCCGCAGATTGAGAGGGGCGGGGGAGCGTTTTATGAGTGTCATGATTTTTAATCTTGCTCCACCAATTACATTAACTGACAGCTCGGGGAGTCAAAGGAGCCGTTAAATTACACTGAATTACTGGGTCTTTCCCTGAAACGAGTCCGTTGCTTGTTGTCAGGACTGTGGTCTCTTGCAATAAGCATTTAAGTTTGTTATTCTTTGAAAAAAAAAAAACGTCATTATTTCCCTGGACTTTATTTCAGATGTGAGGTTTAGAACTCATAATCATAATGAAAAACATAATTGTTTTCATACTCTGTACCTCTATTCTCTTCATTTAATTTTGGAAATCCAGCAGGAAATGATAAAACAGAAAACAAATACAAATTAAATAGTCTGATTACTCATCACATGCTATTATTATTATTATTATTATTATTATTATTATTATTGTATTATTATTATTATATCATTATTTAATGCATGAAGACATCCAACCTTCAAGGAGCCTTTAACCAATCTCCACAGGTCAGTTCACTAAATTTCATAGGCTCTGACCTTCATCTTTCATTTGCCCAGCAGAATTCAAAACAATTACACAAGCTGCTCTCCTTCAGTTGTGTTGTAGGAGTTAATCGATTTCAGTGCAGATTCCTCCACGTGTGACATGCGTAAGCTGAAGATGACATTGCTGTTGCAGTCATTAAGTGGAAGTGTGATTGCTGCACTGTGTCATTGCTCTGAGGTACAGCACAGAAGTCATTTCCTCTAATGTGCTACTCGGAGTGAAGGAACAAAGAAAGTCACTTTGGCAGGATTCCTCGACCATGTGTTATGAGGGCAGATATCACCTGTAAAATATTGATAAGCTTCATATTGTGGCAAGCCCATAGCTAAAAACGTCCGTGTGTGGTTTTCCCTCGTTTCTAGCGAAAGCATGTTTTATTTCTCTGTTGATTCCCAAGTCTCTTGTCTTTCACATGGAAGCCTCCAGTGGCTGCATCAACAACAGTAATTTCCATTGACCTGTACAGGGTAAAGCCCTGTCCTTGACAAATAGCATGTGGTTCTTCATTTTGAGAACACATTGTACTACTCTGCTGAAGGGCTTCCTCCGCTCAGAGTGACAGCTATCCTTATGTTCCCTCACTGTAGGGGAACTGTTCAATACGACTGTAGCTAACCATGGATATCAGAGGGCTGATGCTGCAGTTACTGGGGTGGATGTAATGGAAGACAGATGGTCTGTTGTTTCCCTATCCTGCAGTTATAGCTTTAGAGAATCTAAGATACACTTGTATGTGCTGTGTAAAGGTAGAAAAAGAAAAAAGAGGAGATGGTACATTTTAGTAACTGGCTTTAGATCTTCACACCACAGAATCTGTCAGCGGAGCAATGGATTGTGACCGAGCAAAGCAACAATGAAAAAGCAAGTACACTTCTGCAATCAGACCTATTGTGATGATAAATGTTTTTGCTGGCTCTAATGACAAAGTCATAAGAGCCTGATAGGTAATAACATGCATTAGCCAGCATGACCTTGATTAACTTCAAACATGTGGAAGAAGATTTGCAGAATTGCAGACTATGGGAATGTTTCCATGGAGCCTGCGAGTGCTGAAGGTTGTGCAAACCCACAATTCATCCAGTTCACAAGAAACCTCAAGTGGACTTTCTGCAGACTTCCAGAGAGTGTGCCTGGGTTGTAGACTTTACCAGACGCCACTGAACTACCCACAATTCATTTGGGTACATGACTTCTGAAACTAGTTTTACCAATTACAAACTAAATGAACTTATTATGAATGTGTAAAACATTGACTTTATTAAGATGCTACTTGAAGTATAGTAAGCCAGAAATGTTATTAAACCACATTATGATACATAAATATCTTGAACTAAAGGCTCTAGAAAAATCTAAATACTTTTTATTATTATAGTCTTTAATTGAGGGTAACCTGTAAATCTGTGCAATGTAATGCCATAAGAAATATAGTAGTCGAAAGACAATGATAAAGGCAAAACCAGCAGCGACCACTATGTACACAAGTTGCCTGTGTAGACTGGATGTGACGATGGTGAAAATGTCATTGTACGTCCAACTGAAATCCACAAGGTCTCATTCCATAAGTCCAGAGGGTGGATATTTGGAGTCAGTCTGTATTTCTAATGGAAGGGAATTCAGTTGTCTATTTTGTTGAGGGTAATAAACGAAATGATTGTGGTCTGCAAAGCTGGGTTACCACAATCCTTAATGGGCAAAGAGTGAAGCCAAACACTATGTACAACATAGCTGGCCAGATACAAAGCCAATTGGCATCCATCTGAAAAGCAATAAAGAAATTGAAGCTGTTATTGCCCTTTCCTCATTTTTTTTACCAATTCTCAAATCCATCTCAGTGCCTGCCAGTGTCACCATGACCAGGCCACTGACTCCAATTCAACATAAATCTGAGAGCTGAGAGGCTCAATAAATATGTTACTTGTGGCACTGGAAGAAACAAGGTCCGTGCATGAATAGCATTCACAATTGAAAATATGTGATTTGTGTTGCCTCTGCAAGATAAAATTACACATCAGGGTTGAACTGTTTACTTCCAAGGAAGCGACAAGTGTGTGCTGCAATGCAGCGCTCTGAATATTACAATGCAGTAATATCATGGGGACAAGGAGGCATATTCTAGTAAAATAACAAAATTAATATACACGACATACTGAAAGTGGCCATCATGGCTTCATCATGAAACTTAGTTATTTTACAGTCATTTCAAATCTACACACTAATGCTAATTTACGATAGCTGGAATGATACTTTTGAATATATATATACCTAATATTACTCTGTTTTTTAATGTGCAATATAACTCTTCACATGCAACATTATCATATTATAATAAAAACAAAATCATGTGCAATCTTCCATATTACTCCTGTTAGCATTGCTACTTACTGACACTTAAGCGTATTAGTTTAGTGTCTCACATTGTATATTTTATTGTTCTTTGATATCTATTGTTATTTCTATTAGACACTGGTTCTACATTTACTCCATATAAACTTTATAATTTAATTTTGTATTTCTTAGACCTAACACCATTTTGTTTTATTCTTATGCACTCTATTGTATATTGTGTGATGATCTTGGAGCAAGCTGGCACAAGAATCTCCCTCGAGATGAATAGTCGCTCATATCTTATCCATAATGCTCGGCCCATCATGACCCCTGCTCACTCCTGGCTCTACAGGTTCTTTAGACATCCCATCTCTCAGCCTCGTCGTGAATCTCTTTCTCTCCTCTCGTTCTTTCTCCAGTTCCCTGTGGTGGAGCATTAACTGACCGCAGAGGCACCATCCTCTCTCCTGGATACCCAGACCCGTACGCCAACTATCTGAACTGCGCCTGGAAAATCTCCGTTCCTGAGGGAGCCGGCATCCAAGTGAGGGGACACAAATACAGGCCTTAGTATCGTCATGTTTGAAAAGAGATAAGGATTTGATGGATGGACTTAACTAAGTATTAAACTATGTATTTGCACCATTTTAACTAATGTTTTCTTATTTTTGTATTTCCTGTATTTTTCATGCTCTTTTTGGTAAGTATTAAGTCGTCTTTCCTTTTCAGATTCAAGTTGTGACCTTCGCCACAGAACACAACTGGGACTCGCTGGATTTTTTTGACGGGGTTGATGGCAATGCTCGGAGGCTTGGTAGCTACTCAGGTAAATCTGATACAACTGAATTTAACTTGTCAGCTTCCTCTTGAATTTCAGTCACGGACGTTACAGGGCCCCGGCAGCAGACTGATGTGTTGATGGAGCTGATTGCATTTGGCATGTCCTTTGAGAAGGCTGTCTAAAAACCAGTTAAAGAAGTCGAACAAAAATACCCTTCTTCGCTCACACAATGTTCTTATCTGTAGTAGAGTTCTTTTTTAATGTAGTCTCCGTTTCAGTCTGGAATTTTACAAGTGCACTACTGTTGCCTCAAGGCTCACACTAATGAACATGGTGCTCTTGCTACATGGTAACCTCCTAAAGATTTGCCATGCATAATTTTAGATGCTGAATCCTAGTTTAAGATGGACTGGTGTAGCATAATGACCCTTTACCTCTATACTGGTATACTATCAGTTTTATGAGACTACAATAGATGTAAAATTTCTCATATGGTGGATAACTCATTTTTCAACCAAAGCCTTTACATTCAAATAGCTCCACTGTACAGCTCTCTCTGTGCAGGGAGCCGCGGCGTTATTAAAAGGGTGAAATGGTTCAAATGGCTGGAAATACATTTTATTGTGGGGTTAAGTTAGAAAGGTGATTACAATTATATGGAAATCGAGAATATTAGTGTTGACATTTTAGCACAAAATATTGTGTAGTGTAAATTTCCCAGATACTGAAACAAGCTTGTATGGGTTTGAACTCAGGAGATTTGAATTAAAACAAAAAATATGGGGAGAGCATGTGTGAGCCATGCAGTTTAAAGGGATAGTTCACAAAAAATGAAAAAAAATATGTTTTTAATTTTTCCATTAACTATTCCTTTAACCATCATTATCTAATCATGTAAGTAAAGATATTAGAAAATATTAAGTTACTGTGTATATTATGTTGTATACACTGTGACAAAAATCCATATGCTGGAGTGTCCCCAAAGTTGCCCGAACGTGCCCAAATTGTCCCTGACGGCTGTTCCAGCAGTGTGTCCTTGACGTGGGATGCACTGTATGAATGTGTGTGTGAATGGTAAAAACTGTACTCAGAAAGAACTTCAAGTGGTCATCAAAACTAGAAGAGATGCTATATAAATAAAGACCATTTATTTTCCCCAGAATTTATTATACCACTGTCTTGAAATTACAATCTTTATATCTTCTTTATAGCAGCATTTTTCCTGACACAAAACACATAAATATATTTATTTTTTAAGATAGATTCTGCTTTTACTTTACTACAAACTATTTCCCATCATATATATGAAGCACTTTGTTCTTGCACCATGATTTCAGTTGTACCTGCTGATGAACTCTGTAACTCATTAAGCAAAGTGAAAAGGCTGCTGCCAGTATATGTCCACGTGTTATACATTTTCACATGTCTAAATTTAGAATATATCTCCTTTATATTGTACAGGTACGACAATTCCCCAGCTGCTGAACAGCACATCCAACAACCTGTACCTGACCTTCCAGTCTGACATTAGCGTGTCCGCCGCCGGCTTCCACTTGGAGTACACAGGTATGAGGAGAGACGGCTCGTCTGGCTGCCTGTCACTTTGTCTGCTGTCTGTATCTATGTGTCCATCTGCTGCTGACTTCCAGCAGCTGCAGAGGGTTATAAGAAGTTAGAGGGACAGCTGGTTTGGGTGGCACAGTTGGGCAGACAGAGTTTGAGGGAGTGAATATGTGGGCACGTTTTAGTTTTTTTAACTTCCTCTGTATGTCCACTAATTTTCAGTCTTTGTATCTGCTTCTCTGGCACTCGTGGTATTTCCAGATGGTGTCATGTTTAAATCCTCCCCTCAATTTTAACTTACTGGGCCTTCATCTGTTTCCATTTAATGAGTAAATTTGCTAATCTCTTAACAGGCTATTCACATAGGGGTTTATTTACTGATGAGCATTATAAACATTTTAAGGCGTGTAGCTTGCCCCAGAGGAGCGACTTATTTACAAAGTCCTTCAATTCAAAAACTATATAAATGAAAAATAGGGATGATGCTGGTGATGCATGGAGCTCTTTGCACTTATTTAATAATACTGTCCTTTGAGACCATCTTCCCATGGTTATTTACATCTCAGCCAATTTCCCTTTGTCTCTTTTAATGTCAGGGGAACTTCCCGTGGTTTTATTTTGTCTCTCCAAAGTTGAATGAATTCTAAGCTTAAGCCTTCTTCGTTTCCTCCTCCTGTTTGTCTTCCTGCTGGTTTGTTACTTACCCTTCACGGACACATTAAAGAAATCTACAGACTTGTGTAGCTGTGGGAAACCCCTTTGTCACTAACTTTCTGTGAGGTGCACGATGTCGTATAACAGTGCAACCATCGGGAGAGGGGAAAAGAATAACTTCATAATGTTCAGTGTGTCGGAATGAGGATCGCGGAGCTCAGCCAGCAGGTCCAACTCTGAGATTCCATTCACAGCGCAACAAAAGAAACACACGTTTTTATGTAAAATCCGCTCCCACAAATGTGTTGCAAAACAAAAGAAGCATGAAAAACATTGCTGTCACAAAATGTGTCCTCGCTGTCAGCGGTGTCAGTCCGCGAGCATCATCCCACTGTTGAGAACGATTTCACAGTCATGTCTCTCGCAGTCAGTGTTTCGTTTCCACAACACCCTCCTCTTGCTTGGATCCACTCCGCAGCCATGTCTCTCAGTGGGCTGCTTCCTTTCTGCCCTAACCCCCCTCCCCCACCGCCACTACCTACTGCTGTGAATCACTTCAGTGCCATGTCTCAACGTCAGCTCTCTCCTTCATGACTGTCTTACACTTTGCCTCTGCTGCCCCTGTAAAGTGCATTTGCTGATTCTTCGTGTAAACCGCAGGTTCCGGTCGTCTGTTTTTCTCTTTCTGTTTCTATTCATGTTTTTTCTGGCTTGCCTACATTCCTTAGGCAGACAGCGTGCTGTAGTTGAAAACACTTTCACAAGCAATATGGCGATTTGCATCCAAAATAACATCCCACACTGGGCGTCAATCACAGCATACTCTAGAGACCTATAGTATTTCCATTTGAATTACATAGAGAGATTGTGACAGCACAAGTTGAAAAGAAATTCAAATGCCAGACACAGATCTGCTTGAAAACACACTTTCCAGGTACACTCATATATGTATAGGTCTTAGTTTGTACACTTATAATGTTACAAATCTTACGTGCACAATCATTTAAGATAAGCAGAAATCACCTGGTCAGTATCTGCATTTCATCCCTTGATACCTGTAATCAAGTTTAGCATGTTTCTTACCTGAAAAGTAACCGCAGACTGTTGCTGGCAGAACACAAACTGCAATAGTATCATGTATCCAAAACAGCCACTCATGTGGCGACAATACAATCTATAAATCATGACTCTATAGAGGTCAGGGGTTCCCTTAATGCTTACATCAAACATAAGAATGGGGCAAAAAAAGTAATCTCAATGAATTTGACCGTGGCCTGATTGTTGGTACCAGATGGGCTGGGTTTGAATATTTCTGAAAGTGATCATCTCCTGGGATTTTCACACACAACAGTCTCTAGGATGACTTCAGAACAGTGCAAAACAACTGAAAAACATCCAGTGTGCAGCAGATCTGTGGACAGAAATGAGGCTCAAAGGAACAGAATGGCTACGGCGACTCAGATGACCACTCTTCAGAAGTGTGGTGAGAAAAGCATCAGAATGCACCACACATTGAACCTTGAGGTAGAAGACCACATCAGTTTCCAGTTCTGTCGGCCAATCACACAAATCAGAGGCTGCAGTAGGCACAGGCTAATAACCAAAACAGCTGAAGACTGAAACGCGTGGTGGGATCTGATGAATCTGCATTTCTGCTGAAGCTGCAGGTGGTAGAGTCAGAATTTATCATCAACAACATGAATCCATGGACTGACCTGCCTTGTGTCAACAGTCCAGGCATGTGGAGGTGGTGGTGTAATGGGTTTGGGGAAAGTTCTCCAGACAGACACACTTAACCCCAATCAACCATTCTTTGAAAACCAAAACGCATCTGAGGATTGTTGATGACTGTTATGGCCACAATTGACCATCTTCTTATGTTCACAACATGATGATGCTCCTCCATGCCATAAAGCAAAAGTAGTTTCTAACTGGTCTCATGCACATTACAGGACCATCATTTGCATTTTCAATCTTTGAGTCATTGATGCCTATTTTCAGTCTTTTAATCAAAGTAAATGTGGATGCACTGCGTTATGAAACATTTCAGTCATCTCACAGAATGCTGCAGAGGGGAGGCTGATTGCTCTCTACAGTTAGGACACATAAAACATTCATGAAACTGTTTAATTTATTGCCGCATTTCACTTGGATGTCAAACTTACTTTATTGCAGCCTTGCATTGCAAACATTGCCTTCATGAATCCTGTCACCGAATCTTCTTGAAATCACAAAAATCTAAGTGGTTTTCCCAAAAGTTGTCAAAAATAATCGTTTTACAGTTTTCACGTGTGACGTTTAGTTACCTCGAAATCATCACATGTTGAAGAATCCTCCCACTCCTCCTGTGTTGTGGTTCTTCTTCAGTTGTATCTGTGGCTGCTCTTGTTAATTCCTGTTAAGAGCCTCACAGCTACTGTCTCCTCCCACTCAAATATCCGTTCTAACTTTCACTCGATGCTAAGCGGGGCGGCCTATAAATTGTTCTGAGTCCTGTGTGGTCATGTGGTCCCTGCTGCCATGTTTACATTCATCCACCCACATACTGCCCTGTTAACGCATGGAGTGGGCTTTTGTGTGTGTGTGTGTGTGTGTGTGTGTGTGTGTGTGTGTGTGTGTGTGTGTGTGTGTGTGTGTGTGTGTGTGTGTGTGTGTGTGTGTGTGTGTGTGTGTGTGTGTGTGTGTGTGTGTGTGTGTGTGTGTGTGTGTATTGTTCTTTTGAGTGAAGTGTTATCTGTGCCCACAAATAGGTGCGATACTTTGGTCTTTTTTTCTGCTGCTGTGTTTGTATATTCTCCTTCACACTACTACTCACACCATGACCTGCTTTCTAATAATGTATCAAAGATAAAATGTCTGTATGAATGTATATGTGCTTTTTTTTTAGTGTTATTACAAAGGTCCCCTTTCCATCATCTATCTTTTATTACAGCCAGAGCAGTGCAGCAGCATATTTTAATGTGGGTTTTGCATTCAATCGGTTCAGTTGGTTAAAAGACAAAATAAAAATTTTCCAATGCTGTATTTCATTGAATAAATGCTTGATGGATGTCTCGATGAATCAAATCAAAATCTATTTATCTTTTATTTATTTTGATATAATAATATACTGTATTTTTGTCACCCGAGGACACAGGAAACTCATATTTATGTCATTACCATCTGCCATTACCGTTTTTCCAAAGCTGGGATCACCGTTGCTTGTAAGCTCTTAAAACACAAAACATGGCCTCTCTATACCTGGCGAGTGGCTTTGTAATCACTTTGTTCCCATGGAGGTGCGTGGTTCTGTCGAGTAATACTTCAGGGATTGCATTGTAATTTCACAGTGATTGCTCCAGATCACAGTCGGAAGCATTTGCGATTACAGCCACCAGTAGAACCGCTTTGTGACTTGTCCCAGTTTCTAAACGTTATCATGAAGGGAAAGAAAAAAAAAATGACTTACTCAATTATTATACAATTACAAGCATATTAAAATGAGGCTCTGTGTAATTACATGTTAAAACGTTTGGTGTTAATTTAATTATTCCCTTTTTCTCCACAGGTATTGGATGATTAAATATAAATGATACCAATAAATATTTGCAATGGATGAAACGATATCAAATGCTTTGATATACGTTACAGGTCTTAAACCCACTTTGTGCAGAAGAATGATTGCTGTCCACACTTGTGTGTTGTGACTATGTCCTAAGCAATAGGTTTGGATTCGTGCCCAGAGCCGCTGCCTCCCAGTAACGGCCTAAGAGTTGGCGACCGCTACACTGTGGGTGACATGGTGTCCTTCCAGTGTGATCAAGGCTTTTCGTTGCAGGTAGGTGAAAGCATCCAGTGCTGGTAACACAGATATCCAGCATTCATACATTCATGACTTGTGAATCATATCTACCTGCCTGAAGTGACAGTTTCAAGGAAATACCCTTAAAAGGAATACAAGGATGAGTTGGTCAAAGACGCGTCACTAAGTACATTTTCTATGACATTTGTGTGTGTCGGAGCGGAACAGTAAGCGCGGGCAAGAAATGCCTGAATGCTCATGTGGGGCTACTTTCCATGTGTTAATGCTTGTATCTTTATTTGTTAAGTGTGTGCGCGCCGATGTTCGCGTGAGTGTGTGCCACCGCAAAAGCAGCTTTAAGTTCTTCCAATCCTCCCTGAGTAGATACTGCAGCTGTGGCGTTTTGAGCTGTAGAACTTTCCAAGGCCACGGGCAATGGATTGTGTTAACAGTTGCCTCACTAATCCCACGCTGATTTTATTCCCCGGCCCGGGTATTCACTTCTTTTTTACATTCTCTCCGGACCAACCAGCAACTTCTTACACACATCTTCAGGCTGAGTGTCTGAACGGCAGAAAAAGATAGACACCATTGTGGAAACAAAAGCCACATGTATGGTTGGGTCTTTTGATTGTGTGTGTGTGTGTGTGTGTGTGTGTGTGTGTGTGTGTGTGTGTGTGTGTGTGTGTGTGTGTGTGTGTGTGTGTGTGTGTGTGTGTGTGTGTGTGTGTGTGTGTGTGTGTGTGTGTGTGTGTGTGTGTGTGTGTTCACAACTATGTTTTGTAGATCACTGTTTCAAGGTTTGGCTTCAGGGTGTTTTTTAAAGAACTTACTTGTACATTTTACAAGTATCTTGTCCAAAGATGATTTTAATGGATCAAAACACTGCTCTGAATATTTTAAGAAGGATTAACTTGTCACTTATAATTTAGCTGTAAGACAAGTGTAGAAGCAGGATGTAGCTCATCTCTATGTAGAAGGTGGTACCCTTGCCCGGCTAGCGGCTGAGAGGTCCCTCTCCTGCTCCTGATATCATCAAATATTTACACACGAGACCTTGAGAGGATGTTCAGAAATCCCAAAACAGAACAAAGCATCAGAAAATCTGATGCAAGCACCACATGCTTAATATTTTCGGAGGAAGTGAATATACTGTTTGTTTGTTTCTTCTCTGAACAGGGTAATACATATATTACCTGCATGCCTGGCCCCGTCAGAAGATGGAATTACCCCGTACCTCTGTGTTTAGGTAATATATTCTTTTATTCTGTCTGGTATCGTCAGCATACAGGGTTTCAATGAGGTGATATTACAGACGACAAAACCACATTTGTTGCATCAAACAGACTCACTCTCACTTTCTGTCTTTTTCCATTTACCTTTTCTCATTGGCTTTTTCCTTGTTCATCTTTTCTACTTGTCTTTTTTATTATATTTCTCCCATTCTAATACTTGAGTCATACACAGCCACACAATACATCAGTATCCTCACAGAGGACCTGTTATTATATTAGGGAAAGCAACAATTTCATTTTCAGATCAGGGAAGGGGATGATGGGTGGGAGTGTGTGGCTTGGGGGAGGAGTTTATGAATTTTCCCTTTCAGTTGAAAACCAATAAGGCTTTGCATCATCTCAGTGTGTTATTAGATTTTTTTGAATCCCCCCGATGATTCTCTGGTCTCCCCCAACACATCTTCTGAAGTTGATTGGCACGGTGACAGATGCCACAGATGCCACAGATTACTAAGGAAGTGCTCCACTTGGGAAACGGTGAGGTGTTTCGACACCTCACCGTTTCCCCCCAATTACACATGTAGACAAACATGCACACGTGCCAGTGTCAGCACTGTTACACACCCTTGCATATGAACACAGGCAAAAAAAATGCACTCGTTCGCACACAGACACACGTTCACTGTGCTCTTCATGTAAATGATCTGTCCCTGTGGTTTTCACAGTTCACTGCAGACATAAATCCCAGCTTTGCAGTTGACAGCCCTTTTCTTGTATGCGTGTGCTCGCTCGTTAGCCCACTCCTCGCTCGTCTGCAGCATAAGCTGATCCCAACACCCGAGGATCTGTACTCACTTTGTTGCTGATAAACTTACATCAAAGTGGTTGCATGCCCTTGTACTAAACAGTAAAACATCCTCATAAGTGCCTCTTTGTTTTCTCTTTATACACAAGCAGGTAAAGCAGGTTTCCCCCACTTGGATCACAGTTACATCCCAGGGTAGTTTTAGCCTAATTCTGGCTTTTTGTGATAGTCCCCGGAGAAATGGCAGCAGTACCCCCCCTCCCTGCTGGGCTTAAGATGGTAAAAAAGGGGAATGATCCAGCTACAAGTTTACATTGATGCCTCTGGTGGCTGTAATTGTATCACACCTTGGTGTTTATGTAAGAGTAGGGCATGTGCCACAGGAGGAGAATAGGGGATTGAGAGTAACCTTCACTGCGAGCTGAAGTGTTCTCTAACACACATTCAAAGAGAAGAGGTGGGCTGTTGCAGGGGGAGGGTGAAGTAATCACTGCCACCGCTGAGCACTGGGGTGCTGTACTGAATATTGACTCCCTCATTTATTGTAATTTAAAGCACCACCAAACAAGGAATGTGCCTCAGTCTGTTATCTTTTCACAAATGCCCTTATGGAGCGTAATCCACACAGTCAAGCAGAGATGTACAAGCACAAGTCACAGACACGCTCAGACACTGATACATGCACAACACTTCATTTTCTCTCTCACCCACAAAGCTGCCCTATTACAGCCTGCACATAAACACATAGAACACATGTTTGTGAAAGCATGTGGTTAATGCATACCCAGCCCCACTATTCTTTCCTTTTGGTACACATACCCAGAAATCATGCATCTACTGTAATCAGAGACACAAAGCTCTCGCCCTCCCTGGATATTTAACACCTCAGTCATTGTTTTTCTTTATTTTTATCCCATTGAGCTTTTCCGTGGATAAGTGACATTTTCTTTTTTCCTTGGTCTGTCTCCCTCAGCTCAGTGTGGCGGGTCCATGACAGACTTCAGCGGCGTCATCCTCAGCCCAGGCTTTCCAGGGAATTACCAGAGCAGCCTGGACTGCAGCTGGAGAGTTCAGCTCCCTATTGGCTTCGGTCTGTCATCACACCCTCTCTCTTCTCCTTTCTTCTTCTCCTCTTTCTTTTTCTTACATGTTCTGCTAGTTCTCATGACTTCTGTGCTGCTTTCTTCTGCATTGCTCTGTTATTCGCCTCTCCTCTCCTCTCCTCATTGTGTTAGAAAATAACCCTCTTGTATGTATGCTTTAAACATTGAATTTGAAATATAGTACTTAAAAGGAAGATACACATTCACTCACCTTTGTTTTATTTATATATTCATGAAATGTTTCCATACATTAACCCATTCCTTCTGATTTTTAGGGATCCATCTGCAGTTTCTAAACTTCTCAACAGAGCCTGTTCATGACTATCTGGAGGTCCGCAGTGGAAGTCTGGAGACGGGAACAGTGATTGATCGGTTCAGTGGCCCCATGGTGCCCAACTCCCTCTTTAGCACCACACACGAGACCACACTGTTCTTCCACAGCGACTACTCCCAGAACAAACCTGGCTTCCACATCGTCTACCAGGGTGAGGAGCTGAGTCCCCATGGCAAAGTAAAAATCGGGTGTTATCATAGCGGCAGCTTAAAAAGCGGAAGATTGAAAAGTTAGCTAATAGAACACTTAAAAGACCATCAGTCAGGTCGGAGACAGATCAGGGACAGCGATTAGTCCTGCAAGGCAGACACTTCTACTGAGGTGGTAAGATTACAAAAGTGTAAGGATAAAGAAATCAATACTGACTTCTGTTGAGACACTCAATAGCATATATGATTGAATAGTAATACCTCTGGATATATCATTGAAGAATTGTATCTGTTAAAGTCAAACCTTGTACACTATCAAAAAGTCATTTTTTTTGGTTTATCAATAGTTAGAAAGGGCTTCAAACACAAACATTAAAAAAAGCTTCATATCATACCTCCACTAAGGCTGAGTAGCCCCTTTATCACCATATTGTATACACGTGTATTCAGATCATATACATATAACATGCACACATCCATTTTAGGCCAACTGAAAATACTTTTCAGTCAGGACCACTGGGTGTGTATGGGTTTGATTGTTTTCAATGCATTTATTTCTTCCAGCATATGAGCTACAGAGGTGCCCGGACCCACGACCATTCCGGAACGGCATCGTGATTGGTCAGGACTACAGTGTGGGGATGACTATTTCTTTTGAGTGCCTGCTGGGTTACACTCTGCTCGGAGAGCCGTCCCTCACTTGTCTGCATGGAGTCAGCAGAAACTGGAATCACCCCATACCTCGCTGCGAAGGTGATTGTCTTCTGTCTGATAAAATCACAACAGGTGTTTTTCAACGGTGTTGCTCCTGTGCAGAAAAAAAAAAAGTAGATTTACAGCATCAGCAAACTATATTCATCACTCATTGCAGTTTCCACAAACTCGCTTGGGAATATTAAAATAATTGTGCACTAACGAAACCTTGAGAAAGTCATGCATACTACTTTCTGAAAAGCTGACTAGAATAAAGACAGATGCTTTTTAATACCCACTAAAAATAAGACCTTTAAAGTTATTTTGAATATAAGAATATATATTTTTTAGATCTGTTTGTAGTCCTGTCCTTTGTTCTGGCACATTAAAGCATCTGACTCGCATTTACCACCACTTCACTGAACTATAAACTGATACGGCTCATTATAATGATATATGGAGCATTTGCAAGTCTTTATTACAGAGCTGATTATGCCAGCCTCTGTTGTAAATTTCAAGGAGACTTCTCAGATGTTTCTCAGGTATGATGAATAACATCTTTCCTCTTCTCGGTTAAGTTAGGGAGTGACACGC
This sequence comes from Hippoglossus stenolepis, assembly GCF_022539355.2. NCBI lineage: Eukaryota > Metazoa > Chordata > Actinopteri > Pleuronectiformes > Pleuronectidae > Hippoglossus > Hippoglossus stenolepis. Next base: position 9,332,157 of record NC_061490.1, read on the forward strand.
ATTTCACAACCACAAACTTTGGTGTTTGTTATGCTCCTTAGTCACTGCATTGTCCCTGTCAAGTTTAAAGTTCTTTTTAATCCCGAGGCCACTGCTTTTGGCTTTGACTCTGAGTTCAAAGTCGAATTTTAGCACATCCCCTCTGAAGAGGTATGACGGGGGAGTTTTAGTGTCAGAACCCCTCAATGTCATCAAGTTCTAGGCAACCAGTAAAAATCCCCTGCAGTTACAATATATCTTACAGGTTCACCCCCTCCTATTTTCTCAGTGATAACCAAATAACCTGCAGTTATGGTTTGTTTTCTCTGCAGTTAGAACTTAAATTCAATCAGAGTCTATTTTTATCCAGCCTCTCTGACTTTCTCCCCTCCCTCCAGCTCTCTGTGGTGGCAACATAACATCCATGAACGGCACAATTTACTCTCCTGGACACCCGGCCGAGTACCCCCACTTCCAGGACTGTATGTGGACGGTCAGAGTGCCTCCTAGTTACGGCATCTCCATCAACTTCTCTGTTATAAATACAGAACCAATCTACGACTACATCACTGTGTGGTAAGTGTTAATTTATTTCTCGTTATGATGTTAGTCATCAAGCATCAGCTTATGGTACACATCAGACACACACTAGATTTACAAACCAGTGATTTTTTTAAATAATACTTAATAGTGAGCCAAGAAACGAGTCTATATCCTTGTTAAAGAATACAGATGTGTGCTTTAATACAGTGCTTCGCTTATAGAGCAGATCCCAGAAGGTTTTATAAGTGAAGCGTTCTTTTTGGAGTATAGAAGATTTTCTATTGAGCAGAGTGCATATTTCCCTTCTTGCAATAGCAAACTCAAAAAGTGGAATGCATTGAATTCAAAAGTTGACAAAACGTTAATGCCACAGGCCAGTTGGACAAATGTTGCTTACAGCTCCTCGTGTGACACTGATAATTGACGAGCCAAGAACCGTCCAGATAGGTTGACCTTTGTCTGGACATTTATAGATTCATTTTTCCCCTGACAACTTCTCTCCTTACAACTCCTCGCTAAAACACAAAAAAGATTGCTGTGCATGTTGAAATGAAAGAAACCGAATCCAAGGCTTAGTCACTGTGTCCCTCTTCTCAACTTCACCAAACTTAAAGTAGATGTTAAACTCCACATCCCCAGTGCATCACATAAAAAGACAGAAACGTGTATCGAAATGAAAACATGTAAGTTAGTTATGCAGAAACAAGACAAACTTTATCTCTTCAGAGCAGTAAACTATATTACCTGCATCCTATCACTCCTGCAGCTCTCTCTCTCTCTCTCTCTCTCTCTCTCTCTCTCTCTCTCTCTCTCTCTCTCTCTCTCTCTCTCTCTCTCTCTCTCTCCCCTTCCTTTCCCTCTACCTGTCTGTATCCTCTCTATACTATAGTGGGCCTGAGGCAGTCAAGGAGCTGCCCTCATGGGTGTTAAAGGAGGGAAATGCCTTCCAGCATCTAGGGCTACGATTCAAAGTTTGGGAGGAGGGAGCTACTGGCACCACTGTTTTCAAATGAAAAAGTGCATAAATAATCTTTCCCCTGATGGCAACAATACATTTTCTTGTCTGACTGCCATCTCCCATTTTGCTGATCACCCTGAAATGACAAAGACCTTTTTAATACATAAAATAGGAAGGCACACACACATGCAAAACAGCATTTAGTGAACATCATTCAGGTGAACGCTACCTGAAAGTGTCAGGACTTTTCTCCTGTGCAAAGAAAGCGTTTCTAACAGTAATCTTTCTTTTTATCCACAGAGAAAAGTGACATTTGTGTTGGCGCCGCATTTTACACACAAAGACTGTTATCCATCTTGTTTAGGCAACTTATTTCCGATAAAGATCGTGGCGATGTTCTCACGAGGGTTTTCTCCTCCTCTCATTTGCGGAGGTGCTTCTGTGTTTTTTGCATTTGGCAGATATAGCTTGCCTCATAAATGACTTCAACGCTAATTACAAATGCTATTATCACCCCAAAGCCACCCATCCATCTTGGGGTGGGGGATATGCATGAACTGTTCACAGTTACATGTTGTTTTGTAAATATCTTGAAAAAGAACATCAATATAGAAATGATGTATAATGTGGAATAACCTGGTGGGAATGTGTGATTTGCCACATCCAGTTAATTAGATACCTAACAAATTATGGTGCCTCATCTTCTAATAGTCAAAAAAATTTAAAATTTTTTTCCTACTCACTGAATAGCACACAATGCTCTCAATCACCTAACCGGGCCAAATATAATAATGGGGCTAGAAACCTCAGTAGTGATGGTGTAGAAAGTCCCTACAGGTTGGCACATCTCTGCCGTCACACAGAATGTATTTAATCATATTGCCCATTCCTCCGTCTACCTGCCTATCCATTTTTACCCACTTCCCTCCATCTCCACCTCTGTGATCCTCAGGTCCACCCAGACCACCTGAAATATATAAGCAGGTGCTGGGTCTGCTCCTGGGGTGTCCTCCCAGTCACTCGTGCTCCACAGGGAAGCGTGCCAGTCATCCTAATTAGACGCCTACACTACCTCTGCTGTCGCTCCACAGCAGGTCTAGTCTGAGTTCTCTCAAATATCTGACTCGTCACTCGTCACTCGACGACCCACAACCTGCACAGGCAGCTCATTTCAACTCTTTGTGTCCATAAATCGAGAACTTCACCTTCAGGCTTAGCTCCGTTTTCAACATGACATTTTAGTACTCTGCCACTTGTCAATTTCACACTTCATTGTAACCTCATTCAGGAACAAGGCCCACAGATACTTAAAACATCTTTCACTTGGGGCCACAGCTCCAGCTGCCAAAGATAGATGCTGTCCAAGAGATGTGTCAGACATGACAGGCCGACAACATTCAGGGCCTTCAGCATCTCAGGGTGAATCTCGTCCACTGCTGGCTTGGTGCCGGTAACTATTTCATTGACGGTTACTCCCCTAACCTCTTATCTTCAAATGTGCTGTGTAATTTGAAGGTGCCTGGAGGAGTTGGTAGACCTGTTTTCATCACTTGAAAGATATCAACATCGATACATCGTTGCCACATTTACTGTAAATCAGGTTTGATTATCAGACTAGAGATACAGTAAGCTGCCATGTGTACATATGGAAATCAAAACATTTAAATCAAATTTAGATTTTCCAAAGGGAGGGGTTACAGTTTCTTCTATTGTGCAGTATTCAGTTAAGTGCTTAAGGAGTCTGCTTAACCATCCATGAATCTGCTGTAACATATGCTTTTATCCTTCCAGGGTCGTAGGGTCTAAAGCTTTTCTTATAACCTTACACCTTTATTCTATACATACATGTACAGAATGTTAACAGTTCCAGCTAAATTTAAAAGATTGTTTTATCCATCCATCCATTATCTATACAGATAATCCTTTGAGGGTGGCGTGGGTAGTTAGAGGCAGCTGACATCAGGCAGGAGGCCCGGGTTCAACCTGGACAGGTCACCAATGTATCCCAGGGTTCACACTCACATTCACTAGTCTCCAGTCAACCTAATCTCTAATCTGCTTGTTTGCAGAGAAACCCAACGCAGACACAGGGAGAACATACAAACATGTTGCTGTGAGGTGACATTGCTAACCCCCGCACCACCTTGCCACCTAGATTGCTTCATATGAATAAAAAAGACACAAAAGCTGTTGAGGATTTTGCATATTTTTGCATTTTCTTTTGGCCCAAACCTCCTCATCAATATTTAACTCGGGGGCAAAAGTTCCAACTCTACACCTCCTCCTAACTTATATACACAACTTTGACACTGTTGATTAATGTGGAACTTTTCTCACAGCGGCAGAATGACTATTAGGTCCACAACACTGCTTGAGGATAACTAGACCTGCTCTTTGATCCCAGCAAGTTATTACTGCTATTTATTCATAAATCATTTTCTCTCTCCTTCTCGCTCTCGCTCTCTCCCCTCCCCCTCTCACTCCTTTTACTCTTTCAATCTATCTTCCTCACATCCCCGGCTACTTCTTCCTCTATCAGGGATGGACCTGACCAGGCCTCGCCTCAGATCGGTCAGTTCAGCGGCAGTTCGATACAGGAGGGCGTGTCCACCACTGCCAATCAGATCCTCATCAAGTTCCACAGCGACTTCAGCACCAGTGGCTTCTTTGTGCTGCATTATTACGGTAACCTCCCTTTTGATAGTGGCTAATTAAAGACCTTGTCCCGCACGGTTTTAATGACCCTTGCTCATTTGATCTCCAGCTCTCCACACTGCAGGGAGCCTGCTGCAATAATGACGATCACAAAGAGATTGTTCCTTTGTTTTTATATTGGAACACCTTTCTTTCTTTTTTTAGGGTTCATTATTAGGCCTTTCTCATCTTGCTGCTGCTTCCAGCTCTGTGTAATGATAAATGTCCTATTATGCCACCTCTTTTTCTGCTGCATTATTAAAACGCCCCTTTGAAAGAAGTTGATTACTAATAAAATGTCCCCCAGCTCAGGTAAATTAGTGATTGGTTTTTGATGCTCATGGGCAGTGATAGGTAGCAGTTTATGATCCATTCAAGTTTCAGTATGAAGGGAAAGTAAAGAATATGTTGCTGTTCAATAGAAAATACACAAACACTGTATCTTCCTGTCTCACTTGAGTGCACAGATTTCAGTATGTGTCCTCTCCCCAACAGCCTACCAGCTGAGAACATGTCAGCCACCCCCTCCTGTCGCCAACGCCACTATCCTAACCGATGATGACGAGTTTGAAATAGGTTTGTCTTATTTTATTTACCTTGTTTACTGGCCAGGGGAATACATGATAAAATAAATTTGCACCAGACATAAGGTAATTTGCTTAGAAAGCCCTGGACAGAGTGGAAGAAACAAGACTAGACATATCGAAAATGGTTTTGTACAATAATCAATTACTCACTTGATTTTTTTGTTTGTTTATTGAAACCATTTTTATGAAGGTATTAATCCATCTATCCATTTCAATGGGTTTTCTTATAACTCTAAATATCTCAATCCTCCAGCATTGTGCTCTCAGTCTCTCTCTTTTTTTGCTCTATGATATTCCATCCTGTATTTCTTTCCTTCCTATTGAGTGTTTGCCATGTGTTTGTGCTTCGTACAATAACGTATTAGTTGGAGGGCAGGGCTAATTAACTCTCCATATAAGCTGTTTGTATTTTCAGTGTTCAGAAGTGATTAGCAAAGCGAAGTGGAACCCATGTGGCTAGTGGCTGCCTTATTTTGTGTCTTTGAAATTGGGTGTAATTTTGATTTCAAACGTGTGTGGGTGTGTGTGCGTGCGTGCGAGCCAGTTTGCAGCTCTGTAATGTAATGAAGTGCCTCCAGTACAGCTAGGGCATGTCACTCTTCATTAGAAAATGTGTTGTCGATTGCTGTTTCAAGTGCTTGTACTGGGGAAACTTTTTACTAACATGGTTCTGTGTGGATGTATGTGTTCGTGTGTGCTTGTGTGTGTCTTTGTGTGTGTGTATGTTTGTGTGCGTTTGTGTGTGTGTGTGGGTCTGTATGACTGCGGGTGAAAATGACCTCGCAGGGGACATTATTCGGTACTCGTGCTTGCCAGGCTTCACCTTGGTGGGCAGTGAGATTCTGACCTGTCGTCTTGGAGAGAGGCTACAGATGGATGGACCCCCACCAGTCTGTCAAGGTTTGTTTAATTCAGTGTTCAGTTTATGATTCTTTGGATGTGTCATGAATTTGTGTGGTTTTATAACTGTTACTGTGTTTTCTTTTCTGAATATTGTTCTATGTGTGTGTCTGTGTTTAAATGTCGATCTTTGCACATACACTCAACACATGCATTTGTTTGCGTATTGATTTCCAGTTATGTGTGTCTGTGTGTGCACACGTGTGTGCACTTAATGCGACTCTGCCAAGGTTGCTTGCAGTCAGCAACACCTGTTGATGCATCACTTAACAAACTGCCAGCAGGGCCCCTTCAAGCAGGTTCCTGGTGACAAACAGCATCTCCTCTGTAATTAATCAAGCGTCACAGAGTCTGAATGCTACTGACCTAAGATCATAGCCCTGTGCTCCCTTAGAATCAACACTGGGCTGTGAAGGATCAGCGGGAAACAAATTACACATCAGCAGGTTTCATAGACATGTGTCTTTTTGTAGTGTATCAAGGGTGGGCAACCATAGCTGATTTGTTTCTTTCTCTGTAGAAAGAGATCGGAGCTTATTTTTTTACCCCTTAATCCTGCTCAAATGGCCCCATGGGTTTGATTGATGAAAAAAGTCTCCCTCCCATGTTTTTTCAGAAGATGATTATTCAAACAAGAAACAAAGGGAAAGAAATGTCTGTGTTGTCTGCATCAGAGACTTTGTTTAGACCGAAAACACAAATGCCATCCGCCAGCCTGTCGTGCCAATACATCTTTGCCGCAGACAACAGAGCTCTCTGAAACCCCCTATTCCCTATGGTTAGACATCTTTTGATGTGCCCTGAAGTCCTTTCTCTGCAAGTCTTGAGCTGATGAGCGTTTCTGTCTTTGTGTTTGTAGAAACTATGAGTAATCGTATTGGACTTGTGATCAAGGAATGACAGATACTCAACAAACCCATAGCCCGCGTTCAAAAAGCCTCTTAGAATAGGACTAGTGATTTGGAACATATATTTGCTCATCCCTGGCTCTTATTATTTGATGTCTGACTTGATATCTTGGTTCTCCCCCTCGAGCATTTCTGCAGCTGACATTGTTTTGCTTTTACTATTTCGAAATTGGGCGATGTGTGTGGAAGTGTCACAAGTAAAGCAACGCTAAGGCCCACTCCCATTTCCCTACCCCTTGTTTTGGAGGGTTAACTTGCCCCAGTTCAGTAGCATCGCTGCTCTACGCTGGTTAAATGAAGTACATCGTGTATCTCTAAAGAGCAAGGATGCGACATGAAAAAATTGCTAGCGTGAGCATTTTTTTAAGGTTGTTGTGAAAAGAAATGGCCATAATACATTGAAACGATAATAAACTGAGATATTACAATCATTATCGGAACTTTTAAATCTGTATTAATGGAGAAAATTACATTTGTGGGTCCCTATCCCATCTTGCCGGTGATTCAGAAAAGAAAAATAGGGAAATTCTTATAGCCCTCGGTTTTAACTGTGAATCTGAAAATATCCGTTTCGAGGGCTGAACAGCCCGAACACTTGGCCCTCCCCCTTCATCCAAACATGTACCGGGAAACACTACCCCTACACGTGAAAGTGCAAAACAGAGGGGAAGGGGGAAGGGGGAAGGGGTGAAATGGGATTAGTCCTAAGTAATGGAAAAGATTTAGTCGAGCGTCCTCATCAGTGATCCAGCGACTTGTTTTTTTATACTTTATTCATAAAGGCCATAAGCTGCATTGCTAGTGAATGTCTCTATTAGCGTATGCACAAAGGTCAAACAGGGCTAAAGAATGGCAGTTTGATACAATGTGCCTTGATGTCGGTGCATGTGAGAGACCTGAAAACAAGGCGTACCTTCCCTTCTGCTGCATAGGGCCTACCTAACATTTTTCAAAATTAAAAATGTATAAATGCAAGTGGGATCTAAAATCCTGCTGCATTGTTTTTTTGCTTGACATTTGTTTTTGCTTGACATTACAAAGAGAGCGAGAGAGATAGAAGACAATGGAGCAAAAAGCTTCATTGCATCCTGCATCATAATGGCTTGGCATACAAATCACATTATTCTGACTGAATGAATTTGTTGTAAAATGCTTTCCAATGCTCAATTCCATTGCTCTTTTTAAAGTGACCAATTAGCAGATCAGCAACAACAGGAGCACTTTGGAACAATGTGATATGTTCCTTCTGTGCCAAGTGAGGGCAGTCAGTCAGTCACTTGAGAATAGTGGAAGACATTTCAACCTCTCTTGCTATGTGGGGTTTGCCAGCTCTCACCTGCTCATGTGTTACTGAATACACGAAGCTCTGCCAACACCAACTCGCTGCTCTGAGCGTAAAACCCTCGTACTGTAATTGAAATAATTTCACAAGCTTCAATATGAATGGCTAAATTAACCTTCCAAATCATGATGGGTGAATCATCCAGGTGGGACTAGACGGAAATTAATTTTCAGTTGATTTTATTGTGCAAGGCTAGAAACCATAAATCAGCATTTGAGATATTTGAAACATTTTTGACAAGTTGGACATCGCAAACTCTGGTGTATCACAGTAAGTTGTGTTGCGTTATATAAATTGTGTTACTACTAAAGCATTGGGTGTTCTAAGTTAAGTCATGCTTCATTGATGGGAAATGTATGAAAACATAATGAGTCTAAAGAGAAGTTGCACATCCATTTCATTGAGTATTGTTTTTTAATACTATGTGCGTCACTCAAATAAAAACTTGCTTCAAAGAGTTTTCTAATGAGCGGAAAGAATTGCCAACATTTGCAAAAGTTTTATTTTCTCAGCCTTTTTTACATTTGTAAATTTGTTCATTGTAAATCATTGTTGTTTCTCTAAACCTAGTGTTTGATAAAAAAATATATATATCTTGCCAACACCCCCTTCTTCCTCTCAAACATGTCTCTTACAGACTGAGCCTTGTTAAGAGGGTCAGCAGGAACATCGTCTCCTTCATTGTTATGCTTATTGTTATTTTTGTTGAGAAAGAAAACCTACATTTCCCATAATGCATGTTGCTCTTCCTACCAGCATTTCAGTGATTCACAATGTATTTCATCAGTCACATGTCTTGAAAACAATCATTGTTGATAAGAAGCACACATCTCACCCGGCTCCAAAGGGAGAACCTGAGAAACATACACACATATGTTGCATCAGGGCTTAATGGGTTAAAGTGTAAATCAAAATGGGCAGATGATGAGTCCTCATATTTCCCCTGGTCGAACTGCTCCCTTAAACCTGCCTTGAGGAATAGTCAGGACTATTTTAGGCCACGTGGATTAGTAATTCGTTGTCTGACATTTCCATGGATCACCTCATTATTGTAGTGAAGAACTCATTGCATTTTCTTATGTCGGGTATGTTATGTCCTTGTGCCACCTGTAGCAAGAAACTAATTGCTCTCCTTGGGACATGTAGAGTTGAACTTAATTTGAGTTGACCTGCTATTCACATCCCAGAGACTGCTACAATAAGCCTGTAATGGGGCCATTTCCTGTCGGCAGCTTGCCGATAGGGCAGGAAAAGGAATTCTCCTGTGTTCCCTGATTCCGCTTTTGTTTGCTGTCAACCCTTCTGTTAATTGTCATTTTAGGCTTAGAAGATAACACGGAAATGTCCTTGCATGGCTACGCAATTTCACCCCTATATGCCCCTGGTTTGTAAGATATTTCCCCAGGCTCTGACTCTCTGAAAGCCTACGAGGAAGATTACCCAAAAGCTTTGATCAAGGATAGAAACATGAACAATAAAAATAATTTCATCTTCACCGTATTTATGTCTCTGTAGCCAACAATGTGTCGAAGGCAGTGCAAAGTAGAAAAAAATCAATACCTCAGCCAAGGTAATAACAACACGTGTCAGTTTTAACAAACGCCTACGCTTTTTGCATTGAAGCAAATCATGTTTTAATATATTCAGATTTAACATAGAACAGTCAGTACTATATATAAGGGTTTAAAAGGGTACATGATATCAGCATTGAGTATTTACCTGAATGTAATTCGCTGGCTAAGGATGGTTGGTCAATATACTAATTCACAGTTTAATGCTTATTCCCTTGAGATAAGATGTGTCCTCACTTTAGAAGATCAAATTAAATTAGAAATACACTAAGGTACAGAGGTCTATTTGCAGTATAGCTATCATATAAACACATTGTAAGCTTCAGTTTGCTCTCGGGGTAGCATTCTATCCTTATCAAGGTTTCTCTAAAAACTCATCCCACAAAGTAGCAGTATTGATGTGTCTGAAACAGTTTTAAGCCTCTCATAATTTATCTTTTTCAAACGCTGCACCAACGTATGAGGCAAAGCAGTTTAAGCCACAACTCTGCTCATTGGAAAGTGTTTGTTGCCTGGCAACGTTAGCTTATTAAACAAGTACCGGGGGCTTATTTATTTCAATAACAAAGTCACCCAAATAAATGCCTCTATGTACAGCACATGGCATCTTTGCAACATCTATATATATGTGTGTATATCAAAAGATTGTAATATAATGTATATATATATATATATATAACCATAAAACCATATAATATCATAATCTCCTGCAAGGAATGTGGGAGTGTACAGTGTTTAAAGGGTTTTGGGGTTGGTGACAATGTGCAGGAGTGAAATCAGTATTTGTTAATAGCAGTTATTTATAAATTTAGGAGTAGTTCTCTGTTCAACAAATATTCCCACTGATGCCAGTAAAGCAGATGCTCCTGCTGATGTCAGAACTGAGGCAGCAGCCATGTGAACTCCGCAACTGAAGCCCCCATTTTGATCTCCATCATATTGCCAATGAGTCATAACTCTTCTGCTAAAATCGAGTGGCACAGACCTTGTTTTTCAGCTGAAATGCAAAATCAAGTAACTGAACTGCATAGAAACACACTCAGACACCTTTTATTTTCTCTCCAGGAGTGTGTGGGCTTCAGAAAACAAAGTTTTTGAATAACCAACTGTTAAACTAAACTAAACTAAAAAACTCAATTTAAAAAAAAAAAATACAAAAACATTCCTCTGTGCATTGTGACCCTATGTGACGACAGCATTCACAATGTTAAAAGCACAAGCTGCTAATCTTCAGTTTTACAGTTAATTATGAGTAGAATTTGTTTTTGTAATATATGTTAATTGCAGAGCACAAGAGAAAACAATGAGAACGCACAGTGATTTGAAATAGATAAAGATCTCTCTGCTTTGAAAAACACAAAAACAGTGGCAGAGAGGAAAACCTTTGTAAACATACACACAGGAACATATTGCTCATGTTTCTCAAACTGTGAAGCAATGAAGAAAATACTATTCTTTATCATATATGTCTTCATTTGTTTTCTGAACAGATCTGAGTTTAATTTTTTTTTTCATTATTTACATATTACATTTTGTTGTTAAGATAATGTAATGAGTATTTTTCTCGACCTCTGTCCTCACAGACAGCTTTTTGTGTATTGTGTGGTTTGAGAAATACATTGTTATTTTGAAAATCACTGACTTTGACATTCTGAAGATCATATCTGTCTGTTATCTTTGAGCCAGAGGCTGTTCTGGTTCAGCCAGTTGAAACTTTTGCAGTGACTTGCCAGCGGAAATATTCATACTGCTATGTGTTACAATTCTTTCCTCCTGGCCTTTTTCGTGATATACGTCCGATTGTTTCCAGTGACCTTTTTATCTGGAACAGTTGTTCGCGTTAACCTTTTATATGCGTCATGTTTCTTCACTAGTGGCCCAGAAGAGAAACGTCTGTTACCAGCACAAAGGAAAAGAAATAAAACAGGACTGTCATTATTTAAGACATGCCAGCTTACAGGAAATGAAAGGAGTGCTTAGAGCTGATACACACGAACTTACACATACACATGCACACACAATATTTCTGTATAAAGTTAGCTGTCTCACCCACTGAGTATTATTATTTGATAGATTGATATCGGGGGAGCTTGGTGACAACAGCACATTTACCACATTAGCCCTCAGGTGCAATATCAGTCTGGCTGAAATTTAATTGTTTCAAGACCAGTTATTTTTTCACTGTAACTTCTTCTGTCACAGTAGAGTATTTCTGACTTTTCCTCCCTCCTCTCATGTTGCCTTCTCTGCCTCTGCTCGGCTTTCCCCCTCCCTCTTTTACCTCATTCCTCTTCCACCCTCTGTCCTTTCTAAAATTCCTCCTCTTCTTCCAGTACAATGTCCAGCCCATGAAGTGCGATTTGACTCAACCGGCGTGATCTTGAGTCCGGGCTACCCTGACAACTACCCCAATCTCCAGATGTGCTCCTGGCTGATTAACGTGGAGAAGGGTTACAACATCACTCTGCACTTTGAACTCTTCCAGACAGAGAAGGAGTTTGACATCTTGGAAATATTTGATGGTGAGTTCTGCTGGGTGTTTGAGTCTTACCGTAAACAATTAGTCAGCAGGATAATGCCAAGTGAAATCTTTGATGTTAGTCTCTGTAAAACATTTCCCTGTCCAACACTAGTGGAGTGTTTAGAATTGGCTCTTTGCTTGGCCTGTGTTAAAGCTCCCAAGCTACTTCAGGATTATTTCTTGTTAAAAGTAAGTCCTCCTTAAAGAGATCTTTTATTGTTTGTGTGGGGGACATTGTGTGCAGATCTTTTTATAAACAGTCTGTGGTGCAGAGTGAAGTTAGAAAAGTTTTGTTTATCCTACCTCGTTTATCTGCTTTGAATTTGAAGTCAGTATTTGTTTTATTAATATTCACAGGTATGGTTCATATGTAAGTTCGGATACTTTCCTCAACTGCTGCCACTTATACTGCTGCAGAGCATTGGTCAAGTGTTTATTTACATTTTATCAATATTGAACTTATCGTGTGTCCAAATCGCACCAAACTCTGCACTGCACTTCCCTGGCCATTAATAATACACATGCAAAGCGTGAACATGATTAGATTAGAACAGTTTGCGAGATATGCGTTCAACGTACAGATTCTTTTTTATCTTAGACCTTGAATATTTGGTTCCACTAATGTGTTCAGTAAAAGTTACTGTGGTGTATATTTGATACCATTATTAGATGCCTTTTAGAAATATTTTTCACATTTAATGTGGTCTCCTCACTTGTATAATTGTAATTATTTACTCTGAAAACATTAAAGATCCCTGTCCATTTTCTTTACATTAATGCCCATGAATGTGTGACACTCTGTGTTCAGGTCCCAACATCTACAGCCAAAACCTGGCCTCACTCAGTGGTGACGTTGAAACACCGTTCAGCCTGACCACCACAGGCCACCAGCTCCTGCTGCGCTGGTCCTCGGACCACGGCACCAATCGACGAGGCTTCCACATCAGATACGTGGGTGAGTATCAAAGTATGTATCCAGCTTATAATCATATTCTTTTTCTATTCAAACTATTTGAATATATTTTGTCTTCAAATTGCAAAAAAGTGATAAAAGTCACGGGTTTACAATTCGGTCCGGTCAGACTTCAATTGAATTAGTGATAACCCTGCATGGGGGCAAATATTGAATCAGCTCTGCTGCAACTATTGAATATTTCTGTGCCCATAACATGACCTGTGGATTTTATCACAGTGTGCTGTTATTATTTCTGGATATGTATTGAGTTTTTAATATCAGTGAATTTACAGAAATACTCCACAAGTGGGGGAAACCCAGGTTGTTTCAGGAACAGCATCCATTTTAAAAAATGTCTGCAAATTCAAATAGGCAGATGGCAATCCACTGTTTGGACCCCTCATCCAAAACAGTATCAGCCAAAAGATGAAAACAACAAGAATGTCCACAGAAATGATGAAGGCTCACAAAAGATGTTTTCACACACAAAATTCATGAGGCAGGAAGAAGGTCACTGAAAAGCTCGCTTGCTCTTTTGTGCTGCTTAATTTCAAAAGTTTTTAAATTTTTAATTTGCTGTTCAATAAAGCAAGTGGTGCTAAGCAACAGTAGCACAGGGGATCCTCTTCCATTTGCAATACATCAATAATAATGAAAAAGGCACAAAAGACATTCATATTTCATGTTGTGACTCTCCATTATATTTAACACACAAGAGTGTTAGAGTGAAAGCATGTCGGCACAATGAATTTTGTAGAGGTCTCCTCCTTGACTTGATTGACTTGAACAGGAACTGACTTAAACTCCAGTGTGCATCTTTTCATCTTAAATCCTCGCTGCCTCGGAGACATGCCGATTTGGAGGCATGTTTGACAGCGTTTCTGAAGCGCACTGTCTTTTCCTGGATCTTCTGTCCCATTGGCTATTTGCTGCTTAAATTTTAGAAATCAGAATGACCCTTTTTTTGTGTTTGAGTAGCTCAAGTAGCAGGAAGACGCAGCAGTTGGGGGACGTCTACAGAACTAGACATATGACCACGTGTACAGTGAAATACTGTGATGGATGATGGCATCTGGCGGGGGTTACAGGTTTACTAAGTTTTACCTGGTATTGAGCATTGCTGTTGCAGGTTATAATGATAAATGTGCTTGGTTGAAAACGCAGTAACGGATTAACTTGATGAAACTCCTAAATTAAACTTGTATGTTAGTTTCAGTGCTCTCTGCATACTGCTGTCAGCACTTGTCAAAAATGGTTTGTGAGAGAGGATGCTGGCCTCAACATGACTATGCCGTCCATCCTTAGAAACCCTTGCACCACTATCACTAAGTGAATGTGTAAAATATTTGTGACACTCCTCATTATCTTCCTTTATTTAACATAGAGGCTTACTGTGACTTTTCACCTGAATCTTATTCCAGAGGGCCTCTCTTCTCTTTTCTCTTTGTCTCTTTTCCCTATGAATATTTTCTATCCTCCCTCACTGGCTTCATTCTCACCTTGTCTCATGTTTCTCTCTCCTCTCCTCCGCCGTGCCACTCTCCCATCCTCTCCCCTGTTCGTTAATTCGTCCATCTCTTGTAGCCCTGTACTGCAGTACCCCTGACTCCCCACAGCATGGCTTTGTAGTGAGCCAGACCGGAGGTCATCTTAACAGCATGGTGCGCTGGGCTTGCGACAGGGGGTACAAGCTGATTGGAAAGGGCACAGCTGTGTGCAAGAAGAGCGTCTATGGCTTCTACGCCTGGGACGCGCCAGTCCCTGCATGTCAAGGTGAGCTCATCGGCTGTGGCAGCCTTTTATTTCCAACTTCAGCCAGCCTCTTACCCTGTTCTTCTGGTCACTGCCTCTGTGCCCCTACACTCAGCAGGCAGACAGGCAAGCGCTTAAGGCATCCGAGTGTCTCGTCCCAAACATTCCTGTGTTGTTAGGAGCTGAACTGCATCCAGCCTGATTGAGAGGCAGTACCCTGTCAGGTGGAAAGGAAACAGAAATCAATCCCTCCTTCTGTCAATTTCCACTTCTTCAAATTACTTTAGCTAACTTGCCATTAGCATGCAGTGTCTGCCGCTGTTGGGTCTCACTCAACTAATTGGGTTCTTTGATGCACACACGTGAAATGTGTGCATTCTGGTGCCCGTGATGGCATGCACTCTTACACACACACACACACACACACACACACACACACACACACACACACACACACACACACACACACACACACACAGCCATGCAGCACCAAACAGCAACAGATGGCGTGCTCAATTGCATCTTATCATGCTGCTGTGAAATCAAAATATATATGTCATGTACTTTAAAATGATTTAAAAACACTTCACACCTGTGATTGATTCCGTCAGTTTGGTAATTGCACACAGCTTTTCTGGAGCACATAAACCCAACCATGGCTGCAAATAAACTAATGTATTCAGACAGATGCTGTCCATCTGCTATCTGCAGGATGATTGAGATTACATCGCAGCATGTTCAATCTTTCCCTCTTTCCAATCCATATTGTTTGATAGGTTGAGAATGTGCAGTACATTAATCCATCACTGAGCAGAGACCTGGAATAATGGTTCAGGCATACTGACCTTTTCAGCTTTGATCATTTTAAAGAGTTCCCTCTCTTTTAACTTGAAACTTTTCATCTGCAGTATAGAAATGCTTTGGGTGCTTGTAATTACCATTTGTTACCAGCAGTTCTCACAAATGAATGTTGAACGCACCTTCAATGTTTCTCCATGTGCAACTGCTCCACTTTACGATGTGTGTATTTGCATAAATGTTTGGGTTTAGTCTGACCCTGCAGATATTGGTTCCTCCAATCTGTTCACTCCCCCTGACTTGGCTCTGACAATAAACACCTTGAAACCTGCTTTAGCTTTCTACTTGGTTTAAACACTGCTGCTGCAGTAATACCGATTTAAGAGATATAAGGACAAGGACATAGTGCTACATGGAAGGTGTGACTGTTTAAACAGTGACTTTATAGGTAGTTACTTTAATGAGTGGGTCTTCATTAAATGTAAGTCATTAGTGTGTTTTCAAATGACCCATTAATGACATCTTAACTAATCCTATAAGTGTCTTTGAATTGGTCTAATAGCCTATTGTAAATCTTCCTTTATAAAATTAATGGAGGACTTAAATTTTAATAACTTACCTTTCTGTGTGTTAGACTATCTCTACTGGGCCAGTCCTACATTTTAATGGATTTCTTTAGCTGGGGAGAGTTTAAGAGCAGAGCTATCGATTCAGTGGTCTCTAATATAGTTCAGTTTAAGCAAATTACTTAGTTAAACGCTGATGTGAATCCACATTCCCACATCACTATTAGAAATGCTGTAGGTGCTTGTGAGCACATTTGTTTTCCTTGTTGATGATGACTGTTTAAGTAGGTTTAATGTTTTAGCATTTTGGAAACGTCTTTAGCAGTGACCCTTTAATCGACTCTTTGACTTGGCATAGCAGGAAATTCACTGGTGCGACTTATTCTGTTAAAGATTGCTCAAGGGCACCAGGCAGCAGCGTGCACAGTACCAGGAGTCTGGAAGTGGCTCAACCAAATATAATTTATTCATTATTAGTGTCATTAATATCATATGTGTGTTTCCTGCTGTGACATATTTGAGTGATTTCCATGAATAAGGGTCTGTTGTTGGAATTCTACAAGGCTGTTCAATGTCAGCACAGAGTGATTATTTCCTTTTAGGCTTTTACTTTCCAAATGTGACCATTCAAAAGAAGAATAACAAAATAGCTGCTTGTGCAAACTGAAAAACTACCATTGCCTGCGCACCACAAATGGGTTTCTCTCCCTACACTGGGGCGAGCACATACACACATACATGTGGCTGTTATGTGAATGTGCCTGCCTATCATGTCTGTGTTTACCAGACTCTCTCTGCAAATCCCTATAGGATGTGTCTTGTCTTGTGCATAAACATGTGTGTTGACAATCGCTGTCTTGTCGTCTGCAGCTGTGTCATGCGGTGTGCCCAGTGCGCCAGTGAATGGAGGTGTGCTCGCTGCTGATTACTCTGTCGGCACACGGGTGACCTACTTCTGCAACAGCGGCTACCGGCTTTCCTCCAAAGAGCTGACGACCACAGTCTGCCAGCCAGACGGCACCTGGAGCAACCACAACAAGATACCCCGATGCATCGGTGAGTAGAGGGTGAGGATGGTCTAGGAAGATGGGGTAACTACAAGATCCCACAGCACAGTCGTGCCCTGCTAAGAGTCTGAGAGATGATAATTGGAAAGAGCTATGGCGAAACAGATTTTTGAAATGTATCTGCTGTATTGGAGACAGAAATAGTATTTTAAAAACATTCTGGAAGAGTTGTGGAATACAACACTTTTAAAATACACTATACTGTAATGGTAGTTGCAGTCCCATAAGACATGAGTCGTGGTGTCTTTACAGAAACTAACTTGATATGTAGTAATGATAAGATGGAGAGGTGAAAGGAAAGACAACAGTTGAGAGTATCTCCAGCTCGGGGCTGGGCTGAGTGTTTTACATGCCACAGCGACTCCTAGTATAATGAGTGAGTGACAGCATTGTTTACAGTTGAGACCAATTGTTATTCCCTCCTGTAAATATGTCTCACAGCAGAGAAAGGAACAAACTTTGTTTTGCAACCCATTTGGTTTTGCAGGATGCCAATTCAAAAACAACCTTGTTGCAGACGAACTGCAGAAAAGTTGTTGTTTACATTTTAACACATGGATTAGATTATTCTACTGATTAAAATATTTTGTTCAACTACTTGCATTTTCCTCTGGGTTGTTTAAAGGTCTTCACTCAGCCACGGGTGTGTGAGGGATAAGAGAAGAAATTGAAACAGAAGGCATTTGAATTATCCCCAAAATAATAATGTCCACTCCCAGCTGAATCACCTCTTCTGTTTTCTTTTCCTTTTTGCCACAGTAATGATGTGCCCAAGTCTCAGCTCCTTCTCTCTAGACCACGGGAAATGGAGGATAGTCAATGGTTCGCACTATGAGTATGGAACAAAAATAATCTTCACCTGCAACCCCGGATACTACCGTGCTGGCCCTGCACACATACAGTGCCTGGCCAATGGGGTGTGGAGCTGGAAGAACGAGAGACCTCGGTGTAGAAGTGAGTGACTCCTACAACACATAAATCAACACATATATATATTTTTTTAAATCACAAAGTCATAAACTTGAAAACTGAACTAAACAAAAATACAACCTAATGCAAATATAATAACCATCCAAGATTATTGCATTATAGGGAAAATAAAACATCAGTGAAGGCACTAAAGTCTAGTCACTGAAACATATAAGCTCCGGGGAATGGAGTCAGTGGGGTCAGGGCTTTGTGCCTTTCCCACCATGCAGCAGGAGATTCTCAGCTCAGACGTGTTCAGAACAACACAGAAATCTCTGGAGCGTTCAGTTGAGGGGTGGCACAGCAGGCAGCGGCAGGACGTAACAAATGAATCGCACCGCAGACGTCATATGGTTTTGTTTTCTGTGCTTGGACACTGGCGTCGGCCTTAATCACCAAAATCTCTCTTGACATCTTTGTCTGTGTCTTCAACGTGTGTATGGATATATTTGTATTATTTTAGTTATTTTCATGTTTGCGTGTTAGAATCATCATCAACACACCCACTCGCTCGCTTTGGATCCTCCCGAGGATCTCCTGCTGTGTTCTCATATGAGCTCACTCTGACATTTTCAGAGTTTCTACTAGGGGGCTGGCTAGAGAAACTCCAGAGAAGGTTTAAGGTTCAAAGGCTTTATTGTCATATGCAGAAATAAACAAGTTATCAATGCGTTATCAAGTTAGCAAGAAGGTCTGGACCCTCTCACTCAGACATTTGTGTTCTCGCATACAACCCCTGCAGAGATTATCAGGAGTTCAGTGACTCTTTGAATGCAGTTATATCGTTGCAAGATAAAATAGAAAGAAATTTATCGTTGTTATCCAGCCAGACTGAAAAATCTATGTCCTGTGTAACCACGGATACAGTAAATTCATTGATTGTAACACCACAAGACTTGAAGAATAAATACCCTTATTCAATGCTCGCTTGATCAGCCACTCAATAATTCACTCGTATACTCTTGACCTATTCCCATCTCAGCCTAGGTTAGATATTGTTTATTGTGGGACTGGGAAATAAAAAGGTTTTCTGTGCTGCCATGGAAACTCCTTTATGAGAGGGGCGAAAAGCACTGAATAGCCGTGGTAATGGTAAGAGAGGAGAAGCCAACCAGAATGATGAAAGATGTTGGGACAAAGGCAAACACCATCATTATCCTCTCCGTTAAATTGTACAGGTCAATGTTTTATCGCATTAAAGTTGCTCAGATGGGTGTAAATGACTGTGCTCCTCTATTGACTGTCAAGATGTAAGCCAACATCCGTCTCCTCTTTCTTGTTCCCTCTCACTTTCCCGGTGGCTTGCTCTTTCACTTTCCCTCTCTCCATCTCCCCCTCCTTCGTCTTTTTTATTATCTCCTGCATCTCATTGCAGTTATTTCCTGTGGCAATCTGCCCACTCCTCCTAATGGGAACAAAATTGGGACTCAGACTACCTTCGGAGCATCAGCCATTTTCAGCTGCAACCTTGGCTACATTTTAACTGGATCTACTGTCAGAGAGTGTCTCCTGTCTGGCCTCTGGAGCGGGATGGAGACTCAGTGCCTGGGTAAGCATAGTTGAAATGTTCTCTTTAACGTTAACTGTTCAGACAGTGTGAGCTTTTTTGGGGTTTTGAACAACATGTCCATAATAAAACCAGATGGGCCAGCAGAGGGTGGCCATAATTGGTTTTGTTATCAAGCGTGTGTGGCCGATGATTAAACATTTAGAGCGATGTGGAGTTTTTTCTTGGGCATGCTCTGAAAACATGCTGGTACTCATCACTGCCACTGGCACACATTGGACTGTTTCAGGGCTTGTGGAGAGCTAAAGGTAAAAGTTGTGCAAATGTGCAAACAATTTGCCAACTACCTTAAGTGGATTGGATCGGGGGTGATGTACAGTAAAGCCTCCGAGTCGGAGTGATTTTGTGTTGCTGAAATGTTAAATGTGAGTGAGCAGCGATAGAGCCGCAGCTGGCCCCAAACAATGAGACACCTGCCAAGCTGTACCAACACAATTTGAGCTGTTGTTAAGATATACTGTACAAACAAGGAAATACACAACAGCTTAGCTTACAGCAGTTCGTCACAGCTCTGTAATGTGCAAGAAAAGGAGACATGCGTAATTACTGGAGCCGCATTCAAACCCACACAGCAGCAGAATGTGACGGTTTCCCTGGAAGATGCATTAGTCCGTTCATCAACCCTGTGGCACCAGCACTCCAGGCTCTGCTCGAGATTGGTTCACTTCATTAAAGGAAGGGCACCGCTCTCTTGTTTGCCGATACGACTGTCAGAGTTGACATAGACAGGGACCTCTACAGTACAGTTGCCTACTTCAGCACTATCTTCATAGAATCTGGCTGTTCTCAACTGGGGCGTGATGATAAAATGCTCGACTGAGTTTCTGGGTGCAGGAGTAAATTAGGGAAATCAGACTCACAGTCAGTGGCAATTTCCCAGGTTTTAAGTGGCAGTGGAAACCTCAGCAAGATTCCTCCTCTCAAAAGGGATTTATTGTAGCTGAAAGTAATACAATTACGTGCATGAGTGTATTGCACAAATTCTGAAGACTTGCACATGCCTCTCTTTCGAGTGTTGACGAGAAAAGCTGACTTATCACCACAAGTGATGCTGAGGTCAATATGCATTTATAAACAATAATTCGGATATAATGAGCTGAAAAATGCTTTCCAAAATTCATTATGTTTCACGAAGACAATCGCAAATTTGGTTCCCACGCATTGTAATTCCAGGACCCTTTCAAATCACCAGTTTGCTCTTTTCATTTTATAACAAAGTTGTCAAAATGCGATATTATTCAAATGTGATCAAAACTGTGTTTCTACCATGGAGCTGTTATCATTGTTAGATCCCTGGGCACTACTGTGGGCTATTATTCTTAGAAGCTTGAAAGTTGAGCCCACATTTTGCACCTCATGAATGATTAACTGAAATTATTCACTGTGATCTAAGTGCTTTGCATCTAGTGTTAAATCCAGTCGACCATATTGGCTCCAACTGAATATTATCCTGACAACAAAAAAATCATACATAACAATTGATATTTGATGTGCTGTCTGATTAATACATTTGTTCGAGAAAGAAAGACAAACGTATTGTAAGGAAGTAGTTATAGATGTTTAAATAAGTTTTCCTTTTTGATTATTCTTACAGCTGGTCACTGTGGTGTCCCAGAGCAGATTGTGAATGGGCAGGTGATCGGGGAAAACTTTGGGTACAGGGACACAGTGGTTTACCAGTGCAACCCTGGATTCAGGCTCATTGGCTCCTCGGTACGGATCTGTCAGCAGGACAACAACTGGTCCGGACAGCTCCCAGTTTGCATATGTAAGTACTTTCACCAAACTTCTCGGCTACTAAATAAAGGGAGCTGTGTGTGCATGTGTGAAGGAAAGGAAAGAGAATGGCTGTGGTTAAGAGTCTGACAGGAGTGGGTGTGCACGTTTGTTTTTTGCAGGGTTGAAGGAGTTTTTAGGTCACTGTGTAAGTTGAGATTAAAATGGACAGGATATTTTCCTGCATTTCTATGGCAAACAAGAGCCGCTTGTTATTTTTGCCTGTAGATACTACTGTTCAAATTGAAAGGACATGTTTTACTTTAAATTTCTGAATTTTAAAAATTCCGAAAAGTATGCTAAATAAATACAGAGAACAGAGAAAAGGTTTGTCAAAAATGCGTTAATTTGATTTAATTATTGAAATAAGTCAATAAATACAAATGCTATTATTCTTTTCAAATAATTAAAGCCTTTTGCTATTCCCATGCTTCCTCCTCCTTCCGCCTGAGCAGCCTTCAAGTCGGTAATCGATAAATATCCTCATAATGCGATTTACCATCTCCTATTCACCTATTGATGCACTGCAATGTGCTGTTTACCCTTTTAAGATTGAGATCATGTCTTGATTCCTAATTCCCCTGTTGTCCTCTGGGGTTAATTATATGATAATGATATTTCTATGATAGGTGTCACTGTACATGACTTATTGATTTTTTTTTATTGAATTGTCTCTCCTGTCTATTCTCTCTTTCTCTCTCCTCACACGCTGTGCCTTTTCTCTCCCCTCTCGTCTTTACCTTTTCTCTGCATCATTTCTTTCATCCTCCTCGTTTTACTCATGTTCCTGGACGATGCACGTCAACTTCAGCTGTGACATGTGGCCACCCCGGCAGCCCTATCTATGGCCGCACCACAGGGGATGGCTTCAACTACAATGATGTTGTGCGCTTTTACTGCAACAAAGGATACACCCTGGAAGGACCCTCCACAGCTCAGTGCCAGGCCAGCCGCCAGTGGAGCCACCAGCCACCGACATGCAGAGGTAAGGTCCAGCTGAAGAGCTCCTGCACAATGGATAAATGACTGTTGGCTTGACTGACTCAAGGAATCAGAAGGCTGCAGATGTACCTTCAACTAGAAAAGCTGTTTGTCTCTTCCAGCATGTTTAGCCCCTGCTCAGACAACACACACTCGAGTGATACGAGAATTTGGAAGCAGCAAATGCATCGTGTTCTTGTGCATGTCATTAACCATCTGCATCTGATCCCTTTCTGAAGAGGGTACGTCTTGATGTATCACTACAACTGAAGGTGTTCAACACATGCACAGGAGCCAATTCTATCTCATTTTCCTTCTGTGAATCGGGCTAGCCATCAGTGGGGTGGGTAGCTGCCAGCAAGATGAAGTAGGATCCAGCCAGTGCTGGAACGGTATGAAACAGCTTCTGCAGGTGCTTTGGGATGGTTTGGGAATCCGATGTTCGGATGACCACAAGAATTCAGCAGCCCGGCAGATGTATCATGATCATTCAGAAATCCGCGGCCAGTGACAGCCAAGATGCAGAGACACAGATATTGAAGCAGAGTTGATAGAGATGGTGCAGATCTATTGATTTGAATGAGAAAAGTCACTATCTGTTCTCTGGAAACAGCATAGCGTTAGGCAACAACATCTGGAGCCCTGGCCTCAGAGCAGAGGCAGGAAAATAGCAATAACGAGCTTGCGGCAGAGTGTATGGGAAGCAAAGAGTTGTTGGAGAATTGTTTCTACAATTCTACTGCCAATTTTACCACAAAGCTCTCTGCAGGGAAAGATAACTTTGAAGGCAAGAAAGCTTGGAGCACATTCACCGCTAGATATCTTATTGGGAGTGTAAGATGGTGGCTGTGTGTTAGTTGTGTCCAGTTTTAGTTTGCCCAGGTTTGGCTCATTAGTGCTGTGTTTACAATCAACAGTAATCCAGACATTTTGTTTTTTCTGCGACCATATTGGAACGTTTTTTTGACAGATTGACAACATTTCCCACAATTCAAACAGTTGTGCTCAAGATAGAGATGGACAATATCACAGAGATTATCCTGCTCTATGATGGAAGCTCTTAATTTATTATCACTTGGAAAATTTGCTTTTTCATATTTGCCTGTGAAAATTGGTCCAGCATGAGACTGATATGTGATGCAGGGTGAAGCTAAAAAAGCTAAATAGTGTAAATACCGTGTGGTCTTAACTGACTAAAATGCTATGAAACAAGGTAACATACTAACATTAAATCAAAGAATAATTTGAGTGTAGCTTTAATTGGTCTGCCAACAGCATTTAGTCAGCCAACGCTCAATTTGCCAGACTTTGCCCATTTAAAAATATCTCTCCTCTTGGCATGCGTGTTGTTGGCAGTCAGATGTGAAGAGACAGAGTTTTCATTACAGTGAATAGCACCGTAGGGACAGACCTGGTAAAAGATCAAAAGAGTAAAATCATATTAAACTGTCATGACTCCCTTTGTCAAAATATGTCTGTTTGCACTAAAATATTTTACGCCAGCTTCGTCGCAGGTTTACATTATTGATTTAATTTGATGCTGCTCTGAACTTAACTTCACCCTCATCTACTTTCCGCTGTCTAAACCCCCTTGTCAGCAGTGAGGCTGCGGAGCACACGGCTGCTTCTAAAAAGGATGCTGGTGAATCTGTGACAATAGATGCGCCTTTTTGTTACCAGCGGGAAACATGAAGTGCTATTATTATTGACAGTGCTTAAATATAGCCTGGACTCACTCGTCTCGCAGTTTAAAGAATAAGCAGAAAAAGCCCCTGATCGGGTCATATCAACAGTTCTATAATTAACTTACAAGTGAACATGCTGACAAATAGCATTTATGTAAATGAGGCTCCTTCCCGAAGAGACAGGGCTGCACAGCTTCTGGGAAAGAAAAGTCGCCTCCCTGGCGATGATACTGGGTGGAGGTAATGAGGCAGCTTACCACATGGATGTTATGTTGTCTTGTTTTTAACTCCATGCGAGGTAAAATTATTCTTAACACAATCCAAATCCAAATACTCTGACGTTATACACACATTACACATTTACAATACACATAATGTAGGCAGAGGAGATTGTAGAAAATCTATGACACATATTTAATATAAACATTATAATTAACGCTTTATTGTGTAGTAACTGCAGTACTCTATGCCTTATTTTATAAACTCCTTTGCATTGTAATGATGTACACTTTAAAATCATGGCGCCATAGCAACTGTATGGAAAGAGATGAGATTTACACACTCGAGTTTATTTCAAGGTAAAATCATTTTAAAAACGTGAGACACATTTCTCTGCCAGAAGGTTTCAGTCGGGTGCAAAGGCTGGTTTTCTAAAAAGAGATGAAATGGAAAAAAAATTGTGCAACCCCATCTATTTATTTCCAGCAGCAGGATTTAAACCCATAAGAAAAAATAAAAGCCTTTATGTTGATGAAATTATCTGCTAGACCGCATGTTGCCATTGTGTTTACCAACACTGGTCTCATATCTTCTCTGACTAGGGCTTCTTTTGAGCTGTGACAAGTTTGAAATATGACATACTGTGTTAACTCTGTGTCTTATCTGTCTATCTCATACTCTCTTCCTCCTCTTCACCTCTCCAGTAACTTTTCTGATGTCTCCTCTGTCTGTTGCAGTCCTCTGCTCTCTTCTCCTCTCCTCTCCCCTGTCCTGGTCATAAAGAGGATCAGACTAGACCAACCAAGATCTAACAAAATCTCTCTCTTTGTCAAGTGAAGATCTAGTTTATAAACATATAAATGCATTCTACACGTAGCCTTAACCAGTTATTTGAATTAACCAACCAGATTATACAAAAATAAACCAATAAAGCCCAATTCCATCCTGTGTCATCTGTGCTTATTATTTCAAAAGATCTGATAGTTACGCAACACAGCAGCACTACTGGATGCCAGCTACAGGCCAATATTCCGCGCAGCAACAGATGTACATCAATCAGCGCTCGATTGCTATGTATTACTTACTGCAGTGGAATTTCATGCTCTAATAACATCTATCTTCCATATGGCACACTGGCACACTGGTGTGCCTCGGAATTATTTATGGTGATTTACATCGCTATAATCAAATATAAAGGTGTGCTTGGGAAATACTTGTTTTTATAAATGTGCTTTGTGAGAACCACTGAGGCAGACTAACTAAATAGCCCTCGTCTTCATCAACCTGAGCTTGTAAAGGAGGCAGTAGGAAGACTCACGTCCTGACTCATCTGCTGCTACAGGAGAAAACTCTGCCTGCGCTTCATTGCCTTCATATATTTTCTTTTTAAAAGGCTTCTGATATCCACAGGCTTAAAGTTGTACCTCAGTGAATTAGATCACTAGCTACCAACAGATACAAAGAACAACAAGTAACTGGTGTGTTCTTTGCCTTTCTTTCTCCCCTTCTTTCGCTTTTTCTCTCAGCTGCTTAAACGACACCCAAGACTTACATCCTACATGTTTTTCAGATAAACAACACTATATTATTTTCAAGGGCTTTGACAGATTAATAGACCCAGTTTTTTATCATTATTATTATTTTATAAAGAAAATCATATATATCCTGTGTTTTTATTTTTATGATCTGGAGATATTCATAAAACATTCAGAGCCATAGCCTCAGATACCAGGCCTAACGACGCCTTGATTGTACATATTCATAAGATGGGTCTGGAAATGCTGCCAACAAGTGAATATTGCTGCGGCCACTGTAATTTCAGAAAGCACATGCAAAGAGACAACACAAATGCTAGTCAACAAAAACATCTTCATCAATTTGACAACACATGCAGAACACAACCATAGAGACAAACACACTGCTAATACACACAACACAACCAATGACAATGCAATATCCTGTTCTTTACATTGAATATACATTTTTTCACAGAAAACCACAAAAGATTGTTGTTTGTAATGTTGCCAGGAACTGTTCTGTTATCCATTATTACATTATCACAGCACCTTATGATGAGGAGAATATACAGTAGGTCTGATAGTGAATTCATAAATAGATATAAGACTGCACTCAGGGCAACAGGAACATGAGTAATAGGCTTCTCTTTAACAGTGAGCTCCACAAACAGTCATGTGACTACGCTACTGCAACAGTAATTTACATTAAAAACATCTGTCTTGCTTGAAATATTCTTGCAGCAATAAAAGTGAATTGAACTGCTGCCTGTATTCCCCCATTATGTTTAACTAACTGAATAATGCGCGATGGCATAACTTTCATTTTTCTTTTTCTTTTTTTAAACAGTTGTAAATTGCACAGACCCGGGTATCCCTGCCAACTCTATCCGGGAGAGTAAGATCGAGCACGGCAACTTCACATTCGGCAGCGTGGTCTTCTACGACTGTAACCCCGGATATTACGTGTTCGGCTCATCGGTGCTCACATGCCAGCCGGTGGGACACTGGGACAAACCTCTGCCAGATTGCATCGGTAAGTTTTTTATACAGTTCCTGTTTGTGTATATGTCTGTCCACTGTTCAAATTCTATCTACTTTTCCCTTGTAATCAGTGAGTTCTACACTGATGTGATGAATTAATACACTTTAAATGAAAGCCAGATTAAATGAAGAGAGAAGTTTCACTCTCGATTGGTTGTCCACAACCTTGTTTGTGTCCCCATTTGCTTCTCGAGTTTTAATGGCGCAACTTTCTAAATGCTGTGACTGGGAGCATCTGTGTAATGTTCGATGCCCCCCTGGCTTATGGTTATGTTGCACACTGCCTAATTGAGAAATGAGGGAAACTGTCATAGGACCAGTTGTTCAGGCTATCGCTAATGTTCCCTCGAAAACCAAGCACTCGCATTACACCAACAACCATACATGAACTTTAGGGGTTATTCGAGGTTGTAATGTCCCTTTCAAACACCTGGCTTATCATGCGCACACACTTTTGTACGGGGCTGCCAGTGACACCACTGACGTGTTTCCAGGGGAATCATCGAAAGTGAACCTCTACGTTTTGCACACAGCCTCGGAAAGCACTTCATTTCATGGTAGAGAGATGACGCACCGTATTTATTTTATCAAACGGAATAGTAATTAAAGAGATACACAGGAGTGTCTGTCTCAAATGTTTATTCACGGCTCTGGGCGTCACTGAATCTTTTCTCAGAAATTAGTTTTGTGAAATTACAGAAACTTCCTTTGCGTTATGAGACTAACCCCCCAACCACACACAAAGGTCAAACTAATTAAAAAGCAGAAGCTAAATAAGATTCTAGTTCTGAGAATAAGCGAGCACTTAATTCAGATGTATATACAATGTTGCAATGTACTATTTTTATGAGAAGTGATTAGTGACAGTGATGCAGTTCTGGGCAAGCAAACTGATTTCTGTCTAAACAACAATCTACCTAATCTACCTCAGTCAACACAAGCCTTTCTGTGCCACTTATAGATATATGTGTCTTTACCTACTGAAATAATCCAAATATTCACTGAATCTTCTCCTGAAACATAAAATCGATTGTTTTTCTTCTCTCAAGCTGTTTTTCTAACAATACAAAAACAACCTGGTGTTCCAGCAACACCAGCAGCAGCGCGAGTTGTGATTTTCATCAAGCATGTCTAGGCAGACGACACTAATCCATCCATCCGTTCATTCACCCACTGATAATCTTATTTCCTCTCCGCACTCTGTCATGCAGAAGTGGACTGCGGCCACCCAGGGACACCTCCCCACGGAGAGATGAGTGGAGAGAAGTTTACCTTTGGCTCCACGGTGCGCTACTCCTGCTCTGGAGACCGCCAGCTCATAGGAGACTCATCACTCACCTGTCAGCTGAACGGTCACTGGAGTGGTCCACTGCCCCACTGCTCAGGTAAACAAACATTCACAAATATAGTCATGCAGGCTGCCTGCACGCTATGAAACAGAAGCCTCTCCTTTTCCCTCTCCCTCGTGACACTGATAACAGCATCATATTATAGGAACAAGTAGTTTTTGTTTTGAAAAGAAGACAATCATTTTATCTGAACCCAGTCTGTGCTTGGGCAGGTGCTCTCCAAATAAATGGAATGATTTGTGGTTTGGTTTGACCAAACTGCAAAACATAGAAAAACATAAACAAAACTATATTTCATCACTTGCCTTTAGTGATATCTACCAGAGAGATAGTATTAGTTTTATTTACACAGGCTTTGAAATATCTGTGTCTGAGATTACTGGCATCACCCCAATAGGGCAGAGTTTAATAGAATTCTATTTGTGGCGTCCGCAGCTCTAAAATAATGGCTTTTAAAAAATCAGCAGCAACATCTTGTTTTCCTTTTTTTTTTCTCCCAGAAACAATGTCCAAATACTGCAGATCCTCCACAGAACACTCTGTCAGCACTTTTCACAAGGTCTGTCCTTGCACAGCTGTTCACAGCAGCGTCTGTAGATCACAGACCAATCAGGACACAGATCTGTGGGGACAAGTTGCAGATAGATTGGTTAATGCATGGCTACATGGCACAGAAATTGATTGATAATTGTCATCGTGTGATAGTACTCGGAAGTCTTGGCATCGATGAAGTATTTAGTTAGTGTCTGTGTTAACTTCAGAGAAAAAACTGCCCTGGATAGAGATCCGCTAACTGAGCCAATTATTTGCCCTCAAACGACAGCTCTGTGCAACTCAGGCTCTTTTTAAAGGTTTCTGCGTGCCAAATGTTTAACCATTATTATCAAATTCCGCTCTATGCAAAGCAGTTTCAGCATTTCAATTTTAGCACAGCCACTCTCGTGGTTTGTCGAACGTGTCTTCATCGGGCCGAGGAACCAGTGCCAAACAGCCCAAACCCTTTATCCATCACTTTTCTTCGATTCAGTGACATTAAGTTATGACTTCTCGTCTCAGCCAAAGAACGTGTGGAAGCAAATGCTTCCTCCTGCGTGAGACAATCAACCGAGCGAGAGATGTCACCCCTGACATACCCCAAATGCAAACTCTGGCGAGCAAATTGTGTTCAGTGCATTTAGTTGTAGACTCTCCTCGCCGATTTCTGAAGAAAAGTGTGTCTCGTGGTGTGTTCCTGCAGAGCTACAAACTTCTCCCCCACTAACTTAATCCCCTCTGTGCACTTCCCTCCCATCACACTTAAGCCTTCCTGACCATTTAAGTGGATTCTCTTTACTGAATGTTCACTTGGTTTGTTCAACTCATTGACCCAGAAGTAATGTTTGTAAGCAGGCTTGTATGACAGTGTTTTCCCTCTTTTTTTAAGTGGGAGTCCAAACTGTCTACTCGACTTCAATATTTTGTATTTACTCAGACAGGTGGAGAAGCAGTCTGGCAGTAATGAAGTTAAGACTGGATGCTAAAGGGATGTACATGATTAGAAAGCCTCAAATGTATTATCCAGTCACAGTGTCGGTTATGTTTTGTTTGCAAAATGCAACATTGAGGTGTAATGGGGGAACTTGTCATTGTTTGAGCATGCATAATTATCTGCTGTGCTCAGCCTAATATTTATTTTTTGGTCTGAAATTATAGTCGTGATTTTAATGATTTGGGTTTGGGAAAAACACTGTTGCAAGATATTTTTTTCGTCTTTATTGCCTCGTCTTTTGAAACGATTTGGGTCTACTGAGATGATTTGATCAGCACCCTGCTGTTATGATAAATGTGCCTCTTTGAAAGTGATGATTTGCAATTTTGTATTATATTTAATTTTGTCACTCAGTCTGAGCTGTGTCTCATCAACATGGGCTCCACTGTCTCCTGTTTGTCTTAAGGAATCAAGCAACGATACTGCACTTTAATCTCAGACAGAACATATAATAGCAAATTAGATTTTATTGCATTAACTTGTCCAAACCATAATCAGGCTCAATTTATCATTTGCAAAAGGGAGATATGGAAAGCTACCATGAATCTGTTTCCGAGTATTTAAATTGTCAAAGAGCAATAGCTGTTTAGAGAGTGAACCCCTGTGGAGGAATTTGTGCAGCAGAATGTGAGCGCTGGGTCACTGATCAGAGGATTTAATCATAATAAATGATGCTGTGACTTACCCAGCTGAGGAAAAAGAATGTGCTGAGGTGACCTATAGCAGATATGAATTTTGATTACATGTACTGAACTCAGACATTACAAAAGTGTCACTTTTATTAGTTTTACCCATAAAGTAGCACTGTTGATGCTTCTGTATAAATGTATGGTGATGGGAAAACTTAGGTGAAGAAACAAGGTATATAAACAGGTTTTTAGATATGTGTGACAATTAGGATAATATAAGGGTAATGCTAACATAGGTTTTATACATAGATAATTTAAGTGTAAATGTGTAGATTGTCCTTACATGGCCACACAAGACTTTACTGTACCACTGCTTCTCATTAGCTGTGATGCAATAAAAGAAAGCTTTTTAGAATCACTAAGAGGCTTGATGAATTCAGACCTATAGCTGTCAACACCTGTTTCATCTTTAGAACAAGTCGGTTGTTCCTTACAGGAGACAAAGTTTCAGTGCATTAAATGGTTTTAAGTTTTAAATTGATACAGTTTACGTTTTCACACCTAGTTTTCACAGGAGCATTAACGAAACCTTCTGAAATGATGCAATCAGTGCTGCAGCGTTAAGTAAATAAATGAGCTCTGTGGAAAGTACGTTTAAATTCTTTCTCTTTTGAAAATCGTCTTTATCATATCCATTGGTCTAAGCTTCTTTTTTTGCTTTTCCGGCAATCATAAAGTTTTGTTGCAGGTTGCTGCATAGTCTTTAGGCAGCTTAGTAGGAGTAGAGATTATTAAAATGGCACACAAAGATTCTTTTTTGTATTTTATCACCAATAGCAACAACAACATCCGTGCTTTGAATTTTTTAAAAGTGCAGCCCAGCATCAATGACAGTTCTCATCCATGCATCTATCCTTCCTCTCATCTGTCCTCCCTTGTTAATTAGTAAGAGGGAGCTTAAAACTGCTTGCCAGGCCATTCCCCTTTTGTCCTCATCTGTTGCATGACTGAGTTGAAGGCCTTATTATTTCCTCACAAAGGCAGCCTGGTGAACGGACATTAACTCTGATTCAAACCAAATCCACTGCCATCCCAATTAGTGAGATTATAGCTGTCACGGTGCATGCCGAGCTGGGCCGCCTCACCTAACCGAAGGAGACTAACGAAGTACCGGCAGCTGCTGTGAGACACACGCACGCATACATGCACACACCCGGGCAACAAATAAGTATGTATGCCTAACATGCACTAACGTATGCAGGTACATGCACAGCCAAGCAGCGAGACGCACAAACACTCACATGCAAGTGCACTCTCTTACAGAAACACACACACATACGTATATAAAGGTAGAAGGCATCACACACAGGCACACGTCCACTGTGCTAACCGCAGTCACGCACAAACTTATCATCTCCAGCTTTGAGCCCCTGACCTGACAAATCCAGCTTGTGCACATGCGATCAGTAGAATGTGTGTTGAAGATATGAGCTAGGTGTTTGTGCAGCAAGGCTTTGTCAACAAGTCGAGTATTACTGCAGCTGTTTGCTGCTCTGTAGACGGGGAGCAGCAGACATACGGGCAATGATACACAGGGTGTGTGCACAGCTCGGAGAACAGGATCTCAAAGCCAATAAAGCACAGATCCTCCACAAAGAGACGACACATGCGGAGCTGTAAAGACAAGCACAGCACTAGATTAGATAACTCCATCACTCTATGTATTAATAAATCTGTCTGTCTGTGATACTGTCTTCTGAAGCCAAACATTTAGATTTTTAATTTCACTGGTTTCATTTCTGTGATAGAACTGAAACAGCAGCAGATGAAGTGATGGTTGGTGTTATGTGTGTTATGAGCTTTATTTTCCCTGCTGTCTGAGGATGTCCCCCCCCCCCGTGAATGCAAAACTAAAAACCACTCCACTCCCTGGACTCGATTCTAACTTACACACCACTCTGCTAAGCTTGCTGTTCATTACCACATAAAACTTTCAGTAGGCATGGCACTTTCCTGACTCCATACCTGTTATCTCCCTCTCATTTCCTATGACTCACTACCCATCTTTTATCACCGGCTGGAGAGCGCCATGAGAAGAGAATCAACAGTTGAAACAGCGTTCTTCTTTTTTGTATTAATTTGTGGTCGTACAAGACAGGTGGTGCATGCCACTGAGAGTACTGTATGTTCCTCCACAGAACAAAAGACAGGGGGAGATAATTCAGGATAATGAAAACGCATTCAGCTTCGGAGGTCAAACTGTATTCATCATTTCTCATAACCACAGCTGGTTGCCTTTTAATGCTGGTCCCGCTGCTTTTATGGACACAAAGCTCCTGGTGTCAAAGCAGTGAAAAGCATTGGTCCTTCAGGTTGTTGGCCTGGTGACAACTGCTCACTGGTGCATTGTGTGTTTTAGAGTTGCTTCCCGGAGGATTCAAGAGACGTACAGTTTGAGACTAAGCCCTCTCTGTATTGTCTTTCTGCTTGACAGACACAAACACTGTCTTGTTATTCTCTGCCACACCAACGTACACTTTGACAGTTAAAGTGGATGCCATCTTTACTTTCTTGTTTTCATTGATCCATGTCTGGTTATCTCCCGTCGCAGGCGACTCGGGGGGCACCTGTGGGGATCCTGGCACGCCTGCCCACGCCAGCAGGGAGGCGGGGAATTTCAAAGTCCGCAGCAAGGTGCGCCTCACCTGCGCAGTGGGACACACGCTGTACGGCTCGGCAGAGAGGATCTGCTTCCCCAACGGGACCTGGTCAGGCAGACAGCCTTTCTGCAAACGTAAGGCAAAACTTAAAAACGTCTCTGTGATGTTATGTATGAAAACAGTAGGAAAGGAGTGAAACTGAACTACACACATACACATACACATACACATACACATTGGAAAGTCACACAGTTTTACAAGGGAATGTGTTCTTACTTTGGGGCTGGGTATCAAGCCTCAATAGGTTTTTTTGCACTGAATGAACACAGCCTGATACTCTGACGTTGCAGAACCAAAAGCTCTCACTGAAGGCTTCGTCGAGTCTTATTTTCTTATTCTTTGACAAGATATATTCAATTGTAAACCTTATTTAGAAATAATTTCAGAATATTGTATTCAGGTGCAGTTTTGCTGTGCTTTGTGTAAAAGGGTGACAAAGTGTACCTGATGATGTCATCTGTGCTATTTCGGCTTGAGCTTGGAGAGTTTGAAAGACGTGGGTATTTTCCTACTGAGCTGCATTACAGGAAGGAATCCAGTATTTTAGGCGTTGAGTCCACACTTCCAATTTCAGGACAAATCTGACTTTGCAATAACATCTCTTCATCCACCAATGTTATAGAAGACCAACATTTTATTACTGAAATACTCAGTTAAAAAATAATTGCTTCCAAATTTTTTTTTTCCTTACTCCTCAAATTACATTACCAAAAGCACGACTGTGCAAACAGTTCACAGATCAGTCCCTCCAGTATTTCCTGGGCTTTTGTCTGGGTTATTGTAACCTAAAATTATTTCACTGCCGCTTTTCAAAAAAATTGAAATGACAGCTGCATTACTTTTCAGCTTTTATTCTGTGTGCTTCATTAATAATTTCTTAATTCTCCCACTTCACAGTAGCCTATCCTTTACAAGAAATTTTAAATTATTTTCATCTCTGTGTCCTCTCCCACACATAAATGCTCTTCATCTCTGATTTCATTCCACATCCAACCTGACACTCTGAATAAAGCTTTCACGCCATGGTTAAAATATTTTGAGAGATTTTATTCTTAAACAGCTTTCTTTGACAAACATGGGGAAGTGTTTGTCAAGCGATGACTTTCGTTTTTATGTTTGTTTGCCACCACGATGTTGCATGCACTGTGCACAAAACAATTTCATGCCGAACATCAGGGAATAGCATGGTCTTTAGAATACATTTCTCTTGGTAAATATGAGATGTTAGTGTCACACACGTCATCTTGCAGCTGGCAGGCGCGTGTGTGTCCACAAAGTTGCTGCTGGCACGCTGTCCCTGCCAGTGTTTCTACGTTGAGTTTGCTGTGGTTAATGTTCATCAATGATAATAATTACCCCTTTTATTGAGTGGTTAGAAAAGTGTTATAACCAGAAAGAGAGGGAGTACAGACTACTGCCATTCACCTAATGTTTTATTAACCATTTCACATCATATCATTTACATTGTTTCTTCTGTGACAATATAACTCACATGTAGCCTCCTTTCTCATGTTTAGTCATTCACAAATGTTTGCATTTTGTCTGGATAACTTTATTTACAGCTAAGGCTAGTATTATAATATATGTTTTTTATATATAGCATAAAGATGCAACAAATAAGGGTAGCCCACAAAATTAGCAGTGATGCATGAAGGTGGCTTGGAACAGATTCAAATCACAGCCTGAGTTATGGTTTCAGTAGTCTGCTCATGCCACTATGACTGGCACATTGTACAGGGATAGAATCTATTTTTCCTCAACTGTTGCGATTACAACATTGCAGCATGCAGGACTGAGAGACAGGTGCTCATGTGTATCCACACCCACACACACAAATGGTTGCAAAAAGCTCACAGAGTATTGCACCAGATGGATCCGTATCTTACTGCAGCACTGTGGTATTTCCTGCAGCACATGGTACTGTGGCGAGCTTCCCTAATACAACAAAAAAACATGAATTCTAGAGACCTAAAGCCAAGTTCCTTTTGGATTGTGATAAAATAATCATTGTGGATTTTGAAGATATTAGTTCACACAACAGCAGCTCTAAATCTTGCATAAATTACCCTCAGGGGTCAACCAGATATTGAGGCGAATATTCGACTGCATCTCTCCTCTATCTACTGTCCGCCAGCTTGGCAGGGTACCAATGTCATTCTTAATATGATGGGGCGATGCACTGGCCTTCTGAACTATCCTCTGTGTACACGTCTTTCATTTCATCGCTCTTGTTCTTCCCACTTTTTTCTTCCTCTCTCTTTATCCTTCATTTCCCCTGATGTCAGCCTTTTTCTCTCTTGCTTCTCCCTTGATTTCTGTCCGGCTCAATCTTGTTGTCCGGCTGTTTTTCCATCCCTCGCCACACCTCCCTCTGTCCCTCCTTTCTCTACAGTTGAGCCCTTTCTTCCCTCCCCAACTTTTTGCCCCACATTTACCACCTTTTATCTCTCCATCTCCCCAATGAACCCCTGATTTAAAGATTGTTTTAGCCATCCCTCCACCTCAAGAGGATGGGGGCATGAATTCACTGAGGCCTGAACGAGTTTCAACACTGCCTGTCTGTGATCTAAAGCCCTGTCTAATGTTAAAGCCCATCCATCCGTTATCCACAACCTTTTACAGTCTCTGGAGAACAGTCACTATGGATATTCAGCTTAATATCCATCTCACAAAGCCATCAAGGTCTATTTTGTGTTTCTGTCATCATGTCTGTCTTGAATTATTGCAAGAGGAAGCCAAAAAGGTGATCATACTTTATTTTTGGAACGTGTGTACATGTCCTTGTGTGTGCATTTACAGTAATGTGAGCATGTCGGCACCTGGTGTGTGTGAGCGATGTACTTGCCCCGCAATGAGAGTGTGTGTGTGTGTGTGTGTGCGTGTGCGTGTGCGTGGTAATTGTGAAATCATCACTGCACCTACGACATGTCTGTTTCTGACAAGAATCAGAACTTCAGATTTTCCAGGCAATTAGGTGATTGAAAGAGTAAATGAGTTTCATAATGAGACATTATGATTTGGAGTAAACGAAAAGCACATGAAACGTATTCTGTTCTCTCACCTCTTCAGGGACACAATTTAGTTGACATATTCTGGAAAGGCTGTAAAGGATATCTCAGTGTGAAAGGCCGAAGCCCACAGTGCTCTGCAGAGAGACGACCCCCTCCCAGCCCACCCCCGAGGGATTGCACATCTAAAGCAACACTTTGCATCAAATTCAGCCCCTGAGTCTGAGCTCAGCTTGTGCTTTAAACTGTAGGAAGTGATATATCATAATGTGCAAAGTCAGTCAAAGTTATTTAATATTTTGTTATGACAAAATAATCATAGATTTCGAGAATAAATCTGTAATATTACAAAGAAAATGTGTAATATTATAAGAATAAAGTTGTAATTTTACAAGAATAAATAAAATCTGATAGCCGGAGTTCCAATTAATCTCTTTGTAAAACTTTAAAAAAACATTTTGAACATCACACAGATGTAACTAATGACAACCATCAACCACTAACAAAGAGGCGATTTCCTTCAAGTATACATGTGGTTCTTTCTTTGGAATAGACTGAATTATGAAAGTCCTGATACTTATGATAATGTGGTGCTGATGTGCCAAAATATTTAGAATTTTATTATTTGTTCAACGTGCTAAAGTACAACTTGACAAGATGCTTCATATTCCTCATTGTAAAGCAGGAAACAGGCTGATCTTCTGATATTCCCTCTGATGTAAAATGACTGCTTAAATTGTGACTTATTTCTCATAGTTGTTTATCTAAATCTCTGAATATTTTTTTCTTAATCCCTAATACTCAGTCATATTTTTGCATCTGTTCATTGGTTAATACAATTTGAAGGGTCTTTAGTCCACAGCTGCAAAATGTCATTACTTCCATAATCCTCTTTTTGTTCCAAGTCAGCACTAAATGTCGTTTCCATTGATCTACCATCGAACTTGACAATACACAAACTGCACTTTATTTTCTGATGAGTCATCAACACACAGTGTAACGAGGCACTGCACCACCTTTGCTCGTTAGCATCTCTTAATAAAGCCGTGATGCTGTGCAGATTAGTGTGTCTTTGCTTGTTGGGTGATGTGAAGCACACACACACACACTTAATGGGAACTCTGACATAAGACAACAATTTCTCTCTGCCCTTTTTCAAACTGTTCCACGTGAGTGCTAATCTGACAAGAGACAACAAATATTCATCAAGTCAAAAGCAAAACAGCAATTATTTTACAAATAAATATTACTATTCACATGTTAGGAATACATTTTCTCAAAACTGGCGGAGCCAAGATGACTTTACAAAGTCATCTTGGCTCCGCCTCAGGGGGAGGGGGGTCCCAACCCTCAGACTGTGAAACATTGATATGAAAAATAGAGAATGCATTACTATTTTATACCTCTGACCTTCATCTCCTTTCTTTTCTCCTGTTTTGCAGCGGTGCACTGTGGGAACCCAGGTACACCTGCTCATGGCCGCATTTCTCGCGTGGATGGCACAATCTTCTCCCACTCCATCGTGTATTCTTGTATGGAAGGCTATTTCCTCAGTGGGTCACCCACACGCCAGTGTCTGGCAAATGGCACGTGGTCTGGCACAGCTCCAAACTGCACAAGTGAGTTTTCAATGCACAGGAATATGACATGAGGTCAGAGTCGTGACAGAGTTATGCAGAGGAAGAGAAAAGAAATGCATTGTCTACTCATGTGAAAGAAAATGATCAGTGCCAATGCAGTGAGATGCATTCATTGGAGAATTACACCAGTGCTTTGAATAGAGAGTCACACAACATAACAACATTTGCAGTCACAGAATTGATCATTTTATTAAATATACCAAGAAAATAAGTATAAGAAAAGACTGAAATTGAGATCTCCCATGGGTGCATCTAAAATACAAAGAATCAAAGTGTTATCTTGATAATGAGCCTCTACTGACCAGTTACACACGGCCAAGCATATCAGTCACATTAAGTTTGTTAGTACAGTAAATCAGCCATTGTTCTATTCTCTATTATACCTTCCAAACAAACTAACATATGTAATAATTTACACTGAAGTGCAGATAAACATCCCTGAAAAGATTTATGACAAGACAGGAAGGAATGAAGATGATTTTGCTCCTCATTTCTTCCAAAAGGAGGCGCTTTGAGTGATTAACGAAGGTGCTAAGAAAGGATATAAGATTTCATATAGCACATAAATCTTCACAACTGTCAGGTAGTTTTTCTTTTTTTTTTATTGTCTGGGGCTCAGCAAATGATCCTTGCAGTAATTAAGAAGTATGCCAATCTATATTCAGTTTGCACCAGGATGACTATCAAACTAAATTACACACATTGTTCTTCTCTCTGAAAATCATCACATTCTCTCTTCCTCATTCTTGTTATTGAGTCACAAGATAAGATGAATCGTATTGGTATGATTTTCAATTTTGGAATGAAATGAGCCTCTGTGGAGACGCACACAGGGGGAGGGCGCAGGAGAGGAAAATTGAAAATTGCATTGAAAAATAATGACCAAACATGCAGAAAGGTGGAATAGCTTCCTTGTTCCCTTTCCCCCACGTTGAAGCCAGCTTATCACCCATCTTATTATTGTTATTCTCCTGTATGCTATCACTTCCCGTAAAATGTTAGTGGTCAGTTCAGGGACATCAACACTTACGATGCTAAAATTGGCTGAGTGTGCCTTCATTAGGGAGGCAATCATTTTCACGGTTCATGGGCAATCGATCATGTAGGTGACCAGATCAAAGTCGCTCAAGGTGAGAAGGAAAAGTTCCTTTATTTTTATTTGAACAGTCTTGATGGTTGATCAATTTAATTTATAGAGCCAGTTAAGGAATTAGGGAATCATCTGAGGAGCATTAGAGAGGAGACTTGTTCAGTGGCGTGTGAGGTAAAGTCATAAAGCACTTTATGAAATAAATAGTAAACACTGATTATTCAGGGGGACTATTTGCCTTATAAATGCCATGATCCTGTTGGTTTTTATCTGCTGTTTATAGCATTCTCCACCTCTCTCCTCCTTCCCTGAGTTTAAATGCCAACACAGTAGAGCTGGATTCTCCTTGTAGATCTGCTGAAGGGGATATAATTAAATGAAGACATCAAAGCAAAATGCTTCTTAAAAGATTCAGAACTAACCAGGTTACAGTCACATTTCTGCAGTAACCTGATTCATAGGCATCATTTAAATCTCTATGTGCTTACATCTGATATAAGTCTCACTACAACTGTAGCTGAAGTATGTATAGGTCTGTTTGCACACTACAGATCCTGATCTCTGCTATAACTGTAAGTCCTCCAAAACAGGGGAACAGCTCTTCGTGATGCAGCACCATATGCCACAAAAATACCCACAATATTTTAGTATGGCTCAGAAAACGCAGTTAGGGAAAAAGAAGAGCTATCGGTTTTACTGGAAGCAGGTTATTGCAGTGAGTGTAAACTCCTCTGATTTCATGCCCTTACTGCCTTCTCCCAGTAACCTGTTTTCTTTAGAGCCAGTCTATTTGCCGAATGAAAAAGCTGTACTCTTTAAGTTGAGTTGTTGAAGTCAACAGCCTTCAGCTTTTCTACATTGTGCTGACTGGCTGGGTTTTTTCCACTTTTACTGATACAGACAGGCACTTGTAAACATTTGCATTGAACTACACGCACACTTCTCCACATTCTAGCAAGATGTTTTTCGGTTGAAAATTTTATCAGCTGTCTTTTATTCATGCCAGCTGCTTCTGGATATATGAGATGCATCATGCTTAATTCAACATAATGTGTTTCAGTTTAATTTTGGTGGCTCAGATTCCAAAGGAGTTGAGGACATACATTGCATCCGACACAAACACCAGTGTACACTCAACAGAAATGCACATACACACTTACTGTGCAAATACTTGGCTGCCGAGACCGTAGGACAGCTGCTGTTTCCCATCATCATCATTTATGGGTGAATAAACTTTATTTATATAACATTTTTCATACACAGAATGCATGCTAATGATAATTTAAGATGATTCTAACACTAAAAGACAAACATAGAAAAAAAAAAAAATCAAGTTTTTTTCTCTTGGCCATGAGATATATGACAAATAATCCATTGTTATTGCAGCTTTATGTTTACTGAGGGCATTGTAAAATCTGTATATTCCCATTTGGAGTATTGGGGTTAGAGTCAATAATTGTATTAGTATATAGCAGGATACACAGGCTGGACTTCTAAGTTCTGTAAATTCAACGCAGTCATCATTTTTTAATGCTAAACACCGGTATGTTGGGACTTTTCAAGTCTAAGCACTGACACTGCACCGCTTCTTTTTCATCCGATATATTCAGAAACCAATTTGGTGAATAGTAGAAGATTAGTCCCAGTGTACCAGTGTTTTTTTTTTCCTTTACTTTAAAAAGTTTGAATCAAATATTTCACACTGAGAAAAGTTTTCATGACTTAAACATCCAACATGCAGGTGAAAAGAAAACTTGCAGTCTTGTAAAGAATGAAAGTACTT
This sequence comes from Hippoglossus stenolepis, assembly GCF_022539355.2. Taxonomy (NCBI): domain Eukaryota; kingdom Metazoa; phylum Chordata; class Actinopteri; order Pleuronectiformes; family Pleuronectidae; genus Hippoglossus; species Hippoglossus stenolepis. The sequence goes on from NC_061490.1 coordinate 9,372,800, forward strand.
TCCAGAAGAACATTACCTCCCAGTGGGCAACAGTACTGTACATATGGAGAAGTGGAAATAAAAGCCACAGAGTCCTACATCATGAATTTTCCTATAACACACATCAGATACAACTGTTGTGAACCCATGGATAATAGTGGATACTGGGTTCAGGAACCTCTGCAGGTGATATGATGTGGAAATCATCCAAATTAAAAGAAAGCTTTCAGAATTGCCCTTGAATTTCACCACATTTTCTGCAGGGTACTCTCTCATCTGTCACTGTTTTCCTACCTGTCTGTGTTTTCTGTCGGTGCCTGAAGTTATGTGTGGATTTTAAGAATAGATGCATCTAGGAGAATTAGATTTATTATCGGAGCAAGCATGAACAAACTGCCAGAGGACCCAGCATGTTGTCTTGTTCCTGAGAATTAGCAGCTCTCACGCGTGTTTTGTCAGGATACATAGTTAGTTTCACCCAGCGATGATAAATGTGCCAATGTGTCGAGGTCCTTGGCGGCAAATGAAAATAAACAAACAGATATTAATTTAAGAGAGGAGGCGTTTGCAGGAACAGCCATATGCATCAAACTGGCTTCTTACATTAAGGTGAACAAGTCAGGGAAGGTTTTATAATCAGTAATCATATATTAATACTGAAAGATGAAACAAAGGCTATTAAAAACTCGATCAAATTGAGCCTGGCAACTTAAATATTCATCAGAGATAGCATTAGGTTAAGACCCGACATCGTAGTATGGCCAACATTCAGTCCTCTGTTCACTCTCGGCAAATCTTGCCACGAGAAGAAGCCAAGAATAAGCAGAAGAGAGGGGACAAAAATGTCATTGTCCGGGGGCCCTACTCTTGAGTTGAAAAAAACTAAATCAATGCTTCAAGATTTAAAAAGGGAATATGTGTTGTGGTCACAATGCATTGATTGTTTAGTATTGTTTGTCATTTGTGTTTGAAATATGTAAATAAAGCATAGTTATTAGTATTGCTATGACATTACAGCCGTCCTCACACTGTCAGGGGCATAGTACAACAGATGCTGTGTGATTAAGCTTTGAGTGCTCAGTCAAAGGCTAATATGCTAACAGCTGTATCTTCAACTTCTCTGGATATTTCTTATCTTCACATAACTGAGCAACATGCCCCGCATGCTTAATGCTGCACACAAGCACAGAGCCATTACGCATGATGATCCATTGTGGTTGTCTTTATTGAAATATGCAGAAGCAGCACCAGGTTGCTGCAACATAACCCCGCAAGCATTTGTGCTTCACAGTTTATCTTTGTATGGAGGTGTCAAGTGTTATTTTTAAAGGTGCAGATTGACCAATTATGTTTATGTCATTGCTGTCCAGTGAAAATAATTATATCCCCATATTTGGTTTAGTTGTTAAATTTAACAAATGTTCCTTTATCATGTAGTTTATATAATATTTTGCTCCACAATCATTGTTATAACTAAAGAGAACCCACAAAAGGCTTTTCTGCAGTACTACACTTAAATGCTTTTTTAACATTAATTTTCAAAAAAATGTAATCAATATTTACAACATTTTTCATTTGCCCAAATTGTTGCCAATACTGTGCTCCACATATTTTAGAGATCCACTATGATAATATAATGAAATATATTCACTCTTTGTTGCCTGAAACCTTAATCGTAACTAAATCAGACATGTAGAATAAAGTCACCTTGTTGAAAATCCAATTCATTGTCATGGAGCTTAAACTCAGATTTTTAAGTTAAAACATTTTTTTTAAACTGTGGAAATGCCCCTTTTACGTTTATGGGAGAGATTGTAGAGATGGCAAATACTCTAATGTTTACAACTTGAGCCTTCTTCTTGTAGGATATAAAAAGACAGCTGTATGATTACAGAGTTGTTTGAGTGACAGCTAAAAATACTGTGCGTCAACAAATTCACATCTTAAACAACTGACTCCGGCTGAGATACAGCATCTGTGTGTGGTTTTCAGGCACTTGTGTATTACGTTGTGCAAAGTCCGACACATCGTGGCTTTCCAAAAGTCGGTTTCTCTGTTGTAATTACAATTTTGACATGGACGATGGCCCCGCACACACCTGGTGTTTAACATCCATCCTTAGAGATCCGATCACAAGTGGCCAATGTCGAGTACGTGTGTTCACGCCTGACATTAACATGCATCCTGAATATGTCTCCTGTGACCACTTGGGATCGGATCTCACTTCCCCGCTCTACATGCAAATTAACAAGCTCGTCATTTGTGTTAGTCAAGACCAAACAATGTTGTTTTGACCCAGTCTGAGTTTACAGATGTGTCTGCTGTCACCGTGTGAGTGAGTGTGTGTGCGCGCCGGCACGAGCGAGTGAAAGAGAGGTAGAGAGACGGGTCAGGAGAGCCTGAATGAATCTCATGCAGCTGTGAAGAAAGATTTTTGCCAATTTAAGGAAAGTATCGATCATTATGTGTTGATCAGTGCTGATATTGTGGGGGTGGTTACAAACAAATCAACGAGAAGAGAGAAGATACGTTCGATTCATAGTGAAACTGCAGCGGCTCAGAGGAAGTCAGCTGAGTAGAAGGTCCTTCATATGTGGCCCCGGACAGTTTTGCGATCACACTGCCAAAAGAATGTGGACACCTCTGAATGTGGTCTGGGCCACAGCTTGAGTACCATAACCACATGTTGATACCAGGTGTGTACAGGGCCATAAATGCTATGTCATGTCTTACATCGTTACCAAGCTCAGTTAAGTGAAACCCTGACTGAAATACACAAACGTCAATGTTGAATTCATTTCTTGAAGCTCAGACTTAATAACTTGTGCAACAGTAGCTTGTAGTAGTCGAAAACTAACCAGTGAAATATTGTGGGTCAAGGCCAACGTTTTCATTTTGCACAACTGCATTTAGCTCAAACTTTTGAATATTAAGGCTGAGAAGATCATTATTAATCTTCATGAGTCCTACCTACTCTTTTTGCCCAAAGCATATGAGTAAAACCAATAAGTGCCCTGATGACATAAGGTAATAAATGGAGGATTAGGAAACCACCAGCAACTTTGCAAGAGAAAGATAAAAATGGAAAATCTTGCGGACAAAGCAGGACCTCCCCTGTGGTCACATCATAAACCCTCAGCCCACTTTCTTCAGGATGCATAATGAATAATTACATCAAACACTGTCGTGATGAACTGATACATTTTTAATGCAGGGTATATTTTATATTGCAATTTAAATCACCGCCCAATGTCAGTATGTGGATCTTGTCTAATTCATGTTCCTTATGTGTGACCATCAACGACAGTGATCACCTGTGGCGACCCGGGTATTCCAGCCAACGGACTCAGGTTTGGCGACGACATCACCGTGGGCCAGAACGCGACGTTCGTGTGTCAGCCGGGATTCGTGATGATCGAAGGGGACAGCACTGTCACAAGGACCTGCACCAACAATGGCACCTGGAGTGGCACCATGCCAGCATGCAAAGGTAAGAACTGCACACAAATGTAACCCCCCCAAGTACACTGCGTCGTACACATGCTGCAGTCAGTCAACCTTGATAACCATCAGAACTGGCTGTCGCAACCTTGGCATGCTAGCACTGTCACATACAATACAAAGTACATGCTTACACCCTGAGATCTAATGAGATTAGCAAGCAAGGTGACACAGGAGTCCCCATGTGGTCAGATAGCGTCATATTGTTCACTTCAGTCCGCTGATAAAGGAAGTCACGGCGATATATTACACTGGATGCGAGAAGGACAGAGACACTCACTCATATGCATATTCTGTATAGGTTCATATGTTAACATGCATACCCACAAACGCTTCCCTAAATTACACAAGTAAAACTATACTTTACCAGGTCCTTGATAAGAGACAGTGATTTCTCCCACACCTGCATCTCAAGTTGCACCTGTGATGGCAGGGAGCCAAGGCTAAAAGTTCCCCAGACACCTGATGATGGATGGCTAACAAGTCCTCTTCATCACAACAAGGATCCTTCTAATTGTGCTCCAACAGTTAATCATTGGCTGGCTCCCTCTGTAAAAGTTTGCGCGCCCTCTATGGGCTTGATTAACATCAAAGTTCGAAAATCCACCAAGAGGACTTAGCTGTTGTACGCCCATCAGCAATACATCACTCAATGATTTATGACGCTCGAGTGGAGGCAGAGATTAGCATGTCTGCCGTAGACACCCAAAAGTGAGTATTGCAGGGAAGATTAACTTGTGCAGTGAACAGTTCAAAAGTACACCGGGAAAAGGGAAAAGCCCACGAGGCAAACGGTGGCTCATTGTTGCTTAGGAACTGTTCCCAGGCTGCCGTCTCAGTTACAGCGTACCGAGCTGGCGTTCGGATTCGCCTCTTGAGAATTGGGAAAGGACAAATGAAATGTGAGAGAAAAAGAGGCGTGAGAGACATGCAGGCAGACAAATGTCGCAGGTTGGAGAAAAATACAAATACAAGTAATTGAAAGCCCCAAAAAAGTATGCTAAATCAAACTCTTGAAACTTGGACAAATTCTTCGAGAGGGAATGAGTATCAGGAAACAACATAGAGCCAACTGATATTTTTTACCTCTTATGGCTGTTTTTGTGTCTAGATATACTCGGTGTGCACGATGCTGTTATGTTTCTGTGCCACTGCCATTCCTCACCTGGGAGCCTTACACTTTCTACCCTCCTCAGGCTCCCTGCATGACCTCGCCTAGACATTTACAACATCCGAACTGACACTGATTTGTAATATTTCATGGCTGTGTTTCATTATTAACGTGGTCCGTGGTGTGTTGACGCTGCTGGAGGAATTAATGGTCGCACAACTGTTACCCGAGGTACTTAAAGTGAACAGAGAGAGCGAGGGTGTATGTGTGCTCACATGTATGTATTAAAGAGTGTGTAGCTCCTAATCTCCGAGCTCTAACCCTTGACAGATACTGCAACAGCTCAGGCGCTCAGCCTCACTGCAGCTATGCTTGATGACGATGGTGTGCTGAAGTGAAACCCTAGAGCTTAACCTTCCTCATAACACACACTCACACACCACTGTGCATGCATACAGTCACTTGGGGGCATTCAATTACACAACTGTCTCTCTCATGCATACATACACACACCTTCTTCACACTGGCTCCACCACCACCACCACTGCTGCTGCTGAGTGCTGTCAGCTTGTACTGACCTGTATGCAGCAGTCAGCGAGCCAGAGGGTCCCCCCTGCCTCCTCTCACTCTCTCCGCTGCTCTCATCTTATTTTTCTCATTTTGGTAAACAAATTTTAAAAAGGCAAGAGAAGAGTTGATTACTAAGCGGTTGCTCTATATTAATTTTGCCACTCCTTAGTGTGTGGATGTGTTATTAAGGAGGAATGCACTCTGTATGCTTTATGGTTTATTTTCTCCCTGTCGCTGCTGCTCCTCTCCCTCGGTCTCTTTCTAAGACTATCTGGGACAAGCAACAGAGCAGCTTGCTGGTAATCATAGCTTTTTCATCATGTCTCTCACTGACAGCCTACGCAGCAAGAGGTCTCCGAAAAGGGCTGCGAAAATATCTATTTTCTTACAACTGAAAACAATGCCTCATCCAATAATATTTGTTGGCTTTTTCTCTTGCATAATTGGGTTTAAGTTGAAGGTGCAGCGATTCACGCAGGGTGAGCTATTTGAAATTATCATGATGCGGGACATCTGTCATCTTCTCATAGATGTAGACGATGTGCCGCTGGGATATGAGGAGATATTCCAGGGAGGGAGGGTAAAAGACAGGAAGAAGGAAGCGAAAGATGGAAAGGCAGAGAGAGAATTTGAGTAAGAGAGAGAGAAAGGTTTTACATGTACCGACTGTGCATAATTTTGCACTTAACGCTTGTGAATCAGTGCTAGCCGCAGCATTTGTGTGTGGTGCCGCTGATGACACATCATAAGCCTTGCCCAGCAAGGATTGAGTTTGAATCCCAGGTTTGGCGTGTTCAGCTAAGAACTGCTAATGCTTCTTAGAACTACTTAGGAAAATGGGGACACTCTCTGCTTCCCATTCAGTTCTGCCTGTCACTCATGCCTTTTTTATAATTATTATTTGTGTTCCCTATTTTTAAGTAATTTCGGATGCAGTCCATTCCTATGTTTACTCACACATCATCCCTCCATCTGTCCATCTCTCCGAGACATACTTCAGTAAGAGACACATAAACACTCCAAACAACTTTCGACTTCACAGAATCCAACTGGGTGTGTTAGTGAGGTAATTCAGAATGAAGTGTCTTTTTTTTTTTCTAGCGCTCCCGAGCAACAACATGGAAATCCCAAATCCCAATAGTCACTGTTTACAAATTCATTTACATCAAAGAGAAACAATTTCAAGTGAACTTGTTTCTCCTCGAGAACTTTAGAAACAAAATTATATTACTAAACAAAACATTAAAAAACAGATTGTACCATCAGTCGGGTTTTGCTTATTACTTTTATTCACATTCATTGCAGCCTAAATATCTCTCCAAATATAGCATACTTGTAAAGCATATGTAAACTGTATAATGCTGCAAAACATCTATATGGAAATCTTTCTGCATCTGCTGCCAACCAAGAACAAAAGAATGTTTCCCCTTTGAGCAAAAAATGTGGAGATATGTAATATCCCTCAGTGGCCTGCTCCACATTTACTATAATTTCTTCCTGCCTAAAAAAAATACATTAACTAAATTTGATGTGCCAAGAAAGTTGTTGATCTTTTGCCTACTATATATTTTGACTTTATTAAACTTTTAATTTGAAGCGTACCAATTTTCAAATCTGCCATATGTCCAAAAGGTTTATGCAGCTGGTCAGGAGCCTATATGCTCTCTGAATTGTCCAAGTAGAACTGAAATCCAGTTTGTAAGAAGGACAGAATCTATAATCCAGCCAGTGCAAGCGGTGTCATTTTTCCAGACATTTTCTTTTTTAGATCTTAAGATGTAATGTCTAAATTATGGGGCGGTGCAGTGGTTAGTGCTGGCTGTGTGGGTTTTCTCCGGGTACTGCGACTTCCATGCAGATTTGGGTTTAGGTTAATTGGAGACTCTAAATGGACCGGAGATGCGTATGAGAGTTTGAATGGTTGTTTGACTCAGTATGTTGGCTCTGTGATTGGCTGCCTCTGCATCTGGTCCAATTTCAGACTCCCAGCGATCCATAAAGGATAAGCAGGTATACACAATGAATAGATGGAATATGATTTTTATTGTCTTGTAATACCTTTGTGCTATATGTGTAGTCAACTTAATTGTTACAATTCGATAAAAAAAATTAAAATTGATTTTCGTTTATTTAATTGGAGATGTGGACTATGTAATTTCCATATATTTCCATTCCATTTCTTTTAAGGACAGATTTAAACCCGAAACCATCTTTGAAACCTGGCCACTAAATAAACTATATAAAGTGAACTGACTAAAGATGAAGCATGAACCACTTAACTACACAGAACTATTCATTCATGTATTGTATGCTGATTTCCTGTCCTGCCAAACACAACAGCAGGTGTGTGAATTCGTCTCCGGGAACTAATAACAAACCAATGAAAGTGAAATGACCTGCTGTAGTCTTTATCGAGCCTTAAAGTCAGCATGATGACTTCTGGCATGCAGTATATGCCAAGTTGTTTCGATGTAGCGTTGGTGCTAGAAGAGGTCACTGTGCACGGTGTTAGGCTTGAAGCAAATCCAGGCTGGTGGGAGGAAGACAGTCGAAGAAATGTCCAGTGGTCCGGTAATTTCCTGTCTGCCTCAGCTCCGTCTGTGTGCTTATAATGATGAGTTTGTCTCTGTTCATGTTTTTTTCCCCCAAAGATTCCTAGAGCCAGTCTTCACACTGCAGCCTGTATATTTTTTCCTGTATTTTGCAAGTGAAAATGACGATGTTTTTGTGCTGCCAGAAGAATAAACCTTAACTCGTGAACTAGTTGTTAACATGACAGTTTAAGTAACTGGATTTGTAAAGTAAGCGTCTGATTTTGCCAGACAGTTGCAAGGCCGTTGCAAGCCATGACATCAATTTGCAGATCTTTGTTGAAGTGTCTTGGATGGCATGAGAATGTCTAAAATAGAAAAGAGACTTGGGGAAGTGATGGGTTGGGGGAAGGATAGTAATGGTATAAAACAACTGCTGATTTATTTACATCCCTAAAACCCATATCCCATCTGTGTCCCCACGGGCCCCCAAGTGTGTCAGAACAAACTCCGAGCTTTATTATACATTCATTCATTGCATTTGTCGAGCAGGAAGTGTATGGCTCTTACACACATAAGATGTCCCCTCATTTCTCACCGAAATTATTCAGTATGCTCCACATACAAACGGCAGACAGATTGCACACAGTCAAAACACAGACCATCTCTCTGAGCTTGAGAGATTTCACTCAGTCCCATTCCATATAATTGAATATTGCACAAATAACAACATGCAACATCAGTAAAGAAAATGTCAAACATTTTGTTTCGACAAAGTTAACTTTAGTTTAGCTGTGTCTGAATGGAGGCAGTGCTGTGGTGCTCTGGGACACTAAAATATTTGATTAATCTTGTTAAAGGATAAGACCTGTGAGAATGACTGTTTATTGGATTAAACACAGGTTTATTGCAATGTTTAATACATATTAACACCACTACTCTCTCTTCTATTCAATTTCTGATTAGAAATGTAAAGGCCCAGGATGTAGTCAGTCCCCTGGAAATCCACATAAATCTTAGTGATTATCTACAAGCTTTAACATTGTCTTTTATCCTTGAGTTATATGCAACAGCTGTTGTGGTTACGTTGCATCTAGAAGGAAGAAAATAATGTTTGAGTCCATGGCCATAGAACCAAATATTCTCAAGCTTCATTTTTTTGTGCCTCAGACATGTCTTGGTTCTCAAGTGATCACATTCACATCACAAATAGTTTGAGCACAGAAACTGATTTAGATTCCCCCGCTCCATCTTCTTCATGTTTGCTGTAGGGCCACCGCCTGCTGCAGAGGAGAACCACATGCAACACATGTGGTTTGAAAATGTAACATCAGAAAAGCCTGACTGGTGTCAGTCCAGTTTCACCTCGAATTAAAGTGGAAATATTTCATTTTAAAATGCCTTGTGACTGACTGTCTTGTTTCTGTATAATCTTTGGTGCATTTACTTGTTTGTCAAATCGATTTGTCTGCCTCCGTGCCAGTGACAGCCAGTGACAGGAGGCATTATGCATTTAAGTTGTCTTTCCGTTCGTTCCATTTTTGTCCCATTCGGTTACTGTGACCTTAAAATTCAAATTTTTGTCTCGTGAACGCAGCGTCTCTTGATCACCATTTCTTAAAATTTGTAACATACGTTCACTTGGACTCAAAGAACAACTAGATTTTGGTAGTTGGAGGTCAAAGGTCAAGGGCACATTGACCTACTGTTCTTGTGAATGTGATATATCAGGAACACCCATTCATTACATCAGGCTCAAACATTCACTTACTCTCAAAGATGACCTGAGTATAATTTGGAGGTCAGAGGTCAAGGTCACAGTGACCTCACAAACTATTTTTGCCTTGTGAATGCGTTATCTTAAGAACATCTCAAGCGATGTCACAAACTTATACTCATGGATTCACTGATTAGATTTTGGGTCCCAGTGACATCACAATACATGTTTTGGGACCTTGGCAGAGACTATACAACTGCAGTGTGGTATTTATAGGTAGATACATTTATTTAATTTGCACATTTTATATCTTCTGTCGACAACGACATTGGTTTGGTCTCATGTTTGTCCTGACCTCAGCCTCACAATCCAAAGTATCTGGTTTAAACTTGAACTTGACTGGATCTATTTTGTACTTCACACTGATGAGCTTGTCTTAACTGTGTCCTCATTATCCCCACAGTGGTGACATGTCCTACACCCCCAGCCATTCCAAACGGCCTTCTGGAGGGCTCAGTGCTTGAGTGGGGAACCAGCGTGAGCTACAGCTGTCTACCTGGCTACGAGCTGTCCTTTCCCGCCGTGCTCACCTGCACAGGCAACGGGACCTGGAGTGGAGACCTGCCTCAGTGCTTGCGTGAGTCACCATTTACTGAAGGAAGAATGACTTTGACCTTCTGCAGGTGCATCATTTCTCATTGGTTCTATCCATGGAGCCCCTCCAGCTGATCAATGAGAAATGAGCTCCGGAGAGTCAGACTCACTCTGCACACTTTTGCACAGCCCCATGCATCTTAAAATCCTCCTTAGTGCTTGTGTCCTCACAATATCATCGATTATACTCAATACCAAGAGAATCTCACCACATCTCAACCTGTGTCATATTCCTCAATTTATTCCTTCTACCAACACATTTTTTCCTTCAAACATGACTTCACTGGTGACTATTCTGCCAACATCTGAAACATGGTCATCAGCACAGTTAGCTAAATAGGGTCTTTTCTTTCTTTAAATCATTATCAAAAATGCGGTATCGTGCGGCTTGCATCATTGAGAAGAACATGATTCCACAAGAGATATAATAATCCAGTCAGGAAAAGAGATAATATTGTACAATTTCCTTTGGTGGAGTCATGAAATAACAGGTAATTTGTCAAAGATCTTTAATGAGGATATACCTGCAAGTTATTTTACAACTTGTCTCATACATTCATTCATTACCTTACATTAGTTTGAAGTTGTTTCCTCCAAGGCGAGCCCTCTTACACCACTTGCCCCCTTAGAGGTTATCTCAAGTTAATGAAATTAATGAAATTCATGAATAAGTCATGGTATTTAACATCAGGGCTAAGGTGGAATACTGAATTACGATACAAATAAAATAAGGCAGTCTGGCAGAGATGTGATTATTAATGCTGCTCACTGCATTTTTTTATTTTATTCTTGTCACAAAATGACATTTTCCCTAAAAATATTAAGTCTGAAAAGGGTATTGCATCTTACTTGTTCATAGAGACCACAAGTCTCATCATTAGTTCATCAATCAAAGCTACAGTTTACATTTTGATGAAATAAAAAGGGAATTGAACCTTTGGTCCCATATTCAGTGTTTCTACAATATTGATGATGAAAATGATGATGTGAGTGGAGTCACGTTAGGGGAAATAATGATAGTAATTTTAAAGAGAGTTTTTAAGGTTACTCAGACACTTTATGTGAATAAAAATGATCATAGAAAACATTAAGACCCTCTCAGGACCATCTTTGCGAGTATAATAATAACCCCTGGGATTCATGAGAGCTCGAGGGCACCACACGGCATCACATCATTCTTACATGATATCAGCCACATAGAAATATAATATCAAGAAGGGCAAACTATTTGCATGTGTTTGTGTCTCTCTAAACGTTAGCCGGGACTTAAAAACAAATAACACTAAAAATATTCATGAACAACTCTCCAAGTGCTGAAAGATGTGTCGTTCTCTTTCTGTCTGCTGTGATGCATTTATAGCCTCTGCTCTAAAACTGGTGAATGTAGGCAGTCCTTTTGCTTTCTGTTGAAGTGCCCCATTTAGCATCACACTATTATTGCAGGATTTTCTGCTATCAGACATGGATTTTATTGTGTAGGTGCATTCAGTGTGCATATACTAACTTTACTGAGTTGATTGCTGACTTTAGATGTAGGTTTATGAATTACAGTAAAATTAGGTGGTTTGCTGTTTTTCAGTGCCACATGTTGAACCACTGTCTGAGACATTTTTAAAACAAAAACAACTACATGCACTTGTGTGCTCTTTTGTAATTGATGCTAATGACAACATTTGGTGCTTGTAGCCATTTTCATTGAGGCCCAATCGGTCCCATTGGGGTATCTAGCATCTGAGATCCAGCCGACAGGCTGCTTGTGTTTGTGACCATGTAGCACAGCCCCCCGAGCAGCCATTTGTTCTTCTGAATGGCCACATTGTCGTTGTTATTGTAATTGATGCACGTCAATGTACACAATGCTGTCTGATTTATATCCTCCTTAAATGTAAAGGATCATATCTGTCTGCTAGGAGCAGAAATGTGCTTTAGCACTGTTAAGTGACTAACTGCCTATTTTTATTGCGGTGCATGTGTATCTGTGTTCTTATTTGTTGTGGTGGCTAAAAAAACATCATGTTGACATAAAATGGATAAACTACTGCTCTGTAAATCATATATACTTTCTACTGCAGTTCTGATGGCCAGTGTCATCCGTCAACACATTATAATCATTTTTCTACATCAGCACCACCAAATCAACCTCCTGCGGCTTTGCAAGCGAGTAACCTTTATGTTCCATGATGTAACATAGTGGTGTTTATTGTGTCTCAGTGGAGAACTGTTTTTGATGCAGTAATTACATTTAATAGCTCTATTACTTACGACCTAGAATGCAGGTTCCAATGTTGGTGCAAAACTGACATAAACTCAGAGCCGTACTCTATAACTGTTTGATCAATAACTAACTTCTGTGAAGAACCTGGCTCTCCTAAAGATGTTGTTAGAGCTGCAGACTCGTACTACAGTACTTAAAGTGGGAGCAGGTCTGGTATAAATCACTGACGTTACTCGGGCAAATAAATGAGTCTGAAAAGTGGGAACAATGGAGAAGAAAAAGCAGATCATATTAGGTTATTAAAGGCAGAAAGGATTATATGTGTGTTAAAACACCAGCACACCACTACCTACAGCCGGCTCAGGCTCCATACTACCGTCTATAAATCACTGTGTCATTAAGATGTAGATCCTTAGTGTTCATTTTCTCAACTTAACTATGGGGCTGACCCTTAGTGTAGATACTTTGCAGTATTTTAATTATACATACAATTGTCATGGAACAGGTGTAAATGCACTTCAGCCAATAATGTTTTTAAATCCATGTATGAGATGCAATGATAAAAATGTTCTCGAAACATGAGTCAATACACTGCTTTGTCTTGTCTTGACTAAGGTTATTTTGCATTCACCAAAATAAATTATAAGCTCAGCGGGAGGGATAATCAGATTCTTTGTGCCAATGTCATACACATTTGCTGCCACTGAAACCTGATGAGTTTATTTAATTTAATTTGGTGCCGAATAATTTTACAGCCACAGTCTTGCTGTTTTTTTCTAAACATATAGTAGGGGTGCACTGTATATTTGAGAGAAATTACTATTCATACTCAGCCCTTTTAATTTAAATACAGCTCAGCAATACTGCAGGAGATGCCATGCATCTGTAAAAGCAAATCCTTCTGTGCATTTCTTAAAATCTCTACCATTGTAAGCATGTGCAGCCAAACAGGATTAAGACACATATTCACGTTCTGTATAACAACACATGGGGGAAAAAAGAGAGCAAGCAGCAAATTTCAGTATCTGAGAATGCTAGTTCATGTGTCTGCAGGGATGAGACTGTGATCCTAACTTTGAATCAGGCCTCTGCATACTGATTACTTCAAAGCATTGATAATTCATCAAGGAAGGAGAGAGGCAATGGGAGAGCGAGTGAGAAAAAGTTTGACTAGTCTCTCTCTCTTTCTCTGTCTCTTGCTAATCCACATACACACAACACACACAAGCACATCAAATATGCTGAGCTGGGTTTGGCCTGGGGCCATTTCTCTTATATATCCATAAAACAGAACATTATTTCCCTGCGGCTTGAAGTTTATGACTGATGTGCATGTCACCTGTTTGGCCTGTATTATCAACCATCCTAAAAAATGCTGTCCGAATACTAAGTATTACTATGCCATTTGAAAAGTGACAGGAATCCGTTTCAGATCCGGACATCCAGACATTTGCATCTGTATTTGTTGTCACATCAGATACGGTCAAACAGTTGGAGACAGGGTGGTTGAAACTCACAATGCATCATTTTCAGAGGGGACCTCCAGTATAGGCAAACATATTTTCTAGGAAAGAATATGTCTCTGAATAAAAGGATTTGTTTCTGAGATAACAGTTTTGCTGTAATGGCTTTATACAGCCATTCCTGCATAGGCTGGATTCTAATCTACTCCTTTACTGGATATCTATTATGTCAGGGATTGGCTGTGGGAAGCCCCTGTTGGTTCCTGTCTTTTTGGAAGAGAGCAAGCAAGAACTTATCTCTGTCTCCAGACCTCCACACAGCAGCACATGTCAGGTCTGGAGAAGCAGCCTGCCTTATTATTGGCTTGATCCCGCAGTGCTCCGGCTGCGTGACTGAACGCTGTGACTCTTGTCCTCGCCTCTGCTCTCTCACACACTGAGTGTTTCTGAGCCTCCTACAGCTAACAAGTAACTTTTACTCATCAGTATGGTTATAGAATGTTAATGAATTTATATATGCAGTACAGATGAATAGAAAGATACATTGGCAGGGCTGTAAAACAGCCCCCCTCCCCCCCATCAAACCTACTCAGCCTAAATTATTCCAGGCAACTTGATTAGATGTCTATAAGCAATAAATTGAATGAGCAGCAGCACTAATCCAAAGGCTTCATCTGCTGGGGCTGTGGCTGGAGTGCCATCAAATAGGCAATATCATACTAGAGGCATGGAGAGCAGCAGCGGTGGCAGATGGCTCCAGTTGTGTTAACCTTAAGGCCCTGTCAGAAAAATTAATATTTCATTTGTTAATTATTTTTGATCTAAAATTGAGTGCCATAACCTCGCTCTCTACCTCTTGCTGCCAAGATGAATATCCTCATATCTCCTATAACCACTCAGCAGAAAGGGTGATGTTGGAAACTGAAAATGGTCAGACGGAGGAATTAATCCTGAGAGAAGAATGTCAATGCATCTGCCCACATGCAATGAAAAAATAGCCAAAGGAATTTGTGCAACAGGCATAATGTCAATGCAGTTGAATAATTCAGTCCACGAAGACTGTTTAAATCATGTAGAAAGTTTTTGCAGGCAGGTACAGAAATAAATTGGACATAGTAAAAAAACAATCAAAACAAAACAAAGCCGCACAACAGCAGATGAAAACATTGTAGGCACTCCTCATCACGGTCTGGTTATGTGGGCACAGCATCAGCCCACACGACTTATTATTTCTGAATTGAATCCTGAATAGTCTACTGAACACTGCACTCTGTTGAGTAGCTGCTGTGGTATTCCTTATATGTTATGCACTTATAAACAGATTCATGTTTGAAAATGAGGCAGATCAAGTGTGTATCCACATTGACACGATTGAAGGAGCTGTGCGGAGATGCAGAGTGATACACTGCTGCATGATTTCTTGCAGGAAAATGTGTAATATGTGTTGGATCTGTTGACCCACATCAGCAATGCTGAACATTTCTTCCTCTGCAGCAAAGTTCTGTGGAGACCCTGGTATGCCTGCCAAGGGACGGAGAGAAGGCCGCAGTTTCATCTTCAAGTCAGAGGTGACGTTTAGCTGCAGCGCCCCCTATGTGCTGGTCGGATCAGCAACACGCATGTGTCAGGAGGACGGCACTTGGAGCGGATCTCAGCCTCGATGTATAGGTATTGAACATTAGCCTCACATGCAAGACATGTGCTTTTTGATTTGTAGAGCAAAATAAGAAAGTTAGTGAAATGAAGAAATATAAATGTCTGCCAGGTAGCATCAAAAGTGAATTTGTAATGTGACAAATCTTCCAAATGATCTCTCTCTGTTGATTCTGTTGAAGCGGCTAACAGAATTATCAACACAAAGTTGAAGGTGAACTCGCATCCCAGCGATACCATCTGGCACTGATGTAAAACTAAATCACTTAAATGAAATACATTATTTATAGTGGTACTTTATAGATGTTGCTTTATATTTGCTGCTCAGTGGCGCTGGAAATGTTAACTGCTGAAGAAACATTTTTTTACACATGGTTGTGTTTTAATTCGAATTTAGTCTCACCGACTGTTAATAGTCTCACAAGTGCATATTATTATGACTTAATTTCTAAGAAATGGATGGTCAAAGAGTCTTTGCGAGGATATTCTGCCCATGTTGCCCTGCCACTTCAGTAATTGTCCTCTGGTACATAGTACACCAGAGGGAAATTGCTTAGTCATTATCAATGATTGCCCTTCTGTCATATTCTCATTTTTACTCTCCTGCATCCCTGTGCTCATCATAACGGTGATTTCTTGTTCCAGAGCCCACGAGAACCACGTGTGAAAATCCGGGGACACCTGAGCATGGCTTCATGAATTACACAACAGGCTTTAAGGTAAAATGGGCCAAAACCTGAAATGGATTGGTTTTTTACAAGTGTTGCATAAAATGTCTACTTAAACTCTGAGGGGAATTTGTCCCAGAAAGTGTTTTTCTAATGCATCTAAAAAAAAAAACATTCCTAGATAAAAAACAACTCTTGAGCTTACCTGCATTATATACAAAGGTGATTACAGTATTTTGACTTAATATTAGAAACTTCCGATACATTGCAGTCTAGTGCAACACAAACCTCAAAAACTAAGCCTCTCAAAGAAAGGATTCACTGGAGTATAGGCAGCACAAGTAAACACATACCACAGTGTATTTAACAGGCATGTAGCATGGAAATATATGTCCAGTACTTCACTAATACAAAATATAACATATAACATATGGACCACATTATGTATTTTGTGATATACTTCACTAATTTAAATTATAATAATAAATTAATAATGATATAATAACATTATTAATTACAATATACATATAATAATAAATCCACAGCAAATATCCAAGTGAATTAGCCTGGCTGTTGTACCTGAGAGGCGGAGGTAGATGAGTGTAAACAAAACGCACCAAATCAAAGTACCATTCTCAGCTCACAGCTCTACCATGCTACCTGCACTTATGTTGTGTTCCAGTCAACTCAGATCTCTGAATTTTCTGACCTCCTACTCGATAAGGTGCAATGTAAAAACACTCAAAGTCGGAGTTCCAACTTGTGAACCCTCTGTTGGACTCTTGTTTCCTCATTTGTGAGATTGAGTGACAGTGCGTGTGCGCGGGTTTTTCTCCCTCTTATGTATTGGAATGTGTTTCCAAGTATAAAATTGCCGTAAAATATAATGTATAATGATTTCTGTTGCCTCATGCCTCGTTTTCCCTCCTCTGCTTTATTTATGTGTGAACGGAGGTTGCACCGGTCACAGTTTAATTGTCTCATCACGAGCCAAATAAACATCAGCTTCTCACTGTCAGACATGTTTGTTTACATTTGACCTCGTGCCATCACCGTGCATCGAAACGCTTGGAAGTCGAAACTTGGAAATTTCCAGTCGGAATATCTGAGTTTTCTGGAACGCAGCATGAGTCCTCTTTCAAATGGGCAGTTTCCAATAGATGTTCCTTGTAGAGTCATTATTTATTCCTTTGCATGATGGTGTGCAGTTGCAAGAATGAAACAGTGAGTCGTGTACTTATCCATCACAGGTGGTTGCACCGAGGAAAAACCAGCTGAATGTCTCCACCACACTGGGTACAAACATGGTGCACATGTAGAGCTATGATAATGTGCACCCTGTGCAGTTTGAGCGTACGTGTGAAAGGAGCAATGCTGAAATGCATCATGGTCAAAAAAATTGATATCATGGTCGTTGATGTGTGCTCAGCAGCTCCCCTGAGACACTTTCAGCCAGTGTGTTTCATTTTATTTCCTCCCTGTTGCTCTTAGAGTGTCACTTACAAGTTAAGTGCAAACAATTTCTCCACAACATTCAGCTGAATATCTGAAATGAAATTTGTCCCAACTGAAAGCAGAAGCAGCTTATTATATGGATCACTGCTTGTAACGGCTGTAGTCTTGCATTTTTCTGCATTACTGAACAACTTAACCAATATCCTGACACCACAGAATGGGAAAATACAGTGTCGATGCTGTCTTCAAACCGTTGACTGCGATGGCAGCTGAAAATAAAAGTCATTTATTAAGATAACTGAAAACAGCAGGGTTCTATATATCTTACTAGAAAGTCAGCTCCCTCTCACTTTCTAATGTCTTTGCATCAGTTGAGAACACAAACATGTGCCATCGCCTCTAGGAATAGTCTCCATCTGCCTCCACACACTACAGATAATCATTAAAAACAGGGAAAAAAACGTTAGTGTGCAGTATTTTTTTCCAAGCTCTTTAGATTTGATGCTGGGAGCCTATTGGCATTTGCATCAGTGTATTGACTCCCTCCACTTTATGTGCTGTCTGTTTGTGGCCAGGTGGGCAGCAGAGTAGACTTCCAGTGCCAACAGGGACACCTACTGCAGGGCTCCACCACCCGGCTGTGTTTGCCTGATCTCACCTGGACCGGCATCCAGCCTACATGCATCCGTGAGTGCTCATTCCTCCTGCTCTCTCTGTATCTGAATCACTCTCCCTCTCTTTGTTTTCCACTAACCCTTCTGGCATCCTGTCAGTGTTTATCTGTATTGCTGGCACCTCAGACACTCTCTTTTCTTTTTACCCACACCCCCCCACTCGCTCCCTCTCCCTCCTTCCAGTGCGACTTCTCTCCCTCACTCAATCCTGCCATAGCCTTTGACCTCCCAGTAGATTGCAGCTCGCGCCTCAATCAATCTGCCATTCCAGTCATTCTGGGAGTGAGGTGTTGACCGTGATTACTGTCACTCTGTTTGAACTACCTGAACTGTCGACCAACACCGAACTAGGGCTGTGCAGTTCAGCCCAGTTGCTTTGCCAAGCCAAGTGCTTTTCTAAGTTGTGATGTGATTCTGTACCTCAGTGGAATCCCCCTCAGCCACAGCATCTTTCATGGAAATATTCAGATCCTTGCTACCGTCTGCATTTTACTATGTTCGTACTGTGACAACACTTGAGCTATGTGATAAAAAGGGGATTCACATGATCTTTGTAATCTTGTCTTCATAATCACCCCGAGATGTAACACCTACTTAAATTTCCCAGACACATTTCTGCTGAGGAAGCAGAGACATAATACCTACACTTCATTCTGTCTGATCTACTCTGCAGCAGGGTGTTATTTGTGAGTCTGCGTGTGTGTGTGTGTGCGCGTGTGCGTGCACGCGTTCATGAGTCTAGGTTGGAGGAGGGTATGTTTTAGAGGGATTGTGAAACCTTAAAAATGTGTTATGTCATGCACAACATTTCACTACAGAACACAGCAACAAAATATTCACAAAACTCTCACTTTTACAGTCTTATTGTCATTCAGGGGGTGAGTCCTCTAATTTATATTTTATAAAACGCTCATTTGAACAGCTGACAGCAGAAATAAATCTAGAACAGCACTCCTGCTCAGCCTTCTGTCACCCGACAGCTTCTCAGCTCCTGCTCCACCTGTATCTTCAAACTGCTGACCCCATCATCGTGTTCCCTCAGGAATAATTCACGAGGGTGCACATCCCCTGGCTCTTCAATGGCATTTATTGCCAGCACTGTGACAGGTCGCACCAAATAAAAGAACCATCAAAGTTAGTTTAAGTCAACAGTATTAAAGGTGAACGCGCCGGCAAACTCCTCAAACTGGCAAACTAGCACAGGAAAACTGAAATCCTCCGTCTGGAAACAGGTTTGACAGCTGTGTCAGGTGAGAGATAATGTTAGCATGCAGATAAATGACTGATGCACAGTGGATAATATACAGTTTCGTCTCGAGGGCTGCGTGCACCGCCTCCACAATCTTTTAAATGTTGGGGTGGCAAAATCCGGTGAGAGAAGCTCTTTGTCTTTGAGCTTCCAAGGAAAAGGGAAAATACCCAAAATAATTCAACAGAAACCACTAAACAAGAAGATATACTTCTAAACTTTAAAATGTAATTTTCTTGGAGTCACTTTCAAGTTGCTCTTTTTTCTCCCCTGAGGAAACCTAATGCATAATAATGTGGCCTCTATTATAATGTTGACGCATGTGTGGATTCAACCAGTGCTGTTATTGAAGGCTTAATAACAAGATCTAAGTGCGCTACTGCCAAACAATCCTTTCTCCACTCCCAATGAAAATGTCTGAACTCACATTCAAACTCGCTACTGCTATGTTTGAATGTGGTAATTGATATCGCAGAGTAAGGGTTAATGGTTCCCCTAAAGAGCGACAAAACTGAACATGAAATTTAAAGCAAAGACTGAGTGATGAAACACTAGAAAAAGAGGTGTATAAATCAAACAACACATGTTTACAGCTGATGCTAATGGATTATTTGCTCCCTTTGGATTCCATGTGGTTACTGTAATTAGTCTCACGTATTATAAGTGGAACATGAATGGCCTTTGAGAGGTTCCACTCTTCAACCCTCTTGGCTTTGGATACACTGCAAGCCATCACACCAGCTACATTCGCTTTCACAGCGGTAAACATAAAATAACATATATCGCATGCTCTTTTGTGTGAACCTCTGAAATGGCAGCCTGACAGCCCGTCTGGATTTCTTTCAGCGGCCTGATGTTTTGAGGTTTTAAATTTCCTGACTGGCTCTGCTCAGCAGGTGCAGCAGCATCTTTGCCAGGTCTGTCTCAGCGAAGGTTGCTGCGTTTCAGGAGCGGCTCTCTGGCTCCGGTCCATCGTTTCCGGGGACTTGAAAAATGTATTGATTTTGCTCTGCCCTCGTCCTTTCATTGTTACAGTTTTAATTAAAATCGAGAAATGTTTCTCTGATGATAACCAGATTTTAGGAAATAAAATACGAATACATTTCAAATTGATCAAATTTCTAAAACTCTTATTGGCTAACTTTAGACAAACAGTGGTGATATTTAGTTGATGAACAAAACTGATGAGTTTCCACATGGGAAATTTGATTTTCATAAAACATTAACACATGAAAAACACATTAGTTAATTCCCTGGCAATTGGTGTAAACAGCCAGTACTTGTAACATGTGTGTGTGTCTGTGTCTTTAACAGTGTAGTTTTTTCGTTGAGATCCAAAACATAAATCAATAGGATACTGTGGATTTCTGCTTTAAAATGAATATAAATGTAATCTCTTGATGTATGATATTATTTAGTAAATCCACGATGAATGTGCACATGTATAGACCCAGTTGACTCAACAGGGCTAAAGGGTCTTCTTTGCCCTCGGTCTTTACCCTCAGAGCCACAAATCCTCCAAAATACCTTTCTCTATGATTAAATGGTCTTCTGCTACCATGAAGACACTTAAATGGATTTAGAAGTGAAGCCAACCAATCTTGTACTGCTGGCTAAAGCAAAATCTCAGAGGGATTACCAGCCCAATGAATGTAATAGATGCAATGGACACAAGTCACTGGATCTTAATCAGGTTATCTTTCTATCAGATTTATATTTTTCGTTAAAAGCTACACACCATAATCCACAAATTTCTTGTCACCTCACTTTGTGTTGAAAATCATCATAATCCTCGTCATAATTCTGAACTGCAAAGCAACAACAGTGACATTTGGGAATTTGAGCTAGTAGCAAACCATTAGTCTGAATATGTGAACAGGAGACATAAAAGCCAACAGTAACATTTTCAAAAAATCCAGTTCGAATTAATATGACATGACGTGGAATTTGTTCAAATACCTACATTCATTACTTTGTTGTCTACCGTGTAGAACCCAAAAAACTCAAGCAGTTCATCAGATGCTCAGATTTCGTGATTTACTCACAAGAGTCCTCAATTTAGGGTGTGAATGATGAGTGATAGGAAACGTATATAGCAACGCTGTGTGAAAGGATGGATGTGGAAGTACTTTGATTGGTTGATTAGTGCTATCTAAAAACAAGAGTTGTTTCCATCTGCTGTAGAGACTGAGGTTCTTGCAGGACACTATTAAGGACTTTTTACGACACTGTGGTGGCTTCTCCAGTATTCTATGCCATTGTCTGCTGGGGATACAGAAAGAGATGGACAGAAAAAGACAAGTTAAAAGATCCAGCTCGGTCCTGGACTGCCCTCTGGATTCTACTGAGGAGGTTGGTTTTTAGCGGGAGGATTTTAGCGAAACTGAATTCCATCATGGACAACACCTCTCACCCCTACACAACACTGTGGGGCCCCTGAGCAGCTCTTTGAGCAGCAAGAAGGAACTCTACCACAGGTCCTTCATTCCCACTGCTGTCAGACTCTACAGCATCATCCGGAATGAAAAATACAATCCTGTGGGCTTTTTTCTCATGTCACTCTACTTACACTCTACACTCTACCGCACTATAACGGAATATGTCATTTTGTACATCAGCTTCCTCTGCACATTATCCGTATTATACCTATTATTGTGGGTTCACACCCATTTATATTTATACCTGCATATATTCATCCTATATTGCGAGATATATATATATATATTCTTTTTGTATACAATATCTGCCTATAACTGTTTTTTACATGCTTGTGCAATTATCCTGTGCAACTGCACTTTACTCTTTCTATACATACCACTTCTGCAGTGAAATGAGTATATTATGTACATATTCTGCATTTTTTATTACTTTTTTTATTTTTATTCTTTAGCCTTTTTATATTTTTATTCTCTTTTCTACCTTATTGTGACTCGCCTGCTGCTGTAACAACTGAATTTCCCCCCCGTGTGTGGTTATAACGTTTAATCTTATCTAATCATTTTCTGAAGCAACGCTGACAAGTTGACCTAAAATAGCTTTAAGAAAAACATGGTAACATTTGAAAAGTTAGCTTTGTCCTCATGACCATCCCCTGCTGTTGAAGTCTGCTGCGGTCCAACCTCTAGAGAACTCCAACAGCAGGGCTGCCTTTGTGCATCTGCCTCTATTTCTGTTTTTCTGTGCCCCTAACTAATGTACTACGTCTCTATCAGAGACACCAACTTCAAACAGAGAACATTACATGTTGTGGTGTGACAGAAAAAAAGTTAAAGTGTCTTTTGAGGACTGGTGTAATCTCAGGAGTAAAGCTATGCTGTGCCGTTTGAAGTGTAAGTAAACATGGCACTGTCAGCAGAGCTTGATGGGGGATATGGCATATAACAATTCATGGTCTTGTAAGTGTCTTCTGTATTCATGGTCTACAAACTCTACAACCAACCTGGACATGTGCTGGCAGTTTGTCATTTAAATTGGTTACATAGAGTTGTACTCAGGCAGTAAAAACTGACTTTAGTTATTTATCTATTTTTTAGGCCTCCAGACCTACACCCGACAATATGAGGCAGTTCTTCTTGATTCTCGCAGTGTAAATAGAATCCATATATGCCAGATGTGCAGAGCCATTGAAAAAGCTCAGGGTGGAACATAGTTTACTCGTACAGTCGTCCTTGAGCTTTCTCCATCAGGATTTTTTTTATGTATATTAAATTCTTATAGTCCCTGTAACTGAGGTGGATAGTCGCCAAATTTGAACACTCAACTTTAATTTACTGAACCTTAATTACCCTGAAGAGCAGTGACACTTTTATTTCCTAAGTCAAACAAACACATACTGTTACTAGCTCAAACACCAATAAAAGTAATATCCAACAATGGGAATTTCCTGCAGTCTCCTCTCATAAAGCCAAGAAACTGGGTTTCATCCTGGCGTCCCCTCCACATCCTATTGCCACTAATATCATTAAGACGCCATGAAGGACCGATTTGCTACTGTGACTCACTTGCAGCTGTCTCCCATTTGACAGCTGGCGACATACTCTTTCACTCACAGGCTGTAAAATTATTTAACTATTTTCACAGTATTCTTGACGCCTCAGAGCCAGAATTTTCAACTCCTCAGTGTTTTGGTGGTGTGAGGTGATTTGCATATATTTTTGTTTTGGAGAGAGTTTGTTGATGTGAAAAACTAACCTAGTATACTCAACCCACTCATGAGAAAATTAAAATATTTAATGCGGTTTATAGGAGGCCAGTGTTTTGGCAACACAACGTTGCAGCCTCTGTACTTGATTTCTGATCCGCTCTGATTCTTGGAAATAAAGCTTTGCAACATTGGCATAAAGCAGCATGTCACTACCTACCTGTGTTTTTGAGACCGAATAAATGGATAAGAGGAGAAAGTCAAACTCAAGAAAACTGAATTATAGTCATAAATATTTAGTGTGTTTGCTGGTTTCTGGTGAACATTGGGTGCATATAAAAACCTCCTATTGACCAAATATTACCAGTCAGTTAAGGTAAGTATTACTGTAGGCTCAGGTTAGTAGGCTAATAGTGGTTATGGTTGATGTGTTTGTGTGCGCGTTCCTGTTGTGGGAATTACCGCAGAGGCAATTTTGCGTACGTTTGCAGGCATTTATGTCAAATGATTTGGAGCAAAATGATTGCAGAGTTGAAAGATGGATGTGGTCTGACCTATGAGTACTCGTGTTATAATGTAGTATTGACCACGTCATAGCTCCCATCACATGATGACAGGCATGTTGCTTACTTCCAGGGTCCATGAGCGTCCGTGACCTTGCACCTTTATGACTTTCTAATTATGGAAAACACGCTTGCAAGATTTACACTTTACACAAATTCTCTCCAGGACAATTTCGCTCGCTCTAGTCTTTTGATTCATTTAACAAATACAAAAACAATCCTGAATGTTGGTTTCAGCTAGTGTCAGAATTATAATGCATATGTACATTTGCAATCTAATGCTAATTTTAAATAACTGAGACATCGTGTTCTCTTAATTTAAGGCCTGTTCTTTTTGCAAGTGACCACATTCCAAAATCAAGCAGTGCATCTCCCAAGCCTTAGGTGTCCATTTTAATATAAGACCAGAAAGTAGACATATTAGTATCAGTATGGTCTCTAATAGCTCCCTGGACTCAATTAAATTGTAAAACATTTGTGCTTCCTTTTATCCCCTTTTTTTCTGACCCTCTCCCACCTCTCTGTCTCCCACTGAGTGCTTAATTATCTTCCTGTCTGTCTGTTTGTGTGCAGGTGTGTGTGGACGTAAGTGTGGATGTGAGCGTGTGTACTAAGGTGTCTGCCCTCTGTTTGCTCTCCAGCTCACTCCTGCAAGCAGCCACGCAGTCCTGCCAATGCTGACGTTGTGGGTCTAGACCTGCCCTCCTACGGTTACACCCTGGTGTACACCTGTCAGCCAAGTTATTTCCTCTCCGGGGGTTCAGAGCACCGTGTCTGCCGCTCTGACGGCAGCTGGACTGGCAAGGTGCCTGTCTGCAGAGGTATGTGGTTGCCAGAGGTCTGCGGGGGCAGATGATAGAGAAGATGTGGCGGAGGTGGGGGATGCAGTAAAACTTGGGTGAAGGGTAGGGAGTTTCGAACAGAGTACACGTGTGTATACACTTAGTATTTAAAAATACCTCCTGTGTGACTTCTTTTCACTGAATACAATGAACACATTGTGGTTTTTCTAATGTTATCTGTAAACCCACTGCGTCACTTCTTTCATTTTATTGTCTTTTAATATGCTCCTGTTGAGATTCTCTTTTTAACTTGAAGCTTGAGCAATGTGTTGATTGGTAAATGTTTGTGAGAACTGAGCCACCAGAGATCTTTAAAGCAGGCACCATGTTACAGTAAAGCAGTGATTACTCCTCCAACATCCTCCAGCTGTTAAGCTTTGCCGTGTGTAGCTACACATTTGTGACATACATATTTATGTTCTTCTGCAGTTGGCTCCAAATCACATGAGAAAACTGTCAAACACGTACCAGGGACACCAAGCCCAAAAATAAATGGTGAGTTTTGAATTTCACAAGCTGTTCAAATGTTGGCCACAGAAATCTGCAGCTCTGCATCTGTCCGTTCTTGAGAACGAGTGTCGGCTACAGGAACTTATTTTTGAATAGTGCAATTTCTCTGTCAGTGCATTGACTGTGCTCAAGAGCTGGAACTGCAGCTCTGTACCCGTCCAGTAGGTTTATGTTATAGTTTTGTCCACAGATTTAATCACTGTGTATAAATAGTCGTGGTACTGTGCTTTGAAGTCAGCATTTCATTGTTAGTGGGCGAAAATAATTAGCTCATAATGAAAATACATGGGCGTATAATCCACTGTGTATTGTTCGTATCATGACCATAACATGTGTTGTTATCTGATTCCTCTCTGAGTAGTTTAGAATGAATAATTGCTACAAAACATAATTAAATGTCAATATCACCAGGGAATATTAACAGACCATAATATGTGCTCTATCGTCTAAACCCGCAGTAATTAGTCTAATATTAGAAAATAATGGAACAGCAAGGTAATTTCTTGTAAATTGTGCAATAATAAGTGAATGTAACCTGCAGAGATATTACTTTGTATTTATGACGTAGACGTTCAAGTCCTTGAGTGTCAGTGAGCGCTGATACAACAAGGAAAAATCATTGTTCAGAATTTAGACGCTAACATAATTACAATCATTAGCCCTGTGTGTGATTTGTGTCGGAAAGTCCAACTTCTAATTTGACAAAGTAATGATTCAAATTAACCTCTGCTGTACTTTTCGATTGGTGCTAATCAGCAATTGTTATCATGTGAACATGCTAAACTAAGATGGTGAAGATTATGAAGAAAATGTAATTATGAGCATATTAGCATGCTACAGTTTGTCAGTACTGTAAAGCCTCCCAGAAGCAGCTAGCATGGCTGTAGGCTGTAAAGATACTTAGTATGATAGACACACATAATAATAATAATAATAATCATAATCATAATCATAATAATATTTTTCAAAACCTTTACAAAGTGGCTCACAAATAAGACAATCAAGAATACAAAAATAATCAAAGACAACAAGAAAAATAATACTATGTCATATAAAATCAAAGACAGCAAATGGTATCACCAATGAGGTACAGTGAAATCTTTTAAAGTGTTGGTAGTATTTGCCCTTGTAAAATAAAATGTAACCTTTTCTTATTCAGTATCATATTAAGTAATAAGATACAGCGCTATCAAAGTCACTCAACTGGAAAATAGTCTCTCTTTTTCAGCCTCCTAAAACAGCTGCTTAAAATTATCTTGTAAATAGTGGGTAATTATTCTGACTGTTATTATGTTGGTACTGATTATAAGCACTCACCTTTTTGCACTGATAAATGACTTCTAATTCCCTGGTAAATAATTACCAGCAGATAATGAGTGTGCTGTAATAACAGAGATACAAAAAGTTTTATCGGTGTGTAACTATTAAAAAAGTTCAGCAGAGTTCAGAGTTATCTGTCAGAATAGATTTCGTCATTATTATTTAAGATTGAATGAAATGAATGAACAGATTGTCGTCAGCTGTTTGATATGTTGCTTCTGTTGCCATTTTGCAGTGTGGGTGCAAGTATTAAGCTCAAGTGTAAAATATAATATTGATTTCACGTTGTTTAGAAAATAACACATTTGATACTGCTGATTTGTTTTTCAGTTATTTGACAATGTAACATAATGACATCTGTCTTTATTTCTCTTCTCTCAAGTTCCTGACACCGTCTTTGCCCCTGATTTTGTCTGGAAGGGCTCCTACGATTACAAGGGCCAGAAGCAGCCGATGACTCTGACAGTCACAAGTTTTAATGTTTCGACGGGAAAAGTCAATGTAACTTTAAGCGACAGTAGCATGGAGTTTCTGCTCTCTGGTGAGTCATCTATAAATCATCCGTCTTCTACTTCCTCCCCTCTCCTCCTCCTCACTACCTCTGTGTGTCACTTCCATTTATTTTAATGTGCCTCATGTCAATCATGCATGAGAGTTGGAATTAACTATTTGCTCTAAAAACGGACGTATTAGTCTGCACTGACGGACTAAATGTCCATTCAACACTCTCTGGTGTCCGCCCCTCGTCCCCCTTCTCTACTGTTCTCTTCAGTTCCTTCCTCCGTCTGTTTCTTTTCCTCCATCGCTTTCCTGCACTTGTGTTCCTCATCACTTTCCTCACATCATTTCTCTACTTGCCTCTTGTCCTCTACCTTGTAGGAGTGTACAAGCGCCAGGAGGCACGGTTAATGCTCCTGCTGTACCAGATGAGAGCACTGGCCCACAGCTCCATGAGCAGGATTACTGTGGAGACTTGGGCAATGGATGGATTTGTGAGTATACATTGGAATTGGAAGCAGCTGGCAAGCGATCTTTTTAGAAGTAACCAAGAGCTGTGACTGTCTTTTATTTTATACCGTTATTTATTTATTTATTGTTCAGTCTAACATACGAGTAGAATATTGTAGGCAACACCACTATTAAGAGACAAACATAATCTTCTTTGGACTGAACCAAGCCAACGTTTGCTCATTATTAGTGAAAGGAAAGTTTCACATTAAACTGTCACAAGCAGAATAGTAATCTCCTGGCATATATATTTACATATATTGATATTGGCTGTGGATCGGATGCAGCAGGCACTCTGTATGAACCGTTTCAGCATTTCTACATTGACCCTTTGCTGAATACGCTTAGACACACACAGGACATCTAAGGGAAATGGAATGACTACAGAATACAAGAAGTTCCTCCTCTGGGGAAGAAAAAAACAAAAACTTCAAGGTCCACTTAATAAAAACGTGTGACAGGTGACTGCACGCAGCCGAGCTATTGATAGCATACTGCACAGGGTTTCAAAGAAACAAGCTGTTATTTTTGAATGTAGCCTGACAGAACATGTGGACAGTCGGACTAAATTCGGTGTATATTTAGTTTTTGATGTGGTGTGGAACAGATGCAATACTGTCTCTGATGCAGTTGAAACAAAACGTGCCTTTGTTTTTTCCACCAGGTTTCAGCTGAGCCTGAGGGAGGCAGCTACGTATTCCAAGGCTTTATACAGGGTAAAGACTACGGACAGTTCGGACTACAGAGACTTGGTATGTGTCATCACCAGATACAGTTTGTACCATTACCACTTCTTCTCAGGCCCATTTCTTCACAATAGAAATATCGTACGTTTGCCAAAATAATTCTACTTTAAAAGTTTTTTTTACCATGTTATTCAGTAATTATTAGTCAAACCATTTGTTACATGTCATAAAACATGTCTGCAGTTCTTATTTAATTAATTGTTGTCATAGAAAATTCAGAGTCGTAGTGCAGTGCACTGGTAGCCTGTTTATTCAAAGCTGTTTGCTTGGCCTGTGGTGATACTGGTTGCAGCTTCCTTCTTGAAACAGTAGAAGTGACCTGCAGTAATTAGGCCGTGGCAAGTAAAGACCAGTTGCAGAACTCAGTCCACAGAATTCTGAACTGGAGAATCACTTGTCTTTTCCATTGTCCTGAACGTGCTGATTGACAACGTGACTTGTGTTGATGAGTACCACGTGTCCAAATTACACCAAATCTTACACTGTACTTCCTTGGACCCTTACACATGCTGGTTGTGAAGCAGATGAGATGAATTGTTCTTGAGCTATGTAAGCTACATACAGATACACAGAGATTTCTGAAATGAGTAGATAGATGTTACAAAATATAGCAGATGTAAATAATATGATCAAATTTTGCTGGGACATAACTCTGTTAGATACAATATTCTACTTTCAAATGGAGAGAACAGACTGGATGATTTATAAGAATGAAAAAAATGTTACGACATAGGTGTTGTTTCTTTGAATACAAACAAAGAACCAAAGGAAGCCTTGTTTGTTTTCTCTTGCACCTATTACTGTAATAGATAAAAGGTCCGGGCTAATTTACAACGCTCACTTTGTAAGCCAGTTTAAAAAGGTTGAACTAGTTTTCAAACAGAATAATATTTGCTCTGTGTTTTTGCGTGTTGCCCCTCGTACCTGCTGTCATCCACCAACCGCCACAGTCACACAGCAGAGGAGAACCCCCCCCACACACACACACACACACACACACACATCATCGTCCTTCATTTGATTGTGCTCCACGTCACTATAATAATCTCATTATTGTCTTCAACAAGATTATCACAGTCGCAGATCATTATCAGTGTGCGCATCACGGCTGTCGTCTTTATCAACTGGCTGCTGTGTCTCTGACTTGACATCATTGTGATAATCATCATCATCCTCATCATCCTCATCATCATTGTCATCATCAGCATATGATACGTATCTTTCTATTATTCCCTTTGTTGTTGTTGTCTACATTTTGTTAATCTAAATATTTTCTTCATGTTCATGTGTCATGTGGCTAAATGTGTGTTGTTTTTTCAGGTTTGAGTGTGAGGGAGAACGTGACCCTCGCTGACCCTGAAACCAACGGCTCCACCAACAGCAGCTCTGTTGCTGTCGCGATCCTCGTGCCTTTCTTTGCCCTCATCTTTGCAGGCCTCGGTTTTTATCTCTACAAGCAACGGTACGTAGTCGGCCCTGGTGTCGTCCACAAGAGGCATGGAACCCAGATTTAGCAGCTGCTGTAGTCTGCATCCGTTCGGATCCCACATGAAAAAGAAAGTAGCACATTTCCATGAGTCTGTGTCCCAGGTTGAGTTTTGAGGTGATTTACCACAGATGTGATGTTGAAAAAGTTTACGAAACAGATTCATGTCGGTTTGGGTTGAGTCAGAGGAGCTGCACAGGAAGATGAGGTTGACGGTTCACTGTAGCCCACTTCCACAGCCTCCTTTACTGCGCCATGGTTCCTCACTGGATACAGTAGCTTACAAGTGAGGTGCTTCAAAGCATGATGCGATATTAGTCAACACATTCTAGACCACATTACACAGCAATACAAGTCCAAGTATCTGGATATAATGCTGTATTTAAACATACAAAAGTACAGCACAGTATAAATGTGTGTATGCAGTATTGACGGAGGGATTTGTCTTCATTTAAACAGATAATCTCTCAGAACAATACACACACATCGATTCTGTCACATGCAAATCTTGCACTCATTATATTAGTTACCAGTGAACTGGCATCACGCTCCTCTGCTCTTTTCAACAGTAATTACCATTCAGCCTCATTTACCTACTGCAGCTGTCCCCAGCAACATAATGGAAACATGTTTATTGAATTGGAAGGAGCGGTGATAATTGGGACAACGTCTCTCAACTAATGTGCAACCTCCTTTTGGTTTATTCCCCAGGAAAACAGATAAAGCGCAGTACACCGGATGTTCTGTCCACGAGAACAACAATGGACAGGCTACTTTCGAGAATCCCATGTACAACACAAACACAAAAGCTGCCGAAGGGAAAGTCGTCCGCTTCGACCCCAATCTCAACACCATCTGCACCATGGTTTGATGTCTACTGAGTATACGAGAAAGACAAGACTTACATATATATATATATATAAAAATGACATATTTATATTTTCCCTACTTCTGATGGCATACAACTAGGACACAAAGAATTGCTCAGAAACTTAAGCACACCTTCGGCAACACTTAAGTTGCGACTGATCTTACACGGAGGGTAAAAGATTAGAGAGACAGGGAGAGGAGGTTCCACACCTTTCGAGATCTTCCCGTGTTCGGTGGAGAGAAGAGTTCTTTACACTCTGTGAGTGTTGGCTTCATGAATAAAAAAGAGCCTCTGGCATATAGATAAAATAGAGTATTTTATGCTCTGTAGTATAAATATAGAGGGGTTACTTCACAATGCCAAATGAAAGATTTAAACTCCTCTTCTGTTTTTCCAAGAAAACAGCTCAGACCGAGACCCTCTGTTTGTTTTTGTCTTAGTGTCCCATTCATCCTCATGGGGGTTGGTTTCTCTTATGGAGGTGAGGAGCCTCTCGACTGGGAGTTGATCAGCCTCATCTTCAGAGTCTGTTTTCCATGCAGGCTGATGTGGGAGAGGTAATGGAGAAGTAGAAAAGCAAATGGCTCTTTGAATAGCGTCGGCGCAGTTCTCTGTTCAAGGTTATGTGGTCAATTATACCTATTAATTAGCTGGTACCTCCGACTGATGAAATATATGGCCAGGGATTTAATTACTGGACTGCAGTACTTATTTTCAAATGTGACTGGGTATGCTAGGGCTCCTATTGTTACAGTGCAGGTAATCAGACAACAGTAGAGTTCATTTTCTTATTAAGAAGAGATATATTCAACATTATAGAGTTTATAATCAAGTTGTCTGCAGTGATTTAGTTTTTGACAGATATGGTCTTTAAGTATGAGAACTTTTCTAGCTGACTTGCTGTGGAGGCAAACTGTACCGTTCAGCATATTGACTATATGAGGCCAATCATGCATCTATTTAACTGATCCTTAAGTTATTGAAGGAGTTGTGACACCTGATTTCCTTTCAGGTGTTTTCTCTCTTATTGTTATTTCCTTCTGAGTGTATTTGTGTCCCAAATAAACCAAATTTGGAGTGAATTAACCCTAGCCCCCCCCGAGGCTCTAGATATCAAGCATCTCAAAGTGGGAGTTCCTATCCTAATTATTTCAGGTTTTATTGACTGACGAGGTTGAGCATAGCCACAGTGCTCCTTGTCCACAGCAGGCCAGATTTCCCAGAAGTTTATTTCAGTCTGGATTTCTGTGACTCAAAGTTCAAAGACGTGTCAGTCGGGCAGCCTGGGGTCAGATGAATCCCGCTGTCTTGTTTTGTGTTGATCAAAATTTGAAGAAGCATCTGCCTTACTTTAGAGGAAATCCGAAATCAAACAAGTGCAACCACCGCGTCATCTCTGTTTATCATGAGCGCTTTTTAAATGTTCTTTATTTCTTTTGGGAAACCGTGCCCTAGTCGGTGAACTCTTGATGCGCACTCCTACTCTGAGGCACTGGATGAATACAGACCTCGGCCCGTCTCATTGACACCTACTGACTCAAGTGGTTATTTCAGTGTCTTACTGAACCATCAGCTTCTGCCAACAAATGTACAGTACAAGGAGAAAAACGAGAAAAGAATTTGCACACTTAAACATGAGCCTCCATCAGTGTTGTTCTATCATCCAAGTCCATCCATGGTTTCAAAGTAAAAAAAATAGATTTGACACTGTCATCACATCTGTACATCATTGCAGTGCCTTGGATACTGTATGCGCATATATTTTAAAGAAGACATGTACTCTATTAGTGAAGCTGTACATCAGTGTCGTTTCTCTGCACAGTTTTGCATTGATTTCAATGTCAGGTCTGCTGATTTATTTAAGAAGATGTGTGTTGGAACAGCAGCTCATTGTTTCATGGTTTCATACCAGTGCATGTTGGCATAAAGCGATCCAGTATAGCAGTTGCTGCTATCGTACTTTGTACCACTCAGTTGATTCCTGTCATTGCCGTTACATTTTGTACATTTATACAGTTTTGATACTTGATGGCATTCCTTGGCAAGATGTCTTGTGTTATCAATATGTAATATATTTTGCAAGTTCATATTTCTTATTGATGAGAAAAGAAATGCATCTGGTTAAAAAAAAAACAGTATTCAACAAGTCAGTCTCACATCCGATTCCAGAGTAGAGTAGAATGCTTTTAAATGTACCACACACTTGTTTATCCCATTCAAGATCCTGTGTATATGAATATGTACATATTACAAAACTTTTGTAAAGAGATATATTTTTTATGCAAATAAAGCATTTGTAAGTTATTGAATATGTTGTGTAAAATCCCACATGTAAATGTCATGTAAGATCAAAAATGTTTTGTATTTTTTCTTTATCAGCAATGTATAAATCCTTAATTTATATATAAAATATAAAATAGTGATCTCCAATGTTTCTCTTGCTTGGTTTTGTCTCCATGATGCAACTCTGCACTCTGCTACAGTGATTACAATGTGAGGAGAAGCTGTAGGAGTGAACTGAGCAGAGAGCTGGTTGTTTAACATTCAGTCTGCTTCTTCATTCCTTTGCACCTTTACTGTTCTTTTAATGAGTTTCCACTTGATGACCACTCTTTGGTTAAAGCCAAAATAAGATTTACACCACCATCGCTGCTCATGGGACATTTGAGATCTTTAAAGCCTGAAACGGATACTGCGGCAAATAATCTTTGTTTGAGCAGAAATTCACTCTCGACTTAAGAAAAACTTTTTAAAAGAAGAGAAATTGTACAACTTGACTCCGAGTTCCACTTCATCTGTCCAAGCATGCAAGAGCAGTAAAAACTGCAGCATTAGCGACGGTGAACTGAGTCTCATTTAGCCTGCTCCTCTCTGTCAGGCTCTGGGCTTTACAAGTGGCTGAGAATTGAGTCTAAGAGGAAGAGCTGCTCCACAGAATGAGATGACATTTGATTGTACTTTAATATGCATGTATTTACAGTGTTATATTTCTTTATTAGCAAATATTTTCAGTTTCTATGATCTACCATTGGACTGCATGCTACAGCAACAGACCTTTTTTAGCGTAGTGGCCATTCTTAACATGCCAGTGTGAAAAAGGCTGTTTGCTTGGCCTGTGGTAATTCTGGTTTCTTTCTGAAACTGATACAGGGACATGTAGCTGTAGCACGTTAAAAAAAAATGCTGCAGGACTCTGAAGCTGCTTCACCTCTGCTGCACAAAGAGCTGTTCACCTATAAATTCAAAGTTCGGCAAAGCCTGACCCAGAACCCAGAACTGTAGAATAAGTTGTTGCCGTTGTGAATGCACCTTTTGTCATGAACGCGCTGTTATGATGGATAACGTCCCAGTCACCACTGCTATAGAGCGCTGGTAGCCTGTTTATTCAAAGTTTATTAATATTGAACATATCACATGTCCAATTTCCACCAAATTCAGACGGCATAACACGTAGAGGCAGTTTCTTGGGCCCTTAACAAAACACCAAGTGTGAAGATGATGAGATGTGCTCGCCACAAGCCACATTTGACCATGATACTGTTTATGCGCCTGAAGAGTTTGTTGGTGTCAGAATATCAGAAATTATAGTGAGGGACAAATCACCGGTCTTCAAACATCTCTTTGTGACAGACTGGATTGAAAGAGGTGGATACCTGCCATGCTCTTGAGGAGATGGCAGTTTGTCAGGACGTTATGTAATGAACTATAAGATGAAGCTAATTTCGGCAATAAAAGCCGAGATGAACGGCAGCGCGGTGACAGAGATCACA
Source organism: Hippoglossus stenolepis (assembly GCF_022539355.2). Lineage (NCBI taxonomy): Eukaryota > Metazoa > Chordata > Actinopteri > Pleuronectiformes > Pleuronectidae > Hippoglossus > Hippoglossus stenolepis. Next base: position 9,407,497 of record NC_061490.1, read on the forward strand.
GAACCCTCAGTGAGTCAAGTATGAGGAGGATGCTTAAAGATCCAACAACATGCACTTGACAGGAAGTGGTTCAATGTCACACTCAGGTTAAGCATACACTTTAAAGTCTAAGCCTGGGATTTGTGTATGGATTACAAGTATATGCCACAAGGATTTTTCCATTGTTTTCTCTGAAGTTTCTCCGGAGCTTTATCAAGCAGATTTCCCTCACAGGCTGCTGATGTCATGTAAGCTGGTGGAAGGCCCCGATGTCAAATAGGCTTAGTGTGTTTGTTCAAAATGGGTGTACGCTCAGTATAATTCACTATTAGTAACACTTTCTAAACACTGACTTGACCCCCTGTTTGCCATTAGAGCAGCAGAGCTTCATTAGAGCTCTGCTTTCTGTGCCGGAGAATCCCCTGAGGAAGCTCTCTGGTGTTCGCCGGCGGGCCTCGGCAGCAGCAGCAGCAGCAGCAGCAGCAGCGTGTACCATGTCATCCCTACAAATGCTCAATTGAGATCTGGTGACTGAGCAGGTTAGCGCAGTAAGCTGATTTCACTGTCCTGTTTATAGAGGCATTTGTGGGTCTTGTGGCGTGGGCATGTGCCTGCCAGAGAAAATCAATTTGCAGAGGTGCATGCGCGACTACAATGAGGGGATGTTCCTGGCTGCCTGTGATGTTTAGATACCCCGTGGCCTTCCTCCACTTTCATCAAGGGGCTGAATGTGTACCGTGAAATCCCACAACAGCACCGGCCGGCGATATTGACACATTGCTTGATAGATGGAAGTACTTGTGTTTTTTTTCCATTACACTGGTTTTCTCCCCAGCGTGAAAAAACAGTAACTGGTATCGATCTTAATGAGCCCTGTTGATAGATTCTTAACAGTTTTTTACTTCCCATAATGCATTTCTCTGGAGTTTGCCTTTTATTGAACAACGCAGCAGGAGATTCTCCGCTCAGACGCGCTCATAACAACACAGAAATCTCTGGGGTGGTCGGGTGCCGGGTGGCACAGCCGGCAGAGACGGGATGGAACATATAAAATCCCAAGCGGAGATCATGTGTTAATCACACTACCGATGGCCCCTTATCACCAAAAGCTCTTTTGACGTCTTTTACAGTGTCACTGCCTTTTTATCCTGAGATATTTGTATTATTTCTTTGTTTGTTATTTATTTCTTTGTTCCTTTTTTAATCGACTCATGTTAGAAACATCATCACGCCCACTCGCTCACAGTTAATCCCGTGGAGGTGCTCCTGATGTATTTTCACATCGAGTCATTAAGATGTTTTTCAGTTGGGGGTTAGCAGATGAAACTCCGGAGAAAGTCCAGAGCCTCTCATTCATTCACACATGCAGCCCCTCCGCAGGATGTGCATAGATTAAAGTTCACTGCATGTGTGAAAGCAGCTGATGTCTTGAGAAGCAAAAGTCGGTTATGTCTCAAGTTAGTGTTGGTTTTCTTCCATTGTGCTTGTCGAAGCATAACGAGTTGTTTGGATGGATCTCCTGGCTCTGGTGTTGTGGATTGTCAGTTGACTAACTAGCCTTCCTCTTGCTGCGTTTCTCACTCTTTCACTAATGAGCCCTTTTCCAGACGTCCTCAGGGTGGTGGGCTGTTCTTGATACAGATGGGAAGCTGTTGAGAAAGGAAAACCCCAAGGAGACCTCAGTAAGAGACACACTTACATGCAGGTGCAACTATCTCAAGTTTATGTCTTAATTGGGACCAGGACTCTTTTGACTAAAGAAATCAAATCCCAAACCACCTCATGATCTGCCAGATTTTAAGTGTTCTTAATAATTTGTGTACTAAGTAGCCGCGTTTCCACTTCTCATAACAATAAAACTCATGTAAAGGTTATGTCTTGGAAAATAAAGTGGGGTTTAATATTCTGTGGAACAGTTTCATAGAGCATGACCTGGAAGAGTTATATAGTTTGAAAAACGCGTCTTGATCTTAAAGTGGATGAATAATGTAAAATTTCCCATAACCATTTCAGCAAAATCAATTTTTAACTCAGTTAAATCACATGGGCTGCAGGAAGTAGCCTGCAGGAGACTGAGGACGTCTGGTTGAAATGAGTTGAAGAATGTTAAACTGTCACCATCAGGAGAGCAGCTCAGAGAGCAGCAGTGTGCTGGAGGTTAATGTCACTGAGACTCGACACAGTGAGGAGTTCTCAGATTCCATCAAACACCACAGTAATAACAGGTAACAGGGTTTTCATACAGTATTCCCCCCCCCCCTTTACTCAACTGAAATATAAATGTATCAACCTACACCTATAGTGACAACATGAAACATGTTTTTAGAAATTGTTACAAATCAATAAAACTGAAATCTCAGATTTTATTTTATTTTTATAGATTTGTCATTTATATCAACTCAACATTACTAAAAAGTATATGACAGTTTGAGAAGATTGTATAAAAGCTTTTTTGAATTACAAGTTATGAACACAGAACATTTTTCTAAATATATACAATAATGTGTGGCTTTGCTCAAAGCTATAGAGCTGACAGTTAACAAGTACAGACATAAATGTGCAACTTACTGAATCAGGAAATGTGCATTGATTATGGACGTTTATTTGGCCCCTGTGTAAATTATGCCCCCTTTATGGCCCCTGATTTAGAAAAATCCCAGATCTCTGATGCAGACACAAAAACCAAGCCAATCCAGGGAACTCTGTGTAAACCGCCAACAGTAAGATCTTCAAACCTCTGTCTGGTGAACACCAGCTATTGACCTGTCTAGTACCAACTCTATGTGAAACATGATGATAGTAGCATCACACTGTGTGGCTGCTCCTCAGCAGCAGGGACAGGGAGACGAGTCGGTACCCAGGGAAGGATGAGTGCACGCGACCTGACGACTGGGGCGACGGTTAAACCCTCTATAACATCTGTGGAGAGACTTCACAGATGGTTCCTAATCAATGTGACAGAGCTGACAGGAATGACAGGAGGAATGGGATCAACTGCCCAAATCCTTGTGAGCAAAGCTTATGGAGACTTTACACATGACTCAAAATGGTAACTGCTGCTAAAGTGGCTTCTACGAAGTACTGAATTAAGTTTATGAACACTTTTAAATGAGAGATGTCAGTTTTTGATTTTATATAAATTTGCTCAATATTCCAGACTCATGTTTCATGGGTTAGTTTTATGTTTCAAGTGTGAAATGGGCTGAACACTTTATGCAGACACTGTATAATCAGCCACAACAAATCATACTATTCACAGCATTATTGTTGAAAACATTCTCACCTAACTTCTGCAGTGTTCCTGCTTTTCTTTCTGAATTTACAGAAAAGTTTTATTTAAAAATAAAACTTGGAGGAATAATGTGACATTCTGGAGGATTATGCTTGATGTCTTTCTTGCTGAGAGTTAAGGGAAAAGATATCTGTCTCAGATATCTCGTGTTGTCACTGTGAGGTTGCCGGGCAACTAACAGAGACATCAGCAGGTTCCTGCTGCCAACCAAGAAACAGTCAGATGCCCGAAGTCCCAAAAAACATCATTTGGGCTTTGATCCTGGTTGTTATCAGTGAGCCTTTCAGGTCGACTTTGTACACAGTATATAAAGATAGAAAACATTATAGCTCCTGATAGTGAAGCCCAGACCGCTTGTTTGCCCCCTGAAGGCTGGTTGCAGTATGTGTCTTAAACCTTGTTTCTCCATGTTAGCAGATTGGACATGGGCTAAACCATAGACTGTATATAAAGATGGACATGTGTCCACTTCCTCCCATTAACCAGCGTCCTACCAATGCATATGCTCAATCATGACATTTCACACCAACTTTACAGTCTCAAATACCCAATTAAAACCAAACTGACTTTTTCATTTGGCCCATGTCTCATCCACTAACATGGACGAAGGGGTGTTTATGACCTACACTGCAGCCAACTACCAGATGGCAACCAAGATGCTCTCGCTTCACTTTTTGGAGCTGTCAAGGTCGTCCGTCTTTACATAAAGTCGACGCCAAAACCCATAAAACCAAAGTACGCTTCAAATACATTTTTCTTGAAGATGGTTTCTGTTATTTTAGGTAGTTCTCATCACACTGATGTTTGTTCAAGTGTTCATTTTTCAGGTAAGTTTATTTTTAAATACTTTGATGCTGTAAAAAATGTAGCAACCATGGAGACTGTGGCTCTAAATAACATCATCATCACAAGAAGGCATCTCCTGTATCCAGGATATGTTGGTTTCTTTTGTACATTTGGAAGAACTGGAGATGCGTCATCCATCCTTATATACAGTCAATGGTTTTGATTCCTTATGCAAGGCTCATCTAAATCTTGTGACCTGCTGCAGCTTCACCTTTAGTGTACTTATATGAAATTGGTATCAACTCCCAATGAAACACTCTGTAAGAAAGAACAACTGAATATTTCTCAGAATGTTAAACGACTCCTTTAATTTACGTAGCTTGATCACAACCTCTGAGCACATTTCTATCTCATTTAATCGGCTCATTGACTTCAGCTAACAAGTTTTCATTTTAGCTTATTTGCTCTCGTCATTGCGACTGTTTCCCTGTTAGCATTTAAACACAAACTTCATTAGGATTGATAAATGTGTGCAGATCTTATCAATTACACTCCTGATAAACAGACACCATGTCCGTGTCACAACCGCCCAAACTGTCGATGCAAATTACACTTTACATCTTGGCACAAACTCAAGGTCACTGTGACCTCATAAAACAAGTTTTTGGCCATAACTCAAGAACTTACAACGAAATATATATTTAAAAAAAAGAAAACTCCACAAATGTCAAAGCTCAACTTAACTGTGACATCACAATGTTCTGCAAAATGACCTTTTCTGGCCATCCTTTAACTGCATTACTCTGATCCATAGAGGGAGAATGTGTGACCATTTTTCCTGCAACATAAGTGGTTTGTTGAAGGCACACAACCTCGAGGCGGTAATTGCAGTTAGCACTGCAGGAACCTTGGGAAATCACAGGTTCCTGAGTAGCCTACATACAGATGATGCCCATTAAATCCTACTATAAATAATGTAAAAGCATGGTGGGGTCCACGACTCTGGGCTAAGTGAAGAAATACTGGGAAAACATATATGAATACTGCTTGCTTGTAGCTCGTCATTCAATCTTTTCTGTACATGTAGAAAATACCTGGGAGCAGGATTACAAAAGTCACCCTTGAGCCTGATCCATATGACCTTGATCTACTGTACCAACACAGTGGGAAAGCTCTTCTCGGCACATGCCAGCTTCAATCTAATTGCTCACAGGGTGTCCAGCTTAATAGCCCCCCTGTCTGCAGCAATTAATTGTGGAAATTTTCTAAATTAGCTTCTAATGCTTTGTGACACGCTCCTGAAGGAAGGGGAGTCAGTGTGATGTGGAAAAAAAAACAGCTGCACACAACAGATTTTCCTTTTTCTTTGTCTTTGAAAAAAAAAAATGCTTTTGACCAGCCGATCACATCTGTCACATACTTCACCACAGAAACATCACTTCTCCCACAAGGCAAATCCCAAAGAACAAAAAACACGAAGCTGGTAATACGCTCGGCTGTACGGGGGATGAGCCTCACGAAGGGCGGCTTGAAAAACACACTCGGCATTTCTGTAATTTCATCAGCTCTCAAGGCCTCGATCACAGCAGTCATGAAAAACTCCCACACCTCCCAAACAATCCCCTCTAGGAAAACACATAGAAAATGAAAGCCCAGAGCAAAGCAGCTGGCTTTTGATCACTCTGGTTGGCGAGTGAGTAATTGGGCTTCATCAATGAAACCACACATGTAATATTTCATTGAAGGGGGCAGAACAGCTGAACAGGATTTCTGTTCTCCCTTTGTTTTCTTGGACTTATATGTTGATAATACTGTAGAAACAGCCACTAAAGCTACGTGTCTCGTTGTTTTTTTTGCATTAAATATAACAAGTAATTTCATTGTGATGCCGAGTGCTTCATATTTACAATACATATATGATTCTACATTTCATATTTAGAAACCAAGAACATAATAGAAAGTGAAATCAATAAACCATTCCGTACACCGTGCTCTGTCTGTGTGAAGCACACGAATGATCAGAGTAAATATATAAAGTGCAACATTTTGAGAAACACTTGAATTGGAGAGAAAACCGCTTCCGTAATGAGTCATGAATTAATGCGCAACATTTTCCTCCCATCAATGAAATGTTTGGGTAATGATATACAACCTCTCAGTTATGGACCACGTGATAAATCATGGGATCTTGGCATTTTGGAGTTGTTATCATGCGTGCTCTGCAGGAAGTGGAACTCATTTCAGCATAAAAGTGGAGGGGAGGGGTAAGTGTGCCGCTGCCACATACGATGCTGTCTAAGCATATGATTGAGCACATTTGTCCTGCGAGGAATAATCACACAGTCCTCTGCTGATGATGATGCCACTGTGGTGCCTGCGGCAGCGTCTCAGAGAGGGCGGCTTAAGTTGTCTATTAAACGGCACTCAGAGAAAAACCTGTGGCTGTGTGCTGAGATCTGTGTCAGCTGAAACTCAGGTCCAAGCACAGGATTAGCTTTTTATATGTAGACCACAAGTCAAGAGGCTTCTACTTAGCATTTTTTTTTATGTAATGTTTTTTTTAAATTAGAAAATGCTGAATATTTGAAAAAATGTACTTGAATTTCAGAATCTCTGTATGTGATATGTCCCCTTTAATGACAGCATGCTCTGAAGCTGGCATGGACTCCACAACCCCGAGGAGCCATGTCATCCCAGTACGATTTGACATTGTCGCGAAGAGCCGCTTGTGATGTCACTGGGCGCTCGGCTGCCTCAGTCTTCAAGTGCACTTATAAATGATCAGTGGGGTTGAGGTCAGGTGACTGCGAAGGAAAGTCTATGACTTATTTAGTCGTGGAGTATTTCTTACAAAGCTCTGAGGTGTGTTTGAGGTCATTATCCTGCTGCAGTCAGAGGAATGGACGACTACTTCTCCATCGCCAGGGAGTCGTCAGTTCACTGCCCAGCTCCAGACACTGTACTCGTCTCACCAGGATTCCACGCTGAGGGAGACCCTCTGTAGTTAGAGGCCATTTTGACACTTTCTGATGCAACCTTCAGTCGGATGCAGTTTTTTTTTCACTATCACAATTCTCAATAAACAAAGATCTGCTAGAAATGTGAGTCACACTTTTTTTTATAGATTAGTTATATAAGAAAGTGATTATTTATTTATGGACTTAGATTATAAGAGGTGAACACTGGCTGTAAGTTGAGTCTCTGATGAGTAGATCAGATTCACCCGACCGTCATCGGAACACGTTAAATTGTTAAATTGATCAAATTTCAAATTTTGAATTGTAAAATATAATAAAGTAAATTGTTTATTTTATTCACATTTGATGCTGAACTTGAAATGGACCAGAATCTTAAATATTGTCCCTTAATTTACGCAACTTGTGTTTGCACATATTCTACATAATTTCTGACTCCTCAAACATTCTGATTATTTCTATATTTATATGATAATAACAGAGATTTTTCAATGTGCTCTGAGACTTTTGCACCTCACTGTATTTAGTTTTGTTCTGTAGCACCATTAAGTCTTTTGGTGACTGTGAACTTGACTGCACCTCAGTCGAGGAAAGGCTCCAGTGGTGATGTGTGAGTAGCTATTAAATGTGACGTGCAATTTTGGTGTCAAGGATCACTGAATGTATGTATTTTTCTACGCCCTCCTGCCCAGTGGAGGTCAAAAACACAACAACACAGCAGCACAGCTGCATTCTGGGCGTCAAGCTTAAAGTCTTTTTGTGGATAAATGCACAGAAGATATTTACAAGTCGTTTTTCATGCTGTAAAACAGAAATGTATCTGGTTACTGTACAAAATGTCTGTGTGTTGTGGTGCTTGTATGCAACATCCTTCATAAAGTGGAGAGTGTGCAGGCGGCTCATTTCTCTTCAGACGTCACAGGCTGTTTGATTGATGACCCCAACTTCTTCTTTTTGGCTCGTTGTCAGCGGAGCATCATTGTCACAACATGTGTTTTCTCCTCCCAATCCGATTTACATGAGAGTGCCATGTATTGACTCGTGGTGGTCCTGTAAATCCAATACAAGGACATTGGACTCCTGTTGGCTCAGACCTCTGGCTCCTTTAGCCCCAACTCTGTAACATCCTGAAAAACTGTAATGCCTCACTGTTTTGCAAAGGAAGTTATATGAGCCTCGGACTGTTTACCTGCATGTAGCCACAGCCTGCTGCAACGTGATTGGTCAAACCAGAAACTGAAACCAAAAGGCTTCCAGCCCCAAATTATCATCTGTCGCCTCCAGATTCTGTTTATTCATATGCAGAATCTCTTTAGAGAGATTATTTGAGCTGTGACTAAAATTAGTCCCCCTTTACTTTTCCCCTGTTTGGGTCTTCAGAGTCGACAGTCGTCATTCCTGAGCTTTGTGCCGTCGTCCATGTTTGCATAACCTACCACAAATTTACAAAACTGAAGCCAATTAAACACATTTACTTGTAAATCATTGAAATTCTTGGAAGAATTCCCAGTTTGTTTCTGCTGCTAGATTCTGCTTAAATCTTCTGCATGAAAACATTGTACGTGAAGCAAATGTAACTACGTTCTTCCAGTGAATATTCCTAATTGTGTTATGTTGCATAATGGTGCATTTGCTGTCTTTTCCTCATGCATAAATAATATGAGGTGTCCTATAGGCTGCTGGAAAATCTCTGCGTGCACATTTTTATTCACTGTGCAAAACACAGTTACAGTAAGAATATTCCACTCGGACACTGCAGGTCTGAATTAGTTCTGACAGTGAGCACACGGACCGAGCTGTTAGTACAAAATCTACATGTAGAGAACCTGTATCCTTTTGCCACAGATCAGCTTGGTCTGTGTCATCAGTTTATTTATCCTTCCTTTCTTCCTGCTCTGATTCTGAAAGTCCTTTGTTGACGGTGTAGTCTGTTGTGTACAGTACACGCTAAATACCTAAAGCAGAAAACATGCAGTACTCTGTGTACAAAAACATTTCTTCCGTGAGCAAATTCTTTTTTCTATTCTGTCAGATATTTAGTCCAGTAAAAGATACACATATCTCTACAGCTCATGTCCAGGTAGTCCTGGAGTTTACCGTCAATATTTATTAGCCCAGTAGAATCATTTCTAATGATTTTGGTGACGACCTGATGTTTTGCCTGCTGCTGTAATCAGAACAGAATTTCCCAGCTACCAAACATTTTGGTCTTTGACACAGTGATTTAAAAATAGACTTCAACGCGCAGTGCAGACAATCATCGAGCTCACAGGATGAATCGTAGTGTCTGCACAGACATGTCTTCATTCTTTTCTTGTTCCCAAAGAAAAAATAATGCATTTTTGTTTTTGAGTGTTATTCGCAGAATCTGTGAGGTCGCAAACAGCGGTGAACTTGACTAAACAAGTGAATCCATGTTTCAAATCCCCCGAGTCGTGTGAAACAGGCAAAACGGATCTATCTTTAACAGAACATGATGTATTTTATATTTAACTCCATCCCTCATAATGAGGGGATTGAGGAAATAACTTTTCAGTGCCTTTAAATCCAATGACTGTGAGATTTGGCATCATCACCCTGTGCATAAGAAAACAAGAAGTGGAGCTAAGTATGTAGCGGTTTATATTTAATTCTGACAGAGGCAGCAACAATCTGAGTAAATGAAAAGAAAGTATCTATGGTGCAGGTTTCTATTACAGCAGCAGTTCTCGGCTAATGATGTTCTCCCAGTGAGAGAAATGCTCCCAACTTTCATTATTGAGATTATTAACCAAGCGGGCTGTGTCATGACAGCCAGGAGAGGAACAGGCTGACATTTGACCACTGGATGGTGGCAGCAGTGGTTCCTCTTGTCAGAGCCATAACAGCAGTGAAATGCCACTGTCAGTTATTGCTCGGTGGTTGTCATGGCTTATGTGAAATCCATTTTCTCTGTTTGAATAAATTCGGTCAGGGAAGAAAAGACCTAAACTCAAATCTTCTCTGCCCAGCTCTGACGGGGAGCATCTGACAGCAAATGGCTGCATGACCTCCTCACAGATGAGACATCCATCTGTCCTTGCAGCTGCCTGTTGTCTTTCTTCATGGATTTTTTTTCTGCCTTAAAGTAGTTTACGACCTTTTGTCCCGTCGCCTTGATTGTTCTCCAGTTTGGAGAGGAGACTGTGAGATCTCAGGTGCCCATCCACTCTGCAGCCTGTATTACAAAAATAATTTAACCATGCAAGATTCCCCTGTTTGCTCATTAGATGTCTACATTAATGGTTCTGTATCGCGTGATGAAAGAAGTTATAATGGATTGATTTATTTGAACATATATGAGGCCATTACAGCCATTAATACTTTGGTAAACATCATTAATTTAATCCTCATTCTGTGATGCACTTCTCACATGAAATCTCACCATTGCCGGGTCTGTCTGCGGCAGGAATACATAAGGAGGGAGAGACTTTTCCATCACGACAAATGCTCTCGTCCCTGAGGGATTTTATAGAGCTCCAACATATATTTGACCTGGCAGCGTGCACCCAGCGTGCACCCAGCACGTCTCACACTGCCATGGCTTTGAAGAAACTTTCCCTCAATCTTTTCGCAGCATCATGACACTGCGCTCTCTCTCTGAATCCGCCCCAACATCCCAAACTCGGCATTTTAACACCACCAGCAAAGTGAGCAGTCAGAACGTGTTCAGCTCCGTCAGGGAGGGTCACACCGAGAGCCGAAAAACTCCAGTTAACTGACTGAGCTTTTGCAAGGACAAAGAAAGACAGACAGGTTTTTCATATTTAGCTTTTTCATGTTCCACGTTGAGCTGTGACTAGAGTTGGTCTCGTTTTCATTCTTTTTCTTGACCTCTGGGCCAAGTTTTCACCATTTAGCCCTGATTTGTGCAATTTAAGCCATGTAATGAAAATCACAGAAATGATTGTACTGTAAAGGTCAAACTAAGAATACTCATTTAGTTTCTGCTGCTAGAATCTACTTAATGAAAACATTGTACAGTACATACAGCCACATTCTTTCCATTGAAATATACATGATTGTGTTATGAGTTGCATGTATATATATATATATATAGAGAGAGATACTGTATATAGATATAGATAGACATTATTGTTGGGACCTGGTATTTGGGAACTACAGTTCGGCCTACATGTGTAGTCAAAAGCCTAAGGCCGCATGTCCTTTGTTCTGGAGAAAACCAGAAACCTCCAGAACTCCGTCTCCCAGGGTGTGGCAACGTCACACAGAGGTGTGAAAACCGACCGGGGACACAAGTTTCAACTACTATTGGTCACTCTGGGCCCCATGACCTATGAGGTCACCAAGCCAATATAAGGCCAGGTTTCCCTCTCTTCATTCTCTTTCTACGCCACCCTCGAGAGGAGAAGGGTGTCCAGCTCATTCTTTTCGACTCATCTCTTCAACCGAGAGGAGGTCACCTCTCTTTCTGCTCAACTTCAAATGGAGGAGAGGTGCAGCTCGTAGCTCACCTCACCAAGGAAACCTCCTCCCAATCCAAGCACTACCAACCTTCAGGCAGCGACACGAGGTCCTGCCGGAGAACTTCGAACAGCAACTGAGCTGCACAGCCCAACAGAACCACAAAGGCAGGAGCCACAAAACCAGCAAGACGACTTCACAGAACTTCGAACAGCACATCAACCTTTTTCCCTTTCCATGGACGGGTAACACAACTGGGCTTAATAATTATACTAGGCTAAGCAAAGACTGTTTATTCGATTCCTTGTGATGTTTATAAGTTTGATTTGTGTTGCTGTGATATTTTGGTTACAAGTTATTTGAAAGTTAATGTTAGTTATGCTCTTCAGTCTTTCCTTGCATGCATCTAGTAACTTTCTCTAATTTGGCACCAACACAGACACACGCATATCTCAGCACCCATCTCTCTACATGTCGTAAACATTCCAAAGTGTGTGTGTGTGTGTGTGTGTGTGTGTGTGTGTGTGTGTGGGGGGGGGGCGTTATCTTTGGAGTGGCCAACCGCCATTTTGGAAGCACACTGACACACACAGACACACACACGTATACTCGTATACACATCTTTGTTTAGAAGGGTACACCATTAGTAATTTGTGTTTTTATACTTTATTATCTTCATAATAAATGTTTTTCTTTCACAAATGTTTTTTCATTAATGTTGCATAAGTGAATTTTGCCAACCTCTACACTGTCAAGAACTCTATATCCTTCAACTTAGCTAACTATCTATATGGTAATTTTGGTTATAGTTATTAATTTAATTGTTAATCAGAGTTCCAAATTTGTAGTTAGTACTTTTATGAGACTTAATCAATAAATTGGCTATCTTTTCCCTTCCTTTGAAGGGTGATGCCCCGAGGTAACTTTAATCAATTAAAGTTATTATTTAATATTAATATTTTTAATATTAATATTCAATATTTTATTTTGATAACCAAATTTATTGAATGCCGAAAGGCACACCATTTTATGGTATCACGTTTAATGCATTATTGCACAACATTATGGATGAGTAAATTGTATTTTATGTGAAGCATTTTCTGTAAAAGCTGTGCAATCTTAACGGTAATGCCCAATCTCGTCCCACTTTTAAAAAACACATTAAAACCCACCTGAACACAAAGACTTGTGACCTTTACCCTACTTTCATTATCTTCTACACTTATTTTCGGTCCTTGGTTTGTTTCCTTTCTTCTTTCATTTTCCTAACTTCGTAAAGCAGCCTTGGACACATTGAAAGGCACAATCTAAATCCAAGTTTAGTCAGACAACTCGTGTTTGTAATGTTTGTTGCAGTAGCAGGACATATTGTGTGTGTTTGGCGTCTTGGCTCAAACTTTATCACTCCCCCCCCCAGATAAGATTACTTGATATAATGGGAGTGATGAGCAAAATATAAAAAACCCTGTCGGAGTCTACAGGTAGATGTTGGGGTGGTGGAGGGTCTGAATCGATTCAGCAGCAAAACTGGCGCAGCGGGGGCCGAGCAAAGGGGGTGATGGGAAGTTTTGATGTTTAAATCGATCGGTGTGCATTTAGAGGATTGTGGAGAGTGAGGCATGTCCCATGATTTCAGCAGCGCAGCTCGAGTTGCTGCCTGAGCTAACTCGCAAGCATCGCTCCATGTAAAGACATATAGGGATAATACTATTAAGTAGAATAGAGATGAAAACAGGATTTCTTATTTTAAATTCGGTGGAGTAATTCATTGCTCTCTAATTTCAACGAGGTTGTTTTATTGGAGGATCTCAAAGCTCTCACAGATCTCTGCAAGTAACAGACCTTTTTTTTAAATCTGTGCTAATTACAGTCGAGATGTGTAGGATTCTTATAAAACTGCCACAAAGCATTTGCTCTTGGTCAGAAGCTTGTGTTAGGACTGAATTAATTTGAAACAACTTCAAATTCAAGAGGAAAAAACTCAGTGAAGGAAAGCAATGTGGATGAATAATGGGATAATGGCTTCCATTGTCAGTGCAGATGTTCCAATCTCTTCTGGTAAAAATACCAAAGTGGTACGACAGCTTTATTCTGAGGAAAATAAAACGTTAATTTCATAAAAAATCGAACAATAAAAGCGGCTTCAGATACTGTTGTTGCTGCAAAGAAGCAACAAATTCTAAGACACGGCTGCTTCATACACATCTTCAAGCACATCTACACAATCAAGATTTGGTCAGAATTTCCTCTCTGCTCATGACTAATGGTCAGAAAACTGTTTTTGCAGAACATGATGATGTCAAACGGACGTTAACTCTTCTGGATATAAAACATTGTCACTTATCAGACATTCCTCTGAAATATTGTCATATTTTGCACATGAATTCTTAAGTTTTAGATTTATTTTTTTTGTCTTTGGGAACTTGACCATCAAAATCTAATCAATTCACTTTTGAGTCCAAGTGATTCATAAGATTGGGACGGATAAACCAGTGTGATGTGAATAACCTGAAGTTCTATATTGCTATGGTTTCTTTTAAAGCATTTTTCAATCTTCTATTTAATTTTGAATCTCTTTACATACACATACTGCAGTAGGTGTCGCACTGTAATATCATTTTTTAAAACTGTGACTTTATTTATTCCACAGATCCAAGCTGTTGTCAGCGCATAGACTTTTTTTTCTCTATAACATGGTTAAATTGAAGATAAATTGAACGGAGCTGCAGATGAAAATAACTTTATGATCTTGGACTGTAGTTTACATACATCTGCAGCACAGTTGATGATAATAAATGAATCCCCTCATTAGATATGTTTGGACAGACGTTTCTCTGAGATTATTTATAATTCAGTAATGGAGTGCTCGCTGTAGACACAGCTAATGCAAACTCTGACTCTAATCAGGATAAATTCCTCTGCAGTTTGGTGCTCTTTGCCACTCTAGTGTATTATATTTAATCAGCTATGGATAACGTTCTTTTATTCACTCAATTATGCCCATTGAGTTACTTTGACTGCAGCTGTGCCATTGTATCACATTCATTTACTAACCAAGAGAATGCAAGTTGATCTGGAAACCAATGTGTCGCTGGTCTGGCCTTGATAGTTGATCCAAATGTTAAGTCACAGTGGTTAATTTCACTGAAACAGGATTCCTTATACTTGACGGCTGGACCAGCTGATATTATTAAGTGGAAGACAGTGCAGATTATTTACAGTATCCCATGCAGTCCCACTGTGAAGTGCAAGCCTCTGTGGAACTCCTTCCATCAGCCATACATCCTGCTGAACTAAATCATACATTAGCAGCATTAGCAGCCTCAGGAGGGCTGTGAATTAGAGATGAAGAGGTGTTGAGTGGCACGGACCTGCAGACCTGCACCAGGGCTCCGTGAGGCCACACAATCCACCTCTACAATCCTCCAAATAAATCTTTTTGTGGCCGGAGCGGCCGGGAAGCCGTGATTCACGACTGCATGCAGGGGAGAGAGGGACTCGCACGATGACTACAGCTCTCCTTCTCCTGTGACACCGGAACAAGCCCTCCTGTGATCCTGTGGCCCACAAGCCCCAAAGAGCATCGCAGCAGTCTGACAAAACAGAGCTGTCACAGTGTGTCTGTATCGAGACATTCGCACGTCTCTCTGTCTTTTCTTTCCCTCCCTCCCTCCCTCCCTCCACCCTGCGTCCCACGGTGTGGACAGAGCTCTCCGCTCTGCACACATTATGCACCATGTGGCTTCAGCCTCATGTGTTGCTCCTGTTTGGACAACGCAAGAGGCAATCAGATCTGTTAAATGTGGCCTCACACTGGGCTCCACACTGATTGGTGTGTCAACACAGGCTGGATTTCGGCTGCCTGCTCAAATGTGACTTTGTTTGTTGTGCCACCCGTTCAAATCCCACTCTTGATCTCATGAATAGGTGAGAGCAAGCTCATCAGATTTGGACGTCCAGCATGAACCCGTCCCAGAGAACAGAGTTTGTGGCAGAGAAGCCGAAAGTTTCTTCAAATACGATGCACAGATCTATATTTTGGTGTTTTTTAACATAATTTCTTTATACATAAAACCTAAAAAAAACCATTTCTCTTTAAGCAACACTTGAAACAAAAAGAAACAAGATGACGTGTCCAATGTTGAGTGACAGGAATGTAGGATGTGATCCAGCAGTTTAAGTGAAGAGGCAGTCGGTCTCTGGAGGACTCTGTGCTGCTGCTGGTGTTGGAGAGCCGGCAGCGAGAGAGGGAGGGAGAGGCACAACCAAATCACTGCAATTAGCAGAAGAAGCAAAGGAGACTAGTGCCCCCCAGTGTTTGCTTGATATATGAATAGTGGCCATCAGCTGCTGTGTGAACTATTTGCATTAAAAAAAACTGTCACCCTGCAGAAATTCCCCTTTTATGTGATGTGCAGCCACCCAGTCAATTTGGAATTAATTTAGTTTTTGGTGCCTATACACCATGAAACCTCACCTTCAAATACTGAAACAATCATTTATATTGTTTGGGTCTCCTGCAGAGTCCCTGTATTTCACGTTGAGTTGGAGTGTTTGCACATGAAGCAGCTCTACCACACTCTGTAGTTCTTCTTCCATGACTTGACAAGATGTCATGCAGAGGTCACGTAGGACATTGGGCCACCTCATCTGCCAGCTGGACGCTATTGGACTGTTCAAGTCACAACCTAAAACAAATCTGTTTCGATCACTAAACAGTTTCCAACGTTTGGTTTTACTCCGAGTCACATGTGATGTACTGTTAGGTGTCAATGCCTGGTGACCTGATTCTATGGTCTCATGTTTTGACAGGTGTTTGCTTTTCGTAATCTGCTTTTAATGTTTGGTTTTACTTATTCATGTGTTTATTTATGATATATATTTAAGGTTTTCTTCTGATATAAAATCTATCATATATATATTATGATTATTATTGTTATGTATCTGAAGCATAATCACTTTAAGTATCACAGTACAACACTGAATCAGTTGTATAATTAAATTCAGTCGAGGCTAAGAAAAGGGAAAAGAACAATGTACTCGAGAGCTTGAGCTTCTGGTTTCTCATTCATGAAGTCACTATGGTCCTTTCAGTGCCGATTCTCCATGGAGAAGCACTAAGACTGCATTGACCTATATTAGCACATGTATTTTCCGCATAGAGTAAAACGTCTTCAGCTATTCTTCCTCCACGCGACTCAATATCCTTCATCCCTTTTGTGTAGGTTGGATTGATCCGTCTCTCCGTCACTGTTTCCACCAGCAGCGTTATCAATGTGTAACATAGGTGAGCGGGGGAGGTCATGTGACCCACAGGGTTTAACCAGGGTGTCATTGTCCTGCATTGGATGAGATGTTACACACACAGGCTGCACTAATGAAGTGACATGACATTAACATGTATAACAAACAGCACAGCTTCGTATGAACTTGCTCTAGAGGCCGGTGTGGATCAGCCCTGGTCAAAGAAAAAAGGCAAAGACGACGTGCTCTGACAAAGAGCCTGCCAGGTTGGTTTAATGACATTTTAAGAACTTCATCTGAATATCCCATTGACACACACACACACACAGCTGAAGTCCTGTCTCTGTGGGAACCGGCTGTGAGCAGGTGGACTTTGCCCACTTGGGGAAGCGACAACAGGAAGAGCAGCCGAGCAGATTCCTGTTCGTCACAGCAGAGGTAAGACACGTTCTAATGGATTTGAGCTGCTCTTATTTGATTCATGCCGAGCGAACCTGGTGTCAAACAGCAGTTGATCACTTTTTGACGAGCAGAAAAGCCCAAGGAAGGGGGCGCTGGTGAGAGGGCTTCATTCATTATGTGACAGAAGGGATGTTCAAGACTTCCGGGCAGAAAGTCCATCCTCATGTCATTTAAATATTATAAAAATAACATTTACAAACATATATTTCCTGTCCAGTCTGAGTCGAAGATACTGAAACATAAGTCAAACTTTTTACTAGTTACTGATATTACAGGAAGTATATTGTTAATGATTAAACTATATATTAATATCCATTTCAAACTGTTTTATAGGCTCTCTGTCATTATTTATCTTGTGGAGCTAATTATATGTTATGTTCCAATGATTCATGGAAAATCAAGGACTTTAAACCCTCATGTCCTCATAAAATAAATTTCCGTCTGTCCGTCCCACCTGATGACAACTGAGTTTCCTCCGAGATCCATTAACCACAACCTATTTGGCCATTAAATATACATACAGCTCTATTAAATGGAGGCTTACGGCCATAATTATGGATGTTAGTCATGGATGGCTCTCAGTGTTTGCGCGATGCATCATTTTTGTAATTACCCATGTATTTGTGCCACATTGCCCTGTTTGCCAATTTACCATCCCTGATGGAAGCGCTGACACTACTCAGAGGGATGCTTTTGTGTCTCCGCCGTGACCTTAACTCGCCTGTTTCTCTGACCTTTCTTCTCCGTCAGTTTTGTGCCTCGGTTGGTGAAGAGATCTTGCAAGCTGTCAGTGGGATGGACCAAACCAACAGCAGCAGTAACGGTGGATATGGACCTCGTCCCCCACCGTACAACCACCAGGAGTCCAAAGAGGGGACTTACACAGGGGTCAGCTATCAGGTTAGTAGTATGCCATGTATTTATATAGAGCTTTTCTCATCTTGATGACACCTCAAAGTGCCATTCACGCACACGTCACCAGCCCAGTACATACAGTGCATCTATGTTCAGCACCTTTTTTATACAAGGGGCAATTTTGGGTTGAGTATCTTGCCTTAGGACACTTTGGCAAGTGGAAATTGGGGACACTAGGATCGAACCACTAACCCCTCATTTGTTGACGACCCTCTCTACCCCCTGAGCCACAGCCGCCCCAGAATGTGTTAAACTAAATTCTGGTTTCTCTCCTATTTATTTTTGGATTAAATGTACCTCTGTTTGTTCAGCATCAGCCAAAATCCCCCAGCACCAGGCTTTGATCATAGATCATTATAAAACCTTAATCATCACAATGTCCACAAGGACTGTTTGAACATTTGATTAAGCAGAGTTGAGAGATTTTCTTTCTTTGATTCGCATCAACGTGAAAACCAAGACCACACTTCACATCGTTTTTTTTGATTTTATGATTATAATTGTCTCGAAGACGCCTGACATGTAATTTAGTTTTTTCTTCATCCAGGTAGGGAAAGGAAATGTCATGGTGGTGTCCCCTCCCGGCCTCTATGATAACGTGGTCCTTTCTGAGGGAGCAGCAGGAGGCCCCCAGCAGTTCACTGAAGCTCCACCTGAATACTCTTCCGGCTTGGAGGAGAGCGGCTTCAGCGACGCTGTTATACGAAGAGGTGAGAGCTGAAAATGGATAAAGTAAATTAAATTACGAAATTCAACTAATTAGCTTTTCAGAATTATCTTGAAATTGATTTGTAATTCAAAGCTGTTCCCTGATCAGCTGTACCCTGCCACACATCACAAATGTTTTCAAACGAGAGGAGGAAATGCAGATTTGGTGGAATCGAATATTTCTGATACAGGGTTGCAGCGTAAACAGCCCTGAACCTGCCTGTCTGCTTCACTCTGGCATTGTCTTCTATCTTCCCCCTGTCTGTTTACCTTACTGTCTGTCATACCTCGCTCTGTGTCCGTGTCAGGTTTCATAAGGAAAGTCTACTTGACCTTGATGATTCAGCTGCTGGTGACAGTCGGGATCATCTGTGCTTTTCTTTACTGGTGAGGCTCCGTCACACAAAGGGCGTTCCATTCTAAAAGAGAGGAGCCCACCACAGACACCTACCCATCCATCCACCTGCAGTTTAGTCTGTCACAGTAGCATCCTTCATCCCAGGGTATCACATTGTCATGCCCACAAAAACCCAAAGCTTCACTGAATTCACCATAAATATGTGAGTCGAGACAAGTTGGTAGAGAATAAAAGAGCCTTTCAACCACATAATATTTTAGCCGGCAGTAGTGTGAGAGCTTTATATGTTTTGTATAATGGATGTGGTAGAACGCAGCTCCTGTAATTTCTTTTCATAAATTGTGCTCAGCTCCCATGTGCCCAATGCTACGTCCTCTGTTAATATTTAATAAAATCCTTCTGCTGCCTCTATCGAATAAATGTTGCCTCCTTTAAACACTCCGCTCTCCCCCTGTTCCTTTTTTTCCTCATCAAATAACAGGGTCACTCTCCGGGAATGGGCGTTGGACACCTACTGGCTCTCCTACTGCATGATGTAAGCTTTCCAAAACATCCAGTGAGATCGTCAACGCCAGACACTTTTTCTCCATTTGACCAGTTCTTCAAACCTTCAGTTCAGTGTCTCACCTGCATGAAATCCACAGGATTCAAATCACAGCTCATCACGGGAGTCTGAATCCCACTCTCAGCACCGTCCAGCGTGACTGTGCATAAATAGTGCACTCAGTGGATTCGCATATTGAACACAGTGCTTATTTCCCGCTGATGGCCTGTTTATTTGCTATTTACGACACACTCTATATTCTCTGTGAAATAGGGCAGTGGTGATGGTGCTCATCGTGGCCTTGTCCTGCTGCAACAACCTCCGTCGTCGAGTCCCCCTCAATTTCATCGCCCTGGGCCTGTTTGTGAGTAGCGGTACCAGCCAGCCATCAAATGAAACCCCCAGCACACCTGCTCAGTTCCAGTTTGTTGTTGTTGTTTTTTTTGCCTTGTATTTACTTTCCATTCCCCCTCCTTCCCTCTCTCCCTCCGTCTCTCCTCCTCCCTGACTCAGACTGTCGCAGAGGGCCTGATGCTCGGATCTGTGGCAGTGTGAGTGTTTGTTTCCGAGGACGAGCCCCGCCGCCGTGCCGACTCATTTGCACAATAACAGCCCCCATTCGATCCATATCTGATAGTATGTTCGTCAGCAGCGATGAAGCCATCAAACCCAGATAAGCTGCTCTCATTGTTGGTGTGCCAAATAAAAAAAAAAAGCCCATGGAATCAGATTTCCCACCCGGAGCATCACAAACACTTCAAAACCAATTTTTCTGCACCAGTGCCTGTGTAAACACAAGTTACCTTTTCCATCTGAGAGACATTTCTTTTTTTTTAACAGCATGTCACTCTGTCAGCAAAGGCACCAGCTGAGGCCTGACTATCAATAATATATTCAGATTATCATATTTATAGGATATTGCCATAACTGAAGCTGCAGCTGATATGAAATGAACTTAGGAAATACATAATGCAGTGCGTGTCCACTGGGGGTCTCTGCCATTGCTCTAGCTGAGACATATAATACAGACTTAAATGAGAAAATAACAAATTTCTTCCAAGGAAGAAATGTTCCCCTTTAGGATGAAAACAGAACCCTACTGTTCATGCATCCACGCCGCCTGCCGAGTAGTTAGACGTGGTACGATGGGGTGTCTCTGCCACCACACATGTGTTTGATATCTCTGTCTGTAGGTACTTTGATGCTGAAGCAGTTCTGTGGGCTGTGGGGGCCACGGCGCTGGTGTCCTTTGCCTTGACTCTGTTTGCGATGCAGTCAAAGGTAAGATCTGTCCCACACTTTGAACTCAGCTTGCAGTTTTAGTGGAAAAGTGTAAATTCGGTAAACTGCGGCGACTTTTGCTTTGCAGTCACAACGTCCACACACTCAGCTGCGTTTCCCGAGCAGTCAGAGTGAAAAGTGTCGAGCCGAGCTGCTGGCAGTGTTTTCTCCATGCAGCCATCAGCAGAGGTTTAGAACTCTGATGGGTTTGCTGTCCAGGCAAAACTGTGATTACTGCTGAGATCAGTGCATTTGTCAATCAAGTTAATTCCTTGTGTCCAGGGGTGGGACAGAGTTAAACCTCAACCTGGCCTGTCCTCACTCTGGCTCCTACCATAAATCTTAAGTTCAGAAATAGCCTGGAGGCTTTTTGTTATTTCCTAAACCCTGTCCCTCTGGCTCCTTTCATTATTAACTGTCTAATAGCTTTTTTTAAAAAGCCAATTGTTTTCTATTTTGATGTTAAAAAAGTAATTTCTGGTGCATTTGGTGCAGTGGTATGTACTTTAAAGGAAGGAAAAACCAGTAACTTGTATTCCTAAACTCTCACCGAGAATCTTGTTGAGAATTTACTGCAAATTTAACATTTGCAGTGCCTGTTCTGAACCTGCCTGCATGGAATGTTCTGTTCCCTGTGTTGATGCTGCAGAGCTACGTCAGAATGATTCCTTGTCATTAGTGAGTCTTTGGACGTTGTGTGCAAAGCTTTTTATAAACAGTCTATGGTGCAGAGTGAAGTTAGAAAACTTGGTGTTCATCCTGCCTGGTTTATCTGCAGTGAGGATCTTATAGTCAAAGTTTTTCGTATAATGAAACTGAATTGCTGAATTACTTTTTAGCGACACTATCCTCAGACCCAGGTTCACAGTTTTTTAAAACAAAAGCTCTGTAATTCAGCTCGATATAAAGCATTACAGCAAAAATTATAGAGATAGATATTGCTGCTGTAGTTTATCCGAGGCTGTAGAAGAAGACATGTTAAACTCTGCAGACTGACAGTGAACTGCCCCTCTGACTGCTACGGAGCACTGGTTGCCTGTTTACTCCAATTTTATTAACAATGAAATGTTCAAATTGCACCAATTTGAATACTGCACTTCCCGTGGCCATGAAGAATACATATGCCAAATGTCAAGCTGATAAGATGAACGCTTTGTGTAGATATTTGTTCCACATACAGGCCGACGTCTTTAAATAGATTAAATAAAAGATTTTTCTTTTGGAAGACATTGAACATTTTACAGTTTGTTGTACCAGTGTTAATCTTGCACAATGACACTTGGTTCATAGTTTAATTAGTGCAAATGTTTAATTAGTAAGGGCGGGAGTGAGGAGACCCTTTAAGAACAGCTCCACATGTATTGAAGCAGAAAGTGGAGCTGATAACTCGGCTCATAATCACATCCAGGACAAAAGTTTTCAAACGAGCAGTGAGGCAAAAAAAAAATAAAAAATAGAGACTGATGAAATAAATGTGGCTGAAGTCAAATTGAATTTTAAGTCCCTGTTAATTGTTTCCCAAATGCAGTTTGGAATTCCACACATTCTGCCACTTGTGCTTGTGCAGATATTCAGTCTTTGTGCTTAGGTTTGATAAAAGGGGCGAGCAGGTGTCTAATGATTACAGAGAATATATGAGCTTTTAAATGCTCTTCGCTCGTGATTAATCTGAGGCAGGGAGGCATGTGCACCAGGTTTAAACAGTCTGCATACCGAGGGTTATACTAGGATATGAATAGACCCATAAAAGATATCGTTTTTTTGGTCGAGCGAGCAGTCACTAACACACTTTAAGTTTATATTTTATAACCTCACATTCACACAGGGCTTTTTTTGTGTCTGTCGTTGTCATATAAAATGTTTGGGCATGAGGTGATGAGTGCTTCTCCTGAACTGACTGCCATCTTTTCCCTTCAGTCGATGTGAGAAGGGCACGCAGGCCAAAATCCCACCTCCGCTCCCCTCCTCTATGCCTGCGCTGCATCTTGTTGATTAATTATCCAGGATCTTTGTATCCAGAATCGTTAGGATTTTCTTCTGTGTTAAACGGCAATATGTCTTCATCATTGAGTAATCTGCGGTGGCTCGCGGCACAGCTGCAATGCAGACGACCTTGAGCGGCCCCCGGCTTTTATGGCAGTGATGAGTTTAAATGTTCTGTCTCCAGTTTTCTGTTTGAGAGGCTCCTCACATTCAGTGTCACTCTCTCTCTCTCTCTCTCTCTCTGGCAACAGTGGGACTTCACTGCAGCAAATGGCAGCCTGTGGGTGTTCGCCTGGACCCTCTTCTCCTTTGCAATGCTCTGTGCCATCCTGCGCTCTCAGGTAAATCAAGGGGCCATTGTGTTTACTGTGAGAATGGCTCTGAAATGCATTGCAGCAGCAGTACAGTTAGAGGCAGACGTACAGCCTCCGAGCTTTTATTCCTACGATGTACTGGCACTGACCTGCGTGCTGAGCAGACTATAAAGAAGAAAGTGTGCACTCTCAAACCTTGCAGGAGTTCCACTGATCTCAGACTGATGCATATAAAAAAAATTCACTGTTTACTGTTAACTGTGACTGCCTTAAGCTGGGGATGTGCAGAAATAAGCATTCTGCTGATTTTAAATGGCTAAACGCGTGAAATGAACTGGAACCGAAAATAAACAGGGCTGTCCTGAAGAATATTGCGTCCACCATTTATCAGCCTTCACCATCATATTCACTGTACAGAGCAACTAGAGAGTAAAGGACAGTAATGTATTACTACTACTTCTGAGTGAACAGATGAGACCAGGAAATAATATACACCTTTAAATACCTGCTCCTCTCAATTGTGTCAGAAATGATCAATAATAATAACATTTGTGTTTTTCCTTCATCAGTATCTTTACATCGTGTACGCCTGCCTGGGAACTCTGCTGTTTTCCTTGGTAAGTCCACTCAAACTTTCATGACAGAATAGGATCTTCTGCCACACTCATTGAAAACAAGTGACCTTTCTGAAATGAAAGAAAGCATCATCACCGAAAAGAAGGTTGAATGTCAAGTAAGTGTATGTGATGTAAGGTCTGATCCCCGGGCTGAGCGGCCTGCCACCAGCGTTTGTCACAGTAGTTAGTGTCGAGAGAGAGACTCTGACGTCCTCGTGCCCTTTCATTTAAATTATGCGCCGCGTAACAGCGGTGGGCTTCATTTTCACAGCTACCTCTCTGTGTGCCTTTGGCATTAACAGCAAATGTTGTGACCCTTCCCGTCAGCCGGTGGAACAAACTGCGCCTGCACGCCGAGCGGAACAGGCTGTCAGCAGACACTCACAACTACATTATCATTGATACGGGCTGTTTGTCTGTACGGTCCCCCTCTAAGAGATTAGAAATACTACCCTGGTTACTGTAACCAGTGCTGCGTCTCTTTGTCATCACACTAACACGCCGCCCTCAGATGTCACTGCTGCTCTTGTTGAAGCGTCTCATCTCTCTGTGTCTCTCTGCAGTACCTGGTGTTCGATACCCAGCTCATCCTGGGCGGGAAACACAGAAAGTATGAGCTGTCTCCTGAGGAGTATGTGTTCGCTGCCCTGAACCTCTATTTGGACATTGTCTCCCTGTTCCTGCTCCTGCTGCAGCTCATCGGCCTCTGCCGCTGACACAACACGCCAGGACTCACATCCCATAATCAACACAGAGACACAAGACGACTGCTTTTGTTAAAATATCAAAATCTACAACTGGATTACATGTTTCTACAATGATACTGAACTAGGATTGACAAACCACTTGACACTCTTGTTATCATATTTGCGCAGTTCTTTCTCTTGATGTTCACACATCAAAGTGAAAGTTATTATGCACTGGCATTTTATTAAGTGATTTTCCCATTTGATTTTTATTCTGCTGTAAAATATGTTGCCACCCTTAAATCAAAATTCAGCCTGCTTAATATGCATTTCATTAAAGTTAACTTAACTGTTGTTTTTATTTCCAGTGTTCTGAAACAAGAAGCTGTGATGGAAGGCGAACAAAGAGAAACTGAACAGCCACAGTAACATTATCACTTCAAAGTAGCTCAGTCATCCTGTGAGCTGAGCTGCGTTCACTTAACTTTGAAGTCTTGTCCAATTAATGACCAGTGTTGAGGGATCTGTTCAAATGAAGCTCGTGTAAAACCAGATTCCAGAAACTAATTTAACTCCATTAAAGGCTGTGTGGAATTTAGTGACATCTAGTGGTGAAGTTGCGTGTTGCAGCGTGAGTTGACTTAATTTGATTGCTTTTATCAGTGCATTTCTTTGCAAACATGAACGAGAACCTGTGGAAACCTTCAGTTGTCGTTAAAACTCAAAAGGTGTTTAGTTTGTCCAGTCTGGGCAACTGTAAAAAAAAAACATGGCAGCGTCCGTAGAGAGGACCCGCTCCTGATGTAAATAAACAGTATTTAAATATAAAGGGCCCATTCTAGGGTAAAGAAAACATTAATTTGTACATTTAGATGAAACACACAGATCATCTGCCAAAGATCATTTTCACCTCAATCTTACACACTGGACCTTTAAAAGACAGAAAGTTTTTTCCTTCAGATAAAACTGTGACAGTGTCATATGTATGAATAAAGCACACCAATTAAAACTCAACACATAGTTTATTGGCATCACACATCAAACTTTTTTTTTTTCATATAAAGAGGGAATGTATCAAGTATAGACTATGAAAGTGCAAATAGCATTTCAAGGATTAGTTGCTTTACAATAGAAAATCTCAATGTGTTACAAAATGTTATATGCCATTTGAAAAGAAATCACCTGGACATTAGAGGTGAAATACTAAGGAAGTACAAACTCTATTCAGACTCGTTCCCGTTTCATGCACAGCATAGTGTTACACAAAGAGGGACACTTGTGTTAGATGCTCCGTTTAACCCACTAAACACGAACCGAGTCCGACAAAGTTAGTCCCACTAACCATATGGCACTCACAGTTTCACAACTTCAAGACACAAGCGATCGCTACGTTTAGATTTACTGTGGCTCTCTACATCTCCTCGAAAAGAAAGAACGGTCATTTACTTCAGTCTGTTCAGAAACAATTAAAACATTGATGTGTTCATTTCATATCAGTTAATCATAATTGCGTTTCTGTAGTGGATCAAGATCATTTTAAATAAATACCGACCTCATATTGCAACTTTCCTCCATTTTTAGTGTCTGACTTCAGGTAAGATTGGTGACACACATACAGTGGATCAACAAAGTCGATACAGTGATTTGAGTTTCTAAACCACAGGAAAACCAACTGTTTTGAAAAGTAAGACAAGATTTCCTACTGCACAAAAAAAAGAGAAATAAAGCCAGAAAGATTTTGAGAGTGTGACATTAAAACCAAATCATAGGAAATCAGTGTTACCCTCTAACCTAATACTTCTAGAACGAACGAAAAGCCTCATGCTACAAATATTTTCTTGAAGGAAAAAAAAAATATCAAGAGCTCATGTCTGCACACTTCAAACTTAATGTGAGAGAAGTAACTTTAAGGTAACAGGTGTTTGTTTTTTCTTTACACTGTAAATACTGTGTAATTAGCACTCAGAAGAATCACGTGTGAACGAGGATTACATAACTGTGATTGACGTAAAGGCACTGTGTAGGGAACCGTTTAAAAAAACAAGGGACTCCTCGTTGGAGCAAACACACGTTCGCATTCTCTCGATGGCCGGGACGTCTGCAGGGCGCTGAGAAGGCTTCGCTCGCTTCACGCTCACCAAGAGATTGATTACAGCGACTCGGGCTTGATTGATTAATTCACCAGAATCTGAATGTGATTGCTTGATTATCTCTTTGACTGGCCTTTTTTTTCTGCTGCGTATAAACAAGACGACTTTGCTGTCGACATCGTCTGTCACGCTCCTCATTCCGCTGCAGTACCCCCCCGACATTGGTTTTAACAGGAGTTACAATGGGATTCAGAAAGCGCTGTTGCAAAGGTGCGAGCTGATTGATGCTCAGCAGCCCCTCTGGGCCTGTCAGCGTTTGTTGTTTTTGAAGCTCTCTTGACATTTCCTTTTCAAACTGTTCTCGGATTGAGGCTCTGAGATGAATAGGTGCTACCTCGCTCCTGCTCGTCTGAATGATGCGAGTGTTTCACGTAATGAAGTACACAACCGTTATGGTCTGGAACTACAGATTTACACAGCACACTACAGCTTTTAGAATTTAAATTTCACTCAGCCGCAATCTCAAAAATATGGCTGGAGACTTTCACATTACCGTTTAGCTGAGTCATTGAGATTGTAAGAAGCAGGCACAACTTGCTGTGAATAATCCACTTGGTGACTGCAGACTGTGCTTTTGCAAGTCAGTGTTTGGCACCTATGAAGACGACAGATATGGACAGGAATGAGAACTCTTTCTCAGACTGTACCCTACAGATTTAATATTGGATATTAAACTGCTGCCTATGCACAAGGGGAAAAACCTCCCTCAGACCTGATCCAGACACATACAGTAGGCTTTTACTCCAGTGGAAAAATAAAATACCTGCACAAGGATTACGTCTCTAAATCTCTCGCCTCCTAAATCTGCTTTCAGGAAAAGCAACTTGTTCATATTTCTATCAGCAGAGAATCGTTTATGGAAATATATCATTGAAATTCATAATCTCTCCTTCAGTTAGTGCTTTGTTTTCAGGAGGGCTGGTTAATGGGGGATTGCCTCTACAGTCACCACAGGAAAGGACCTGACTGCAGTG
This sequence comes from Hippoglossus stenolepis, assembly GCF_022539355.2. Classification (NCBI taxonomy): domain Eukaryota; kingdom Metazoa; phylum Chordata; class Actinopteri; order Pleuronectiformes; family Pleuronectidae; genus Hippoglossus; species Hippoglossus stenolepis. Next base: position 9,435,208 of record NC_061490.1, read on the forward strand.
TTAGACTAAACTAAGAGTCTTAAAACTTCTTCCCCCTCTGTCCACCCAAGTATGAACTGACACATTCTTCATTCTGTTTACATTCCATCAAATAAAACTCTTTCAACCTCTAGTGTTTTTTGGCCTTTCAAAAAAAAAGAAAGAAAAAAAGATCCTTGCCACCTCAGCCAATCAGATCATACTAGGTGCACTTGCTCCTCCCACTCAGAGGAGCTGGTGCTGGGCAGCTGGTCGGATATAGAGTCACATTGCGGAGTGTCGACGCGGCAGACCTTCGAGCCTCTGCGCTCTGCGGGGTCTCCACTTGGTTCAAGCGCACCCATGTACGGTAGCTGCATAGTTTCCAGCCCCACAAGATCCAACTGGGTCGGCCTCTCCGCCACGGCACAGTCCTTTTCCTCCATGTCACTCAGTCTCCGAGAGCAGAAACCCACGTCTGCCATCACTTCCTGAGGCAGGACGACCACGCCGGGTTTCTCGTCATCTTGCGGGCAGCCCCTTCCGCCTGCATGTAGTGCGCCCAGGTTTGAATCTGTGTCGGAGGAGGTTGATGAAACCAGGGTGATGCCTTGAGGATTCATGTCGTGGAACCACGCCATGATGTTGCCCAGCAGGTTAGCATTTGCAGCTAACGCAGAGGACGAGGATGGGTCGTGGCTGCCGCATGTATTTGAATCTATTGTGTCACTAGAAGAGGAGAAGAGGCCTGTCGACGAGCTGCTGCCACCTTGGGCCACTGGTATGGGTAGAGAGGCCCTGTATGCCCGGTGGCGACTGTCATGATGCTGCACGGAGGCGTTAACACTGGTAGCAGCAGAATAATGGCTGCCGATGTTGATGTTGCTGAGTCTTGCCAAGTTATCTCCCAGCTCCAGCAGTTCTGAGCTGCTTAGGGAAGCTCTAGGGAGGATCTCTACACCAGGAGCCCTCTGCTCAAGCCTAGAAGGCAGGGAGGTGCCAATAGCGCCAAGAGAGGCTTCGTTGGCAAGGATCTCGTGGCTGGACCCACTCCCAGCCAGGCCAGAGTCCTGGAGAGACAGCTGAATGGCCAGTAAAATGTTAGGGTCGTCGTCATCGAATGAACCGAGACCCTGCAAGAAAACAAAGGATACACAGTGTCACAGTTTATGCAGAGTACCTGAAACCAGGCCACATCATCCAGTTACAGCAACAACAGTTTTTAAAGCTCCAGTTCGACTCAAACCTGCAAAATCTTTTAGTAAAGAAAGTAGAAGCAGCAGCAGGTTAGAAATGATGATCAGACGTGATATGCACCATCTACAGATAAAGAAACTAATTCAGTTGTGACCCAGTTTTTCTCTTTTAAAGTTTATGTTTAGCTTTTTGCTGTGAGAGAGTGTGTGTGTGTGTGTGTGTGTGTGTGTGTGTGTGTGTGTGTGTGTGTGTGTGTGTGTGTGTGTGTGTGTGTGTGCGTGCGTGCGTGCGTGCGTGCGTGCGTGCGTGCGTGCGAGTTTGAGGCTTTACATTTTACGACTCTGTAATGGCAAAAGGCTGAAAGCTTGACAATGTTGGATATTTTTGCTGTCAACATCTCCCATGAAATCATAGTGATTTAGTCCCAGTGTGTTCTGACTTCCCAGTGCCCATGTTAGTTATGATGAATGAGGATTTCATCCGGTCGAACACTGTGATGTGTTTTTATAGTTTTTGGACAATATCTAAAACGAAAGACAATACTACTTGTTTTTTTACATTAAACACACGAGGCTAACGTGAGACTTTACTCATACTAGCCATGTTCTGTACTTGTATCATCTGTCAACTGGATTCTCTTTGGCCCCACTTTATTTGAATTTCAACTCTTGAATTAATCTTCTCTCTTTTGTATAATTCATCAGTCTGCAAAACCATAGTAGGAAGTGCATCAAAACTTTTAAAAGTGTTCTTTAAAACTGCCTTTGAAGTAAAACTAAATTAAAAATGGTCAAACAAAATCATTATCAAGCCCAGAAACTTGATTATGAGAAATATGTGTTATCATCTTAAAGGTTTTACAGGCTGAGGTGTTTGGTTGAGATGAAATTGTAAACTGTGTCTCACCATCAGAGGACCTTGTCTTCGTCCACCTCCGACATCATCTTTGGAGAAAAGGAGATTGACAAAACAGTCACATACAGAAAAACTGATTCTTTACAGCAGCACTTTGATAGCAATTAAGACCATTCAGGAAAATCTTCTCCATTTCAATGAACGCTGCAAAAGCAGCAAGTGAGAGCAACCTGACGGAGCATGTGCATTCAGCACTTTTTCTGGAAATTCACTAATTCAGTATCTTGGTCTGAAATCAATTAATCCTTGTTGGAAAAACAGAACCAATTAGCTGGCTTCAAAACTGCAAACTCTGACCATCTTTCACTCCACGCAGCCAAAAACAAAGCAGCAGCGTGATGGACGACACTGATGGATTGCAAATATTGGCTTGTTGAACTTGAGCAGCTGTGATTTTTCAAAGTTTGAGGCTGTACTCTAATTTGCACGCTCCCAATTCCTGCATTAGTTGGACAGCGCTGAGGATTGTAGGTGAGGGGGTGGGATGAAAACACTTTGCTTGCCTGAACTTGCATAATGTAGCTTTAATGAAATTACCAAGTCCTCAACCAAGATAAAAAAGTTAGAAACCCCAGAGGGGGAACGCTGTGCGTCCACTGCAGTACCTAAAGCGCTGTCGCTGGGGTCGTCGGGGTCGGGTGTGCTGCTACGCAGACTGGACATGTCCCCTCGCCTCCGCTGTCGGTGTCTCCGTCTGTACTGGAACTCTGCATACTCCTTATAAGATCAAGAAGAAAAAGGCATTTCAATAACACATGTCACCAAGTACCATTGTCTACATTCACTTCTATGGCTTAATTTATCTGATCACTTGGTCCACAACTGTCAAACAAGTTCTAGATTGGCAATACATGGCTCCTGTTTTAATCAATTCATATCCCACTCTTTTATTGATGTCAAAATGAATGAATACGTCAATATGTAAACGTGTGACTCTGATTCGAGTAGCAGAGAGCTTTGCTTTAAATCTGGTGTGAGGCTTGTGTTCGTGGAAAGATCAGCACCACAAGACTTCAAACTTCAAACCCTTTTATCTCCAGACCAAGCCTTTAGTCATTAGGCACCAGTCTAGAAAGAATCCAAGCAGAACAAACTCCGACTGGTAAGGAATTGGAAATTAAGCAACAAGAGGCCTGAGGTGCAGATGTTCGAGTGTGTGTGTGTGTGTGTGTGTGTGCGTGCGTGCGTGCGTGCGTGCGTGCGTGCGTGCGTGCGTGCGTGCGTTTGTGTGTGTGTGTGTGTGTGTGGGTATATGCCCAACTAATCTCAGAGGCAACCAGAATACCTTATCAAACATGAAAGTGGTGTTATTAAAAAAGAAAGTCAATAAAAAATGTATTTACTTGCAGAATGAATTTGAATCCATATCCATATTTTGTCCAGGTTAAGTTTGAGTGACAACAAAAAGAAAGTGAACCCTTTGAAATCAACTGGTCAGAACAACAGACAAACTATGAGCTTCAGCTGATAACACAAAAACTATGACAATGTTTCGTGTCTTTATTGAAACATTTCCTGCACTTTCACAAAGCTGGTGGAGAAAATGTTTGGATTTACCAACTGGTTAAAACGTCCTTTGGCAAAAACAACTGCAAACAAACACTTTGTGTAGCTGCAGATCAGAACTGCACGATGCTCAGGAGGAAATTTGTCTCTTCTTTCCAACAGAACTGTTTCAGCTCAGACATAATCTTATGGTGTCTGGCGTGAACGGCTCTCCTGAGGTCATTCCTGGACATCTCCACTAAGGTCTGGGATCTGACTGGGCTACTGCAGATGGAGCATTTTCTTAGTTTAAAGTTATTCTGTAGTACATTTAATTTGTTGTTCAGAAGAACTTGTGAGAAATTAATAAGATGAATTTTTACTTGCAATGGTGGCAAGCTGTGTTTTTGAGTGTCTAAAATAGAGAAGTTAGTTAGTTAGTTAGTTTTAGTTTGAAAACTCTGGGACTGCATTGTAGTGTGGGCGGGCAAAAATAGTACATGTTGGAAACAATGACGCACTCACCCACATTTGCTTCCTGATTTGACTCAAGTACCAGCAGTGAAGGCAAAAAGTTGCTCACAGTCAGCCACAGTTCCACCTCTGTGTCGGTGCAAGAAAAGTAAACCCATGTCTTAAACTTTACCATAGTTTCCTTTGCAGTGACTAAGCCGCCAACAGCAGAGTAGACAATCTGATTCCTGTTTACACCAACATGCAGCATTGATGTAGCCTTAGTGCTTCATGTTCTTCCCATTTAATCTTGGCTTAGTTCAATCAGACAAACAAATATTTGTAGTTGTAGTTGTGTTGTGGAAAGTCAAAATGCACTTTGGCAAACTTTTGGCCTCAGTAGGTTTGTTCTGTCCTGCTGTGGACAACACACGCCTAAACTCTGGGCATCTGCTTTGTCAGAAGTTGTTGAACTAAATCATGTTTATTTATAGTTTGCCTAACTGTGGACGACTCATCTCTATACTCATTGAAATCTTTCTAACCCTTCCCAGCTTTTTGCAAATGAACACTTCTTGAGAAGCCTTCGGAGATCTCTCTTTCCTGTCGGCCACGGTTCAACAGCAGATGGTTCTTGTGAAAAAGCAAACTTTAAATGTTTGTGGGGGTTTTTTTAAGTTAAAGTTGCTCTAACCTCTCCACCTCCTGTCTGCTTTCATTGATTTGACACCAGGTTCACTAACTCTTGTCTCCAGTTAGCTTTGGTTTATTTCGGCAGCCTTGGGGCTCACATCCTTTTTCTAACCTACACTGCGAATGTTTCAACAATGTTTTCGGTACGAGTGTTATTAGTATAAATAGAAAGATTGTGAAGTTAGTAGATTGAAGAAAAGATTGTGTTTGTTCATTATTGTAACTCTGACCATATTTCACACACATATAAACATAAATTGGGCCTATTTACTTTGCCATTAAATGTGTGTGAAGATTCTTCTTTGCATCAATGAAGGAAACAATGACTGACATGTCAAGAGATACAATAATGGTGTGATGACATCAGACGAATAGTGTATAATGCAGCCTAATAAAGTCATAAAATATATCCACTGACATCAAATTTTACAGGGAGTATATAACTAATTTTGGCATATACTACATAGAAACTGAAAACAAAATAGAGCATTTGTATGTAGTGTATACATAGCTTCAGTACTTGTAGTGGTCAGAGGTCAACTGAGAGATCATTTCAATGCCAATCTGGTGAAAAACACACAGCTGCTCTCTGGTGTTTCTTGGACTGAACATACACATCTGCACATCAGCACCTCGGGACATAATCAACTGTATTCTCCGTTCAATCATCTCATGCCTTTGCAAAAGTCATTGAGTCATATTCTTATAATCAAAAGCCTGTCACCCAAACGCCCTCTTTTCCATACGCTCTAAAAATAGCTCACTATAAAGTGATCTGCCGGCATTGTAAGAACCATGGAGCGGACCATCTGTAGCTGCGTCTGTGAGGTGGTGTCGTCCCACTTTGATTATTACGATGGTGTCCCCATTAACTGCTGCAGCTGAGACACAGCCTCTTCATTAGGACAATAGATATGCTTTAAGAACTTTATGGTGTTTCTGGCATCTGGCAGTTTTAACTATGAATTTAATTGTCGATGAAAAAAGAATAAAATACTGAATGACTTTTTAATAATTTAAATTACCTGGTTTAATTTAATTTGTCCTTACAGCTTGTACATGCTTTATGCTGGCTTGAAAATGACATTCGTCAATAAAGATAAATCAATAACAGTCAAGCACCGTTCAGGAAGCATATATGCATTAAGATAATGCCTCATTTGGCTTCATATCTTATAATTAAAAAAACAACAACATGATCAGATGGGAGTTCCGTTCCTGATAAACAACTTATTACAACATAACTGGACATTTTATGATTAGCAGAATGCTCCATAAAAGCACAATAGCTTGTTCTAAACGTCCCTCTGGCATCGGTGTGAGTCATGTCTCTTGCAGACAAGCTGCTGCATCAGGTTTACTCGCTCGATAGCTTGCTGATTTCAGTTTGGAAATGGTAAAAACAACACAATTAACACAGTGGGTCCTGATTTGAATGAAACAATTATTTTTCCAACAGTGGCTGTTTACTTCGTAAAACTTAAGTAAAAAGAATCTTTACAAAGCTTTACTTGTGATTGAGCTGAGCAGGCAGAGGGCGAAGTGTTTCAAAATGTCTTTTTCAAACTGGCAGACGAGACAAATCTTTCCTTTTGTTTCACTGACGATAGGGAAACAGCCGCTTTAAGCAGTTAACAGATGCGCACAATAACCAGAGAAGCTCATTTTTGATGTCAGATTTGCATACTGGTGTTGTGTTTTAACACTTCAGAAGGAAGCACGACAAAGTCTGAGGAGTGACTGAGTTGTTGAGCTGAGGGAATTTGTTCCAGATGGAAACCCTGTATGTTTGAAAGCTGCCACCGTGTATTAACCCAACATTAATAGAAACACACAGTACTAACTGCAGAGCATTGACTTATGCTCCACCATCGAGTGCATGCATCAAGCTGTGCATGAGAAGTAGGCAGGTCAATAATCAAACCATTATGTGGTCATTAGTTTTATGAGTGTAAGTGTTAACTACAAACGTCTGTTACTAATGTGCAATGATCGTGAGCAACCTGCTTAGGTGTTTGCCAGAGCACTGTGCTTTTAATCATTCCAACTGTGTGCACAGGGGAACACTGAACCATCTGGCTTCTCCAGAATATTAAATAACATGATGATCTTTGGGTCATCATGGTTTGTCAGAGCTGTTTACGCAGCCAAAGCAGCATTATTAAAGATTGAGAGATACATATTGATGGAGGCTTGTATGTAACAATCATGATTCCACTTTCTGCAATTAATCAAAACTGATTAGCTGTGACATTACCAGAGTAACTCTTGTGTTAAAGGTCATCCAAGTGTCTGCAAGCCCTGACATTTATATTCAACTCAAAACGGAGTCATTTAAACCATGTTTTAAGCCTAAATGTCCTCTGATATCCTCCTGAGCCGCGTTCACGTTCGCACACATCACACCGGAAAACCACACACACTGCACACAAGCGCTCGCCCAAGGGCACGTGCACGGTGTGTGTTAGCATTGCTATGCCCCCGGCATCGCTACTTCCATTAGTGGACTTTTAGGCTTAAAACATGGTGTAAATGACCTCTTTTCGAGTTGAATATTAATATCTGGGCTTGCGGACCACACGAGCAGTAAGGAAGCATGTTGTGTTTTTGTCTGTAGTTTTATTACGTCTGAAGAAGGGGTCACTTTGGCTGCAACACTGTTTACCCCTGAGACTCCAGAAGTCATGTGTGGACTCAAACACTTTCACTCACCCCTCCATCGGCATAGTGGTGAGTGGATAATGAGTACATTTTCATTTTTCGTGAACTATCCATTTAATGCATAAAGTCCAGCGCTGCATACCAATCACAGGTAAATGTTACAATCACACTAATTAACCACGTCAAACATGGACATGTAGCAGATGAGAGATTCAGGTATAATGTAGCCGCATCTTCTGTTGTATTCATACAGGTATGGGTGCATAAAGTGGTGACTGGGTTATTACTGACAACTCTGAAAGAAATTATTGATTCGATTTGAACTGGTTTAATGTTTATTTTACCACTCAGGCTAAACTTTAACTGTAGGTTTACCAAATCATTGTAAAAAATGAAGCCAACATGTTTAAGATAACAATGAATAATTGTGATGTAAAGGTTTATAAAAACAATTCTGATTATTTGAGCTGTGACCAGGCAGATCTAATCTGTGCAGAAATGGCATCAGGTGAAATTGAGGTGAAATCTGACATCGTTCAGGCCAAGTGTCGGCTTACAAAGATTTGAACAAAACTTCACTGAAACTTAATAAAGGCTTTGTAATGATTACCTCAGGTGATGCAAAGCCTAAATATTCCCAGTCCCACGTTCCGCCAGCGAAACTGCAAGTGACCAAGACACACAACATTTAGCCAGAATACAAATGTGAGTAACTTTAAGTACTATACACCTAACTAGTCTCATTTGATCATTTCAACTGGATCAGTAATACAGTTTCTCTCTTCTCTAAAGATTAGTCTGTATGTTACCTGCGCCTGGGGGCCTCAGGAGAGTCATTGGGGGCCACACCCCTGGCTACTGAGGCCAGGAACTCCAGCCTCTTCTGCTCTACCAGACACGCCGCACGGATGATCTTGTGACGCGGCGTCCTCAGGTAAGGCCGATTGACTTTTTGAGCCAGGTCCTCAGTAACCATCTCTAAATCAGTCTGAGGAGAGAAACACAGTTGGCTGAGAGATCTTTTAGCAAACTCAAAAGAATGAGTGGTTTTAGTGTCTGAATGCACTCAAAGTTTAACTTAATGTCTAATTTATTCCAGACTGGGATGTTCAAGGACACTTAAGAAATAGCCCTTTAAGTGAACTACTTTTACTGCTACAATGTATTATCAATCAATTTTATAAGCTTTAACAAAAATTATAAGAGCTATGTGAGCCTTGCATGGTCATTTTACAGAATTTGAAAAGCCAATAGTGTTAGGTAAATACAATTTGTGTCTTTCCATGTGATTACAAATAATATAACACTAGATCTTATAGTAGAAGCTGAGATGTGCAGGTATAATTGGGGTAGACTGTGAAGCTCATGAGGTTGAAAGCTTTAGTCCCACATCTTTAATGGCCCATACAAGACTGGCTGCTGTGAACACTTGTCTTTTTTCTCAACACTGAAACCTGCATAAGCTCGTAGATCTCTTTCTTTGTGCTTTTGGGCTCCAGAAAGAAGCCGTAAGGATAAGAGCACTTGAGGATGCGGCGAGTCTTCAGAAGTTCTAGGACCGCATCTTCAATGAAGGTTGTGTCAGGTGGTCCTCCTTCCCCTGGGAACAAGAAGTAGAGTTTCAGATAACAAAATGAATACCTGCCTTACTTTTGTCAAATACAGCCCTGAATCCATCCTAAATCACAGACACTTCGAAGCAGATCAGTGCTAAATGAGAAATTCTGCACAAAGCATAGAGAGGAAAAGCTACAATGTGCTTAGTGCGATGTAGGTACTGTTTCAAATGACTCTAGGGATCTAGGTTGATGGGAAACAAGGAACTGTCCAGGTGAAAATAGGAAAAACATCCTCCTGCCCCTGCCCCTGCCCCTGCCCCTGCCCCTGCCCCCCACCATTTTAGATCTACACATGCGGGAGCCATCATTTTAGACTGAGAATCCTTCTCAGGGCAACGTATCCCCAGGATTCATTGCGCTTCTGTGACGTAGCGTTTTTCAAAGAGGTAGTGGCGTTAGCGAGCGAAGATATGTAAACAGAACGGCTAATGGTACACATGTTAAAAAAAACAGAGGGACATTACAACTTTCTTGTTGTGTCCAACTGCAGCTCTGTTGCTAGGTAACAGCAGTACGGGTGGAAAAGCTGGTGACGCAGATGATGGAAATATTTTGTGGACCAGATCGTCTAATTTTGGTTCGGCCTTCGTGGTCTATGAAGGAGGCGGTCCTCGTGGGCTGCATAGACCCCTTAATTGGGACACAGGTTTAGAGAACAAAACCTGCCATCAGTCACTATATGATGAAGGAAAACCTGTGCAACCTTCAACTGAACAAAACTCCACTAATTACAGAGTTATGATCCATTTCCCTGCAGACTTATGTAGATACCACCACTGCCGTTATATCTCAACTGAAATTTCAACTGTTGAGAATCTGAACTAAACTCGAGGATGCTAAACAGGTGGACAGTGCTTGTACAGACGAAGGTTTAAAGGACTCAACAAACTTTTTACACAAAGCACGGCCTTATTGTAACTTAGACACGCCTGCTGAATAATAACCAGACTCACTGTTGTTAATACATTATTGAAACACCTTTGTGTTTCTTCTCCCTCCTGCACATGTCCCAAAGCTCAGTATCAGAGGACCAGATTAAGATGTGTCTAAATGTGTAATGAAGAGTGATACTGTTGTGCAGACTGCTGACTCACTTCCACTTAGGGCTCGACTGAGCTGCTCCATCTTCTCTTTGGCTGTTTTTAACAAGCGCTGCTCCAGCTATTGTGCAGAAGACAGAAGCTGTTTTATGTGTGAATTATTGGAAAAAACATCTTGAGAGAACTGTTGGACTAAACACTGAAGAGAATGCCAGAATATGAGGCTAAACAAATTTAAAAGTGGGAGCACTAGACCTTTTTTTAACGAGGTTGTGATGTCTGATTATTGCTTCCATAACAAGCCCCAAAACGTAGGACAGTCTCTCCAGTATTATTATAGATGTACAGGATACAGAAATATTGAACATTTGACAGTATAATGCCTCAGAGAGCACAGCCGCATATGCAGACATGTGCCAGTTAACATCCACTGAACATTATACAAAGCAGACATCACATCATTAGAAGGCAAAGTCAGAGGTGGTTACCTGATAGCTGTGCTCATGGTTCTTGAAACGCGTGTAGTAGTGCATAAAACGGTCGAGTTCCTGAAAGCTCTTGTGTTTCTTCTCTGCCTGAAAAACCATGATGAAACACCAGTCACAGTCAATAAACTCCCGAGAGTGTTGTTCCCCCTCACAGGCGTGTGTAGGTACTCTGGCTGAGAGCGGCCCAAATAAGTCAAAATAAGTGAGTAGTGCCAGAGGTGAAATCAGTGCTTGTGATTGGGAGGAACGCTGGTGCAGACTGAGAATGGACTTCTTCTTCTTTTCAACTTTAGATGAAGGTACGTGGGATTGACAAAGGTTAATGTATATGTTAAAGTGTTCTTGCTTATTTAAGCTGCATAGAGTACATGTGTAGGCAAACTGACAAGCACTATTCTTCGACATTTTCAAATATCTATGTTTGGTTCAACATACTTTTTCTCCACAAAAATTCCCTTGGACTAATGTTTCAATCGAAATACTAATCTTGGTGCTTTGTTACACCATCATGTTTTTGCTTCTTTAAGTTGAGTATTAAGAATGAGCCAATTGACAATCAAATTGATTATCAAGTTCAGTTGAAGCGTTTATTATTATATGCAGTCCTGTACAATAAAATTCTTTCTTTGCCTTCCACTATGAATACTGTGCTTTTAAGAAGTTATAGAAAAAATATCAAAGTAAGAAAAATATAAATATGTGCAATGTAGTGCAATACAGTGCAATGGCTGAGAAAATCATTGCCTGTGCTGATGTTTCTTTAGGAAGTGGTGAGTAAAAATGTCAATGTAAAAAAAGGTGGTTGTTATTTATTTCTAAATGTGTTAAAGGGGAACTCCACCAATTTTACACATCAAAGTCTGTTTACAGGTCTTACGAAAACATATGGGAAGAAGGTTTTCTGTGGCTCCAGAAAATCTCGTTTTTCTGATCTGATAAACTGCCTGGAGTGATGTCATTTAAGGTACCACTGGGGCTAAAGACTAGAAATTTGAGTTTGCATGACGATGAGAGCTTGCTTTTAATTCCTGCAAAAGACCCAAGGCTACATTGCCCTCTACCGGCATAACACATCCAAATCGCTGGCCAGACTGTCAGGTGTGTGTGTGTGTGTGTGTGTGTGTGTGTGTGTGTGTGTGTGTGTGTGTGTGTGTGTGTGTGTGTGTGTGTGTGTGTGTGTGTGTGTGTGTGTGTGTGTGTGTGTGTGTGTGTGTGTGTGTGTGTGTGTGTACCTCTTCAGTCATCTCCTTTGACTGCTCTTCCACCTGCTGGATGACCTCATAGCGGGTGCAGCGATAGTAGCCTCCTGTTGACGAGCTGTGCTTTTTCCACTCTTCCAGACAGATCCAGCAGAAGTCATACTTACACTACAGGGACAGGATGAAGATATTAAGACTTAAATCTGCTCTGGTCAGCCATCACATCTAAACTGGTGAGCCACTTACAAATATTAGACCAGCGACTGTATAATGAGTTGATTTCTATTTTATGATAAAGTTTTTTAATAAAGTCAATGTGTGCCTTCTATCACTGGGTCATGGTATGTGAACACACACATGGTTTATATGTATTCTCAAATGATTGTTCCCCCAAGTTAAAAGACTGACGAAACTAACATAGTGTGACTACTCTAAATATTACATTACATTACATTTCATTTAGCTGACGCTTTTATCCAAAGCGACTTACAATAAGTGCATTCAACCATGAGGGTACAAACCCAGAACAACAAGAATAGAGAAAGTACAATTTCTTCAAAAAAGCAAAACTACAAAATGCTATAAGTAAGTGCCATTTTAAGTGCTACTAAATTGTTAGTTTTAAAAATGTTATTCAAGGTATAGTCGGAAGAGGTGTGTTTTTAGCTTGCGGCGGAAGATGTGTAAACTTTCTGATGTCCGGATGTTATTTAGCAAAGACCTGTGATTTGAAACAAAATCTAAATCCGCTGCTTTCAGTCTTTCATGTCTTGAATTCTCTACGACATGAATTAAGGTCTGCTTAGAACCATATCTTTATTAAAAGCAAACTAACTTTTAGTTAGGTCATCTGTATTATTATTGTGCCATTATAATAATCGTAGATTCCTTTCTATTCTCTTCCCATTTTACTGTAATACCTTCTGATATGTTTTTGTTGACGATTTTTATTATGTAGCACATTGATTCTATACCAGCTATGAAATCCCTTCATTCCTTATCTATACCTCAAATCCTTTGAAGGAGGAGGAAGCCAATCTCAGCTGACACTAGGCAAGCTGTTGTATGAAAAGGGCTATACAAATGAACTTGACTTGGCTGTAAACCCAGTAACCTGGGACTCAAGATCTACTTGCCTGTCTCAAGCTTCTTACTACCAAATAGCAGTTGTTTGAACCTAGCAGTGGATCCTGAGCCTGCTGCCGCTAGAAGGCACCCAACTTGATTTGAGATCAGAAATTCCCATTGCGTACTGTAGAACAACAGAACACTACAGCCCCTCTAATCCACAGCCTATTTGGGTGTAAGTGATTTTGCTCCCTGTGCAACAAGTACTTCTGGGAGAGACAAGTTAGCCAGAGCGACACAAAACCCTAAAGGCTGAGACCTCTGTTGTCCTGGAAACACTCTGCTTATATGGTACTTCAGAAAAATCAATGAACGGCAGGGGGGCATAAATGGAAGGACACAGAGACACAAAAAGACAGTGGGTGAAATGGAGAGACTTCAGATAAATAAGTGTGAGGCTGCACTGGAGGGAAAGAAATGGCAGCGAAAAAGACAAAGAAATGTTCCTTGGCAACACTGAGTCCTGTGTTTCCAAGCAACAGGGGTAAAGCCATTTCTCAACATATAATAACAGGTCAAGAGGCTGAGCCCTCTGCGGCCTTTCAGCTTGTGAAAGCTGCTCCATCTCTACCAAACTAATCTCCATCTCTAGTCAGCCTCTTTAACCAGGACAGAGACAGTGACAGGGCTGTCACAAAGACAAAAGGAGTCTGCTTGTGTGACTGCACTGGGCTGCTTTCATGGCCTGCCCTCCAGCAACAGTGTTTGTCACAGAGACACAGTCAGGCATCATGACTGTGCGATTATCAGTCTCACACCGTCTGCCTCCACCACTCAGCGAGTGTCTTTTTATCTCCATCACCTCTGTTTTACTCTCTGTTGTCTGTCTCAGTCAGATCGAAGCTCCTGACTAAGTACAAGGCTTACTGGCTTCCCGGCTGTTTGATGGATTGTTTGTGAACATGACAGTATCATAAGCAAACGCTTGTAAAGGGAATTTTTAGAATGACTGCGAAATGCAGAACTTGACTTATAGCAGCTTAAATGGGATCAGGCTCCTTTTCACCTTTACAACTACATCACAACACCAGAACAAAGGAGCATCTTACTTGTTCATGTCTATAGAATAACGTTGGCACAACACATCACAGCCTGATAGTGACGCCCAAGGCAAATTCAAAGGGTCACCAGGACCATAACAATTCACCCACTGAGGATAATTAATATCTTGACAAGGACCAATGTGTTGCCTTTGAAAGACATGCTTTAATGCTTTATAAATACTCTGCTTAAGGGTGTTTACAGTGTGTCTCTTGTGTGGAAAACTTAATTTTCCACTCAACTGTTTGTTTACACAGAGGATATTATGGAGCCTACAAATACTTAGCTGTCCCATAATTGCACTATGTAAGCTATTCTGTACCCACAGAGAAGAGCAAAGGCATTAAAAAAAATATCTGACATGAGGTTATTACACATAATGAACTCCATATATGAGTTCAATATGATGTCAAACCTTCATTTTGTAATTTTGATAAAACAACCAGATTTTCTAAAGCAGCTTAAAGGTTTCCCACTAAATAAAATTGAGCACATTTAGCTGATCAGAATCCCTGTGCTGAGCGCTAAGGGAGCAAGAAAAACAAGCAGCAACACAAAAGTGTTTGGATCACACAGAAGAACATTTGTGAGACGCAGAACAGGTGAAAAGATGCTGGAAGAGTGCCTGACGCCATCTGTCAAGCATGGTGGGGGTAATGTGATGGTCTGGGGCTGCTTTGGTGCTGGTAAAGTGGGAGATTTGTACAAGGTAAAAGGGATTTTAAATAAGGAAGGCTATCACTCCATTTTGCAACGCCATGCCATACCCTGTGGACAGCGCTGATTGGAGCCAATTTCCTCCTACAACAGGACAATGACCCAAAGCACACCTCCAAATTATGCAAGAACTATTTAGGGAAGAAGCAGGCAGCTGGTATGCTGTCTGTAATGGAGTGACACAGTCACCAGATCTCAACCCCATTGAGCTGTTGTGGGAGCAGCTTGACCGTATGGTACGCAAGAAGTGCCCATCAAGCCAATCCAACTTGTGGGAGGTGCTTCAGGAAGCGTGGGGTGAAATTTCTACAGATTACCTCAACAAATTAACAGCTAGAATGCCAAAGGTCTGCAATGCTGTAATTGCTGCAAATGGAGCATTCTTTGACGAAAGCAAAGTTTGAAGAACAAAATTAATATTTCAAATAAAAATCATTATTTCTAACCTTGTCAATGACTTGACTACATTTTCTATTCATTTTGCAACTCATTTGATAAATAAAAGTGTGAGTTTTCATGGAAAACACGAAATTGTCTGGGTGACCCCAAACTTTTGAACGGTAGTGTAACTGTAATTCTTATTGCTGCTGGTTATCCCCACCAAGGAGGTTATTATTAATTGGTGGAAGGATGCAGTATAGGTCAGGAAATAACCCCTGAGATACAATTGTCAGATAATTATGAACTGCATTAGTAAGACAGATATGTAAAACGTTCCAGACAAACTGACCTTAGCACACTGCATGTGGTTGCAGCCCTCGTTTTTTTGTATGGGGGACTTGCAAATGGCGCAGGGCTTGGAGTTACTCATCAACCATAAGCAGTTGGCTGCATCCTCGTAGGCTTCGCTCACACCCGCCACTTCAAGAGGAGGAGGGAGAGGTAAACAGAACAAATAAAGGCATGATCAGACAGAATGAGAATGGCTATTAACCATAACATCTAAACAGGTCACTGCAATGAGTGGGAAATTGTCCTGGCTGACTAATATGGATTGCTTATACATTTTGCTAACATCTCCCAAGACGCTCATGCATCCATCCATTTTCAAAGAGAATAATTGGCTATTATCACAGCACCTCAGATGTGCCTTTTGAAAAATGCAGAGATAAAACAGAATCTGGGGGAAATGAAGTGGAAGATGGTCCCAAAACAAAAAAAATAGCTTTTTATCTTCTGACTGTCACTTCAACAAAGTGGCATTTGCAAACAACTTGGACCATCTTAAATGATCTATTTGTCTGCTCACAGTCCAATTACTGCTTCAAGACATTGCATACTTGAATTTGAATTGGGTTAGGTATAAACAGTTAGTAATGACTGTGGTTGAGTTCGCGAAATTTGACATCCAAAGCTATCCCTTGACTGCAACACATAAAATCCAGGAAAGTAAGGTGAATGGCTGATCAACTAAACTTCTATTCATTTGCTTACATTTTTATACCCTGTTGTTAATTAAGTACTTCTATCTATTTGATATTATGGATTATTGATAGTAGAAATGATTAAAATGATAATAATAGAATAAAATAGCTCATTTATTTCTGTGATTGCTTGCCTGTCTATATAAGTAGCAGTGTTGGTTGGCATGTAAATCTACCATAGCAAAAAGCAATAGAAGCAAGTAAAAGTACCAGAAAATCCAACTGGACACAGGTTTGTTTACTGTTAGCTCAATTAGCTGACAAGCATTAAACCATTTAAGAGGAAAACTTAGCCCCGGAGTTACAGCACAAACCAAGAGGAAGTCATGAGAGAATATGGCTCAGCAGATTAACGTCTCATTCCCCCTGGTTGTGCGCACCAGTGAGGAGTGTAGAAAGCAGTAGTATGTGTTGCAGTATAAATGCGAGAGGGCAGACTGCAGCACACAAACAGGATTCTTCACACACACAGGTGTTATACCACTTACAGCTGATAGCAAAGTTATCTTAAATAACTTAATAATACCATTTTCCTATGCTTAGGAAACTCCAAAGCCTCTGAAAAGTCCTACTCCAAACAGTTTTTCGCCCTCAGGAGCTCTCTCAAAGTGCCCATATTGTGCTTTTTGTGGTTTTCTCTTTCCTTTAGTGAGTCATAGTGTTTTTCGTGCATGAAAAAGGTCTGCTGGGTAACAAAAGCCAAAGACTGTGGAAAAAGAGGTGACAAAGAAAAAGATGTACCCTTTAAAACGTCCTGCTCTTGTCTTGTGAAGATGATTTCAATAAATAAGATAAAAAATGACTCAGAACAAACTTACCAACCCTACTTTTAAAGAGGCACAGAAGCAATGTACAGTACAAGACAAATACATATGCTGAGCATTGCAGCATGAAGACTTATTCTAGTAGACAATTTCAAATTAATATTTTAAACCTGTAAATGACCAAAATATGGGCTTTTAATGACTAAAGTGCTTTTTGAATATTAATAAAGACCTAAACGGAGTAATTCTTAGAAAACATCATTATTTTAACAACTTTCACTTGGAGCAACTAGGAAGCTTTTGCTTGCATAGACTATGATATTATTCTGTTATAAAAAGAGCCTGAACTCAGACATTTACATTCAGGTGTCTAAAATACCCAAACTATCATAATTATTGTCAATACTCACATTCTTGAGGCCTCATCTCAGAGACTTCCTGTTGCCACAATTTCCAGATATCACAGTCGCAGGGCTCATGCGCTACACCTTGACACTCCCTGTAATACACACCGACAGATAAGGACAGACATTACCACCAGTGACATCAGAAGACAGTCAAATTCATTAATCAACATCAATTCGACTTTTTTGCTTTTAAATTAATTACTGCATTGAACTATTAAAGTTGGACCTGTGTCACATCCAGTTCCATAACCAAACGTCAAATCAACAGAAATCTGAACCTGACAAGTGAACCTAATGGACACTTTGACGAACCATATAGCGAAATAAGTGAGCTATGTGGTATTTAACAGGGTCTAGGCCATGATATGACAGTGAGGGAGCAGTCAGACCATTATTTGGTCCCGGGCTGGGGGTGTAAGGTTTAACCATGTCCTGGATGTAGACTGGGCCTGATCCGTTCGCAGCAGGGTAAACAAGTACTAGTGTCTTGATGCGGATATGGGCAGCCACTGATAACCAGTGAAGGGAGCGAAGGAGCGGTGTAGTGTGAGAGAACCTAGTTTGGTTGAAGACCAGTCGAGCTGCTGCATTTTGGATGAGCTGCAGAGGTTGCATAGCACTAGCAGGTAGACAAGCCAGGAGGTAGTTGCAGTAGTCTAGGGGTGAGATGACAAGAACCTGGACCAGAACCTATGCCGCCTTCTTAGTGAGAAAGGGACTTATTCTCCTGATGTTGCTGCAGCAATGTTGGTGGTAAGGGAGAGTTGACTGTCGAGTGTCACACCCTGGTTTCTTGCGGTCTGGGTGGGGGCTGCCGCAGAGTTGTCAATAGTGATAGTAAGGTCATGGGTGGGAGAGCACTCCCTGGAAGGAAAAGTAGCTCGGTCTTGTCAAGGTTAATTTTCAGGTCAGTCAGACAAGCAGAGATTTGTGCTGCTACCTGTGTTTCAGACTGGGTAAAAGCGAGAATTAGCTGGGTGTCATCTGCGTAGCTGTGGTAGGAAAAGCCATGTGAGTGAATAACCCAATCCCATTTCACCCCTTCTCCCTACCCCTTATCTTGAAACGGAGTCACAAGGGGTAGTGGTTGAAATCTTCCCCTACAAATTGGGATAGCCCTTTAAGAAGCTGTTACATCATCAGTAGTCGTCTATGTAAACAGATGAGAAAAAAGGAGGGGACCCAGGACGGAACCTTGAGGGACCCCAGTAGTGTGTGGTTCAGACACAGATCCTCTCCAAGTTACCCAGTGGGTACGGTCTTTGAGGTAGGATGTGAGCAGGGAACGGCAGAGCCTGAGACACCCAGGTCCTGAAGGGAGGAAATAAGTATCTGGTGGTGCACTGTGTCAAACGCAGCAGAAAGGTCTAGAAGGATGACTACAGAGGAGAGAGAGACTGCTCTAGCAGTGTGAAGTTGCTCGGTGACAGCAAGGAGGGCAGTCTCAGTTGAGTGTTCTGCCTTGAAACCAGACTAGTCAGGATTAAGAAGGTTGTGCTGGTGAAGATAGGAAGAGAGTTGATTAAAGATAGCACGTTCAAGTGCTTTGGAGAGAAAAAGAAGAAGAGAGACAGGTCTGTAGTTGTACAAAATATTTGTACACTTAGTAGAGAAGAGAAGAAATAGTTCAGCAGTTAAGAAACACAGGTGGTACTTTTTTATCAAAGAGCTTGTTTCAGATCTGTTCTGCTCTGAACAGTTACATGTCTACGTTATCAGACTGTAAAATAATTTTCCTCATGCTCTCAGGCTTCTTGAACTGCTGTTTGGCAAACTTCAAGCAGGCTGTTATATGCCTTTTACTCAGAGATGGCTTTCACCAGCCACTCTATCATTTAGAAATGATCGATGGAGTGCTGTTTTTTTGAAGAGATGGTTGCCAACAGAGCTCTCTCTGTTGGAGAGGCCACTGTTGGCTCCCTGTAAATGGCCGTCAGTTCCTCTTTACTGGGTTTGACATGACACCAAAATCTCAGAAGAGTCTGGATTATTTCAGTCTTTTTCTGTTTAACAATGACACAGCACTTTGGAACAATGATATTAAAAATGACAAATTATCAAAACATGTTTCTATTTCATCATATTGGGGGAGTGTGTTAATAAATTGCAAAGAGGGTGAGTGTACTGTCTCCCACATAAACATACATAGACGGACACGTGTAATATTTTTCTATTACAAAAAAACATCCTATCTGTCTTCTTGTCAGACTGACAAAAAATGTATTCTTGGCTTCAAATGTTTTGTTTTTAATAACCTCTATCATTACATCATCATTACAGTTTCTTGTGCAGTTCCCGATCAAAACCTGCCTGTTTGGAATGGGTTGTTTGCTTGGCCTGGGGTGATGCTGGTTGCAGCTTTCTTTCAGAAAGTTTATGTGACCTGCAGTAATTGAGCCACTTCAAAGTGACACTGAAGCCGCACCACGGCTGCTGAACAAAGAGGCGTTCACCTGTTTATTTAGAGTTTGGTGAAGCTCTACTCAGTAGGCAGAACCCCAACATAGAGAATCATTTCTTGTCGTGAATGCACCCGTTGTTGTTACGTACGATGTCCCAACCACGGCTGTTACAGAACACTGGTCACCTGTTTGTTCAAAGTTTATTAATATTGAACACATCGCGTGTCAAAATCACACCAAATTCGACACTGCACTTCCTTGAGTGTAAAGCCGATGAAGCCGATAAGATGAACAGTTCTAGAGATAAGTGTTCCATATACAGACAGACAGATAGAAAACAGAAAGTTTGGAAAATAGAAGTTATATAAACGTTAACATTTTCAAATACAAAGTGAGTGCACTTTACTGACCAGCAAAAGAGGTGGCCTTTGCCACAGTCTACTGCAGGGGCACGAAGAAGGGGGAAAATAAGAGGGTCTGAGGTGGAAGCTCCAGGACCCTGGGTGTTGAGTCGCACAGCCCTTTCACACCCTGCCATAGGACACCAGCGGATTGCTGGATTGTTCTCCACAAATGCCTGTAACAGAAGAAGCAAAGAGTAAAATCAATTGGCAATTCAACAGGAACTGTAGATAATTTAGAGGGTGACGGTATTATACTTAAATCATCCACAACATTCGAAGTTGAAAATTTGACAGTTTGTGCTTGAAAAGATCACTGGGAAAAAAATTTATTTGCACCTGTTTACTTTTTACAGGCTTGCATTTGTGCACAAACAAGAAATCTGAAAGAAAACAAATGCTGATAAAACATGTTAACCTCTGTTATAATAATCTCCTACACTATTGGAATTGTTTATTGAGTCCAGATCATCAGGACAATAACTATAACAGGTCATAAATGCCACCCTATTTTATGAGTAATTCAAAAATGAATGTGATGACTGTGCCTTTACAGCTTAAATAAGAAAATGTTCATGTTTCGATGGCAACTCATATTGGCTGTTCATTTATTAAAGATGTTTATCTCTTGGACTTTTCGGGTAGGCACAGTTACAGGTGGGAAATAATAGTTGGGTTGAAACCAATCTAAAGTAAATATTTTTGGCTGGTGATGTTGTGTGACGTGCTTAGAAGCTATCATTTTTCAGTTCTGCACTGAAATGAAGTTTACACTGTTCTGTTCCTTGCAGTGTGAGTTCCCAGAGTAGGAAATCTGACATTTTGTTCAAATTAATAAATCCTGTTTACGAATAAACTTTACACTGAAAGTACGGGTGTATCCGAACCGAAGATTTCCAATACAGGCCTTTCGGTACGGGCCTTTCGGTACCCACGTGTACCGAACGAATGCAGCGGGTCCACGTGCGGAACTTATTTGTGTACATACGGGTCTCAAATTCCGAGGGACAACTTTAGCAAAGGACCGGATGTGCTGTAGGATCGTGGTCATGGTGACAGCAGACAAACAGGAGCTTGAAGACCCTCCCTCATCATTTAAGTTTGCTGTGTGGGAACACTTCAGTTTCACAGTCACTATAATGATGACGGACAAAGACAAGTAATTTTTTTAATTAAAATGAAATGAAAATACAGATATTTAATCATGATAATCACACAATACAATAATGGTGTTGTTTAAGTACAGTTCCCTTTCTACATGCTGCACCTTAATGGATATTGGAGTGAGTTATTTTGTTAATTTTGTTATTTTACTTTTGTAAAAATGACTTAGGTAAGAAGAGACAGCCATAGTTAACCAGGGTTGAATAAAAATAAATAAAAAATCTGTTTAATGTTTTCTGTTCCTTGTTTCTACTGTACCGTGAACTAGAGGAGTCATGTGTTTTATCACTTGAGGTGACACTGTGATTTCAATATTTTGTGCAGTGGGATCAGCGTTAAAGAAATCTGTTCACTATGAGCACATCTGTGTTTTTGATCTGATCTGGTTTACCTTGATGTCAAACTGCAGGTATCGCCTGTCCATCTCTCTGGACACCACACTCTCTATGACTTCCACAGGTACTAGCTGGTAGCAGTCAAAGGCCGGGCAGAAGATGTTATGGGCTTCACCCTCTTGGATCTTTAGATTTAGAAATCTGAAAAAGAATGATATATATTGCAGTGAAGGGTGGTTGATATCCCAAATGTACTCAGTGTATTATAGCTTGGATGCAGTAAAGGACTATAAGGTGCAGGAATGAGACTTGCTTTGCAGTTTTGTTTCTCTCACTCTCCCCTTCAGCTCTCTCCCTCACAAAGACACAGAAAAAACATACATGTACACAAACTTGCCTGGCCATCTAGAGTACTCTCCTGGGCAAGTGTATGTGATATATAAAGGTGAGACATGTTTTTGTATAAATAGGGGGCAGGGAGAGGGCCTGGAGAGAATGAAAGACTGGATTTGCCAAAGAGATTTTATACATGTTGAGTTCAGGAGCAGTGATGGAGGATGGGAGCAAACAAACTGGTTTAGAAAAGAAAAAGCAGTGGATGCATCATCCGTTGAAGAAACAGCAGTTATCTGTGAAATATGCAGCAAAACTGAAGGAGGCAGACAGCACCACAAATTTGTTTCACCATTTGAAATCCCACCCCCTACTGAACGAAGAATGCCTGAAACTCCCTTTGATGCATACAGTCACACCATCATGATGACTAGGTGGTAACTGTATTGATACCAATATTGGGGGGAAACCGAAGGCTCCACAAGCTTGTCCCTTGACTCAAAAATGGATTCTCAGTTGTGTTGAGGAGCACAGAAACTTGTTTTTTTAATCAAATTTGTTTTGGTTTATTTATGACAAAAAACTTAATGAAACGCATAGAATAAAGTCATTTTGATTGAATATCACAGTTCTCAGCTTAAATTTGTTTTGTTTTTTTTCCTGACAGAAGCATAGGTTAGGGTTTTTTAAAGAAAACATGCCTTTTAAACCTTGGGTGGGTTTGGAAGTTCTTTAAAAGCCTATCTGTGCCATTGCTTGATTTGAATGAATACAGTTTTATTAGTTTTAGCTTAGTTGTTATTTCCACTGTGATTTTAAAATTAATCTAATAGAAACCACTAATGATTAAAAATAATAATACTTTAAAGCAGACATATGTTTAATGGTCAACTGGAATCATCATAGTGATGTCGTTGTATGCATCAAAGGGGTAAATCATGGAGGAGGAGATTTAAAAAATGTGTGTAATAAAAATATCACCAATATGTCACTTAAATATCATTTATGTTGTATCTCCCAGCCTTCCAAACAGCCATTGGATAAAAAGAAAAGCATTGAGGATCAGTGGAAGTACATTAAGGACATAGCAAGGCAATCCACAGAACTTGCAGGCCAACCCAAAACATAGCTTACCCTTCCCAGCATGCTCTGCAGAACTCGTGGCCACAGGACATGTCAACAGGTTCTTCAAAGACGGAGATGGAAGACATGCAGATTCCACACTGTAAGACAAAAGAAAGAAGATACTAATTGGTTAAAGTCCATTTAGTTACATAAAACCTCCAATAAAAATGAGTAATTCGTGAATCTCTCTGTTTCAATTTCTAAAGGTCCTTCATTAAAATCGATGCATTATTTTGCATCACACTTTGAATGAAAACCCCCTGAAATTTAACAAACGAGAGAATAGGCTGACGAAGCTATCTTAAATATATATCAATAATACTGAACCAAAGGCCACCCAAGGCCAAGATGATGACCTCTCCTTTTGTTTTGGAATGGTAAGATATTGAGTTGTGTATTGTTCATTGAACAGAAATCATCCATTATACCATCCTTTCTACCCTTCCTCCTTCCCTTCATCAAGCTCACCACTAATACATGGTTAAATGGCTCTTGGATCCTCGTGTTTGAATGTGCACACCAGCTACAGGTTCTATGGTCCAGAACCGAATCAAATATACTTTAGTCTTTATTTCAGTTTACTAATTAGATACTAATCATCAGATGTATTGTTTTCACTCTCACTGAATCTTGAGACACACGGATACACACACAAACGGGCCTTGTTTCAGAGAAAGACGGACCCTCACAAAAGATATAAAGGATGCAGTGTACTTGAACAATGTAAGTATTGACTTGTGGAAGAGAAGAATGTGACATAATCAACTGTAACCTTTACAAAAGGCTCTTAAGTAGACCCAGTCGATTGGCCCAGTTCAAGACACGCCCTCTCAGAGCCATGACAAAAGATAGTGTCAGACAAATGCAGCGGGTAATTTCTCAAAGAGCAATTGGTAAATCAAGTGTGTCGACTTCAGCTATCATCTATCAGTTTAGTTCACATTCTGAAAACACTGGATTGAAACATCCAAAGGTTAAATGATCCTCTAAAGAGATTGGACACCTCTAATTTTCCCCACAGATGTCAATGTATTTTTAAAAGCCTGAAACATCCTGGTCAAAAATGTCAGGAGTAAAACTGTATAAAATTACAGAAAATTATGAAAATTACAATACAGTCTTCAGTATCGATTGCAGACGTAACTGTTTACGAGTATCACAACAAGCACAACCACTCAGATTTTGGATGTTAAAAAGCTTGTGATGAAGCTGTTTTTGCAGGTTGCACACAGTTTAGTTGCTGCCCAAAAAATGTACCCATACCTTCAAGCCAGGCTCTAATCAGATGACACGACAGTGAACTTTGCCCTTCTATGCTGCTGACCTCCTCTGGGACACTGATTGTTATCCAGCACACTTGACACCCTTGTTGGCAGTCTTCAAAACAAATTGCGAGCAGCATAAAATCAGCTAAAGGCCAGGGGCCTCATTTGAGCTCCATAAAAACAAACTTGACGGGACAATGTGCACACCCGTATGGAAACTCTTATCCATGCGTACAAACACTTTAGAGATGGGGAAAATTGCCAACACAGATGGTGAGGTGGCAAATTGTGATTAGAGAGAAATTAAATGTGAGAGAGGAAACGTCTTGAGGCCTCTTTCACTTCATATCACACGTTACTTATAGATCCACTTAATCGTAAACATTCCAACCAGCAATGTGATTTGTACTTGTGCTACTGAGCCATATTGATTTCATAAGCATCTTTCAACTGGAAAAGATATTATCCAACTGAAATCTCAAATCAATTTCTGCTCAGTGTTTCAGGCACCGGCTCACCATCACATTACACAGCCATCAAACATAGAGGAGCAGGCCGGACTGTACTCTGTATGGTCGGTTGTGGAGTTCGTGGACAGTGTGTATAAACCAGGCTTGAACGAGAATGTTTGAGTCCTTTCAATTTAACCAAGTTATTAAGGCTAACTGAACATTGTTTGTAGAAATCCCAAATAACATGAAATAGCATTAAAGAATTGCGGAGCAGAACATAACAAGTTGGTAAAGGTCCCATGTTGCAGAAAATTCGATTTGCATGTCTTTTTTGATAATCGAGCAGGTCTAGGTGCTATGTAAATACAGTGAAAGTATCAAAGTGCTAAATCCACAGCAAAATAGAGAAATCTCATTTTCAGAAACCCTTAAAACGAGACGTCAAGACCTCTGCAACTTTGTGATGTTACAACAGTCACCACCCTCAGCCGAGCACAGCCCACCCCAGACCTACTGTCCGAACTTAGCGGATCTCGTTTCTCCCAAGTGTTTAAATCAAATCTGCTACATTCTTATTTGATCTCTATTCAGGACTTGTTAGTGTTTTGTTTGACCTGCTGATCAGGTCAGCTTTTAATCTTATTAACATTATTCTTAAACCTATTGCTGGGTTACTTTTGCTGTATTAAGTTGCCCTTTTTTATCAACTGTATATTTTATGAGTTATACTTCAACTGAAAACCAGCTATTATTCACAAATAAGACTGCTGTGAAAAAATGGGGATATCCCAGACAAAGTCAAGGTAATGTTCCGAGCATTAAACAGGGGGTATTCTGACTCTCTAGCAGCTGGGGGGCAATAGGTCTCCATTATGACCTTGCACATTTGCATATTTACAAACAGAGCTGTGAAGACTACATGTCCCATGAGGTGTTTGCTGCATAATCACATTTCAATGACTCATGCTTACTTGTTAAAAGCTAACTAAATATTTGTTTTATCTTTGTTTAACAAGGCGCTAAAATGTGACTTTACAGATCATATTTGATATGAGTTTATGTTAGCCGCAGAGTAAAACTAATTAGAGACAGCCACAGCAGCAGTCATGAAGCCTTGCTTTAAATGTACCATCAGTATCTTATTTTCCAATGTAAATTAATTTAATGACTAGTTCCTTCATGTTTAATGCAGAGGGTTGCATCATACCTATTTTACAGTCTACATTATTGGCCTATGGAGCGTTTCAATCTTGCTAATAAAACTAATTACTAATACCATTTTTTGGAAATAATTTTAATACTCTCTTTATGTTCAGAGCTTGCCACAACATAAGTAACAAACCACTGTTTCTCTGAGGAGTAGAGGTGGTGCTTGTGTTTATATTGGTGAGGGAGAGCACTGGCATGAATGCTAATGATTACAAGGCTGGGAAATAATGCAGCATTATGCAGAAAGACAGGTGTGGTGATGAAATTTTAAAGAATTCAGCAGAAACACTTCAGGAAATCTGTTGCACCATGGGGACTCAATTTAAATAAACATTGTTGCACAGTTTTTACGGGCACTCTGCTGGTTACTTTTAGTGTAGTTCCATGCAAGCTTTATCCTTGCTCAGGAAAACATGCTGCTCACTGAGGCTACTCATTCTGTGCTTCAATTCTGTCTGATGGCTCTTCGCTGATGAGTACGGTTACATGACACACTGAAGATTCTCATCTATCATGTCTACTATTGCCAGTTACAAATGTCCATCCGTCTGAAAAAAAAACGTCATCTGTGTAAAAAAACTTCTTGGTCAAACCTGCATCCAGTTCAGGGTCACTATAGCTGCTTCAAACATGCACTCAACTCCAGATAATATCCTAAAATTATCTGGAAATGAAAACACGAATTTCTGAGTCACAGGCTCTGGACAATATCTGGAGATTTTTCTGCCAACCCCCTCAAAAACTTGCATGAGCCCATGAGAGCAGGAGATTATCCGGAGGATACACCTCAAGCATTTTCCGGACTTTATGTCTGAAAATGTCTTAAATGGCAAATATGAACCATGTCTCCATAAAGGAACTATGCACTACTTTCTCATTTGCATTTGTCTTACAAATGGGGCTCAACACAGATGTGGCTTGTTGGAGAGTAAGCATTTCATTTTCTCTCTCTTGACAGGGAACCTCAAGACATATCTCACCAGGGAAGACTCCTCGTCAGCAGGCATGAGGCTGATTTGGTCTGGGGAGGAAATGGAAGAGCGGGTTGTGCGTGGCGTCCTGGGCGAGGGCAAGGTGTCCCAGGCATTGCAGCCACTTGGAAGTGGGTTGGGCATCTGTACCCCTGAGCGTTGGCAGCATTCTTCCGCATTGTTCATCCAGGCCTCTAAGAGCTGCTCTCTGTCCCAATCTGTTGCAAAAGAGTAAAAACATACAGTAAGAGAAAGAAAGGTTAAGATGTAAACAAAACAAACAAAAAACAGAAGCATAATTTAAGTCAATTAGAACCCCTTTTGTTTTTTATTATGAACACATGAAGAACAAAGGGGCATGAAGAATGAGTTTGGACAACCTCCAAGAAAAAAATAAGTCAAGTGAACTATGAAGTAAGGCCTGGTGCTTATTGATAAGAAGGCAGACTTTTCATAGAACACTTCTTCTCAGCTAAACTCCCACTTCAGCCACACAAAATGTAGTCACATGAAAACAGTTTGTTTCAGTCCATCCCATACATATTTACGACCCATGTAAGACTATTGTGAGATTTGATAAGCGCGGTGCTGAATCCACCAAAGCTCACACAAATCCCACTCCTGTGGCAACTCTACCACATAAGCCTTTCAAACAACATAGACCTGCTGCCATCTGGTTTTCTCTTTCAGAATAGCTGTTCAATCTCACATTAGCAGAGCAACAGCTTTGAGAGTTTTTCAGTATAAATATTGAATGACTTGTGGACTGTGCTGGAGTGCAAATATTCTGACGAAAAAGTCGCTGCCAATAATAAGAAACATGACCCGGTCAACTGTGCAATTAGGCCATTATCAGCCTCCAGACACGTTCCACCGCCAATCAAATGGCTCAGACTCCAAATGGCCTCGTTTAGATAATGAATATTGCAACAATTTGCCCCATCTCCGTTCAATTAAAACTCATCAATGAGTGTGACCCTATCTTCATGCTTTTGGCCATTAAAAGAAGTCTGAAATTAACATTTTCACATTTAGTCTTAAATATGAAAAATTAACTGGGAAATGCAAATTGTCACAAGTGCAGATTGACAGGCTCACAGCTTGGCAAGAACCACCACTGTGATAAGAAAACCGACTCATATGAAAAATGTGAACGTTCCGAGGTTTTTACAAGAAATTAACGATACATAAGTCCAAAAACCCTTCTCCTGGAGATTAACCAAACTCCTAAACTTTCCATCCCTATTTAAGAGACAGGCAGCATTCCCACGATAGGGGGGAATAAATATAGCACCATTCTGGGGTCACTTCCCCATCTCTAAGCTCCTAAAAGTATGTCTAATATGTAGCACACAGTACACATGGCTCTACAGCCACTCAGCCAACTGAATCAGAGAGTCGAGTATTTAAAGGCTGAAAATCGACCCCAATCTCTGACACATTTAAGTTAACTAACAAAATCTGAAGTGAGTTAAATTAAGTTCGGTGAAGATTCACCCAAAGGCTTAAAATCAAATAGCAAAAATTTCTGATTATTAAACGGGCTTCATACACATTCATTTAGGTTTAAAAGACGTTTGACTGGACAAAATCATATGTGCTGGACATTCGTATGAGCTGAACTATGTGCATGCGAACAGAACGTTTCCCTGTTAATGTGGCTCTGTTAAACTCAAGCCCTTAACAAGGTGTGTAACTTGGCTTTAAATTCATTGCCAACATTACTTCACACCAATAGATTTAATAAGGCAACTTAAATTTTACACCCTGTGTCACTCTAGATTTCAATCCCATACTCTATTCTCTTCTGGCATTAAATCTACACCACAAACGCACACAGTTTGCTTGAAAGCAATCATGAGTGACCAGCGATTAATTTCAGACATATTGCATTGCTTTGCTAACATTTTCCCATGATTTAACAACCTCAACCTCAGCGCGCCACTACTTAATGAGGTGGATAGAAATATAGGATTTAGTTGAAGTACAAAACTTCCCACTGTATGTTGTTTTAATGAGAAAAGAGTTGAAGAAAGTATCAAATCTTAACGCATAGTAAACAAAACTATATCAGTGATAGCAATACAGGCAAAATAGCATAAGATTAAAAAATGGTGGTTCAGCTTGTTTGTGGATGTGCCTGTATCTTTTCCTCACATATTTGGTGGAGTTCAGGCTCAGTAAAACTGCATTTAGAGCATGTGACAATGACATGCTCCACTGAGTACAGTACAAGGTAAAAACCTTTTGATCGTGCCCCTTTGAGTGTATGGCATGAACTTTACATAAGTAAATTAAATGTATCATTAAATGCTTTCTTCACAAGTAAACAGCAGAACGAGGGCTATAAGAAGTATAACAACTACCCAAGGTTTAAAGCTTAAATTGAACCAGCAATGTTGGAAATAAATAGCATTTGTATAAACACTAAGCCACAAGGATGCTCCTATTGCCAGTAATTTTAAGGACCAGCAGACTCAACCTTGTTAGTTACTGTGTGTGTATCTTTGTGTGTTTAATGGTACCATGGGCACGTAGCAGTGCCTCTGCAGTGAAGAGGGGGGCCTGCAGCATGTCAGCTGTCTCCACTATCAGCATGTCCTTCAGCCTCCGTAGATCCTGAGGCCGCAGGCCCTCATATAGCTAGAGAAAAAAAGGGGCAGGGGAGGGGAAAGGACAAAGTGAGCATGGAAGGAGGGGATGATAAATAAGTTGAATAAGAGGGGAGGGAATGAAGGTAAGGCGGACAGAACCAGGAATGGAACAGGCCAAGTTGGCAGAGAGAAGTAATGGAGGAGCAGAGGGAGACAGATGGTGAGATCAGGGGAGGAGAGGGGGAAGGAATGAGGCAAAGGAGAGAAAAGAATAGAAGTATTAAAAGCGAATCAAATATAGATGATTACAGACGCATGACTACGTCAGTGACTTATGATGATGGGAGTCACATGCCTTGAGGCAGGCTATTTTGTGTGACTAATGTGTGTGTGTGTGCATGTGCTCTTGTACAGCTATCTTTGTGAGGACCAGTTTGAGTCTACAACCTACAGAGTGAGGACATTTTGGGAAAGTGAGGAATTTTTGGCCTGTCCTCACTTTGTCCTCACTTTAAGGGACTGTTAGGGGGTTAAGACTTGGTTTTAGGGTTAGGATTAGAATTGGGTTTAGGTTAGGTTAAGGGTTAGGCATTTAGTTTGGATGGTTAGGGTAAGGGGCTAGGGAATGCATTATGCCAATGAATGTCCTCACTAAGACAGCTGTACAAACGTGTGTGTGTGTGTGTGCATCTATACACAAAATTCAAGCAAATTTTAAACAAACACTTCACCTGTTAAACACTATCGACCTAACAACTCTATGACTGAAACTGGTTCAGTTCTTACAAAATATAAAAAATTTCCGCGATTTACTAATGTGTATAAAGTTATAAAGTTAAAGACTCTCAAGGGGGGAAAAAAGTTTTCCTGACAAAGGATGTTCTGTATTAGCTCTATCTATGTGTGTTTTTTTGTGTAGGTTTAGATCAGATTTTGTATCAATAACAAACAGTAAAGTAGGGAGTTTGTAGAAGAAGTTAGGGATACGTATGTTGACAGTGACACCAGTTGAGGGGAACAAACTGAGAGCTGTGTACCCACTGCTTCTTAGTATTTTATTCTCTACCTCTCTTCGGTCAAGGGCTGCGTACTCTGCCTCTATACCCTCTGCCTCAGGGGCAATCGAAAAGACCATCTGCGACTCCAGGCATAGGGCCAACTCCTTGTGGTGCTGCTTCTCTGCACAGTCACACGGAGTCTCGCGGTTTTCATTCTCCGCAAACAGGTCCGCCTCTCTCTGCACCAGGAACTGAGACAGAGAAAACAAAGGGAAAAAATCTGTGTTTAAACCTTGGGGGGGGCACACTATATGCAGGAAAATGTCCTAAAGCTCACTGGTTACATATGTATATTGAAATACATTAAATTAGAAAAAAGGTGGAATACCACTGACTCTGATTTTTAGGTAGTTGAGAGTAAGGGTACAAAAATATGTCAGGAATACTGATCACAACCAATTTGATTTTGATTAGTACGAACAATTTCAACGGTTTAACTTTATCTTAACTCAAACATTTTCACTTTTAGATATGCAGGCTCTCTTAAAAGCAGTAGCAGAGACAGAGCCTCTTTTTGACAGTTACAGCGGTGCTTCTGAACAAAATTTACATAAATATATTTCTTTCACAATTCAGTTGGAAGAGAGTGATTTGATTTTTCTGTCCTCCACTGCAAAAGACTAAGTACTCTAATCAGACTGCCTGCTGGAGGTCCTGAGAACGCACAGTGGCAAACCACTTGCACATCATCTGGAATCGTCCACAGGCTCCTGGAGGCGGTTTTCAGGATTGAAATGTATTTTACTTTTAAAAGCATGTACCTTCACAATCTAAAAGAACCGCAGAGTTCAAAGTGAGATAAATACGTGCTGAGGATGTCGTAAGTAGAATGCCAAAAAAATGAAGGGAGGGACACAGATTACAATGTATATGAGGAGAATCTTACCAAGAAGCCAAATTCATATCTTTGACGAAAAGGTATTGAAATCAACTAGAAACTCGGACTTTATAAAGCGGTAATAATCAATAGGTGCAACATCATTATAGGTTGAAAGGAAAGTGTATATATGCGAAAATGTGGGCGTGTATACCACCTAGGAGTATATGTATGTATAATTTACTGTAAATGGTTGAGTAAATATGTTTGCTCAAGTACGAATATCCCATGAACAGTATACAGTTATATATCAGTAAACTTCTCGTGTGAAATTTTAGCTTCCCACAAAAAATGCATTCCAAACTATTCTTTTCCATTTTGTTATTTGCTATAATTTTAAAAAATGTATGTAGGATTTCTGTCTTTCCATCACAACAGACCTACAGGGCTACATCCACATGTTGATGTTTGGTACTGCATAAGTTGCTAATTGTAATTTGATAGACAGAATCCCACTGAACAGCTTTCTGGGAAAAATAAAAAATAACAAACTTACACAATCATGAGTCATGGAAATTAATGCTATAGCACATTGTGACAATCTATGATTAGTTTTGCAGCCATAGTTGAATCCAACTGATGTTCATATTGTAAACTAAATTCTTCATGAGGATTACAAAGCAAGGTTTTATACAAACTCCTTTTTCAAAACTAAACTCATGGTCTTAACGAGGACAGATACTAAGAGAAGCAGCATGACAGCTTAATTTATCTGTCTGACGTTTATATGTGGTGTATTCTGCCCCAGGGATTAATAAAGCCGTTCTGTGCTGCACACTCTCTTCCCAAAACTCACCAGGGAGGTATTTGATCACACTTAATGGAATGTATGTGAGCCTGCAAATTACTGTCCCTTACCCAGGGTCGCGACTGGATCTAACACAAGGCCACACACCAGCCACAACACTACAAATATTCACAGCACAAAGGGGCAGATTATGAATAATCTATCTTTCCATCTCCCTTAGACTTTTATCTTCCTTCCACTCAAATGGCTCCCTGTCTTGGTGAGACTCTTCAGTTTCCATCTTTAGAGACATTGATCTACATTCAAAATCTAATACTTGAGAATATTTTACATGAGCCCAGACTGAAAAACCTTACCTCCACACATGTCTTCATCCCTGAGGCAGCAGCATAGTGCAGGCAGGTGTTTTTCTTGTTGTCTGTAGCATTGACATCAGCCCTCTCGTACTCTCCGTGATCCAGCTTTGCCCCAGTCCATGCCAGGATGATTTGTAGGCATTCAGCCCGACGCTGTTCATCTTCGTATGGCCGCGAGATCCGAGGCTGCAGTGCCCCCTCTGAGATCAGGATCTGGGGCCCCATGCAGAGAAGGTGCAGAGACGTCTCATTGTGCACATTACGCTTGTTAGGATTTCCATCTTTGCTTAAGAGAAAAGACCTGACAGAATAAGACAAGGACAGGAAAAACAAAATAATATACTTAATAATATTTTAAATGAAATATATAGAATTGCATAGTTTCAGCCGTGCGGAAATGTAAATGTAAATTGTCCAAATCAGTCTTGAATTTTGGAGCTTTGTGTCAAAATAATATCATAATCATATTTATCCATCCGGCATCTATCCAGATATATATCTTGCTTCCATTTGAATTGAACATCACCTGCTGCCATTTTTCACACACCCTTGCATTTTTCAAAGTCATGTATGAATGCAAATTGAGCAAGCCTTAAATTTACGAATAAAGGACAGGGCCTGAGAAAAGACAAAGACAAACACATGCAAGGCTGTTAGCTTGTCGGGTGGGAAGCTCTTGGAGTCCCATCCTATTTCAACCCAGCATGTCGCATTCCTGAGAGCTGCTAACAGATGGCTATGTGGAGAGACAGATGGGGCAGAGCTATATGAAGTTGAAACATGAAAAATTTGCTCTTACGATGCAGCAATAAGGTAATAGATGGGACCAGTTGATCATCAATACAGTGCTATAAAGTAAGAGGAATGCTGAAAGCAATCCTGCTAGGCTGACTGGCTAAAACACAGGCAATAGAATTCATAATTTAATTTATCAAAAGAATTGGTAGCATAGGGACAGCAATTGACTCCTGCATCTATCAACTAAAAAAAGACATACACTTTTTCCCTAAATGACAGAGCCAGTCCAAAAATGTGAGACTCTAAATGTGTGCATTATGTCTGCTTGTTTGTTTGATTTTGTCTAGGCTACATCCTGACCTGAGTAGGCGTGTCATTGCGTGCCGGGCAGCATAGTGCAGTGGAGTGTTGTGCTGGTAGGATTCTCCGTAGGTAGAGTTGGGATCCAGAGCCTCCTTGAACTGCGGGTTACTCTCATAGAGTTGGCAGGCGAGCACCTCATCCCCATT
Organism: Hippoglossus stenolepis; assembly: GCF_022539355.2. NCBI lineage: Eukaryota > Metazoa > Chordata > Actinopteri > Pleuronectiformes > Pleuronectidae > Hippoglossus > Hippoglossus stenolepis. The sequence goes on from NC_061490.1 coordinate 9,468,934, forward strand.
GATGAGAGCTTTACGGAACTTGGTCGCTGTGTTCCCCATCTCTTCTCCTGCTGTGGGTTCAAGCTCGGACTGACACAGCCACCTTTTGAGTTGTCTTCGACCTGCTCAAGTCCAACTCACCAGCATACTGAAGGTCCTAAAGAAAAGAGGAAAAACAAGGTTCAATTCCTTTACGCCTTTGTTTTTTGTCCAACGATGCCTTGCTCGAAGAAAAATGGTAAAACTCAAATATAGCCAGCTAGTATTTCTATCACTGTTTCACGAATTGCAGCCCTGCGTCTTAAAGTATTAATCACTTCCTCTCCCTCTCAACCACAAGGATGAGACATGCAGCTCCAAGGTTGCACGGTCTGCTCTGCCACAAGCCTGTGTATGCATCAACACTGCGCTGTATACCACCTCCTTGTGATTCTCTTTTTTTATTTTTTGTTAAGAATAACCAAACATTGTGCCAACAAGCTCACACAGAGAGAAGGACAAGACTTCCTCTGGCATCACCAGGTGCTTCCGCCTCTCCTTGCCAATGATGCCCATCCTACTGAGGCAAGGAGTCATTGTGAAGCAAGAGATCATCCACTCAACAGCAACATGCAGCGAGTCAGCATTTCGCTTCCACCAGAGCACCATATGGTCATGACTGTTTGGTCAGTGTGATGCTTTATGTATTTTCTTGTGAGCTGCAGCACAAATACACAGAACACAGCACAGGATGCAATACTTCATGATACTAATATTCATGAACTATCACCACCATTTAAATCCTTCCACGTGATAATGCCTTATGATAAAGTAGTGTACACAAGCAAAGGAGAAAATGCTCCATGAATACCTCTCAAGTTTACCTAATCTCCGGCTCTCAATAGGTCAGTCGGTGTGACGAAAGGAAACGATAAGCAAATGTCGACATTCCACTGACAATTTTCCACAGTTTATGTAAACAGTAATGTGTGGATGGGTCTAAATTGTTTTCATCTTATCAGCCATTCTTTCAAAATAAAAGTAATCTAAAACTACATAAGAGACAGTTCCTGCGTGTCACAGATTGGAAAATATGTTAATTCCAGATATTTTTCATAACCCTTGGTCATTTTCACTCACTGTAGTTTGAGGAGATTTCAGTGTCACTCTCGAACACAGTTAATATGATGAGCAACACATTGACTGTATATATGGAGAGCAACATTTAACAATTGGTGTTATTCTGAGACGTTGTTTAGACATGTCTACATGAGTTGCTAATAAAATATTCATATTTATTTATATTCCTGTTTGCGTTTTACAGAGCAGTTTGATTATGACGTCAAGCAGTTGTTCAATGTTCTAATGCCGTCATGACGTATACATGTCACATACTTTTACAAAGGGCAGAATTCTCCACAATGACCTTATTCAGGTTAAGGTAATCAGAAATAGATGTTTACATGGCAGTGTCTTATTCAGACTAATGTCTTTATTGGGTTAGTAACAGAATATGAATGTTCACGTAAACATAGTCATTGACCACTCTCCAAATGGGAAAGTGATCTCAGACTTTCAGACCCCAGTGAAGGTTTGGACAATGAAGCCTCCTGCATTGACTTTAGCTCTTTAACACCAGAGCAGTTTGTTTACATGTTAAGTCAAGTTATAAGCGAGTGCTGCCATGGTCCAGTTGTGTACAGAGGTGGATAAATCATTAACTTAAAATTCGACCATCATTTACCACTGTCAAGTTTCAACTCTTTGAAAACACTGTATTTAAAAATCCATCGTAAAATAAAGATTGGTGAAAAGGGGGCTGGACCAGAGGCGGACAGGACTTTTCCCCCCTCCTCTCTGTAACAGATTTATCATCAGTCACTACACTGACACAACTTATTATCTGTTCTTTAATCAACCATCACATAACTACATACTGTTAACTTATATAAATGTGTTATAACATCCACTTAAACTATCCATTTCAATAACATATCAGTGAATATTCCTGAGTTCATTTGTCTTACAGCAGATAAATCAGTGTCAAGTTGGTGGCTTGTGAGGACAGATCCGTCATAAACAGACAACACACAACACACAACACACAACATCCCACCTCGGCGAACACACGTGTAAACACCTGATCTTTGAACACAGTTATATAACCTGGTTAACGCGAACTACTGACGCCCTCCAGCTGTATAACTAATTAACTACTGGTTAACGACACTGTAACCGGGACTAACTTAACACCGAGGGCCAGCGGTAGAAGACAGGCGACATGTCACTTGTCACTAAACTCCTGCACGCAGGCCTTTTCCCGGTGTTGTGTGCTGTTTATCGTCTCGGCTAGTTAGCTCAGCCTGGTAGCCGCGGCGTGTTGTGTTAGTGGACAGTCCGCCGGGTTACCTTTCTGACGAGTGGACACGTCCACCGGCTAAAGCGACCTCGGGTGACGGCAGCAGCGAAGCTCTGGTTAGACGCCCCGGTGTTAATCACTCAATCCCGCTTGTTAAGCTGCTGAGTTATTCACAACTAGAGAAACACAACACCATGACGCTAGCATCTGCGTCGGCGAGAACGTCAGCGCACACGCTAGCGGCGCAGCTAGCGAGCTAGCGGTGCTTCTGGCCAACTTAAGCTAGCACAGTTGAGTAAAGTCGCGGTGAACAACGAGTAACAAGTATTGGGACTCACACACGCGGTGCATGTCGCTGTGTCTGCGGAGTGACCGTCAGCGGCTAATGGGATAACACTGGTTCTCTGCTGTGGTTCCCAGTGAATAATGGGATGTTGTTCCTGTCAACTACTCTGCTGCCTGCCACTCGGGTTGCCAGGTTTCCACACAGGCGGGGGGAAACATGGACCCACTGTCTGACAAACAGCTGAAACATCCCCCTGACAAGTATAACCAGGTCATTATACATCCAGTACAGGACTTCACTTTGTGCTCTACTGGATAAGCAATGGACAACCAGGTGCTTAGTTTATCTTTCAACCCCATGTTATTATTCTCTCCTTGTTTCCCCTAAAGGCTCAGCATCAGTGTGCATGTTGTTGTTGTTATGTGGCAACAACAAGTACATACTTAAGATAAGATAAGATAGGAAGAGATAATCCTTTATTAGTCACACTGGGAAAATTTGCAATATTACAGCAGCAAGAGTCAAATACAGGCATTCAGTGAGTAATAATAAGTAACATGCAATACCTGAGTGTAAGGAAATAGAAAAAGTGTAGAAACATATGAATGGAATAAAAGCTAGTATATACAGTGTAAAAACAAGAAAGAATATGAGCAGTGAATGGATTCATATGAACCATTGTATGAATATTGCACAGTTAAAGGTTCACTGTGTAAGATTTAGGTGAAAGGGATTTATTGGCCGACTGCTTATTGGTCTTAGTCTCTGGCCTGGGACCCTACCACCGAACTGCACTGATGTCCCTGCCTGTGACTGTGACACTTTGACTCTTTACAAATAACTGTGCACATCGCATAACTCCTCCCATTTATCGTATTGTTTTATATTTCATTTTTCCCCCTAATTTTATATTTTCTATATTAACAATTGCACAAACACACCACTGCAAATTCCCTGTATGTGTAAACCTACTTGGCAATAAAATCCCAATTCTGATTCTGAAACTGATTATAACATAATTCTAGTGATGTTTTCACTAGTGTGTCATCATCTAAATTGTACGAATTGTGTTTATTTCCCTAGAATGGGCCCTTTATATTTAAATACTCTACATTCAGATATGTTTTTTTACAGACAAACTAAACATCTTTTGAGTTTTTATGACAACTGAAGGCTACCACAGGTTCTCTTTCATGTTTGGAAGGGGAGAGTGAGCTGAGGGTCATTCAGCCACAACATGCAAAGTGTCACTGAATTCTACACACTGAACCTCTAAGAGATCTGAACCACAGTTAAAGTGCAGACCACAATGGGTGTGTGGAGTTCTACTGGGAGCAGAGCTGGTTTTATAATCTCACTGCTGCAGGAAGAAATTACTTACAAGCCTGTCCTATCCAGTGTGTAACAGGTTCCTATTCATATAGTAGGACTTGGATTCTGCACAGAATAAAGTATAAATATATATGAATAAAATACATAAACAATACAAAATACAAGAAAACCCTCAAAATTGAAGTCAATGTGACGTCACGACACGAGTCTCCATCACAGCTCAACAGTCTGCTGCTTTGGTGTGTAATGGGTGTGTGTACAATGAAAATTCACTAGAGGGCGCCACAGTCCATAGAAACAAATAATAGGACATGAAGCTGAGATTTTATTGCATCAAATATTTACTTATTTTTCACTTCTTTAACTTTTACGTCCTATTATTTCATTTGTTTGACTTTTAAAAATTCTTTCTGAATGTTTATTTTCGTAATGTCTTATATTGGTTTTTTTTACGATGCCTTTTACAACTTTGAATTGCCTTGTCCTTTTGAAATATGCCTCATAGCTTTTCGACACTCGAGTATGAACGAAAGTAAACTTAAATAATGTCTACCAAAATGGGTTAGGTCGATTCTAGTGGCCCTATTCTCCTTCACACCAACACACAAGCTTTTTAGCCATGGGAAATGGACTGATCCGAATGTGTCAAACGTAATATCTTGAGTTTAACAGGCAATCTTTATGTGTTGCAATCATATACTAAAGAAAAGCTTAATATTGTATGAACACATAAGCCCATGTGTTGTCATTTAAACAGAGGAACAGTGCCTTAACTTGAAATAACCACACATCCTCCATATAGAACACTTATGCCTTTTATTATCAAATATCTGGACATTGCAATGAAGGTACATATAGCATAGCATTCCCACATGTCAGTGCACAAAATTCATATCAACAGGCCTTCAATAAATAATCTGTAAACACAAAATCTCAGTGTGAAGTAAAATACAATGACGTATGCAACAAACACATAAACTGATTTTTTTTTAATGGGGCAACTTAAACAATTGCTTTGGCACCTTCAAACTTGCAACTGCAGAGTTACATACATGAGACGATCAAAAAATAAGCCCACAACTGAAAGTGGCAATTCACACGCACATGTCACTTTGTTTTTATTTGAATGTGTCCTTAATGCTTCCTGACGGGGAAAAAATACTTTTATTACCACTGAGACAAATTCTGGGTTCACAAAGTCCCCAAATAACTGAATAATATGTTCACTGTGGCAGATGAAGAATAACCAAAACAACAACACAAGGCCATATTTTTAAGGGTTTGTGTAAAAGGAATAATAAGCTGCCATGGCTTTGGATGAGGGGGGGTCCTTGCTATAGGAGCTACTGTTGTTGGTGGTAGCTGAGGCCAAGTCCTCACACTTAATGTCAGAGGGTGAGTCCTCGGTGCTCAGACCATTGAGAGACAAACGCCTTCGTTTGCAGGCCATGGCATACGAATCAGCCTTGTCGAGGGAAAGAGCTAATGACTGTGTCTCCGTCCAAGAGGAGATCAGGCCTCCACTGTCGTTCACGCCCTCCTCTATCTGTATCTGTTTAACTTTGTCTGAGTCTTCTAGCAAACCAGCAGTGGGGCTGGGTCTGGGAGACCAAGGCAGACCCGTCGTGACCTTTCGCTGATATGCTGCCCTGGACCCCCACCCTGCAGACATGGCGTTGAAAGGAGAGTCTGGGTAGTAGCTGAGAGCATGGGATGTCTGCATGGAGAGTGATTTGATACCATAAGGAAGCAAGGAGCTTGAGTATTCACCATCATAAGGTGTCAGATCGAGCTTGTTGCTGGTGCCAGTGCAGTTTCCCCCTTGTTGCATGGAGGTGACAAACCACCTCTGCGAAGCTCCGTCTTCAGTCTGAGGTGAGAGGAGGCTGTTAGTCTGTGGTACTGCTCGCTCGCTGTTGTAGAAGCGATTCTGCGGGAGGTTGTTGACAAACTGGTCCTGGAAGAGGGGCTGCATGGTGTAGCGGGCGCCTGGGACAATCTGGTGGGCACGTGGAGAGTCGGTTGGAGATGGGGTGAAGCGGTCATTCTCTGGAACTGTGTACATCCTGAAAAAATACATACTTATTATGTTCAGGTCAAGAAAGGTCTGAGTGTGTGGGGGGGGGGGAATTTCTTTCAAAGTGAGCTCCCACACTCGAAGGAACTGAGTTGTTGTTGTTGAATTCAGAAAGAAAACCACAACACAGTAAGACAGCTGATGCAATAAAGCACATAGTTTTATGTAGGCCTATTCACACTCATTTATAGCTTATGAGGAACGTATGACAATTACTCACGAATCATAATTATCTCTGAATCCTTTGGCAAAAGGGTTGTGATCAATCTTCAGCTGTGTGATCTAAAAGAGAACAAGGCAGAAGAACAAGCAAAACAATATTATTTAAAGAGACAGCGAGAAAAAAAAATGTAAAGTAGCACCGTGCACATACATGTCTATCTACCCAATGCATGTCAACATAAGCTGACAGTTGATTTTAATATTAATTATTGTCCATGTACAGTGAATGAGAAATTTCAAACAATATGCAACAAGCCTACTGCACAACGTCTGATTAATTTATATATATTTGATAGGCTATAATATAGAATAAGTTTTTGTGTGTGTGTGTGTGTGTGTGTGTGTGTGTGTGTGTGTGTGTGTGTGTGTGTGTGTGTGTGTGTGTGTGTGTGTGTGTGTGTGTGTGTGTGTTGTCCTGCTTACGTCAGTGTTCTGATAGGCGGTGACAGCAATAAACTGCGTCTCTGGAAAAGTGAAGCTCTGAGTTTTCCCGTCAGTGTTGACGTCCTCCGCTCCGTCCTCCGTCACCTCCACGATGTGCAGCCTGGGCTGGTACTTATGCAGCGACTGCATGATAACCATCTGCAGACAAAACACCCGTTATATTATTAAACATGTAAAGAAATTATAATAATGGCGCAACTTTTATTCGATTAAAGTTCGTTTGCACAACTTGTGTTCTGCAAGATATCCTCATATTCTCCGTGTGAGCGCTGCGTAAAAAACCCTTGCAAATTAATTTCCAAACATGAAAGTAAAACCGTGCGCTTAATCTCGTCTATTAACATGCAAAAATCTAAAAAATGACTATAGACTACTTGAAACAAATAATCGCAATTAAACCGAATTTATTGACATATAATCGTTTAAAGTTTGGATCTGTATTACAATCCTTGGTTTATGTAAATTAGGCTCTTACCTGGGAAGTACTGTGACTGGTTCCTTTGTTGTTGGTGAGTTTCAGTTTGCTGAAGGAGATTTCTTGTCTCATCCAGTGGGCCCCTGTGTTCGGAGACTCTGGGTGGATATACACTTTGTTCCCTGGAATAAAAAAAAATACATTTTACATCATAGCCAACGACAAATACAATGTTCATTTAATTTATTTCATTGAAAAAAAGGGGGTTCAGCTTGGACCTACAATGTATTCAAGACCTAAATAAACCTTATTTTGTCTGAAATTACACATATTTTGCAAATAGAAAATCTGCCAATTACATGCATGCATGGGCCAATCTTACAAATTTCCAACTCTCTTTTTTTTTTTTACTAAATGGTAATGATTCAAATAAAAAATCCAAATAAATGCCTCATATCGACCTGGCTCAGTACCTTGGCTGCTGTTGTCCGCCTTCCCACAGGTGACCCACTTGCCACCTTGAAACCTCCAGTGGTTTGGATCCGCCAGCACCACCTCCACGAACACGTTGTAATGCGTCGACAGGTTGAGACCAGCTATGTTAAAGCTGAGGAACGGGAACATCCGTCTGCAAACGCGGCACAAAATTAAAAGAAGTCCTCATTATTACGCATGGAAATAAAAGTTGGTTTCATGCCCATCACTGCGGAGCGCCCCTGCCTCCTCACCTGCCCTGCTTGGTGATGATCATCTCCGTCTGGTGCCGGTGGAACTTGAACCACAGCGGCCGGTTGCAGAGGTACACCTGGGCCCTCATCCCGGGGCCGGTGGTCGGGAGAGTCATGTTGCTGAGAGCCGAACCTGAGCCGGTGTAAGGCGGGTAGAGGCAGCCGGGGCTCTGCCCGAGCTGGTACGCCGAGCTGAAGTGACTGCGGCCGGTCGTGGAGGGAGAAAACCCCGCGGGAGGCAACACGGAGCCCAGGTGGAGGGATGAGGGGTACCTGCCCGCGCCGGACGGGGCGTAAACCGTCCCACCGGGGGTGTAAGGGATGAAGGAGCAGGGGCTGGCTGTCTCCGGGCTTTGTTTGGACACTGATGGAGGGATGTAGTACCGCTCGGCACCCACCCCGTGCTCCGGGTATCTGCTGCGGACGGTCACATCACCCCCTTCCACAGATGGAGACTTGCGCCTCTCATCCGATGCCTCCTTAGTGGAAGAGAAAGTGCTGCTCTCTCCTTCACCGCCGAGCATGGCTGCTTCTCTGGTCTTGGCTCAGGGGTCGATTGCTCTCGTTGATCCCGGTTGACACCAATCTTGTCCGAGGATTTTTCTTCCCTGTCAAGAGTCACTGAATCTACTTTATTTCAGGTGTCTCCTGCCTGCAAACAGTCTCGTCTAAATCCTGGAGACAGACACCGATTGGGGTTAAGGACGGTCTGAGCTACAAATATACAGTCATCAATCTGTTGTCACCGACACTCCAAAGGCCTAATTGTGTGCCAAGCGCGTGAAGTGCGGGTAAATGTTTGTATAAAGAGACACATCAATACCAAGGCTGAAGATCTCAGTGGGCGTATCAGGGTGTGGCTGTGAAGTCTGATACCAAAAGTGAAATGTTGAATTTCAGTCAGTGTCTTCAGTGGATTTACTGTAACTTGAAAACAAGTCATCTTTGCCAGATGGCTCCATACCTTCCTTTTTATTCTATTTTTCTTTAAATTTATTATAAAGGACCTTATCCTTTTTAGAAACTAAATCTGCAACGTGATAATGGTTAATATGGTAATAATATATATTTCAGACTGGTGACCTGTGTTGTATCCGGATGATATTGAAGGAGCCGCCTTGAATTAAGGGTCAGCTTAGTCAAAATAACAAACTATATATTCAAGCTTATATATTTATATATATTTTAGGGTGTAGTTTTCAAACTAAAGTTAAAATTCCTCCCCAGACTAAAACCATTGGCACATTAAGATAATTTATGTGATTCACCAGAGAAAATTTAATTAAATTTGGCTTTACATTTGTACATGCATGGTTAAAAAATATTTTTGGACAAAATAAAACTCATTGTGAACAAACGTGCGCCAACACGGTGCTGATAATCCTGTATTATTATTCAGAGTTAATGGATTTGCGTTCATTCACATCTGATGCGGTCCCGTGTCCCAACGGGAAACCCGACGTGAAAAGGGGAAATAGCCAATTATTTTTCCGTTTGAAGAAACCTGTGATGTTTCGTGGATCAGACAGTTCAATGTGAGAAATGACAACAAATAAATCAGAACGACCCATCGAGAAGAAAACAATATAGACAAGAAATAAAAATAAATTTACAGTGAGACAAAACAAAACAATAATAATGCGCATTAATTCCCTGCAAATAACTTCAAATATAACATTATTTTTTGTGGTGTTTCGGGAAAATAACATTTTGATTTCTCATTGAAATAAAACCACTGCACCACTGCAAAGTCCTTCAATTAATATTTCACACGAGAGTCCTAAAAACTGCAGTGATCAAATTCAAGCATCTATTTAAAAATTATAAAAAACCCAGACTTACCAAGTGATGTTATTCCCGTTTCTTTTTACAAGTCAAGTTCAAGACGCGCACACATATAAAATATATCAAACTAAATAAAAACTCGGGTAACGTCAACGACCTGCGGAGTTGAGTCCTTAGCAGCACATGGCATCATGTTGTGTTTGGGGTCGAGGAGGGAGCCAGCTGGGAGATAAAAACCCAAGCCATGTGGAGGCGGACTGATCCGTGCGTAAAGGCGCACTCCCTTTCACCGCTGCTCTCTACTTGTGGCCATGACGCACCGATGGCAGCCTATTAACAGACTTTCCTCTGCTCTCCAGGGGAGGGGCAGGGGATCCTCGGCATCACAGTCAAGGTGTATAAAGGGCGAGGTAGCATCCCAACCCACCCGTGAACTGTTTCCCATCAGAGACATCAGTGGAGGTAATATTCCCATCGTCTGGGCTCTGGGTGTGCCACTCAACAGTGAGTTGATAGTGACCCTACTAGTGCCTCGTGTTGTCATATAACCTGGATCATTCTCATTCCTGTGCAAAGACTTTGAAGAGAACTGCATGAAACCAAATTCAACATAAAGAGAGAAAGAATCTGAGAGGTGCAGCTGGTCTGAATTTGGCCATAATGGTTATGGGGGCTGAGCATAGTGGCCAAATCAAGATAAGACATTTTCAGATCAGTCAATATTGATAAATTTCACAATAAATGTCAAATGATTATGTCTGTTGAATTCAAAGATAGATATAAACAGTTTTTTAACCTTTGTTATATTTCTATTGATGGAAATTTTATTGTGATAATCATTATATTGTTTTAGCAATATGTATAGTTTTAGTACTCAGCCCTGTGGTCCACTTTTTAGTCTTTCTACAGTTACAAAATTAGCCCCAAAAACTTTTCAAAGCAACAAAACAGTAGAGCCCTGCTTGTCACGCTTCAGCCACTGCAGTGTTCTACCTTTAACATGTTGTAAGATGTGGCCGACTGTGAAATAAGAAAATGTACCTCACTGAAAATAATAAAGGCATCAAATGGAGAAAGTAAACTTCTTTATTTTTCATGCATAGTGTTGCTACAGCTGCACAGATTGAGTTTTCTTGACTAAAACTACTAAGAGTCTGAGCAGGCCGGCCACATACATATAATCAAAATGATCCCTCACGTCATTGCTGAAGGGGCTGAAGAGACAAATAAGTTAAGACTGTTTTGCCATTATCTTCAGTGACACTAAAATAGAGTGAGAACATTATATTTTTCATCAAATATCTGTATATGAAGGTAAACAAGTTGACACCAGATCTCACATACTAACATCCCTGTGCTGAGTGTAACTGCTGCTCATCTGTTACCAGAATATACAGTGGAGGTATGGTCACAAAAGACTTAAATGGGCCCATACCAAACTGTTTCCTCTTCAATACCTCCAGGTTCTCCGGTTCAAAGCAGACCCGTTTCAGACTACACATGATGTTAATGGCTCACCTTTCAGCAGCTTAGAGACCCGCTCCCCTTCCAGGACCAGACGCGATCAGCTGCAGCTGCTGCTCGGCTGCATGGAGGAGAGTTTACATGATAAAGACAGTGAGAGGATTAGTGAGGCCGGTCCCCACCTCTGAAATAAACACGCCGCACATCAAACAAGACAAATCAACTACTTGGGTAAACTGTTTGAACAGCAAACAGTCTAAAGCTAATACACTTTCTGCTGATTGCGCTGATAAACTAATTGAGTGCTTGATTATCTCAAGAAGTCATGAACCTAGAGTAAGAATTCACCTAGTCTGTGTGCAGTAGGCCCTATTTACTCTGTTAAATGCATGTATGTTATCCACACACAGAACAATAAAGGTGCTAACTGGAACCAAAAATCTTTGGAGTGATTCCATAGATTAGCAGTTTTTTAGTGACACAAAGAACCCCTTAGCAAGAGGTCCTTTAAAGAACCATTTCTGCAAACAGATCTCAAGACTCAAAAACATGTCTTTGGAGCAGCCTGGACACAACTGGTTCAATAAAGAAGCTCTTTAAAAAAGTTCTTCAAGCATTTTTATCCATATTATTCAAATTATAACGGATATGGTTTAAAAAAAACATTGGCATACAGTTACTGGCCATTTATTGATATTCCATTTTGCTTAAAATTGATTACAAGGTATTAGAAATGTCAGTACAGAGCTTTCGCTTTCTTTATTTAGCGAACCTCCATCTGACACACAAACACATATGGTCACGTGCTTTGGTGGTAAAACCAGTGAGTCAGAAGTGAGAATGTGTGGTGTCCTGAAAAGTTTCTATTGCACTTTCTATATAAGCTTCTTTTGTCCCAGTAGTTCACACTCGCTGACTGCAGTTCCCTCCTTCATGAGTCTCCTCTCAACAAATATATATCACGATTGTACTGTTGGGGCGATTGACGGAAGTGCAGAGTTTGACACTAGAAAGGGTTTTTTTCTGCTAAACAGGGACTCAAATTCTTAACTCTCAGTTTGACACATGTATGTACAAATATAATTCTGCCACATCACAAGTGTGGAGCCAGTCACAGCCGTACCACAAGTGTGATAGAAGGATGAGTCAGATGGAAACATGAAACCTGCAGTGCACGTACACAGAGATTTTTGAACAATTCTTTATGAAGTAAATTCACTTTTTGTATAGAAACAATGTAACATACAAGTTTTTACTCTAAGCAGGGTTTTGTAAATGATGTTCTATGCTGATAGAATGTGTGGATTTTTTGTGGATCTTTATTATGCACTTTTCAGCGTTTGACTTATTTGTCTTACTCTTCACTTCAAGTGAAGAGTGCATTTACCATGTTGTTAAATGGTAAATGCACTTTTGATGATCACTTCAAGTGCTTTACATTACAATTCTGCCATTTACCCATTAACACACACCCATGCACACACACACACACAAAACAGTGCAGTTATATGCAGCACCTCTTCTATCACCATCAATCACACACTTCAGGGGCAATTTTGGGTTCCATATCTTGCTCAAGGACATTTAGAAGTGAGGAAGAGCCACGGCTCGAACCACCAACCTTGTGGTTAGTGGACAACCCGCTTTAACTTCTGAGCAACAGCTTTGCTCATGTTGACTAGCTCTCCGGAAACATCACTTCTGTATGTGACATACTGCTGTTTGGCTGCATGTGTTCATTGGGCAGCCTGAGTGACTGGCCTCCCTCCTCACACGCACTGAGCAGCTTCCCCTAGCTGTGCCTGCTTTTTGACACATCTAAAGGGCTGCGTCTGACATCTTGCCATCCTGCCGGTCACCTCTCCCGCAGCGCTCATACCAGGCAGGAAAAAAGCTGGTGACCTGGCCATCGCAGCCCTGCCCTGGGCCACTGGCACCCCGCTGGCAGCAGAAGGTCTGTTGGTCTGACGCCATGCCAGGATCTCTGCCCGCCACAGCGTGTGATGTCACGGCAGACACGTTCTCAGAGGAGGGATCTGATTGGATTTGAAGGTTTGCCTGTCTCGTTTCCTGGGAAATACCCTCTCAACAGCCCGCCGACATACAAACCTTATTGATTATCACTTTGATACATTTTTGTTGTTGTAGTTTTTCCTTACTGTTGTTGAGGGTTAAGGGCGGAGGAGACAAATTGTGATTTGTGAATATGGGCTATTGATATAAAAATATGATTGAACTCAGTTTTCGGCCTTTGTTGCTGATCAGCTGATATCACAGGTCATACAGAAAACCAGAAATATCTTTACCACTAATGTGATATAATCTGCAAGAGGAAAGTTTGGTAGAAAAAACAAAAAAACTAGAACAAACGGATGAAAATTTGCAATTAAAATGTTCACAACTCATCATAGGAGTTAGTTAGCACTGCATAAAGAACAGACTTCATTGTCAAGTTTTTTTTTCCCAGATCAAAACTGAACTTGAACTTGAAGAAGAATTAATATAACTTGATTAATAAATTGTTCAAAAGTTATTGGTGGGATATTTTATCAAAGCACTTTCTGTAACATTTTGTGAATGCCATCATAATAAATGATGGTATTTTACTATACTCACCACTCAGAGTTTTTACAGCGGGGCTTCAAATGGCAGAAGGTGAAGGCCTCAAGTGACCTCTTCCCCAATCTCCCCCCTACGCTTACGTTTATGGTTCGGTCCTACATCCTGTTAAGAGTAGCAGCAGGAGCGGACCATCACATTTGGTGCTCAGCGTGGGGGCGGTTGGTGAGCTGTCATGTTCCAGCTATCCCATGGAGATACACTTCTGCCTCTCTGCGAAGATTTGGTGTTTTCTCATTTGCATTTGCTAATGAGATCCCGTTTGCATGACTTTATACTGGGAGGCTATCTCTCTGAATATCTCTCTACAAATACAGGAGGAGTGTGAAATCCCATTTATCTAACCATTACTTACCAGTTAGTCCCATTAAGATTAAGGATGTCTTTTGCAGAAAAAGAGCTGGCTAGTAAAATAGCATTGAGGTGATGTAGAAGTTAAATAAATTGAGTAAAATTGTAGGTATTTGTAAATGGTCCTCAGCTTCTTTTAGTTTGGAATTCTGAATTTTTTCTTAAAACAAAAACCACAGTGGTGATCTCAGGAAAATACAGATTCACCAGTGGAGCAAAAGCTTCACAGTGAAATTTACTGTAAAAAGCTCCAATCCGGACATTTAACAAAGGAAAATAACAGCTTGACCCAATGATATTGTCCTATTCTATAGTAGAGGCTTTAAAATGTGTCCAAACCTAAAGTAGAACATTATTTCTCTTTTCATAATGCCTGTATTTGCCTCAAGAACTCAAACCATTTCACTGATGATCAAGTGTCTGAGCCTTGTCAGCTCAGCCGGATCACAACTTCACGCAAGAGATTCATCTTCCCAGAAGCTTTCTTCAGCCAAGAGCCATGACTCCCAAAATCACTTATCTGACAGGAAGTTGTACAAGTCGAAGGCCAACGCCAATTAAGTCTTCCTCATTATCACCCAATCTGTACTGTTAAGAATTCCTGCCCACCAATCTGCCAGTGTCAGCAACCCCCTCTACAGAAACCCCATCACAATTTGATCTCGGGTCACAATTGAGAGATGTTGCCTCGAGGAAACTTAGTCGATCCTCGGAGATGGAGATGCCTTCGAGGTCAAACAACAAGTTCACAAAGTGATAGAAACACACCTTTAAAAAAAGCTTTCGACATATGCTGGTGTAAAATTAAAATTCAAGTTGGAAAATCCAGACGCTAACACACCCTCTGCTTCAATTGCTTAGTCTATAGTGATTAGGATGAGCAACTTTGAGCCTGATAACTTAAAGTGCAAAACTGGTTCCTGCTGAAGTGCTGCTGAGCAAGTCATTATGTACACTGTAAAGATAAAATTTGTTACCAACTTATACATTTATAAATTGTTAACAGACAAATGAATGAAGTTTTATCAAATTTAAGTCTAAGTCTCAGTGCACTTTGCAATTCAAAGCTGCTTTTTATTTGGCTGACCTCTGACCTCCCTGAGAAAGCGAGAAGTCACTTGAGCTGATGTCAGACGTGCACTGGACTCCAGACTTGAAATTATCCAGAGGGGCTGTATGTGAGAACGCAAATGACAGAGTCAGTTGATCTCGTCATTTTCTGGAACTTTTTTTTTGCCAGGCCCCTGGTAAAATGTCCAGAAAATGTCACAGTGAGCCCATTAGAGAAAAATAACCTGAAAATTCAGAGTGAGCAAGTTGGGGATGCTTCTAACATGCGACACATATTAAACTTAAAAAAACTAAACAAAGAGACAGAGGTGGTGAAAAAATGTGTTCAGAACAATCTCCTGTTGCGTTCTTCACATGTGAAAGGCCAAGTGCCGTCCCAATTTTCCAGAGTACTTCAGAGTTCCAGAGTACATGTCTGAAAATGGCTCTGGAGGAATCACTACAGGGTTATTATACACATTAAGCAAACATACAGTATAGCTGGTCACATATCTCATATCTATGATATTTTTAGAAGAATACATTTAAACATTAAATTTAAACAACTAAAATCCAAGTCTATCGGTCACTGTGATGAACCAATCCTCTCACAGAACAAAGCCATTCTTCGTATTGTTCCGACGAACATCTCTTTGTCCAGTGGGGTGGAAAGTATATATTCTGCATTATGTCCCCTCTGCGAGCTGATAGGACCCTGAGCATGTTTTTCTCATATGGGGAATCTGCTGACTGTGGTATCACATTATGATTAACAATTTAACTACGATCCCCTTCTTTCCCATTGTTATTCCACAGATGACTACGAATAAGAATGTAATGCCGGCGACGGCGTGCAGGCTTCATTAGATTCATTGATTGATTTATTGTTTTCCATGGTTGTAATCACTTCCCCCAAGGTAATTTGTAAGCTCTTTATGGTTCAGAGGTATAAGCCTGAGAGTTAATTAATCGGCTTTGTTTATAAGTTTGGAAGTAGAAATGCCCCTCTGAATTGGTAACTGCTTGGAAGGCAACAGTCTCTGTGACAGAATCCCGTCTTCGCCATGACAAAAAAAACATCAAAACTAAGCAGCTAAACAGACATAATTATATCTGGGTGATATCTGGATGCTTGCATTCTCCTAGATTCGTGTCTGCCTTGCTAATTCTCTTCTTGTCAAATCCAAAATTAGGACTTTGCTATGTTTCAGGAGACAAACTCTTTCACATTTACTCAGAAATTGTCATTAAAATTCAATAATCTGACACTACACACAAACACTTAATTAACAAAAACACTAAATTTTTAATGAATTTGACATAAAGTGACAATTTAAAACTTAAAACTTCTTTAATCATACCCACAAACCTTTTTAAAGTGTACGCTCACTGTGGGAACCATGTTGGGCTTTTATTCTTACATCAGCCCTGTATATAAAAAAAAAAGCATTGTTACTCTCAACAAATTAAAATCACCCCAGAATTAAATGATTCTATTTTTATAATCTGCCCCAAATTTGTGTCCCTGTCCCTGCTCCTCTCTCACCCACAAACAAAACCCCAGTGATATTGTCTGGCCTTTGTCGAGCTTAATTGAAGTCCCAGCTCCCTTTAATTGGCTTTTTGATGGTATGTGAATGGGAGCTGCTGTTTATGGGTTAAGTGCATCTTGATCAAAGCTTTAATCCAGTCATTAGCAGAGAAACATGAGGTGTTGAGAGCAGCGAGGAGAGGTTGATAATTGAGAGGCTGCTTCCTTGCTCCATGTGCTATACGTGTGTATGTGTGTGTGTGAAGGCTATATGAGTGGGTGTGCGTGTGTGTGTATGCATGTAAGCACTCGTTGGATTTATCCAGGAGAAAATAGAAAAGACAACATGAGGAAGGAAAATATTTATAGTTATCAATGTGTGTGACATTTTACACGCTGTGACAAAAACAGTTGTTTTTCATACTTTACTGTGCAATCACATGTTTCATATACTTATAAAATAAATAGGTGTACACTTGGTAGAACAAAATGCAAGGGATTCAAAGATCAAAAATCAAAGTCCCATGGTGATTCCATAGCAAAATACAACCACCACAAAAAACACAAAAGAACCGTTTTATTTATTTCAGATCATACGTTTGTTTCCTGATGAAAATATGTACCACTACATAAAAATAGATTGTTATTGTCTACAAAACACCCAACTCCTCCATTCCCGCCCCATTCCTCCCTGTTGCTCAGCTGTCAAATTCTCACTGAGTTTTTCTCACTGTATATTTTAGCACCTATCCCCTGTGTGAGGCCTGTGTTCTTCCGTACCCCCACTCTTGTACCCGTCTCACTCACACACACACACACACACACACACACACACACACACACACACACACACACACACACACACACACACACACACACACGCACATGCACAGCGTGTTGAATTGACGAGTCTATATTGAATAAACATGCTGCTTTTAGATAGGTTCCTAATTTGCATCATCCTTTGCAAAGTGTATTTTCCACCATTTTCAGTGTGATTTATTGCAGACTTACACACACACCTACTGATCCTTTAAAAGCACTGTCAATTGCTCACAAACCTCCAGTGCTAGTCACCTTCTCAGAGGATCATCGACAAATAAAACACAGAATGTGGCCTTTTCATACTTTACCAGTGGCATGGAAGCAGCGTGTGGTTCAGAGGAGGTATATTTATTTCGTGTGTCTACCAAGACTGTATCCAGTTTGGATCTGTTCTTAAAGAATCCTTACACTTTATTAAATTAATTTGCATTTCATAATTTATATAACTATAGTTGTAGTTTTTCCTAGGTTACATATTTGCACATTGTATAGACAATATATAACTTTATTTCTTTTAGCGATTTAATTGATTTGTTACTTAATAATATCAACTTGGAACGTAGCCCCTGTGTCCACCTCTGTGAGCACATCTCAACATACTTCTGGTTTGTGCAACACCTCACTGCCCTGTATGTATGTGTGTGTGTGTCTGTGTTCGAAGCTTTGTGTATCACTTTAGGGTGTGAAAGGTAGAACGACAAGACGAATACCGTGGGCCAGGTTTGACCTCGCCCAGCTGCTTCACCTCACATGAGTCTCCCTGTGTGAAGGTGTGAAAACATTTACAGGGCATTTACAGCACGAGATGACACGTTCACCCAGGTCAGCAGACACACATACATACACACCCACACACACACCCACGCTTTAATTGTGACTGAGAAGAAAGGAGAAACCCAGCTCTTGTAAAACTACCTGCATGTTGTGAACTCTTTTTAACAACTTCTCAGAGCGTATACATGCACATACATGCGGGATGCACAGATCTATCTCTAGCATTACTTTCCTGCAGCATAGGACTGACAGAGTGAAGAAACTGTAATGCTGCACTTTGTGGAGCCTAGCCAGTGCTTTTGTGCATTCAAAAGTCACAAATGTGATTTTACCCGAACACACACATACGCACGCTGATGCCCATAAATAGTTACCTCTGAGATGTTATTAAAAAAAATTCTCTTCTCTTTTATCCATGAAAAAATTATCGATCTTGTGCTTTGCCTTCCCTACTTGATGGTGTTTTTTTTCTTCCTGTCATAATGGAAAGTCTCACCGGCCATTTCTTCAGCCTATTCTTCATTTGGAGTAATTATAGATGGAGAGGTAAAAGATGTCTCCCCCCCACCCCCGATCCTTTTCTTTCTCCATCCTGCCTACCTTCCTCTCCCCTGCGTGCATTCAGAGGAGCTCTCACCACTGCATTCTTATTAGGGACATGTCTGAAAGGCTCTCCGCAGCATGTGGTGTCCTCTGACCATCCACTACGGCTGCTTTTTGTTGGCATTAACAAGCCAAGCAGCCAAGGATAGCTTTTCAACAGGTACAAAGTTTTCCTTTTAGATAATTAACCGCATTCAGACACTCAGCGCAGTGTAGGCTACGTGCGCAGAGAAACCTAGAGAGGATCATATTCTGGACAGAGAAAAGGGAGAGAGATAGACGGGAAAAAAACGTCATCAAAAGACAAGATGTTCTCTTGTGGTGTTGTTTAGTGCGAGTGGATTCTATACCAACCTCCTATTCAAATGGTGTGGTCCTCATTTCTGTCCCCCTCGTCAAGTCCGTCCTCTTCATCTTTTCATCAAGATGGACCGTGTAATGAGGGAAAACTCTGGTCATTGTGGAGCGGTCAAAGGTTTGCCGTCTTAATGAATGGAAGAAACACAAGAAGGGCTGAATGGTCCCCCTCATTCCTGTTTGCCTTGCCGCAAAAGCCCCAGGATGCCTCCTGAAGAAGGCCTCCTCCATCCATCGCCGTCTCATCTCTTGTTAAAGGGGGCATAAAGCAAAGGCAGAGGGGGAAAGTAATTTTCTTCTCCTGCCTATCCATTCTTTTGGTGGGCTTCTGCCACTTTCTGCTGTGTACTTTCATAAAGCTTATAATTATCTTGGTGAGAGCCCCTCAAGTGAGAACGAATGGAGTCTTTGTACCCTTCTCTCTCCAGTCCTCTCCTGTTTCTGGGGAAGAAGGAAGTCATATTAACATTTGGTCTGTCCTTTTTACAGATGCAGCGAGAAAAGCCAGATGTGTCTCATAAAATCCCATTTAACGAAACTTCATTTGACAAACGGATTTTCGGATGCACTGCTGAGCGTGTCAGAACAGGACAGGGGGATGATGAGGTAACTGGAAGGAGCTGTCAAACTTTAATCTCACATTTACCATTTACCCAACACTAATTAGCAGATTGGCCAGTTTCATTGCGATGTGCAATGTTGTAAAGTGTAAGAAATGTGCTATTACAATTACCTTTTTGTATTGTTACTCCTTTTATTTTAAATTGTATAATAATGTAAAAGCCCCAGAAATCATTACAGGTTCAGGGACTACCACCAGGCATAGCAATAGCAACATATTTACTGACCTGGCAGCAGATATGACTGTTATTTGGGTGAAACTATCATCAATCCACAACCTTCCTCCACTCACTCACCCCTCTCTCCATCCCCAACTCTTTCGGCTGATTACTCCTAATGTAATTTTAATTAAAAACGGTGGTGTCAAAGGGTTTAGCCTGCCTGAGAAGCGGGTGCAGATTGTGGCTCAGTGGCAGACCCCTTCACTTGCTTGAGAGGAAATACATCCTGACATTGCTCGCGTGGTGCCAACACAACCCGAGCCAGGTTAAGCAAAAAAGGCTTTCTGGTCCATTTGGATGTGGATATGGAGTGGTGTATCCAGGCAAAATGGGATTTCAAATACTAAGGTTTATTTAAACTATTGTAATAAAAATAAAAATAATAATCAGTTGCATGCTTTTGAACTTATAAATACCTGGTTATTTAATTATATACAGTAAGACATGCTAAATATGAATTCATGCCATGAATTCACCAGTTGCGTTGTAACCTGTTGTCGCCATAATTAAAAAATAGTTAGTATCCTTCCTCGTCTGTCACACACAGCAGGTCTGGTTAAAGATGAGTAAAACAGGAAGTGGAGGGACTGATGATGAAGTCACAATGTGTCAGATTTTAACACAATGGAGGCTCACGCTTACTTAACCATCAGTTATTCTGGCAAACTGTCAAAGTTCACCATCACTATTCCAGACAAATATTTACAGTCTTGAGTCAAATAAATCAAGAAGAGAAGATGTGACTCATTCCTACATGAAGATACACTCTGCTGACACTGACAATGAGTGGCACTTCAAACATTTCACGGGGGTGACCCGAAGACGGCGCCCCACAGCAGGACTCAACAGCAGAGGTCTGCCTGAAGGTTTGTAATCCCCTCACCCGAGCTGTTGGATTATCTGCTCTCCACCGACCCTGAAGAGGCTCCCCGTGGCTCGGGCTTAAACACTCTAAAAAAAAAGAAGATCTCACCTCCACACTCCATCTGCCGGCCGAGCGACGTCTTGGAAGTCAGAGATACGGAGGAGTGGGGACGGAGGTTGGAATCAGAAATCAGAGCGCGTTCGCCTCCTCCCTCTCGCTGTGGCTCTGTGCACCAGAGAGGAGCCTCTGAGGAAACACACAGTCTGACTTTAGCATTATGCTCATCAGAATCCCTTGAAGCTGTTGTCCACGTTCAAATCTCTTCTACTTGTTGGAGTAAAGACTTTATCTCCCACATTACAACAGATATTCCTCCACTTTTATCAGTATTTATCAGTGCATTTAGTGGATTCTTTGTTACATTTTCATAAATAAGATGCAGAAATCCTACAACAACTGTTTTTCTGGAGACTCTTGGGGTCAGTGTCAATGACCCTTTAACATTCTCTGACAGGGGCCTTGTTTTGTGGCCAGTTTGTGGACAGTTGGAAGAGCTGCTGGTTGGCCCTGAGCAGTGAGGCATGTAGTAAGAGGGTTTAACTTTGCTAACCTCCTTCTGCCAGGTTCATGGGGCCCTGCTGCTCGGGTAATATTGGCTCAGTGTTGGGAGTCCGTGCCGCTGCCATAACAGCCAGCATGCTACTTGGGGTAGTGAGCACTTTTCAATATCGGGCCAACTGGACCTGGTCAGAGCTTAGTTACTGTATTATCTCCCATGGTCTCTTGAAATTACCCAAATATAAAATGTATCACATTTTGTACAGTATTTTATAGATTATATTGCTTCAGAATATAATTTTCATGACACAAAAGATCAACAACAAGATTTCTAATGAATAACAAATACATCTCATGGAGTTAGGATGTCTGCCTTCAAAAACTAACTTTCAAGATTTTACCCTGTAGAATAAAATACAACATGCATTTTTCTATGGTAATTGTTTTTGACGAGGCTGAACAGGGAGTGTTGAAGGGTTTCGATTTGGTGCTACCTCTCGCTGCAGGTGAAAAGGAGAAGAAGTGTTTATCTTGCAGAGAAAGTCAGTAAGTGGATTAATAAAACTACCTGTTGGTAGTTTAGTGTTTTACTGGAGAACTAGTTTTGCATGCTACCTCTTATCATTTGTTCTCTTTTTACTGACACCATAAAAAAAGAACACAAGGAAAGAGAGAGTGTATATTCTTCAAGAGGTTCTCAAACTGGGGGGAAAGCTCCCCTGGGGGCATAGAGCTACTGGGAACGGGGACTCTAAGTTGAATTAATAGGATTTATGTAAAGAAATTAAACATAAATAGTTTGTTTATGTGATTATGGTGACCTTTATTTCACAAAATTCACTCTGGATCCTTTTGGGGTGAGGGTGGGGGTAAAATTTTAAATGTAGTGTAGGCCTAAATTGAGAAATATACACTGTGTATGTTATGAAAAGTGGTGATTAATTAGAACCATTTTGGCAAATGTAATGTCTTTATTTTGTTTATGCCACTGCAATTATTGCTTTTATTATTATGTGCCCACTTGCATTTTGTGAAAAAAATATCTATAATTTGTCTCACACATTTTTGCTATAGTTGCCATCCACTGTACCATTGATCTGTTCAGAAAATGAATTTCAAATATTTGTTGAACCAGAATTTTGTTTTGCAGAGCCATTTTATTTGCAGGATGAAAAATGTCAAATATATATTTTTTGTTTTTCAGGTTTGGTTTGGTGGTTGTTCAATCATTCGTATGTGCTGCACTTGGCCCCGCGGCGGATACTTGGCTTAAGCTGCGGTTTGAGGAAATCTGCCGATATTAAAATCTGCAGATGTCCACCTAGTGTCAGGAGAGATGGGAACAGAAAGGTGGGCTGTTTGCTGGGGCTTGGAGATGTGTGCGTCCATCTGCCTGTGTGTCTCAGTCTAGGGGAGCGGCTAAACCCCAAAAAGCCTGTGCAGTGCATACAGGTGATGTTTGCCTTCTTTGTTTAGTGAGTTTCTTTCTACTTGTATATATCATAATTTTTCTTTTGTGTGGCCTTTGACTTGTAGATGAAAAAAATATGTCTCCTCCTCAGAGGGAAGTTGCAGCTTTAGCGGTGTAGTCAGAGATCTGTGAGAACTTTAGATGGACAATGTCAATATCTGGTGGTGGTGGGTGTGGGTGTAAAGGCTCATGTTTGTGTGTGTGGTTTTAATGTGGAGGTGGGGCGATTCTGCCTGTATTTTTTTTTTGTGAAACTATATGAGTGTTTATTATGTTTTACTTCAAGATGTGTGTGGGTCTGTGCGTGGTTGCCTTTCACTTTGATTTGACTGTTAACAGGTGGGACGTCTATGCATGGGAACCCGACAGTCGGTGTGCGACATAGCAGACTGTGGTCAGGCTTATTGTGCTCAAAATGCAGTCTGGATGCAGGTTCAGATTCACTGTGATTTAGTGTTGATGTACTTCGAGAAGTACTTATTTCATTGTTTCTTATTTCATTGTTTCTGTTATTTCGGACAGGAGATTTGTGGAACCATATGCATATTTAGAAAAAGGGGGAAACAGTAAATCTTGCATTTCATTATTATTGTTTCCTATAATGTGTATATTATATTGTTCACGATGCTACATACAGAGACTACCGTTTTCAACCTTCAGCTTGCTTAACTTGGGAATCTAACGTCAAATAACATGGGACATTTAATCAGGTAAATGTTACACTCACCAGTACTTCTAGTGCATTTATTTACACTGTGGCATATACACATATATCAGGCTAATTAAAGCTCATTATCAAATTACTTTTATTGCAGTTCATAAGTATAATAGCTGGACATACTTATTTGATCTGCAATTATTCTTGACAAATATATAAATAAAGTAAAACAACCAAACAACCAAAAACAAGGTAAAAGAGTGAAGAGTAGAACATCTTACTAGATAGTGCTGTCCTTATTAACAACATCATATAATATAACATAAAAATCTGTAAACAGATTTGAACTGGCTGTTCTTTGAAAGTTTCAACAAAACAGCAAATTAAATAAGTTTTACGAAAGGAGAATTTCTTACAGGACTATTGAATTATCTTGCATGCAGCTGTCACAGTTAACTGTGAGGAAATAGCAGTAACCACTTGTGAACGTGTGATCGCAAAATAATCCTTTTACCTTAGGTGGCGGAGTGTGGACTATACTGTTGTCAATATCTATACATGAATGAACATATTTGGTTGTTACTTTTCATTGAAAGTAAATAATAATAGCAAGTATGATGAAGAGTATCATTATTATAATTGTTGCTATTATTATAATGGTTGCTATTATTATTATTATTATTATTATTATTATTATTATTATTATTATTATTATTATTATTATTATTATTATTATTGACATTACATGCCTTTAATAGGCAGGTGCTCAGTTCAGAGCATGTTATATACCATCTATCGTACAGAGCCGTAAACTCTGATGCATTAGACACAAAGTCTGTTACCTGACTCTGGGATTTGTAGTTTTTTATGCCGCCCAGTTACGTCGGCGGAAGTAGTTTGAACGGACGTGAGCGAGGTCACATTGGACCTGTGTTGTAATGTTTTGAGAAACATCATCGTTATGGAGGCAGTTAACGCAGGTATTGTACATTTCTGTCTGAAATACAGGACGTACTTTTATCAACATGACGTTAGCCAAGTACTTTACGTAACTGTTGAACTGTGCTTTGTTGTACAGCTTCACTCAGCTCCGTGCATTTAGGAACAACTACTGTGTTATCTGCAGAGGTAGCTAGCTAGCTAGCTTAAATGAAAGTGGCTAGCTCTGTGCTCCTTACGTTGACTTGACGCTGTTCTGGATGTAATGAATACAGAGATGACTCGTGTTTCTCATAATAATGAACGTGTATGAGGATTTGAACTGGGGCTCGTGGGTTCTCGCTGTTTACATGTGTCTTTCTTTTCTTTTCTCTCTGCCTCCTCAGAGGAGATGCACCTGAGGCACGTGGAGACAGATGTCCTGATCCCCAAGATGATGAGGGAGAAAGCCAAGGAGCTCTGTGTGGAGAAAGTAGAAGGTGTGTGTAGGTGTGTGTGTGTGAAGGTGTGTGTGTGAGATCGAAGCTGACACAGCATCTATCTCATAAGTTCAACTCATTCATGAAAACACGACCACAGCCAGGCTTAGCTCAAACTTGAGCTGGTAACATCTTTAATAAAATGAGTGTAGGCAGGATTTCATTTAGCTGCAGTTTCAGGGTTCTGGTATACTGTAGAATACAATAGAACAGCACTTTAAACTATAGCTTCCCATGCGACTGACATCATTGTATCAGTGTATTTTTCTGAGGATGTCTGGTATGAACAACTCTCTTGAGGTCAATCCACTGCAAAGTAGATTTACTCTTACATACCCTCATGAACGTATTCATTCTTTTTCTCCTCCATGACGGTGAGCTGTCCAGGCCAAGAGGCAAAAACCTCTGGCACACAGTGAAGTTTTTTGTCCTGTCATGGACACCATACTCCATTCACCCATGCACGGTGGTTTGTATGAGATCAGAAGGAAAAAACGGGGGTTGCACAGTTAAATGAATCGACCTGTTAGACTCATGAACATTAATGCCAACAAGCTCCAACTTTTACTTTGAGTTGAAACTGTTGAAACAGTCATCTTATCTGGATGCCCTCTTTTAAGCAGAGTGCAGAAATTCAAATGGTTTCCCTTGTATCACTGGACTCATGAGTATGTAAACTCTAAATTACTTTGCAATCAACGTTTCCCAATCATCAGTCTTCTGAGATCTTTTTTGTGAGGCATTGTTTCCATCACTAGATACTTGTTGAAAATTCAAAATGAGTGTCTTTTATACGAAGTAAATACTGTATTCAAAATGTGAATGTTAATCAGGGCTCTCGCTCTCTCTCTCAATAATAGACATAAACAGACTATCCAAATCTTATTCGGATCAGAAACGTATTTCCCATCATATATTGTATGATCAGGTACGTCATGTAGAAGTCACAAAGAAGATTATATCATCAGTGTAGTGATGTACTAACTTATGAGTCAGAATCTACAGCTTATTTAGATCAACCAGTCATTCATTATACGGTATAAATTAAATTCTTGAGGACTTTATCATGAAATGGCAATATTGCGATGTACAAAGGTTATGTACAGCGCACACACAGGGTATGCATCGCTCCGTCCGTGCTTTTCATTTAGGTCTCAGCTTTCTTGTGAATCATCTAAAGAGCTTCACACTCAACACTGTAGTTACTCTGGGTCCTGAGCAATACACCTGCCATGACATAGTTGGGTCCCCTTTCCCATCAGATTGTGGCATCGTAGTTGAGTTCCACTCGTATGAAAATCCTGTCGTGCTGTAAATTGTCCGGGTGCCTCTCTGGCTTTGTTGTGTAGTTCCCCGTTGTGTTCAAATTGGACAAACACAATACAATGATTTTTGTTTACAATAGACTATTTATTCATAATTATAACTGAGATGATGATCTGACTTTATTTCAAGACAAATGTAAACTATAATAATGTGACAATTTACTCACTTTTACTTTTTCTTGCTTAGAAAATAAAACCCTGCACCAAAATAAATTCAGACATTGTGTTTTCTAGAATTTAAAAGCAAATCTTTATACAATAATATTTGTTGTTAATTATTGTGTAAAAATGGTGCTACCTCTATTATCCTCAGTGTGAGTGAGCAATGGGTTAGCATGTCATTTTGATATGAGAGGATTATTGATTTAGTCCCCAATTCAGATTTTTACTATTGTTTTGGAGATTAGAGATTTTAACTAATAACATTCAGTTGTTATTAGTTAAGCATCACAGGATACTGCCACTTGCCAGTTGGGTTCAGTTTTATGGTCTCAAGAGAAATAAGGAAGATTTCAGGAGCCTGGATAATTCAAACTGTGTTTCAGATTATAAGACGATATGAGTTATTGTTCAACCTTTGTTTGGACTGCATTAAATAAATAATAAAAATAATAACAAAAGCCCATTCACAATGCTTTTTGTCTGAGAATGTGCGACTCCATAACTCCATTTAATGCATACAAAAAGAAAGAAGATATGTATCCATATAATCATGTTATTTTAATCACTAAACTAAACATTCTGTCTATAGCATTAAATCAAAAAAACTTACCTATCTGACACTGAAGATGTATAATTGAGGCCTTTGATGTTAATTCTTTCTCAAATTTAAACTTTTGGTTGATGTTTTTAATACTTTCATAATTTTGTAGATCAATCCACAGTCTTTTCCTGTACAAGTGTATTTGATCTGTCCCATTAAGTTTCTTTCAGGCTTTTTGTTCCTTTGTCTTGACCTTTTCACTCGTTCTTTGACTGTTTCCTGCCGCTGCGAACACTGGCCTCTCGAGCCCACTTATTTTCTTCGAATCAAGGAGCAGGCCAATTGGCAGCACACCAGCTGCTGCTTGATCTGCATGGAAGTGGTGGCTGTAGCTCTGCTCACACTGTCTGCTTCAGCAACACCTCAGCCCTTGACACTGGCTGCGTTATGTGGTTTCTAGAAATCAGAAGCCAGTGTGTCATGCTCTTGCATAGGGGCGATGCAGATGCATGCCTGAGGCGGTGGGACATACAGTGGCTGTGCGGGCAGTGGAAACTCCCCTCGCCTTACTAGCTTCTCGTCCCACTCGTTTTCACACCTCCGTTCTCCGCCCTCTATCATCTCATCCTGTATGTTTGTGTCGACACTGGTGTCCCAGTGTCTATGATTGTGTCTTACAAAGAAAAGTAAAAAGAAATCTCTCTCTCTCTCTCTCTCTGTGCGCTTATATGCCTGTAGTCCCCACACGGCTGTACACTGAGGGCTTTGTTGTTGAATGACACATACGCATCTTTTTAGTTTGGATTTACCTGACGTGATTCTTCTTTTTGTGCTGATGATTCATGTCAGTATTCTCACATTTCACGTCTTTCAAAAAAACTATTTGATCAACCCACACATATAATTAGTAGCCTTTTTCACACGGACACCGACTCTTGTTTAAGCAAGACTTTGATTTGTAGAAGCTGGTTGTAAATTGGGTTCATTAAGTCTGTTTCTGGATCTCCAGACTCAAAATCTGAAAAAAATAACAAATAAAACACTAACTTAAAAAAATAGTCAAAAGAAAATGCTTTATCAGTTTCATTATCAATTCATTATTGATTGAATTTTTCTGAAATACACAATCACTCAACATTAATGTCATATATTCTGTTATATCTAATTATGTATTGGAGGTTCACACCTCAGGCCCCCAGCTTCTGCTTTGTTCCAACTGCCAAACTGCATTTCTCCATCTTTAAAAATGGCACACGAAACAGCCTAGAAGTGAAGGTGCCATCACACTTGTGTTTAGAGGGGCCTATTGTGATATATTCTGATATAAAGCCAGTCTCATATTTTTGCCTTTGGTGTAGATGCGCTCAGAGAGGCAACTCCACTGCAGCCTCTATTAGTACCATGGGACAGGGATGAGGCGTTCTTTGATTAGATTAGTCGCACTGTTGTGCTTCTCTAAATTGGTTTTGCTGTTGTTTTGTTTTTTTCACATCTGCATCCTGATGAAAGTGTCTGTGTGATAACCATACTGATGGCACTGATGTAGGTAATTATGATGTCAGGTTTTAGTAAAGGGGACATGGGAGGGCAGTGGTTTTAATTAAAGACTCGAGCAAGAGCTTGCTAACAAGGTGAAGACTCAGAGTCTTCAGCACCTTGTTTACAATGAGGACCTCATAGGTTTAATATGGAAAACAGCACCAGTCATAGCACAGTGTCTCTGATGCAGCCTTTCAGGAGGAGCTTTTGATTTTTATAAGTGACAATCACCATATTTGGTTTTCACTTAATTACCTCTGCAAAAGAGGTTATGTTGTCACTCCTGTGCGTTTGTTGATTGGTTGGTTTGTTTGTCTGATGGTAAGCAAGATTACACAAAAACAACTCAACAGATTGCCACAAAAAAGCTGGAAGGATGTGGAATGCGTCCGTAAAAAACTCATTAGACTTTGGTCCAGATCAGGAATTTTTTCTCACTCTTTAACATTGCAAGATTAGGTGTTTTGTGTAAGGTTTTGTTTTCCTAGGGACTAATTTCGTGGATTTTGATGAAAATCCAATCCAATGCCATATTTAAATGATAGCTATGGGTGTGTGTAATTTGGTTGAATTTAAGGGGACTCTTGGGCCTTGGCATACAGTAGGCATGAGCTCGACAGAGTGACTTTTAGTTTGTATCTGTATTTTATGTGTATTAGACTGCAGCCTGTATACAGGACAGTGACTGAGATGCACTGGAGGGGCCTGAGGTGTAATCTCTATGAACAGATTCTGAATGTGAATATGCAGAAGTAGGCAAGGGACAAGATTTTGAGGCTTAAAAAGCGTTCTGATTTCTGTTTCTAGTTTGACCGATCACGTTGGAGCAGGCTTTGGTTGGCCGCACATAAACAAGTGCGAGAGCAAAAGAAGCACGTTGATGAAATGCATCTGCTTTTTATTTATCTACATTCGTTTGCAGATCGCTGTTAATAGAAATAAGCCAAAATGTCCCTGGACCGAAAACACATTGCCTGACCTGCAGCGAAGATTCAATATTAGTTAAATTGGATTTAAAGACGTACTCTCTTAGGTGATTTGTATGTGTTATTTTAAACCAGCCATTTTGTACCTATATACCTGATATGAATTGACAGTCATATGCAGAATTTGTCCAGTGTCTTAAAGTCACAACTTCATGAAATCGTTTGTCTGCCAGCTTTTCCGCATCTACTACACTCTAATAATATGTTGGGCCTGAGATTTCTGGAAACACTCCTTTTTCTGGCTTAGTTATTGTTAAGACCCCTTACTAACCCCAGGCCTCATTGGGTGCTGTGATCCGCGAAGCACAACCTATATTTAATTATTGGGGGGTGGATGAGGCGTGTTTATATTTGCGGGTGGTGGGCTGACTGTTAAAGAGCCAGTGTGGAAACAGGCCTACCACAGATACATGCACTTTGTGGCCAGTACCCATCAGTGAAGGAGGAAACATGGGTTTCAGGTTGATAAGAGGCTTGGCAACGTGACCCATAACCAGGTTCCTTCTTGTGGTGGAGTGCGAATATTATGTGCATTTTGGTGTGCTATTGTTCATGTTGAACACCACACACACACGCCTGCA
This sequence comes from Hippoglossus stenolepis, assembly GCF_022539355.2. Taxonomy (NCBI): domain Eukaryota; kingdom Metazoa; phylum Chordata; class Actinopteri; order Pleuronectiformes; family Pleuronectidae; genus Hippoglossus; species Hippoglossus stenolepis. The sequence goes on from NC_061490.1 coordinate 9,499,060, forward strand.
CACACACACACTTTTTTTGTTTTTTTTGTTGCTAATTTCTCCTCCATCCCTCGGTTTTGTCCCTCCAGCCTTCGGAAAATGCTGTAAAGAATCTGGTTTCTTCATGGTGTTTAAGTGCCGAGAGGAGAATTCAGCGCTGAAGGAATGTCTGACACAACAGTGAGTATTTTGCTGTTTTGCTCTGCATCACTTGCACACTTAAGTGACTCCCCAAGTGTGATCCCACAAACACCTTGTGCTAAGGCTTACCCAGTCTCTCTCACCCTTGCTGACACATTAAACCTTTGCCCATGAAGTCTCAGTCGTCTCAAAATCACGTCATCACCGTCATCGTGATAATCAGACCAGGCCACATTCAGTCTTTAAAATAACTTCTGTTACGTCTGTCTTCCACCAGCTACAGGGACCCTGTGTTTTTCGAGGAGTGTAAGCAGGAGTACATCCGAGAGAAACTGGAGTTTATAAGGACGGGGATCCCTATGAAGAACAGGAAACAAAAACTCCCAACGAGCATGTAATGAACAACGTGACACCCAAACAACTTCCCTCCTCCGTACCGAGGATACACGGTCATCTGACAGGCCTTATTTCTGTTAAAAACACACATGGGATCTGTAACTGAAGCTGTTGTGCGACTGCTACATAATCAATAACTATTTGTTATTTTCTGTATATTTGCAAAATGTTTTCCATAGATGGCTGCAACTTGTAGAATGATCTGCTTCACATGACTGAATCTGCAGCTTTACATTACATTTACCAATGATCTTAGTGATTGATGACACTGCAGCACTTTGGCTTTGGAGGCGTGGATGCAGTTGTCAATAGATTGATGCTAAAAATTTGCTGTTTTTTGCAATTACTACCAAGTGGTAATGAGGAGTGTAGTATGTAATTTCAACATCCTGAAAAGAAGACACAAGTTCAGACATGTACTGTGTTTCTTAAAGAGAAATACCTAAAGAAAGCCGGGAAGAAAACTGTAAATTGCAACATTGTAAATATTCTGTGGCAGTAAAGTGTTTGTGAAATGAAACTATGAATCATCCATTTATTCATACATTTAATTTCAGATAAAGTTTGACCATCTTCTGTAACATGGTATAAATATGAAATACTTTCTGATGAGTTAATTAACATGCAACTTTGTTTAAAAATGTCACCGGTAGAAACACCTATTCAGGTTTCTTTAATGCAGATTATAAACTGACGGAACAGTCTAGAGCTAAATTAACTAATTAATTTAAATTAATAAGGATTTTCAAGGATCAGATCACTTTATTTAAAAATGTCTTTTAATGAATGAGGATTAAAATCAAATTTGGTTCATGTTCTTTGACCATCATAATCCCTTTGCCTTATTGGGTCTTATTGTACTTTTATGTGAGGTCTCTTATATCTGCTGTGTTGTACCTATGTTATTCCAAAGAGCATAAGATTGCACGGAGTGTCTGTAATGGGATATCACTGTAATACACAGCAATAGGTTGTCTTTCTATTATTCTCTTTTTGGTGACAGCAGTTGAAATCCATTGAAGCTCTTGTTATTTTAAACAAGGCAGTGCAGTAGCCTTACTTGAAATAATATGTGAAAATATAAGTAGACATTTCTCTTTTCAAGGTAGATTTCTTCTTGAAATTTAGATTTTAAGGTGATGAGAAAGCCTAATAGATTGACAAAAAAATATATTTTTTCAAATTGCTTGTGTTAAACAGTTAAAACCCATAAGGTATTAAATTCACAGGTTGTTTCAGCAGCAATAGTACAGAGGTCTTTAGATAGACAGTAGGAATTGATACTGTGATACAAGGTGTGAAGTAAATGTCTGAAAATGTTGATGTAGACAGGAAGTCAGAGAAAGAACGTTATTGCTGGTTTCAACTGTAAAGTAGCTAGAAATGCCAAAGCCTACAGTTTATTAAATTGAACCACAGGCGGTCATTGCTAAAAATATGAATGGAGACACAGAGCAGCCTCACACGGTCACTTCCTTTTTCATTTTGTTTAATCGATCATATTTACAAACAGTCTGAAGTGCAGTAAATCTAAAATATAATCCGTATCTACTGTACATTGCATTTTGGTTTGCAAATCGTTTACAGAAGTATGAAACTACTGCTGTAAAATAACATTTTGTAAAAATTAGAAACAAAAAGACCACAGTTATCATGAAACAGAATGAAGAAGATGGGGGAAAAAACGAAACCTTATCCAGTGACCTCCGGGCCCTTTGTGCACCTATTTGTCAAGAAGCGGCTCACGTTTCTTCAGGCTCATGCACTCATTGTCCTGCCACCATTGCAAACACCTCACACAGATCAGATGTCTTGGGAGTTGGGTAGAAAACAAATAAACAAACTAAAACCTATGGTCTGGAGTGCAACACTGCGTTTGGCAGAGTGGTTTAGATTTATACAGATATGCTCCATCTTCCTTCTGCTTATCTTGTATTCTACTCACAATGCGTTTTCTTTTAGTACACTCATCAAAAAAAGTAACAAAAGAGAAATGACCATCTTAACACAACAACTTACCTTGTACTGCAAAACAAATGTGTCAAATAGTTCAACATCAGCATGGTACAGAGTTTAGATACATTTCCTATTGTTCAAAAATCTCCAAACATAATCAGGTTTCCAAAATACAGCAGAGTGTATGGATTCTATTCCATGAGTCCTTCAAAATAAAAGTCCCACAGAAAACACACCCCACAATACACAGCCTTACATATACACGTCCCTTTACACTTTAGATGAAACGTCACAAATATTGTTTGATAGTAGTTATGAGAAGATTGAGTATGTGATAACAGGCAGCTTTACAGAGGCTCGTGTTACATGTGAAATTGCCGTGGAAATAGTTAAACCTTTTTCTTGTGCCAGTGCAGATAGAGTGTTTAACTTCAGAAAGCAAGTTATCTTTATTTAAGTATCATTTGCTACTCATTATGCAATCTTCTCAAAAATCTCAATACTATGATAATATGATTTGGTAAGCACGGGTCGACTGACAGCCTACTTCGATAATGATCTATAAGGACTGATATGAAAATAATGATTGAGAAAAAGAGTTTTTTTGGTAGCAGTTAAAATTTGGATCAAAAATCAGTGATTATCCAACAGGTAGGTGTTTGTCTGTCTCCAGCACAGCACAGACACAAACAAACCAAGTCCTCAGACCTCAACGTTTTCTCCACATGACCATGACACATACATGGGACTAGGTACCTTGTTTACTTTACAGCGACCAAATGTAAAAAGACCTGCATTTGAGTAAATACAGTTTTACAAATTGTACTACTATGTGTCCAGCTGTGGCCCCCGGTGATCACTGGCCACTGTGAATGGAGAACGAGGCCCTTTAAGCCCTATTGGGTTCATTATGACAGGATACAGATAACAGGCGGGCGAGAGATGCCCGCGCACTGATCTGCACACACAGGCACGCTCTGTTTGATGTGCGTACATAGACACACAGAAGTTCAATTGCTTGTATGCATGCTTGCGCACACTTATGCATGTGCATACAAGGACACTATACTCACAGAAAAAACTATTGATTCTACCGAGGGTCTGTCCTCGACTCTCCCTCTGCACGGTCAGATATGCTCACCGATGCAGTGCGCACGGAAATCAATACGTTTACATAGTCTTGACCTCGAGAAGGCTTCCTCTGGCTTCAGTTAGTTCCCACAACTGGTAGGTCCGGTCCAGCTCAGCCCAGAGGAGTGGTCTAATTAACTTAAGGCAGGTTAGGTGGTAGCTATGTGGCAGGGTTGCAGAGTCCATTCATTCATCCATTCATCAATTATCCATCCAGTTACAAACTATTTAATAATCACCTATTATCCCATCAAAGTCCCTCTCAATAGGGCTTGGTCCACTCAGTGTTAGGAGGGCTCCTGGGACTGCAGTTTCCCATTAAGGATGAGGAGTTGGATGCAGCAGTGTGTCCCTCCCAGAATACGGCGTCACTGGGCTTGGGGGGACTGGGGAAGGACCTGGAGCTCTCATCTAGGGAAGCTTGGTTCAAGGGAGGTGGGGGAAGGACAGCCGAGCTCCCAACCAGAGCCTCTCCCGAGCAGCTCTGGGAGGGCCAGGGCCCGTTGTACCAGCAGTCCTCCTTCAGGCTGTCTGGCAGCAGGGTGCCCAACGGGCCACCAACAGGGAGGCAGGGGCGTCCAGAGCACGAGGGGAGTGGGGGGGCACTAGGGGGACGAGGCACTGACACTCGAGCGACTGGGTGGTTGTTTTTTTCCACATCATCCAGACACTGGACTGGAACTGTTGAGCCAGCTGGAGAGGAACAGAAGGAAAGAGACAGAGTGAAGAGTAGAAGGAGGAAGAAATGAGAGAGAAAGGCAATAAAATGTCAGATATGGTTGAATGAACAGTGGCAACAAATATTAGTCTGCTGAGAACCTGATCACAAAGTGAATGGGATGATTTGGATCATTTCATGAAAGGAAGCTGCAGCATCACTGGTAACATTTTCATCTTATTTTAAGAATAAATGTGCAGCTTGATGGAATTTACAGGGACTGTTGGGCCTTAGTGGAGACATGTGCTCTACTAAGTGCCATTATAGTTTTTAATTTATACATTTTTGGTTGCAAAAAAACTCCCACTTTGACTTTGACTTTTACTGCCTTTGTACTAATTATAATTATTCACTTGACTTGAACTTCTGCAATTTTATTAAAAACAGAAAAACCTTTTGCCCTATATTTTACCACTTACTGTTTACAGGTGAATTAAGTTAAGGTAGCTGTAGAGAAAAAAATCTAAAGTGCGCTCAAAGCCTTTTGACTCCAGACAAGATAATAGGCCCAACAATCTCAATCTCGGTTTAAAACAGTAGCTTTTTTCCATCCATCCATGTTACTCTTCCATGAGAGCGCCTCTTGAGTCTAGCATTTGAATAAAAGTGATTCCAAAGGAGGAACATTAGAAGAATACAGATGCACAATATGACTGAATAAATACACAGTTCCCCCTCGTCTCCCTCTCCTTGTCACTCCTGCTTCCCTTATTTCTCTCTCCATCGGTTTCATCAAAGTTACAGGATTACCCTCTTATTCAGTGGAATAAATAGTCCAAGATTTATTTTCTTGCCATATTTCGTTCTAATTTTCACCTCCTGGTCTCCTCCTCTGACACTCGGAGGGAATCGACGACAGAGGTAATCTGTTCCAGGGTAGAATACATCAGCACAGAGGGAGGGGGCGAGGTAGGACAGACCATTTCACGACATCCTTTATCAAAGTGTTTGAGTGCTAAGATAATATCTGCAGTCTCATCACACCCTTATACAAATTATAACAAGGAGCAGCAGGGGGAGAAATCTTCTCAGTTAGAACGTACTTTTTTATAAAAAGCCTTCCCGTAAGTGAGGAGAAGCAGTATAGTAAGTTAGCCACATTAGCTCATGTGTAGAGACGCAAGGCTTAAATCCATAAATCTGACACTACCTCACACTCAGATTAAAAAAAATAATTAACATATCTGTTACAAGTATTGTAACAGAACATTTCCAAAAAAGGAAAAAAAATTGTCCAAGTTTTGTGGCTTTTAATAAAACTTAAACATAAAAGCAAAACGTGACGGTCAAAAGAAAATATCATAGCCCCACTCCAGTCTATTTTCTATATCCCAGCAAACAAACCACACCCCTTAGAAATTATAATAAAACAATTGTCTGCAGCGTTACAGCAGTGACATACACGGGCCACATATGAACTAATGCTCCTACAATATCAGCACTTTTATTGTGGCTACATGTGGCCTTAAAAGTGAAATTATAAGCAAGCTTTAAAAGAAGAAATATGGTTTTAAACAGGAATATATACATGAGAAAATATATGATAAAATGGGACAGATATTTAAAAGGGAAAATTATTTAAACAAAAGAAAATAGTTAGCTGTGTTTTAAAGATAAAAGTATGATTACTTTAATTAACATAATCTGGAAGAAATCAGACATTTAAAGATTCTCCCTCGCTGTATGTGAGTGTTAACCTGTGAAAAATTACTATAGGGGGATATAGGGGATACAGATGCTCCCCGTGCTGAGGAGGTGTGAAAAGGCAGCAGGGGAGCAGTGCTGGTAGGTTACCACATACACAGAAATTAAGTCTCTGTATAGTCTCTGTATAAACCCTTACCTTGTCTTGTCTCGCCGATCAACGGCCTGAGTTTCCTGATCAGGCCTGCTTGGTGCTTCAGCTCCGAGCGGAGACGAGTGACCTCACAGTGCATATCCTGGCACATCTGCTGCATGCCCCTCTCACTGCGGATCAACACATTATTTGATTTAAACATTATATTTACAGCATTTCCGCTTTCCTACACAGCCTGTGTTGTTAGAAGCGTCCATCTGTCGGACTGGATCGCGTTCAGCAGAGGATGAGAAGCATAGTTTGGCATGATCTAGCTCATAGTTACCATTAGTTCAGTCATTAAACTAAAGCGATGCTCAATTTCACCTGTTTGTTGTGATTGCAAGACGTAAAACTGTCACGTAAGACATCATTTTGGTCCAAAGTAGCAGGATGTATAATTATAGAAGCCTGATCTATTGACCAAATTACCAAAAAATCCTGGAGGGGCTTATTAAAAGACTTTGCAAGATGCTTTGTTTCTGTATTTAACACAGTTGCTAACTGTGCTCACAGATGAGCTTCACAGATTTTTAGCATATTCACCTGAGTGTTAAGTTCACATGTTTACAACATTAAAAATGTTAAAATATGAAGCGCCAATTTAAAACGCTATTTTGGACAGAAATGCTCCACCTCACAGAGCCATGGGCTGTATTCAAACGTGGCAGCTTTTTCCTGAGGCCAGCAACACCTTCAAACTGTCCTATCCACACCTCAAGTAACAAAACATCTCATCAACACTTTGGAGTCTTAAGTTCAACCACCTGCCAGAAACATTAACAAAAAAACACAACTCTTTTTGAAGACACAACCTTAATGCACCATGAGCAGAAGCTTCTTCCTGAAATCTAAGCCAGTGCTAATGACAGTAAGGAGAGTGATTTCATCTGCTGTCGAGCTTCTACACACTGGAGGGCAAATTTGAACTATTTCTAATGGACACAGGTTAAAGGGGTTTAACTGGTCTTGATCATGTCTAAGGCTCCGCTGCGTCTGCGTGTCATAGGCTGTTATGCAGACAGGAGTTCAAATGTATTAAGCTGCACCCTCCTCTAGTGGCCAAAGACGACAACAACACCCCACAGTGAACACAGGAGCAGAGAGGAGAAACTGAATTCACATCTTGTTTAGTGCAGTAAACATTAATCTCATTAATCTTAAACTTGCTCCTCGTGTTGATGCTTATATTTTTCATCTAATTTTTCAAAAGGACCATTATGGTGTTTTTTCCTAGCCAATACATTCACAAAACAAACATTACCTTGCATTACACTTTGCGTCACAAGTCATGTCCAAGTCTGGTCCATTCAGGCCTTGGGGTTCCTCCTAAAACAGAGGGAAGTTATGGGAAACATTTTTGTCAGGGTTTGGTTGATCGTTGGCAGGATTACACAAAACCTACTCAACTGATTTCCATCTCTAATATTGTGAGATCGGGTATTTTTCAACATTTTCATTGATTTCTCAGAGAATAATTCATGGATCTGGGTGAAAGAAATCTTTTACATTTAGGGGAATGATATTTATGAGTGTATGCAATTTGATCCAAATAAAAATCTGGATGTACTGTATTGAAATGTGGTTTCTTTAGCGGACTGTTGGGCCTTGGCAGAGATATGCACTGCATCAAACGCCATTTTAGTGTAAGTACGTTTCCATTATTATTTCTTAGAACAAAACCTAAGACTCCTCTGTTCCCCTTCAAGCCACACTCCTTTTTGTGTTTTATTTTCTTTCACCCTTCAGCAATGAACCTTCCTGCAGTTTTGTTGCCATCCTTCCTCTTTTCTTCTTCTCAGAACTTCTTGTGTCACTCTGTCTCCCTCTCTGCCCTAACACCTCTCTTCTTGTTACGCTCTCCGAGGCTACCTCTTTTACACTGTCCTCTTCAGATCTCCTTCTCTCTGTCCCCTTCTTTGTCCTGATCCTGGCTCTTTGCTCTACAGCTTACTCACCCCACTTCTCCCCACCAGTCTGCTGTTTTCCAGTGTCACTCTCTCCAGCTCATCCTGCAGTTTATGGATCTTCAGCTCGGTGCTGACCTGGTCCACCTGCCAGTAGTCCTGAGGGCTGTTCAGGCTCTTCATCACTGCCCACACACAAAATACAAGAGGGTGAATAGTCATTGTTAGCAAGTGAGGAAATGATTCAACTAATTCTTTTTTGTAGAACATTTGAACTTGAAATGTTTGAGTGTGAATGCGTCCTATTAGTACAGAAGAGTTACCATCATTGTTTCATTAATAGCAATCTCTGAGCCCATTGGCTATTGTCTGATGACGAATTAGCCTCTGGGGGCAACACCTAATATTTTGGGGCTTTCCGTGAGGACATCGGATATCTGGGCCAACTCTTCCATTTTCCGTATGTCGTTTATAGTCAGACTAGTTTCTTCTATCTCATAAAAACAGTGATTCTTTTTGTAGGTGTTTTAGGTCCAGATGATGTTTTGGCTAATCTACATCAACAGCTATCTGCATATGAACGTAGACAAATTGAAAAGCCAATAGATGTGATGGACTAGAAACAGAAACCAGAGGGTTTCCGGCCCCAAAATCTGGTTCCCTCAGATTCTGCGTATTCACTTGCTGCAACTGTTTATAGAGATAGCAATGATAGTGACTTTAAAGTGACAGTTAAATAATAATACCGATTCGACTCTGAACCTTTATGCAATCATAAGCAGCAATGCCTACTGATAGTAAAACTACTCCATTACTAGTAAAGGTCCTTAATTTAAATTTTACTTGAGTAAAAATATGAAAAATATTGTCGCAAAAATGTATTACATTTTTCATAAATGAAAGTGCCTCTTGTGTAATGGCCCCCTTTAAGAGTTAGGGTTATATTACTGGATTATATAACTGGATTATTTCTAGTGGCGCAATAATTTGTAAACATATTTTTTGCAGACGGGTTTTACTAAGTTCTGCCCAGCTGTTATACACAGTACAAAGCAGACGGGTGTGCTCCACCTCACCTTGGCTGGTCTCCATCTCTGTCCTCAGCTGAAGCAGTTCCAACTCTTTGGCCTGCAGCTGCTCCGTCAGCAACCTGTCACTCTCGCTCTTCTCCTTTTTCTGACACAGAAAGAGAGGAGGGAGTGATGGGGGAGTCAGCATTCACAGCAATGGAGGAAACTCTTCCAAGTAAGATCGGTGCACCCATGCTGTATTTGTGGAATGTTATCAAATGCTTGACGGTTCTAGTTCAGTTTAGAATTACGGAAGAACAATAAGTCACAAGACCCACTCCCTTTATTTGCCTTAGACGTAACAAATTGCATTGTTTCCAGGGTTGCAATATACACAATCTCTGAGTCAGGCTGTAGTGTCAGTTTGAGGAAGGTTAAAGTTGATCATTAGACTCACCAGTTTGTTAAGCTCCAGCTGCAGGTCTTCCTTCTCTATATAGATACCTCTGTAAGCACTGAAAGCCTTGTTCACGTACTGGGGACCCTCTGATGGAGGCGCATCTGGCCTGAAGAGCTACAGGGGCGATGGAGGAAACACAGAAGAGCAGTGAAGAACTGAAATCAATTTTCTTATATTTTTAAAAGTCTGTGGTAGGAAGTTACTTTCTTCCCACCACATCCTCGCTCGATGATGCTGCAGCAGATAAAACTAAAACTGATAGAGATTAAGAGAAGCTTTTATGCCAGCATGTAGTGCAGAATTTTCACTTTAGCACACCATCTGTATTCGGACAGTTCCTGTTTTCATAGCTCTCTCTGCATTGTAATGGATCCTGTTTTTTTTTTATTATCTCCAATCTCAGGAGCCTTCTCCTGCAGTGTGTAGGGCTCCAACACATTGTTTGGCAATACCAAGCTTCTCCAGACCTCCTCTCTGTTTTTAGACAGAGCAGATTTATTTCTCCTTGTTTTATAGCTTTAACTGTAGGCCAACAATGTTGATGATGCTGGCGTGCACACTCTACCACAGGCAAGTGTTTTCCCCAACTTTTTCCACCCCTCTCCTTATGCCATCTCTCTCTTCTTCCTATCTTTTCCTTCTCTCTCCCTCAATCACTAATTCAAGCTCATTTTGCATCCGTACCTTATCCTCCAGCTGTTTAACCCTCTTCCTCAGCAGGGTGTTCTCTCGCTCTGTGTCTCTCAGCCTCTTCTTGATGTCCTCATAGGCTGTGACCAGGGCGAAGTGGGAAGCGACAGATTCGTCGCCAGCACACACCGACACGGGGCTCTCGCCAGCGGTGGTGAAGGCTGTTTCGTGTTTAAGAATACAGATGTCATCATCCACTGCCAGAGGGTCCATGCTTGCACAGGCCGACGCTTCGGCAGACAGAAGACCTGGGGATTACATTAGAGTTTCATTAGCAAAATTATTAATTTCCTTTCTGTTTTTATGGAAAAGACAAAACAAAGACTGCTTACTAAAAAGAAACATTAGTTGATTGTGCTTATTATAACTTTGCATAGTTGATGCTTGAGTTTCAAAAGGTTGTGAGATGACTGTCTATTTCTTCACACAAACCATTGCTGCAGGAACCGTACACTGCAGACATTTGGACAAGAGCTATCAGGAATTAAATGTTTAAACAAAACACTCCAAGCTTAAAAACGCTTTTTTTAAACATGGCAATGTACCAAAAGTAACTGTATTTTTGGCTGCTCAGATGTTTGTCCAACAGGGGCGTTTTAGAAAAGGTCTACAGTCAACTGTAGATATGACCACAGTGAATGGGATGGGTTTCATTCAGCCCCGCATGTTAGACACTGTTTTTTCTCATGAATGTTTTAAATGTGGTTTTTGGATGTGCTCTGCTACTCGTGGCATCTATTGCACTTCTGTCCGTCCTGGGACAGGGATCCCTCACTCTCGCTGAGGGTTACAGACAGAGGATGTCAGAGGACGTACAAGTTGTAAAGACCTATGAGGCAATCGTGACTTGTGAATACGGGCTAGACAAATAAAATTTGATTTAATGTGACGTGGATGAGCTCAGCATCACCATCATCAAACCAGCCTTACAATAAATGGTCAAAAGTTACTCAAGCTCCACCAAACTTTAGTTTTATGGCCTATTAAAAAGGATCTATTCCACAGAACCTTAACATGTGTAAACGTGAGCAAACCTCTACATTTTATTGCAAAGAAGATCACATATTGGTAAAAGGGAGGGAGTTATGAACTATGTCATGTTAGTATGAGGCTATATGAGATCTATACAGCTGCTGTTTAAAAACAAATGTAAACTTTGATTGTGCTAAGGTACCCGCACTGGCCTGTTGTTACAGGAAGTGACATAGGGCAATTGAACTACCAGCAAGAATACCAGCAGTCCAGACCATCTAACTGACAGAGATGTTACCTGTTACCTCAGAGCAGCTAATGCTACATGGTGGTGATGTCAGCTGGCAGTGATGCAGCAAACACCGAGGAGCCAAGTTGTTCACACTAAAGGCCGAAGCTGTTACTGGAGATAAGCCTCAGCAGGACACATTGACAGGGCTGCTGGATCCGTACCATGAACAGAAACCAATATAAACATGGCTGACTCGTGAGGGGGACTTCACACAGTGACTCCAGCAAGTGCCCTCAAAACGAAAGTGATGCTGAGTGCAAACACAAGACACGCAGAGCAACGCCATGTTGTTAGATTTAACTGGATACAGCAGGAGAGCTAAAGGCTAACCGGCTAACAACGACATCAATCGAGAGATCGTGTTCAGTCACAACCACAGAGAAGCGATGACATGTCAACAATCAGCCAGTCTCGTTTGCATACGATGCTATAACGTTGTGCTGTTAGCTCCCACGAGCTGTGTTGACAGCCGACAAAACACAACGAGAGACGGTTATAAAATAAGCTACAGAATAAAAGCAAAAAACAAACCCACCAGGCAATGATCTAAACCAGCGTGAAGTCGATACCCGACGTCACAGCGATCAAAGCGATCGATCTGTTATGATGATAACAGTTAGCTAGCAGCTCCTAGCTAGCGTCTCCTGGCTATTTGTGGCTAGCTGAAGCAGAAGCAGTCGGTTGCTTTCGCCTCGGGACTCGCACTAACCGTGATAGACGCTGTCCTCAGTAAGGTGCCGGTTGACCACGCGGGATTTTCATTGATTGTTGACAAGAGGAGACCTGTTTCCCGTAAACAAACAAAGAGACGAGGCTGGACACTGTCAGAACTGACAGGTGAGGAAACAAAAACTTCCGGGAGTCACTCGGCTGCTGGAGACCCTTTCAAAATAAAATGCGAGCACGCGAAGGAAGTGTGAGAGGTTGGTGGTGAACTGGACTGTGGATGTTGAGGGAAACATGTCAATTCATTAGATTTAGTTCAACAATCTACTGGAGAGGACGTTAGGTTGGATTAAAACAACTGAAAAAAAACAACATAGTTAGCTCTTATAAACGTGCAGAAGAAAACTATTCTAACTTCACACAAGCTAGGTAAGCAAAACATCAAGAAGACATGTAAGTACAGACACAATTCAAATGAGATAAAGTAGAACAAATAAAAACACCCCAACATCCTGATTAAAGTTTCCCATTGTTACTGTACTGCTAATGGCGATTTCAGACTTAGCCCATGTTTGCTAACTTGCTAAGTGGTCATTCCACAGTCAGACACACCCAAATACATCTTTTAATCTATTTCTCATCGACAGAACATTCAATTGAAATGATTATTTCAATGACTGAACTCAGTTTTTTTGCCCTTTTTATGTTGACCTGGGACATTTGATGGGTTTTTGTTTCATTTTATACTATCTACTTAGCTAGCTAACACTAGCTAACCAAGCTAGCTAATTACCTTTAGCAGAAAAGCTAAACTAAATGTCACTAAATGTTATCATTGTTATTTTTTTTTTGACAATGGTATTGGAATTCATCACTTATTTTTGGTCTATAATTTAATGTATTTTAATTGAAATAAATCTACTTTTGTAAACACTGTCCAGTTCTACATTGTGATGTCTTATTCTCTTTGGGTTTACAGCAAGAGACTGACAAGTGTTAGTTGTTTTTAGAGACAGATCCTCTGATGCCCAACAACCTGTCCTGACTGCTCCTGCTGCTGAATGTGGAGCGTGACACACCTTCTTGCTGAGGTATTAAAAGAGGTAACTGACAAATATTAGATTCTGATGATGATATATGTGATCAGAAATCATAAACCTGCAACTCTTAAAAACTGAGAAGTGATACTCCAGATCTGCACGTCATTGGAAATTCCAACAGAAAGTGCACCAAGATGTGTCCCTTTCAGCATTTGGGACTTTTTCTCAGATTGAATGTAATCACCTCTGGGAGGTTATGTTGTCATGGGCATTTGGTTGGTGTCTGGTAGTTAGCAGCATTACACAAAAACTACTAGAATGATTTCCAGGAAACTTCGGTCAGGGAAGAACTTTAAGATTACGATTTGTTTTCAATGTCTTTAAAATAGCGATATGTATATATATTTGACATTTTCACTGATTTACTGGGGAATGATTCATTGATCTGGATTAAAACCATCAGGCTTTTTTTAGGACTAATATCTATCAGTGTGTGAAATTCAGTGCAGCCTGATTTGTTCTCGTGTGAGGTATGGATCTACTGAGTACTATTCCCGTTAGTTTTAAGTTGAAGTGATATCATCTGAACAATTCTAAAAGTTATAAAAATAGTGGAAAGACGGTGTTAAATATACTAACAACTAACTATACTGGCTATCTTTGCAGTATTGACAATATTTCATTAATGTTCTGATCCCTTTAAAGCAGGGGTCTTCAACGTTTTTCAGGCCAAGGACCCCCAAACTGATGGAGAGATGGAGCATCTACTATATATATTGTATAAAATTGTGTTTTATATTAAACTGGGCCTAGTGCCATGTATAAACATAGCTACCCTGTTATTGTGCATTCAATACTAAGCTATTCAAATAATACACAGGTTCATATATTCATGTTTTTATTATTGTGTGTCGCTGAATGTGTGCATTGCTGACTGAAAGATAACGTCTTCTGCCTCCATTTATCCGTTCGCTACAATATGTTGGATTCATGTTAATGTGTATTTAAAGACATTTAAATTTGTGGAAAAAAAATTGGTTGGAATTTTTTTTTTAATTTAAAAAATATAAAAATTTGTCTAATCAACCAAAAATTTCGCGGAGCCCCTGTTGAAGACCTTTGCTTTAAAGGACACCTGAGTCAAACATGTGAAATACAATAACTGGGCCATGGCTGCAGGGGGCGCTGCAAAGAACAATGACATGACATGTGAAGAGAAACCAGAGATCTCCATCTTGAGGACTGTAGAAAGTAAGCTCAACACTTGCACATGTCAGCACAATGTGTTTTGGACTCACTTCGTTGTGACTGTGGCGAAGTCCAGTTGTTTTGGTTTGGAGATGAAAACATGCTTTTTAATACACCGTGAAGCTTTTATTCTTTTCCAAACATTTAAAATATTAATGATCATATATATTTTTTATGAACCTCATTTTTCACAGGCCAGAGTAAATATGTAATGTTTTTGGAGTTTCATATTATTCTTGATTTAAAGATTACATGGTTAGGTATAACTGACAATGACATGCAATGACTTTTTCATCATCATTTAAACAACACATTGCCTGGAGTTAAGTTTATTTTAGTTGTGATTTATATGCAAACATGAGCATCATATATTCTCTTGTCAAACTTATTTTCCTTCCCTAAGCGATACCTATAAATCCTCATCTTTTGTTATATTTAATCCAAACATTTCAGTATGAAATATGATACAAGCTGCATTTCAGTACAACTTGAATATGTTTCCTTGTTTCAATTTAAAATAGTTTTTAAATCAGAAAAAAAGATTTTGTCAGTGTCCTCTATTCCCTGGTGCTGAGAGGTTTACATGCCTGCAGTAATGCTGCAATAATTCAAATGAAGAATTCTTTGAAAAGCCGGATTGAAGAGGTGGGGGCTACTACCAGTTAATGTGCATCATTGTCATTATAGTGTTGACAGATGCCCAGCAGCTGTTAAAGGGAAAGTTCACACAAAAATGAAAATTCACTTATTATCTGCTCACCACTATGCCGATGGAGGGGTGGGTGAAGTGTTTGAGTCCACAAAAAACGTTGTCAAGTTTCAGGGGTAAACAGTGTTGCAGCCAAAGTGACCACTTCTTCAGACGTAATAAAACAACATACTGCTTGTACGGTGTCATCCAAGTGTCCGCAAGCCCCGATGTTCATATTCGACTCGAAAAAGCGTCATTTACACCACGTTCTGAGCCTAAAGGTCCAGTACTGAAAGTAGCGATGCTATAGCGGACGTAGTGATGCGAACCCTTGGCCGAGAGTGTATGTGCAGTTATCCGGTGTGTCCGTGAGAACTTGAACGTGCCTCTGAGGAAAATATCAGCATTTCATTTTTTAATCGTCATACAATTGTCTCTGTGCACTCTTGTGCTGGCCGTCTTTTTTTTACGTGGTCTCCCATCAAAGCGATTAAGGGTCAAACAGCTATAAGCGTTCATCTTCCTGACCGATTTCCTCAAGTACGAGGAAGAGCCTAAAACTAAATAAAACTTTCCCTCAACATTTCGGAGGCTGAGGAAAAATCCAATTTGCTGTACAGAAATGCCTTCAGTGCATGGCGATCTGATTTAGGAGCTGTTACATCAGACGATAGATTCACGGCGGCCTTGATAGCTGCGTTGTTTTCATCCATGCTCGTTGTCATATTTCTTTCGATTCTGTGCTGTGGCCCAGTTAGTCGACATTCCCAATGTCAGTTCTGCCTACAAAGGCAGCAACAGGTGCAGTTGTCTCTGCAACAGGGAAAACAGCAATCCATGAAAGGGCTTTGAAACTCTCAGCAAAAGTTGAGATATAGGCGCTTTGTCAGCGGTCTGGAATGACGCAAGTAAAATACTGCTGCGATTAGCTTGGTACTGAGGACCGTTTATAAAGTGTCTATCTACACACACACACACTCTAAAGGTATGTGTGCATCATTCTTATTATACTGCTAGAAATAATGACGTTAAATTTATTTAACTTCACAGGGTGGTGTTCATTTTCACTATCCAATTTGAGATGTCCTCTTTATAATCTTCTGTCCAATCTTGTCTCGAATATTCAGTGTTGTCTTCATGGTTTTCCACCATTAGATTTAATAGCTTTTGTAGTCCGTCCTTTGCTGAAACAATTAGTGGAAATATTTACAATTTGAGCAACACAGGGTGTTGACCTGAATTTTTTTAGGTATACCACAACATAACAAAAAAGTTTGTTAAAACTTGTAGTTAATTAAACATAGTGTTTTTGTGGCACATCATACTTTGCTTTCAGTTCGTCAGATGGCGTCAGCATGGTCCTCATAAAGATCCTTCAGTTAACTATGTCCTTATTTAACCGTGTCATGTTTAGCAGGGCAGAAGAGTTATTGTGGCACGAATGACCTTGTTATTATTTAATGTGCTCCAGCACACTGTGCACAGCGTGGCCTGGTTTGCATGTTTTCATTGTTGATGTGACAGATTCAGCAGGAGTGTGAAGCCAACATAGAGGAGGACAGCGAGACCTTGGTCACAGAGGGCTTCATGTTTGAGGCAGCGGCCAGCAGGGACGAGCTGAGGATGTAGGGGGACGCAAGTGTGACACTTGACTGACAGCTACACCTCAGTGGTTTTTATCGCACAAGGTCGACAGTTCAAATGACTGGCGGAGGTAACGATGGCTGATAGAGGACAAACAAACAACATGATTTAAAATGATGGGAGAAAGGCTAACGTTTGACATGTGAAGCTCCTCACATCAGATGGGCAAAACAATACCTCACCATGATTTATAGAGGAGGAAGGCCAGTTTAGAAATGTTCCACTTGTTTCTAAATGTTTACGGGTATGAATGTTCATTGTTGGTTTATTTTATAGTTCTAAACATAGTTTGACAGCTTTAACTTGCCATGTTTGGCTCAATGTTTCAGTCTGAATATGATATGATTGGGCTATATTCCAGGAGAGAATATTGTAAGTTAGATTTCCACTGTTTAGACTAATGGTGTTGTCTTTGCATTATTTAGTTCACTCCTGTTAGTCATTTCCTCCCCAGTATTGTACATTTTGCAGTTGTGTTATGAATGGATTAGTAGCTCTCTGACATTCTCTACACCTCTGCCTGTTTTCTTACACTCAGCCACTGCTGTTAACGACAGAGTGGGTCGTCGACACCTCACATGTCCTTCAGCACACTCCAAAAAACTGTGTAGGTTAGATGAGGACATGGCTTTCTCTTTGATTACAGAGCTGTTAAACTATTCAGTGTCCTTGCCGTTTGTGCCGTACTGTAGATCATCTGGCTCCCTAAAAGCACTTCAGCTGCTCTGATTATAGTAAAGTTTCACCATCCACCATGCTTTTTAGTGCAGTTGGCTTGAAGAACGGTACAATAAATAAAAATGACTGTGCTACACTTGTATTTTCTGGGGTCCATAAGAAATCTTAAAATCTTATAATTGAATAACCTTTAGTCAAGACCTTTAGAGTTCATAAATACAGTTTACTGCGTTGGAGGATGATTATGACAGCACAATCTCTTAGTCTTAAATATGTCGCTGTTTCTCGGCCCACTACAGGGATGTTGGATGTGTTTTGTGGGAGGGGATGCTGACTACTTAACCCGTCGCACATTAGAGACTTTACCTCTTGCACCATTATCACTTTTTTCTTGGTGACCCGCCCTCGACACTGCTACCTAACACAGGAGTGCTGACAAACCCAAGGCTCTCATTTCAAATATATATTATTTGAGGAAAAAAAAGAAGAAAAACTAGGAAGTTAAAATTTGATTCGATACAATTTAGTTTTTATGTATTGCACCATATCACAATATACATTATCTCAATATTATGGAAGTCATTTTAAATCATCTGTGTTGCTTAGAGACACCAGTTTGTGTTTCCCTTTCCAGCTGTATGTTTTGGTTGAGACAATGGCTTATTTAAATATATTTAAACCATCCTTGGTGTTGTGACAATAAAAAAATCAATCATGAAACCTCAAAAGCATCTAATAAAAATCAACAGAATCTTTTCTATGCATAGTTTACTTTCTTAAATTGCAATTTGGATTTTTATTTGTGTCATTTGTTACGAGAGTAAAGTAGTAAGATTTGAATTTCTCTTTTCACTACTGGGCTATGGAGACAGGCTTTTCATTTTTGACAATCACTTATGGCTATAAAAGAATTATGTATGCTTTAGGGAAACATGAAAGACAGAAATTAAAGTCAGACAAATTTACGCATCAAGTCTTAACATTTTATTTCCATTTGGGGCAGTAGTTTGGCTAAGGCAAGCTGGGGAAGTTGGGCTGTTGTACACCGCACATTCCTACATTCAACTATGGTCTATGCAGTCCACTAGGATTTTGTCATAAGTTTAAAATTAATTCATAAACTTGTGGCACCACTTTTAATATATATATAATGTGATGTTGAACAAATATTGTCAGTAACAGAGTCACATTTTCTTCATGATGCTTTCTGCATTTTTACCTAAATGTTGAAAATCAATCAATGAAAAATCCATTATATATATTTGTTGATATAAGGGATATTTCTTTCCTGCTGTAGCCTGCTGCACACTAAAGTGCCATTGCAATCACCGCTTAGTTAACTTATTGCAGATATAGCACCGTTAGTTTATTGACTTTCAATTCTTATTTTGTAAATTAATTGTAAAATAAATCCCCTAGATAATTAAACCGAGATGTAGGAATCATTCACTCCTGCCTCGCCAAGTTTCACCTCTCGTAAAGTGGGAACGTACTGTGGGCCGTTTGGTGAACAAACGAGATCCACGATTAGATGAACAAGTGTCAGAGCATCAATGTAACCAATTAACAAACTCTCAATTAGAATGTCTGTTGAACGATTAAACCCCGAAATTTACCAAACATTAACATACTAAACAGACTGACATAATATATGCAAATAAGGTCATTATTATGCATGTGCTAGTTCAGTGCCCAAATGAAGTGCTTGTTCGGAGCACTCAGGATGTGTTTGCAAGCGTGAGCTCTATGACAACATGTTACAGAAATAATGGTCACTTGAAAAATCTAATTAGTTTTACATTTGGCTGTAAGCTATAGTAGTCACTGGAACACGGAGACAGCTTGAATTAAATGTAGTAACCATTCAAACCCATAGCAAGAAATCTCTTTACATTCTTGGGGATCAGAGAAAGACTTTAATAAGAAATTATTTGGATTTATATTGTGCAGACATGCACTCCCCCTGCAAACACAAACACAGGCATCCTGTAATCAGGCCAAGTGGTAGAAAAGGTGGTTTAAAAGCATTGAGCAGATGCTGAATTAGTAATGACAGAAGTTGCAGATTGACTGTGTTGATTGTCATATTTTTGTCCCTAAAGTGGCACATGAATTATTTATGCTACAGCCCATGTAATTAGACTTTGATGGGAAAATACCAAACTAGGGAAACTCGAGCACTTGCTGTTTTTTTGGAAATGATTCATCAGTCGCTCTGTCCTTAATCATTTTTGACAATGTTGGGAATTTGAACCCTTCAAAATGAGAGGGCCGCAGATTAGCAGTGCTGGATTGGGTGGTTTTTTATAGTGCATGACTGCAGCTGTGGTTTGTCTGAGTGATCATCTCATGCCTGTTTTTGATATTAACATCTGCTGTCAATAGATCTGGACTGATGCAGCTAAGAGATGTAAAGTCAGACACGTGCTATAATCATTGTCACCCAGAAGGGGGTGCTGTTTCCTTGTCATTTTGCTTGGTACTTGCACATAGTGCTTGTGCATTCGGTGTTCAAGTGATTATAATGTATGACAATAAGAAATCCAAAGGCATATGAAACCCATCCAAGAGACGTAGTGTGGCTGAAGGTTGAACTCTTACCCAGTTGTCTTTTATAGCCTTATGAAACCTCCAGTTATAAGATTATGTAATTAGTGCAGAATACAGAATTGGAGAATCCAGTCGCCTTTGTCTCTTGGCAAAGGAGGACATGTTTGCCTATTATTGATCACCAGTGAGACATGTATGGATGGTGGGGTCACTTTATACCCTCTGTGATCCCTTTCTCTGCAATATAACAGCCCATCATCTACCACTGCACTGCTGCAGTTAAAGTTAAGATCAATGATGCCAGCGGTACGGTCATATATCACAGTGCTGTCTCAGAGTTGTTTCACACTGCTGAACTAAACTTCACCAGCACAAATTACACCTACAGTCGACATGACCCCAGTATTTCTCTCTCGCTGTTTTAAAAGCAGTGGGGAAGTTTGACAGCCGTGGATTGCATATGAAGACGACTTATCGCCTATCAATCGCGTGCTTCGCCCTGGTTGGAGGAATGGTGTCGTTAACTTTTGTCGGAGAGAGGCAGTGTGGTGATTTTGCAGCCTGGACACCCTTAATGAGAAAAAGGCTTAACTAAACATTGTGCGAGATGCTTAGCCTCAGAGTGCTATTGCAGAGTTCACAAGGATTCTTGGCAACCCACAGGGTTTGTTCATGTTGTTTTTAAATTGTTCTCAAGTAAAGTGCACTTGCTTGCTTACTGATTCATTATAGACCCTGAAACTGTGCCATATAATCAGGAACTGGCCTTCTTTAGACAGCACAGAGGTTAGTCATATCCAAGGCTGTGTTTCGGTACAGCAGAGGGCATCCCTGAAGACCGAAAGAGCAGAGCTGCAGCCAGGCACCCAAGGCCCTTCCTTTGTTTTTGCTGAGCCAATTAGGGAGAGATAGCGTCTGCTGTGAAAGGAGAACAATGGCTTGTTCAGTCTGTGTTTAGGTCCACGAGTGTATGTACACAGTCGCAAGAAAAAAGTGTATGAACCCTTTGGAATTTGCAGGTTTTCTGTTTTAATTGTTTATGAAATGTGATGTGATCCTAATCCAAGTCACAAGGACAAACAAGCACAATGTGCTTCAGGTAATAACACACATACAAGTCTGTTCTAATATGTTGTGTCTTAATCAAACACACCCATTAAACATTCACAGTGCTGCTGGAGAAAATATATGAATGCGTAGATTTAATAACTGGTAAAAACCTCCTCTGGCAGCAATAACCTCAAATACACATTTTCAGTAGCTGCAGATCAGACCTGCGCAATGTTGAAGGGGAAACTTAAGACCATTCATCCTCACAGCCCTGCTTCAGCGCACATATTGTTCAGATGTCTGGTGTGAATGGCTCTTTGAGGTCATTCCAGAGCATCTTTACTGGTTTAAAGGGGACATAGCATGCCCATTTTACCACAAGTTGATATGGTTCCTTGGGGTCTTAATGAAATGTCTGTAACATACTTTGGTCAAAATACCACAAGGATCATTTAAAACAGCACCCTTTTTACCCTGTCTAAAACAGCCCTCCACAGAGTGACCTGTTTTGAGTGCCTGTTCCTTTAAATGCTAATGAGCCAGCTCCCCCTCCCCTCTCCCCCCATGATTTTAAACGATATAAATTACATATTTTATATGATATAAATTATCAAATATGCATCCCATACTTTGTATTCCCCTTCTGTTGTCCTGGAGTTTTAATTTTCCCAATCACATAATTAAATGTCCCCCTCTGCCCATCCACTACAAGCACACAAGCAGACAGACAGAGAGAGAAAGAGAGGGGGGGGCTATGAAGACCATCATTTACCCCCGAACCCCGACATTCAACGGGTACAACAACAAGCGGAGAAAGCAGAATCGCGGGCTGACCTTATATATACAGTCTATGGGGCTGACCAGCGCGGAGAACCACCACGCTGACATTATCCCCTTGATTAACTTCATTTTCCATTCAATAAAGTCTGCTCCCAGAGGCAACAAAGACACCCCAAGTCATAATGCTCCTGTCCGTCCTATACTTCACATTTTGGATGATGTCTTCATGCCTTCTCACGCCACTCACAATGCTGCATGTTCTTCCCAAATGATTCTGTCTAATTCATGTCCATTAACAGACTTTGTCAACTGTCTAATATCTTAGCTCTTTGAAATCCCTTTCTAACCCGCTCCACTTTTCCAGCATTATTGAACGATTCTAGATCATCGGTCTCTTTCTTTTGTGCGGCTTGTTTCACATCAGCAGATGCTTCTTTAAAAGTTGAACTAGCTCTAACCTCCACCTCCACTCTGGTTTCATTGATTTGACTCCAGGTTTTCTAACTCCTGACTCCAGTTAGCATTGTCAGCAGCTGAAGTGCTCACGTCTCTGTGAATGTTTGAATGATGTTATCAATATGGACAAGACCAATAGAGTGATTTGTGTGTTATTGGTTTAAAAAGATTGAATAAAATTATTCAAATACGAGTGGGCCTTTGTAACACCATACTAGTAAATGAAATTGACCCAAATACCTCTGAATTACACAAGCATGGCTGTGGAGGGGTTGGCACATACTTGCATTTAGTGTGGTTCTGTGCAATGGTAGAAAATTCTGGGCTGAGGTAATCAGTACTTTACGGGAGATAATGAACATTTATATCTCCAGATGTCCAGTAGTATGCATATTGGGAAATATAGTAGAAAAAATACACTTAAGAACCATACAACGTACAGTTGCTCCAGCCCTCGTCTCTGTTATTGTATCATCATCCTCAACACTTTAAGGCAGACATGTCAAACTCAAGGCCGCGATAAAATAAAATATGCCAATCTTAACTGGCCAGAATCGTGAACGATGAACTGAACGAATCAGTTTTCATATGATGAACATGAACGTGAGTGAGGTTCACTCCAGCCAGATTGAAATTCACTCACGTTGACCATAATTTGTTTAATCATCATCGTATCAGGCCATCATGTGAAATACCAGGAGTGAGAGAAAATGTGTGTGTGTGTGCTCCCAGACAGCACACACGCACGCACGCACGCACGCACACACACTTGGGTCTCAATTACTTCAGAAGATAATACATTAACTCATTGATTCCCAGCAGACATACTCTAACATTAACTATAGTTATTACTTTTCTAAACCTAACCTTAACTTGAATCTAACCTAAACCTAACATGTCTTCACCTTATTGTGTATCGATTTATGTGATATGGCACTTGCTTTTTGTCCCCATAAGGAATCAAGTCGCCACTGTGTGAATACATGAGTAATACCTCTCACACACACACCCACACACACACACCCACACACACACACACACACACACACACACACACACACACACACACACACACACACACACACAAACACACTGGCAAATATAAATTAGGAAGGCCTCCTGTATTTATGGGCTGAGGCACATACAATACTTTAATTAATTTAAAAGTCACAGCTACTGACAGTCAGTTTGTGTCCTCACTCCAACTTCTCTGAAACTTTTTGACAGGAAGTGCTGTGATGATTTCTCAGTAGGCCATAACACTTTATCTCTCCGAAAGACCTAGAGGTCATTAACCCCTACCTGCTGTCTCGAGCTGTGCAGAGTTTGATGGCTCTTCTTTTCAAGCTCAGGAATGAAAAGAGAGAGGTATGAGGCTGTGTGTTTATCTGTGTGTGCGTGTGTGTGTGTGTGTGTGTGTGTGTGTGTGTGTGTGTGTGTGTGTGGTGTGTGTGTGTGTGTGTGTGTGTGTGTGTGTGTGTGTGTGTGTGTGTGTGTGTGTGTGCGCGTGTTTAGCAGAGCTAGCTAGCACCCCTGGCTTGGCCAGCCGGCTCCACCATATGGCCACATTTATCATGTATCTCGCTGTTCATTAAGATTGCCCTTGCTGGCTGCAGAGGCTCTGCTGGGGGGCGTCAACCTCACCTCAGAAACGCTGTGGACGACTGACTGCAGTCCACTGTAATTTTAGGTGTGAATACTGACAGGCTATATGCGGTCAAACACCCTTAACCAAAGATTATTATGCCTCATTTAGAATTTAAGCATAGTAATTATTACAGTGCAATTTTAATTCAGTTATATTTACTTCCAATTGAATAGTTTGTTTTGCCCAAATATCTATCTGCATTTTGAAGCTGTGCAAGGATGCAAAGATCAATTGTCTGTGGACTGTTTCACACAGTGCGCTGATCTCCCACGCAGTGTGACACAATTTTGTTATTAATCAAACAGTTTTAATCAGTTGCTTGACTCTCCGTGTGTGCAATACTTTGTAGAAAAAGTATTTTGTTCAATGTGATATGATATATGGAAAGATCAGTAGTTATGTGCTACCTATAGACTTGCATTGTATTACATGCAATAGATCATGTCATCCTGATAATGTTACCTCTTAAGCAAAATGCCAAACATCTGCTTGATCCAGCTTCTCATATTGTGAGTACTCGAAGCTTTCCTCTGTCGTACGTAATAAAACAAACTGAATCTTTGGGGATTTTGGACAAAACAAGACAAAATAAAAATGTCACCTCGGGATTAGAACCACAGAGGCTTTTTAAAAACATGTTCCAATACATTTGAGACTTAAACAATCCTGTATCAAAATGATCTGCACATTAATCAATAATGATATAAATAATTGTTAGGTGCTGTAGTACACTTAGTAAAGGTTTGTGGCGTTGGATTTACATTTACCCTATTCTACATATACTTATCTACAAGGAGTCAGAGAAGCTTCATTTGTGGCAGCCATGATGATAAACATTGATTATTAAACACTTTTGGTCTATAGTGTTAATGATTCTGTAGTTCATAGTTTCCTATATAAGAAACACATCAAAAAGCTGTTCTACTTTGAAACACATGATTCATATGTAACATTTCCTGTCAAATACAAGAGAAGAGAAATTTACATTTTAGACATGATATATTAATCAAGTGCAAATAGTGCTCTGATTAACATATCAGTCTCGCTCCCCGAGCCCTGAACTGTGGCGGCGCAAAACAATTACCTGAGTAGGGGATTTTTTCTTTCAGTCTGATCTGCACTCGATGTAGCGTGTCAGGCAGTATTTACATGACACACATCATCTTTGACTTTCTGATGTTGGCTGTGTTCGTTTTGTTCAAAGCAGACATGACACCTGTTTAAAGATAGAGAAGCAAAACAGGTCTGACAGTAAGATCCAAAAGTCTTTAACCACCTGAACCAGAGAACTGAAAACACTTTGTACTCAACGATACAATAAATTAACTGGTATTTTCCGTGGTCAATGGAGTGTGGTGAGGAGCCTGGAGTGGAACTGGTAGCACTGTTCGGAGCAGTGAAAAGTAATTTGTTTCTGTCTCTTTATTTGTTTGTTTGTTTCCTTGTTTTCGTTAACACAATCAACAATTTAACAGGAGTACTGCCTAATTGTCATGACTGATGAATCCAAACGTCCACTCTGGTTTTTTTCACTCTTAAAGGAAACATTAAGAGAGCTTTGGCTTCTCTAAAACTTGGACAGCCGGAGCTTTGTGTCTCTTTTTGAATATTTACCAGTCAAAATAAGTGTGGGGGGGGGGGGCGCAAACTGAGCTAGCATTGAGCTAATGTTTACTTGTTGAGCATCTAATACATCTGTGTACATACACCCCTCGGTGATAACTCCCTATCAACCATAGAGAGAGTGGAATAACGAAGAACCTGGCATGAACTAAAACAAGGTCACGGGGGCTGAACCATAACCATTATACCCATTATGCCTGTGGTAGGAACATTTTAATGGTAACAGTAATACAATGACCAGTGCAGGAATATCTACCATGATGCTGGCGAGGAACCAACGATTATTTAGCCCTTCTGAAGATCTGGATGTGATCTGGAGTTTATTGGATGGACGCTGTGGCCAGTGGGGGATCGATTAATGGCACAGGGAGGTTGTGGCATAATCTGATCACTTCAAGATGTAGAAACAGGATAGAACAAATATTGAAAAGAGAAAGAGGTTCTGTCCAAAATACCTTTCCAACAACTATTTAAGACACAATATTTACCCTATAATCTGCCATTATATTTGTGAATTTTGTGCATCATATAGTTTTGTACAATGGAATCATGCATGCTACTGTCAGCTGACACAAAGCATTGCATTGTATAAATGCAATAACACAGATGTAATAACGCAAAATAACCATAATTCATTAATGTATGAGTGTACATTTGTTTTTATGGAAAACTAGCGCCCGACTGATATGGTCTTTTGAGGAACTTGAATTAAGAAAACAAACATTTATTTCTACGTAAAATATAAACATAAATGCACTCGATTTCTGCATTATTTATTCTGTAGTTCGGCAAACTTAAATTTAGAAACCGATTTTTCTCTGAAAGGCTCATATCGGCCACGTTGACTCTGTCAGGCTTTATAGAAACAATGAATGAGTGAGGAGGGCAGGGACTTTTCACCCAGCTGTGATAAGCCTTAGCGATAAACCTCCTGTTTGAACTTTTTCTAAGCTTAGTATACTGGGTGTGGGATTTGAAATACACAAATTTGAGCAATGCATGCCTAGCCATGGGTTTACTGGCCTCGATCAGTGCGGCCATTGTGATTCTTCCTATACCAGCAGGGCTCATTGGCTCCTCGTGGATTATAGGGACTGTGAGGCCAGCTGTTGTTTCAGTGCGTCCCCGTCAAGCATCAAAACATCAAACAGCAGGCATGACTTAACTGCCCTCGGAAGATCACGCACTGTTGTTGTGCCTGTCATTTTTATCTCAGGAAGGAGTCTTTGCATTTCTCTCCCACTCGGTGTACCACTCTTGATTTCCTCTCATCCTGCCTGTCCGTCTTCCTCTGTCTCCTCTTGACGGTTTGACAGTGTGACAGCAGCAGAGAGATGTCTTCAGTCTTGTGGGGGGGTGCTGGTGGTGGTGGTGGTGGTGGTGGTGGGGTGTCAGCAGGAGTGAGATGTCTGTCGTGGCACCACTGATTGCTAAGTGTGTGGGTGTGTGTCCATGCTCCTGTGAATTTGAAGCTTGTGTGTGGAACTTGTAGGTGTGCTTAAGTGTTGCATATTGAAAATCAAAGGGGGGAGTTTGTCAATCCCTTTATTCGCTTTTTTATAAATTGCCTGTTACTTTATCAGGCTGCAGTGATGGAGAGATACATATATTTGTAAAGGCAGAGGCTTTGTCTTGAATAAAGCACCTTTATGAACAATGCCTCTGTGGTGTTTTGGTTGTTGCTGCCTCTCAAGTTGCAAAAGCAAAATCTCTTTTCATACGCTGCACTTCCTTACCTCGGCCATGGAGGTTAGGTTTTCATTGCTGTCTGTTGCTTGTTAGCCTGTTAGCAGGATTACACAAAAACTACAATCCGATTTTTATTGTAATTTGTCAGAAAGATGCGGTACAGGTCCGGAAAGAACCCATTACATTTTGGTGCAGAACCGGATCAGGGGTCCGATGCAGGATTTAGTTTTTCACTTTCTTTAACATTGCAGAAGAGCATTTTTCGTCATTTTGTGAATTTCTCAGGAAATAATACAGAGATCTTGATGAAAGAAATCTTGCATATTTTGTTTTGCAGCTTGATTGAATTTAAGGGGGCTGTTGGGCCTTGATGGAGCTATGTGCTCTACTGAGTCCCATTCTTTTTTAGCTTTTATTTTTGGAGAGAAACACCAGATACTCAAATGTGTTATAATGTGCCTCTCAAAGAGGTGATTTGTGTGTCTAGTTTGTGGGATTATTGAACAACAGAGGGGAGCAGAGAAATGGTTTGAGACAAATATCTTATTTAATAATGATGCTTCAATAATCCTTGTTTTTAAATATATATATAATTCAAGCTTGTGAATTCAAGCTTGTGCAGTCACTGTCTTTACTGGTTCCACCCTTCTTTGCTGGATTCTCTATAGCCATTTTCAGACATGAACTGTGGGTAAAATCCGGAGATTTGGGTCCGGACTCTACCCGTACTTTGCCTTTCACAAATGCACAACGCAGTGGAAGATTCTCTGCACGGACGACAACAAGTCCTGCACATTATCCCCCGCTGTGTTCTCGCATCGAATTCCCATTTATTGGAGGCCAGGCCGAAAAATCTGCAGAAGCTGCGGTGCCTCTCACTCGGACATTTGCGCTAACACATGCACCTACTCTCAGTGCATGTCTGAAGCAGCTCATGTCTATGTAACACTGTGGATCCATGTGACATTGACTTTTTGAAAAGTTTACTTATTTCACCTCAAAATGTCTGTTACTTGTTGGAATCAGCAGCACAAAAACAAACCTCTCGGCAAATGCAACTACCCTCAACAATACTGTTGGCTCCAACAGTATATTCAGGTTTGCTTCACAAAACAGTTGATTTGTAACCTGCTAAACAATATCCTCTGATTAACAACAGCCAGGTAACTTGCCATTGAGACGTCAGCACAAAGCAGCCACAGTCTTTGTAGATTTGTGTAAGAAGGATGTGACAGGATGGGAAAGTTTGCAGTAACAGATCAAAGCAGCTTGTAGAGCTCTGTTATTATTAATCTAACAGCAGTGTTCATATCCTCTCTCTTTCTTGGTCTCGTGTTATATTTGAGTTATACTTTTTATTTGGTAGCCAACTGTATTGTGTACTACAGGGTATTTTGTTAATGCTCAGCTATTCCACCACTGGCTTCAGTGGGAATGTTTGCAAAAAGAAAAATATAGATGCAATGGCTTCTATGCTCAACAGAAAGAAAGAACAATGTTGTTGAGATGTTGTCGGCTGGGAGAGAAACATGCCAGGGCACATGAAACCAGTGGAATGAGAGGATGTGCGGACACAGATAAAGATGAGAGTATATGACCTTGGCATAATGTTAATGACAGACTTGATCCCACATAACCTTCAAAGACAAAAGAAGCCCTTATTACCGCTGAGAGGGGAAACCCTGTGATGGTTGGTCTGCGCTCTCAAAATGATAAACTGATCGGATTTTATGTGTGTGTGGTTGTATGTGAAGGAGTTTTCAAGTGCGGTGGAATTTCCCCCGATCCTTGTATTTCTATCAGTGGAATTACCCCTCAGGACACCTGATGCTTCACACACACTCACACTCACACACACCCACACACTTACACGATCTCACCCACACACAGGGAGCCATGTTAAAGTGACAGAGATTATTTGTCTGCTTGGGTCTCTTTCACCACAGCCTTTTTGATTGGTCAGAGACGTGCTCCCATGCTATCCTTATACTGATACCCGATAACCTGCTGTCAATCTATATGCATTTAACACTTCTGTATAAGGAGCTTAACCCTTTATTGTTGCAGCCAGTGGCCAGAAGCAGTATGTGTTCGGGTTGTCTGTCCGCCTGTTCGTATGCTCCATTCCTATGACCATGATATTTCTAGAATTCCTTGAGGGAATTTCTTCTATTTTGGAACAAAAATTGGAAGTCAAATGTCATCTCTCTGTGACCTCACAGACCCTTTTTCATCTTGTGAATGTGTTAACTACGCCTTGAGAGGATCCTTTAAAACCATATCATTTGATGTCCTTATATTGGAAATAAATAAGTGGAGACTGAAACTGGTTGATGGAGGCAGACAACTGTGGGGCGGTAATTCTAGTTATCTTTTAGAAAAACATAGAAGAAGGATCATCATTTGCACATGCAGTTACTTACTGAAAAGATAATTTGGAGCTTTCAAACAGCAGTATTTTTCAGCCCAAAGAGACATATTGTATTACTTAGGTTTTTAACAGGATGCCAAGACAGAGCAATATTCAAAATTCACCAATTAATCCCTGGGTTTTCTTTATTTCTAGTCAGAGATTCAATCGAATGATATGTCAATTCTAACAAGATACAGAGAACCTTCACATAAGCTTTGTGTGGATTAGTGTTCCTGTTGTAGCAGGGACATACCGCTGTTCATAATCCCTACTGTGAGCACACAGAACTACATATAGGCATATATTCTTCTGTTGATTCTGTGTCATTAAATGCCTCAGGCGCTTCACTGTGCATGTTTTCTATATGGAGCCCAAATCAAAGCCAGTTGCAGCCATCCTGCCGGCACCCACACACAGGCAGAGACAGTGGACTGGAGTATGATGTTATTTTCCAGGCTGAGCTAATTGTCTCTGGGGCTCAGTTCTCTCTCTCTCTCTCTGTCTCTCTCTCTCTCTCCGGTTGCAGTTGGACTTTGCTCTGTTACACAATGCAGCCGTGGGTCCCCGGGAAGGCTCTAATGAAGAGTTATGAGAAGCTAGATGCCTCTTGGCTGGAGAGAGAGAGAGAGAGAGAGAGAGAGAGAGAGAGAGAGAGAGAGAGAGAGAGAGAGATGGTGGGAGACCACGGGGAGAGAGATGGAAGATGGGAGTGACGCATTGGAAGGGTGAAGAGAGAGGAAGATGGTGAGAGAAGAGAGGAGGGAGAGAACATGCAGTGAGGCTGGAAGATAGATGGCGGGGGAAGAAAGCACAAGAGTCTATGGGACCCAACACCCTTGGAAGCTCCTGGAAGCCAAAAGCCTGTTACTGCAGTAAAACGCTCTGCTTGTGCTACTGCGTTACATTAGTACATATACAGCAATGCATAGATCTCTTGACCTGATCCGTGTGGTGAAGATTACGTTTTTTTTCTAAATAAAGTCATAATTTTTGCATCTTCGCAATGAGAGAAAGTTGGTGTTCTAAAACAAGAGCATATCTGTTGCATTTTTATAACTGGCCAGCATCGGTTTTACTGTCCTCGGGAGTGCTAACATGAATTATCCTCGGACTGTGCAAGTTGGGTGTTTATTCTTCTCTCCCTCAAGGCCTGCTTGAGTCTCTTCTTCTGTCCCTCTACTCTCTTTATCTATCCATATGATAAACATCTGCTTGTATAACGATTACATTTGTAAATGTTGTGTAGCTGTTTCCTTCCTTACACTTTTCTGCCCGTGCTGTGTTTGTGTCTGTGGGAGGCAAGTATCTTGTTTTCACTCTGACCCGCCGTGGGTTTTCTAAGAAACATCTGAAAGGTTAGAAAAGCTAATCGCAGGATTTATTCAGCGTCTGTGTCTATTTTCAAACATTTTAATGAATAACATGTCCTTGCATATAGTAGGCGTCTTCATAATGTCACCTTTTTGCTCGAGAGAAGTCCTTTTAAATTAGCATGTAAATATGAATTGAGTGTAGGCACACAAGTTTATTTTTTGTTATTTTGAAGCAGTGGTCAAGCTCCAACTCAAGCACAGTGAGATTTTTAAAAGATATATTGAGGATTATTATTGAGTGTTGACTCACGAAGGACATCGAGGAAAATCACAGATCATCCACCGTGAATTCTTTCAAAAAGTGCGTTCATCCACACATAGTGTCATGAATATACAACTGTCCTCAACTTTATCAGTTGTTAACTGCATTGTTTACATCATCCGACCATCGTGGTTTATTTGGACTTTTTACATTCAGGTATAAATAATATACCCGAGCACTGTCACCCCAACATAGATCGCAGGTCCATGAGTTTAATTTATTTACACTTACCACTATATTTTTACTAAATGATCACGAAAGCACCATATCAAACAGACAAACAGCCAACGTGATCAAACCTGACCCCAATTGATTATTATTTCACAATTTATCCCGAACCCAGCTCGACAGCAGAAAAAGTAAAGAAAATCCTGGCAATTCATATGTAGCCTTCCCGTAGCTTCCAGATACTATCTTTAGATTATTCACAGGAAAAAAGAGTCGACAGTTGCCATTTATTTTCAAGTTTTCTCGCCTACATAACAAAAAAACTATTGCTTTTCCCTTGGTTAGAGCTAAGACCCTATAGTATACGTATGACAGTGCAGCCTCAACCATTCTGATTTCACATGGGGTTGACCGGGTCAGGCCTTTGGAGGGTGGTGGAGCCTCTTTCTGTCCCTTTTCAGGAGAGAATCCTTTCTTTAACTTCTTCTTCTCCCCGGCCTTCACTGGAGTCTAAATGTCAGCCAGCCCGGGAGAGAGGCAGACAGAGGAAGAGAGAGGGAGATCTGCGGTCTGCTGGGAGACAGCCATTGAAAGCATACATGATGACACACTTCCCCCATTCAGCCTGATGAGCTATTGAAAAGCAAGATGACATTTCACAATAATACACCATATAGCTCCAGAGTTTAGCGAGATGAAACATTATTCATAAATATATGATGTCTGGCATTTATTGATGTTTGTGGCCAGATTTGCTGTCAAATTATTCTCAGTTTCAGTTTGCGTTTTATTTGTGGGGAAATATTCTGCACCTCCACAAAGCGATGAACCATGACAGAGAGCTGTTATTCTGGGCTGTACAACCACATTGTTTAGCCCAAGGAATTTAAACGCTCATCGTGAATAATATGAAAAGATTCATAAGACACCCCTCCTACATAATTATGAAAAATGGTCTGGTGTATGTATGTTTGAGCACACTCCTGTGAGTTTCGAGGTTGCAGAGCACCAAGAATTGAGTTCAGGCTTTAGCTTTGTGCCCTAGTTACAGGGGAGATTCTGCTACATCAGCCTGCACACAAGACTGCAAAATCAGTTTTAGGTAATGAGAAAAAAAATGATTTAGTTGACGTGGTTATCCCAGGAGAGAGTGTTTGAAAACTCTGAGAACTGCATCTTGTACTTGCTGAGGTGTGCGTCTGTGTAGCTTTATTTTCCAGCATGTGCGTGCACATGTCAAGTGGAACCCTAACAATGCAGTGATTGGGGAAATCACTTTGGCTTTTTGCGAACCACAGGCAAGATCTTGCTGCTGTGCTCGTCCTCTTTCCTCGTCTCACTACCTTCAATTTGTACCCTTTTCACCTTCCTCTCCGCGTCGCCCTCTTCCATCTGTCCTCCCTCTGTCAGAAGAGGAGCGCGTGTTATTTCGTTTTATGTCCCCAAATCGGTGTGAAGTCCCCATGAAGAGTAGTAGATTAGCGCCATTCTCATCCAGATCATTTAAACAGCTGCAGCGATGGTGGTGCTGCCGACATCTGAAGCCTTTTGTCTCCTGAGAGACACTCTGGCTGTTGGTTGAATTTCTGTCGCTTCAGATCAGCCCAGCTGGAGAAACACTAAACAGGCACATTTTATTCGCTACGGGCTCCCACGGATGTTCTGGCTACACAATGCTGGAGCCGCAGTATCAACAAAGTATTGACTGTTGCATTCGGGGGAACAGAGAGGGTACCGTCGGGGCGTGAATTAAATTTCACAGAACTAAGGGGGGGGCTTTTTGAAGAGGGCAAAATGGCTGTTAGTGTGGATTGTCTCAGCGTGTTGTCGTTGAAGTTTGTGGGTTTTATACTCTGTGGCTTCAGGTGCAGAAAAAGAAAGACCGTTAAAGTGATCATCACAGACGAGGCCCCCAGTCAGGCTAGTCAGTGTGAGCAGTCAAATCAAGGCTTGTAGTCGTCGTTACGCATGCTTGTGTAAGGGGAGACACCTGTAGATGAAGCACACAATAACAGTGTAATTGCTCAAAGCTCAGTCATTTTAAGGGTTTTATTATATCGCTTATCCCTCTCGCTTGTCCAAAGTTATATGTGCTTAGGGTTGCATGTATCATCTCAGCATTCTGTTGTCATTCTATGGCATCCTGTGTTATATGTTAAGTGTCTTTTATACAGAGGAATAAAAGTAGGATGGAAAATTCTCTGGGAAATACTTTCAGCAAGTTTTTATTTTGACATTCAAGTCTTTAAATTGAATTGTTATGAAAACTAGGGGACAGATAAGTATTTCAGCAAAGTGACTGCCATAAGGTGTGACATCAATACATTTACAAATATTACAAATTACTGATATTAGTTCAGAGAAAAGCTTAAAGGAATAGTTTGACATTTTGGGATTGATACCTTTCGAGAGTAAATATGTAGCTGGAGCCAGCGGCTGGTTGGCTCAGCTGACCATGAACACTGGAAACAGGGACACAACTAGCCTGTCTGATTCTGAGTCTGAAAACTATTGTCAATAAGTTTCCTGGTGGTTTTGTTACAGACTGTCATTGTGTCTCTTTCACATTCTTCTGAACTTGCACTTGTATTTTGAGAGCATTTAAAGTGACAATTATGTCAGTAGTACTCTGAGTACTTGAATGGTCGGGGCCCACTCATAATGTTGAAAGGCTGACACATTAGATACTCTCACCCTCGACACTTCCCATATTGGCTCCATACCGAAGGGGAGGAACCACCAATCTATTTCAACCTATTTGCTGTCGAGAAAGACACAGCTGCTGTGACATTTGGAAAATCACACTATAGAAATGAAATCATGCAAGACTATAGATGTTTTTTTTCCCCCATGAAGACCCATGTTTATTGGTGCACTTTAGCAGTCTGTAACCATGGCTACAATGAGCAACAACATGAATGTCAAAATTCATGAACTATGCAAGCAAGTGTACACAATGTACTAATACTGCTACTGGCAACTGGTTCAGCTAGTGGCTGCTGGCCTTAGAGACATATTTAGCATAAAGACACGCAGACATAGCCTTTTAATCTCCTCATCCATCAAGACAACACAAAAGTGAATGATTGTATTTCAAGAAATATCAAAGAATTCTTTGATTTTGGAAAATCTTACTTCTAATGGGAAGTAAGACTCTTGTTTGCACAAGAGAAAGTGTCTTTCTCACAAACCTACAATTTACCACTCCATTACTTTTTTCCAGCTTTTTGGTTTCTTTATCCAATAAATAGGCACCATAATTTAAGATCAGTAGACATACGTTTATTTACTGCTGGTGCTTTAAAGCATCAAACAAATGTTACATCTTGGGTTTGTCATGTAGTTTTGTTGTAAATGAGATGCTGGATATTCAGGGTTGTCAAGTGCGGCTTTGGAGAGCATTTCAAATGGATTTGATACAACCAAAGGATTTTCTTTTTTCATCACTTCAGCCCTGTAGTCAGTGAATTCAGTTGCAGGGCATGAGCCAGCATCACTGGCAGATCTTCCGGACTGCCTGTGTGCTGTTTGTGTTGGGTGGGTATTGATTTTGTGTTTGTCCTGGTAAATACTGTATTTTGGAACCCAGTGCAGTGCTTCACTGAAATCTGGACAGAGTTGTTGGATGGCAATAGAGGAGGGGGAACGACACACATGGGAGAGGGGTAAAAGAGTGCAGCAGTAATACAGCAAGAAGTAAGGAAAAGACTGTAACTGTGTATTAGGGACAAAGGATGAGAAGAAAAGTAGATAATGGAATCGAAAAATAACAGGAAGCGTGCAATGAAATGGTGAAAATAGATAGTGGAGTAGAAATGCAAAAATTTTAAGAGAAAAATGAGGAGGAGGAAGAAGAAGAACATGTTGGACTGTTCACTCTTAACTTGGAATACAAACACATTCACTCCAACTCACCTCCAGCTAAAGCAGACGATATCTGTGGCCAAGTCATCCACCATCCTCCTCTCCCGCTCCCTCCCCTTGCTGTATAAGAAGTTAATTACAGTGATAATTTAGCCTTGTTTGTTGTAGTCATTATTACATTCTGCAAGCACCGGTCAGCTAATGAAAACACGGACAGATGATCAGGGATGTGGTGAAGCCCTTAAGTCCTGAAGAGGACAAAAGTTAAAGAAGGAAATAACTTGTAAAATCTACATAATTATCAAGCTTTAACATCAAACAATGTCTCCATGTCCATTGATGACAGCAGACACCATTAAGACGGTATAAAAGATAAAGAAAAAGTAATCAAGATAAGCTGGTAATTAGTATTAGTTGTTGACTGTGGTGTGTCATTTTAAGAAAATGATACAGTGAGTGATAAGTCACCCTCTTAGTGTTGCTTTGTCTTAATGAAGTGAAATTACAGACTTTTCCATCATTTTAATGTTAACCATAGATCTGGACAAGTCTAATTACAAAGAGCTGCACACAAAAGAAAACTGCCACCACGCTCGGCTAAAGCAGTGCTTTAAATACTCTGATGTTTCAGATAGTAACAATTATTGGATATATAATTTATATGACATATATTTGACCATAAGACACATACGTATAATTCATCTGACTCACAATACTATGACACATAACAGCCCTAGACTTTATATAAAGCCAAAGGAGCCGAAATGAAGACATGATAGCTCCTGAAATGCAAAGCCAAAGTGTCTTGATCGCCACCTGGAGGCTGGATGCAGTATAGGTTCTAAATCTTGCCATTCTCCACTCCATCATCCATCAATTATTTTAAATATGGCAAAAAACAAAAATTACAGTATTTGACATATTTGATACAGCATTGACAAGATGTATTTGCAAAAACACATAGTTTTACTCTGGTAGTAAATATAGTCTAATTCCAAGAAATAGAGAACCAAATTGTTTTTAATCCCATATAAAACAATGACTTTACTGCAGTTTAAATTAATCTGGCATATTAGTACTACAGTGAGTAACTTTTTAACCTTTAAGAACAAGGTTTGTACTTTTCTTTGTCCTCCACCATTGCATCAATTCCATCCCTCATCCATTCTAACTCACAAACTGCATACAGATCTATACAAAAGTACAACTGCAAAAAAAAGGCCATCAGTGGGAGCCAGGATTTTAAGTGAGACAGAAGTACAGCCACAGTTGGAGACTGCATTCGTAGAAGTCCTGACTAGAGAAATTGCAGACCAAGCTTATCCTGAAGCACCACTCAGTCTCACTAGAACCCCGAGGAGGCTTTCAAGTCTGCTGGGATGCCCCCCTCTCCATTTATTAAATGATTTTGCTGCAGTTACATGGCTGTATAAATGTCAGCTGACATGTGGGCAAAACTCCATTTAAAGCTTGTCAGAGAGATTTACCAGGGTATTAAAAACTTTGAAATGTGCTGTTTCTTAAAGCTTTTGTGATGTGTCGTACACCTCCACAGCTGCGTATGGTCGCAGTATATTTACTACTGTATATTTACTACTGTATATTTACCTCTGCACAGACCCCCGCTGATCCATTCAGAGTAAAATAGCTTTTTCTTTTCACTCTGCACTCACATGGAACAGGACATAGTTTATTTCAGCCTGTAATTATATGTCTATTGTATGATGAAGTACAAATTATTAAATTGACTGATGTACTGTTTTAGAATCGCTTTAGTTAAAAGCGATTAATATTGCAGTGCAGCTGTATTATGAGTCATGATCACAGGAGTGACCTAACATTCACACTATGCAGGGCCGGTATTTCTTTTCATTAAGACACTGCAAGAAAAAAAAGCTTGCACAGGAGAAAGGAGGTAAATCACTGACCTAACTAGGGTGTGTACATTCCACTCGCCTCAAGACTCGTGATACATGCAGTATCTGGTGTTTGCCTCTTTTGGTGACAAATATGTCCTCGGTTGACCAAGCACAAATGGGCCAGAACGAAGCCATCACTGACCCACACTTTCTAGATGAACCACGCTCATATGTTCCACACACTGCATAGCTAGTCGTCTGGTGAATGTGGTGAAATTATGACAGCAGTGTCATTTTTATGATCCTTATTCTAGAATTAGGGCTGATGCAACCGAGCCAACTGTGGGGTTTCTGTCATGGTGGCTGCTGTGAGCATCATAAAAGTCTCCCTGGTGCCTGCACACACACACACACACACACACACACACACACACACACACACACACACACACACACACACACACACACACACACACACACACACAGACAGACACTGTCTCTCCTCGTTTACTTGCACACATAGCAACTGACTGTGGATTTATGGTGTGTGAACAAAATACCGTTTTTTTATGAGGGGCTTAGACAAACAGTATTTGGAGCCAATCGATCGTTATGCTGTACATTATCCCATTTGATGGAACACATTTCTCTTTTAGCCCCTAACACAGGCTAGTACTTGACAAGACTGGACAGTGGACCAGACACAGACTATCTACTGAGCAAAATCTGCAGGATATAGACTTTTGTCATTCTTTAGTTTTGTCTTTATTAATAAATGCGAACATTTGACAGTATGTTTGTGATAAACTTAGACGTATTAATGGAGCCAGTACAAAGTAGAGAGTTGATTATTTTTTTTTAGAGATTCTTATCGTTAACAAAACATGGAAACAGTGCACCTATATGGCTACCAGAATACATCTTCCCATAATCAAATCCATCTGTTCACCTGCCCGTCCTTCCCTCCCTGCTTCCATCCCTCCATCCACCACCCCCCACCCCCATATCCATTTTTCCTCAAAGGGTCGTGGGGGGCTGGGATACACCCTGGCCAGGTCGCCAGGGCCAATCTGCATGTCTTTGGATGCCAGACTACCTAGAGAAACTCCAGATAGAAAACCGGGATTTGAACCAAGAACCCTCTTGCTTTAAGGCAACTTAATTGAATCCAGTTGTGAAAAATTTGTTTTCTCCCAAACCCACACACAGTTCATGTGCTTTTTAGTGGCAGGTGCAGAGCGTAATGTGGCACCGGAGCAGACAGCATCTTGCATGGCTGTTAAAGAGTCCCATGGCTGTCTAAGGAAAACAAACGTGTCTTTGAGGTATAATTTGAATTTGTTTCCAGCGACAGATATGATTAAGTTCTCTCGAACATATCAGTGGGGATAATGCAGCACAGAAGCACAGCATACTATAACAAATATGCATTAACCTAAAGAACTCAAAATCCTTTTGCTATTGTCTTAAGATGTTTGTAAGGCCATGCCTGACATGATAGAAAATAATGTTATATTGATGTTACCAGAGATTCTTTGTCTGCTTATATCTGACCTAATGTTCACACACCAAACAAAACTGACATTGTTGCGCTTGTCAATTTGGTGCCAAGCACCTCACTACCTGCTTGGACTCATCATCTAATAGATCTGTGGTTTCTGAACTGTTGCAACTCTATTGTGTTCAACTTGTTAATGGTTTTTGCAGAGTAGTTGTGTCTGGGTCTGACTTTTATTTCAACAGTAAAATAAAAAGCTGCAATTAACTCCTGCTCTTCATGTGATATGCACTGAAATAATTCTGTCTCTATTTGCAAATGTTTTTTCAATGGAAAGTCTGTTTGTGATAATTGTTTTTTCGGGACAATATGTACTTTAGGAATGTGTGATGCTATCATTATTATTTTTCATATATTAAAGATTAATATGGGAATAATGGATCCTAACTGGACATGTCTGCACCAACAGACATAGTGAATAGCATAGCAGGTTTATAAACTATTAAAAAGTAAATTAAATGGCCTAAGCAAGTGGTTGAAATCAATTTTGCACAATAAATGTATATGTTTTAAATGGAGTGTTGTAATCCATTCTTTTGTTAGTGGGTAGTATGCCTGGGGTGGGGGTGTAGTTTATTGAGATGGCAGCTTTTTTTTGCATGAAGATATTCAGATTTAAAAACAACTGATACTGATATTCTGACTGATAGGACATTGTGACAGGTCTCAGATGTTATTGCTCATTCTTATAAAAAAGGAAAATGCACATAGTCAGCCTTCTTTCCCTCACTATGCCCATCGTGTGTTCAGTGTAAACAAGGAACCAGTGGCCTCACAGAGCCGTGGAGAATCCACCAGGGACAGTGAAGAAGGGTTTGGGAACATTTCAGCGAGTTCAGCCTGGTCAGCCTCCCAAACACAGCATGACATTTCGAGCACAACAACACAGTTTCACCTGTGTGAACACATCAGATTTGATTTTGCTATAGGACTGCAATGCTGACCCTACTTGTTACAGTCGCATGGTTCATCCATCCTTGTCAAACTGCTATACACTGTACCAGTGGAGCAGGCACTCTTACATCTGACCGGCTTGGCTAATTGAATTAATGCAGCAACATTTGATCAAATAAAAGTCCAAGCCTGGGACCTTAATTAAATACAATGGTGTGGGGAAATGCCCATATGTGCATGTTTCAGTCTGCCTGCGCCTACACAGCTGGGTGAGGAGGAGTACATGGATGGTGTCCCGTGTGTGTGCGTGACTGCAGGTTCATGCCGAAATCACTTTGTGTTTTTATGCTTGCATAGCTGTTTGGGTGTGAGTGTTTTTATAACCGGTTGCTAGGCAAAGGATGAGATAAAGCTTTTAACTGAGACACAGGAGATTTCCAATTTGCTCTTCCGCTGAGCTGCTGAATACACAATAGGCGGGAGTTCAGTAAAGTTCACATAAACCACTTCTGACTGCTCACTCAATGCTACATGAATATGGATTTGTGTTACTTTTATTTTCACAAAAATATGAATTAATAATTCAAAAAACACCTTGCGGGCAAAACAAACAGGCAGCGATGTTCACTCACAAGGTAAGGGCACATATGCCCCCAAGAGTTTGAACTACCAACTTGACATCAACAAAGACGGGGGACAAGCTCAAGCAGAAGTTAAACTCACTAATTTTCACACATTTATTCACAGTCAGCACACAAAAATAGAAACAAAGAATGGCCTTCCTTAGGGCTATGCCTCTGCATGTGCTCTTTTTGTGGATTTCTACTGTATCAAGATAAATAATGATTATGAAACAACAAATCATATGAACAATCATCCTAAAGAGAGTCAGGAAACCAAATTCAGAAATCTATATTCATAGGGCAATTGAATGGAGAATAATAAAAAAGTAGGAATGCAAAAACATGTACATATACTACAGCAATATATATGGTGAAGTGTTTTTTTTAACAGGTACTAAAAGGTTATTGCTTATTATATGCGAATACTGCTAAATACAGTATCTTAAAATCAGTACTATGAAGAAACTACCAGCTCAGTAATGACATAAACCCTGTCGGAGAACTGCTCTTGAGCAATACACCCAAATAAGACATCTCCAGCAAACTCTGATTCTCTTCATATTGAAGAGGATGATCCTGGAGGATGAGCCTCAAACAGACTTGGAAGTCCTTGAAGTGTTGGCTGAAGCATTTAGACAGCAGAAGACAGAATGGGTGCTTTGACCTCTTTCTATGTCATTAGAGAGACATAGCTCACAGCACAGTTTCCTGGCATCCTTGTGGATTGAAGCAGCCAGTCCTGGATGTCTGCTGGTTTTAGGGGACCCCCTGTTAGGATACTGGCTTCCTTCTCCCTCTTTGACACTGGCAGATGGTGATTGTAGCTGCCGATTTC
This sequence comes from Hippoglossus stenolepis, assembly GCF_022539355.2. Taxonomy (NCBI): domain Eukaryota; kingdom Metazoa; phylum Chordata; class Actinopteri; order Pleuronectiformes; family Pleuronectidae; genus Hippoglossus; species Hippoglossus stenolepis. The sequence continues at coordinate 9,540,161 of NC_061490.1, forward strand.
CCCCCTTTGTCCTGGATAATCTCAGTGTCTGCCTCTTGAAAGTTAGTTAATTGGGGCCATTGCCACCAGCTCACCACCCTTGCTCCAGCCATAGCGTGGAAGTGAGCGGGATGGAAAGCCGACCATCATAGAACGCCATTGTTTTAATTGGGTAAAATGCCTAGCTAACCTATTTGTGAAGTGGTTGTGATTGTCACACTGTCAGTCTGACTCAAAATATGTATGGTGCGACGGAGTGTCTAACACTATTTGATCATTTGACAAGCACATTAATCATCCTCATTTATTTAGTGTGCTGGAAGTACTCAGTGCCTTGAATGTTTCTTTTTTCTCATGTTGATCTGCTTAATGAATACGTAAACCTTGGGGTGTATTCAGTCTAGTCAAATATAGCTTGGAGGACTGTAAAAGCATAGATAAAAATGATTAAGTACACCCTTGACACGTGAAGGATGTTCTGTACACAAGGTCAAAGCACAGGAGAATTTGCTGCAGGCACATGAACATCAGCCTGTCTGTAACAGAGGGGGTCGCTGAGACAGTTGACCAGGAGAGACAGTACTTCCATTGGACCCTATTTTAGCTCCAGAGTACTCACCAGGAGTCAGGAGCAATTTTATGGCCATATGACAAATGGCGGAGTCTGTGTATTAGGTCTGCCTAGAGAAAGAACCCACCACAGGCCATGTCACTCTCCTTAAACTTACAATGAGGCAATGTAATACCTTTCTCTCTGTCAAAGATGGAGAATGAAAAAGAACAATTCGGACTGGTGGTTATAAAATCACCCAAGCTTGACTGGGGCCTTTGTGATGACCATTCTCTTGAGGCCAGAGAGTAGAATCCACTACACACCCACAGTGCCAGCCTTTAGATGTGTTGAGGTACTGGACCAGTTCATTCAGTTTCCATTTGGTTTTTAGCAGGAACCCTACCAATGCTATAAGAATACATGAATAGGTTGCTGCACCTTTGTAGCTTATATAGTATGCGGCTGCCTGTTGGGAGGAATCTTCATCTTCTGTGACAGCTGGCAGTGGTGTCACACAATACAGTGGTTTGGAAACATCTTGGAACAACAAAAATAGATGACCTTCTTACTTCCCCTCTGCCTTCTTACTTCCTCTGCCTTCTTACTTCCCCTGCCTTCTTACTTCCCCTGCCGCCTGCAAGCATGTTACTGGCTAGAATCTATTATCTCTTTTCTCGTAAATGATCTGTTAAGTGATTACATTTTTATTTTCTCCTCTGTACGACATTCCAGGAATATCAAGCAGAAGATATAAACTTAGTGCTGCCTTTGAGTACTCACCTACAGCGTAACGTATAAAACAATATCTGGACTGGCTTTTATAGTAGTGATGCAGCAGGTGTGCACTGAAGGCAGATTCTGTTGTTGCCTCTGCATTAAGCATTTTTTTACACTCCTGTGTAACTAAGAGTAGAGAAAACCCTCTGGTACTGTCAAGGCTCTCAGTTTTATTCCTATTGGTGCCACTCATCAAACACAAGAAAAAAGTTTGGCAAACCAAAATGGTTTGTAAAATTTGTACAAAGTGTGAGCTATCTCATAGCTTGATTAAAAATGTGTCCCAAGAGAATCCTACTAATGCTCACTCTGCTGCCTGTGACGCACATCATTAATGTCCGTGAGATCGACAACTGCTCTCCACTCCTACTCGTCTCTCTTGCTCTTCGGTTTTATAAAATCCCTTGATGTCATTACTTATCGTCTGCTCCTCTCTCTGAACTAGATTCTTATGGTTTTGAATTGCAACTTTCATCCCAAAAAGTGTTGGCAGATTGTTTGCTGACCTGTAACCCTTAACTAGCTGTTTTCTGCCCTGTTGACCTAGCTCCTCAATTTCACCACTTGTTCCCTTGGGCTAACCTTAATTACACTTTTATGATGTCTTGTGTTATCTGTTCTGCTCTTGCAGACATGGCATCTCTACTAGACTCCTAACATTACCTTCGACATGACGGGCAATCCGTTAACCAAAGGCCTGACAGCAGTCCTATCAGCATTAGTGTGAGCACCAGCACAGGCTTGTTGGCAGATTGAGTGAAGTTCATTGCTGTTAGGCAGTGTGGAAAGGTTACTTCGAGCCAGCCACTGGTTATATGGCCTGTTCTGCAGTCAACTCTCCCAACTGCAAACCAATAACGAGCCACTTGTGATTGAATCTTCCTTCCCCGCTCTATCGGCAAATTAATTCGTGTACCATTTCTGACCAAATAATGTTGTTTTTAGCTAGTCCCAACGACACAGTGTATAGTTCATCTCAAAGTTGTCTTCAACGTGTCTTGAGTGTATTATGCTGTTGTTTTGTAGAGCTGTAAACTTTTCCGCTGTCCAGATGATTCAAGACTGATGTTAAAACCAGGTGTGCACAGGTCTGTTTCCAGTTTAACCTCAGATCTTAGTGTTAGCTTTTTGGATTAAATGTATTTACCATTTGACACATTGATTCCTCAACTTCAGCTGCATATGAGATTATCTGTGTTCCTGGCTACTTTCTCTGCTGCAACGGGTCCTGTTGAAAATGGTACCAGTGAATTATACACAGCTTTGTCTTGTCTCCTGGATTAAGTTGCACCTCTCATCACCGAAATTAAACAGTCAAATATGTGCTTGGAAGCAGGCCTGCAGGAGAATGGAGCACAAATGAATCAAAATCAGAAACTCCCTACCTCCAGTTGGCATTTAATTCAAAAAAACTTCAAACAAAAATTATTAGGTACATAGTTTAGTTTTATTTTTGCAGCCATTCCTCAGCTTTATGATTTACTTACTAGAATCCTTCTCTCCAGTATAATAGTTGAGATTAACTACAAAATCAGCTCTTCTGAAGCTTTAACTGCAGTGTCTCTAAATAACTATCGGCCAGTCACGAACTTGACATTCTTTCACTGCAGTACTTTTCTACGGAAAGAGTTTTTTCTCAGCAGTTTTTGGCTTACTTGTCAAACAATAATCTTTTTGAGCCTTTTTTTCGGTGCCTGTCACTCCACTGAAACAGCAGTTACTAAAGTGATAAATGAACACCCTCCTGTAGACTCAGATTCCACCTGTGTGCTCCTCCTACATGTCACCTCAGCTTTTTGTATAGATCATTGTATAGACAGATTGGGCATTTCTGACCTGGTCTTTACATCTTTAAAGTCCTACTTATTTGACAGAACAGCGGTCTTTACAATATAAATACAATATCAACATTTTTTGATATAATACATGATACGCCCCACGGCTCTGATCTTACCTTTCTGTTTTTCTTCCTTCATAACCACCTCTTGGCCAAAGTATTTCAGTCTTGAAAGTGCTCCTAAATTCAGATAAAACTAAAATTCTGGTGTCAATTTCCGCCCCATCCTGAGATAGACACGTGTGTGATCAAATAATAGTATTTTTTAACAACTGTGTAATTTGTCATTGTCTGAAAGCCACAAATCTGGGTTGATCCTACTTTCTACTTCGACCAGAAATTAAAGACATCATCAAGACCGATTTTTTTTTTTTACCTACATCGTAGCAGATGCCAAAATCTTAATTTGTTTCATCAGGAGTTAATTATTGTAATGTTTTGTTTTCTGTCCTGCCTCATGGTACAACTAATGTCTTGGTTTAGAATACTGTGGCGTCAGTCTTTTTTATATCCAGAAAATGTGACCACAGTACACAAATTTTATCTTCTCCTCTCAGATCAGACTTTAATCATAATAATAATAACAATAAAAATACATTTATTTTATAAAGTGCTTTTCAAGGTACTCAAAGACACTTTACAAACATTAAAATTAACATAAAAAGCTACACACTACAAACATAGAACACACAAAATACATCACACATTAAAAGCAGTACTTTAAGGTTCTTTTAATGACAAGCAAAATTCTAAATTGGCTTGCAATTTTCTGTCTGATTGCCTTAAATCTAGTGCTCAGTGTTTTTCAGAATACATTGCTACTGTAGGTCCCTAGAGTTAAAAAGGCCCCCTTCCTCTGGAACAACCTCCGTACTAACAACCTGCTGTCTTACTTCATTGAGGCCTTCAAATCCAGATTTCAGGCTCATCTTCAGTTAGTTGTCTTTATTTTCCCTCTGCTCGTTTCCATTTGTCTCTCTAACCAACTGGTTGAGGCAGATGGGCAGTTTGGTTCTGCTGTAAGTTGAGGGGCCTTAAAAGTTTCTCCTCCCCACTGTTGCTAAGTGCCTGCTTGTGGTGAGAATTACTGGGTCACTGTAAATAATAAGAGTTCGGTCTAGACTTGCTATAATGAAAAGCTCCCTGAGATAGCCTCTGTTATGATTTGTCACTATATAAATAAAATCGTCTTGACATAACTATATCATGTTTATGATGTTGTTCACATTATTTTAATCAGCATAATTAAGACTTAATGAGTTTGTCTTTCCCAAGGTGTTGCATGTGTCAGTGTGTTTACCGTCTACATCTGCCAGTTATTTTAAATTGTTGAAGATCATGGTGCAGCCAAATACCCCAGGAGAGCAACTGTAGTGCCATTCTCTATTTCTCTTGTTGCTCTTACCTCTTATCTGCCCCTCTACCTTTCTGTGATCTTGTTCCTCCCTTGCTCCTGTCTGTTTTCATCCCCTGCCCTCGTTGCTACCCTCCACTGGTCCTCTCCTCTCCTCCTCTCCTCTTCTCCTAGAACGTTCTTCCTCTCCCCAGGTGACAGGGTGATGGATTAAGCCCAAATAAACTCGTTCATCTTTCAATTAGAGCCAGTGTTGAGGCGGTGTCAGCCATTATGAAGCTGTCTGGAAGAGTGGGAGAGAGGGAGTGATGGAGAGAAGAGAGGGGGAAAAAGGGGTGAGAGTGAGTTATGGCATTAGCGTGAGAGAAAGAGTTAGAAAGATGTTGGTGAAAGACGGAGTGAGAAAAGAGGTGAGAGAGGAATAAAGAGGGTGTTCCGTGTTTGTGTGTGTGTAAGAAAGTTATTGGTTGAGGGAGCAGATCCAACTATTAAAACATCACTCCTGGGCTGCCATCAGAACCGAACTCCCATGCCTGGCCAACCACCCACGGTCTGGCTCCCCACGTCATCACCAGCCCAGCTTGAATTTTTACGCAACATTGCCTTTCACTGATTTGATTTTTTTCCTCTATTGTTGTCGCTGTTTCTTATGAGTCTGATGAATTTGTACTGTGTGGGTTATTCACAGAATAGCAGGGCTGTGGAGTGAGTGAGCGGAGAGACCCTGTACTTATGTACAGTACCTGCATGTGGGTGTGAATCAGCAGAAGCATTTGTCGGCAGATGTGAAAACTTAATCTCACCCTCTACACTGTCAGAGGATGAATATTGTGTTTAAATACAGTGTGGGTACTGGGAAGAACACAGTGGCATTTCAGTAGGTTCTTCTTTCCCCTCCTTTTCCTCCTTTTCCTCTACTTCCTTTTCTCTCTAAGAGAATATTATCTGCAGTCAGCACATAGGGACAAATTCTAAAATGTTTCTTCTTTCTTCCTCATGTTCTCATACATCTTCTTCCACCGCTTTTTCTTCCTCATCTCTTTTTCTTCCTTTCTTCCAAGGTATTACTGTACGCACGTCAGGACTCCTTCTTCATCTTCTCCTTCTCCTTTGATTGGAATATCATGTACTGTAGGTACACAGGGACAAGCTCTTTGTCTTTTTTGTCTTCTTCTTCTCCTTCGAAGGGAATATTACTGTCAGCACACAGGGACAAGTTCATCTTCCTCTTCTTCTCCTTCCTCATCCTCAACCTCCTCTTCTTCTCTTTCGAAGTGAATATTATGTACTGTCGGCACACAGGGACGAGTTCTAATGAATTTGAATGAGCGTCTCAATTTATTTTCCATGTTTTATTTATTTTTCAGGGTTTGGGGAGTAAATTGAATCGACGGCAGTGATGCGTGCGCTAGTCAGGAGCAATATAGGGACCTGCTGTTCTGATTAAGTTCCTGTTATGGAGCCGTTCATTATTGATTTCATTTCTCCTCACTTCTCCTCCCTCTCAAATTCGCATTCGCTCCATATCTCTTTCTTCTCAGCAGGTCTCTCCCTCTTTCTCTGTGCCTCCTCCTCTTCTCTTTGCTGTCAGCTCTCATTTAAAAGCAGCACGTTGTTATTCATAAAACTCAGGTTTATTTTGGACACAATTATTTTTTTGCTTATTATTTCCCTTTGAGTAATTGAGCATTAGAGTTTTGCTTAAATATACTGTGAACAGGAGCACTGTAACGGGAATGCTCTCTTTGTTGTGATTGGAGAAAAGTCCAGAATCATGTTGCTTGGCTGTTTCACTCACTCCGATAAGTGGATTTGACAACAGCCATGGTTTATTCACCAACCAGTTAGATGCAGAGCTCACGCTTTGAGCTGAGTATTATTTGGTGAAGCACTAAATCAATTTTCTCTCTGCGCTGTTAAGATAGTTGTCCTAGAGGGAAGACTAATGGCGTGTGTCTCGAAATAAGAATTTTTATATATATTTAAAAAAAAGCAAAAGCAAAACATTATGTTTCTAGTTTGTAAATATTTCAGCTTATGTGTTGGTCTTGTATTTCTCTGTTGTCAAATGTGAGTTTTTCTGCTTCATACACATATAGACATCTCAGCAGACCATTTACTTTACGTCTTTACACAGAGGTGTTATGCAGTAAGACTGACACAGATTCTTAGCTCTGTATTAATTAGCACCCATATTTTCCCACCCATATATTCTCATAGGACTGGCACCCAAACAACATTTGTCTCCAAAACTGTAGATGAGCATAGCTAGGTCTATTGTTAGCTTATCCAACACATGAAGCTAAACCTTAGAAACCTTCACTCGTCTCTGTTTATTTGTCAGAAAGGTAAAACAAAAAGCACTGAGCTGATTTGCTTAAAACGCTGTGTAAATGACCTCGTTTCGAGTTGAATATGAAAGTAGGGGCTTGCGGACACTTGGCTGACACCACACGAGCCTTAAAGTCCACCAGACGTGGCTAAGCTAGCGGACGTTAGCATTTCGGACGGTCCCTGAATGCACCTCGTCAGAAGATATCAGAGGACATTTAGGCTTAAAACAAAGTGTAAATGACGCCGTTTCGAGCCAAATTTGAAGGTCGGGGCATAAACAGACTTGGATGACACAACACGAGCAGTATGGAGACATGTTATGTGTTTTTTCTGTTGTTTTTTTACGTCTAAAGATAAGTCCCTTCAGTTACTCTGTTTCCCCCTGAAACTCCAGAAGTGTTTTGTGGACTCAAACCCCCCCCCCGTCGGCATAGGGGTGAGTAGATAATGAGTAAATTATCATTTTTGGGTGAACTATTCTTTTAAGAATGCTAACGTAAAATATTTCATTCAATATGCAACTAATAGTATGACCCGATAACAATAGTGTTTGCCACAGTGTGGCCTTGGTGGATAAATGCACTCTATTGGGCGCCATTCTAGCTAATATTGTCATTATTAAAACTCCTCTCCTCTCTTTAAAATGCTACTATTCAACTACAACTATTCATCTTAATTTAGGCAAAGACTTGCGGGATAAATTGCTTCATGTTCTGTATGCAAACATATTGTTATTTACCCTGGACTGAAGCACTACAGTCTAATGACGGTGGATTTGGCACCAATTTACACTACACATACTATTTAGTGTATTATTTCATTATGTTCATATTCATGTGCAAACTACCCAAAGATGTGTGTCAGTACTTTAAGGAATGCAAAATATTCCTTCCGCTTTATCACCAGTGAACCCACTGTGAAAATATTATGCATTTTACAATTTTTTACATCATAAAGGCCAATGTAATATATTCACAGCTGACACTTTGGGAGGCTGTAGCTCAGGTAGAGTGGAACGGCCATTAATTGTAAGTGTAAGCCCCGGCTCCTTCTTTCTACATATTGAGGAGTCCTTAGCAGGAGTAAAATCCAAACCTGTTACAGTCCATGAAAAACGAAATTCTTTATGCGTTGCTTTAAGGCAACAATAGTTTTGGTTTGTTTGGCGTCTTTGGATGGTTAAGTGCAAACTACTATTTTCTAAATCTATGGAATCTGTTCTCTGTTGATCGCAGGCAAGCTTGATTGTGTCAAACATGTGTCAAAATCACTGATGGAGCCTTCCAGAATAAAGTGAATTCTCAAATAAAACTGCATTGTAGTCAATGAACCTATTATTACATCTGTTGTGTGCGGGATTAAGAAGTGCAGCTTCAGTGGGGCCGGCAGCTGTGTGGAGACTGGGCTTCGGTCTGGAAGCAAACTGAGGGCCTCTTTCTGCTGGGGTTATTATGACTAACTTCCTGTAACCCAACCTCTCCATGAGTCAAGAGCCACCTCACAGAGAGAGGAATGCAGCGACAGGTTCCATGGAAAACTGAAGAGGGGAACCTGTTGTTTTAATGAGTCTGGCTTTTTTTTTCGACTGGCTGGCTGGCTGTTTTGCTTACTGGCAGTGGGGGTGGTAGATTGGATTGTGCAAGTTTCTTTTTTCCTGGCTAATATTTAGGCTTCCTAGGCTTCTTGCTGATTAGTAAAAGCTTGCTGCTTGGTTTTTTAGCTGATGGATAATCTAAAGTTTGGCTGGTCAGGGTAATATAAATCGTTGTCTGCACTGTACAGCTCTCATATTTCAGGTATTTTCAGCACCTCATATATCATTCTGATATATGAATGTATATTGTTCATTAGATAACGACATTTGTGAGCTAATCCCAAGAGTACGGTGTCAAATTTAGTTTTGTCTGGCAGCCTCAATATGCCTTTTAAAGGAACCACCCTGTAAAAAATTCTGGCCTTCTTAACCCAAGCTGTGAGAGAGTTAGAACAGCCTGCTGAAACATCTGTGGTCTTGGCTGGGAATGAATGACTATGGACAGACTGGGATTAAGGAGGCTGGATGGGAGCTTTGGGGTGGGGTGACGAAAAAGTTGGCTGGGGCCGGGGCGGTTTGAGAGTTGGTAACAAGGGTGTGGGGTGAGGTAGGGGTAAGTGCTGTGCTGGGAAATTAAGGGAAAGTTGGGAGTTCGGATTCGGGTGAGAGGAGCACTGAGGGAATTGGGGTGAGGAGGGATGGACCTGTGAAGGGTGCGTTAGTGTTGAGAAACTGGGGTTCAGACTGGGACACAGGCTGTTGTCGAAACTACAGCAAAACTAAAGCCTAGTGCTGTTACAGCAGGCGCCAGAAATGACATAATTTGCACTGGCACTGCACTAGCATCGTTTTGGCTGCACCACGACAAGAGTGCAAACTCGTCAGTTTCTTCACATCTTTATGTTCCTAGGTTTGCGTCATTAATTAAGGAGCATAGAGATTCACAGATGGCTCCTGGAGGGAGATTGCAGACTGTTAATACAAAATACAAAGTTTTTGTCAAGGCAATTAAACGTGCACAAATCCGACGCAGTGCTCCTGGGAATAACAAGTCAGTTTCAGAACTGTTCTGTTTGTGTCTTTGCCTTTCATCCGGCTGTGTTGTTTTAACTGTTCTCAGCAGTCAACACTGGAGAAGACTCCACCAAATCACACCTAAAGCATGATTATAGAAGGTAAATGCTTCATGTTGATCACAGTTTGCATGCAATGACCAAACCGTCCAGCCAGCATAACACAGTTTATCGATCTGCTTCAATTAAAAAAAATTGCGATGTTTGGGGTATTTCTGACTTTTATTTTATCACTTAAAAGACCGACCACAATGAATTAGTTTAATATTAAATATATATTTTGATTGTGTGTGGGATTTGGTTTAAAGGAGAGTATGAATTAAGGAAAAGACTTTGGTGAAGCATGACCTGAGTTATAGCTTAGGTTCAGTGAATCTCGGTTTGTGGAAAAGTTATGTTCAGGTTTTCTTTTCTTTTAAGGACCACAGTGGGAGTCTGATGTTGAAAAATGCCTGATCTTAGCTGAGATAGATGGATTACAGATAAGTTGGAATACAAACACAAAGGAATTTGGACTGAGCTGCAACACAAGAGTGGAGTTGGCTTCACAGCTGGGAAGTGGGTTTGGGGGGGGGGGTTAGGGGAGATTTAGGATGAGGGTCATTTGATGCTATTTTGGCCGTTCCCAAATTCAGTAAGGTCTGGATGTGAAGGAGATCTCTCTTTATCTGCCTCTCTTACACACAAACACACATACACACACTACGACATGCACAAACTCCTTTCATCCAAAGCCAGTTGTACGTCCAACTCTAGGGAGACTTTTGGGAAGAAGATATAATGGACGATACCGAGCACAACATGACTCAGCCACAGGAATCCCAGAAAACCCACAGTGGCTGGCTAGACTATAGAGAGAGAGAGAGATGGGGGGTGCAGAGGAAGTGCACATGTATGATTCCATCTCTCCTTCACTTGTCCTTGATAAAATCCAAGTCATGGGAATGTAACATTTATTGTCGATTTTGGGAACTGTTGATCTCGACCTTATGCTAGTTTCCCTTTAGCGGCTCCTAAGTACTTACTAATAACCCCAAATAAAAGATAAAGATTAAAGATTAAACCAAAAACAGACTTTCTGCAAAACTATGCACGAGAGCAAGCCATGGAAAGGTCGGCTTCTAGCAGTTGTCAGGCAGTGCACGTTCATGTGTTTGTTTTGTGCTTTGACGAGAGGGCAGATGGGAGGTGATGGGATGCATTGCTTGCATATTTTCAAAGTGTAGCCTGCTCTTGATAGCTTTTCCAGGATTGCCAACCCTAGCTTTAAATCATGTGCTGGAAATGTCACAGCCCGCACCCTGATCCGCTGAAAACACATTGCCACGGCAACAATCACATTTGTTCTGCCGTATCATTTTGAGGCTGGAGCAGGATATTTCATAGTGGTTACGTTTTTATTTTGTTGCTCTTTTATATTTCATATTCAACATTATAATAATGTAATATCTCTGTGTCACATTAAAAACTATGCTGGTGATGTTACTTGTTCCTTCATAATGTTGACGCTTTTAAAAAGCAAGGAATGCAAGTGAGGTAAACTTCAGGAGCAGTGTTTTCTGATACAATACCACAGCTAATTTGAGAATGAAATATTAAGGATTAAATATCCAACATGTCACACTTCCCTTCTTTTGTTCTCAGGCTCTGTGCTGCTACTGTGGCTGTCATTGTTTCTCTGCTGGGGTGTTTTGTCTGTTGTCCTGCCAAGCTGACATGAAGGGGTTGAGAAACAGGCCTGGGATCAGTTTGAGGCTGAAGTCCAATATGCTTTACTCCCCCTCTGCTACTGGGCAACTGGAGGAAAGGAAGTAAAGGGTCAGACGGCAGGAAGTTTTATGGAAAGCAATTTGTGGCTGCTTGACAACAAGAGATTTAGAACTGATTTTGTACATTCGTACATCATCCTCTTGTCCATCCGAGAACTCCAAGCCAGTGCACACACACACACACACACACACACACACACACACACACACACACACAAAATTCAAGAAAGATGCAAGTTATGAGTAAGCACTTACTATTAATGTTGGTCATAAAACTGATGTTTTTGATAGAACAGTGCAGCTTTAATCTCATTGGAAACAGAAATCCTCCTTAAATAAGTAAGCTGTCTGTCATGTCATAAACTGATACAGTAAAATGCAAGAATTACGACATAACTGAGAACCTTAAAACATCTGTAAAGTTATGACGCAACAGACCAGTTGATGTTTTATCAAAAAGAACCGTTTAACGTTTGATGCCACTGGCTGTGACATACAGTACAAGTAAGATATATATCCTCTGTTAGAGGATTCACACTCTTCTGCCAGTCTGGTAGTTAGGGACGAGCAGAGGAGTGTAGAAAAGTGCTGACTCATCCTTGAGCTCCTGGTATCCAGTACTTTCCAAACTTTCATAGTGTTGCAGTGACCTTGAGCAACGTGAGTGGAGCAAGTGCCTGAGTGACTGTGGAAAAGAGAGAGAGAGAGAGAGGGAGGGAGGGAGGGAGGGAGGGACCCCTCCAGCCTGCTTCTCGACAGATAATCTGTCAACCCCCCACTGGTCCCCAGACTCATGGTACATGCTGCACACACACACACACACACACACACACACACACACACACACACACACACACACACACACACGCTACGTAGAGCACATACACATGCACACACACGTCTCACCAGCCGCCTACCTCTGCAGCACAGCTGAGCGTCTGACAGAGAGGTAGTTGGTGGAGAACGCAAATATCTTCTCTCCTCCCCCTTTTTTAAACTCCATCCATCACACCCAACGCACCACTTTCCTTCTCTTCCTCTCACTTCCTGCGCTGTCTCTAATGAATTATCTTTAATCTCTTTGGTAACCTTCCTCTCTTTCTTGCTGTAGGTCCATCATGCTCTCTTCCTCTCTCGTTGTTTGTCCTTTTCCTCTACATTTTATTTTGTCTTCTATTCGTCTTTGTCTAAGTTGGTTGAGATGGAAAAAACGAAACATAATCAGTGAAAAATGAACACACACTGGTCTGTAATCACAGAACAAGCTGAAACTCTTCATCGTAATAAACCTTTTTGAAGTGCTCTAACAAACATGTGAAACGAGGCTTGCCTTGAATGGCTGTTGCAAAACTTCAAAGTATTGATTAGACCACTCGCTATTTATCAGCGCAATTGCACATCTTTTGCTACTCTGTTTAATGTGCACACATGCGCAAACACACACACACACACACACACACACACACACACACACACACACACACACACACACACACACACACACACACACACACACACGCACACACAGTGTTAATCCAGGGGATGAGAGAGAATTTTGGTGTCATGGTCTGGTCACAGACAAGAGGTTGCCTCAGAGGTCTCATGCAGGCCAATGGTACTCTTCAACAGACCCCCGTCTTAGGTCCAAAGATACACACATTGGAGCCTGTGGAGATTATGTGTTTCCCCATTGTCCCTACAAGGGCTGGATGATATAGCCAAAAATTATACCGAGATAAAGATTTTCATATCAGTCGAAATTGATAATTATCACGGTAAATATCACATTATAATTATATTAAGTTTAAAGACAGATTTTTGCTCCTATAAGTGAAGGTTGTGATTTTGTACGTCTTTATTACATTTTTTAAATCTGCGGTCGGTCAATTATGTGTTTTACCTCCTGACTGTGTTTGCACACTGCATCAGCAATATATTGATTTACGTTGATCCTTTGTTGTATTGCTTTGATTAAAACTATATACCAACAACTATTTCCCCTGCCAAGGAGGTTATGTTTTCACCCCTGTCCGATTGGTGGTGGTGAATAATGTGGTTTGGGTCAAGAAAGAACTCATTGAATTTTGTTGCAGATTCGAATCAGGACTCTCCAAGTGTGAAATCAGGTGCAGCTTGTTTATAGACTGCTGGACCTTGGCAGAGGTACGCGCTCTACTGAGTGCCATTCTAGTTGATATCATTCTATTTCCCAAACTATAACTCCTACATGTAAGCAAGTGACTTACACAATCTTGCACTATGGGAACTTTGCTGGTGTGTTTCAGTGGATTGTCATGTGCACACTGTCCTATGAGAGTCTTCATTCCCCTGTGGAAATGGATACAGCAGTTAACTAGTGTGTGTCTCTTTTTTTCCTGAGTGGGTAGAGAACAGAATGAGTCAGTGGGCTCACATAAAGCAATGGTCCTGTGAAGTGCGGAGATACATGGCAAAGACTGAAGATGAGTCACACCTCACATTAAGATGGTCATTGCACTTACTGACTCAATGCCCACGTTAGGAATTGAAGGATTTCTGTGGAAGCAGTTGCTTAGCAGAAGTTAAAGGGAAGAGATACACTTTACGTACAAAGACAGATATGCATTTAGAATACAGAGGGCTGATGCGTCCTCCACCGTCTGTGATCATTTCAACCATTACTGGTCGTATTGTTTGTTCTCAATGTCTTAACAGCTCCCTCCTCCATCTTTCTGACAACTTAATTCCCCCTGCTATGTGACAGTTAGATTTATTGAAGTATCCCCTGCTGAGCCGCCACAGGAGGTGGAGAAGAGCAGATGTGAAGAAGCACTGTCCAGAATTCAAGAACTACAGTTGAGTTTCCAATCTGTGCCAGGACCCATGCGAATGTTGATGGGGTGATTGGGTGGTGTTGGTGAAAGCAGCTGACACTTGCTGTGCACAAAATTTCATTTAAAATCTATCGTGGGGGGTGTGAGTTGCTTATGTTTACTCTTCCAGGTGGGTAAGCGGGTGGTGGGGAGCTTGTTCTTGATCGAACCAGATGATCTTCGTGTTGGAGTTTAAAAGGATTGTTCACCGAAAAATTTAAATTCACTCAATGTCAACTAAGCTCTATGCCGGTGGAGGGGTGGGTGATCTAACAAAGTTTACCCCTGAGACTCCAGAAGTGTTTTGTGGACTCAAACACTTCACCCACCCCCCCATCGGCATAGTGGTGAGTAGATAATGAGTATTTTCATTCGGTGAACTATCCATTTAAGAGTGGTTTCATGTTAAAGATGAAAGGAATAACACCCCCCTCAAGGTGTAGTTTTACCATAATTGATCTATACCAGTCAAAACCCCAGTGAGGATAAGAATACAAAAAAACAAAAGGAGCTAGCGATTTGTTATTCTCCAAGAAGCTGAAGACAAAAATTCCTCCAGAGAGCTCACGCAGCTCAGGAAAGTATAGCTGTTTGCATTTTGGTCTATTTTCAAATGACATGACATTTACTGTCCTGTACAAAACCAGCTATCTATTCAAATTACACCCACGTGACTTGGAGTGAGAACGGTTACAGGAGTTGGTAACAAAATCTTTATCAATAATTATTTATAAATTAAGTGCAATCTTAATTTGATATTTGATATTTGACAATATTTCATAATTTGATATTTATTTTTTATTAACAAACACACGTTCATCTGCAAATGAGCTCAGAACACCACTGTGCTGCACTGCTGCGAAAAACAACCCTCAGTCAATCACCATATTAAATACTTCCAAACCGCCACTTACCACTATCAAGATTACTGTTAAAATCAAATAATCATAATTACAACATCCACCCTGATGGAGCGTAACAGTAGTTAATTAATAATTTAATAATATTGACCCCATGTCATCATTTTACAAAGCTGTGCTGCTGCTAGTTATGAAAATGTGTTCGTTTTAAACAGTGGTGTTTTCAAATGCATTACACAGAGCATTGTTCATTGCATTGAATCGGTTTAATCTTTTTCTATGTGATGTTGCATCCATATGACATTATGTGATATATGCGATATATATCCACCATTACATATTGAATGTCAAATAAATGAGTGATACATCAATTGATATCATGGGGTCTCTTCATATTTCATATTTGATAATGCCTAGAAAATGAATGATCCTGATTCAGTCAAAAAAAGATTTTATCTGAAAGTAAGTGTCAACTATACTGTCTGACCTTGGTGGCTGTAATTTTAGAAAGTTGATTTTGCCCCATTCAAACCCCAATAATCATCAACTTGTACATAATAAAATCACAAAACAATCCTTTATTTATATATGCACCAGTATGTCACATCTAATCAAGTATACTTTTATACATTTGTAAATATAAAGTAACTTCTGAATTCATGAGACGTCTGACAAAACAAAAGCTGTAGCTGTTTCTCAGTGAAGCTTTTAATTTCCATCATCGTTGTCACACCCCCACAGGATTTCCATGGGTCTTTTTATTTGATGTACATGTGAAGTGCAGCACAGGACAAATTTTAGGCAGAGGGCTCTGAAGCAGCGTTCATAACAGGCTGGTAATGAGAGTCACAATATTCTGCTGCACAGAAATAACTGATGTGTCTGCCTATATATGCACGTGTGTGTGTGTGTGTGTGTGTGTGTGTGTGTGTGTGTGTATTAGTGCTCGGTGTATAGAACAAAGATAATTGAATGTAAGTGGTGTCTATCAACTGTGGTCATATTTCTCTGTGGCATTGAAACCTACAGGAATTTCAAAAACTCATTAGCGGTACCTCTTCAAAGAAAAGAAAATACTACGTAAAAAGTACGCTGGAAGTGTCGGCCCCCTCCTCACTTAAGTCCCGCTCTGCACAAATGATCTGGTGCATGGAAAAAAACAGAATTGGTATTAGATTTTAGAATTCACTGTACTTTCCCTGTGCTGTGATTGTGCAGTTGTGTGTCTGTCTGTGCTGGTGTGAAACATATCTTCTCACATCTTGTCAGAGCAAAGTGCATGTTTTCATCCATGATAATTAACGTGTCCAATGGAAAACAGGAAGCTGTTCCCAGTCTGCGAAGATGAAAGCCTGAGCTGTGTCCAGTGTTTCCTCCTTGTTGCATTACACTGTAGCTCCACAGGCTTTCACAATGAGACCTCTGATAAAGAAGAAGGAAGGAAACAGAGAAAGTGAATAACTGCTCCAGTGATTCATTGAAATTTCGAGAGAAAAGTGCTGTCAGTTCAGGAAGTTTCAAGAGCAGAGTTCTGCAGAAGGTGTGCCGTGTTATTTGCAATTAATTATGTTGCGGTCTGTACAGCATTTTCAACAGATTTAGCTCAGTTTGCAGTGGTGCACAAACGTAAAGAGGAATATGAACAGTTTTTTTAGTGGAAAATAGTCACAAGCAGTGGTGGCTGGTGATACAATTTATTGGGGGGGCAAACAAACTGAAGCCAGACTCAACAAAAGCAACATAACACACACTTCAGAGAGATGTTTATGTCTCTCCCCCCCTTGAGTTCCACTGAAGCTGGTCAGCTCGCAGCGGAAGTAACTCAGTGACATCGGACGTATCGACCAATCACATCAGATACAAAAAGACGTAAATCAATACCTATATATAGCTGCGTCCCGTTGAAAATCTGCAACAACCAATTGAAGAGCAGCCTCAGGTCCCGTGGTTGCCAAAACTATCAGGACCCCCATTCACATCCATTTGGCTGGCGCCCCGCACACAATGTGTATTTAGACAGAAATTAACCAAATACAATTTGAAAACAACTTATATTGAATGCTCACAGGTGCTTACAGTCTACCAGGAGCATTGTACGAGTAAAATTAAATAATCTTTCACATTTTTATACAGGCTTTTTTATACAGACTTATTAACCAGCCGCCACTGGTGACAAGTGAAATTAGTTAAGAAGTTTAAGAACGCTGAGTTTCACAAACAGAATTTATCATTTAAATCAAAGCAGATGGGAGACACAAAATAAAATGGCTAAAAGCAAAACTAATTTATTTAAACATCTATTTAGACATGCAATTTGTAGAGTCCAAAATAAATGTGTGTTATCTACAAGGCTGGCAATTGTAATGAGTTGGCAGGCTTGAGCCAGATTTGATTTACTTAAAAGGATGTGCACTAATTTAATTACATTTAATTGAGGTAAATATCATCCTAATGTTGTTTTTTCATTACTATTCAAATCCACATTTGAATGCTTGTGTTAAATGAACTCAATAAAAATGTGGTGTAATTGTTTTTAGATAGAGTTTTTTTGCACATGCAGTGCAACTGTTGCAGTAAACACAGATGTCATTACATTTCACATCACCTTCTATACTTTCAAGTAATCAAATTATGTGGTTCATGAGTATTCAGTGTAAACAACCTCTTAGTAACGTGTATATAAGGTCTAAAAGAACAGAAAGTATATATTTAAATAGTTATTAATGCCTCCCCTGACACATTTTATAGTTTATACTTATACAAGTTGATAAATGAATTAAAACCCAGTGGCCTGAAGACTTTTATAATTAAAGTGGAAAGGATTGTATTTTTTCATGCTAACGTGACAGAAGTGGCTGAAGGGGACAACACTCCAAGTCTAATTAAACAAAGAACCTATTCATAATGTGCCATGAAAAATGTATTATGTGGCCCAGATACACACTCCACAAACTTCACCTCACATTATTACTTGAGAGCGGCTCAGCTACAGACGCTCTGTTATACCTGTCTGCCCTCTCAGCACAAACCGCCTCTGATCCGTTTTTTGATGTTTTCTGTGTTTGGAAATGTTTGTATGTTGCACCAGGTTTATTTTTTCTCCAGTTTTGGTCAATCAAAGTTCTTTTACGTGTGTGGGTTGGAGGGAGTGAACGCACTTTGCCCTCCCCCAACAGTCACGGCTTATGTAAAGTGCTCTTGAGCAAGGCACCTAATCCCCCTACTGCTCCGGTTGTGTGTGCTCACAGCTCAGAGTGGATATGTGGGTGTTTGCAACTCACGGATGCATCTGTTTTCTTTCTGCTTCCTACTTTTCTTTTGATGCCTCCTTGTGCTGGTGACAGCTGTGCCCACAGGCAGTGTTGCCACCTTAACGACTAAATTTGTCGTTAGATTTAGCGACTTTTTACCTTCCCTAGCAACTAAAAATCTTATCTAGCAACCATACAGTCTATACTAGCAACTAGCGACAAATCTGGCGACTTTCCGCTACTTTGGCAATCTCTGTTTTCGTTGTTGAGCAACAGCAAAATCACGTTCACTGATTTGTGAAAGACGTCACGTTTGCCTTTCTTAAAATTCTAGCGTTCCCAATGTAAGATCTGTAATTGTACTTCTGTGTTGTCATAGCGGATCCCCTACGTAGAATGAGCAGCTATGACTACACGGAAGTCTACAGATCTAACACCCATCTCAGCGATGTGATTGGAGGGCAGTGTGCATTGCAGGCAGACACAGACCGGAAACCCATAATGCTATGATGCCTATCACCGTGCGTGTGACTAAAACCAAAGACCTAATGAGCACTCCGTAGCTATATCAGAAAAGTCTATTCATCCCCATGCACTATATAAAAAGGGTCAATCAGTTATGGTTTACTGATTACTGAACAAATTACAAAATTAAAAACAACAATAATTACCTCCTCATCATTCTCACCCGTTTTCCCCACCCACACTCAATGTCCAACCTGCAAGAGAATGGGACGCCGGTCGGCAGCGAGACGTATGCAAATTAGACGTATCTACGTAACATGTGATGTCCTTCATTTCATAGAGCCAATAGCTACTTTTGGCAACACTGCCCACAGGTATTATGTGTTCATATCATTCCTCTATCCATATGTACTTGAAAATGATACCCTGAGAGCGGCTTGAGGGAGGTTCTTTAAATTTTGCACAAAGGTTAACCTGGACTCAAGGAAGAACTGTTTAGTTAATCCTCACATTCATCCAATTTTAGGAGCGTGATACATCAGGAAAACCTGGAGGGGTGTTCATTACACCAGCCACAAATCGAACACTCAAACTGAAAGATTAACTGTTTAGAATGTGGTTGTCAAAGTTTTAATAAACAGTTTTTTGGCCATAAACCAAGATTTTTATTATGACATATAATTATGACAAAATACACTTAAATTCACTTTCAAGTTAAGGATATACTTTCATATCTG
The DNA here is from genome assembly GCF_022539355.2 of Hippoglossus stenolepis. Classification (NCBI taxonomy): domain Eukaryota; kingdom Metazoa; phylum Chordata; class Actinopteri; order Pleuronectiformes; family Pleuronectidae; genus Hippoglossus; species Hippoglossus stenolepis. Next base: position 9,559,536 of record NC_061490.1, read on the forward strand.
AATACACATTTCATAATGTAGCTTAGTGTAACCGACGAACTAAGGGGTAATACACATTTTTTTTAGGGTATATAAGCGACCAAGCACCCTGTTTCCTTTAAGTGTTAAGAGTTTAAATCTTGGCTGTTTATTTTTCCTGTAAAAATGAGGGATTGTTGGTATGAAATTCAGTTCAAACAACTCTGAAAAAGATTGGAGGAAATATCAATTCCAAGATATATATATAGCTGCATTGGGGATGTTAAGTGAGAGACTGGGGATCACAACAGTTGTTTTCAATATACTGATATGGTGGAAAATGTCCCAATCACATGGACAGTCTCTTGGTGATGCTGGGGCATGTGGGTACATAGTAATATGTCTTCTGTGTGACGACTCCTGCTCCTCCCTGTCAGTTTGTCCTGTGTGTCGTGTGTATGTTGGTTTCCTGAGGGGAGGACGTCTACGCACCTGTTCCGCAAAATGGATGTGCACAAATTCTTAATGAGGAGAATACAAAATAATCATATCAAATGCTTTTTCAGCATATAGTGGCAATTTTGTGTTTCGCTATACTGATTAGTTTGAATACATGATACTTGATGAGATGCTTAAATGAAGCCTGTTTGATGAGGGTGTATTATAGAAAGGATGACTGAATCTAATCTCATTACTAGAGCCTTACTGATGATTCTAATATCTGTGCTAATGAGACATAATGTGTGATAGCATAAAAAGGGTTGGGTATGTATTGTGTTTAAGGAGAAGTGATAGAAGTGGTAATTCGGTGGTAATTCCAATGACTGATAATGATAGTTATGTTTACAAAATTCTGCTTGGAAACCATAGACTGCAGATGCTTCATCATTCGGCATTTTAAAATAGTTGAATATGTATATGTATAAGTTTATGTTTATTCTGCAGGATCCACTGTCTGAATTATTAGTATAAGTTGTGTTTTGTCGATTGATATTGTGATGTTATTTTTGTGGTCATGCACGCAATCACTATTACCATCGATGATAATTTTACTATCATTGTTCATCTTTATTTTCAGAAATGCCAATGGAAACACATTGGGAGCTGGTGAGAACTATATGACATCCACATGTCATCTTATCGATTGATCCTGGTAATGAATCTACCACCCTCCACAGGCTGGTGTTCGGGTTTTGTTAACAGCTACACAACAGAGACTGAGGTATGGTTTCTCTCTTGTTTGAACTGAAGTGGAAGTTGAATAGAGGATCACCACAGTTGGGCTAAAGTTTTAAGTTCTTAACGTTGATTAAATTTGTTTGTATTTCAAATTTGTGTTGGGGTTGTTGGGAGTTAATTTCCCCTGTATGGCAACTGCTTTTAAGAACAATATAAGGATTGTGTGAGTAATTTCTTCCAATAGCAAAGTTCAAACTGTTCTAACTACAAGGCTTGACTAAAAATATCACTTAACATTTTCTTTGTGAGTAATTTCTTCCAATAGCAAAGTTCAAACTGTTCTAACTACAAGGCTTGACTAAAAATATAACTTAACATTTTCTTTGTTTTCATCTTCACTCAAACTTCCTGTCAAAAATTGAGAGCACACCACGTCACCTTGTCAGAGACACGAGTCCTTAAGACATTCCTCTGTTGCCCCTCATTAGAACTATAGATAGACAAGTGACAAATCACTTAGGGACTAAGACTAATTCAAGTGCGGAACTTCCTCTAGTCATTTAGGGTCAGGGTCTATAATAATCGCACCCCTACGTAGTGGGGCTTTTCCCCTAACACCATAAAACCGATTATTTTCCAAAATGCTTCCTCCTGTAATCAATAGTTGCTGACTCAGTATGGAGTCCTGCGCCGAACCAGACTGTAAGTGTGATGTGTTTCCTCGATGCATATTAAAACTGGGCAATTAAATGCCACAGCAGGATAAGGACGGTATAACTTAATGGCTCCTTTTTACTGCAGATGTTCGGTCCTTGCCTCAGCCCCCAGTGAGCAGTGTCTTTATATTCATCAACAGGGGACAAGGTAAAATATTGTTTTCACAGATTTTTCTTTTAAAGTTAACAAGGGCAATGCGTGACATATTTTGTGTTAACAAGGGAGATGCTGTCCCCCCCACTCGCGTTGCCCCTCATCTGTTGAAAGCCACCAGTGTATGAAGCAGAAACCGTCGCAGTGAGGAATGAAGGCCACTGAGTTAAGCTTGTTGAGTTTAATGGGGCAGGAAGGATAGAGTAGAATAATGGCCGAGGGTGAGCCGAGCTACAGGCCTGTCAGGTACGACAGGGAGGGGAGAGGAAGGTTGTATCCTGTATATATACTATCATTTTTTAAGCACTTACTCTTAATAATATTTTACATTCAGTACTATATTTTGATTATTTTAGCTCTGTACTGGAATACATTTACTATATATAGGAAACAGGTCCATGCATAAAGTATAAGTCATCTGCGTTTGTTCACGGTGTACACTTGAAAATATCACTTTTCGGGTATTGCCCAATTTCATTGTCTTTTGTGTCCAGATGCAGGTGAATGTTGGTGCATGTGATCTTATTGTCCCATAGCTGATGTTGTTTGGACGCTGTTAAGATTTGCCTGCGCTGTCGTCGCTCGAAACTTTTACTTTGACGGCGAGCCGTCTCGGTTTCCATTTGTTGATTTGATGGTTCAGTTTTCATTTTACAAGTTGAATAAAGGAACAAGTTGACTGGGTGCTGCGCTGAATTGAAATGTGTCTTCATTCTACAGTAGCGTAGGTAAACATACACAGTGTTTAGACAACATCGGCTACTGAACAAAAAAGATCATGCCCAGCAACATTTATTTACATGGGTACAAGGAAATTACAGTGACATGTGCAGATGAATTCTACTTTATGCATTGACTTAAACAACAAACACTATTAGTTACAGCAAAAAAAAACAAGAAAGATGAAATTGTGAGATGTTTTGTACAACATTTCGCAAAAAATAAGGAAATGACGTGTGTGTGCTGATTGTCATTGTTGGTAGTTGCCCTTATCATTAAATCGGAGTCCTAGAAAAGGTCAAATGATAATACCCTGCTATACTTGTTGATATTATGGCCTGATTTGTTTTCCCAGCCAGATGATACTATGAGCAGACTTGAGAAAACACACACCAAGTGAAGACATTTGGCTCTGACGATATGGTAATGCCAGCTACATGTTGTCTTTAGACACCAGTGGTTTATGTGTGTGCGATGGTGATATGGGGCAGATGTTGCAGTTGTTAATGGTCGATTTTATGTCACATGCAGTTTGTTGTAGAGGTTGAGCTGCAATTCTACTGATTGATTGTAATGCAGACGTGTCTGTGAGGGCACACAGATCACAATGAAAGGGTTGATTTTGTTTATTAAAGTAGAGACTGCTGTCATCCTCTACTCACCTCTCTTCTCTTCTCCTCTCTCCTCTCTCCTCTCTCCTCCCTCTCCTTCCCTCTCCTTCCCTCTCCTTCCCTTCCCTCTCCTCTCATCTCCTCTCATCTCCTCTCTCTCCTTTCCTCTCCTCTCCTTCCTCCTCTGCCAGATGGCTGCTCCTTAATCAAACTCTCGTACCTCAGAGAGGTAAACACATTACGCTGCCCTGATTACACTGACTTGGCGAAGCGTACCGGTTGAATGTGTGTGTGCGCGTGTAGTCTTTGCATGTGTGTGACAGCAAGTGCATATGTATTGGGAAAAGGTAAATGGGGGGCGAGGGGGTCTTTTTCAAAGTCGCTGCAGTGGGTTATGCTCCTGGGTTCCCTCACAGTCTTATTAAGAGCTGCTCCATCTAGAACGGAAACACACACACACGTACAGGCACACAACATGAGTGCAGGAATGATTGCTCAGCATATACATAGAGAATCACTCATTCTCTTAATCTGTCATTCTCAGAGTAAACAATCAGCCCACTGTAGCTATGGAAACACTTACTGCTGGAGGCTTCTCATATGGCTGCTCTTGTCCGTTCGACATCGTGGTATAGTATAGTTATGTCTTCCAACAATTGAAGCAGGCAGACTGCTGTCATACATTCCTGTAAAACCCATAAAGGCTGCTGTCATAGAATCCAGCAGATTTGTAAACCCCTGGGCTTCATGTCACACCGTAATGTATGTCTAGCTGTGAAAACACTGACTTCGAGGCGAGCCATGTAACTTGCTTTGGCAGGGGGAACAAAGCAGAGCGCGGCTGCTCCGCTAATAGTCTGGCAAACCAACAGTGTTAGAGGCAAACAGGATGGTTTTCACAGAACTCGGCTGACCGGGTTCCCGAGCGACTGCGGTGTGGCTCTGCACTCCCTGGGCTCTGGAAATTCTGAGGAGAGAAAGTGGGAATGTTACATGCTGTTGAGTTATAATAACAGTCAGTTACCGAGAAAACTTCAGCTGATTTTGTTTTATTAACCACAGTTTTTTAGGGCAGGGCATATATTCCAAAGAAAGAGGGCAGGGATTCAGGTGCTGAGGGATTTTGGCATAAAGGCGCACTACTGAAGAAAGTGTCGGCCAGTTTCTTCATGTTTTGTTAGATGAAATGAGTTCCACAGTAGTGTGTAACTTTACTCGAGTCACCAGCATTGCAAAACTTGGATTAAACTTTTATTATTTTATTTACTAGGGTTGAATTAACAGAAACTGAGAATTTGGTGCTACCCTGCGGCTTGTTTCTTTTTGTGGCTGCAAATAACAGATCATAACAGTTATAGTCAATCAATGCCTAATTCAAGAAAACTAATTTTAGATGTACCAGCATTCCAGAACCCAACGAAATGCAACTTACTATAATTTCACTGAAACATTTCCATGATTGAGAAGCTGGAATGAAAACAGTTTTGCCATTTTGAGAAAAAATGCTTACTTCATAATCAAAATGATCACTGATTAATTTAATGTAAGTGTCAATTGTTGCTTCAGCTTCAGATGTAGATTAAGCTGTGTACGATCCAACACAACCACGCCTACATATCCTCACAGTTACAGTCTATGGAGTCCAGTTTTCTTGGTGGGGTACATTATTGAGGTAAAGGGCGGAAAAATGTAGGCGGTGTATTCATGTAGGTGGTGTAGCCATACAATGTTTGCATCTACGCAAGTAAAGTTTTCCATAACCAGACAATTTACTGCCCAATTTCAGAGAAATATTGTAATAATACACACATGATTAAAATAACATTGCGTTGATGTAGCCATTGTTTTTGAGGACGTGTGGCGTTCTTCTTCTACATTTAGGCAACGACAGTAACATTAGGAAAACTGTGTTGTTGGGGTGTATGTGCCAAACCATAATGGAGGGTAGTTACTGAATTTCATATCTCAAATTAAGCTCAGATATGGAGTAAAATCATTTTAATAGAGCACCGCAATGATGTTTAGTCCGTGATGCTCCACATAATTAACAGTGATGATACCGGCCTTTGATGAAGCCTGATGAGATGTAGTGAAATCCTTCATGCATTATAATTTTTTGTGGTGTGCAACAGCGTAGGCGTTCAGAGAATTAACACCATGAATATGGATGCTGGGTTAGCATCATGAGAGTAAATGTGCTTACTCTATTGATTAAATCTCCCATCAGTCACCTGGCAGCGCGGTTCCCCCCTCCTCTCTCTCTCTCTCTCTCTCTCTCTCTCTCTCTCTCTCTCTCTCTCTCTCTCTCTCTCGCCCACATCTCTCTACTCATCTCTGTCAAGGCGGGCTCAGTGGAGTGGTTAAATTGTCCATAGCGCGTAAACGCTCGTTTATAAAAGCTGACAGACGTGGCGGTCGTTTGCTGAAATTAATTACCCCTCGGAGCCACAGCAAGCGTCGGCCCTAGTCAGTCAGTCACGGTCCCCCACCTCCCAGGCCCAGTACCTGCAGGAGTGAAAGAGGGAGCAAGGAGGAGAGAGACCGGGGGAATGACATGAGGTTTGCAACGACGAGGGATGAAATTGAAATTGAGGAGACTGAAAAATAAATAGTTGATTCATGTACTTTTTTGTAAGAACAAAAAAGGAATAAACCTCCAGAAAAGGACACAATTCTAAGTAATGAATAAAAGACAAAAACAAGGTCGGCATCTGGGTTATTAATCCACATTTTAAATCTAATATCTCTCCTTTCTCTTATTGTGCTGGAGCAGAAGATCCATGGAGAGTTTTGTGCTGACGCAGCCCGAGATGATAATGTGATACACACCATAGTGATATCAAACCAATCAGAGTGTATTCATCTCCAACTAGGGTAACTTAATGAACTTCAGCACTATCTGATGCAACACTTCTCTAACATTAATAAAAGCTTCATCTCCTGTCCGATTTGCATAATTGTTCAAATGAATCCACTGATGGGTTCTTTTTAATAAAATGATGAGTTGTGTTAAAGTGTGATGTGGCTTGCTGTTGAGAGGAGAGGAAAAGGAGGAGGGGAAAGGAGGGGAGGGGCGGGGGAGCGGAAAAGGAGGATGGGAGGAGCGGGATTTGCAAGGGGCCTAAGGTGATTTGTCACCATTTTGATTCAGTCATGTAATGAAGCGTACAGTGTTGTACAAGGGGTTATTGGTTTGAAGTGATTTTTCATATGGGTTATGTGGCTACAGAGATAGTTTAGAGTGTGTTCCTCGCAGTGTGTAGCTTGATCTCTCCCTCGTCACGTCTGCCTGTGTCACTGATTGAGACTTCGTGTTCACCTTCTCTTTGTTTTAGTCCATTACCAACTCTGAGAGGCACATTTCAAATTCTTTAGTACTGCTACTCCCTATTTTCCAGAGGTTTCAACCAGCCATTGTTGCAGTGAGATTACCTCTTAATACCATTCCACAGAGCAAGAGTGACAAGATGTCGATGCTGCATCGAATGACGCACTTCAAACCTCTCTGTAAGGGTTCGTTACTGGAATCCTTCCCCCCCACACGGCCGGTACCTACTGGAGCGAATCACAACACAGATTTCTGAGCCTCATTTTGTTGCCTGAGCTTTGTACTGACATAGTTTCCTTCCTTGAAGAGGCAACATAAACATCACTGCACCTGCCTACATTACATTTAAGTCTGGTGGCAACACAATCAACACAGCGCATGGCAGCACGTAACGTGAAAGCTAGACATTGAAAGTGTTGCTTGATTTCACGTGAAAGGATTCTGACACTTGGACTCGTAGTAGTTTGAAAATAATTCCAAATAAGAGAGGAACACGGCAAACTTGATGAGGCACGTTGCGATATACAGGAGTGACCCCATGTCAAGCACATCAGCCAGCAGTGTGGGTGTCCCTGGCCCGGCGGTAGGGAGACAATTAATTTGGAGCTATTTGGAATACTTTGATATATCACTGAAACTGTTATTTAGTGTTAAATTATTGTAGTTGGGTTTGTTTTTCTATAATGTGATTTGGCACTTATTTATATTTGTAAATTTAGGTTAAGTATACATTAAACCTTTTAACAGTTTATAGTTTATATTTCAACATCCAATTTGCCCTTGCAATACCAAAGCGATTTTTATTGTTTAGAAAAAAATCATCAGTTCTGGCACTGTTAAGTCACCGGTACCGTTTTAAAATTATTAATTTAGCAGCGGTAGCAACGCTGGTTGCAAGCTAATCTGGTAGCATTTTTACTGGAACTATTTGCTATGAAGCTGTTATTAGCTAAGATAGTGTTATTTCTTGACCTGAATATTAAAAAATTAGATTTACTGTCGGTTGCATAGAGCGGCGCCCTCCTCATTATCTGATATTTCTCAAGACAGACACTGTGAACCGAGCTGGTGGAAGCTCTCCACCAGGGGAAATTCAGTACTAATAGAACTTAAATATAGAAATTGGAAAATAACTCTTACTGAAATTAGTTTTCAAAATCTGATTACGTGGCGGTACAGGAAAGATGTCATGGGAAATGATTTTCCAGTTCCAAGTTGTGGACAAAATCCTGAGAATATAATGGCAGCATGATGTTTTTTTTACAGTAGCGTAGATGAGATAGCAGAGTAACATTATACATGTCCTAATCTTGCGTATACACGAAGAGAAGATGAATACGGAAATGGAATGGTGGCAGCAAGTGTGGGTGCAGCAATAGGTCTCAGGGATGAGATATAGACAACCAAAAGCCAGTATTTATACGGTGTCAACATGATCCAATTCAGAAATATTACAACAATTGTTTGTGAAGTGCCGCAGCTGACATCTGTTGTAGCAATATGCTTCACACACAACATTCACAAAGATAAACCTTGATAAACTAATGTTTTTCCGCTTCATCATTGAGAGTTTTTCTCCTCTGAAACCTTGGGATGGTAAGTCTGGAAAAGCAAGAGCAGGCTACACTTTGAATATGTGCAACATCCCCTTCTATTGGCCAGTCAAAGCTATGCCCCCACAACACATGAACGTGCATTGCGCTAGAAGACGACTTTTCCGTGACTTATTTGCTAACTTTTGGTTATTGTCTCTCCTTCAGTGGTGTATGCCTCCCTGGCTTAACCCTCTGGTCATGCGCAGCGAGAGCATGGGCGTTTGATGCTTGTCGCCCTCACTTTGCAGATTATGTTGGTCCTTTGCGAGTGACAAGGAGGAATTAACCCAATACTATTGGCCTTCTATGAAAATGTGTTTTTCCCTCACGTGTGCTTTTTGGAAGTAAAGTAGGGCTCAATGCTTGGCCATATGGACAAGAGGAGCCAGGCATTGAAACACCAACCTTAGCATTACCTGACGCTTCTACCTGAGCTGCAGCTTCCCAGATTCAGGAACACACTTGATTTACCCGCTCTATCATGAAAACCATCTTGGCTGTAATGTAGATTTTAACCCACTCAATGGTAAATTGTCTAAGATAGTGTCCCTTTTTCCTTAATGTGTTTAAAACCACAATTCTTCTTATTCGATTCCCTGGATGAAAGAAACATAAAACAGTTTATTCTACATTCTCTGCAGTCTCCGTTCCCGCATGCTGTGTGTGGCAATTGGATGTAATAGTCCATTTACCACTGTAAATCTTCTGTGTGCAAATTCCACAGTGTGTGTTTGTGTATGTGTGTATGTGCATGTGCGACGATATCCTGGCTAGTGTTTTCCTTGAGAACCGACCAGAGCAGCTCCTGTAGAATAGGCCTATCAACATTATGACCTCTTTTGTTTTCCCAGCTGTATCTGAGCTAAGACGTGAGGCTTTAACTTTTTTTTTCTCTGGCTCGGTGTTTGTTATACATCTGGTGGTCAGCGATGAGAGAAACACATGAGAGTCACAGCATGGCCTTTCCTTCTCCATTTGAAAACTGCTTTGATGGCCGGGGACTGTAAGAACCCACAGTGTCAATGGCAACACTTTGATATTTCGCTCCAGCTGTCAGTTTTTGTCTGGTATTTTGTCAAGCACGGGACATGGGAAACAGCGTCTCCGCCAAGAAATACGTCCTTTTTTTTGCAAAGACATGCAGATGCAGCAGAAAGACTCTAAGGAGTCCTTAGAAAGAAGTAGACAATTCAATTTGTGCTTAAGATGCAGTAGGCGTCTGTGTGATATGAAATTAATACAATTAGCAAGTGTGTATTTACTACCACCATTATGACTGTATTGTCCCTAATTATGCAGCTTTATTGTGGCGGCAGAATATAGAGGGAGAGATGTAAAGATTGTACTCTCATAATAGGACTGTACCTTGCAGTTGGAGGAATCAATTCTCTCTCTTTGTTTCCCCAAACCGCGGCGTCAGCAGAATCTTAATTTTTCATGAAAACTTTGGCTGGTGCGCTGCTCATATATAGCAGACACACACACACACACACACACACACACACACACACACACACACACACACACACACACACACACACACACACACACACACACACACACACACACACACACACACACACACAGCGACCTAATCTCCCTGTATCCCTCTGTCGTTCGGCATTCCACGCGTTCGTGCTGTTGAATGAATGTATAACCATCTTCCATCAAACTGCTAAGCTTTGTGCGCATACAACCCTTCTGACTGATGCAGGAACGCTCACTCCTGAACCACAAGTGCAAATTAATCAATACAGCCTGTTTTATTTTTTTTTCGTGCAGCGGCCCGACACCATGCTTAAGTGTTTCATTGTGAAGTTCAGGCTTCAAATTACTGCAGGATGAGCTCATGCAGTGACTCCTCTGACAAGTGTGGATCATGACTAACATGTAATTCACAAAGCAGTGCCTTATGGGGAATGTACAGACGATGTACAATTATATCTACATCTATAGGGACTGTTTTTATTATTTAAATATAGTCCTTGGAAACTGACCTTTATGATCTTTACCAAAGTTGTGTATCATGGGGTTGTCATAGAGTAAAGTAGTAAGCTGATTGACCTTTCCACCACCTCTACTTGACAGCGGTTTTCACACCATTTCTGTTTTCGCCATTTAAGATTATCTTTCCTCTATGAAACAGTTACAGGTTTCATGGTATACTGTGGTAAGGCTCCTGATTGGTTAGTTGTACCATTTCAATCTTTAATTACCCTTATTACCATGGTGATTAGGTTGGCGTTGTAACAGCATGAGCTGCTCGTGCTGCGGCCGCAGCGAGCAACTGCTAGAATCCACTGTCGTTTGTTTAACAGACTTTAACGCAACAAGCTGTCAACTGTCTCTCCTCCGCTCTGCTTGTTAGGTTGTTGTTTACACATGGATGTATTGTTCTTACATTTACATTTGATTTACTTATTCATGTTTTCATTTAAATCTGTGTCGTGGGAGGTTTTTATTATAAAAAAAAAAAAAAAAACTTCTTCAGCAAGCTAAAGCCTTCCTTCTTCAATGTTGATGTTGCACAATTTATGCAGTGTTGGTGCTATATTATTATTTATATTTATGATAAATATATTATTTAAATATAAAACTTGTTGGAATTGCTTCAGTTTTTTTATCGGTAGGCTACTTTTTGAACATTTTCAGTACTTGACAAAACCATGATAGCACTAATAAGTGATAATGTTGGTCACTCTATTAGTGATACAGAATTTTAATACAATTTCAGCTCTCAGTCATTTTTAATAACTTTTGCAGCAGTTTGGGTGGAGTTTATTACAGTAAATACATTTCTCAGGTTACATTTTTTCAATTTAAAAATTCTTATATAACATTTTCTCTTAATTGTATTGACTAACTAATGCTAATAGGTTTGTGCTGGTCTTAACATCTTATCAACTGATAGCTTCAACCTGACTGCTACAGATATGTGCCCTGGCTGAGTCACTTCTTGACTTCCACTTACATTAGCAGCTTTGACTCCCCCGTATCAGATATAGGCTGAACAGCCATTTACCTGATGACTAACTTCCTGTCTGCGCTCCTTTGGGTGGTAGAAAATGTCTGCTGCTGCTGCTGCTGCTGCTGCTGCTGCTGCTGTTACTGGTAATTATGATCATAAGACTTTCTATTACAAGGTTCATCAGATGGCTTTTAAAATCCATGTAAAAGCCACTGGAACTGCATCAGCAAAATTCAAGGTTATACTACAGCAAATATACAGCAAACAACAATAGATCAGAGAGCGTATCATCCAGAGTAGAGCAACTTTAATTGCTCCCATGGGAAAATGTGACCAATGCAGTAATTAACAGCAAGAAAAAAAATTAAAATAAAACAGCACACCACCTTATTAGACATAACCAATATTTAGACAAATAGACAATTACATAGGTTGACTAGTAATGCATAAAAATAAAATGATAACTGTGTACAAATCACAGCATGTAATGTCTGCAGTCCTGACCACACACTCGGCTCAGTCCACGGAATAAACAAACTCAATTTGTCACATAGCTAACAAGGCAATGCAGATGAAAATGAAAAAAAGTGATTCTCAGAGAGGAGTCCAGGCTCGGGGACAAGGGGAGAGGTAAGTAAAAAATTCTATTGATTCATTGGAAACCCAATCAAGCCGGTGGCAAACTATGGGGACACATCTGTAGTTTCGCAGTTGTTTTGTAGTGAAATGTAAACACTGTCGTTCTCCATCATCCGTACCACTTATCCTCTTGATGGGAGCTGTAGCCAATCCCAATTCACAGTCATATTCCCACCTACGGTTAGTAGAGTCTTCACGTAACCAAGTATTAAGTACTCTACACAGAGAGGACCCCGGCCGAACTGGGATTCGAACTGGGAACCTTCTTTCTGTTTTTTCGAGGGAGTTGGTGACAGATTCATTTCTGTTCTTGCTTCTTATTTCTTCTACCTCATCCAAATCTGATCAAACATGTTTGATGGTTTTGTTGATGAGTGGTTGAACAAGCAGAATTGTCAAAATCCCCTTTGAGAACTTTGAGACAATGTGTTGTAGGCCCCTGACCTAACTCTACGCTGTTTGCTCTGTTCGTTCTACACAGCCCTCTATATGCTGCACTGAAAGATGTATCATCGTTAAGTATACCTCTGAGCCAAACATATCATTAGTGTGTATTGTATAAGCTGACAGAAGAAGGCTGTAAAAAATGCAGACACACATACACACTCATGGGCACAGTGACAGAAAACCCTCAGACGAGCGCACAATAGCTCAAAGTCGGTGATGTGTTTTTGCATCACGGTCTGCAAAGTAGTTTTAATTGCCCACGAGAAGTGAAGCCCTTATCTTGGAGGAGGTTCTGTTCTGTGTTTGCATTCTGTTCTCGTGCCCCTTTTTCCACTGCAGTGAACTTGCTTTGTCTGCCAACCCTTGTCTCTTCCCCCCCCCCACACACACACAGCTGCAGTCAGAGGGCAGAGCAGTCTTTTCATGCCTGGCTCACTGTGCTTATGTAAGAGCACTACTTAAACCTGGTTACATCACATAACAGGCAGCACTGTGTCAGTGGGTCACTGTGCCACCTAACCGCCACGCTACATACACTTCACATTGGGCCCTTGGGCCCTTCACTGGGCATGTGTGAATGGAGCATCTCGGTGTGCAGTCAAGCGTTTAGGCACAGATTTCAGAGCGTCATTCAGATCTCTATGCATGTGTGTATGTTTGGGATATCATTCTATTGTTGTATTATAGTTCCGATCAAATGGAACATAGAGTGCTCAGTTTAAGGAATCACCAGACTTTTATCATGGAAAACGAGTCAGTGCTGCCCTTACAGAGTGCCAGTAGGGGGGCCTCTCTGTTTCCAAATTCTTCTTCGTGTATCCTCCTTTCACCCTTTACCCCAGCTCTTGCTCTTTACACTCCCTCCCCACCTCCGCCTCACTGCCAGAAAGAACAGCCCATCTCTGTCTCTCTCTCTCACACACACACACATGCACACACACACACATACACGCACACACACACACAGAGTCACCCCAGGGCTTGAACTAGGGCAGGACCAACCACTCCCACTGTTCTATAGTTCCATGAAAAACACAGAGGGCGAGAGAGGCAGACAGAGCGAGGAAAAGAGAGAGGGAGGGCGGAGCGTCGCTGCGCTGAAGCCGAGCCCCTCTATGCCTCAGCACGCACAGTGGAGCAGACGGCAACAGCCACACACACACTCCCCTCTCAGTTACATGCACAGTCACACACATACCACACACACACACTCAGTGACGGCTGCCAGGCACAGTGGGAAGCAAGCCGTCAGGGAGAGAGCTGGAGAAGAAAGAGAGGGATCGCAGAGGGGAGGAGAAGAGAAGAAAAGAGAGTTGGAGGAGGCACCTTGTGGATCAGAAGGGATTTTCCTCTGGATAAGGCTGCTGCTTCTTCCTGAGCAAGAGGACTTTTTGTCGAGGCTTTCTCTCTTTTGCTCATCCTCCACGCCGGGCTCCAGCGATATCTACCTATCTATCCCCAGAGCTTAACAAAAGAGGGAGGGAGTGAGAGAGAGTGAGAAAAAAGGCAGTCACAGCTTCAGCTCCAGACCACCCTCTTTCCTCCTCCTCCTCCTCCTCCTCCTCATCCTCATCCTCTCCTCCATCCATGTGTGAGTTCATCGCTGATTCCACTGTCTTGTGAGAACAGAGCAGAGGACAGCGTGTGTTCTCCAGGATTCAGCCAAGCTCCCGGTGGGATCAGGGTCTCGTCTGGTGTCTGTGTGTGACAGAGAGGAAGAACGAGACAGAGTAAACGGATACACAGGAAGAGAGAGAGAGAGAGAAAGACGAGAGAGAGAAGGAGAGACTGGAAAGCAAATTGAAGGGGCATGTTCAGGGCAGGAGAGAAGAAGTGAGTCTGATTTCTTTTAGATCGGAGAGTGCAAGGAACCGGCAAAGGAATCCCATCCATTCCTTCCTTCCTTCTCCTCCTCATCCTCTTCTTCTTCTTCCCTCTCCTTTTACCCTCTCTCCATCCTGCTATCAAATCTCCCCTATTGTTTCCTGCATCGAGTCTGCTATCCTCTCATCTTGCCTCCAGACCCCTTTTTTTTTCTGCTGCCTCTCCAGATTCCCTGTCTCTTCTTCCGGACCCAGGAGAAGGATAGTTTTGTGAGGTTCCCCTGTGACCTCCCAGACGAGTAGACAGACTAACATCCCGAGTACTATCTCTCCTTCCATCCGTCCCCTCCTCTTTGCATTTTTCACACACCTCAGCAAGAGAGCGTCCTCCCGCTCCATCCTCTGACTCTTGGAAACAGTCGTCTAAAGGATCCAGGCAAGCCCTCTTGGAGTGATCGTATCCCACCTGCACGCTTCTATCTCCAGCCTCGAGGACCTTCATTTAGATTCCAGCTACATGGGAAAACGTTTGGAGCAGCAGCCAATGTACCCCCACTACACCTACTACTACCCCCACTATCTCCAGACCAAGGTAAGATGGTCAGCCAGGTTGACCTATTTTTTACGCCTCAAGCTCAAAGTGTCTGTGTGGTTTAAACTCACAATATTATTTCATCGTTACTGTTTTACTCGTAACTGTTCTCTATATCTGCCCCCTCTTCAATTTTACTTCCCTATCAGTTCCAGAACAGCCATAATTTACACAGTCTGGGTACTATGCTGAAGCAGTTTGAGCAATTGCAGAGATAGATGTTGACATTGCCTCAGAAGACAGCTTGCTAAATGGCCCCATGCCCCCCCCCTCTTCCGTATCCGTCTCTGAGCTGGGGGGGATATTGGTGTCACTCAGCTGGGTTGTTTCCTTTTTCTATCCAGGCTGAGCGCTTGACCCCATCCTTCTATCTCCGACCTCACCAGCTCCAAGTTCAAGTTCAGGGCATGAGGCCCACCCTCCCCTCAGCCCTTGTTTTCTCTCCGACTTTGTCCCTCTCCCGCTCTTCCGCCCACCCCCACACCCCCCGCCCTTTACGCCTTCCATTCACCGGCCTTCCCCAGCCCGTCACAGCATGTTTGTGATTGATGGAACCTGATATACGTCTCTGATTACCAAGAAGCCTGAGCCCAGTTTTTGGTCTTTGTTCTGTCTGTTTCAGTCCAATACTTACTCACACATAGCATGTACCCGCAGATGCTCATATACTGACACACACAAGATTTTTCTCCCGTCTGAGTCCTCTGCCACCAAGAGGAAAATGGATTACAGAGGCCTGATCAATCGCTCCTGCGTTGTATCACCCGGCCTGTCATTCTCTTTGTTTGCCGTGATTCATTTGTTGTTGTTTTTTTGTGTGATAGTAAATGTGAAGGTTTGGCAGGTTTGCTTGAATATTTTGTAAATGTGTGCATGTCAGTTGGCAAAAGAGAGAGATGGAGGGAGAAGCACAGATAAAAGGGTAGGTGTGGGATGCTGCGAGAATAGAGAGATCACGCTATCGGGCGGACTCGGTGTGGGAAGAGCAGGTAAAAGAATGATCGCTCTACTCTAAAATGTTAAACCTTGAGCATAACTCAGACTGCATGATGATTTCCCATAGAGGCCAATTTGAGTTATTTAGTAATACGCACAGAGGAATGGCCCCATCTGGTACAATACAATCAGTTAAAATAAGACAGTGTTAGAAGGATGTAACAGCAATAGAGCACAAACCCAAGTATAAATATCTCTTGTGATTTCGAAACCACTGACTAAAAAAGACAGAATGTCCTAAAAATAACATTTAAAAGACAATCACTATTAAACGTGTTACGATATCCAATTTGTCATGTTGAAAGAAGCTGTTACCGATGCCCCGCAAAGAGAACAAAGAAACGATTATTTGTGGATGTTGGGTCTGCTTTCATTTCCCTGCTAAAAATGGTTCTGTATTGAAGACGTTTTCACTGCTTGTTAACTTTTCATGACACATACCCCGCCACCGCAAGTTGGGGGATAATGTCACTTTACGATGATTGCTGCACATGTGAGACGGGGGGGACAGAGCAGTGGTGAGGGTGAGGCGGCTGCAGAGGTAGAAAGAGATTGTCCTCTTGTGGGAAGGTTGGATCCTCCGCTCCTACAATCCGTGTCAGAGTGCCCTTGGGCAAGACACTGAACCCTAAATTGCCCCTGATGGCTGTTTGTGATGGGAATGCGTCAGTGAAGTATATATATATATATACACATAGAAGTAAAAGCACTGAGTTTGTGTGAATGGCTGATTGTGACTCGTGACTCGTAGTGCAAAAGACTGGATAAGCGCTACATAAATGCAGTTTATTTACTATGAAGTAAAACAGCGAGAGGTCTGGAATTTTATCTGGAGATACTCATCAAAGTAATGGAGCTCGGTCACTGACTAAAGTCTGTTATTGTGCAAAAGTGGAAATATCCAGTTGGCGTAAACACATTTATTACTGAAGCTTTTCAGATTTGGTTTAGAAAATAAAAATTAATATTTCCAATTAGCTGCGTGATTCATTTGCAGATGTCATGTTCAGATTGTTTGTGCAGCTTGTCGACATTACCCACTTATCTGCTGATCTCAGAACTGCACACATCCACATCTGGGGGCTGCCTGATGTTTTTAGGAATGTGCTCCAAGACGAACAAACAGAAGCTGGGAACTGTTTGTTAACGCACATCTGCAATTTGGTCGTAATAAACTGCGTCTGCTGCGATAAGCACGCCTTTTGGTTTGCTAATCTGTGAGAGTAAATGCATGTCTTGCACTTGATAATATAAACTGTGGTGCCTCTAAGTTTCCTTTTCCTAAAAGCAAATTCAAAGACTTATGGTAATTGTCTTGGCAAAAGTTTTTTTTTAAAAGTTTATTAGATTTTCTTCCCTCACAATGATGAATTAAAACGACAGCACAGCAAATTTATCTTCTTGATACATTTTATTCTTTAGACGCAGTATGCTTAAAATTTGTTTGACAGCCAGTGTTGCTGGCAGCATTTTCATTATTTATTTTGTATTAACACTGCAGATTTATACTTAAAATATATTTTTTTCTTTATTTAAAAGGTTCCCCATATTGTAGCAATGAAGAAGCAGAAGTTTGTGTCTGCTTTGACTCTGATGCATGCGCAACTAACAAAATTTATGATTTAAGGGTTTATCACACAATAAATGTTCATGCACATATATGTAAGATTAACATCAGCATTTCATGCACATGTCGAGTTCTTTTATGCTTACAGATGTCCCTGTGTCACACTTCTGTCTCTTGTCCTATGATTTATCTCCATCAGTTAAAGGTCATCTCATTTCTCTCAAGTATCTGCAACAGGCATCTGGCCCAGACCCTCACTTCATTCCTTACACTCCATCTAGCCCTCCCTCCATCTCTCTCTACCTCTGTGCTGTCAAGGTCAAATCAAATTGGATCCTACCTTCCCCAGTGTTCCCTCTCGGCTCTGTGTGTGAGTGTGTGTGTGTGTGTGTGTGTGTGTGTGTGTGTGTGTGTGTGTGTGTGTGTGTGTTTGTGTGTTCCCATATCCATCTATATATTAAAAAAACCTGCATCTGTATGTCAGCTATGTATCTGTTAATGTGTATGAGCCTTTAACTTTGTCCATCAATGCATGTGCGAGCGTGCACTGAATTTATCTGCTCTCTTTTGTGTGTATGAGTGCAGATGAGTATCCTGCTGGTTGAGGTAATGTGAGTGTGTGTGTGTGTGTGTGTGTGTGTGTGGCCTCTGAACACTGACTCTCCTGCATGACCCCTTCTCATTGCAGCTTGCTGTCATTAAAGCTCTCTGGGTCCCAGAAGAAAAGTGTGTGTGTGTATGTGTGTCTTTGTGTGTGCACGTGCTTGTGTATTTGTGAGTGTTCGAGGCCCTCTGTTATACATCTATATGGACATTTACAACAACCTCGTGTTTGATCTACTTGTGCTGATCTCTGACTTCAAATATGACAAAAATATGTGTGTGAGTGCATGTGTAGGTGCACATGCAGTTGTGTGTAAATGTTTGTGGGTGTGAACGTAGGTGTGTAGATGTTTTTCCAGGCAGAATTTGTGGTTGTGTTTATTGTGCAGAGTCGAGTCAGAGTTGAGGCTCTCCTGTGAAAATCAGTTGTGTGCGTGTGTGTGTGTGTGTGTGTGTGTGTGTGTGTGTGTGTGTGTGTGTGTGTGTGTGTGTGTGTGTGTGTGTGTGTGTGTGTGTGTGTGTGTGTGTGTGTGTGCTGCCATCACTGCCGTACATTAGCAGTCTTTAAACAGACACAGTCATGCACACATGCACCAGCTTTACATAAAGGCCGTTATGAAATGACGAGCTTAAACTAACAATACTTAGGCAGATGACACGAGTATATGTGAGGCTATTAAACAGAGCATTGCTCTTGCTGTGCCTCCATAATGGGCCATAGGTACAGTTAATGTGCATTAGCAGGGGTCAGGGGGGGACAGTATGCCCTCTTATGTGAGCTCTTTATCATGGATGTAAAGAGGGTTCGAGGGGATCGGGTGGAGGTTTAATACTAACGCTCATCTGCATTGTTGCGTTCTCTGTGTGATTTGTTAAAATTTAACCAGCAGGTATAGATGCAGGGATAAGCCTCAGCTCAAATCCATCCTCCTCGAGTACAATCAATGTTTACGATTTTCTTAATTGCCCCTCTGAGCTGGTTTCAGCTGGCATATTGTTCATGCCTGTTGTGTTGCTCAGAGGCCATGATTTACTCATCTTCTTACTTTTTGCAGGAAACAAACATCGGTTTAAACTCTAACTGGACCAAATCAAAGTGCAAAACAAAATGATCAAAGCTTGTGACTTTTATCCTGCGATTTTGGGGGCAAATGTTTCATCAAAGGAAATTTCACAGCAATAACAACAAAATCTGCCTTTTTATAAAGTGGAAAAATCACATATTTTAATATTTAGGTTTGACCTTGCATCGAATTACTCCCTTGTACCACACATGAATTGATGTTATTATCTTTTATCTAATAACTCCAGAAATCGTTGTCAGTCTGTGGCTCATTTATCTCAAGAACTGTTCATCTTATTGGCTTCAAACTTATCTTCACTGACCCAAGGAAGTGCAGTAACGTATTTGGTCCGATGTGGACACGTGACATAATCAATAATAATAAACTTTGGATAAACAGACAACCAGTGCTCTGTAGCAGTGGCTCTCGTCAAGTGTTCACAGCACTGGCAACGACAACTGATGAAACAGGTGAACAGCTCTTTGTGCAGCAGCGGTGGTGCAGCTTCAGGGTTCTGTGAACTGAATCCTTCAGCAGGTGCTTACTCATTCATTTACTGCGATCAGTCTCAGAAAGAGCTGCAACCAGCATTACCACAGGCCAAGCAAACAGCCCATTCCAAACAGGAATGCATTGGTTGTTTAGTTTAATTTAGTTTAATAGTTACACGTGTGTGATACCTTTTTACTCCATCTCACACTCTTCTCATCTCAAAAACCTGAACATTTTCTCAATTTTGACTCACATGCACATGATTTTATGCCTCTATACATATATGTAAACTTTCATTCATGTAGGCCTACATGGACCGCCTCTGAATGTAGTACAAGCTATTCAAGTCTTTTTTTTTAAAGATATGTCTTTTAAGCCCCTGATGATGATTGACTGAGGATGTGAATCTTTGATAATAATCATTAAGAGCGAGATGAGAGAGAGGCTGAGGGGGGAAAAAAAGACACATCATCAACCAGCCGATCCGTAGTTTCGCTGCAGATCAGTGTGCTAATATGCTCAGCGGCACACGAGGAGCTTTAATTAGGGTAATGAGAAACAGCATTCAGTTGATATCAAAGTAATGACACATGCGGACACGCCCGGACATCTAAATAGAATATTCCATTTCGTCAAAAATGAGTTTTCACATTCAATTACTCTCTATTTCGCACTAAATCAATGTGGTCAGCGGTTAGCTTTGCTGTGATGAGTAAATATCGTGAAAACAGGGGGTGAGACACACACACATAACATTAATTTACACATACACTCGTCTTTTTTTTCCATCCTCACGTTCGTGTTTCCTTCCAAGCTTCTATTCCTCCTCCTGTCAAACATAAAGTACTTCACCTGAGCACAAACAGTGTCCATAAATAATGCAGCACACATCACACTCACGCGTAACTGAATAGTGTGCGTGTAGCGTGAAATGTAAACAGAGGTTATAGGCGTTATAGCCCAACATGCATTGTCTTCGTGCCCTGTTTCTCCTCGCACATCTGCCTCCCTTTTACAAGCCACAGTGTTCTCGTGTGCTTGTTCTTTAAGACCCCTATTCCTCTGTTTGGGTCTCTGCTCTGCTCTTGATAGCATCGTATGCCAGTCTAGAGAATAGCGAGGTGCCTTATGTTGCCTTCTTCTAATGCCCCATACCCAGCCCTCTCCCTGCTTTTGCTCTGCCTCTTTTCCTGCCTCTCTCCCACTGTGTTCTGGGCTCTTTCTTCCTCTCTCCAACCATCTGTTCAGTTTGCCGGGCATGGGTAGATTTTACTGCTTAAAAGGGACTCTCCTAACCGCCCATATATGTCCATTTATTATTCTCTGTGGGCTGTTCTATTCTCGTCCCAGTACAGTAGCAGACGCTGACCAGTGCCTCACTGCTGTTGCATAGGAGTGAAAAGAGCTTCAGCAGGTCAGCGCATGCACGGAGGGGTGAGAGAGGCTCACCCCTGCCAGTTTTCTAATAGAAAAATATGTGGAGGAGGGAGAGAGAAAGGAGGATAGTTGAAAAAAAAGGGATACGAAGGAGAGTAGTCTGATATATATATATATTTTTAAAAGAGAGCAGATGGCTGCAAAGACGAAGGGAAAAAAAGAGATAGCGATCCAAAGGGAAATAAAGAGTGATGCAGTGAGGAAGACAGAGTTGTTGGCTGGGTCAGGGAATAATGGTGCTGCTGCATTTTTAATAGTTGGCCACTTTGTAGCGACCCTTGTCTAATGGATTCTCTGCCTCTTAAAAGCTCCTGTCAGAGCCCTCTGCCTCAAACAGCTACACCACGGAAATTGCTGAGGGCTCCGATAGTCCCCAACACTTCCTGATCGAATGTCCAATTATCTAATATTTTCTGGCAGCAAACATGATTCCAGTAAGAACGCAGATGTTTTGACAAATCATGTTTGAGGCTATATTTACCTCCATGAGGCCACGAGTGAAACGCTGTGGGCTTGAAAGGTGCCCAAGGCTCACACTGATGTCACAGCTCTGAGATCTAAGGCTCAGTGTGGCAGCTTTTAAAACGTTGTGCTAAGTGCCTGACCAAGACTTTATTGGTGGAATGAAAAGAGAAAGACAAGGAGCACAACCTCTCGCTGTTAGCTATTTGGACTGTGTGTGTGTGTGTGTGTGTGTGTGTGTGTGTGTGTGTGTGTGTGTGTGTGTGTGTGTGTGTGTGTGTGTGTGTGTGTGTGTGTGTGTGTGTGTGTGTGTGTGTGTGTGTGTGTGTGTGTGTAATTCAGCGCAGAGGGCAAGCCCCCTGGCTGTGAGGCTGATCTAGTTTCTGGAGAAAGAAGCTGAATCTGTCAACATTTCTTAATTACCACTATCTATATCTTCTATGGTCTTCAAAGATACAGAAACTACAAAATGTTCAGACAATGTTCCAAGGTTGACAGTTGAATACAGTTTCAGAAATGTTGATATTTAATTACATGTACTTGATATTCAAGCTAAAAGGTCCAAGAGATTGATTTGATCGATTCGGGCATCATATATTTTTTCTGTGTCCTTGTGGCCCAGCAGTGTAATACCACTTTTTCTTTTACACTAAATGACTGGACACACATTGCATTAAAGAATGTGTGATTGTTAAACAATGATTATAACACTTTGTTTCTCATTGTTTCTGTTTCAGAAGTTGCTCCTCATTTGCCTGTAGCAAAGACCTAGTAAAAATAGGTTCTGTATCCCGAGTCGAGACGTCGTTGTACCACCTTTGTTGTGTTTGTGTGCTTTTAAGTCGGAATGTGGAAAAGACATGGACGCTGTAAACAAAAAAATATATATAAGTGATGACATCAGCAACTCGTGAACCAAAATGATCGCCAACTTTTTGCGTTGTTGGTCTAATTTAAGAAGGCGTTCACGTAATATTTCCGGTTGGAAACAGATTTTTAGGATTATTCCGTCACCACATGAACCACACAAAGACAGTTTGGCTTCTCAAAGGATAATTCTGATTATTATTATTATATCTCCTCATCTACCTTTTTGTCCAAATGTAGTATTTTTATTGCATTTTGGAGGTTCACTAGCAATGCAACTGTAATTATAGTCAACCTGTAGTTTACAGTGTTTTACTCTGTACTCACTCATTCAAAATGTCCTCTTTTCTCATTATTGATCTTTACATTTTCTCATCTCTCTGCTAACAAGACAAATCTATGAACAAAGATGTTCATAGGTTTTGAGATGTGTTGTTATTCTAGTCAATGTTCATTTCAGTAATCGGTATCTGCATGTTTCCTGTGTGTGTGTGTGGGGGGGGAGGGTCCTTTTACATCAAACCCAATGACCCATGATATCGTCATGTCAAGCTGTTAACACAGAAAGCGGCCATGGTACATGGTTCGCCCAGTGCACCACAGATGAGCCGATATTGTTCTTTACTCATTACACCTTCAATTCATGCTGTCACATATACTGACAATTTCAATAGCTCCCTCTTTAAATTACACACACATGGATCCAGTATTTGTAATTGAGATGCCTATGTTTTTTCTTGATTAAAATTATTAAAATCATATTTTTAAATTAAGCCCACTCAATAGCATCACATACGTAGTTTATTATAAACAGCTGTTTATTTATGCAGAATAAATGTAATTAGTCCATCGTTTGTTATGCGCTTCTGTTCATTAGTTTTCATTACTTCTTTTTATATTCAGGGTCTTATAAAAGTATAATAAAGAAAATTAAATCTATAAAACTGACATTTTATTTGCTTAACAAGGGAAAAGATTACAACACTTTGTGTTCACAGATCAAATATGTTTATAAAATTAAAGCATATTCATTTACAACACATGACCGTCATTTGCATACTTGGCAATAAAAATAATTCTGATTCTGATTCTGATTCTGATGTTGGGCATTAAATGCATGATGTCATTGTTACTATTGATGTTGGCTTTTTGGTCTGCACGTTTCTCCTTCTTTATTCACTGTGTGAACTCCCTGGTGAGACTGGGACGGGGTGAGGTGTGAGGGTTTTTGTGTGTTGTTGGGCGGATGATCCCTCCATCAGGGACCTCAGAGATAATTGAAAGAATGGCCTAGGGGATTTTCCTCCATGTTGTTCCTTATACTACTTAGCTGTTGCTTCCCCTCTCTCTCTCTCTCCCCTCTCTCTTCTCTTTCTATTACTTTCTCACTCGTGCTCGCCTCCTTGTATTTGTTACTTTATCTATTTTTGTCTCATGGCAGAGCAGGAGAGGCACGTTAAAGTAAAATTCCACCCCTCAATCCCTTTCGTGCAGTTAGATTGAATCGACCCGTGATCTTTCAGTCATTCCACTAATTTCGTCTTTTACCCTCATTTCTTCAGATACTTCAGTTACCTTACATTTCACAGAAGAATTTTTCAACACTCATCCAAAGAAATGGACCTGATGAATGCAGCCATTTGTGGAAAGAGGAGAAAGTGAAAGGGCTGTGATACCCTTAGCAAAGAGAGTCTGACATTTCAGAGGAGAAAATGACTCAGCTGGTTAACTTTTGCTACATTCAATGAAAGAGTTTCTTTCAACTAGCTGTAATCACTTGTGGATTTGGGGACACAAAGCCCTAAAGGTTTTCTTCCACTCTCCTTAGTAAACACAGGTCTGACTTCAAGTCTGTATCTACTGTACATTTCACACATACATTATGGTCTCTTTGGCATTTGTGAGCATTTCTTTGTCCCTATTCAGAATATCTTAACAAAATTACTGTTAATTGAAATAGATATGCTGTACAAATAATTAATATAAAAACTAGAATGGCATGCAGTAGAGTGCATACCTCTGCCTAGGCCTTATAGCTAAGCCAACAAAACAATGCAGATCATGACAGCTCCATTGAAGAATGACAGGTTGAGAAAAAGACCAACCAAATGAATCCAGATTATCTCAGCTACACGTTGGCAGTAGTCACAGGCATATGAAATGCAATTTGGTGAAGATCCATGTCGGCTTCTACTCTCTGGCAAATTGGTAAAAATGTCAAAAAAAAGGCCATGTTATCTCTTAGAAAGTGATGAAAAATTCCTTTATCAGCCCCTTCGTCTGCCAAAATGTAATGGGCTAGTTTTTGGCCCATGTCCCATCCTTCCACCATTTCAAGGAAATCTGTTCCGTAGTTTTTGCGTAATCCTGTTGACAATCAAACAAATAAACAAACAAACGGGTGAAGACATAACCTCCTTGGTGGAGGTGATGACTATATAGGGTCAGAGAGTTTACAGGAGCTGATGCTTTGGCAGAGCTCCACAAACAAAACAAAAACATACCATGTCAAGAACTGGGTTTGGTAAAAAAAGGCTCCGGTAACTTCTCCTTTTCAGGAGCATGTATCTTGCGAAGCCATTTCCACTGCAAACCTTCTGCTCGCCTCGATCGCTTGTTTCTATCACAGTCTCGTATGTATTAATGAAACAAAGTGGACTTTTCCAGCGTAGCGTGCTTCACAAGGTAAAAGAATGCAAACACTGCGAATGCAAAGAATATAATGAAAGCATACATCTTTAATTACATTTGTAATGAACACATCCATCTAAAGTTGTGACAGCTGTCAACGTGTAAAATGTGGCAATGAGCAGTAAGTCAAAACTCACAATATAGTTATCAGCGGCAGTATAGTCCTGTTAGACTTTTATGTCAACTATAAATCCAGCTGCAGCTCATAGGGTAAGAGTTGTGCTGCACCTGTCGAGATAACACAGAGCTCATCATTGCATCCCTGTTTTTCGCACATATTTACTTTGCTTTCACTTATGGTAAACCTTAAAGCGCCCATCAAAGTTAAAGCCCACAAAATGAGATCCTAGTATTTGCAGGGATCTCGCACCAAAGTCTTTTCTGGGCCAAATAACTGCAGGATGTCAGGACTTAAAGCATGTGTGTGTTTGTGTGTTTTTTTAAAGCACCTTTATTTGTGTGTGCTAGAGCCAAACACACAGTGCGGACAAAGTGCAAAGATCTGTAATGCAAAGATTAAATGTGCAAAAAATTTAAAACAAAAGGTTCCACACATGAGCACCAAATGCAGAAACCTTAAAGGAATAGTTCACCGGAAAGTGAATATTTACTCATACCTAATATCTAGTGAATTTTAAATTTTTTGGTGATCTATCCCTTTAAACCACTCAAACTACTTCATGGGCTAAATGGCTCCATGTGTAGGAATCTCCTTCAGTGCCAGTGCAGACAGTGATTATTTCAGCTCAGCTCTAAAGCAGAGAATCATGATTCCAGTATATTTCCACTTTGACATGTAAACACTGAGAACAGGATGTCAAACAATAGAAGATCAATATTCTGTGTGCTTGATATTGTGTATTTTGCATCTCAATGAAGTATGAGCCAAGGAAGTTATGTTTTGACTCCCCTCCCTTTGTAAATTAGTTTTTTAGTTAGCAGGATTAAACGATTTCCTCGAAATGTAGTTGAAGGGTGTGGTAAATCTGGACAAAGGGGCGCTTACCTTACCTAACCGATACCTCTACTGCCTTGGTATCGATACTACTTTGGGCCAATGTAGTTGAAAACTGAATGTAGTTGCTAAACTGTTTTCTATTATTTCTATAATTTGTTGTCATTGGCATGTTACCACATGCTTGCATTAGTATTAGTGACTAATAGCAAAAAATTATGGAGAATGAACAGTTTCTTTAGAAAAGAATAATGCATTCCTAAGAAGTGAAATTTCCCAAACCAAGGAACACATTGAACTGGAGCTCTCGCAGTTTCTCGATGCTCCAGTGTCTCACAGTAGGACAGCTCCAAGTGTGAACAAACTCTGGAGCTCAACCTCTGCACTCTTCCTTTCACAGTCTCAGGGGAATATATAAAGCAACACAGTTAAACTCTATAAAACTGCCTCAGTGTTTGCCCTTACAGACAGTTTAGCTGGGTTACAGACACACTCTTGTCCCCGAGCCAGAGGTGGCTGACCAGTCCAAACATCTCCTATTCCCTGCTAATGAAATCCTGAATACAACCCTCCCCACTCAGCATGATCCCACACAAATTGCACAAGTCCAAACACACAAACATAGACACCCACTCTCCAGGGTTATGGTACACACACACACCAACGCACGCGTACAAACACACACACACACACACACACACACACACACACACACACACTCACACACACAGATCCCCTGCAGTCCCAGCCGGGGATTATCCTGTGAAAACACTCCTTTTTGTTGGGCCCCAGTCAAATTACTTTTTGTAGCCCTCATGCTTTTATCAGAGCTGTCTGCATAACTGTGTGTGTTGTGTGTGTGTGTACGTGTGAGTGTGTGTGTGTGGGCACAGGCATGCGTGTTTAGGGCAGTCCAAATATAGGCTGTTGCTGATTGCAGGGAGCACATCCAAAGTGAATGGTCACTAATGATACTTGAAAGTAAGCTGTTTATATTTCCCTCTGTCTGTGTGTGTGTGTGTGTGTGTGTGTGTGTGTGTGTGTGTGTGTGTGTGTGTGTGTGTGTGTGTGTGTGTGTGTGTGTGTGTGTGTGTGTGAGAGAGAGAGCGAGCGATAGAGAGATTGTGTGTGCCTACTCACATGCCATTGATTTTCTAAAGATAGTATCACACCAACCAAATCGCCATGTTGTGTCTGTTTGCAGGCTGGTCTGGTGTTTGTGACATTTCACCTTGACATTTATGAATGAAGCCACCGAAACCTATAAACAAAAACATGGTTTGGGTTGTTTCCCGTTGGCCTTCCGCTTTTGGGACTCCAGGAAGTAAATGTCCCATTCATCTTCTCCATTGACATTTCATAAAAGCCTAATAAAAGAGTTTTAAGCCTGGAACCAGGTCGACCAGCAACAAGATGAATGGTGACTGTAAAACGTTTCATTCAGAGCAAACTAAAAATGGAATCACGGAAAAAAGTCAAAGATACAAGACTGTACATAATTATTTTGAGAGTAAAGAAACTACGCATCCTATTGAACATTGCAAACCTCCAACATTAACACTAGGACCTGACTTGATGTGATTTCCACCTCCTTGGACTCTTTTACTCAACTCTAAAAAACAGCAGTATATTAGAAAGACAATTCATGGTTGCTTTTTGGTAATCGTAATGTAACGCTGAACGATCCAATAGTAGCAGACATGATCTTCATCGTTGTGGTAAACATTTTCATGGTAACAGCGAGCTTCACCCATCTACTACCACTACTACTCCTGAGGATTGTGGGTAGTGTTGTATTTCTCTTTGGCATAGCGAATAAAATACGTTTTTTTTTCCTAAAACAGCTGAAAGGTCAGAATAATGTGTTGTTGTTTTTTTAAACACTGGCTTGTCTGACACCTTTTTTGTTCAGGTATAGAACTTGCTGATTGAATCAGTGTACCTTAAGTTCAGGGAAACAGCTATAATGCCAGCCAGTGTAGTCATACATTTGTTCAGTGGAAGATTATTTGCTGGGGTACCAAGTCTCAGCCTGGGCGATGGCCAATGCAGCTGACTGGGCACAGATTGTTAAGGCACATTCAGCATCTATTCATTCACACCACCGGCTCTCCTCTGAGACTACCAGCCTTTTTTTTCAGAGTGGCATGAGAATGTGTGTTGTGTGTGGAAGTATGTTTCGGGGCGCGAGTGTCCGTGTGTGCTCGTGTCCGCGGGCGCGCTTGTGTGTGTTTCTGCTTGAGATGACGAATGATGAGGCGAGGGTGCCAAAGTGAGACGTAAACAGAAACTAACAACGAAGGAGGAGAACTAAAGTGCGTGCACGTGTGTGTGTGGAGGGTGCAAACTCGCTTTGTAGCTCACAGTGAAGTGTTGATTTAGGTGGAAGTTGAGGGAGGAGATGGGATAAAAGGCCTGACTAGATTAGGCTGGCAGACACTACTGAGGCGTGCCGTACTGCCTGGCCTTTCAGTGCACTTTGTACCGAGCATGTGTGTGTGTTTCTGAGAGGCTTGAAGACGTCCAAATAGGGTTTGCGTGTGCAACTGTTGGATGCAGTTACCCTGCTGCTGATATTGGTGCAGCTGTACAATAAAGCAGCAGATTAGCAGAGTAAATGCAGCCACTATAACAGCACTGAGAACACTAATCACTCTGCTGAGTGTATCTTTTGCTTCTATCTCTGTGAGGAGATGGGAAATAGATAACAGCCGTTGCTACTGTTTTTTTTATCTTTACTCCTTTTAATATACTCATAACCTTGCCATTACTGCTGGTAGGAGGCTGAATTACTGCATATTCCAGCTCCCCCACCCAGACGCCCCACTGTTCAAAGTAAAGGTAGTCTCCAACAATAACAGCACATTGGCTAAGACCCTGGCAGAACTGTCTTTCCACGTTAGTCTCCCCGCGTGCAGGAGACTGACAGGCAGAGGTAAAAATAACATTAAAAAGTGGTTTTAAATGCTCGAGTTGTGCTTGATGTAACTTGAAGTGACAAAATAATGGCTTCAAAAGTGGCACCGCTGCCTTGTAAAATTTGCAATGTCATCTGTATTGAGTGTGCAGTCCATCTTTTTGCAGCAGAAGTTTAACAATCATTGGGGCTTTATAAAAAAAACTAAAAACAAAAAACAGTGCTAAAGACACAGCCGAGTGTGTAGGAGTCTGTAGTCACACTGTGGCAACAGCAAACTGAGAGTTAACTGGACCCAATGCTTCATCTCAATCCATTAAAATTTATTTTATGGCTTCTGTTCCGTGATCCTCACTGAACCATCGGAAGAGACACAGACATTTGTCTGCGATATGTGGTACAGCACGATCTGCATTTTTCATTGATTTATCTTCCTGTATGAATAATTAAGAGCCTTGGAGGCAGTGTCTCCATGTGCATGTATGTCTGCATGTTTGTGTTCCCATGCTCCGATGTCTAGCTGTGTACACAGTGCATAGCTGATGAGTGGATTTATGGACGTAGTTAGTACGTGTATATGTGTCCATGCTCGTGGATGCCATTTTCAAGTCCATTAAAATGAATTTTGTACATAAAGAAGATGCTATTTATGCAGTATGTACTATAGGACATCAGGGTAGTACGTTAAGAAGACTTTCATATTAAAGCCTGACATTGTTCTTGGATTGTACATTTTTGTGGCTGTGGGTGTTTCTGAGGGTTCCTGCTGTCATTTGTGCTGTTTTTGGGTTGAACTATGAGTCATGGGTGACGGACTCACTCACTAACACTACTGATGTTGGCTGAGCTACTCTGGTTTTCCTAAATCCCTCCCACTATAAACATCACTGCATTCTGTAATCTTATAGTCTTGGTGTTCCTCTGTGATTCTTTCTTTAGCTCTTCCTCCGGTCTTTAGTTTTGTCCCCTCTCTGGTCTTTGTGTTCACGTTCACACTTAGTATCTGTTTTGTTAAGGGCTCAAGGAAGTGCAGTGTTGAATTTGGTGCGATTTTTGGACAAGCAATATTATCTATATATTTATAAACTGTATAAGCAGGCGTCTAGCGTTCTATGGCAGCGGCGGCTGGGACCCATCAACATAAGTAACAGCGCATTCACAACAATGGCAACAACTGACTCTTAAGTTCAGGCTTCTGCGTACTGGACTTATATTGCATGGCATATTTAGAATGGGCACTGCACTAGTACAAAACAAACACTGATATCATTTTAAGGGAAATGCAGGCATCTTATTTGTTTCAGTGCTTGTCAGGCACCAGCATTGGTCTCTTCTGCTGTAACATCATTTAATCTGCACAGATACATTTTTACATAGATAGGCAGTAGACGCAAATGCATGCTCTTACATAATAAAATATGTACAATCCCATTCATTTGACTCCATGGAGAACAATGTATCCTAAGCCCACTTTTTCCTCTTAACAAGAAAGTATGATTTTCTTTTCCTTCACTTTAAATAACCTTTCATGATGTTTTTTTTTTTCTTTTACCACCTAAAATTGTTAGACACTCTGAAATGCAATTTTATGGTGATTACAAAAACTCATGCATGTGCAGCTGCCGGCATACATGAGATGTACTATGAGTATTTGTATTTGCAATAAAATAATGTATACACAACCACACACACAACCACACACACACACACACACAGCAACTGTCAACTGCTAGATTAGATGTGGAAGTGGAAGCGCTGAGTACAACAGGAGGAGCATTCAGTGCACCGCTGTGACAGAAAATACTAACTGTAGCACTCTTACCAATACCAACCCTTGAATTATCCTCTCAGCGGAGGTCTATCTCAGTCCTCCCAGTCTCTCTCAGGAAGAAATCAATGGTGTGGGGGACATTCACTTCAGTTCGGTGGGAGACCCACCAGCATGCAGGGCATAAAATAACTGCGGATCATGTTATGTTCTGGAGAGAACGATAGGGCAATGCAGATGTGCCCTTTTTCAGTCCGACAGATTTAAAGTGCTGAAATGTGCTTCCAGTTCCTCCTCCATTATTTGAGAAGTTTATTTTGAAAGAGTTTTCAGGGTTGCATGCTTAAATGGTCGTCCTGATGACTAAATTTGACGCCTACGTTTTGGATTATTATCACAGAAACACCACAGTGGATTAAATACTAAGCAGACAGAGGTGAAAAACTGCAACCAATCTTCTTATTGTGCTGCAGTAAGTTGATCCAAAGGATTATATTCAAAAAGTCAATGTATTCCATTAATGGATAGATGATATGTGGTTCTGCGACCGTCCAGAAACAAATCTGCTTCTAAAATAAGGTTTGATGGTTAAGTTGAGCGGCAGGTACTTGAAGTTAGAAATAGAGGAACATACAGCTGAAAATAGCATTATGATTCTGTCTTCTGTAGCTGCACTGCTCTCTCACATACTGCCGTGTGAACTGCATTACACTGTATACAAAAGAGGGGGAGGATGATGGACATTACTCAGTGACACTGTGGACTCCCCCACTTGAGCCTTAAGCTCAACTCACATCCTCAAAGACACTAAAGTGGAGCAGACCCAGGTGGTGTCGGTTACAGTCGGTGCCGGTCGGTTTGTTCATCCATGGGTTTGTTCATGGACGGTCAGAGAAAAGTTGAAAACACAACAGCAGAGGAGAAGGGCAGGAAATAAAGGAGCGGATCAGAGTAAGAGGGGACAAAAAGGCACAGATAAGGCAGGGAGAGGGGGAGAATGGGGGCCAGAGGAAAATATGAGGAGCTTTTGAAATAAGCCCATAAGAGGAGAGTTGTTTAGATCAAAGATCTCAGTACTAGGAGGAATCCCCTCCTCATTCATGTGGGCCCAGCAGAGTCGCTTGCCTTTGTACACTGAAAAATTGAACTTTCTTCAAATCCATATGCCACTTCCCATCCTGGATCATACTGTATATCCCCTACAGTCACTGTAATTACTCTCAACACCTTTCACGTCTCTCTGAAAATATATACTGCCAGAGCTTTATTGCCAGGGCGCCATAATACAACATTTTCATTTTTTTTTATTACTGTATGCTCATGGATTTCTTTCCCAAGGAAGCAAATGTAAATAAATTTGCACTAAATATGTAATGTGTTCTTTGATCCCTTAAAAGGCGCTATACAAGTTTAAGTCACAACTCTAACTTAACTAGGTGTGAATGTGAGAGGGAATGGTTGTTTTTCACTGTGTGTTGGCCTGTGATTCGCTGGCAACCTGTCCAGGGTGTGTCAGCTGGGTAGGCTCCAGCTAACCCGCCACGACCCTCAAAGCATATATGATATATAGATAATGGATGAATGGATGTAAGGCATGATCACGTTAGAGAAAATGAAGTCTGACTACACCTCTTGTAAAATGCAAAGGTGAAAGACTGTAAATTGGATTGTAAAAGATTCCACAGCCCGTAAGAGACAGGAAGTGCTGCAGAATTACCGATTGAGTGACGAACTCAGACAGAAGAGGAAATGGGCCTGACAAAGTCGAGAGGAAAAACAGAGACAAAGCAGCAGAGACAGACTCTCGCTTTCTTCCATAGTCATAGTACAGCCACAAGCTGTTATTCTCCTTCTGCCAAACTAGCTCAACTTCCCAGCTATAGATAAGCTCTGTGTGTGTGCGTATGTGCGTGTGTTCATGCGCGTGTGTGTGTGTGTTAGTACATAATTCATAAACATAGCCAAATTAAGATCTAGTGATTATCTTGACCAGTGGCAGAAGAGGAGAGAGGAAGGGAATGGGGACTGAGGAGAGAGGGAGAGGTGGAGATAAAGTTAGTGGAAGTTCAGGACATACAAATATAACAGAGGATGATTACTCCATGCACTCATATGTGTACGCTTATTCCCAGAGGCTCCGTGTGTAAAACTCTCCTAACTCTGTTTCTCGATCTTCCTTCAACGCCCCCCGCCCCCTTCCCTCTTTTACTTTCAAGGAGGGGTAATCCCTCTTGTCGCTAATGTGCTGTGACATTTCATGGTACAATCGGATTTGGGAGACACTATGTATTCTCATGGTGCTGGGGTCTGCCTGATAACCTCGCTGTCTGGGTGATTTTGGACCGCAGCAACTCTCCGACTAGTTTTTATCTCACTTTGGAAATCTAATTCTCAAGGTGAAAATGCAATTCACAATAATGCTGACTCTGAGGTGGCACAATGGGGGTAATGGGTAAACCACAGTAACCACATACTGTCACGCAGCATCTCAAATAAAAAAAAAGAACAGATTGAACATGGTATGAACTGCAGAGACAGATTGATGTTTTCCTGAGAGGTGGTGCAGGTGACAGTCAATAAAATCATTTCGCTAACTGAGAGGTGTATATTTGACATATAACATTCATTCCTGACATTAACGTGCGTCTTTGGTGATTTGATCAAGTGGACAGTAAATATGTCAGATCTCACTTCCCTGCTTTATACAAATAAACACGTACATCGTTTGCAAAGAGC
Organism: Hippoglossus stenolepis; assembly: GCF_022539355.2. NCBI lineage: Eukaryota > Metazoa > Chordata > Actinopteri > Pleuronectiformes > Pleuronectidae > Hippoglossus > Hippoglossus stenolepis. The sequence continues at coordinate 9,592,821 of NC_061490.1, forward strand.
AAATCGATTTTTTGTTTGTTTTTCACCAACGGGAGGCAGCAATGCATTTCATGTCTCCACTGGGAATTAAAGAAGAACAAAACAATACAACCTAGGCTGTGCTCTGGCAGTTAAAATAATAATCCCTTCCTAACCACTATTTCTTGACCTGATGGAAAACTTTATGAAGTCATGCGGAGAAAATCTGACTCCACTTAAGCCGTTTTCAGACATGACCTCCGGGTAAAATCCGGAGCATTGGCTGCGGAGTTCGTCCAGAGTTTGCCTTTCACACATGCACAACACAGCAGGAGGTTCTCTGCACAGACGTGTTCATAACAGCATCAAATCCTCTGCGTTATTCAGGCGAGAGTTGGAGCAGCCAGGTGCAGCAGGCAGAGGCAGGAAGTGACGTATTAACTAGGCTGCATAGATCATGTGATTTTGTTTACAGCACACAGACACTGGTGTCAGCTCCTATCACCACAAACTCTCTTGACGTCTTCGTTGGTGTCTTCTACGTGTGTGTCACTGCTTTTTCATCGGGAGATACTTGTTTTGTTTTCGCTTTTTTTTCTTTTTGCATGTGTCGCCTGTTAGAAGCGTGAATCCAACGGGGGATCCCCTGCTGTGTTCACAGATCGACTTCTCCTCAATTTCTACGGACTTTAGACTCGGAGGCCAGGCGGATAAAAACTGCGTAGCATCTCACTCGGACATCAGCTTTACATTCTGCCGCAATGAATTGTGGGACGGATTGATTCTCTGTTGAGAGCCAAAGATATTTTTTTGGCAAACAAATAAATAAGAAAATGAAAACAAAATAAAGAAAACAAAAAAATAATAATTGCACATATAGTTATTTCTGTTTGAATCCATACAATTAACCTAATTTGAATCTATACCACGAGGAGAGTTAAAGAGATGATAGACTCAATTTGCCTTATGTTGTGGATCAGGCAGGTTGTATGTTCAACAAACCGACTGATAAATGTACAGTAATAGCCGAGTGTTACACATAAGCTGGACATCATATCTCAATTTACATGTAAAGGAAGAATCAATGAGCTGATATGATGCAGGTTTCCCCTCTTCGGATGAGCTGAAGGCCACAGTGCTTATCTCACCCACAGAGCTGATGTGTGAGGATAAGGTATTGGGGGTAGACGTGATTATCAACCTTCAGGAAAAGATGCTGCCAGATCTCCTACAGCTGCATGGAGGCTGGTTAAAGAAGGCAGCGCTGGAAGTGATAAATAATGAATAGTTTGCGTGACATTTATTGTGGTTGGGTCTTTTCCGTTGCCTGAACAAAGTAGGATGTTTAATGGCAATAAAAATGAGGATTGGGAAACATATAAACCAATTAAGATGTATGAAAAGAAGATCATGTCCAGGATTCTCTGGTCAGACGTGCAAAACAGAAAAATCTCTGGATTGTCAGGTGAGGGGTGGTGCAGCATGCAGGAGCCTTATAAACAATTTATAAATTCCACTAAGGAGATCACGGGTTTTACTTACAGCACATCAACACTGCCGTTGGCCCTCATTAGCTCTCGAACCTTGCCGTCCTTCTAAATTGACATCTTTTGTCTGCATCTTCTACACGTATGACACCTAAATTTCATCCATATTCTTTTTTCTCTTGCAGTTTTGAGTCCATTGTGTGTTAAAAACATCATCAACACTCCCCCTCGCTCGCAATGGCTTCTCCTGATAATCTCTTGCTGTATTCTCACATGGGCCCCTCCAGACATTTACGGCAAGTTGTTACCAGGGGGCTGGCAGGAGAAACTCCTGAGAACGTCTGCAGAAACTGACTCGGACATTTGGTTTTTTTTCAGACAGCCCCTCCAGATAATTTCAGGAGATTATCTGGGGTTCAGTGCATATCTGAAGGCAGCTTTAGAGTGATCTTACTGATTGGACATGAGGACATAACTCTGAACACCAATTATTGACTTCAACACACAGTTGTGTGCAGTTTAGACATGTGTCTGCACTGAAGCATTCAATAGCCACACACTGTTAATGAGAAATGCATTGCACTTACATTTAAATTATTTGTTGCAATACACACAATTCCTGCTGAAGCTCACATTTAAAACTATTTTCCAATTAATGAGCAGAACATTGTCATTTTCCACAGTGATTAGTGTAGATTTTAAACAACAAAGGGGCTTTCAGTCATTATCATGGAGAGGGGATACATTATAAAAGAAAATTGGACACAATTGTGATTATGAGGTTATGAACTGACACTAATGACTCGTCCTGAAAAGGCAAATTCACGACCTGTCATTTTCCTCTTCACACAGTCAAGCCTAAATTCACTAAATAAATGACTTTAATCCAAGACACGCAGAAAGCTCCCGTTGACTTCCTTAGCTAAATGCAGATTACAACTGAAGTGAGCGGAGCTTTTACGAAGCCAACGACCGTGCCGGGGGACTCGAGTCCTGTCGTTCTGATTTCTTCTGAGAGCATGACAGTGAGCGTGAGACAGACAGAAGCTGAGAAGTGTCACACCCAGATTCATGAGACGTGGTTGGCAAGGCTGCTTCTGCTGTATTGGCTGACTGTGTTGTACCTGGAGGGAAACGCTGCTGCTGCCGCCACTGCACTGTAGCCAATTTAGCTGGAGCACAGCTGCTGAGAGGCTCCCTGAGGTGTATGTGTATGTGTGTTTCAGGATTAATCCACAGCGCCAATTAAAGCCTCACACAGTTTTTTTAAAGGATGAATTATTAACAGCAGAAGTGACCTCTCTGGTGGCCTTCCTTCCCTCCTCGGCTTTTCTCTCCTGTCGTCTCCTCTACAGCTTTTCTTTATATTTGCCATACGTGCCTCCCTTCTGTCACCATGTGCATTTACAGTATTTGCTTCTGTTTTTATTCTCTGCAGTGACTTTTCTTTTACCGCACTCTACATTTGTCCTTGTACAACTTCTGAAAGATCATCAATTTTAGGTTTCAGCGTAGAGAACGTTTTGAGGGAATTTCTTAAAATATATCAATTTTCCTATTTTCTAAAATGATCATTTTAACTCAGTGATAAAATGATGAGAATTTGGTCAAAGGACAAGGTCACTAAGACCTCACAAGACATGTCTTTGGGCATAAATCAAGAATTCATATGGTAATTCTGAGTGTCCAAGTATCTAATAGGGTGAAATTATTAAATGATGAGAATTTATATCCTAAAGGGCAAACTATAACATCAGGGTGACATCATAATGTTCTGCAAAAACACTTTTCTGGCCATAACTCAACAGCACAACTTGGTACCATATTTCACATTGGTGGTCAGATACTAAATGGGGACATTGTGCCCACCTTGAAACTGTGGTGATTGTATAGATCCTCTGTGATGTGGAGTTTAAGACATCAGCTTTCATGGCTGTGCATGTGAACACACACAAAGACTTTCACTGGAGCGGGTCGTCCACCGATAATCAGAAGGTCAGTGGTTCGATCCCCACCTCCTGAGAGCTGTGCCAGCAGTGTGAGAATGGTGTGTGTGATAGAAAAAGGTAGAAAAAGGTAGACAAAGCAGTGTATAATAGCGCTGTATGAATGGCTTGTACTGTAAAGCCCTTTGAGTAGTGGAGAAGACCAGAGAAACGCTAAATAATTTCTATTCACACTATCCGATGTACAGCAGAACAAGAACAGCAAAGCTTAACAAGATAAGTCAACTGAATTTTATTAATATCATATCACAAAAATACAGACATTAATAAGTTTCACATTTATGGCATTGTATGAGCGAATTAATCTATTATATGAACTAATCTGCAACAAACTACTTGGTACAGAAGTGTACAACTACAAGGCAGTAAATCAAAATGCTTCAATATTTTAATCCAAAATGATAGAATGCGTTCTGAGTGTGCTCAAAGTTGCAGCCATCTTTTCATGAAGCTGAAGTGAAGGAAAGGCAGGAAAGGAAGGGATATGTTCTATCAGCGAGGCACATTCGTGTCTGTTGACACCTCCGCCTCTCTTTACCTGGCGCCTGCTCACTGTGATATTTCTCGTCTAAGATGTGTTTTCCCTCGCTGAATACTCAGGTATTTTTCATGCCTCCAGGTTACAGTTGGGCTGGATTGTTGTTCTATGCAGCTGCATTCCACCTCTTTTCTCCCTGTGCTCAATAGCAAAAGCATGTTAGGCGGTAATAGATACTTTCAACCTTTTCCAGGTAATTTGATCAGGCTTTTAAATCAATTCAAGCACACACGGTGCCTGGGTTATGATCGGTGAATACATCGACTGCTGCTCTCATTGTTCAGCATTCAGTTTTTTTTTCAAATGGGCAAACCATGTCTCCTTCTGATTTGATAAATGATCCCATCCTGGATTCTGAATTATAAATGTGAACCTCTGTGTATCATGTCTTCCAGAGACAAAAGAGGAGTAAGAGTTGAAGCAGTTTAAATGTATTTAACACAGGGGTGACTTCTTGCTGCCATTCAGTGTTCCAGCACATGGAATTTCCTGTGGAAAATGGTGCGGCATCCCCTCCCAGTCCAGTGATAATACAGATTCAATTTGTTTGGCATTTGACTTACTTAGATACTGGTGGATCAGAGTGCATTGAATATCTCAACAGCAAACTGTAATGTGGAGTGAAATTCCTGGTTGCTAAATTATTGGGTTTTAACTCAACATGTGTGTCTGATCATTTGCTCTGTCTCTCTAGTCTGAGTTATGTATTTTTCTCTCCAGCACATTCTTCCTGTGTAATCTTTCACCTGAGAAATAAAAAAAACATAGTGATTTGACAGAGCTCTGCCTTTGTTCCGATGGCCTATTATGGATTTTCCCTCCAGATATTCTCAGGTCATCATCTGATCTCAGTCAGCGGGCTTGGATTCCGCTCAATATGTTCTCAAACTCTGATCCCTTTCCCTCCCTCTCTCCCGCCCTCTTTTTCTGGCCAACCCTCCTCTCTCTCTCTCTCTCTCTCTCTCTCCCTCTCTCCCTGAATATTTGCTCTTGGTTTTTGATGAAGGAATTTAATTAGAGCAGGGGGAGAAACAGGAAGGAGTGAGGGACATGGTTGAGGAAGGAAGCGTAGCAATAATGAATGGTCAGTGACCCCCGGAGCATACAAGGTAAAGATAAGTGTTTAAATCAGCCCTGGTCGCTGTAGAGGAGAGAGGCATATTGAACCCTGTAACTACATTAGATGAGACTGTATATAGATGTAGGGATGCATCGATGCTGCAACGTCGCTTCACTTACAAGTGGAATTACTGGTAAATCCTGCAGTTCTCATGCAGGATCATATGAGATGAATAATCTATGTGCGGAGGCCTACTGCTCCATCACATGTCTTAGCATGTTTCACATTCTGTGTGGCTCCAGAGCTCACAGAGAGCACCTGAAACACGACTTCTTGTTTCCAGTGTTTTCTTATGACTTTCATTAACATAGATTATGAGAAAATAAATAAATCCACCATGGCTTTGTCTTACAGTGCAGTTCAGCTATGTCCTGTTGTTGAGCACAAACACACATCCGTGTATTGTATGAAGATGGATGTGTTTGTAAATGTGAAAATTCCCAGCTTGAAGGTCTACAATAATTAAATGATTTAACGATTCAAATTCGTAAATGAATGAATTCGTATTACAGACATTTGTGTTTATCCTTTAGCTTTAGTTGTACTTTTTTATTGGGGTTAGTTAGCAACTGGCTGACTTGCCTCACTAAGATGGTGAACAATTTATCTTGTCTCTACCTCTCTTGTGAATATGCTAGCCTACTGATGTTACTGCATTCATGTCATATAGTTTAATAGTTTAAGCTACACCCAGTTGCACACACACTTAGATATCAGTTCCCTAAATATGCCAGATTTTTTTATTTTATCATGATCCATATATTATTCCCTGAGAAAAGATCCGTATTTGCACCGAAATTGAATGGTTTCTTCCCTGACCCATACCACAGCCTTCCACCAAGTTTCCAGGAAATCTGTCCAAATAGTTTTTGCACAATCTTGCATATATACAAACCAACCAACAAACGGGAAGGGGTGAAAACATAAACTCTTTGGTGGAGGTAATTACAAGAAGCTCGGTAGGGAAACAAAATTTGTGTCTGCTTCCAACATGTGAGTCAGAGACATCAGAAATGTTTAACACAGACTTCATCTCCCACGTCATGAAAACTACAGGCATGTCAACAAACTGAGCAGAATGCAGCACTGCAGGAAGTTACAGCAAAATGTATTCATTCCGCTCATCTTATAGGAGCCTTACAATGTTTGTTTGCATTCAGCTTCCCTTGGTAATGAGCTGCAAAAAAAGAAATAAGAGCATAAGGGATGTTTTTCTTGTTTTTTTTTTGTATGAATGCAGCCGTAGAGTTAAGCTCAATGCTCTGCTACTTCTGCAATGCCACAAAGCTGCAGCTTTACACTCAGCTCGTTATAACTGATAGTTTTATCGAATGCAAGGGTGGGTAACCTATGACTTCTGGGCTGTATTAAGCAGGTGAGACAGTCTGACCTCGCCTGGGAGAAAATTGTATACATTTAATACAATCAGGTCAATAAATACAAAAAGTTAAACCTATACAAAAATATTCTCAGGACCCAATTCTTTCTGCGGCAAAATAAAATAAAATGGTACACTCACATGGTGGTTAGTGCCAAAACTCTTTCAGGCGTTTGGCAAGATGTTTAAGGTGAACAAAAGTAAGTAAACAATTTTGTTAAGCTGTTTACATGTAATGTGGAACCAGCTGATGTGTCTGACAACAGACAACATGAGATCATTCAGCTGCAAAGCAACAACCTCAGAGCTAAGGACAATCTCCCATTGTATGAGCTCTAAAAACGTTATGTTCGTCGTGAGGATTTTCCCATTCTGATGAGACATGCACCGAAGCTTGCATCTCTGTCTGAGACAACCTACTGCTGTGAGCAGCTCTGTACAAAACAGACTCTTGCTCAGACTCTGTTTACTCAAGGTTTGACCGACCCAAACCTGGAAATCCTGCTGCCAGTGGCATCATCATCCTCATCACTATCATCTGACATCAGACGCCCTGTCAGAGAGAAGCAGTTCCAGACATTTCATTAGAGAGATTAGTGTGATATATGCTTTCAATAATTTACTATGGCGCTCAAAGGATGTTATTAAAATTGAAATGGCCCTTGATAAGAAAATAAGGTTCCTCCTTCCCAGGTCTAACATCTCCATTTATGTTTTGAAGTAAATGGTTTGCTACAAAATGTTGAAGGGCATTTTTATTTTATTTTGTTTGTGTGTTTTTGTGTGCGTGTTATCTCCTTGAAAATGTAATGGTTCATTTCAAGGTTGTTGTTTTTTTTTTGCTGGTACACAATAAAATTGAACAGCAGTATTAACCGATGCAAGGTAATATAGACTGGCAGTGACCCCACTGAGCTTTTTTATAACTTCCACCTCCGCAGCTCTCACACTGCAGAATCTATTCAGCAACACCTGATATTATTGCTTAGCTGTCTGTTCCAGTAATGTAATAAGTTACCATTCATTCCCGTTGCCTCGTAATACTGTGTGTCATGACCCTGGGTTCTTGCTTTGCTTATGGAGACATTTTAATTGATTCACTAACGAGAAGACCCTTCCTAGCATGCAAGTTTCCCCCTCCCCCACACAAACCATTTGTCTTGTCTTTTCAGTTTCTCATTGTTGCTGTGTGAAGATGAACCCAACACACAAGTGCACGCACGCACACACACAGACACACACACACACACACACGCCAATTCCTATCTTTTTAGCTTCTCATTGTTGCCGTGGAGAAACATTATTCTGTCTGCACACTTATTCTATAGTCTCCATTCTTTGACCTGATGCTATATAAGCATTCAGTCTTATTCTCATGCCCTCTCATTCTGATGGTAATTAGACTGGCTGAAAGGACCGGCGGAGGATTGTTCTGTCTCATTCAACAAAATACGGTAAAAAGTCATTTATGGGATTAAGAAAACAAAACAGAAAAAAACTCTGCGGTAGATTTCCAGGGCTGTGTTGTAGTGGCTGCAGTTGCCTGTCAGCCCCCCACCCCCCTTCCTATGCTAATGAGTCGGAGCTTGATTGTTTCCTCATATTTTAATCTCCAGTGTTGGAGGGGAGGGGGTAGGCAGCAGATGTAAGAGTGTTAGTACGAGCGAGGGATGAGACGAGAGGGAAAAAAGAGATGACGGGCTCAGAGAGGAAGATGGGACAGAGACTGTTGGTAGCTCAGGAATGGAGGGGAGAAAAAAGTTGGAGAGGAAAGACGGAGAGATACAATTACTCTTTTGAACCAATATTATATAAAGGTGTTTTTTAAACATGGGTAAACCTGCTAAAAAGGCTATTGACTCCTTTCCCATTGCCAGAAGATGAGTTTGGCTCTCTATTGTTTCTATAACTGCCAATTGTCTACTGCATAGTCATTTGATCCGGTCATGAATGCTGGTTGTATCCATTCCCATTGCAGACAAATGCCACATTTTAGTGGGTGTTAGTGGTTTTTTTTAACCAAAAGGTTTAAGAAGAACTGTGACGAGGTGAGGCACATGGGAGGGCAGCAGGAGATTATTAATATGCAAGGCGGAAACGATAAGATAAAGAGGGATTGAGTGATAAGCGGCAGGTAAGAATATACAGTTCACGTTATAAGGAGACATCCACACTTCATTAGCAGCGACAAAGAGCTGGAGCTGCTGCTGATAGACCTCTGCAATAATCATCATTGGCTCATTTTAAACAATGAAGGTAGTCACTGAAAAGAGAAGAAACCTCAGTATTTTCCCTGTTATACGGGTTTTTGTGAAAAACCAATCACAATTCTCAAACCCTGTCTGCCGCTGCACATCATCCATACTGCAGGGTTGAAATACTGACCAGGGGGCAATGAGAGGAGGAGCAAGAGAGACTTTCTTGAATATACTAATGTGTCATTTGCATATATATACATAATAAAAGAGCTTTGTACAAAGCTCCTCTTCAATATGCCGTTTTCCCCCCTGCTTTTTGTAACTTGCATGGTAGAGGTCATGCAATTAAGAAAGAAGAATATAGCGTAAGATATTTTTTGGGAATGGAGTCAGAGAAATGGAGAAAAAAAAAATCCTTGGGTGGGTTTTGAAGTGTAATGTGCTGAAATGAGTTTCTTGGATGTCAGTCAGGAAGGTTTTTTTTCAAGAGGGTGCAAGTTCAGCTGCTTTAGTGGAGTTGGATTCGTTATTTACTGTGATTGTTGCTCACAGCAAAGACAGAACATATTCAAGGAAATAGCTTTTATAAGGACTTGAGTGTGAGCCAACATGTGCGCTGCACTGTATGTTCAATATGAAATATGTGCGTTGGCAGAACTTACTTGTTTCAAAGAGTAATGAGAACTGTTTTAAGAGAAAGAATAAAATACCCACTTGGAAAGCAGGCCTGTAATGACTTTTCAAGATATAATATGTAACAATCCTTCATTAAAATGTATAAACATGACAAGACCTATGTTATATATTGAACTGTGCACTGCAATTTTATTCAAGGTAATAGGACATATCATTTTGGTGGCCTTTTAATTGCGTTATAGCCACTTAACCCGTGGCTTTGCCCATCTCTGCTATTACTTCAGGGTAAATGATGTATGACAAAGGAAAAGCACACAAATTTAATAATTGTCACTGTAGTTTAGCATTATGACTATGCTACTTCAAGCAGCCCACCCCTGCTGTGTTTTTATGTGAACCGCTGTTTGACTCAGGATACAGTTACTTGTGATATAAAGATTGTCATTCACTCTCTAGAAATACATTATGTGTACAGATAAACATGCACATACACAAACAGAAAGTTGTTATACAAGCTCATGTTGGTGGGTTCTTCACCAGCATTTCCCATAACCGCACACACAAACATTCACTCAGCTTTGACCTCGAGAACAATAGCTGTGCAGTCGAGTGCAGATTCAAATCAATCCAAAGTTACACAATTTGCCTTTAAACTGCAGCCTGCTCCTCCCCTCGCTCTGACCCTCTCAGAAGACACAACCACAGGAATTCACAGAGAGTTCAGCAAGTTCCCACTGTCGCCCTCCATCATCTCCTTATCTCCCCGCAGGTCAGTCAGCACCAGGCCCAAAGTGGGTGTCCTCCTGGGATGTTTGTGCAACTTGTTTATGACAACCCCCAAGTGTTGTTGCTGGTGTTGTCACTAAAGTTAACAAGAGGGATAGAGAGGTAGACGGCAGGAACACGGCGTTCCACTGGGAAGCAACCTGGGCGACCTGATCTTCTGAGGAGACGGAGAGAAAAAACAGGGAAGGAGTGGTTTGGGAAGGGGACTGGGAGAGAGACGAGACAGGAGAGGAAATTAGCTGAGAGGTGAGAGATAAACAAGAAGTCCGAGAGAGTGAAATTGGAAGTACATGAAATGTAATGGTGGGAGGAGGAACAGGAACTGAGCTCAAGATCAGCGTTGTAGTTGGAGGCGTTAGTGGACAGCAGTTTCCCAGTCATAGATTTCTTATCAGTTATACAATATAACCTATACAATAAAACATATATAAGATGTATTTTTTAAACGAAACACAGCATCCACCTCAACATTCCACTCCTGTTAACAATAAAACAAAGGACATAGCTAGAACACACCGATGAACAACACCATCAATACTAGCTGAAGCCGTTTTCAGACATGACCTCTGCAAAATGTTCGCACCTTGGGTCCGGACTTTCTTCCGAGTTCGCTTTTCACATAAGAAGAGCGCGGCAGGAGATTCTCCGGTCAGACGCACTCGCATTGACAGAAAAAGTGTTCAGGTGAGGGATGGCGCAGCACGCAGGAGGCAGGATGTTCTACTGCGTTATCACCAAAAGCTCTTGAATCTTGTTGTCCTCCCAAGTTGACTTCTTCGTCTGCGTCTTCTATGTTTATGGCTTGTTTTGATTTTTTCAGTTTGGAGTCCGTTGTGTGTTAGAAATGTCATCAGCACGCAGCAATTGACATTTGCGCTTTCAACCTTCAGTCCCTCTGCAGAATTTCAGGAGATTATCCAGAGTTCAGTGCACGTCTGTCTCTCCTGTCTCACCATCACAACCATCTGTTTGATAATGATGAGCAGTTTTACCAGTAGTATTTTTAAGTGTTCTCCACTATCTATGTTTAATATAGAATTAATTTATTCCTTTTAAATTGTTTCAAAACCCTAGCAAATGTTGTAAACTCCTGCACTATTCTTCCGGTGAGAAACTAAACAGATAACAGAAAATAAACTCTCTGCATATTTAATTAAATTGATCGTCTTCCATTCTGATTGACCTCACAATGCCCCTAAATCTGGGCTGATGAAACTCCCAGACACCCGTGTAAAATATGATATCCTGTTATTTCTGCCTCCAAAAAAAGAACTGCAGTGAGACTGTCTGCAGGCCCCTAACCAGCCTTAAATTACAATAATTATGGCTGCATTAGCTCAAGGGTATAGTAACATCTAGTATTGCACTTGTAAAATAGAGTGGTTGGTGTGGTATGTTTTTGTCCAGTGACAAATAACTCAAATGAAAAAGAATGATATTCCACACGTATTTCTTTTGGTTTTTTACATAACAAATAATGAAAGATCTACATTTAACATTGTATTGCTGTCATTTCACTCACAGACTCGGTTACCAGTGCCCCTCATGTGAGGACACACTCAAAGTAGTGCAAATCCTTTTCCTGGAATTCTGAGCCGGTCATGGAACCAGACTTGGAAATGATTTCATTAAATAACTCTCCGGTGTGATTTCCCCAGACTAAGCACAGGCTCTACCTCCAGCCTACACATTATTCAACTTGACACTTGGAAACCTGTAAGTATCCTGTATTGGATATCATTAGGCCTGCCTCCAACAGAGCTATTTATACCGCACAACATTAACTGAACTTTCTGTAGTCTCCTCTTCTTCCCCCGACATAAACTACCGCCTTTATTCAAAGGATTTCTTCTCTGTTTTCTGATTGCAACACCCTGAGGCCTCGTCTTCCACTGGACAGGCCAGTTTGACGATCAATTATCTGTCAATTCCTGAAAAGATTTGTTGTCTCTTCAAGGTTTCCGACAGAAGCAGTAGCCATTGCTTTTTTTAGCTCCCTGCGTAATCTCCAAGCGGAGACGATATATCGGGAGCCATGTTTCCAGTCCGATGTATTCATAAGCTCTTCCTTAAACCCTTCCGCTGCCGTGTTTGGAGGCATTGAGAGTAAGGGAGAATCTCAGCGCTGGACCTAAAAATAGCCTGCATTCTTTCCTCTGTGTTTCAGGAAGCATCAGAGGAAACCGGAACAACCCGCACTCCCATGTCCCATCCTCTTTCCCCCTCATCCCTTCACACAGCCATCAGCCATCCCCTTTTCACCCCCTCTCTTTCTCATTCACTGTCCCTCCTCCATCTGTCCATCCCTTCTTTCCTTCCTTTCACCCAGAGTTCCCCCCCACGCCTTCTTTTTACTTCCATATCAACAGTGAGTGAGTCTTTCCGTCCATCCTGCTATAATGGACTCATGTTGAATGTTGCTCAGCTTTATTGGTACAGTGAATGCGTGTTAATGTCTTTATATACTGTTCATACGCCTACAGCAGTGAGCCAGAGATATGTTACATCATATTAAATGTGCATAACAGAGCATTATGCCAGAGATGCCTTGTTAAAATGTAAAGAGCTGAGATATAGCAGCAGATGAATGGCCTCACTTTTGGCTCTTACTCTTTCAAGCCCTGTGTCTGTCTTTCTCTTCATGTCACTTTTACCTATGCAGCTCTCTTCCGCGCTAACAAAGATCAAGTTTGCATAGATCCAGTAGCAACCCACTGAGCCTCAGTGTGCAAAAAATGAGAATTGTGGCTGAAGGGATTCACTAATGGAGGCAAAATAAATCAGCCTGAGTCGTCTTATGACTTTTCTGTGAGGGAACAGGGAGCAAAATAGAGAGCATCCGAAATAGATGAAACGATGAAGTAGCACTGTGGCACCATCTACTTTATTTAACGTTGTCTTTTTCCGTGTAAACTACACCACTAAAGACAATGGTTTGCCAACAGTTATGACAGATGAATACATTGGACTGAAGACTGCCCCCCGTCTGAGCCTCTTGAACCATGTTTCTCAAAATGAGACCAATGTTTTCATCTGGGTTTGTTTGCTTTTTGTTTGTTAGCAGAATTATGCAAAAAACTACTTAATGTATTACCCTGAAACTTGGTTGAGGGATGTGCTATGGGTCAGGGTAGAACCCGTAACATTTTGATGCAAATTCAGGTCAGGGGCGGATCCAGGAGTTTTCTTTTCTTTAACATTGTTTTTCAACAGTTGTGCTTATTTCCCAGAGGATAATTCATTGATCTTGATGAAGAAAAACAGGCACATTTCAGGGACTTATATTTATGAATGTGTGCTATTTGGTGTGGATCCAAAAAAAATCTGGATCTTGGGGATTCAAATTTCATAAGGGTGTAGGCTCTTTTTTTGTTGCTTTATGGTAACCGGTAGGGCTCCAAACCTGTAAAAACATAATTTGGCCTTAGCTATCAGGTTTGTTTTAATGTAAGGGGATTGTTGGGCCTTGGTGGACGTGCGCTCTACTGAGTGCAATTTATTAAGGGGTTTTCCTTTACTTTGTTTGTTATCAGGCTTTTGAATAAAACTGAGCAAGATGTGCTCTGAACATTTTAACAGCATCTTGAGAATAAGTAACTTTATTCTGTGCAGGCAGATAAAGCAAATACTTATCATGCAGTGGCAGCATGCACATAGAATATACGACACCATGCAGCAATTTTTTGCACCGTGTTGTTGTACAAAGGCTCAGCCGTGCATTACATCTACGAAAACTCTGTGACTGTGTTTGTTTTTTGTGACAGCTTGTGTTGCTTCCTCTGAACCCTTTTTTTTCCCAGTGTGAGAGCTGGTCCATTGTACTAAGTGTGTCAACAATACCAGCTGAGAGGCAGCCCCGCAGTCCACACACACACACCCACTCCGGCTGCAGAGTATAATCCTTAAAAGAGGGAGACTGGGGGTGAAACAGGGGAGGCATTGAAGGAGGGAGAGAGAGAGAGAGAGAGGGCGAAGGAGAAGTTTAAAGTGAGAATGTGGGAAAAGGAAAGATTGGGGTGAAAAGAGCAAGAGATTGAGCGATGGTGGAGTCAAATTTGACAGTGAGCAAGACAGGTATAAGAAAGGAGGAAAAGCATGGATGCCAGAGAAAGAGAGAGAGAGAGAGAGAGAGAGAGAGAGAGAGAGAGAGAAAGAGAGGGGTTCTAATGTTTCAAAGGGTTCCCCATCACAGTGTCTGACATGTTACATACACAGCTCACTATCACCCTGACAGCTGCACAAATTCGTTGAAAGAGGTTCCCTGGGAAAAAGCTTTGATCGGTGTGTGTGTGTGTGTGTGTGTGTGTGTGTGTGTGTGTGTGTGTGTGTGTGTGTGTGTGCGTTTGGCGAGACTTAGTACATTTTCGCTTACCTGGACATGTGAGGGTGTGTGAATGAAGAAAGGCTATTTTCTGCTCCAGATCATGGTGGAATAAGATGAATGTACACAGATAAAGCTCGCTGTGTGTGTGTGTGTTTGTGCGTGCGTGCATATGTGTGTAATGGGAATAAAAGGCTGCTAGCGCTGTCATGTTTTTGTGTGCCTGTATATATTGCATGTAATGGAATTGTATTTGTAATCAGCCATGTGTGCAATGTGTATCCTCTTAGGCAATCGTGGTAGTTTTCATTCAAATGGCGTCTCTCTCTTCCCGATTTCAGCCTGGAAATCTGTTTTATTTGTATCTGACACTTCCCATCAAGCATCTTTCAGAGGTGGTCGGTAAACAAAACCACTTATATCGAATCGGGCCCCAGCTCAGTTCATGCAAACATGCACACACACACACTTCTCAGAATACAAACCGCACACTACTCAGTACTGAGGTGCTCCTTAGGAGTGAAGGGAAAAATATTTCAAGAAATGGGAGTTTACCTTTTTAGAAGGATTACATTGACATGTTGCATTATGTAGTGGAGCTGATATTTGTTTTACACACATGACAAGCCATTCATCATGTATTGAGGAAACACTATTTTTCTATTACTAGTGACATTTAGGGCTGCGATTATATTCAGTATTGATTAATCACACAGGGTATATATATATATATATATATATATATATATATATATATATATATATATATATATATATATATATATATAAAGTCTCCCTCACACCCAGCATGGGGTGGTATGTCTTCCTGAAGCTTGGGTCCTCTACCAGAGGCCTGGGAGTCTGAGGTTTCTGCTCAGTATCATAGCTGTTCCTAGGACTGCGCTCTTTTGGAAAGAGGCTTCGGATGATGAACCTGGGATCTGCTGGAGCCACTCTCCCAGTTTGGGGGTCACAGCCCCTAATGCTCCCACTACCAATGGGATCACATTGCATTTCACCTTCCACATCTGTTCTAGCTGTTCTTTCAGCCCTTGGTGCTTCTCAATCTTCTCATGCTCCTTTTCCCTGATGTTACTTTCTGCTCTGATTGCCACATCTATCACTACTGCCATCTTCAGCAGGTGCTTGTCAGTCTGGAAACTGAAGATGCTGAGGATCTTAGTTCTGTTCTTCTCAACCACGTTTTGGTACTTTTGGTTATGCCTCTTAGTGTACACTGTCCCAGCCTGCATCTTACACCCTGCTACCATGTGCTGGACTGTCTCAGGGGCATCTCTGCACAGCCTGCACCTAGGATCTTCTCTGCTACTTTTAAGGACTTGCCTTACTCTTTATTTGGCTGTGGCTGATTTCCTTCTGGCCTCCTCAGGATTTTCTATATATATATATATGTGTGT
Organism: Hippoglossus stenolepis; assembly: GCF_022539355.2. Lineage (NCBI taxonomy): Eukaryota > Metazoa > Chordata > Actinopteri > Pleuronectiformes > Pleuronectidae > Hippoglossus > Hippoglossus stenolepis. The sequence continues at coordinate 9,608,667 of NC_061490.1, forward strand.
GTGTGTGTGTATATGTATATAGTGCAAATATAACCAGGTCAGTGTACGTCAGGTTTTCTTGATAATAACTTAATTTATTAGCGATTACATCTCTATCATCTGATTGATTAAATCCAGTCAGTTTAAGCAATTTGCCTCATCTGTAGCTTGAAGAGCCAAGCAATATCTTCTCAGTGAACACTGTGCTGAGAGATATTGTGGGAAAAATACTGCATATGTAAGGGCTTTTAGAAGACACATGCAAATAGAGCAGTATTTGTCACTTCCATTAAAATGAAGTATTACCCAGTGAAGCAGTTTTTACTTCTCTGTTGTTGTTGAAGTCTATAGGCTCATTCTAGGCTGTTAGTGTAAGGCACTGGCCTGTAAATGACAGTGCTCCACAAGCATCGTTTCTTTTCACCGCTAAATGTCTCCTGTACATGTGTTCAATCCTGTTAGCACTGCCAGCATTACTGTGTGTGTATGTTTGTGTGTGTTAGTCAGGCATTGTGCGCCATTTGAGCAAAGTACAGGTAATGGATTAATATCAGAGCTGGCTCAGGCACCACATTGCTGTGTGGTGACAACCTGTCATTATCACAAGCACCAGCTCTAACACACAAACGCTCATAGACGTGTGTGTACGCACATGCGCGCACACGGCCAAATACACTAGACATGCAAGCGCATATGCTCCTACTGTCTGTCTTCACCAGTCTCTCAAAACCTGTCATTACAACACTTGTTCCATCCAGTTCCCGACTGCAGGACTGATGCTGAGACCTGACTGTGTCTGTTTTGAACACTGTTGTCATGCTATCATTCCTCCAAACGTAACCTGAAAGTTGACCTATAAGGCAGCGGGCATGCAGGGGTGGGTCTGAACTCTGAACCCACATCAGTCCTCAGATTGGCCATCCTCCCTGCCAGAGATGCTCATCCTTTTAAATCATTTAGTCAGTACTGAGCTGTGGAATTGGACAGTGGAATCTGATTGGAAATGTAAATTAGAGCTGATTAAGGGCCCAGGTCTGGATTTAACACTAGATGCTTGGTTTGTGCCCTTAAAAAATGGGTGATCGATAGTAAATGTGTCTTGTGCAATTTTAAATGGTTGAAACATTTCCTTTAAATAGATGAAGGAAAAAGGAAAATCGCTGCTATCAAGAAAATGTCATCGCATTCCACATGATTAGCGTTGATCAGTTTGAATTGGAAAACAAGCTTAATGATCACATTCACCTACGCTGAACCAACACACACACACACACACACACACACACACACACACACACACACACACACACACACACACACACACACACACACACACAAAGGCAAGAAAGGACACACACTCATATCCCTCTCTCTATCAACACTTTGTGAAACCTCTTCATCCTTCAGAAAGCTGCTAGTGGTTTGAAACATCTCCTGATCCAAAACATGACAACATTATAACTCGTCATGTTGACAACTGAATATTTTATATTGCAGCATCATTAAAGATAACTAAAGCTATAGAAGTTACTGCTAAGATGCTGCACAGCCCATAACTGTTATTGATACAAGCTCATAGTAAAACTTACTATAATTATAATAAGCATGAGTAATTACACATATCCTGCTTCCTTAATTTGATGTGCTTCCTGATGAATCAAGACCCCTGCTGTGGGACTTGATGCAGGAAGAGATTATTGTAAAGGAGTTTTATTTTGTGAAGTGGGTAGAACTCAGGGCAGAAACTGAAAATAACTTTGTCCGACATAATTAGATCACGGCACAAAGACTGCGGGAAAAACATAATTTTCCAGTGTTTTGTGACCTTAAGTGACCTTTGTTTCTCTTTTTCTCTCTGTCTCCGCAGCAGTCCTATGCTCCTCCCCCTCCGCCCATGGCACCGCCAAGTCCTGGCACCACAGGAGGAGGAGGAGGTGGAGGTCATGGAGGAGGTCATGGAGGAGGGCTGATGGAGCAGCTTAGTAAGACCAACCTGTACATCAGAGGCTTGCCACCGGCCACCACCGACCAGGACCTCATCAAACTCTGCCAGCCGTGAGTTCTATTCTGATTTATTATAGTCTATTCCATTTTATTCCATTCTATTCTAATATATTCTATTATATTCTATTCTATTTAATATGACAACATCCATGTGGGTTAAACTGCATCCTTTAGTGCAGTTGCAGAGTTTGGTTCATTCCTGCTTGTTACAGTTTAGCTTGTGGTAATTAGTAACGTGCGAGTCCAACAGGAGCTTCTAATGAGCATCAGCAGTTTGCTCTTGACCTCTCTCCGCATCCACTCTCATCTGCACTGGGCCACCTACACACACGAACACTAGGATATGCACATAAATCCCTCTCTCAGCAGAAGTTTTAAACCCTGCAGCCTCTCAACAGATTTACCAATTTTTTGAAACATGTCATGTTTAAATACATCAGAATATCACTCATGTCATCATAATAGTCAAATTAGGTTGTACACAAATGCATATATATATATCCAAACCTTTAAAAACCTTGTAAACCTTGTAGGAGGTCCTAAGCTGAGAAAAAATGGAGAACCTCTAGATGTCCAACTTCACAGCAAAAAGACTTAAAATGAAAAATGAACATAATTTATTGTCGTGCACAATAAGAGAAGAAAGTGATGTGATGTAAACAAGAATCCATTTCTTGCTTAGACGCCTCAGGTTAAAGGGGGTGAGGCCGTGCGTAGTATAAGCTTCATTTGAGAATTTTTGTTGGTCTTTATAATATATTGGTGAATGATGTGATGTCTCTTATGAGGTCCCGATAGAATACGATAGTCGCCCACGATAACGATAATATCACGACACAGCAATCAATATTTTGCAAGACAATCATAAAACGATAAATCACAATATCTGTTAAAGTGAAGAAGAATAGAAAATGTCGGTAATGAAATTAAGTGAAGTATTTGTTTATTTATTCATTTCAGTTTTCACAAAGTTTGACACAAACTTATATGAAACAATGTATAAAAAAGTGCATAAAGTCTTATCTTAGTGCCTCTGCAGTCTTTAATAAACACACTGTCTTTTAAATGTCCAGGCATGCCATCTTTCCAATGTAAAATCACCAAAAACTGGCAATTAGCAGGGAATTTTTTGATTAAAATATTGACATTTGGTGCCAGCATATCGATAATCGTATCTCAGTCAGGGCGACAATATATTGCTGAATCGATATTTTGTTCCACCGCTGGACAAGAGGTATCAGGGATCTGCACTCTGTAGAATCAGACCTTTCCTTTCTCTGTCTTCATGCTAAAATTAAATCCTCTCTATTTTATTCTCAGTTGTCCCCAGAGTGAACAGAATGTAGATGAGCCAGCTCTCCCATCGCCTACAGCTAACACCTGATATCATTAAATGTAATTGGAGAATCATATATTGAGCTAAATAGTTTTTAGGTAAAAGCTATAAATGATTTCTTTAACATTTTGAATTGATGTAATTGGCTTTTGAGTAGAGAAATTGGTAAATAAAAACCAGAATATGCAGAATAAGGCACACACACTCATATACCTTGCCCTTCTGCGTGTCAGCTGCAGTTCAAGCCTGTTGTATTTCAGCTCAGCCCTGGAGGCGTTCTGGAGAAAGAGGGTGAAAAATGGGTGCCAATAAAAGTTTCATTAGAGGCCCAGTGAGTGTGCCAAGTGCCCAGTAACATTTAGGAAAGGTCGGTGGGGGAGGATGGGCCCGTGTGTTCTGCTGGGCAGCAGTCTCAGCCCTGGGTTTCCAACTCTCCCTGGATTTTCAGAAATAGACTTGAGTGGCAGTTTCCTGTCACTCACTGGCTTGACGTGCACACATGCACACGCAAAGACACACATACAGGCATTTCATTCATGCACACAGTGACAATGAATAAGGGACAGTCCCTTGACACACACACACACACACACACACACACACACACACACACACACACACACACACACACACACACACACACACACACTCTTTCAACTCAGTGTCATTCTCAACCTTATTGTTAGCAAGCGTGGCTTCTCTTCTTTTTGTGTGTGTGTGCCAACCCGCCCACCAGCACCATCCTCTCCTTTCCCATTCTGTCATCCTCCTCATTTCCTGCATGCATCCTTCGCTCTCTCTCTCTCTCTCTCTCTCTGTCCCCCTCCCTCCCTCCCTCACCCATCCCTCCATTCCTCACCCATCCCTCCCTTCCTCTCCCCCTGTCTCTGTGCCAGTTCTCAGAGTGTCAGTGAAAAGTGCTGTTGTCAGCTGACATTTCCAATCACTCCCCCGGTTGCCCAAACTATGGACACACTTTTAACGTCTGGGGACAGAGCAGAACGTGAGCAGAATCTAAAGTGTGGCACAAGGGCAATTTCTCTGTCGCACGCTCGCCTTCACTCACTTGTTGTCTTGCTGTCTCTCCCTCTCTCATGCTTACCACTGCTTCTCTACTCTTACCTATTTATCGATGGATCTATATTCTGTGTACTCTATCTGCTCGTCTCTATTTCACTATCGAGGGGTTGCATGAGGACACACAAGCTTTAACCACTCAAAGCCACTCAAAGGAGAAATCGTTTAAGAAGAACATAACAAATGAGTTTACAATCTCAAGTTAATCATCAGCAGATGACTCCTCAGGTCTTCCTCTGCAGAGTTGCTAATGGAAATGTGAAAAGCTTCACATGAACGTGCCTGATGTTTTTGTAGCTGATGATTGTTCTGAAACCTGAACCCTCGACGGGCATTTCGGTCTGGAAATATAATGCCTACTATATCAAAGTCAGAATCCATCTTTAATCATCAGTGTTTTCAGTGACATCAAGTCATCCTTTAAATTTACAGCACAGTGCCTTTTTCACCGTGGAGGAAAATCTCCCAAGATCTCATTTCTCTATAGTGCCTGAAGATGTTAAACTACATATGGGGAATGAATCTGAAGACTTCTGAAGCAGTGTTGGTCTGTCTGAGTCTAACTGGCAGAGCGGTGGGGAAAATGAGGCAAACGCGAGAGACAAGACAGCTGTATCGGATCCCCAATTAGGAGATACCACACACAGGGACCAACCTGCGCGTTCGCTCATGAACGCACACCCACACACCCACACACACACACACACCCACACACACACACACACACACACACACACACACACACACACACACACACACACACACACACACACACACACACACACCCACCCACACACACACACACACACACACACACACACACACACACACACACACACACATCCACAGCCTCAGTCAGAAAAGACAGATCCTTCAAATGTGCATAATGTGCAGATATACAAAATTTATATATACATGCACAGACATCCTGGAGAGATGTGGAAATGATGTGTGTGTGTGTTGGTGGGAACTTTGGTTCAGTAGACATCAAACGGTGAGCATCCAAAGGCTGACGGTGCTGCACAAGGGAATGAAAACAGATCTGATGCTGTGAGGGCCCTCTGAGGACTGTCATTAACACTTTACACACACTTTACACACACACACACGCACACAAATACAGACACACACACAGCCAGGGTGCACACTGATATTGTCAAGCCTGCCAAAAAATGGGTGCATTGAGTTTTGCATTGACATTCCTCCTTAAGTCTCGACAGTCTGGAAAATACTGTCAGTTTCAGTGGCCTCACTGTTCATTGTGTTTCACACTTCTGAGTGAAAAAAAAATCTAAACTCCAGTTTTTGGCAAGAATTCTGAGGAGTTTCCATGAAGAGGACACGTACCTTGTCCTAAAAGGATTGTCATTGTGAAAGTCGTTCTGTCAGCCTCACCCCCCACCATCCCCTCCCGGACTGCCGCTGCTGTAGAGAGGCATTCTTCTCTGGCTTATGGTGCTGTGTTTCGGGGCTGTGTCACAGTTTTGTGAAGCCAAGGAAAATAGAGAATTTTAAGTTAGCCGGCAAGTCTTTGTGAGTAGTTTATAACTTATGATCCAAAGACAAAATGCAGAAAGGGAGTTTTTAAGCATTTTGTCTGTATCCCGTATAAATACTTAAATGCGAAAAGCAGTGGTGGAGGAACTCAAATATTTTACTGATATAAAAGTACAAATAAATAAACAAAAATGTACTCATTAAAAAATGTTTTACTTAACTTTGCTACTTGAGTAAAAGTAAGTGCTTGCTTTTAAATATACGTAAAAAGTACTTGCTGAGTGTGGCCTATTCCCTGCAACAGTCAACTACATCATTATGGCTGAGTCTCAGTTGAGGCCTCTTCCAAATCTATTTTTATTTGCTTCTTCTCCAGTGATATTACTGCACAGGAGGCGGAGTCCAATGTTACCTGACTTCTCTGATTGGATCCTTGGACCATTTATCCCCTCTAGTTATTGATAACTTAAAAAAATATAAAAAAGCAACATATAATGCAATGCACAAAATGTTGTGGGGTAGAATATTTGCTCTTATATTTAGTGAAGTGAATGTAAAAAATACTTGAAGATAAATCTACTTAAAGTACAGATACTTGAAAAATGTCCTTAAGTATAGTAACAAAGTGTATGTACTTTGCTACATCCCACCACAGGTTGAAAAAGCTAAATCCATCCAGTGGGCAGCAGATCTGCAGATGAGAGAAGTCAGAGGTTAATGACCAGACTAGTTCAAGCTGAATGTTGACAGAAAAGCTATGGTTACACGGATTACTAATCTTTACAAACGTGGTGAGCAGAAAAGCATCTCATAATATGCAACATGTTCAACCTTGAGGCCGATGGGCTACAGCAACAGGAGACCATGTCTGGTGGCCATCTTGTCAGCCAAGAACAGACATTATGGCTGCAGTGAACATATGGGTTCACCAAAACTGGATCCATGGAGACTGGAAAAATAAAGCGTGGTATGATGAACCTGGATTCCTGTTGAGGCTGCAGATGGTATGGCCAGAATTCAGCCACAGCATCAATCTATGGACCCAACCTGCCTTGTGTCAACAGTCCGGGTTGCTGGTGGTGTTATGGTATGGGGAACGTTTTCTAGGTTCTTGTTGGGTCCTTTATAGCAAGCAATCCTTTTTTAAATACCAGACTATAAGGATTGTTGCAGACCATGTTCATCCTTTAAAGGCCAGAGTTTACCTTCTTTTTATGGCTACTAATTTGTCTCTATGTTGTTTCATGAACAATGAGTTCAGTGAACTTCAGTGGCCTCATCAGTCAGCAGATCTGAAATGAATAAAACACCTATTGGATGTGGTCAAACAGGAGTTTGGCTGAAGAGATGTGCAGCTGCAGAAATGATGTTATGCAGTCATGTCAGCATGGACCAGAATCTCAAAGAAAGGTTTCCAACATCTTGAAGAATCAATGCCATGAAGACCTGAGGCCATTTAGCGAGGAAACAGGAGGCTGTGCACAATGTCAGTACCGTGTTCTTTGAGATTGTGTACTTCTATGTCAAGTAGCTCTGAGATAAGTTACAGAACAACAGATCTAGCTGTGGTTTCAATCTCTCTCTGCCAAGCTTCACACATCTCTCCCATTACTGACTCTTTAGTTACGATGAGCATCGAATGGAAACACGTGACACAACTCACATCCCTTCATTTATTCGTTTGCCTTCTGGCTCTTTTTAATCTTTTTGAGGTATGTTTTAAGTATTTGAATCGTTTTATGAGGGACTCATGTGTCACTCGGTTGGGTCAAGTGCAGTTCTGTGTTATAGAAGGTTTTTCCAGGCTCCTGCTGGAATCAATGGAAGGCTTCCAGGGTTGAACACAGAACAGGACATTGTGCTCTTTTCTTGATCCACACTATCCTCAACTCCTCCACTTCATCATCTGATCTGTAATCAATACTTTCTTCCATTTCTTTACCAGAATAGCAGATTCTTGTAGCCTATAAAATTTATTTTACCACTGAGTCAAGTTCGGAGTGAGACACCATTTTGGATGATGCCGTGTAATTTGACATTTCCCCAAGGCCCGTGGCGTCATCCTTCTCTCCTCTGACTTGTTCAGTCCAGATGAAATGTGTAACCACAGAAGGAACAGGTGGATTTCTGCTTGTACGTCACATGCACTGATCTGATGACATCACACACAAACGTTTCCAGACATTAAACATATGCTGTGTTTGTTTTCCACAACTCTGAACATATGTTTTCAAGATTCAAAATGTGTCGAGCCAGGTACTTCTGTCTTTGTCTGTTTGCTCCTACACACTCACACACACATGCACGCAGGCACACACACACGCGCAAACACACGCGAACACACACACATACTTCTATCTCTGTGAGGACACTCATTCCTTATCCCCTTATCCTAACCATCAAAGGTAGAATCGCAAGTACACACAAAAACACAAAAGCACAAACAGAATCTGGAAACGTTTCACTTTTCTACAACAACAACAACCTGCCAAAACGATGCATGAGGTCTTTCTCATGCAGTCACACTCATTCCACAAACACACACACACACACACATTGGCACATAATCGAAAGGCATTGCACCCACACATGTATTTGTATGCTCAAATGTTTCCAGTCGCATACACTAACACATGCACTATAGGTGTTTACACTCACACACTGACACCAAGTTTTAATCACATGGAGGCACAAGTCAACAAAAAGCTGGATACTGGCAGATGGCGTGTGTAATGTGTGTGATTACCGCTCTGGTGTTTTCTCATCTGTGATGTTGCCTTGCGTGTGTGTGTGTGTGTGGATGTGCTTTTTCTTTGTGCGTATATGTGTGGGCGATTAGTCCTGTCTTTTGTTTTTTCAGTAGAGTATTTTCCACGTCCGCAACCGTTGGATTGCTCCCCCGAACCACAGGCCAGAGATCTTGTTTACCACCAGCCATGACTTTGTAAAAAAGAAAAAAAAACTCCCGGGCAAAACATCAGACTTGATTTCAGCCTGTCACAATCGGCAGATTTATAAATAGCCTAAATCTATCTTAAATTGAAGGGAATTCTGTGAAAATTGAGCATTGTTCTTGGAAAAAAAAGCTGTGATTTTTCTCTCTGCCAATTGCGAGATCATAAGCCGCTCAGCTGTCATGTTATGTGTGATAGCAGCCTTTTAAAGCTTTTTTTCTGTCTTTATTTCTAAAGTCTCTTGTCCCAATAGAGTTTGATTTGAGGCTGTCAGGCGAGCTCGTCTCTGTTCTCCTCTCACTGACAGAAACAGTTTGCTGACAGAGACTCTCCTGATGGTGACAACTAAATGATCTCTTCTTTATTAAACACCTCTTACTATCTCTCTCCATCGCTCCCTGACTACCGCGTTTCCTCCTCGCCTTCACTGTCTCTTTTTATCTCTGACTGACTGCTCTCCCTCTCCCCGTCTATTCCTCATTCCCCCGAATCTCCCGTTCGCTGCCCTTGCTTTTTTCACCTTCTCTGCTCGGAGCCTCGTCGACTGGTTTCTCTATTGTTTTTGTCTTCCTCCTTTTTTTTTTTTACTCTAAAGGCAAAGAGGGAATAAACTTTCATCCCTCACCTGGAGCCGCAACCAGCCAGCCAGTCAGTCAGCTTGTCAGTCTGTCAATCTGTTTGATAGTCATTCAGCCAGCCAATCAGTCATCGTGCGGCAATGTTAAAACATTAATTAAAAAGTCTCATCCACTGAGCCAGGCAGCGATCCAGACTGATCTCGGTGATCCGAGCTTTCTGTCTCAGTCCCCCCCACCATCCTCCGCCCCTCGTTTTCCTCCCTCCTCACACCCTCTCTGCCGCCGTTTCTTGTTCTTCTCTTTCCAGGAGGAATGAAAGGCCGGGGCTGATAAGAAACATTATTAACTTCTTTCTGAGAATAGAGAGCTGGGGAATAGAAGTGGGATGGAGGGGGGAAATAAGGAGAGAAGACAAAGAGAGAGGCAGAGGTGTTAAACATAAGAAAGAGAGTGAGGTGGTGAAATGGACGGGAGACATTAAAATGTGTCCGAGAGAACAGATGGAAAGACGTATGGAGGTTGTCTGTGTCTCTCGTAGCCCCTCTAGCAGGATTGGCTGCTATACAGATGTATGGTTATTATCATCGTTTATGAGACAGCTCTGGCTGTGCTCTGAGACCTGTGGTTGGGATTTGAAATAGATAAGGGCAGAGAGAATAGATAGATGAAAGCATATATGAAACATTTAACTGTGAAATGTTGGACAGACTGTGTTCGAATTTGTACTGTGAGAATTTGTGTCATTTTTATTTCGCCTGAGCTTTTTCTAATTTCAAAATTAAACATGAACAAAAAGGAAAAACTGAGGAGTTGGTCATATTTCTTATGTAAACTAATTTAGCGGCTAATGTCATTTCACCAACAAAATGTAAAACAGTGTAATGCCATATTAGCATGCTAACATTCTCACAATTACATTACTAACATGCTGAATCTGCAAAACGTTTACAATGTTCACCATCTTTAAGCATCAGCTACAAACCGCAAGCAGAGCAATGGGCCTCATTGTGAGAAATTGTCCCCTCTACCAAAGATCTGTAAGGTCAATAGCTGTTGAGATACGTAAGTTAAACAAATGTAAAACGCATGGTGACACTAAACGAAAAGTCAGGCGATCAATTAAGTCATTTGTACCATTTATCATCATTTATTCATTGTTGAGATATTCCAGTCAGGACCAAAGTGGTGAGCCAAATGAATGGCTCACTAACAGACCGACTTTACCACCTTAGAGTTATGGAGCTAGTGTGGCTAACAACTTGTATTAGACTCGAAGGACAACCTATATTGCTCCAGATGTTAAAAAAATAGCTAAAATTAATCATTTATTTATGTCTCGTTATTGTTTTTTTTTTACAGATATGGGAAGATTGTATCAACAAAGGCCATCCTGGACAAGAACACCAATCAATGTAAAGGTGAGTGAGCATCCAGTGACTAAACCCAGTGTGGTTATCTGTCCCCCTCCAAAGTCTTCTACACCTCACAAACTCAGATTTTCATATGAGATCTGCGTCAGGAAAACATCAATTGAGAAATGATTGAACTTGGCAGCTTAAAGGCAGAACAATCAGTGCACGACAATCAGAGGGAGTTGTTCTGTTTTTAAAAGTCCCTTCCTCTTTTACTGCTTTGAATTTCCAATTAATCATTGCCCAAAGGTTTTTACAATGGGCTCAAATGTCTTTCAACAAACAGGGTGGTGTCAAATCCAAACAGATTACTTTAACGTGCGTGAGCTGCCCACTTGTCCAGTCGTGGGTTCTGTATGGATGTAGGTTCATACACTATAGTATTGACTTCCATAATGATCAGGCCTTCCTTTAATCTGTCTAAATGATGCACTGCCAAAGCACCCTTGTTTTTTTCCTCCTCTATCATAATGATTTCACCCTAATAATACTCAGAGTTAAACAGCTTTTGAAAGCAAGATGTTTGCATTGTTGTCATTGGCCAAACCAAAAAGTGGAGCGCATGGAACAATAGCGGCAATGTGTTTGAAATCGTCTCTGTGGTGAGCGAGGCACACTCAAGTGGCTTGTGATGAGGGTCTGCTTGATTGTTGGAGTGGTCTCAACAAAGCTCTAATCAATATGATTGTAGTCGTCTGCCTGTGAAGAGGCTCTGCAAGAACATGTGTTCGCCATGATTGCATTTCATCTGCCAGGGCTGCTCTCAAAGGTGCACTGACACAGTTTAGGACAACAGCACACACGCCCTGTAATCAGCATATCAACTCCAATAGAGAGAGTTAGGGGAAAGCCAGTCTGATTGATACCGATGGCAAACATGTAAATGTAGACTCTAAGACTTAATGTGCTCTGATTGCAGTCCTACATGACTTAGCATTATAATGAGGAAACTAAACTTCAGTGAATCTCCACTGAAGACTTATTATCTTGGATCTTTCTAATTTCTGAAATATTTTCATATACATAAATAGATTTTATCACTTAATATGCCCAATATTCTTTGGTTATTGTGTTTGCATATTGCTTTCATTTTTTTAATACTTTATATTGTTTATTGCTTATCTGTTCATCATTGGCTTTACATTTCTGAAGTATTCTTTCTAATATGATTACTTGATATGGATATTTGTATTGTAATCAGGGCATATTTGAAACAGACAGCTTGCACTTCATTGCGTTCCCTAAATAAAAGTTTGAATGAATCAATGAAACTAGCTAGTTATATATCCTATAAACTTCAGAAAATTACCATTTATCATAAATGTATATCTATATTTGCTTGTGGCATAGATCTCAGTGAGCCACACTCTTGGACTGGCATGTTCTTTCATTACAGTGAACATACAATCTTTAGTTTATTTTAAATCAGTCGCAAATTCACTATCTTGCTACTAAACAACACAATTGTATTATTCCACAGCTGAAAATAGTCCCTAGCAAAGTTATCTATTTTATTTTCTTTCATCACAGCCAATTTGCTAAAAACACTGTCCAGCAGTTTGAGCTTACTACTTTACCTTTCAAGAAACAAATATTTGTGACTCTTTTAAATATGAATGTCAACAGTGGGGAATATTAGGCTCAGGGCTAAAAGCTGGAGACATTGAAAGGACATTGGTAAGTACAGAGTGACAGACTAAAATATAAAATGGCACTCATCGTAATCCTAACATATACTTTCTGCTTTGGCCTTCATCTGTAAAATGTCTACAAAGGTCTGTGTGCATTCAGCCGGGAATTAAAGACAGTGACAAGTATGTTTATGCAGAAACTATTGAAGTATAAACAGAATAGCCTGTCTCCTGGATTTCTCCCACATAAGAAGTTCAATGATTGAAAGTCAATGGCAATTTTAATAATGCACTGAAAACAGACATGACTAAGGCCCTGCTTTCTTTAATGAGATGCAGGTCATCAGATGCTCTGCAGTGTCATTTGCCTCAGACTCAAGCAGCGAGTTGACAGCCTGGTTTAATCACTTTCACTCACATTTTGTGCTCTAACGTGGGCGGACTAACAATCAATACAGACCTGGAGTTTGAATTTGTTGCTTGAGGAGTTACCTGAGCAGCCCCGAGAATGAGCCGTTGTATGTGTGCGCATAAATCATATGCTCGGTTCCTTATGAAAAAAGATCTGTTTTCTGTACAATCAGTGAACTTAGCTGTTGTGTTTGCCTACTTGATATCTGTGCGTATAGGAATACACAAGATCCTGGCACTAAATTCCAGACGAGGCTTTTATGAATACTAAACCATAGTGAGACTGTTTTAAAATGCAAACCCATACACACCAAGCTATAAATTCATGCTTATTGTTTAATGCACAAAATACCCAGAATGCTGCAGCTGCAGCTGCATAGGCAGTTTTTACAGCCTGTGGCCCCACGATCAGATTCACTGCCTGCAATGTAGATTTCATACATCTCTTAGCCACAACATTAACACTGGTAACTGGTTTTCATGTTGCTGATCGGTGTGCATCTCTCAGCCAGTAGTTAACCCACAATGAAGGAGTTTCACTATCAGTCGGCCATTAGAATGCCTTACAACCGGATAAGTGTTGGTTTGATTGCAGAGACATTCAGTGGGGACAAGATAAGTGCTTAGCGTGACTAAGAGAGCACAAATTGGCACAGAGAGTTCTTTTGGAAAAGGGGAGGGATGGATGGGAGGAGGCACAGGGAGGCTGGAGGGGAGGAGTGTAAAAATAACCTGGGGCTGACAGAAAAGGAAGGGGACCCTTTGAAACTGATGAATTATCAGACAGAGAAGAATGAGGGTTGGAGAATGTGATAGATCATAAGCTGCTTTCAGAAATGCCCTGAAGTGTGGACGTTTCCCTGAAAGTTTCCAGAGGGGCCGTATGTGACAACGCACATGTCCGAGTCAGTTGCTCTGAACATTTTCTGGAAGTTTTCCTGCTTGCCCCCTGGTCAAATGTCTGGGAAGTGTACGAGTGAGCCCATGTGAGAATACAGCAGAAGAAATGTCCAGAAAATCCACAGGGGGCAAGTGAGCATGTTGCTTTAACACAGGCGCAAAACTGCAGAATACAAAACAAACAAACACAAACACAAACACAAAAACAAAAAACAAAAGAAATATATATATATATCTCAGGATGAAAGAGAGGAGATTCAAGAGCTTTAGGTGATGAGGGCCAATGTAGATGTTGATGTGCTGTAAACCAAAACATGAGATTTCCGCGGTGTACATCAAAGGTTATGTCCTGCCTTCAGGTGCCATCTCTATAGCCTTACTGTTCCTTTTTGTGGTGAACAAGTCTGATCCGGGCAATCTACTGCTGTGTTTCTCAAGGCAAATCCCGAACATCACGTCTGAAAACGGCTTTAGAGAGACGGGTGAATGCATCAAGTCTAGACAGGGATATTGTTAGATCGTTTCGCAGACTGCTGTTGTCATGTGATTCCTGTGATTTACTGTACCTAAATTATTTTGTTGTGTTCAGAAATGAGGTCTCCTCAAGCCTTATTCAAGGCTTCTTGCTACTTTGGCCCTGAAAAGTTAATGTCTCCCTCTGGAATAGTATGTTAAAGGGTCCATATTTTAAACCTTTCTGGGACTTCATTTGAGGTATTGGTCCCCGAAGATGTTATATCAGTGGTTTAAAGTCGAACAAACTGCTTGTCCTCTCTCCTGTCTCTCTCTGGAGCTGCAGACAGAACAGGCTGTTTTCGCCTGCCTCATTTATTATTTATGAGCCCCTCCTCTGATTGGCTGACTGCACTTTGAGTCACACACGCTGGGGTGGTGGGTTCGGAGGCTGGACTGGTACCGGCTGGGTGGGGCTGAGAGAAGAGTGTGATTCCATGATGACATCATACGGAGAGGAAGTACGAAATGCAACGTTTCAATAACATATTTCTTCGAATGGACTGAGTGAAAAAGTCCGCGGACTGACTGTTTTCATACTTTGAGGGTCCCTACTGACCCCCTTCAAGTAATTACGGATAGTAAAAGCCCAGAAAATGTATTTAACACAATATGGGACCTTTAATATTTAATTGTATGATACATAGCTATATTGAAAACAGTATATTGAAAACTACTGTTTAATTAATTGTCATTGAAGTGAACAAAGAAAGCAAAACTTTGACTTAGTTCTTTGAAATAATAAAAAAAAAGATTCCCTTTATGAAGTCTTCAGCCGTGAAGCAGGTAGTGGCTCAGTGTTAAATACACTGACAGTTTTCTATTTAGCAGCGTGGGAGCTCTGGGGGAGGGAGAGGGCACAGAGAACAGGATGGAGGAAGGAAGGGAGAGGAAACCACTTAAGATTGTAAAGGATTTCCATTTCCCAAAGACAGGCGCCCTCCCTCTCACTGTCTCCATGTCTCCCGCCCGCTCCTGGTCTCCCTCCCTCCCTCACTCTCCTGTTGCTCATCTCATCTTCTTTACTCTTTCACTCTCTCTCTCTCTCTCTCTCTCTCTGCCTGCCAGTCTCTCACTCTCCCCCCTGACTCACTGCCCCTCCTTCCATTCCTCCTTTGGCTCCGTCTCTCTGTTTCCTCTGTACTCGGTTTGCCTATTCTAATGGCCCAAGGCCAGGAACTCTGGGAGCTCAGGAGATTAGATGGATGCTTGGGATGTGTGTGTGTGTGTGTGTGTGTGTGTGTGTGTGTGTGTGTGTGTGTGTGTGTGTGTGTGTGTGTGTGTGTGTGTGTGTGTGTGTGTGTGTGTGTGTGTGTGTGTGTGTGTGTGTGTGTGTGTGTGTGTGTGTGTGTGTCTGCTAGGGGATGTGGGTGTGTATTCACGTGTATGCGTGTGCTTCTTAATAAAAATGTTTTTTTCTCTTCTTCTCTTTTCATTCACGAGTGTAATATTTGCCCGGCTCGACTGAGCAAGATGAATTGTCATGTCTGTGTCATCATTAGGCCACAGTGGGGAGAGACAGGGCACACATGAGGAGGATTATATAATTCAGAGATCTTATTTTCACTCTTCCGTTCTCTTGAAATATCCTTATCATCGTGCTGAGGAGAGCTATCATTTACATCCGCAGGAGATACGATTTCTTTCTGAATTAAATGAGTGTCGGTTTTATATGAAAACATACAAATTACATATTAGGCAGAAGTAGCACTTTGTCAAACTGTCCATCACCTTGGCCGGCAGGCATCTGCTCACAGCCTCAGCAACCTGAAGTGTCCTTGAGCAAAACAATGAATCCCTACCAGCTTCTGTCGTGTGTTCTGTTGCCGATACTTGACCTCCGCCCCCCCTGAAGAAAAGGGCAATTACATCTCCAGAATACACAGATCTCCCCTTGAGCGATGAATGGAGTCAAAGCAAATGGCAAACTCTCTTCAAGGCTAATGTTTTATCACACCAAACTAGTCATGGAGATGAACACAGGGACAAAAAAATTCAGCTATAGAAGAGTGAATAATATCTGGCAGTAGGTGTCACGTGTCTTTTATCAAGCCTGCTCTCAAACATCTTTGAATGTGAGGACTCACTGAAATGTGCAGAGCAAAGCTGGATAACATGCCAACGTCTACAACAGCTCAATATCTTATTTAGAGAGCATGTCCAAGGCTCCTGAGACATGGACTCGGGTTCAGTAATACTAAGGACACATTTGATATGAGCCTTCGTAGTTCATCTGTAAATCACTGTTAACAGAGCAGCTCGAAGAAGTGGCTTCTACTTACACTGCAAACTAAGGCTTAAGCCATGCTACTATGTTTTCATTTGAAAATGGCATCTTCTAACTAAAACAGTCTGTCCACAGGGCTCCTTATCAGTCCTAATCCCTGTCCATACTAACACTCGCCCTCGTACACTAGCCGTGCGCATGCCAGTTTACACAGGAATTGCTTGAATAAAAGCTTGTCTCCTGCCCATGTAAGCAGTTGTTTCATTGTAGAATGTAGAATTTAACGGCACAACAGCTGTTAACAAAGACAACAGGGTCAGCGACGCTCGCAATTGATTATTTTTGTGGCCGAGGCTAATGCCGGTTGTTTTCTTCTGGAGGAGGGTCATGTGATAGGAGCCTGACACCTCAGCGAAGGCTACGTCAAGACCCATTCAGCAGTTTCTACCCGTCCAGACTAACCGCCCCAAAGTTAACAAACTAAAACAGGGCCAGGCATTCCCTAACTTCTCAGTTGTAGTGGCTGTAAAATTCCAAAGTAGTGTGACTGTGTATCCGGAGCACAGTTGATGCATCCAAGTGTGGATGTAGCCTAAAGTCTGAAGCCTCTAGCCTTTTATAAAAACAAATACAATTTGCCATGCATAGCTTAGTGCCTTGGATAAGAGAATTTCTTATTAGTGCACAAGTTATTACATTTGGTGTTTTGCTGGCTTTTGTGAATAAACTGCAACAGTGTAAAGAAAAAAAAGATTAATTTGGATAAATTCATGTTGTGGACACCAGATATTCTGCTCATATGTAGGTCATACATACACGTTCCAGGGTATCTCTAAAAACAGCAGCAGTAGTTCTGACTATGAAATGTATTTGCTAACTGTTATTTTATTTCTGTGAAAAAAAAAAAAACTTTTGTTTTCTAGATGGATCAAATTAATTGAAAATCGGCTGTTAAGTGAGGCCACAGGTTACTAATTCTGATTTCTATGCAGACCTGTGGTATCATGAGACCTCCTGCTGCCCCCACAACACAGAAATATAATAATCCATAATGAATGTTATGCTTAATTTAATAAATCAAAGAAGCTACTTAATAAATGAAGCACTCTAAATGAGTCAGTTTAGTGTCACTGCTGCTGTCTGGGAGCGTTATGCTATATTGTACATGTTCTTTGTTTTGTGTCGAGGCTGATTGATCTCAATAATGGGCTGAAACTGATCTGGAATATGTTGAGCTCTGATAAAGCTTTGAGACATTAATATCTTATATCACTGGTACACAGACAACTCATTATTTTTCTGCAGTCACATTCAAAACACATTTTTTTTAAATGCAGTCCTTGCATTTATTTTTTATTTCATACATAAATGCAGTCATTCTCTGCTTCAACAACCATGTGCACCACTGATCAATGTTGAAGCTGCTGCCATCAAACAAAAGGCGCCTGTTTTGGACTGAATTATCCGTCGTGAGCCATGTATTTTCCCACTAATTACATGGGCAGCCTATGGTTAAACAAACACCCATTAGCTGAAGTGTTGAATGTGAGGGATGTGGAACTTTTTAAGATTTTTCTCGAAGTAAATGAGCATCTCGCCAGACGACTGATGAATACTACATGTGCATACTCAATTAGTTCAAGTGTTTTGGTGTGGCGCTAATTAGGTAAATATAGATTAAGTACAAAAACAGCGAGTGCTTGTGTATGTGGCGTGCAAGTGTGGACGCATACTTGCATATATTTGTGAATTTTATTTTGCTCATATGTGTAAGGCTGTTTGTCACAGTCTCAAAGTGTGCACATCATATGTGTACGGGCCATAGTAAGAATTTGCATGTGTGTTTGTGTTAGCCTATTTTGGCTAAATTATGGGTTGCTCATTAGCAACAGGATAAATATTTGTGTGTGCTGCACAGATCTCGCTGTGAAAGCAGCTTGCAGCCTTTGAACAACCATAAAGTAAATAGTAAAAAACCAACTGCTTATCAGCAAAACTGAGCAAGGCTCCGAATTCTGGAAAAGACGAGAGAGACAAGAACAGATGTTAGGAATGAAGAGAGAGGAAGTGTTTTCCCTCATTCTGTACATGTTTACATTTAGGATTTTGATGAGAGGCTTTTGAAATGCGAATCATTTAATTGTGTTAACATGCAGCCCACTCAAAACTACAGCTGGAATTCCAGTGTGGAATGTATGTGTGTCAGTATCTCTCCTGTTATTTGCCTCACACACACAAACACGCAAACTGTCATTCACACAGGCTGTGTCTTCTTCCTTCCTTGTGTCTTTTTGACATCTCCAGCTCCACCCATGTGACCCAGTAGAAAAAAAGTTGTACATCTGAAAGCAGACGATGATACAGTAAATGTGTGTGCTCAGACCTTGTGTCCTTCAGTGTTTCCTACAGGGCTCAAACTAGATCCCCATATACCATTCAACAGATACACTGTCCACACATACACACACACACACTCTAATTGCTGCATAAAATGTAGAGAATTGTACAAGATGTCACTGGTGCAGAGGCATCCAGTATTGACCACCACTATAGGAGCACGTTGACTTAGAGCAGCAGAGAGATAAAATTAGCTCACATGGAACACAGTGGGGTATTAAATGTCAGAAAAGAGGAAGATTTCACGTGTAAAAACTAAGGATTGTTCATTAATGAGTCCCTATACACATGGTATATATAATATGTGTGCAACTACAGACAATGTTAGGGAGCAGTTACCATTATCGACGTACACCCAAAGACATTATAAGAGTAATAATTTTAGCACAAAGAGCTGTAATGAACTGTGCATAAACTTGTGCAGACATTAAAAGATCTTTTGGATCATAAACAAGATATCAAGAGTTACTGTTATGACACCAATTCTGTTGATGCTCTGCGCTAAAACCCATTTAATGGAGGGAACTCGCGGCCTTCATTAAATACATGACCTGACTTGATTTTGACACATTTATTGGATTAATGCGGCACTGAAATACAGCAGAGGCGTGACAGAAATGAACACTGACTGTGTTTCTCAGTAATATCAAGACCAACTTGAACTAATATCCCCTCTATTTTTGATCCTTTTTATCCTTTTACCCCACCCTTCCTTACTTCTGCGTTAACACTATCGTCTGTGTTTACAGGCTACGGCTTTGTGGACTTTGACAGCCCTGCAGCAGCCCAGAAGGCTGTGGCCTCGCTCAAAGCCAGTGGAGTCCAGGCACAGATGGCGAAGGTAAGCTTCAACCCGCCCTTCACTCGGCTCTGCTTTACTTGTTTTTACGGAGGTGTTTGAATTTCCTGTGGTACTGAATACTCCAGGTAGATTCAGTCATTGCCTGCAACCTGATGGTGATGATGATAAAGGCGGTTATGATGGTGGATGTTATTTGTGGTCGTAATAATAATAGTGACAATGGTGTGATGTCGGTAATAACTGGATTATCAGTTTTTCTGTTACATTGACTGATGTGAGACTGATAGCTGCAGCTTTGATTAAGCCGATGGGGAGATTATTGATTCAGCCCATATAGAGTTATTGATTAATGTCTATGGTCATGATGAGATTATTGATCAAATCCTTGAAAAGATTGGAGTAGGGATAGAACAGATGAGCTGATCTCCTTCCTTTACTCTTATGCCTTTTTTTCTGGTGTTTATTTCCGTAGTGTTTCATCATTAAGGCCCCGAATGTTAGGCCCGAGTAAATAACGCTTTTTTTGGTGGGGCTAGACATGCTTGAAAACTCATGACACATTGCACATGCATGAAAATTGATGTATTTTAGGGCTCTCAAAATGGCAAAATGGCTCTACGGCCCAGCTTTTGGTAGGCTCATGTAAAAGGCCAAAACCTACAAAAAAGTCTGTTGGAGCCAAACTCTAAACTTAACAGGAAATCTGCCATTTTTAATTTAAAGGTTCAGTGTGTAGAATTTAGTGACATCTAGTGTTGAATTTGCATGTTGAAGCTGAATTTAATTATGTTTTACATGTATTTATTAACATGAATGACATCAGTCTACAGTAGCAACAAATTGCCCATACACCTGCTGCATTATACAGGTTACTCAGCAGTGTGTGTGTGTGCGTGTGTGTGTGTGGGTGTGTGTGTGTGTGTGTGTGTGTGTGTGTGTGTGTGTGTGTGTGTGTGTGTGTGTGTGTGTGTGTGTGTGTGTGTGTGTGTGTGTGTGTAGCTAGCAGTTGTGGTCAACTGCTGTACCAAAACACGTGGGCTCAACCAGCACAATGACATTATAGTTCTATGGGTGTGTGTGTGTGTGAGGGAGACACTGAATAGCCTGCCTTGCTCTCAGATTTATTAGGGCTGTATCACTGCATGCTTCTAGTTATAAATGAGAGGAGTGCAATTAAAATGGGCCAGTCTTCAGGCAGAAGGAGCATCCCATTGAATTAAATAGCAGCAAGCCTCTGAGCAACCTTTGCCTTGCTCTTCCATTAAACCTCTTTTCATTAGACTTCCATCTCTTATTTTGTTTCTAACGGCTTGGAGGGGTGCGTTTGGAAGAGCAGTGTTGATGTGTTTAGCTGTTATTAAAGAGAGAAGAACCCTCGACTCCTTGGAGATTGAGTTTTCCGGAGGGATGGAAGGGAAGCCAAGAAGTCAATTCCAAATGAAATTACACAGACTTCTTACTGTTTCATGAACTAATTATGCACAGAGCTGCTGATGTCTTGTCTAACTTTCCCGAATCAGGGTGCAACAAGGAAGTCAGTTTCACTGATGTCGAATTTCTATCTCGAGCCTGTAACGTTTTGTAAGACGAGCGACTTAATTAGGGTTTGACAAAGTCTTGGTTTTTCAGACATTCACTACCAATTACACTGATTGAGACAAATTTGGCAAAGTGGAAACTCATGCCATGCTAGCTCTCACATATTTGTCAGAGTACACTGAGGTTTTTCAGGTTAGCTGGGTCACAAACCTTTGTTCTTGGTTCTTATCTGCTCGAGTTAAAAGCTTTACCACCAAAAAGAGAATGGCTGTAGAGACGGGAGAAAGAGGTGAATAGCTTTTGTGAAAGAGTGATGAGACGTTTAGGAAAGGAATATAATTGTTTTTTGGGGCGGAGTAGAGGTATAGTTTGTGTACAGCTACACTGATCTGACCTTGAACCTCGCTTCGTAGCCTGACATGGACTAAAACGTTGAATCAAACACTGAATGTCTTCATAGAATCTAAGCATCCAATGCGCTCAACTTTAAATATCAAAAAACAAGGTACATAAACTGGAGAACTATTAATACATACAATAAAACCTGACTTGGTAATGACATGCTTAATACTAACCATCCATCTAATATGTATACCACCTATTCTTTGATCCTTTGAGCCAGTCCCAGCTGGTGCACACTAGACAGGTCGCCAGTCCATCACAGGACCGACATACAGAGACAGACAACCATTCACACATTATATTCACTAGTGAGTAATGTTTCATGATGCTGGTTAAAGATAATGCTTCCAATACAATATTATTTATTAGCATATACTGTATAAGATTAGAATATAAACAGAACAGCTTAATTTCAATCCCCTCTAACGTTACACCCCAGCCCGTTCACTCCGCTCTGCTTCGGCCAATCGGCTTGTTGCTCCCTCACTGCGAGGTAACCACTCATCAAAATCACGACTGTTTGCTGTCCTGGCTCCTAAATGGTGGAACGAGCTCCCCAACGACATCAGGACATCAGAAAGTTTACACATCTTCCGCCGCAAACTAAAAACACACCTCTTCCGACTATACCTTGAATAACATTTTTAAAACTAACAATTTAGTAGCACGTAAAATGGCACTTACTTATAGCACTTTGTAGTTTTGCTTTTTTGAAGAAATTGTACTTTCTCTATTCTTGTTGTTCTGGGTTTGTACCCTCATGGTTGAATGCACTTATTGTAAGTCGCTTTGGATAAAAGCGTCAGCTAAATGAAATGTAATGTAATGTAATGTAATGTTACCTTAGGTTGCCAGGAAGCACACAAACATATTAAAAGGTTTCCACAATAGAAAAAAACAGCTACTACTGCAATAAACTGTGTTATATAGCAAACTAAAGGTTTTGTTGTGAGAATGGTTTAAGCTTGTAGTAAAAGACACAATTAGACACTAATAAACTGAAAGTTGTCTCTTAATGTCTACCAAGGAGGTTAAGTTTTCACCTCTGTCGTTTGTTTGCAGGTTTGGGCAAAAATAGCAGAACTGATTTTTACGAAACATGGTAGAATGGTGGGAAATGAGTACATTTTTGCATGGATCTGGAAAAAGGGATAGATCCAGATTTCTTTTGCACTTTCTTTAACATTGCAAGGTGGGACTTTTTTTTACATTTCCATGTATTTCCCAGGGAATAATTCTTTGATCTTGATGAAAATTTTGAGGGGCCTGATAACTATAAGTCTGTACAATTGCAGCTTGCAGAATTCAAGGGAGCTACTGCGTCTTAGCGGAGCTATGAACTCTAGTGAGTGCCATTTTAGTTTAACTTTTCTTCTTTTGCACTTTTTTTTTGTAGAAATGTAAGAAATGTAAGAAAAAAAAAAAGACCAGACACGGTTGAGGTGCATGTCTGATGGACTGTGGTGGAGGTTTTGACATGAGATGCTACATCCTTAACCTTACTGCCAAAAGAACAAATACATCTGTGCAGGCAGACCACCAGAGACGGGTTTATCACTAGTTTCAGATAAGCTCTCACTTTTTCAGTCTTAACATTTTACCTCCATCAGATGGAAACAATGGACATAGCACCTCTGACATTTCCTCTATATTTCTACTTCACACACACAAAAGTAAAAACCATCTTCACAAAGCAGAGTTCAACCCTGGGGTTGTTCCTGCTCTCGTAGAAATGGTAATATAATCTAACCTTGAGTATGTTTAAGGGGACGTGACAGATTCGATTAGAGTGAGAATTGGGTGAGAAAAACATTTCTGCTGGGTCAGTGAAAAAGAGGTGGAACTATGTAAACACAGTGAATAGAGTTTGAAGTCAGTAAAAACACAAGTTATATACATGACCACACTGGGATGTGGGTGCTGCCTTAGAGGCTAGACGCAGGGCAAAACGTTCGGAGCAGCTGTATCTCTCTTTAGTGTAGGTCTGATAATTCGACCTAAACATTTGCCATGATCAGAGTAACTCCCTGAATCCATTGTCTTCTGCTTATCCAGGCTTAGGTCGCCAAGTAGGGTATCCCAGACATCCCTCTCACTAGTCATGCTTTCTAGCTCTTCCTGGGAGATCCTGAGGCATTTCCAGGCCAGGTGGGATATGTAGTCCCTCCAGCGAGTTCAGGGTCTCATCCTGGGTCTACTCCCGGTTGGTCGTGCCTGGTAAACCTCCAATGTCGGAACTTCTCACCCTATTGCTAAGGCAGAGCCCAGAAAGCCCACAGAGAAAACTAATTTCGGCTTTTTCTATTTGTGACCTTGTCGTTTTGGTCACTAACTAGAGCTTGTGACCAAAGTTGAGGTTTGAAACATAGATCGAAAGCTTTGCCTTGCTGCTCAGCTCCTTCTCCACCAAAACGGTCCGGTACAACACCTCATCCACTCGGGGTAGCAAGTGGAGTAACTTACTTATGAATTAATTGGAGCACATCTGCAGAAAGATAAGACTGCTGTTGGTATGTTTACACTAACACTCACTGTGAGAAACCTTTATTTATATAACCCTGCAGCTTCCACCGACATCTACTTTGTGATAGTTGCATGTTTTGATTTGTGAAAACAGATGAGACTAGAAGAAAATACAGCAAGCCAGGATGTGAAGAGAGGAGAAGC
Source organism: Hippoglossus stenolepis (assembly GCF_022539355.2). NCBI lineage: Eukaryota > Metazoa > Chordata > Actinopteri > Pleuronectiformes > Pleuronectidae > Hippoglossus > Hippoglossus stenolepis. Next base: position 9,632,993 of record NC_061490.1, read on the forward strand.
TGTGAAGAGGGAAGAAGCTGTGTGTCTTCGACTCACTTCCTCAATCTTCTTGGTAATTAGTGTTGACCTGAAAGATGATTACTGCTGCAGCTGTACTGCCTGTTTCTCGCCTGCGCTCTCAATTCCCTGCATCATGCTCACCGTCTCTCTTTGTATCTATCTGGATCCACATTCGACACTTTAAGTCTTCGTTATTCTTAAACTCCCTGAATCTGAGCATGACTTTTGTGATTTGCTTTACGCTAGTTTGATGAGGGTATGATCCGTGTGTGTTATTTTTTTTTGGTAGATATTTTTTTGGGTAGTCCGCCGTTATTGACAGGATAGTAAGTGTGAGATGGCGATAGAGAGTAGTGGAAGACAGGCAAAGCAAAGGGCCGGGCTAATGGCTGCTCCTCCTTTTTTTTTTTTTATTCTTTTTTTTCCTTGTGTTGACATAAACTTTTACATCCTGCACTTGCCAAAATGCAGAATGTGTGTGTGTGTGTGTGTGTGTGTGTGTGTGTGTGTGTGTGTGTGTGTGTGTGTGTGTGTGTGTGTGTGTGTGTGTGTGTGTGTGTGTGTGTGTGTGTGTGTGTGTTTGTGTAAAATCTAGTCATTACAAAAGACTGATCTTCCTAAGGAAAAGCATTCTGCAATAGAAAAATAATGCATATTAAAATTCCTATTTGGCACCTTTTTACAATGCAAACACAAAACACAGACTTTATTATGCATACTGTATAAGCACTTTGTGTGTGTGTGTGTGTGTGTGTGTGTGTGCGTGTGTGTGAATAATAACAGTTACTGGAGACCAAGGTCACTATGCTAATTAGAGAGTTGGTACCACTGGCAGTGACACTTCACACCTCCCTCCCTTTTTCTCTCCCTTTCTTCTTCTCCCCTCTACTTTGTCCTTGGAACCTTCTGCCTTTCACTCCCATTCTCTGTGTCTCTTCTCTTTTTTTTGCTCCACTCTCTTTTTTTCTTCTCCTCTCTTCATATGACCCCCTGCAACCTTCCCTCCTCATCCTCTCTTCTGTACCTTTTTTTCTCCTCACCCCCTCCCAACCTGTTTGAGTGTGTAGGTGGATATGTGTGTGTGTGTGTGTGTGTGTGTGTGTGTGTGTTTGCCTCCTCCAGAGTCATTAGTTACAGGGTTGAGTGAGGACAGCGAATAAAGGATAGAGAGAGAGAGAGTGGAGGGAAGTGTGTGTGGGTTGAGAGACGAAGGGTGTATTAGAAAAGTGAGAGAGAACACACACATATACACATTGAGTGAACTTCATTGCATGACAGTCATTTATCAGCCCTGAATAAACCCATAACGCCTTTGGTTTCTTTCTTTCTTTCTTTCTTTCTTTCTTTCTTTCTTTCTTTCTTTCTTTCTTTCTTTCTTTCTATATTCTTCATCTTCCTCATCTTGCGTGTGTGTCTGATAAAAGCCAGATGCCTGATGTTCTCTTCACTGGGTTTACTGATGTATCCAGTGTGTGCTAGCTTCCTTCCCTGTGCGCATATGTGTGAGTGCTGCCTGTATATGCGTGTATATTCTGTGTGTGTGTGTGTGTGTGTGTCTGACAGCTGAGGTTAGTGATGGGAAGAGGAGGACAACAGAGCCGACTGAGACATAAAAAAAGATGAGACAAAAACACAGACAGGAAGATGCGAGCATTGCTCTCTTTCTCACCCTGCTTGTCTATCACTCTCATCGTTTTCTTTCCTGAAACTGTGTCACCCTCTTTTTTTTCCCCCACCTCTGTTTTAAATTTTCCTCATCTTTCATCCCGATTGATCAAATGTGTTTGTTTCCTTCTTTATTTTATTTTACTCTTCTCTGTTTCCACTTTTTCCTTTGCCTCATCTCACTCTTCTCAGTTTCTCTCATATGATACAATAGCTGTGTCCCAATTCGGAGGAAACAGTCTATGCAGCCGAACCAAAATGAGACGGCCTGGTCTTCGGAGACTTTCCGTCACCAAAGTGTCTCACCCTTAGCACTGTCGCCTAGCAACAGAGCTGCAGCTGGACAAGAGGACAAAGTTTAAAAGCCCCTTGTTTTTTTAACATGTGTACCGTTAGCTGTTTGGTTGAGTTGAAGCTTGGCCCTACATTTTGTCACTGAATCACAATGAATCCTGGGATAGGTTGACCTGAGAAGGATCCATCCGTTGGAGCCTTCGTTGCTTGGTGGTAAAAGGATGCATATGTTGGTCACATTTGAAGGAGCATTTGGGACAGCCTAGTTGTGCTGCTGTGATACAATCGGGCTACAAATGCAGCCTCCAGAGGATACGGCCCCTGAATTAAGACACAGCTCATACACCCATATGTCACAAACCAGTGTGTATGCACAATGTGGCATTTGGTAGCACTCAAGCAAACTTTATGACAGATTATCATCATTTAAAAATGGGAGGACCTACAGTCATAGTGCTGTTGTGATCTATCTTCTGGCTTTTAAATTTAAGAATGACCTATCTCATATCCCTTTTAAACCTTCCAAAACATGTCCATTGTGTTGCATTAGGAAGGAGATGTATTGTGTAGCTCTACTGTATATCTGCCACGTTGTTGACTGCAAACTTGACTGCAGACAGTTGGAAATAATTAAAATCAAACTGGAAACAAAAGTTTATCTTTTGGTGTCAAGAAATATAAACTATAATCACAATGTAGCTATGGTTGTAATTTTTTTTACATTTCAAAAGAGGATAAAATTGTTTTTTGGACAAGTGTGTGGAAACAACCAGCTGTTATGACATGTGCTATGACATGAGAGATGGCTAGTGTTAGCTATCTCTCTTTCATGGGTCCAGATGTGGTGATGTTAAACCTCTGCAGTCTGTATATGTAACCCTGTGATTAAAACCCCGACCAGAATTAATGTAGTCACAGAGTGCTCAAATGATAAACAAGACTCTCAGCCAATCATGTGTCTGCAGTGCATGAAATCCTTCAGTTAATGTTCACATCGGAATCATATCTCAACAGTCCTTAAAAATTCCCCAAAAATAAATTCAACGTGCTGTAGAGAGAAAATGCTTCAATGGTGGAAGAGGTCAGAGGAGAATGGCCAGACTCATTGGATCTGACAAGAAAGGCTACAGCGACTCAGATAACCACTCTTTACAACAGTGGTGAGGAGAGAATACACAACACAACACTTGGAGCCCTGAGACGGTTAGGGTGCAGGACATACAGAGACCCAAACCGGACAGGTGAAGACTGATCTTTTGTGTCTGGATGTTGAGGCTGCAGATGGTAGAGACAGAATTACTCCTCGGCTGCATTAATCCTTGGTGTTGCAAATGGTGTGGGTGATGTTGTCTCTGCACTAGGGCTGCTCGATTATGGAAAAAATCATAATCACAATTATTTTGGACAATATTGAAATCACGATTATTCAAACGATTACTTTTGAGTTTGAAAACATGATGCATTTATTCAGTATTTCTCTCCAAAAAAACACTTTGTAACTGAGAACTTTGGATTTCCCTTCGGTTGTCCTGGAGTTTCAATTTCCCCGATTTTCCTCTCATTATTAAATGTCCCCATTTGCCCCCCCACTACAAGCACACAAGCAGACAGACAGAGAGAGAGGGGTGGGGGATGGCTATGAGGACCATAGCGCTTCAGCGCCCGGTGTAAACCCGGCGTTATCTGGTTAACTGAGCTGAGTATCATCACTAATCTAACCCTCATGGCATTTTTCACATAAGAATAATTGCTACTCACCTATGGCCAGGTGGAGTCTGTGCCCGAAACATTGGAGCCTCAACCATCCATTGACCTCAGCCGCCAGCTTTATGTTAGCGGCATTGTCCGTGGTGATGCAGACTAGCTTTCCCTCGTTTAATCCCCATTCCGCCAGTGCTTCCCTCAGTCCATGGGCGATGTTTTGTCCAGTATGGTCTTCAGGCATGAACGCCGTTTGGAGACATCTTACTCTCAAACTGAATTCTGTGTCAATGAAGTGGAGGGTCAGGCTAACATATGGCTCCATTGTGCGGCTGGACCAAAGATCTGTCGTCGCCGCGAAGTCGTCCGCTTTAGACACTTCTTTTGCAACCTCTTCTCGACATTTTTGGTACATATTTGGCAGAACCACTCTGCTGAAATGGTGCCGAGATGGCAACGCATACCGTTTGTCACGATCAAAATTCGATTAATTGCACAGCCCTACTCTGCACACTTTGGGCCCCTTACAAATCAATCATTCAGTCTTAGTCTATCTGAGTGTCAATGCTGATGTGCATCCCTTTATGGCCACAATCTACCATCTTCTAATGGCTTCTTCCACTTCTGTTTGATAATGCACCATGTCACAAAGCACAAGTCGTCCCTTACTGTTTTAAATGAACATGACAACAAGTTCAATGTGATGTGTTATGGTGTTACTTTGTGATGACAGGTTTTCTTTCTTTAGAAAGAGGTGGCTCCTTTGCTTCACACGACACCAAACCCACCAAATACCATGTCACCAGAAAGGCCCAACTATTTTCAACTGTTCTGACCAATACAATCTGCTGTGAAGAGAACAAGCAGCGTGTCTTCTCTGCAACATTATTTTATAAGGCTCCACACATTTGTTAAAAAGACTTAAGAAATCTATTTTAGACCAGACATTTGATTAATTATTATGTTCTTTTTTCCCCAAGAGATCCATTCTTGTGTCTGGTTCAAGGCATAGTTGACATTGTAAAATACGGATAATGAATCACATTTGGTTTTAAAAGTGGAGGGCAGCAGAGTGACCAAGGACGTGACTGTGTGTGTGTGTGTGTGCATGTGTATTCAGCAGCTCCGAAAATGAAAGCAAAGCACATGAAAGCGGTGTGCACACGTTGTACCCTTCTGTGTGAACCTGTGTCTTTTTGTGAGGCCGGACCACCTCGGGTCCAACAAAAGCAGGAGGAGGACAATGAGGAGAAGGAGGAAAGAAAGGCAGAGAGAAGAGAGGAGTGGGAGGGAGCCATACTGAGTGAAACCCAATCGAATTAAATGTAATCTGGCCTCAATGTGCACAACCATCAGCTGCTCTCCAATCTTATTAACCCTGCATTACCAGCCCTGGGTTGGGTGCGTGTGTGTCTGCCTGTTTGTGTGTGTCTGTGTGTGCTTGCATGTGTGTGTGGGTGTGTATCTTTTTGTGTGGAGAGAGATGGAGGAGTTAAATGGATAAGCGAGAAAAGAAAAGCAAAGTGATGGACGGGATGGGAGGAAGAGAGTGTGAAAGGCAGAGGGATGGAGAAGAAAATGAAGATGAATATGGGGTGTGGGTGATTAATGTGCCTCTGTGGCTTAGCTGATGAGAAAATATTCCTCATCATAACCATAATCATGATAATTTCCTGTGACACTTAGCAGTGTCTTTATATTTGCTGCATTAGCTTGTGTATTTTACCATCAAAAGGGACTGCATGTGCACAACAATCAGTTATACAATGCTGCAAAGTGAATGCTACTTAGGTGATAAAAGCACCAGGGGAACAAAAAGAAGACTATTTTTCAAATCAGTTTTTGGCTGCCACAACAACAGAGCATGTTTCATATTGAAACACATACATTTCCCTTGTTATGCAGATGACACCCTGTACCTGTGAAGCCAGATTCAGATTATCACTTAATTTAAGGAATGTCATGTAGACCCTAAGGCCTAGATCAACCATACCTTTTGACTTTTAAATTCAGACAAAACCGAAGTCAGTGTACTTAAAACCTCAGAGAAACATTTTCTGACCAGATAGTTTCCTTCGATGGCATTAGCTTAGCCCTCAGCTCTACTGTAAGATTTGATGTGAATTGAATGCAAAACAATTTGATTAATATCTGTTCCTGGCAAAACTGTTCTCCAGACCAACAAACAACAAAACTGTAGTTACCGGAAGGACATCGGGAAACACTGGCACATTACTCAAAAAGTCTTCCACCAACACTGCTTCCTTCAAGTGCTTCTTTCTCTACTTATTACAGTACTTGTATGCCAGTCTGTGTACTTTGGCATAGATCCTAATGCTTGGAATCCATGCTACAACAAATGTAAGAAGAAGCACATAATGTGTTTTCACGATACATTGACAATTCAGCCGTACAACACAGGTTCACAAGCACAAGGTGGAAATTCCACCTATGTTTATAGCACAGTAGTTTTCCTCTATTTTTCCTCTGGTCTGCTATTTTCCAGGACATCAGCTTGATGTTTAAAAAAAAAAACTCACTGTGTTTATCCAGTGTGGAGCAGCATATTAAAGCTTCAGTGATATGCAGCCAAGAGCCATCCATCCATCCAACGGGTCCTGACTCATAAATACTTGATGCAATGTGTTTATTAAAAATGATAATTTTAGCACTTGAGACAGAAGTCGTGCCTTCTCTGAGATTACGTTTTGGCAGAGCAGGCGGGCAAAAGGGCTTCACGGACAAATAAAGGCCAGTCACTCGGACAGACTTGAATGAGAACCCAGAGGAGATTGTGAATAACTTTGTGTTGATGATGTTTCAAGGGGCTTGTTTGGTCTGGACCTTTAGTCTTTTCAGTTTTAGACCGGACCAAAATAGCAGGTGTGAAAGATGCCTCAGACGACGATCTGGACCAACAAACCAAAGATTTAGAGTGAAAACACTTTTTGGGAAAGTTCGGACTTTCAAACCAATTGCCGTGAGTTGAGACAGTATTAAACAAAAGAAGGAGTAAATGAAGCAGATGCACCTTTCAGGATTGCTTGCAGTCCCTGCCTCTGATGATAATGTACGAAAGACGAGGATGTTCATTTGGCGCCTTCTAAACTAGACTCGACCACTGCACCTGAAGTGTGTGATGCTGGTAGTAATAACATAACGATCTTGCAGTGGCAACTAAATTAATGAAATGAACTGGTTTATTCATTTTCTCCACTCAAACAGAAAAACTTTCTCCAAATCAACTCCACTGCCGTCAGACGTGAAAACAGATTTAATTTCTTCAAGTCAATGGGTTTTGTTATTGTTTGAATCCTTAATTATGTGATCACATCAGGAGACACAGCAATTTCTTATATGAAAAGTTCCCTGGCTTCAAATTAAAGTCACAGTTTTTCCAGTTTATTTCAGAGTTTTTTTTTAACCCATTATGAATTCTGCAGTTCCCTGAATCCTGGCTGACAGCAGAAAGAGAACAAAGTGAATACTGGTGGTGATTAAGTTTTGATGGCTGCAATCAAAAAGACAATGTCCCAAGATCTCCAAATCTTAATTTTAAATCAGAAGGAAGAGCTTCTAAAATATGCTTGTAGACTCTCTAGGGATTTTTGATGCCTCATGAAGACAAACAAAAACAACTGCCACAATAAGGAGGCCCCGTCACCAATGACAAGTTGACAAACTTTCGTTTACTTGAGTAAGGATCAGGATAAGATTCACTGAAGTGGTCCCAATCCACTAAAGAAACACTGCAGCAGGAAAACAGCACATGGCCCATGACACATTTGTTTTGCACATTTGAAGCACAAGTCTATGTGGGGTCAATGCAACACAGTGTGCTCTTGTTTGATTTGCCCCCCAGGCTGATGTTAATCCTGTACTTGCTAACAGCAATACAACTTAGTGTGCAAAATTAGATTTAAACTTAGGTTCTGCCCAAACACACGTGCTGAAACTCTCCCAGCGTGAGTTAATAATAGATTCCAAAACAAATTCACTATCTAATTTGTAGTGAGTAAAAGTATTACATCTCCATAGCTTCACATTTCAACAATACAAAGCAATTGGCTACAACAGTAACATTTAAAATGCTGTTATTCTTAGAGGAAAATTAGATAATGAGTCTCCAGCTTATAGCAGGCCTGGTTTTGTATGAGTAAGGTACTTTTTTAAAAACTGGTAAATGCCTCATTTATTAATGAAACCCTTCAGACTCTGTATCACCCTTGTATTAGCCCCCGAGAGGCAGGAAAACAAAGAGGAGCGAGGGAAACATTGCCACGAACAGAGTAGGAATAGAGTAGGCAGCTGGAGAGGTGGGGGTGGTGCTTGGTTTGATGGAGCTGGTTGGAGAACAGCTCTATAAGGACAGAGATAACTGGAAAACACTGTAAAATGCCTCTCCTCACATTCTCTCCCTCTGTGGAATTAGCCTTTGAGTGGGCCGCCGGAGCGAGGGAGGGGGCGCGCATGAGAGATTGATGGAGGGAGGGAGTGGGAGTGGGAAGCCCAAACTGTAGCGAGGGAGGTTAGAGAAAGAGACGGATTGAATATGGAGTGGGCAGCCTGAACTCTGAGAGGGAGGAATGCAGAGTGATCAAGGAGAAGTAGGAAATACAGGAAGGAAATAAAAGGCGAGAGAGGAAAAAAAAAGAAAAAAGAAAAGAGAGGCAGGGCTTGAGGAAGAAAGGGCTGGTGGTGCATTTAAAATCTCAGCGCATACACTCTGAGGAATACAAATGAATGAAGTCTATTAATGATGGTAGGGGAGGCTGACTGAAATGTCCTTATTTTATGGTTACACTATTAAGTCCTGTTGTGTGATTGGCTGCCCCGGCCCTGGCATCTCTCATTGTTATTGGTGGCCAGGCGTGTTTGTTGTTTGTCATTGGGCAGACAGCAGAGTCGGCTAGATTCACAATCCGATGGCATAATTCAGCCATCGATCAAACTTTGTGGACAGCAGTAGCCAAACTGCTCCTCCAGACAGACAGACAGACAGAGAGAGCTTTCAGAGTAGAATATCACAAATCAAATGCTGTAACCTTTTAGTGCGTCTGAGTCTGCACATGCCCATTGAAAACCAATGAGGCCTTTACTCTAGCTGTGTGTGTCTGCTCTACCTCTTCACTTGACTTTCTTACTTTTTTTTCTTTTCCTCTTTCATTTTCTGTCACTCACACGTCCTCGTTTCACCTGTTCCTCTTCAAGTGTGTTCACTCAGTTCCTCGGAGTCACTCGTCTTTGTTGATCTAAACAGGAACGCGCTGAAAATCACGATGACGGTTGAACGTGACGCCCTCAAGTTCCTACTGGTCCGGCTAACGTTTACTCAGACAGAAGATCTGCAAGCATGTGTGCATCTCTGCAGAAAGGGTGGATGGAGATACAACAGTGCTCTATAATTCAGCTCTGTGTTTTGATCTCATCCAAGGTAGATATATATATAAACCACACAACCAAATTTAATAAGGTTGAAATATTTTATAAGTACACCACCAAAACTGTAGGCAGATGAATTGTTTAAAGTGCCAACTCCAATGCAACATATGCATAGTAAGGTCAGTGGATTCCTCTAATCTACCCACACGTTTTATCCTATATCTTTTTCCAAAATATCTTCTAATTCCAGAAATCTCTATTTTCTGGCTGTCATATCTCCAGAGCAGTTCATCTCATGGGCTTCACACTTCACATGTGTCTTTTAAAGAGCCCAGCGAAGTGTGCAGTGTCGTATTTGGTGTGATTTGGACTTGTGATACGTTCAATATGAATACAATTTAAATAAAGAAGGCTCTGTAGTAGCGGCGACTGGGACTCATAAACCTCAGTGACATTGTTGATCACAACAAACAAACAACATTGACGACAACAGCAACGACAAGTGACTCTCCGCTTCAGGGTCCTGGGTACTGATTGCTGCAGTCGGTCTTTACTCGTTGCAGTTACATTACTGCAGGTCACTTTTACAGAAGGAAAGCTGCAAGCAGCATTACCACAGGCCAAGGAAACAGCCCATTCCAACAGGCAGTGCATTCGTTATTTTCAATGCAAGTACAGCTCAAAGGACACTCAATCAATTGCAAACAGTGTATGGTGAGCCGTAGCAATGTTTCATAGAAGATACCTCAAAACATATGCACTTACTGTGAAATTGATACCTGCAAAACTGACCCATTAAGTACATCCAGTGCATATTACTGTACCAGCTGCCCTGGGGAACAATGGCCATTTTTCTTTTGCTAATATTTTAAAGCACATCTCTGCTTTTAATATAAAATCTGAAGATTATAAACAAGTTTTACACCAACTGAATATTTGATTAATTCTTTCTGCATGAGGTGACATGTGACCCATTTCACAAACAATCATAAAAATGTCCACCTTATATTTTCTTACTGATTAATGTGTTCGCTAACCAATGGCTTCGAAGCCATAATAACCATATTAACCTTTGCCCTCTGCATATCTAATTAAGCTTCCATAGAGCAAAATAGGTTTATTTTAACTGTGTTACAATAATCTTTTATTTCATAATGCCTGAACAATGTGAGTGCCTTTATCTAGATTAGTAAACTTTTTTAGAGTCAATTGTTTTAGTTGCTTGTAGCAATAATCACTGTAAAAGTCATGTGAATGAAATCTTCATTTCTTGATACTTGTGAAATAAGACTGGTTTCTGCCATTTAAAAATTATGAATGCTTTTTACAGTATTTACTATGTTTCAAATAAGAGATTGTGGCAGTTCTGAACATTCGCTGACATCCACTTAATGGTCCTTTTTTGAAGAACATTCACATTCTGATGGGAGAGGGCAAATTGGATATTAACAGCCATGATCCAGCAAGTGGATAAAAATTCCTGGCTGCTCCCATGAATGTTAAATATAGAGGTGCTTGGGTCTACGCTGCTAGGAACGCTGTTTTAATAAATCATATGTAATTGCCGCTTCTGTCCTCTTCATATGTCTATGCGTGGGCCTGCTTGTGAATATATAAACTGTGCGTGTTGGAGATAAGGTCGTTATTAATTGGTCGACTGGTTAGTGGTGGGTTCTATATGAGAACAATTTGGGGTTATGGCACTGCTGGGAACCCAATAGAATACAGGCCAGTTTGTGGTGGGTGCTCCGATGATGAAGCTTTAACTAAGGCTGTGTCTCAGGAGGGACACTAAAGCTGCTCAGTTTGGGCTGGAAGGGTTTAAGAACCATGTTAGAGCCTAATGACTTTGTAAGAGGGGAGGATGTGGTTGGTGCAGGTAAAATGAAGAGATGAATGTGAGTGCACTGTCATGAGGTGTCCTTGGTGGAGGATATGATGGTAATTAGGCTGCTGTTTCCTCAATGGTGTTCCAGCAATGTGTGTGTGTGTGTGTGTGTGTGTGTGTGTGTGTGTGTGTGTGTGTGTGTGTGTGTGTGTGTGTGTGTGTGTGTGTGTGTGTGTGTGTGTGGGTGTGTGTACAGGTACTGTGTGTGTGGAGTCAGTGGTGCATCTGTGTGAGAGTGTGTGCATGTACTACAGATGAAACAGTCAGATGTTCAGGTCTGTGCATGTGTCTTTGCATGTGTGTGTGTTTGTGCGTGGATGTGTGTGTTGAGGTGCTGTGAGTGTGTGGAGCCGCTGGTGCAGCTGTGTGAGAGCGTGTGCACGTACCGGAGATGAAACCGTCAGATATCCATGTGTCTATGCGTGCGTGCGTGTGTATGTTTGCCCTTTAGTATTTGCTGACTCAGGCCGGTTTTCCCTTTCAAAAAGTAAATAACATTGGTCCGTCAAGCTGTCATCTGGCCCCACTGTGCCCTCAACCCGACATCTAAAGCTGGTAAGAAAATCTCTGTTCCTTCATCTGGGCGCCATGAGCACGTCTTCGGAGAGTCTGGAAAAGCCACCTCCTGATGCAGAACTCTTACAGCTTACATGCTTTTATTTCCTGCCAGCGTATTAAATGAATTCCCCTACATGTTGTGACATGTTGCTATGAATGTGTCGTCTGTGACGCAGAGACTGTTCTTCAGCCAGAGGCCTCGGGTTCCAACTCACTCACTTTGAGAAAAAGGACGACTCGCTGTGTGTGCGATGGCAGCGGCTGCATTTCTGCTGTTTTTCATAACAAAAATGTGACGACAGCCAATGGGAAAGCAACATTGCAATGAGAGAATCCTAATATTTAGTTTGGGAATAGATGCCAGTGGTTTCTGTATGGCCAAACCAAACCAAACCAAACCAAACCAAACCAAACCAAATCAAAACAAACCAGAATTTAAAAAGTTGGAAACATAGTTTAGGTAAATAAAGTCAGTCACAGTACTGTTTTTGTGTTTGGCTATTTTTCATAATGTGGAAGTACTGTGGTTGTATATTGTTGAGCAATTGTGTACAATGCATTGCAGCCTGGTGACGTCTGCACTCCTTGGCTTCTCTTTAAGTTTCTTTATATCTCTTTGTTCACTTTTATCCCTTTTTCTTAAAGCTGAGAAACTCTAACAACTTCTCTGAAAAGACTCCACTTTTGTATCATGTCATAATATTTATTTAACATATATATTAAGTCACCTTAAAATACTGCGATAACTACCATAGTTATCACATCATAGTTATCAAAATACACTGAGCAATATTATTATATTATTATTTATATTATTTATCAAACGTATCTAAATCAGTCACTTTACTCTCTCAACTTGTGTTGACTGATATTTTATTGTAGAACTTGATCTTACACTTCTTTTGCTTATACTTACATTTAACAGTTAATTACTTTGTACTATATTTCTATATTTTCTTTTGTATTTTCTAGAGTGTGACACCTTTTCATAGTAATTCATCATCTTCTTCTTTGTTGTTTATTTTGATCTCTTTCTCTCAGTCCAATTCAGTTCAATTCAAAGAGGCCTTATAGGCATGGGAACCAAACTTTTGCTTAAACAACCACAACACAAAAATTTACAAAATCAGAATGATTGTTGCTGTTGGAAGTAAAAGTACAAGTAAGAACTATAACCCTATGTGTCTACATTTATCAGTTAATTTATAATTTTATGACTTTATTTTCACCCAGAGTTGTTTATCTCTCCCCCTCTCCCTCTTCTTTTTCTCCTCTCTCATTCCTCTCTCCGTCTCCTTTTTCTCTCTCCCCCAAGCCATCCCCCTGGAGGTTAATCCCTCCGGTTTCAAATAGAGATAACCATGGCAACAGGCCACGGCTTTTGAGCTTTGGATCTGCAGGACAAAGACATTGATCAGGATGAAATAGTATCAGGTGGAAGTGAAAAACATATAACATGTTACACATTGGTGTGTGTGTGTGTGGGTGTGTGTGTGTTTTTGTGCGTTTGCGTGTGCGTATGCGTGTGCATGTGCATGTGTGAATTGGAGGCCAAGAATTCTCTAACCCTGACTTAGCTGCTCAGTCGCTCATCTTACACTGTGTGAGAATCAACCAAGTATAGACAAAGTTGTTGTGCAATCGATACAACAAATCCCTGCAAGAGGATGTGTTTAAAATGATGAAGAGCATCAACTATGCTGTTAAAATTGTTATAGCCATTTTGGATGATTGAATAAAATATTTGACTTTCAGATTTGAGTTTAACTGTCTTTAATTTGGAGCCCCAGAGTCACAGGGAAAAGGTGTGGAGGGAAAACAACTCAGACTTAGCGCTTCAACAAGCACAGGTTAGTGTCCTTGAGCAAGTTTAACCCCCAGCTGCTGCTGCTGCTGCTGCTGCTCAGTGGCCTATCACAGAAAAATGATCAGTCCTGGGAAGTGGGTCTCAATGTGCTTAGCTGTGAATTAATGACAGTGAAGCTTTGCCATGTGCTGCTGGTAGATCTTATGAAGTGTGACCCTGCAAAAAGCACATATTTCACTTTCATTCACTTTGATTAAATCTTAGATATGAAAAAGGACTGTTCAAGTCAGTGGTTAATATTCAAAGTTGTTTATTTCTTATTGCCTTTATTATGAATGCCGTCAGGTCATACTTGCAATCTTAGAGCACACATTCTCTCACACACACATACTTGACCTTGCCGGCTGGGTTGCGGTGCGACAGAGAAAACAGTAGAGTTGATGAAAAAGGTCTTTTATTGAAGCGTAAACCAGTCTTCCTCTCCTGGGGGACTCCATAGCCAAGGTCAGCGTGAAGATGTGGGTGGACATGGGTAGCTTAGCTCCCTGTTATACAGCAAGTCAACCAGCTTGTGCAACTTTTATAAGTGCTGCAAGTGTTATATGCCCTTGGATGTCATATCGGTTTTACTGCAGTGCAGTGAAGTTGACAATAAGGTTGTAGCCTTTGGTTTAAAACCCTCCTTTACACTCTAACACTGACTTTGCCAATTCTCAAGAGCAGGGGAGACGAACCTTCTTCCTACCAAAAGCTTTATTTGATATTAATTATTTCGTACTTGCTTTGTGTATCTTTCCACGTTTTGTTGTTGTAATTGTAGCTATTGCTTGTGATCTTAACCTCCTATAAGGTAAAGCACTTTGTGATTTTCTATCTGTGAAAGGTGATGATGCTCCTGACTCAAACAAATCCTCCCCTTTGGTAGTGCCATGTATTATTTGCCGATTAAGACAGGAATGCCTCTCTGTTATCAGTGATATCAACCATAAAAATTGGTGTTTAAGTGGCATTTGTTATGTCTGTCGTTTTATCGCAGGCAGGTAACTTCTTGTAACCTGCATCAATAATCAGTCCTGGGAGGATTCTCTATGCAATCTTCACAGCAGCAACAAGGCTTCTTCACAAATCCTCACTCTGAATGAGGTTTTCAGCTTCTTAGCTTTTCACTCTCTCGATACAAAACTGGCCTGCATAACATTGTCTCTGTCAGAATGTGATTTTGTGAAAGCTGCTTGTTAGACACGCAAACTCCACCAAAGAGCATTAACCTAAGCCAAGAGCATTTGTCATAGCCACTCATCCAGTTTAGCTGCATGTTTCAAGCTGTAATGATGCCGGAGATTGGCCTTCTTCTTCTTTTCTGGAGTAATCACCTATATTCTGAATGGAATATGAATCAGATATGACTTTTCTTTCACTGTAATTTTACGATACTAACCTTGGCTCGCATGCACAGTATTTAACACAACAGAGTGGGGGAAAAAACTCCAACTTTGGTCAGAATCGAGTGCACCTCTTTCTTCCCCCCTGAGCCGATTTGATTCTTGTGTCTGAGCCACTGCTTTATTTTTTAATCACTGCAGTGCCGAGAGCACATACTCCTCCCATGCACTTTCCGAGAACTTTTTTAATTTTGCTGTTTCCTTTTAATTTGTTTTCTCCCTAGCTGTGGCTCTTAACTTCATTTTCCGGTGATTTGTCTGAGGACAAGCCACATGCCATTAGTAGGGTGAAACTGATGCCAGAAACAAAAAGAAAAAGCTTATTCAATAAGTTTGTCTAAAAACTTTCTTTATTAATTTTCTCTGCCCTTATCCGAGAAGGTGCTTCCGCAATGATAATCCAGCAATCCAGCAGCCCTCCTGGTTTATTGCTTTCCTCTAATGAAATGCGCCGATACAGACAGACAATCAGGGAGTAGTTCAGAGAGAGGTAGTGCTGAATGTGAGTCATTGTAGGAGCAGAGCTGAACTTGCTTTTAATCTGTTAGAGAACGGGTCACAGTGTAGGCTGCAGACCATGCAGCTAGGACTGCAAGGTTTGATTCTCGCTCTTGACCAGTTGACCATTTTTCATCCTCTCTCTCTCCCATATTACCTGACAACTCCCTGCAGGATATTGTCCTATAAAGCAGACATACCACTGCTGCGTCTTTAGCAAGAGGCTCTGCAGCCATAAATCTGAAGCCCACTGTTCAGAAAGGTATTCGACTTGAATCAGTTATTGTTGCTGCATCACATAGACACTATACACTGACATTTGTATTTGTTTATCAGAGGGAATAAAAAACGTGCATCAAATAACAAGCTGACCCAGAAGTGTGACAAACATCAGTAGTGCCTGATTTCAAAATTGCTAAAGCAACATTTTGCACATAATAATATGAACAATAGTAATGTAACCCCAGCTCCTACATATTCAAGTCACCACTGATTTATTAATTCTCCATCGATTCAAAGCTGAGTTTAGTTTAGTTTTCCCCAGGGATTAATTTTGTATCTTTTATTTTTGGGATAAATGCAACAACAAAAAAAAATCTATGCAGATGATATTCTGCTTTATATCAAATTGGGCATCATAAAATAAGTGTAATAATTACTTAAAACTGAAAGGGATTTCATTTGTTTCCTTCAACAGAAGGCAAAATCATTTTGAAAGACTGTATTTCTTGTTGTCATGCTTTTATAATATTTAGTTTGTACTTTTCCAATCCTGCTGCTTGGCTTCTAACTAATTTTGAGAGAAGAACTTTAGATTCACATACAGGTCACATTTCTGATGCAGTGTTGAAGTGTTAAAATCAGTTTTTACATTTTGGTTGACATTTAAGGAACTGCAGGGTCAAACTGCTGCTGCTGCTGCAAAGTGCTCTATTGATCCTACTACTCACCGTATTACCAACAGTGGAACTTTCTTACTGAACTACTCAGACTGGAAAAATCAGTATGAGCTTATAATAAACTTATATTAAAAGCCATTCTGTTTTAGCTAGGTCTATGTTGAACTACCCATACTACAGCAATGTATGAGATTTATTAATATTATTTTTTTATACCTTCTTTTATGCTTTAACTTTGCTTTATTGTTGTTTTTATAGTCCTTATGTTTTGCAGCTTTGCAGAAAATGGCTGAATAGAGTCATATCATTACAAGAATCTTTTTCTCTCTCCACACTCTGTCCCTTTAATTGTCCTCATCGCTTCCTAACCTCTCTTTGTCCTTTTTCTTATCCAAATGCATGAAACAGTCTTTACTGGGATGATGCCACCTCAGCTATAGACTGAGACACACACACACATGCACACATGCAAAATACCAGGGTGTGTACAGCACCTGCAGAGTCAGAGACACCTCCCCTTCTTGAATTCAGACTCCATTAATCATTTAGAGCCAGGATTTCCCTGAAGCCTGTTCTGTCCTCAGGCAGAAACAACGGCAGTAAGGTGACAAGGCCTCGAATCCCACTGAGATACATTTATCAGACATGCAAGAGATCTGATTAAAATCACTCTTTTTTAATGAGTATTCGAGTTTACCCAACATTTATTAAATCTTTAATATACAAGCTGGTGTTGCCCTTTATCCCTTTTCAAGCACTTGACTGCCCACACACACACACACACACACACACACACACACACACACACACACACACACACACACACACACACACACACACCCACTCTACTTTAGCTTTGCCATTAAAAATGTTTTTTAAAAGTATCTCTTTTAATGAACATGTAAAATGTCCTATTCAAGGTTATTTCACTTGAGCTCCATCCCGCTTAAGGAGGTGGGTCTGTGTCAAATGACTGAGGATTTGGGTCAAAGTAAACAGCATGAGTAAAAGTAATAGAAAAGTGTGACTCAGGTTGAAAATAACTGGAATGACTCAGTTAATAATAAAAAAATAAGAACAACACATAAAAATAAAGAGCGGAGAGGTTTTGTGTCATTTTACCCAGAATGCTTTTTTCTGCCAGGCTGCTCGCAGAGAATTCCTGACTCGGAGAAGGAATGGAGATTTTAGTTTTCATTGACCTTTAAGTGAGGAATGCAATCCATGTTTATTCCTTTAACACAGAGAAACACACACCACGTACAAACAAGCACACGTCTGCACGCAAACGAGGGGCAGGTGCATGAAAGTAAACTACGCCTACGGATACTACTTGACTGTGTGTGTGTGTGTGTGTGTGTAATCCCTCTACATGTTTGTCAACAGCTGAGTCCCATTAGCCTTGATTACAGCATTCAGTACTACAGAAGAGAGAGAGAGAGAGAGAGAGAGAGAGAGAGAGAAGATGAGTAGAGTGTGTGTGTCCTATCGGTATCATGCCTCTTATTGCCGTGTGTGTGTGTGTGTGTGTGTGTGTGTGTGTGTGTGTGTGTGTGTGTGTGTGTGTGTGTGTGTGTGTGTGTGTGTGTGTGTAATCCCTCTACATGGGGTTTTATGTGTTATAGTGTTGCCTTGGCCCTCGTGCTTGGTTTGTTGCCTCATATCGTAGCGGTCTAACCTCAGGCCTTCTGTGTTATGAGGGGAACAACTACAATGACCGTGATCACGTGTTTCACACGTTTTGTAGTACTCTTCACGAATGCATGTTTTTTTTTTTTCTGGGCTTCCCACAGCTGAAGCTCAGGCAGTTATTTTAGAAGTAAAGCATAGAAGTACAAATACTGTGTTACTGTATAGTAGATTATACAGTTATCTTTATTAAACGTGTGTATTCATTTTTCTGATGACTTTTTACGTTTACATTTAGTCTGTGTTTGCTTATAGCACAGATACAGCCGTTAGAAGGGACCTTTTTACTTTCATACTTTGAGTGCATTTCAGAGCCTGTGCTTTTATACTTTAACTTGAGTAAAGAGGTTGAAACAGTTCATCTACTTTTACTTGAGTCATTTTTAACACAAGTCTCTGAACTTGTACTTGAGTAAAGAATGTGTGTGCTTTTGCCACCTCTGCCATCAACCCACATTTGACCTCACTTCTACTCAACTGTTAGGAATCTGGCCCACACTCATGAATTGTGTTAGTGACGTGGGTCCAGAGAATAAACACGCACATGCACAACAAGAAAAAAAGAATTACAGATGTAAAATTACAATCAGGCAAGAATGTTGTTTCATCTATCTATGTGTGAATCTATCCGTAGTATCTTTTATTCTATTTCAAATCACACCCAAGGGGAATAAATTGATTAATTCACAAGCCATTTTGTTCCGTACAGGAAATGTTTACTTAATCCACCCATGAGCTTCTCTGTCTCTGTGTCCACCTCCACCCTTTCTCCCTCCATCTTCCTCTCTCTGTGTGCACCTCTCTCCCCCCTCTCTCCCCTCCCTCCCTGATGGTTTCAGTGTCTCAGGATTGGGTGATTGATTCCGGCTCTGGATGGTTGGCAGACGAGCAGCCTGCACACTTGTGTGTGCAGCAGGGACTGCACTCTGCTCTGACTCTATGATGAATTACTGGCCTTTTAATACACACAGTGGAGACAGTGTGAGTTAGAAATAAGAAGAAAAAAAGAGATGGGATGAGAAAGAGAGAAACCATATCAAAATTGCAATGAGAAAATAGGACAGTGAAGATCAATGCAATAGCAAGAGGTCTGAGGGGGGGACAAACGTAAATTTATGGTTGAATTTAATGATACATGTGTGAATAGAGAATGTATTAAGTGTGCGTGTGTGTGTGCGTGCGTGTGTGTGCGTGTGTGTGTGTGCGTGTGCGTGTGCGTGTGCGTGTGCGTGCGTGCGTGCGTGCGTGTGTGCGCCGTCCCCATTATCGAGACAGGCCTCTCTCATTGCTTTAAATGAGTCATGCAGTGTGAAGACACAGAGGGGGGAAAAACGTTCTGCCTGTCACAAAATTGAATTAAACATTGAAACATAGTCTGTCTCTCCCTTAGTCGAGTGTGATGCCATTTCTTTGAATACTCAGGGTTTCTTTGCCACTTCACAGCTGCTATAGAGCCATTGAGTGGAAAACTGCTTTTCTGCTTCTGAATAGTTCCACGACTGTGCCATCATTTCTAAAGCCTCCAACTTCACTTTTAATGATCCTAGCTCTAGGTAAATCTTCTGGAGGTCAGCAGAGCTGAATTACCTTTGTGGTCAATTAACCATGGCATCAACCTGGTGTAAAACCAGTTGTAAATACTGGCTGTTACTTTGGAAGTTGAAAGGATGTGACCACAGCAATAATATCCCCTTTAAAATACAGTAAAATGCCCTTTTTCTATTATTGCGTATTAAACACAATTCTCTGGAGACATTCAACCCATTACTATATAGCGGGATATAATTGGCTGTGGTATGTGCATGGCTGAAACCTGCAGCAATGCTTCAGGTATTCTGATCATTCACTCAGAAAAGCAAACTAGTTCAGTCAGGCAGCAGAGAGACTGAAAATATAGTATACATGTAAGTGAGTTGACATGGGGCGAGTTGATAGCCTAACAGAGTTTACAGACTTGAACCCTGGAGAATGACTGCACAATTGGGTTTGGATTTTCTCTGTGTAGGTGAGAGACGTAACGTTTAAATTCCACTGCGGAGATCACATGTTTTTATTTACACCACAATTAAACTGGCATCGGCCCCTATCACCAAAAGCTCTCTTGACATCTTTGTCGCATGATAGAAACATCATCAACATGCACACTGGCTCGTGGTGAATCCTCTGGTGGATATCCTGCTGTCCTCTAACGTCGGCTCACTCAGACATTCTCCGGAATTTTAATAGAGAGCTGGCAGGAGAAACTCCGCAGACAATCCGAAGTTTAGTGCATGTCTGACAAAGCCGCTGTAGAAATCCGTCCTTCGTTTTTGTGCTCACTGCTTGTAATACAAGAGCAAACACATGCTCATGAAGAGGCAGTAGCAGCAGCAGCAGTTACATCATGCCTACTAACATGAACTGACCACAGCATTAAATGATGAGACATTCAGTATCCATGTTGATTTCACTGAGCTGCAGTCATCATGAAGATGGAGAAAAGTGTATATCTCCATGGCTAATGAAACCCTGGGGATTTCAGGGTTTAGGGTTCATAAAGTATTTATGGTATGTTCATTAAGTATTGATTCAGCCGTTAGAGAACGTTTAGACTCCCAGACAATCATTATGAAAGATCAGAACTTTGCTTGAGGAAGAGGAAGATGGAGGAAGGCAGAAATGCAGAGAGAGAGAAAGAGAAAGATGAAGAGGTGGTGGTGATGGATGAATGGATTTGAAGATGAGGAGGAAAATGTTAGTCATGGAAGAGGAAAAAGGAGCAAAGAGACAAGAAGGAGAGGAAAAGGGAGGATGAGAAGGGTGAGGAAGAAATTCTCTTTAAATATTAATTGAGCATTCAGATAGCATTTTAGCCATTATAGTAGATTAGGTTTTAATATGAGGAAGAGGAGGGGCGGATGACAAGTAGGGGAAAGTGGAAAGGACTTGTGGAGCGGAAGGGGGGTAGAGAGGAGGTGGGCAGAGTGAGGGCAAAAGAGAGGGAAGAATAGTTAGATTGAAAGAGGAAATGAGCAGAATTAAGTAAAAGACAAGCTGGAAGGGTAAAGATCCTTCCATCCATTTTCAATAATGGCTGGTCCCTGTTCAGGAGTCGCAAGAGGCCGTGATGCGTCATTTTTCGATGTGAAGTGTTTCTATTTAAGATGCAAGTGCCACTGCAAAGAAATGTGCCGCTCAAGTGTCTTCTCCCCACGTATCCATCCATCCATCCATTCATCACATATACAGACTCAGTCGGTGTATTTCACAGGTATTTAACATTTGCTTCGCCCTCTCTTTAAACTCAAGCTCTTCAGCAGGTGTTGTGGCATCGCAAGGTAGCCGCGACGTAGCGTGATAGGAGGCGCAGACCTGTTATAATGATGCAGCAATGAGGTTTAATGGGGCTGAAAACGCAGTCTGACTCGCTGGCAGGCTACACAGTCAGGGAGAGGCACAGTTGGTGTGAAGCTGTTTCCAGCGCATGACAGATGTTACAGAGCGAGAGGGGAGGGGGGCGAGAGACAAAGAGGTGGAGAGACAAAGAGGCAGAGGGAGAGAGGGGACAGAGAGAGAGAGAGAGAGAGGGGTGAGTCATTTGCAACATGCAGAGTGAGATTGCTGAGAAATAACTTTGTGCGAATGGAAACTTTGAGCAAAGTCAAGTTGAGTTCATTCACATGTGGGTGCTCCAAATCACTTAAGTTCATATCCCAGAAGTACTTGTGCAAATAAATGTGTCTTGCAGGCAACTGTGTCTGGAGACGGTGAATTGGAGTGTAATGTGATTTCAATAACCCACCACGATGCCGCTGTTGATTTTGTACCCATCTCACTCTTGATTTCCCTGGATTGAGGCGATATTACAAAAACAAAGAAAAATCACACATTTTCAGGCGCGGGCGTTGGAATAGACAACGCGGACATGTATCACAATCAGCACATGGAGGAGCAGAGGAGAGGTTATGGCATCCCTCTTGTTTGCACAAATCTGCATTCATCTCCCTGGTTACATTAACCACAGACTGTACGGAGAATGTGTGCAGAGGCAAAACAGCCGACCCACTTCTGGCTGAAACTGAGATTTTGAGACACATTGTGTTTGGAAGAAATTAGCTCGTTAACCACATTGAATAGGAAATCTTCGGCTGTATCGTTTATCTTTTTACAGGTTGTCAACAACAAAGCAAGTTATTGTTGATAATGAAACCTCAGGTGTACTCTGCAGCTAATGTGATTGAATGACAAAATTTCTAAGACTTGAGAAATGACGTTGGGTGTGTTTGCAGTTCTCCTGTGATTCCTTCACTGATTTCCTGTAACTTGGATTTGCAATGGTGGCTTTATTAGTTTTAACATTTTCAGCTACATACAGTGCTTCACTGCAGAATATCAACACAGTTTTTTCAATGTAAAGCTTTCTTGCAGCAGCGGCTGTGTATATGAATTCCCTGCGTGTCAACCCCAACCTTGCTGCATCTTGACAGTGAGTATAAACATGGACCTATGGGGTTATTGCCGGTGTATCTTGTTTTCATCAACACAAAGCTCACACAGTACAGTCAGATGTGTCTGCACCATGGTTTCAACCATATGAAAAGTAAGACGATTCAAAAACACATTCCCATCCCTCTAATAACAAGAGTAGTTTGCAATTTTTAACAATAGAACATGCAGACATGTTTATTACCTCTGGCAAGGAGGAAGCGTTTTCTACTGGACGGATTACCACAAAACTTGCAATATAGGTCAAGAAAGAACCTATTACATTTTTGTTTCGAATGTGGATCAGGGGGCGAATCCAGGAGGGGTTTTTTCACTTTCTTTACCATTGTGAGATTTAACGTTTTTCTACATTTTCATTGATTCCTCACAGAATATTTCATGGATCTTGATGAAAACAATCAGACATGTTCAGGGGTGCAATCTGGTGCTCTCTGAATGCCATTCTAGTTGTACAATATGAGCTTCTAGTTTTAAGTTTTGCAGACTTGAAGGATTGCCCCACTGGACTTTGCCTCAGCAAAAAACTATATTCAGTTGCCATGAATAGTGAAAGAGGCGTTGCTTGTTATAATGGTTCCTCCTCCTCAAACTGAAAATTCTTACTAATGTTCCTAAATTGATGATTGACAAAATTCTAACACCTTTCTCTGTGCAAAAATGTATTCCTGGTTGCAAGACATATTTCTAGAATGTGCCGGGGAGCATCATCAGTGATGTTCCTGGGCTCATTGGGACTTTCTGGTCTTTTTACATCAGACCCCCTCACCCAGCTGACCCTGATCAAGTCCCAGCTTGCATCCCAGCAGCAACAATCCACAGGCTTTCCCTCTTTATCCCAAGCCATCTAGTGGCTCTCTAAATATATCTCAAGCTCCAATGAGGCTTTTCAAAGTTAGTCTTTTTACTATGAAATTCATCTTTTTGTCTCCACTCACACTGTTTCTATGTTAAGTTAAGTGCAGGGACTGTAACATAACGAGGGAATTTTATGCTTTAAAGATTGTAGTTTTGGAAGAAAACCACTTATTTTAACTAACTTATGACAAAGCCTCTTATTATCTTCAGATAAACCTTTCATTTACCCTGAAAGAATACACGAAAATAATTCTGTCTCAATTTCGTTATGGGCAGAGACTTGAAAAATTCTCTTAATTAACATTTTAGTGTGTGTTGAAAAGCAGTGAAACTAAAGTTTGCAAGTGGAGTCTTTCACAATTTCAGCGATAAAGAAAGATTTAGAAGATCAATGAGGATCAATGACTCAATTCCACAGCTGTTGGAAATGACCTTTCCCTTTTGATATTGCTGTTTTCGTCTGCCAGTGCTTACATAAACGCACTCTCACACACGCACACATATCCATACACAAGCATGCACGCAAATGTAGAAGATTACATTCAAAGTCAGTTGCCCTGTGTGGGAAGATAAATGTGCCACTCTGTGTATTGGACACTCTGCCAAAGGAAAATCCCTGCTGACGAAGGGAGATATTCAGACTTAGAAAGAAAGGTAAATAACTCAGACTTCTCTGCTGAAGCTGCTCTGCTTACTCTGAGTCACAGTCTACATAGATGACTTTGGTCACAGTCAGACAGACTTGGAACTCCCACTCCTAAAATCACACAGCTGCGGTGCATGCGAAGGAAAATCCTCCACGGATCAAAGAAAATATTTAGGTTTAAAATGAGCCACACAAGGGCAGCTCTGGTCACAACACACACAAGTATTTACCAAATACACACACACAAACCGCTACTCACACATATATATACGTGCAGTCGTGTCTCCATGACTTCAGATGACATTACATTGACCTCCATTGATTCCCTGGAGACTTATTCTAACATTAACCATAGTTACTACTTGCCTAACCTAAACCCTAAACCTAACCTAAACCTAACCTTTAAGCATCTCTGCAACTTAAAATTCAATAATTTACGCTATGGGACCTTTTTTTCCCATACGGAACTCAAGTTGGCATTATGTGACTGTGTAAACCGTCTCCACAACTATTACTAATACCTGGGCCACACACACATGCACGTCTCTCTATAGTTGGGGGGACACTCATTGACAAAATGCAGTCCCTAGACCCTTACCCTCACCTTAACCATCACAACTAAATGCCTAACCCTAACCCTTACCCTATAAGGACCAGCCAAAATGTCCTCACAATGAAGGTATTGAACCAAAATTGGGCCTTGTAATTACAGATAGAGATGCACACACACACACACACACATTGTTGTTTGCCATAGTAAAAAAATCTAACAAACCATTTTGGAGTCGTGTACTCGTAGCAGCATATTTGTTTGATTTTTCATGACAACATTGGAAGCACATGTATAAGCTATGTCAGGCATAGTGCCACATGTGTTTCTGTTGTCTGGGATTGTGCACGTGAGATGGAAGGATATAATCTTCAGGCTGAGCTATGGAGCAGCCTGTTGGAAGTAGAAACTCCTTTGTTCTCTGTGCAATAACCTTGCTCCATTTGCACATGTTATGTCAGCATATACATTTTAATAACTTCAGTAGACCAAGATGTTCTTAGCAACATACCTGCACTTTCCTAGTACTGTTTTGATGTCTTCCATCTTGTGCACCTGACTGCAAGCCGCGCCTGGGATAATAAAGGAATAAACGACTGAACGGAAATAAAAGATGTGACTAATGTTTAATATGAAGAAGAGCCCTTTGATAAAAATGTATCAGGGACGTTCCAGGAACTCCTCGGCACTGACTGTAATAAAACATATTGTGTTGTATGCATCTATCCCACCACTGTAGAAGGCTTATTATGAATAAATAAGAATCATTAGCATACAGGGGAGACACAGCATCCGCAGCCATAAACTCTTATGAAACATCACATACATTCGTTTCACCATCAACACTCTGCGACTGGGCTTCCAGACAGTTCTATGAAATATACAGTAATGGCTAAATCATTAAGTTATGATTAACCGTACATACATGTATTATAGAGCATTTTTTATTTTCTGTCAACAGTAAGTTTCTGTTAAATAGAGCACCCTCCATCACGACCTCTACTGCACCCATCCCTCTTTAATTTGTAATCACTAGCTACACACACAGACACACACAGGCCTGCCTAGGATCGTTTCAGTGGAGTGCTGCCAAACAGAACGGAAATAATGGAAGTATACAAGTCTAACTAACTGAGCAGCAGATTAAATGGAGGTTTCCTCATTTCTGCGGGGGGAAAAATTGCAAGTCTTTTAACATCTATGAATCCTGAGGGGGTTACCTTATCGCTTCAGGGGTTCTGAGTGTGATGCCAGTTCACTGTCTTTCTGAGGAAATGTTGATTCCCTCGTTTGAGGAGAGTTTCAGTTGAATCATATTTTTGCACTGGGATATTCAGACATAAATATGGAAATAAACAAGCGCTATGACACAGCCTTAACCTTTAACGCATTTTACTGCCATAAAATCAGCTTAGTGAAGATAAATAGTCAACTCTTCTTACTCCTCTTGCTATATTTTGAGACTTGAAAGGAAAACATTTTTTTTTCCTGGCACAAGGGCACTCAAGTCTAGATTTATCCTTCTAGAGGTCAAATACGACATTTCAACTCTTCACTTTGGTGAGCATCTGATCCAGCAGTGATCAACGTGAAGTTTCTTTATGTTGAATAATCTGTGTAAATAATATTTTCTTTTGTTGTTTTCGTAAAGAACATGAAGCATTATTGTGTGACCCGATGCGATGATTGATTTCAAGGAGATGCATTTTCATGGTTCCCAACTCTCCAAGACTAAAATATGGATCTTTTGCCCAAGCAAGACAATGGAAGCAATGATATCAGGTTCCTTATCTTATATTATTCTGTTTCCACAGCAACAGGAGCAGGACCCCACCAACCTTTACATCTCCAACCTGCCGGTGTCCATGGACGAGCAGGAGCTGGAGAACATGCTGAAGCCCTTCGGTCACGTCATTTCCACGCGGATACTGAGGGACGCCAACGGCCTGAGCAGAGGAGTCGGCTTTGCCAGGTAGACAGACACAGGCGGATGCACGCACATGATTTTCTGTTTCTGCAACAGTTCCAGATAAATTTGGCGCTTCATCATGATGTTGGAGTTTGGTGGACAAACTACTGCATAATTACTTCATAGACAAAGTAATACTGATTCATAGCCACCACACTCTGGTCCAGATTCATTTTTCAGATAATAGCAAGAGGCAATGTTACGCTAAGTTGACTCCTGGTCATTTACAACTAAAGGACTTTTAGCTCTAATGATACAACTCCACATTCCTCTACCCTTGGCCTCTTCACCCTCCTGCGTGTGTGTGTGTGTCTGTGTGCGTGTGTGTGTGTGGTCTTCTCAGTTACACCATGGAGTGTGCCAGTGATTACAATGCAGTCAGGGCTCCATTCAGGGTCACTGGCTGTGTGAAGCAAACCCAAGACACACACACATAGACACACACATGCATGGTCACATACCACTTACTATCACATACACAATCTCTCTCTCTCTCTCTCTCTCTCTCTCTCTCTCTCTCTCTCCTATCGTCGTTTTTCTCCCCCGCACACACACACACACTGGCATTTGCTTGCCAAGCAGGCAATTAGTCATTGAGCTGTGATTGGGTGAGCGGAGCTGAATAGGGGCAGACAAAGAGGACATGACACACAACAGATCAGACTGAATGGAGCTTTTAAACTGGGACAAAGGAGAGGAAACCCCATTGAAAACACACAGACACAAACACACACAAGCACACTCATGCATAGACACATAAACGGACAGGTATTTAACGTATCTGCTGCAATGTAGGACACATCTGCATGCTGTTTTATGAAACCACAGTATCTCTTGTGCATATTGAATTGTAACAAAAAGAGCTGATTGTCCTCAAGAAGCCCCCCATTTCTTTTTCTCTCTCTGTTTCTCTCCTGCTCAGGATGGAGTCAACGGAGAAGTGTGATGTGGTGATCCAAAATTTCAATGGGAAATTCTTGAAAACCCCTCCAGGCATGACAGGTAGGTGTCGATCACCGAGACGATTGCTTCGTTCTCTCTCTGTGCCGGTGTTTTTCTACAGTGAGAGCGCGGTGTTTCTCTATAGCTCGGGGTGTTCATGTGCAGCATCATCAACGCAACTTCTTACAGAGAGCTGCTCATCTCCAAGGTCAGATTATTTGAACCTGAGCTCAGATTGCCGCCAACCTTTAAATCACCACCAGTAGGTTCTGAGGTTTTCGTGTTGTGATAGAAAAAGCAACATGTCAGCTATCCGCTATGTTTGTGAAGCGTGATGTTATGTTCTCACCATGATGAGGTGGACAGCTTGCAGCTAGTGTTTCATTACTGTGAAACTTTTTTCAACCTAGAGGCTTGTTTATGCCACCTTTACGTACAAAAAGAGATACTTCAGTTTCAAATGATGTAACCATCACTGCCCACATACTTCAATCTGTCCTTGCCATTGGCATGTTTTTATTAAGTATATCCTCTAGAGGGCAGCGCAGAGTCAAGAGTTTCTGACAACAACAAACATGATTATGGGTCAAGTAACATCATATAGATGCCTGCAGTGTTTTCTTAAGTCTTTATTCTTTCCTCAAATGTTCCGTCATTGAAATGTCTTAGGATTGTCTGGCTTGAACTGTTTGCTACACTGCCTCCCCACGATTTTATGTGGTACTGCTACTTTTGCGTCACGCAAAATGCATAAATACGGATGAAATGAATGCAGAGGACAAACCTAAGGCTCCATCTGTTCCCCTATACGTACCTAAAGTTGGGCGTTGATAAGACTTTAGTTTAAAGAAAATAAAGACATTTACTTCATCTACTATCATCTTTTTTCCCACAAGCCTTGATTGCATTGATGTGGAGGGCATCAAAATAATCACATCAGAAAATGCTAACATCCACTGATGCCAAATGCATGTACTTAACAAACGCTGATATTTAGTTCTGACTCTGACATTTGAGGTCGACGTCTGCACTTAATGTAAACAGTTGTCCACCTTCCATAATTAATGAAAATGCTACCATCATTTTCTTTGATCATTTTTTTCACTAAAATCCTGATGTACAATTTTCAAACTGTTTCATCTCTATTATGGACTTAACTTTGCAAAATATCCTGATTTGCTAGTTTAAAAAAAGAAATATAAAATCAGGTCATAAAATCGGACCAAGCACTGAATGACACAATTGATTCTTGATTCCAAACACGACACATTTCTGTTGCTATGTAGGTCCAACTTCCAGAATTAGGAATTTCTTTATTTATGTGGGTTTTCCTTTGCCAGTAGATGCATTCACAACATCTATGTTTAGATTTTCACCTCTCACATCAGGGCATATCTGCCTTAGACCACCTTGAATTCGTTTAGTAGGAAGGTCTTAGTGATTAATTCCTGCATTTTACAAGACGGATTGAGACGCACGCACAAGACACATGTTCATACACAGACCAACAACCCTTTAAGCAAACAACCTGTCTTGGATTGTCCACCAAAGTAAACAGCAAAGACTTTCAACAAGGAGTGGAAGAGAGCGGGGGGAAGGGTGGAGTGCAGAAAGAAAAAGAGAAGAGGAGGAAAAGGAGGATGAGGGGTGTGTGGGTGTAAAAAAGAATGACATGTACTGGATAGAGAGAGAGACTAAAAATGAGTGAAATAACAGAGCAAGGACAAGGTGGTAGAGGGAGGGAAAAAAAGAGCTGAGGTGGGGAGAACCAAACTAAAAGTGACAGAATGAGGGAGAAGATATGGGGATAGAGAGGGATCAGATATAGACAGAGAAAGAGAGAAGAAAAGAGTGCATCACACTGAGGAACATAGAAATCAAGCTCAGGCAGAGAGAGCTGTGCCCAGTGCCCTGGCAGCATGATTTGTGAGGTAAAGCATGGTGGGCGACACAGTTTTTCATTCAGACGTAAGCACACACACAAACACACACACACACACACACACACACACACACACACACACACACACACACACACACACACACACACACACACACATCTGCTGTATTTCTATTCACTGTGAGGTATAGCTTTGTAATTTAATAGCAAGTGAATGATGCATCATTAGAGCAGTCACTGCTTCTTTTGTGTGTGTGTGTGTGTGTGTGTGTGTGTGTGTGTGTGTGTGTATGTGTGTATGTGCTTGCGTGTGTGTGTGTGTTTGAGACCAAAGACCTTAACTGAGTGTGTTCTGGTTGAAACTGAAAACCTTTTTGGTGGACTTTGTAAAGAATACCTAAAACCTCAGTGTTGAAAGTTAAAAGCTAGGAGGACTGAAGTGACCTCCTACATACTAAAGCTGCTTATATTAATATTTACATATTAGCAATTGTTCAGATGACTGTGTGTATATAAAAGGTGTAAATCATAGAGTTGATAAGTCAGAGAAATATCACCTCCTCAGATTTTCAGCAGACTCCTTTTTTTTTTGTGTGTCCAGCAAACTTGTTGTTTTTCAGTCTCAGAGCTCTCGTCCTCTCATCCTCCTCCGTCATCCAGGCAGCAGCTGTTTTGCAGAAAGAACACCACACACCACCTGACCGGCACCAAATGTCAATCGTAGATGACTTATTTCAGCATTTGACAGCTAAAAATTTCAGAGTGAACACTGTTTTCTTGTCAGGTGACTGACAGAAAACAATACTTCAAATCAGTGTTAATTTTTCCATACCTGCTGGATTTGGGGCAGCTTTTTGCAGAAAAACATCAGTGTTTACAGTATTGATAGCTTGTGGTGCAAAAAAAACAATTTGAAACAGGTTTAAACTTAACGCCACACACACAAGCACAGATACGCTCCCTCTCTATGCAGCCGCCAGGTCGCTGACCTCAACATTGAAGGAAATGCATTATTTTTCTTTGTCAGGGTTCTCCATCATCTCCTTTCTCCTTTGTATGTCTGTTTATCTGTGTATGGGAGAGAGCAAACTATATGTTGACCTCTTAAGTCGCTCTGGGTTCACCAACCAATGAAATAGGGAGAATGTGGCCAGGCCAGATCCTCTGTGAACTGATCCACAAAACACACACACACACTCTGCTCACCAATCTAAAGTGAAAATGCGTCTCTAAAGCCAGATTCTGCTGATTTATGTCACTGGTTTTCTGTGTCACTGACACTCTGGCATTTCAAAAGCTGTTGCAGGAACAGGCCTTTGAGCTTTGTTTCGTTCTTAGTCTCCTTATTACATCCAATCCTCGTTTTATAAAAACACCACAAAGAACTGCTGTTGTAAAGCGTTGAATCTACCATGCAGGAACAGTTAGTAACTGTGTTAATGTATGGGTGCTTGTGTCATTTCCGCCGTCTGATTAATTAATTCCGCAATCCGTCCATCCAGCTGATGAATTGACAGGCAACAGTAATATTTTTCTCCCTAGCCTCAAGATTAATGCAGGCATTGATCACATGACCAGAGCTTCCATCAGCCCTAGTTAACAGTAAATCCATTGATCCACAGCGCTCTGCTCCTCCCAGTGGGTCTCTTCATAGAGATAGAGCCACTAGATTAGGTGTAGACTTGATTCTCTAAATTTTTATATTTTATTCATACAAGAGCAGAATTGTAGTCTGACTTCAATCAATGTTATAGTCTTTGTAAGGTTATACTATATGATCACAACACATCAGGTCTGTGCGGTGAATCAACGGCTCGAGGTCTCCGTGGATAAAAAGTGATTGTAACATCTTTACTCTTTTTAACGTCTCATCACTTGTAGTGAGCCGATGATCCTGCATATTCGACATTCCACTCCGATGTGTAAATGGAGTCGCAGTCGGTGGGTATTTACTATATGTTGTAACTCTGTCTTCTCATTGGCCGTCGTTCGATAATGTTTTGCTGACATGCAGTGAGGGGAGAGACTCGGCTCCAGTGGGAGGCCGCCTCTATCCAACCATAAAGAGCATATATCGTCCACAGCTTCATCATGACCATGTCATTTCATGTCACTGCTTGATGTATTAAACCTCCCAGATCTATGGGCGCTTTCACACCTGCACTTCGGTTCATTTGGTTCAGGCCAAGAGGGGGAAAAATAGATATATCGTTGTCTTTCAAGCTGTAAAAATACTGTTATATGAACTGACAGTTAACCCGCTCATTGGACAACTTTGGTTACCGTTCTCTTGTCAATACAATCTTCTGTGGTGTTCACAAAGAGCTGATGCAGAAATAACTGATCATGAATATTATTATTGGAGGATCTGGACCTTGTGTTTTGCACCATAATATTCAAGGAGGACAGTGTGTGGTCTTTTATTGAGGAATGTCTGAAGTCCTTGTAGAATAGGACACACACTCCGGGCACCTCTGTGTGAACTCCTTCTCACTTTCTTATTTAAGAGAAATCCTTACACACACTTAATAATATGCACAGGTGTTACCATTGTTACCTAATCTTGAATAAATAGGCCTGCAGGCTCTACATTTATACAGATTGCCTAGAAAATAGTTTTTAATGACTAATACTCCAAAGATTGTATAACATTAGTTTAGCCTTTGAATTCACACAAAAACCACGTACATGTATCTACTACTAGAAAACCCTGTGATCCTACGATTCACACTATAAACGATCCACACCAGTCGGTTTGGAAGCAGTTATTAGGTTTGACTGACAACTTTCACACCAGCACTAACAAACCTCACTAAATGGGCAAATCGATACAAGGTTATTAGACTTGGAATTTCATTTTTGAGGAATTCAAATTCTTCTTTTTCTTTTTATCATTTTTCCCATTTTGTACATTTTGTACATTTTGAGTTTTATTTTGGTTTTTATCCTCAAGATGGCAATATGCACCCTTCACAGACTTGCGAGTCCCTCAGACAGTTTTGTTGTGTCTTTCAGTAATAATAGCCTCATGCAACACATAATACACTTAACTTGAGAGGACTGTGTTTCTCTTTTTGTATCTCGATGTGTCACAACAGCAGCAACACAGCAATTTCTCATAGTATTTGTAGTATTACGGCCATATTGAAGAGAAAATATAAGATTTCAAAAATAATGTTGTAATATTAGAAGAATATAGTTGTAATTTAAGATGAAAAAAGTAATTACACTACAAGAAAACTGAAAATAAATCACCGGTTGGAGGAACCTGTGCTCAGCAGAGTTCCAGCTTCTTCTGGATCCAAAATCTTGAAACAATCTCATTGTTTTTTGAGAAACTATGAAACACCTTTGAATATCACACAGATGAATTGGCTTTAATATGCTGACGTAATTTCTTTACAAAAGTATATCGTCAAGTACATAATTTAAAAAAAGTAAAGAATTCAGCACAAAAAAGTTACACATTTTTCGCCCTTTGCACTTCCGATATGTCCTTGTTTCTGTTCATGCTGTTTCTTTGTCTTCCCCCCTCCCCTCCATTTATCCTCTTTATCACGCCACCACTTCTGTCCCCCATTTGTCTCCATTGGTCCCATGCCATTTCTCCTTCACCCTCTTGTCACGCCTCCTCTCTTTTTCCATCCCTCTTCTACTTTTTTGTCCAACCTCTGTTTGTCTTTCTCCCTCACTCTCTGATGTAGCGTTGTAGCTTTGATATTTCTCTTTGCCCTGCCCTCTCCTAATGGGAAGACAAATGGAGAACAAGAACCAATCGAGTCCAGATCTCAGAGACGGCGCAGTCACTCGAAGTAGATTCAATAATAATCAAGAGGCTTTTAAAAATGTGTACAGTCTTATGCGCATGGTGTGATGCTGAGGCATTAAGCCCCCATTCATTGCCTCTATTCAAGTGGTTCAATACTTTCATAAATGGGAAATTCATTTTATTTAATGTCCTTGATAATGTAGGAAGAAATGGAATAAGGCTGCACGGAGAAAACCGATTGTGTAATTATGTGGCAGTACTGCACTGTCAGACCTGTTGTGAGCTTACATATGTTATTTAGAGCCACTTATTAAACACTCAAACACAGCGATGGGTGTTAAGATGCAATGCTTTTGAAGACCTAACCAAATAAGATCAATGCCATCGACTTCTGAAAGACATTTGGGCGATTAATTTCCTAAATGTGTTGTTTCATCAGTGCATTGTACTCCTGTTTGTCTCTCAGCCAATTCCGTATGTGCTGTTTTAGGTTTATGATGAGGATATGTAGTGAAAGTAGTAAACTTCCTCTCCCCTGGGGATACTGTGAGGGAATGGCTTGGTGAAGACCATCAGTTTTCTTTTAGCCTTAAAAAAGAGTAAATATCTTCTAAAGCTCACTTCTCTGTCTCAGCTCACAGTCCTTACAGTTTTGTTTATTGCAGTGGACACATCTATTGAAATTTTAATGATATAAAGTGCTGCTAGCAACACGAATAAATATCTTCTAATATATATTTTTACATTTAGGTTAGCTTCTCCTCATGTGAGATGCTTGAACTTGAAGTCAGTAACCCTCCAGAGTGCATATTGTTCTGTCCCAGGGCTTTGAGCTCTTTGATGTTGGGTGTCCTAAACAAAAAATATTATAAAATATTTACAATGGAGAAGGGTTGAATCTCATTCAGCTCAGCTAAGGGATTCCTTATTTTGTAACATCTGAGGATTAGATCCCATTTTCCAACTGAATGATTTCCCGTGTTGCTCGCTAATGGATTGGATTTTATTTTAAATGAGAATTGTCCCATTTGAAGGACTGGGTCTAAAACCATTGAGCCATTATCAGCTGAAGGTGTCTATTTATCAACAGAATGTGTCTTAGGCTGTTTCCACGTTCTTTTCATGTTTCATGTTACATTGTAAACGTTTGATTAGGTTAGGTTTAGTTAGGGCTGGGTAATAAAACCATATATTTGAAGAAGAATTATGGCAATGTCATTTTCATCAATACCAATACCAATATAAATAAAGTCCAATATGTATCAATATAATGCTCATGCATTGTGCAAGCACAGAGCTCTCCTGAGATTTGTAAAATATTTTGCTGTTCTGCAAGTGTTTGTCATTCTCTGCTCATGAAGAAGAGTTAAAAACTGCAGCCTTTACTCAGGAACAAAAGTGAGGGTTAGGGTTAGGGTTAACTCAAAATAAATAATAATGTGACCTTCATGCTGATAATCAGCCCTACTTTTGGTTTTAAATTGCAATTAAGGGAGCCAATTAAGACTTCTGTTTTCATCACCTACTTGGGCTGCGTCTGCCTACACTTGACATTGATTGTTTTGTTAACAGGTGTGTGTCAGAAGTTGTATTACCATATCATCATGGTATTAATACTAGCATCAACAACTTTAGGAGTAGCACTAGTTCGAATGCACCAACTGAATTTCCTTGTTGTTTTGAAGGTCCAGACCAAACAAGGTACAGTAGGTGTGAAATTGCCTTTACACTGAAGCTAAGATCTACAGTATATTGTTTATCTTCTGAATTTAAGCAGGTGCATCTAGGATAATCTGTGTGTGCCCTCCCCCTATTTTTCTTTACATCATGTTTCTTTTGCTGTGCCCCTCATACCAGAGGCGAGATGGATCTGTTTATTTTCTCTGCTGGAGGTTTAACAGTTTCTGTGCTGCCCTACAGTGGTTTGCTCTATCCCACAGCTCCAATGAGTGGTAACAGTGTGTGCTCCACTCTTCACAGTACAAAGCCATGCTACCTGGTGCATGTCGTGACAGTTAAACACAAAACCCCACACTTCAATAAGTCTGCTTCAAATCACTAAAGCTCCAGTTCTTTGTTTCACCTGTACACACATTCAGGCACATTATTCTCCACCCATCTCTGTCATTTTATTGACATGTTTTGTGGCCCACACACTTTTTATGTCTTATTTATCTTGCTGTTTCTGTAGCATACAGGAGTCACAAGGATTTTTTTCTCCAACTAACAGAAAGAAAACATTAAAACCAGAGTTATTATGACATTTTGATGAATAGATTAAACAGGTAAATCAACTACTACAAGCATTAGTTAATGAGGGCAAATAAATCCTAACAGTCCACAGTTTGAAAAACAAACCAGGCGTAGGTTTTGTCCGACAATGTGTTGTCTGTTCACTTCAATTACTTGCCTTTGTTGTTTAGCAGCATTGACTACTGGGAGACACATGCAGTGACGCACACCACATAGTAGCTCAGTGTGTGGGTGGGTCTGCTTAGTTTTGGTTGAACAGTATTTCACTTCACACATTTTCATAGGGATGAAGCTCAGAAGCACCTTGTACAGCAAAGCAAAATAAAAAAGAAACGCGGATTCAGTTTGAATACTGATTCTAAAATGTTTTACTTTATTAATGATTTGATCTCTTAATACACATAGATCTACAAAGAAATACATGGACCATAGACTAAGAACACCCCAATCCCACACCTCAAAGTCTTGGAAGCCAATGAGAAAATATTGAAAGACCCATATATCCTTGAAAATCACCTGTTTCTCAATGCGTGACAGATTTTTTCCCCCTTCTATGATAATAATGAGAATAACTCATTAGTGCGTAAACAGTCACCGGTCGGCAGCTTTTTCTCTTCTCGGTGTGACCTATACACACTGACTATGGTCAATTTCCATAATGTGATCCACTAAGGGGCCAGTTCTGCCTCAGAGACCTGAGCAGTGTTCTTCACTGTGTAGGAGTTCCCTCTGCAAACTAAGAAGCGGCATTTAGCTTTGTCACGATGTATAAAATCCCTCTCCCCACCGATTACGACTCTGGGAAGAAAAACACTGTTTTGAGCTTTTTTACGACTCAATATTTAGTAGCAATGATTTACTATTCAGATTTAATTCGATTTACTCATCTGTGTCCTGTTTACTAAAGAATGCACATCTCTCTGAACTCTTTAGATATTTAAATAGTTGGTTTGGACATTTTTAATTAACTCTAAATACCCAAAGGTGACCTGTTATAGGGGGCAGACACAGCTGCACCCAAATTCATCACGAATTCATCACTTTGTGTTACAGGGACGCCGGAGTGAGAACAGCAGGGGTCAAACTGACAATTAAAAATGTTCCTCCTTTTAAAGCCCTCTTGTGACTTGCAACAGATTGCAGTAATGTAGCTGTGAAAGCAAGCTAAATAATTAATTCCATGCACCAGTTTGAGACGTTTTTCTACAGGGAATCTTGTCCGCGGATGTTTTATGGCTGTTGTTTCTTCCTAATTATGTGGTGACTAAGTTTGCCTCTTAATAATAAATAACATTCATTATTGTCAATTTCATCGTCAGTATTTATGGCCTATCACTGTGGTTGTGAATGAATATAAAGTGAACTGCAGAGTGTATAGCAGGAGGTTTTCTATTGTATGTATCACCTGAAGTAAATATAACTTATAACTTGTCTGTTCATTTTAGCCAGAATATAATGTAGATAAAATGATTATATGCACATAGTGTTTGGCTGTTAGAATATTTGTATGGTCTGTAGTATTACTCACTGGTTATTGAAAGTCATTTTGTATCATTTCAGCTTTTCTTTTACTTTTAGACAAATTCCAAACAAAATGACTCTATTGACCAGATTAAAAGCTTTAATGAATGGACTCATTAGACAAAATGGTTTTATAGGTTGGTTGATTTCGTTGCTCATTATCCAACAATTTTACAATTAATAGCCATTTGCAATTCTTCACCATTTGTGTCATATTGAAATCTTGTTTTCTAAAAAACAATTTTGCAAAATTGTCTTATGTCAGGAATGGAATTTATCCTCCTCTTCTTCCTCCTCTGAAGTTAACCTAACAATTGCAACACAAAAGTACTACTGTGAGACATTTAGC
This sequence comes from Hippoglossus stenolepis, assembly GCF_022539355.2. NCBI lineage: Eukaryota > Metazoa > Chordata > Actinopteri > Pleuronectiformes > Pleuronectidae > Hippoglossus > Hippoglossus stenolepis. The sequence goes on from NC_061490.1 coordinate 9,670,055, forward strand.
TGTATTGGCACTCACTTACACGCACATATATATTTCAAATGCAGTCTCAGACATAACTTTGTGTAAAACTTTAACTTATAAATTGTTTGATGCAAATAACTAAATTGAATTTAGCTGGAATAAGCTAAAGTATAAACACGTATCTTCTCTTGACATGACAGTATGATCAGTAATATCATATTAAATAATAACAATACATCCGAGAATGTGTCAACATCATTGTATAAGAGTTAGAATTACATATTGAAAATAGAAACTCAACTTTCTCCCATACAGCGAATAGTCCTAAAAAAACACAGACATATATTGGAGTTCTGTAGCAGACTCTGAAAAACACAGAATTTAAACTGCAGACGCACTTAGGCAACCAAACCATTTTAACATTATTGATATATCTGTGTGCGTAGGTGTGTTTGTTCATGTAAACACTGGCCCAGTGTTTATTGTCTGGAGCCATTTGACCAGCTCAGACGTAAAAAACGCTTACAACAGCAATGTTGTGTATTTGAATTTGTATGTGTGTGTACGTGGATGTATGCTACTATTGGGGGTTATAAAAGAAGTGGAGGAAGGACAGTGTCCCTCCTGCTTGTATGTCACTTTTAACAAGCTCTGAAATTTCCCTCTGAAATCCTATTGTCTGCTTCACGCATTGGGTGTTAATGTGATGGACACCAGAGAATGAAGGACAATTCTTAATTTAGTCAAATCATCTCTGAGCAGCTGTCAATCACATCAAGGGACATTTTTCTGGATTCATTTTTTAGGATCGCCTATTTATTATTTTTGCAACACTAATTCTAACCATAAAAAAGAACTAACACAGACTTCTTGCTGTCTATTTGATAAACCAGATGAGTAAAAATAACATATTTTAATTTGGGACACAGACACGTCCTTTTTTATTCAGCTACCAAGGATAATCAATTACTTTTGGATGAGCGAACGCTCCTTCTGTCTTTGTGCGGTACTTTAGAGCAGAGGCAGAGAAGAAAGTGTCCTGACTTGACAAGTTGTCAACAATCGACTGTGTGTCTCTCTCTGTTTGTCACACCAGTGAAACAAAACAGCAGCAGAATACAGAGTCTTCAAGTCTGTATCAAGAGTGCACATCTGTCCCCATATTTTCTCGTACTTGAAGTAGCAATCATTTTTCACACTCTCACACACACACACGCATCATTGAACATTTAACTTAACACCCTTAAGCCTGACAGTTAAATCCTGCCCACATCATTCTCAACTGTGTCTTTTACCATAATTTGAACCTAATCCTGCTCTAAATCGAAAATTAAAATTCATAACAGTTTTCTCAATGAAAATTATAGTCTTCTGTTCATTTCTCAACTCATAGCTTTTACATTTGCAACACTGTGGCCACTTATCACCAGAGGTTTTCCCAAAGTCTAACAAATTGAATGTAGTAACCAGTGTCCTCTATGGAAATCCTCTATCCTCTATTTCCAAAGGCCCAGGTAACTTAGTAGTGTAGCTGGAGGGAGAAGGGTCTAAATTTGTTTCCTCTTTAGTTCCTGTTGTAAAAAAGTCCCTGCTCTAAGGGTGGAAACCTTGTTATTTTAAAGCTTCGATTAAATACTGGAATGTTTATCATGTATCATGTGTTTCTTAGGGTTTGGTTCGATGTAGGCCCCCCAGGTCCCTTTTTGCCTGAGGCCTCCAAACTCCCACTCCTTCCAAAGGAACAAGAACTATTTTGGTGGAGTTTGCAGTGCTGATCGTCACTGATTGGTTGAGCACAAGCCAACAGCAACATGGCAAGTGAACGCAAAAAAAACAAAACAATGCATTTAATTGCCATGGTGTTGAAGCAAATATAATTACTATGAAACATGTTGCTGCATTGTTGCTACGTGAAGGCCGTTGCTCTCAAACGTTCCCTCTCCTTTTCCCCTCTGCCTCTCCTGCATCCATTCATTACATCTGAACAAAGGTCAGAGTTGTGCAGCAGTAAATGGAAAGAACAACGCAATGGAAGGAAGGCATAAAAAAAGGCTTTGGTAATTGAATTTTGGTTTTATGGCTCCAACATTCCTTGACCTCTAGCCCATGATAAAAAAAAAAAAGCGATAATTTCAAATCACAATCAACATATTTTTTAACATCTTTTGGTGCTACATGCTTTTATGATCCCCCTCAAGTGACCCGTGTCTCTTTCATGACTCTGCCCTCCCTGTGGTTTGATTTTTTCACATTCACTTCAGAACACCCATTCTCTGAAATGTAAATCTCAGCTATTCAGTGTGTCTCCGAATTTTCTGGTGAGCACACATCACACGTACACCTACACGCATGAGTGTTTACCAGTTGTATATGAATGCATGGAGCGGAGTGTGTAGAAGAGGGAGAGAGAAGGGGAGTGATTGAGAACGATGAATAGCAACGGCAGAGGGTGATAACAGGGGCCCGGACTGTGTGACCTGTTATTCCGGCAGAAATCACGGTAAAACAGTGTAATGACAAAGTACTGCTAAATGCAGCATAATCACATGGCGCTGTGAATGTTCGTCTTCTTACCTTCCGAGTACCATCTAGGCCCCAGGCGTTCCAAATAACTCTTGTTTCAACCTTCGGCTCTGAATGCTTCTCTCCGCCGAGAACTCCTCTTCTCATTTTTCAGTTTACAGAGCTGAAGAAACATTTTCCCTCAAGTAGGCGAGGTAATTGCGTAGTTTATTTTGGACTTCATAATGTGTGAATCAGTACCAGCGTGATGATATCACTTTTGCTTGTTCACAGAGCTCCATGTCACCTAAGAATCTCTTTATTTCTTTGCTATATACAGTGATGAGGCTCCAGAGTTGGAGTTTATCCGCAGTGTGAAATCATTGCCAGTTAAATAGAACAAGAGTGCAAGCTTAAGATGCAGTCAGTGACTCAAACATGCCTTGGTGGATGTAACAAGTGAGAGGCAATGCATTAAAAGTAGGTGGCTTATTCAATTTCAGGGCCCAGAGGTGTTTTCGAGAAAACTGACTGGGATCATGAACAGAAGACTTGTTTGTGTGACAGTGTTCCACTGCTGCAGTTACAGTTCAGTATTCATAACTTCAGCATTTAAGTGTATTTTAACATGTAGTCATTATGATTTGCTGTGCTTCATTGGTTTCAGTATATCTCAGGCTTGTGACAAATCGAGTATTATCTAATTTATTTGTAGCTCACTCCTGAGATTGAAACTAAAGTCAAAAGGAGACATAGAATACATGTCTTAATCAATCTCAAGACAAGTTGTTCATATTGTTCAACAAGACACATTATTTGCCCTCTACATTGTCACATTATAACATTTTCTAAACTTATCAGCAGGTCGAAATCCTCTTAAATAAATAAAGTCGTCTGGGAGAAAAATAATTGTCTGTGGTCCTCACAGGACTGTAATAAACACAACTTATCATTTCATTCTGACCAAATGAAATGATTAGCTGGTGTACCTTAGGGCTGCTGCACACTAGAGGATAATCGGGCTGATTTTAGACCCAATTTGACACTTCCGACAATCGCGGGGGCGTTCCCGACTGGAGGTTAATTGGTTCCGATTATCTGCCCAAATAATCCTGAAGTGTGGGGGGGTTTACAAAACTACAGGTTTGAGTCGGAGCCTCCCTGATCTCTAATAATTGGACAGAAACCCCGCAATTGCACGAGAGAAAAAAGAGAGAGAGAGAGAGAGAGAGAGAGAGAGAGAGAGAGAGAGAGAGGGAGAGAGAGCTGACCGTGAAGCATCCCCGGATGTTGCACACTCTCGTACAGCTGTGACTAAAAGCAACAATACATTTCCAACTTACCTCCAGCTCGCGCTGCAAAATCCATTAGACAATTCCACCTTCTCAGCCATGATTTCATCCATGTTTAGTTTTTTTGCTGCAAAACCGAACACACAAAGTTGGTCCTCCTCCATGTTTGGTTGTGTTCCCCTCTACAGTTGAGAAGGTGGTGGAAATCTGTTGGAAGCGTGAAAGAGATGACAGAATCCCATATTCAGGTTTTATTAACCCATCTCTGACATCTGATGAAGGGCTTCTGATTGGACATTTTAAAGATTGAGATGAATGGCTCAAGGTTAGCATGTCAGGCTGTGATAGGAAGAAAAGAGCGAATTAGCTGGTGGGGCTTACAGATAGCGGGATCATGGGCATGCAGAAGAATTCCTGACTGTTGCTTTCGCTTAGCCTCATGTGTGCATATGGTTGAGCAATAACTGGAGATCCCAAAAAATACCTTGGTCTCAGAGATCACATAAAACAGCAGACTTCCTTGCAACTTCATAAGCCATCAAGTGTCCCAGCCCGTCAGGATTGGACTTTTTATTATTTGTTTAATCATCCTGAGTCATTTCTTTGAAACCAAAGCCATTATTCACACCCTCTTTTTTTCTAACAAATCCTAAAGCCATGCCTTCAGAATAAAAGTAATTGATACAGAACAAAGCCTTTTTCTGGAGACTCCTGCTCCAATCCAGCTACTTCCTGCTATTTCAGAAGCCTGTAGGGTATTTAAGGTCTATGAAGTTGCAGTTGGAATTCTGGTGAACTTTTTGTATGGGAGGTCACACTCAGCTAATCCTATTTGTAATCAAGGCTTTCTTCTTTCTCTGGTCCAAGAAAAGGGCCATGTTGTCTTTGGAGCAATCACAACCCCAGCCTATCGCCCGGGGGTCAAGCTGTGGAGTTATTTACCGTATTAAGTATGCCTGCTTGGTTTTGTTGTTTGAACCACGCTCGCCATGCTTTGATGATTAGCCCGTGGCTTTGTTTCTACATCAAGGCTGCTCTTGTCGGAGTGTGGTTGTAGGAATTGTTGAGATGTGCGATAACTGCTGTTGTTTAGATGTTTGGATTAAGGGTACAAGAGATTAATGTGTTTTCTGGTCCAGGTGATTTATGTCATGTTTCTGTTTAAGCCACCGCAAAAAGCCCCGTCTTTAAGTCTTATCTTTGAAATGTTACTTGTAACCTAATGCATGGAATTTCACTTTGTCCTGCTATTAAGACGATTAATCCATTGCTGTTTGTCCTTGTCTCTCTCTCTCTCTCTCTCTCTCTCTCTCTCTCTCTCTCTCTCTCTCTCTCTCTCTCTCTCTCTCTCTCTTTCTCTCTCCACACTCACTCTGTAGCCCCAGCAGAGCCGTTGCTGTGCAAGTTTGCTGATGGAGGCCAAAAAAAGAGGCAGACCCAGGTCAAGTATCCCCAGAATGGCAGACCGTGGACACGGGATGGAGAGGTAAGGCTTACAGGTTTATTTAATCATCAATACCGGCTCACCAGTACCCGTCGTATAAGACTTCCTTCATCAGCCGCTGCAAGATATTATTAAATCATAAGTGGAGGGGGCCATTGTAACACAAGAACCATGTCCTTCAGCCAGTGTTGCACGAAATAATCATTTTTACCCTCTGCCACTACAAAAGAAAGCAACATAGATTTTTCCTCAGGCAGAATTATGCTGCAGCAGACATTTCTTTAATCAACAATAGCCCCTCGCTTCTCACAATCAGAGTGAGTGCATTGTGTCTTCTGAGAGTGGATGTCCAAGAGGAAATAGTTAAGTTAACGAAACCAAAAAGTGATGTTGTTCTAACTTAATCACAAGTATGAGTAGAGTATATCCACAAACCTCTTTTAAGCCTTTTTCCTGCTCAACTTTCTAGCAAAAGCATAACAGTAATTATATCATAATAGAAATGCTGTTGCAATAACTGCAATGGATTGTATTGGAGCGTTCCACAGCAGTGTCTGCAGCTGCTTCACAGAAAGTCCAAAAAGTCACCTTTCTCATACATTTTAAATATCTAGCCGATGTTCCCTTTGACATCAGTTCCTTTTTCACATTTATAACAGAGTATAAAATCTGAAAAGCTTGACAGGCCCCCCTGCGGGGTTATTATCAGCTTTCATATCCAAATAACATACTGAAGGCTGAATTAGAGATGCTGCTGACAGTATGAAAGCTGGCATATACAAAAGTTATTAAATTTAAAATATACGGTTATTTTGCGAGACCCCAATGCCAAGTTATGTTTCCTTTTGTCGAAACTCGCACTTCCAGTCTGTCATCTGCGGGAGAAATGAAAACCTTGTGCACCAGACTGAAAGCAGATTGAGTGTTGCACAATGCCGCGAGTTCAGACCTTGTTAGTGTCGATACCAAAGCTTTAATTCAAAGAACAAGGGAAAGTGAAGAATAATGTCGCCACCCACACTCTGATTGCAGTTTCAAATGGTTTCCCAACCATGTGCATTACATGGAGGCTGGGAAAGAGAAGGGTAGTCAAGTGAAATGAAATGGAACCAGGCTGAAACAACTGTGCGCCATAACAAGAGCTGCCACAACAGAAACAGGATGCCACGGTGCATGTGTGTTTGACTTTTGTGTTTGTTGCAGACACGGATTGCAGCTTTCATTTCTTTAGAGCCAAGAAATCTCCCCAGGGCTTAGTTAACATTAGAGGCCTCCGTGTTTAGTGATTCTTTCCTGTGTCCTGTCCTGAATTGTCAGCTGGACTTAAAATAAATGGCACGTGCTTTCAGCGGGATACCTCGCACATTTGTCAGTGGCCCAAGTCCTGACAAGCCCCACTTGGCGTTGAAGAGGAAAAGCATCCCTTCAGAGGTTTCTGCATTTGTCAGCGCCACGTCTCAGAGTCCAGGCAGACTAATAGACACATCTGGCTGGGGAGGTGCTCTGAGGGGCCTCACCGCGTCCGCACACTCAGTCAGCCGACCCTAATCTCCCAGAATCCCTCACTCGTAAATGAATCTGACCTTGGCCTTGATTATGAGACAGTGGGCCCCTGGGTACAGCCTTTGTGGGCCCCTCACCCCTCCTGCAACAGACCTAGACACCCAAAGAAGAGGAGGGTGCACCCACACTGTGTGTAGTTGTCTCTTTTTTTGGGGGTTGATTTGCATTTCTTTCACTTTTAAACATTTTACAATCATTTTCTTTCTCTGTTTTGTGTCCTTTTGAAATCTCCTGTTAGTCTTTGTAGTCTCTTTGTGTCTCTTTATAACCTTTTTGTAGTCATCACTTTTGACCTCATACTATCTGTTAGAAAATGGACATTTTGTGTTTCTTTACAATCAAGTTGTTGTTTTATGTTCTTTTGAAGCCATCTGCGTGGCTATTTTGTGTCTTTTTGTAGTCATCTTTTTGTCTTTTCTGTCTCTTTTTGTAATCTTCTGTTTTAGCCATTTTGTGTCTCTTTGTAGCCTTTTGTGTCTCTTTGAAAGCATCTGTTTTAACAATTTTCTATCTCTTTGTAGCCATCTGTTAGTATTTTGGTGTCTCTTTGTAGCCTGTGTGAGCCTCTTTAAAGTCGTTTGTGTCATCGATTCGATTTGTGACTCTTTGTAGCTGTTCGGTGTCTCTGTCACTGTTTTGCGTTTCTTTGTAGTTGTTTGATTGACTCTAACAATGAGTGGTAACTGTCAAACAGAGGTTTCTGGTCGAGGGCCCTTCTGGAGGTGTCCTTACATGCTTCCCTCTGGAAACATGTGGTTTTTGCTGAAGATGAAGGAAACTTAGACGACAGGATGCAACATCAAGATGCTTCACAGAGCTGATCTCTTCTAGCTCTGGCACAGAACTCCTTTTTTGACCAAAGATAATTCAATAACTTGTCAAGGAATCAGTGAATACAAATATTGCTCAGGGTGAAGGATAGAATTATTGTGTGTGATGTAAATTTGTACCTGCTTCAAATCTGATTTCTGTTAGAGGGCTGGTATGAGAATGAATCTCTGGCTTTTTAATGATTAATTTTTGCTATTTGATGTCATCAATTTCTGGCAGTCCTTTTTTATTGCTTCTGCAGTTTATATTCCCCCCCGTCCTGGCAAGGAACAGCGTTTGGGGTAAAACCAAACATCGCAGCAGAGTTATGCATCAGGGCACACTTTCAACTCATGTGCCAATTTGGAGAGAAGGGCCTTGTGTGGAATATAGAACAAATAAAATGACTTTTGTATTGCTGGAGATATAAGAGGAGGGGGACCGACGACGGAGGGACAGACAGAGAAGGAGAAAAATAAAGATGAGAAGACTTAAAAAAACACAATTGATATTTTAAGTTTATAAGTGGATGAAGATGTTCATTAATTCACACATGATAGAAGAAATGAGGCACAGAAAGAAAATAGTCATAGAGAATAGAGCCTGGACTTAATAGATACTACATCTGATGGAGAGGAGGAGAGTACAACTAAAATACACTTGTGTAGCTTTGTGTTGACTTTCTTCTCATACAGATTTTATGCAGCTGGAGAGCTTTTTGGCCACTGTTAAATTCCCTAACAGATTTCTGCTGTGACAACTACAGGCTGTGTATATAACAGCTCAGAAAAGCAGCTTTCAGACATGCAATTAAATCTGGAGAACCTCTGGACATTCTCCAGAGTTCCTCCGGCCAGTCCACTTGTCAGAACACCACAGAATGTCCTAATGAGCTGATGTTAGAACACAGCAGAAGATCCTCAGCAGGATTCAAAGTGAGCGAGAGGGTGTGACGATGACGTTTCGAACACATGATGGACACAAAAAAGGAAAACACAGACAAAGATGTTAAGAGAGCTTTTTGTGATAAGGGCCAGTGCCGGCGATGATGTGCTGTAAACAAGAACATGCAAACTCTGCAGCGGTATCAATACGTTACATCCTGCCTCTGCAAGCTGCTCCACCCCTCACCTGAACTCTCCGGAGATTTTTGTGTTGTTGTGAATGCATCGGGGAACGAATGATTTCAGAACAAACCAGAAACTTTTATGTTTCCTTATTTACCTCCGATTGTCTCTTCTCTGCTCCTTTGTGCGTTCACAGTTGGGAGTAACTGACTCATTTCACACGATATGTAACATCTTCATCTGAATCAGCTGGGCTGTCACCTTCATGGGGCCCAGTGTGGATTTATGTCTGTTTCTCTCTGTGTGTGTGTTTTTTTTTATTGACACAATGTTAAACATAAGTGGAGCGAACAGCAGAAATGACCGAGTTTGGTTTGAAAAGAGAAGTTTGTGGCATTTGTTTCATTGCTGACAGCTCATTATCATGAAGTCCATTTATATTTTGATGATTTTTTAATAACCAGAATCTTTTAGTAAAATAGATACGATGAAACTTTAAAAAGGTTTGCCCAATAATAGACTAAGGAGCAGTTCGTTGTTTTACATAGCTAAGTGCATTGTGCCAGGAACTTTTTGTGTTGCTGCATACAGTATCTCCTATGCAAGATAATAACAGTTGCCCCTCTTTTTCCTTTGTGTGGTAATTTTTCTGTGTTTATTTTTGAACATGACACATAGTTTGAAGTGGCTCGCAGGCTCACACATAATCATTTTACTGTTAAGTGCTTTTAACAGACTCATTTGGGAATTTTGGGCGACAGAGGACATCATCCATTGTTCTTTATTTAGCAGTTCTTTGTATATTTGGTGAATTTAAAGACAAATTGTGTGCTCAGTGTTTATTGTACATCATGAATCACACCTTCCATCTCCAGTGTCTCCCTCTCTCTCTACATTCATTACCCTTACTGGCTTGACCATTAGTCATATGCAGTATTACTAAATCAGTGTTTTAATGTCAGTTGACAACACCGATAGTTTACATGTGAAACTCTTAATAATTCTTTCTAAGTATTTTAACCTGTGAGTTTGTTTGTTTATCTTTTCCTCCAGAGTGGCATGGCGTTGACGTATGATCCCGCTGCGATGCAGAACGGGTAGGTGGACAGTTTTCATCACAGGGTTACAAGCTGTTTCTGCAACGTGTGCAAACGTAACTTTTTTGATTCACACTCCTCGTCAAATATGTAAAGCAAATACAAAAAATGCTGAAGTCCTGATATCGGCACCTGCAGATGAGCCTTTACGAAACTGACACATGATTGAGCAAACCTGTATGTGGATCAGCCAACCATCAGCACGCTTATCTACAAGAGCACATGTTGCAAATGAGTAGAATACATATGCACACACACACACACACTCTCTCTCTCTCTCTCTCTCTCTCTCTCTCTCTCTCTCTCTCTCTGTCTTTCCTGCTCTCGCCCTCATTCTCTCATCTGACTCTCATGCAGGTTGAGCGTGTATTTATGCACCTATGCATACAAGCTGTCAGACATGTAGGTTTTGATTGCCGACAGGGAAGTTGGGTGGTGTTGCAGAGCCGCTGTAAGACTTTCATCAGCCGAGGCTATCTGCAGTGCTCCCAGGCTGAATGCACAGAGCAGAGTGTCTGCCTGCCTGTTTCAGGGGGGAAATTGGAGATCGGTCCTGTCTGCTAGGAATGCTGCTGGTGATGCGATCCCAGGAGATGCTTCCCTCCAGCTCTGTGCTTCTCTTCTCCTCCGCCTTGTCTACTCAGTCCTCCTTCCTCTTTGTTTCCCCGCTTTGCCTCTTCTCCCTCTTTTTTACTCTTGTCCTGTTGTGCTCCACGAATTGTTACATCCCTTCCCTTTCGTCATATCACCTCTAAACCTGTCTACCTGCCTGTCTGACCATGTGCCGTTTTTTGCTGACTGTGTGCAACCATTTTTCTCCCTCCCTTCTTTGCCTTGTTGTCTTGTTTAGTCTCTTTCTTCTTGCAATTCCCACTCTCCATTTCCAAGCATCTGCTTTACTTTTTGTCTATCCTGGTGTCTCAGTGCACGTGCGCGTGCTCGTGCATGCATCAATGCATGCTCACACGCGAGCATCTGTGCGCTGGCGGTGCTTAAGCCCTCTCCGACCTCTCTTCCGAGGTCATCTGAGCTCCTTCCGGCGAAGCACTAAATGACTGCGAAATGCTAATGCAGCTAATTAGAGAGGCGCAAAGCAAGGGGAGAAAGGAGTTGAATAAAAAAAGAGGGGGCCAGGCGGGGGTCAAGAGGAGGGCAAAGGCAAAAATAAAGTCAGCCCAAGGAGAGGGGAAGGGTATGAATCAATTACAGGTTTGTCAGTCTCTTCAAGCTCGAGGACGGCTGGTGTTTAGTGTCTGATGCCAATCTGATGTTATTGGAAACATGTGTCCCAACTGGCCAGACTGCTTTGGCTTGTTGCCTGTCCTCTCTATTTGGAGGCTCTTTTTCTCTATTTCTCACCTCTTTTCTGGTCTGCCTGTTTTCCTTTTGTTTCTCCCTCCCTCCATGCCTCTGTTCTTTGCTCTCTTTCTCTGCCGTTATATCTTTCTTCTATCTCTCCTGCCCCCACCCCACACACACACACACACACACACACACACACACACAGTATATTTTAGCCCGCTCACTCACATCTCTGCTGAAAATTCACCGAGGTCGGCATTAAATCATTTGCTAATTTTTCAGGGCAAACTCCTGACAGTGCGACTAGGTCACACCAGGGATTCACAAAGAGGTTTTAAATTCAATCCTGTCTTAATGTTCTCTTCGCAATTACATGTTTAGTGTATTGTTTAAACAGCTGCGCTGGAGTCCCTATTGACAGCGTGCTGCTCAAGGCTAATAGCCTCCATCAATAACCTTGGATCTGTCCTCTACCTACTATTTCTCTCTCTCAATACACATCACTCTAATGAAAAATACAATAAACACAATCAGAGAACCATATTGAATAACCTGGTTGCATTTGCTCATTTGTATTCATCAGTGACAGTAATACACTATCTCTAATGTGAGTCATACATTAATTGTACAGTCAAAAAGATGGATCCACAGAGCCGATCCGTAAAGGACTTTTTCTTTCTTGTTTGTGATCATCACATGTTCCAGTTCTCACTCTGACTTAGATCCATACCTGTCCAGTCTGTTCAACTCAAGTGATGTCAATGGTTGAATTGTATCGATAAAGCAGATGTGCAGTAGCTCAAAGAAAACAATGCCAATACAGAATGATTGTGTTACGGTGAACACTTGTGGTTTCCATGGAGGCTACATTTAAAGGGAAAGCTACGGAGACATGAAGAGAAGCCAGAGGTCAAAGGTGTGAAGGGAAATATAAGAAAAATCTCTAATGGGGAAAAAGCTCTTTGAGCTGCATTTCTTGTATTAAAGGTGCTATACAAATAAAGTTTTTACTATAATTATAATTGATGATAACAACAATATATATTGCTTATGATTTACTTGTCTATTTCCAAATAAGTTAACCATGTTATATTTTTGAAAATTAGGGACTAACCTCAATCTACTCTTGACCTTAACCTCTACTCTTTATGGACAACTAATGTTCAATTCAATCAAGAGTATAAACTGCATCTTTGGCCTCTACCTAGACCACGATCATAGCTGAGAAGAGAGGGTCATCCACTAACCTGAAGGTCTATTCCACCCTCACAACTACATGTGTTCTTGTCGCAGCCATTCATCTGTACATTTTCCTGCCTTTGGCTTGTTGCTGAGCCCCAATTTATCACAGAATGTTGTATATTATATTATAAATAACACAGAGAAGAACACAGGAATGGAATAACATAAGATAAAAACGTTGCATATATTTGGCAGTGGTAGTTTGGAGAAACCTTTAAGTAAACCAACAGCGTGCATGTTTTTTTAAGGTGCTTTTATCCCCCAATTAAGCAACACTTGATTTGTGGCAAGTGCCTTTTTATACAATCATGGCTGTTAGAAGGAGATAGGGGAGGGTGTCTCTCTCTCTCTGCCTCTGCCTCTATCTCTCTCTTCCTTTCTTTCACTCTCTCTCCCTCCCCTCCCTCGCTCCATTATTCAGTCAACAGACACTTGGGGATCGATCGGGCACAGCAACACGGCCTGGCGGATGAAACATGTCCTCTCTAGGTACACAATGATAAATAAAGCACCGTGAGCCACAGCATTCTACCACTGCAGCGTTTGGGGGGGATGAAATGGAAAAAGAGAGAGAGAGAGAGAGAGAAAGAGACAGCAAAACCAGAAGGGCAAACAAAGGCATAGAGAAGTAAACAGAGTACAAAATGCAGATGTTAAAGATGAGATGCAGCCTTCCCATCAAAGTGGAATTATGCGTGTGTGCATTAAAGGCGATACTGAAACATTTCACCCACTCACACATTAAGGTGATAATTCGTTATTATGCATAGCAGCGGAGCAGACTCCTTTGTAACATGATGTGCACTCCGGTGCAGTGTCAAGTCTCATTCTCAGACGTCTTTGATGATGTGGCACAGAGTGAAGCTGCAATATTTATTGTTCCTGAGACAGCCTTGATGATGTCTGATCCATTTTCTCAGCGGCATCTTGAAGTGCACTGGGTGGTTGAAAAACAAAGAGGTACAAAAGGCTGAGTTTCACCTTTACATGTGGAGAGCTAAAGCCGTGTGTGGAGCTTTTTGACCGACGTTACATTTTTGTCAAAATTATAGGTTTTTTTCTAATTGCCTTCTATCAGTTTTATCCCATTTATATGAATTTGCTGACAAAAATGTCAGAATCAACTAAATTTCCTTGTTTCCTTCCATAGGTATTACTCCTCACCGTACAGCATCTCCACCAATCGGATGATTGCACAGACATCAATCACACCCTTCATCGCTGCCTCTCCCGTCTCCACGTATCAGGTGGGTGGATCCTGTCTCAGCTCCTCTAGTTTATGTCCAGACTTGTGGAGATTTTCTAGTTCCTCCAGATGACGACCATTTCAAACAGTGCCGGTGGCGACAGGCAGTTGGGACACTCGCTGTCTCATAAAAGATAGAAGTTGTGTGTTTGGATCGATAACTTTACAGCTAAAATTCTAATTACTTGAATCTGGTCCAAGGCAACATTGCAAAGCACCTAAAAGTTCCAGCGTCTGCCATATTTCTTGACTTCCTGCCTAGCTGTCAGATTTAGCAAAGCAACTAATGCTCTCAGTCCGACACAGCTCGAAAATGGCATCCCATGGGCATATACTGCAACCTGCTAGCACTCTGTTAGCATCTTAAGTAAGGTTAGCAACTCTGTCCTCCTGTTGAAGTGATGCTAATACATACAAGGTTGCTTTTATACAACACAAACCTATATATTTGTAGCCTCTTTTTAAAGATGTATGTCTTCGCCAGGAACCAATGGGATTTGAGTGCCTCTAACAGCAGGAGTCTAAAAGTATTAGGTGACGCACATACTCATAGATGTTTTTTATCTTTTCGTCGGAAGTGCTGAGAGTTAGAAAATGATAGAACGACAGCTGCTATATCTTCAGTGAAGTTAAGAACTCTTGTAAATAAGTTTATGTAAAAAAGCTTCTTATTGGACTACCATAAAACTCGGTGGAAGGATACGCATTGGGTGAGGAAAGAACCCATTCAATTGTGATGCAGACCTAGAACCAGGAATTTTTTAAAAACAGAAGCACGTTCTTCAACATTGCGAGGTTCTGAATGAAATGTGGATCTGGAAGAAAACAAATCTGGGATATTTATGAGTGTGTGTGATTTGGTTCCGATCAAAATAAAAATTGGATCTCGTGAATTTCAATTTGGTTTTATAAGGGGACTGTTGGATCTTGAGGGATGTATGCACTCTACTGAGTGACCTTCTAGTTTCAAATGGTCCTTTCAGGTCAGGAAAGACTTTAAGAAAGAGCAGTCATCAGCTCCCTTGAATTTAAAGCTGAGTTCTCACTACACCATTTTCAGCCGGATTTGCCAGTTGCCCAAGAGATTTGCAAATCGCCGACAAAGGCCCCCAATCGGCGCTCGATTGGCAGTCATCAATTGCTATGTGTGAAATTTTCAAAGATGCAATCAGATTTCCAACATGCTCGAAAACTAGTCAGAGTTGGCGACTTCTCTAGCCAACTCCAGCCAATCAGAGTGCAGGACGGGGTTAAGGTGGTGAAAGTGCCTTTAGTTGTTAGATGCCCCATTATTTTTTACTCAACACATGTCTGTAATTTCGTCCCTTTATTTGATCCTCAGTTTGTAAAACCTGTAGAAGAGAAAGAGAAAGAGAGGTCCTCCCCCACAGGTTTCCCCACATACAAAGAACTGCTGTAAATGAGAAAGACAAATGCAAAGACACATCTTCACCTGAGCTGAATGACATGAGGCACAATCAAATCCTGCTTTGCGAGGAGGACACGAGAAGGTGTTAACCTGCCTTGTGTTACTTCAACTCCCCACAGACAGACGGAGATAAGCGGACATACACATGCACTCACATTACTCTAAAACCTACACACACACACCATACCTTACATGTGACAGAGGAGTCTCCAGGGACGTGTTTCTCCTCATATTAGGCTCGGGCAGTGGGCAGCAGTATGAGATGAAAGTGGTGATTTGTGGCCAAGTCAGACTTTGATGATGAAACCGACACTGTGAAGCAGTAATTATTAGACTGTATTGCTCTCTGTGGTCTTCATATCCTCTTATAATTACAACATAACATACTGTATAGTGGACCCTCAGTTACGGCTGTAATATTCACTGCCGCAGGGACTGAGGCTCTGAAATGGGCTTGTAAAGACTAAGCTAATGATTAATTTTCTCTCTTCTCCTCTTTGGTTTTCTCATTTTCGCTCGCTTCCTGTCATTCTGTCTCACAATTGTCCTTCTTTATGTTCCCTCTTCCTCAATTCTTCACCCACTTATAACAATCTTCTTTTTGATCTTGCCTCTCCTCTCATCTCTTCCTGACCTCCCTTCTGGATCCTCCTACTCATCCTACTCATCCTCTCCGTTTTTTAATTACTTTATTTTTCTCTTCCTTCCTTTCTGTCCACCCTGTGTCTTTTTTATTACTATTTCCTTCGTCATCTCTAATGATACTGTCGTCACCTCTTATCTTCTCTTCTCTTCTCCTCTCTTCTCCTCTCTTCTCTTCTCTTCTCTTCTCTTCTCTTCTCTTCTCTTCTCTTCTCTTCTCTTCTCTCCTCTCCTCTGTCCACAGGTCCAGAGTACATCTTGGATGCCACATCAACAGTATGTTATGCAACCCACAGTAAGTTTTTGAACAAGCCATAATTATGATTATATTTGAATTGAATTGTTCAATGTCTTCAGATTTCTTTTTCAATCTTACATTTCAGTGCTAATGTTGGGCTGTCACTAACACTGGTAAATTGGTATAAATCACTGAATAAATCCCCAAAATAAAAGAAAAAATGACACAGTTTCTAATAAGAGTAGCAGAGCATGACAGAAAAAACTGTCGCCCCACATCTGAGTCCTGCTCTGCTGAATCAGCCTGTGAATAACCTCCTTACAGCAACTACAAGAGCTCAGCAGAGCCAAGTCTGAAATCCATTATAAAAGGCTGCTCCCTGCTGGTTTGAAATAAAACTGCAGGTTCAGAGAAGTGTAATGGTGAACATACAGTATGAACTGATGTTAAAGTCAATTTAAACAGGAAATTATTGATCTGATGTATACAAATTTACATATAATCAATAAACAAAAATAATTTGTTAATAAAACATTGTGGACCCCACTGTATGGACTCAATATGATACAGTATGATACATTACTCGTCATATAACACATCCAATGCTTCCTGAGCTCAGTACAAGTACACAACAACACACAAGTGCTCACAGCTTTTAGTAAAACATAGAAATGCGTTAAAACACACCCACACATACAGTGACACATATAGTCACATATATTGACTGTGTGTAGGTGTACACTCACCTACAGATTCTCCGTCTTCTTCTTCTCTCATACGCACTCACACACAAACATAACCTTGAAACAGACGTCAAGGTTTTCCCTTATTTTAGCCACAGACGGTTACAGCTATAACAACAACCTCCACAGAGTTTGCTGTGAGCCCCCAACCGATGTCCTCACAGCAGCTACACAAACATGTAGTATAAATCCCTACACTTTCCTCTAATCCACGGATTTACGTTTAATTCTGTAGATGTGTTTTTATAATTGGTGCATGTCTCATGTGAGATAAACTGGTTAATTAACAATAGACTAAATAAGTAATAGGCACAATAGATTCATGTTGGGACTGTAAAGTGACCTTGAAAGAAAAACAGAAGAAAATAAGCAATCAACATTATATTATTGTTATTATTCCCATATGTTCATTTGTTTACTGGTTTTCCCCATGTGTGGTCTACATTATGATATAAATGATTTTAACATGAGCTCTGGAAAGAACCTGTTGACCTGTAAAAGGTGCATTTGATTTTATACACATGGGTTTTAATTAAACCTGTTCTCACAATATCCTCTACTTGGACTGGGTTAATATTAAAATGGAACAAATTTATGTCACTGTTGGAAAAAGGATTTTCATATTTTTGGGTAAATTATCTGTGAGTCAGAAAGGTAAGTGAATCAGGAATCCTGTTTCAAACTCCTCTTTGTGTGGAGTTTGCATGTTCTCTCCATCTCTGCGTAGGTTTTCCTTTCACAGTCAAAGACATGCAGATTGGGGTTAGGTTAATTGGAGACTTTAAATTGTCCCTTGGTGTGAATGTAAGTGCTGTTTCTCTGTGTATGTTGGCCCTGCCATACACAGGTGACCTGTCCAGGGTGTAGCCCACCTCTCATCTCATGTCAGCTGGGTTTGGCTCAGCTAACCCCCCACGACCTTGAAAGGATGAGCTGTATCAGTGGTTCCCAAACTCTGGGTCGGGACCCTCAGGGTGGTCGCGAGTGACAGATGTAGGGTCACAAGATAATTTAGAGAGAAATCCAAAGACTATTTCTCTTTAAATTTCAGTATCATATTTTAGCCATAATTGTTCCAAAAGCTAAAAGATAGGCACTAGTTAAATCCAAAATAAAATCATGCAAATAATCAACCTTTTGATTTTCTTTGTCTCATGGTTAATTAACAGTACCACAGGAAACACTGCAACATGTGAACGAAGATGATTGTGAAATTACATTTAATATCTCTTGAAATAATGAGGGGTCACATGTCCCTGGTTATTTTGGGGAAAGTTGGAGAACCTCTGGTTTAGATGATGGCTGGATGGAGGAAGTAGGGTTATCAGTCACGAGACATTTGCACATGAGAATTTCAGTTATCCTGACCATCATGGCTGACAGGAGCACATTATGAACTGCATTGGCATCCCATGATGACACAGTCTTTTTGTAATGGAAGATTAACACTAAAGCATCAGTATCTGTTTATAGAAAATAATGTTGATGATAGTCAAGACTGATTTCATGTCCAGATTTTTCTATCTCGTGGCAAATGGTGGTGAGTTGGTTTGGCTAACATCCACCGACTATTTTATTCCTGAAAAATGTGATGATGCCCGTTTGAAATAGACAGAGGTTCGGGGTTTAGAGGAGTAGAGCCCTGCACTGAATTTCTAAAGCGAACATGGTCCATATCAATAGTTAAAGTTGTTCCTAATTCTGTTGCTCCTCCTCTCTGTCGTCCTCTCTTCCTCTGTCTCCCTCTTTGTGTCTATCTGCCAACTGCTAAAAACGTTCTGTTTTCATGTCTGATTAAAATTATGTCTCTGAGAGAGGATAATGCCCCTCTGTAAATGTGTTTTCAAACAAATGTCCCGTCTTATTATTTGGCAGGCCACTCGATATGGCTTCCTTCGTCTTGGTGAGAAGACAGAGAGGGACAGAGATAAAAGAGAGGAAGGAATGAGGGATTTGGAGAAAGAGAAAGTGAAGAAAGCGGCTGCATTCTGACAGACAGAGGACGGGGGGGAGAGAGAGAGGCAGGCGCGTGGGGAAGGAGAGGAAAGAAGGGATTACAAAGAATAAATTGAGAACAAAGAAAAGAAAACAACGGCTGCAAAAGCATGTCTGGGCCGTGTGTGCCTGTTCCCCAGCCTTGTCTCTGCATAGTCAAAATCCCTGTTAGACAACAAAGGGCGAGAGCTAGTCATTGTATTTCCTGGATACAGAGGAGCTCGGCATATTAAATCTGCGTCAGGGAGGGAGACTGGAAGAGACACTGTGGCTTAATTCGGTTCCTATGGCAGCAGAGGCTTCTTCCTCACTGTTGCACCACAGTTAATGAGCGGGGACTTCGATTAACGGCGTGCACTCATTGACACATATAGAGCGACGCACACGAGCGCGCCTCTTTTAATCGCTCCGTCAGATTCTTACATGCTAATTTGTCAGGTTGCTATGTGTGTCGCTCACACACTCTCACAGATACACACTACACACCCGGTTGCTGAAGGAACGAGTGACCTTACTATGTGGTTAGAGTAAGAGACATTAAAACAGTGATATGTTCTGTTTTCATTCCTCGGAATAAAGAGAGGGCGCACACACTTAGACGACTGTGTTTACAGACAGACACAACACAATTCAAATACACACGCATCCACACAAGCACACCTATACACACACACACAGTGGAGTGCCTTAAGGACTGTATTCCCGAGCCTTGGTGGGATGCCCAGATTACTTGAACTCCCTGTCTTTACATCTTAATTAGTGAGAGGATGGCTTTGTGCATAATTACTCACAAATCCCCCTACAGGAAATGAATGCATTACCCTAACCATGCATAGCAAGACAGACAAGGAAGGCGGCTTATTGGGGAGGGATGTAATGAGACATCCAAAGAATTGGGATTTCAGGTCTTCCTGAGTTAAATTGCCGTGTTAAACCCATTTGAGGAGACAAAGGGGTTGGAGGAAGCACAGTTCACGACATATCTGAGCCTGCATATATGGCACAATACTCACTTTATCAATGCTGAGATCCTGTGTTTGCAGAGCTGTCACCCATGCGTGCAAGCAGGTGTCTCTTTTTTGCTCCATGTTGTCCAATAAAATTCCCGTGGGCTTTCGTGCATTAAGAAACTAAAGGTGAAACAGAGAAAAACGGGTGTGTTCCCGCTTTCGGGAAACCATTCATGTAGAGCAATACAAACATCTGCTTTTCAGAGCACGCCACCTGCGAGAGAACAAGCAGCTATTCATCGCAACCGGCAGCGGTTAGTGGTTTTCTCTCAAACTGGCATCATTATCAGTAATACAGTGCATTTGATGCTGCACGGTGCCTGCAGCGCTCTGTTAGTCAGCTTCACTTCGCTGCTGGGAAAAAAAAGGACAGCAAAAGAAGGGGGAGGATGAAGAGGAGGAGAAGGAGGATGAAGGGGACAGTGAGAGGCAGAAGGAGCAAGTTCAAAGTTGAAGCAGATCTTGTGTGTTTCTCTCCCTCCTGTCCTTTGGGGAAAAGTAACCGTCTTGTGTGTTGTGTGCTCATTTATTGCTCGTCTGATACATGACAACATTAACACACACTCTGCTACACACTAATACACAGAGCTCACACACAGGTACATGTGGAGAAGGCGGGTTTAACACTTGTACTGCTATAAATCAGAGCAGATAATTAGTCTTTCTGTGCTTCCGTTTTCCTGTAAACACCTTTCTCTCCTTATGGAGGCCTGCTGTGATATTGGATAAAGTGACAGAAAGAGCGAGGGAGGATGAGAAATCATTATTCATTATTATATAGCTGGATGAAGAGCTCGGGTATTAGCTTCATTCTAGCTGCTTAATCTACCTGCCGAGCCAAAGATTTGTGCAGGTTTTGTGGGTATGGATCTGTCGTTGCGTCTGTGTGCGGATGCCACTCTGTGTGTTTTTATACAGTATGGTGTGTACGTGTGTGTGCTTGCAGGAGAAGTGCCACTCATGCACTTGTGTTGTTGAAGACAGTGTTGACAGAGCGTTTCTGATGGCCAGGCTGCTGTGTTCTTCAAACAGGTCTCCTCATGAAGACAGCAGTCAAGAGGAAGAGCACTCAACATTGTTAACAGTTCCGACAATCCTTGTGTGTGCGTGTGTGTGTCTGTGTGTGTGCCTCTGTGTGAAGCTCGCAGACGTTAAGGATCTTCACTTACAGATTCGCAACTGTGAACACTTGACAGATTGTGTGTGCCTTCGAGAGGAACGCCTCACATAGCCAGAGCTTTCATTACTCCGTATGTGTGTGTGTTTGCTTACGTGCATTTGTGTTGTTTTGTTGTGAGCGTCCCTATGAAACCCTACAGAAGCAGAGCTGTTAAGACGACTGCCGTGCAGCTTGGCTGGTGCCTAAAATACCTAAATTGTACCTGTGTTCTTCCAAACGTCCCGCGTCAACACACACAAATGCTTTCAGGAGCAGTGCTGACACATATCCGCCGATGCTGTCTGTGCTCATGGGAAGTGTAGTTAAACAGTGAGCATAAAAGAGCGGTGGTTTTTAACGCTGCAAGGACGTTGCCAGGCACCTCGACTCGCAGCGTGAGGAGTCTCCTATTAAACCTTTACAGAGCTGCTGAGTCTGTGGCAGAGCTGGAGTGAAAAAGTGGAGCTCAGTGCATCAAGGTGTTAGGCTGCATCAAAGCCCTTCACATGGAGGAGATTTACAGTGAAAAGCTTTTCTGCTCCGTTCAGAAGCATGTTGTATCAAGCCTGCCAAAGCCTGGCTGACTGGCTGCATTTGCCACGTACGAAGTCAAACCATTTGCAGTCATCAAACATAACCGGGTTGGAAATGTAACCTGCACATTTGAAAAAGGTGTTTTTTAGCTGTATATCATAAAAGCCAAACTATTATGCCAAACAAAATATGTAGAATACAGTTTTTTTTAACTGTTGGCCATCTTAGTTATGTTTCATTTTCTCCACCATGGAGGTTATGTTTGTTTGTTGGCTTGTTTATGAGCAAGATTAGGAACAAATTTGGTGGAATGGATAAGGTGTTGGCCAAGGAAAATTTTTTTCATTTTTGGAGCGGATCAGAGGTTGGATCAAGACATTTTTATTGTTTTTTTTTACATTGTGAGACATTTTCACCAATTTCTCCAGTCAATAATTCATGGATCTTGATTTCTTTTAAATCAGGCTTATTCAGGGCACTGATTTCTATAAATGTGTGCAATTTGCCGCAGTGTGATTGAATTGAAGAGGACTGTTGGGCCTTGGTGGATGTATGCGCTCGGCTCTCAGTGCCATTCTATAGTTTGAATAGTGACCTTGATGTTGTTTCCCTCACACTCTTCTGGTTAGTGGACATGTACACCGGTGTCGATAACCCAGTTGGTCACGTGTCCTTCCTTCCTGTCCCAGGGTGCTGTCATCACCCCAGCCTCGGCCATGGAGCCCAGTTTGTCTCTTCACCCCTCCAGTGTCATGGCTCCTCTCGCCCAGCAGATGAACCACATGTCTCTGGGCACCACAGGCACAGTGAGTCTCAGCTTTTTCCTTCTTCATGCATGTGTTTGTCTACATTTCAAGTTAAACATAGTCTGTACAGACTTCATGCGATCAGCTGTAATTGTAAACCTCACAGCCTTTTTTTGGAAAATGCCTTTGCCTGTTTGCAACCAGCCTGAAATCTGCAATGACCTTGGGCCCACGGCCAAACTGTTGCTACGTACTGCATCGTGAAATAGCTTCTCCCAATCCAGGGATTCCGGATGCGATTTTGTTTCTGTCACAATAATGTGTGTCCCTCTTTCTCTCTGCAGTACATGCCTGCTGCAGCGGCTGCTTCTATGCAAGGAACCTACATTCCCCAGTACACTGCAGTGCCTGCCTCTGCCATCACAGTGGAAGTAAGTAAACAAGATCGTTTATTGACTAAAAACTGGTTACACCAACTTCATCCAGTAGCCTCATGTGCTTTAAAGAGCATGTCAGTGACCTCCCACTTTTAGAATGGCTCTGGTCCCGAAAGTGAATTTCTTATTTATTTTCTCCTTTGGCGTTTTATAAAATCCTGATGAAACTACGAAATGAATCTTGACCACAAAATATTTGATTCAGGCATCTACACATCCCATAAATCATTGCAAATGATCCCATTCCAATGACTTCCAGGGCACTTCTTCTTGAATTTAACTTTGTTTTATTATTCTTCCTCATTTAAAAAGAGCGCAGTATGTTAGAAAGTGAAATCACGGTTGCTCTGTAGTAAACCTAATGTAACGCTGAATGATTCGTTCATAGCCGACATGATTTTCATGGTTGTGGTAAACATATCCATGGAAACAGCGCTGTTACACCTGAGGATTGTGGGTAGGGAAGAGCTTCTCCTTGACACTGCAAATAAAACATTTTCCTTTAAACACAGTTGATGTCATACAGATGTGTGGCTTCTACAGAAGCATTTCATATTATTTTCTAATTTTGTACAATGTGATAAGTCTGAATTGGATGGTTCAAAAATTATAAGTGATAATCATAATTAATGGGATATTTACTTCTGGAAACACAGTACACAGTAGACAGTGTGTAAAAGAATCTGACTTGAATATTATACTAATATGAGTATTATAAAACCCCTTTTAAATAAACTATATACAGTATAATTTTCTCACTTGATGGCTCTCTATGTCTTAATAAATGTAGCTGTCATTCAAAATGATATGAAATGAAAACTAATAGGTTTGGTAGACATCCTGTGAGAACTCTGCATCAGTCAGTGACTTATTGCTGCAGATGGAACTCCAGGTTCAAGGCGTTGATGACGTCAGAATCAGATTGTGGTTCTGTGGGATTCAGAGAGAGGACATTTCTTTATCTATTTAAAAGAGCTTCAAACTGTCTGAGAACCCCCCACATTGAATCAATATCTAGTAAATGTTTTTGTCTTTTGTAAACTGTTCGGATTCTCTCAGTGAACTTTTGCTAAGTGGAGTTTGAAACTCAGTCTTCTTAGTGCCTGATATTGTTTTCATATGGGACTTATTTCTGTGTTTCTGGTGTCAGGGCGTGGTGACAGACGCTTCTCCCCAGACAGCCGCCCCCTCCTCGCAGGACGCCAGCGGGCAGCAGCCTTTATCTGTGGAGAGCACAGGGGATCATGCCACGGCCTACTCTTACCAGCAGACTAAGTGAGTGACTACGAGACTAAGCTCTATTTGTTATCACATTCCCCCTGTGCAGCGTGTACAGAGTTATATATCACGATATCACTCCTGCAATGCACCGTCGTGACAGCCAAGAAAGTGAATAAGTGTATTTCCCAAAGAGTCAAAATAGCAAATTTTATTTAGTGTGTCTGCTTTGAAAGACCTTGGATAAAGAGAGGCTTATCATGCAATCATCAGTTATTATAATAGTGTTTGCTTAGGCCGTGGTTCCCTAATGAAATGAATAATGTTAAGTAGTCTGCACAACAGTTCATATGGAGGATCACAAATGTCAAGTGTTTTATTCATTAACAACTAATTTTACAGTGAAACTAGGCATTTATACATTTGTTTAAACACAAAGACTCTTTATTTATATATTAAGATTATAAATAATCCATTATTTGTTATATACATCTACACAATGTGGGATGTGTATTGTTATGGGCCCAAGGAAGTGCAGTATTGAATTTGGTGTGATGCGAATATTAATAAACTTTGAATAAACAGGCGGTGGCTGCAACTCGTCAACGTGATGTTGATCAGGACAACAGAATGTTCACGACTACACCAAAGACAACTGGTCACTATTAAAGTTTCAGCAAGAAAGCTGCAACCAGCATGTTGAGAATGGGAACTGCACTTAATATAAAGAGAAAACAAAAGATAAATAAGAAATCAAAATTACGAATAATATATCCATTTATAAGTAAAAAGGTCAAATAGAACAACAGCAGCTTGTTACCTCTCTCGGCTAATTTGCATAATTTCACCTTGTTTATCAACACAAAATGCCTAAATGGAGAAGCTGAACAACAAAAATGGGAAATGGTAATGGGAAAAGTAAACCGCTCTTTAAAATGCCTGATTAAATTTAGACTGCATGCATATTAATGTAAAATATGAATTCCATCGTTCATGAATGTCTTTCTAACACATTTTTGTAAGCCCTCTTTAAAGTTTCAGAGGGTTTATTGGTGAATTCATATTTCAGTTGTAATTTGTAACAATTATTATTCCCTTTTAAATTAATTTAATATTGTAATCTGTAAACAAATGTATTAATGTCTATCTTATTGTACAATTAGTCATATTATCAACTAAATGCTTGATGACTATTTGCATTGCACTCCTTCATACAGGAGCCTACAGTTAATGCAATTCTCTGACATTTGTTGTGTTGTTGTTACAGGATCATTTCAACCTTGACTTGTAAAACACAACCTCCCCATTTTTATCTTCCTCCCTGTGTTTGACTTGTTTTTCTGCCTCCTTGATAACCCGCTGCTGTTTTTTCTTTACATACAATAGTTGGACAAAGAATGCTAAAGAAAAACCCTTTAGACACACTAACACAGAGTTTCCTCAGTTACCCAATTTTCTTTTCACTGACTTGTTGTTCTGTCTCTTTTAGATAAACAGATCGGTGGGATCGTTGCTGCGTTGCCTTCCAAAGGACTGCACTGAGGCGCTGGAGACACGGACAGAATCAAGATGAAACAGGGACAAAGGCAGGGAGGTGAGGGACAACACTGAGCGCAGAATGCTTCCACTGTGCACAGGCACCAAATAAAAGACAAAAGATGAAAAAAAAAAATCAATTATATTTCTTACCTGGTCGAACCAAGAAATGACGCTTCGCTGAACTCGAGGACGATGAAATCAAACACAGTCCGCAACTGTGAGTTTATCATTTCTCACCACGAGACCGGACTTTGCCTCCAAAGGAAAATGAGAAGAAACTAAACTCAACCAACAAGCTGTACAGAAAAAAAAAGAACATTTGAATGTGCAGGTAGATTTTCAGACTTTTTTTATTAAAAAAAATACGGAAGGAAGCAAAGTCTAGAAAAAAAAAAAACAGGTTGTCTTCCTTTGATATTAAGCTACATTATTTTCATTCTTTTTATTATTTGAGTAGTTTTCTAGAATATCAATGTTTTTCTTAAATCTTTATTGCCTTAATTTTTTTCAAACTTTGGGGAAAAAATGTTTCCATAGCTTTGAATTATTATTTTTAAAAAAGACTGAGTGATTGAATGATTTAAGGGGTTCCTGGAGTTTTGGAGAACCTTGAAGACGAAATCTACAAAGTTTTCTGTACAGGATTTAAAAAAAATAAGGTTGTATTTGTATGAAGATGATTTTAAATTATGTGGTGCGGTGCAGCTGGTGTTGGTCGATAGGGTTAAAAAAAAAAAAAGCTTCTTAAATGCGACTTGTGGAAAGGGTCAGTCCACTGCTCCCTGGAGTTTAGTTCCATCAGGGGATACAAGTTCTGTTTCTCCACGGCATTTGTATTGTTTTTGTTTTTGGGGTCTTTATTACTTTCCAGAACTTTTTGCTTTGCCTGCTTTGCTTGTCTCACTGCAAAAAAAGAAAAAAGAAAAAAAAAAATAGTAATATTTCTGACTTTGACAAAAAGCAGGAAAAAAACGTGCTAGGATTTTTAAATGTGCAACAAGCAATAGTTTTAGAAAACAACTGTTGACAGTTTCTTTAGTCTTTCTTAACTGTTGAAGAAAACGCAGCCGACAGGTGGCATATTTTATACCAAAGATGAAGAAACTAAGTAGTGAAGAGATCTTCCTTGTGTTGCGTTCTCTTTATTTTTTCACCTCTGAAACAGATTTTTATTTCTTGCTTCTCATGCTGTTGGTGTGCGAGATGTTTTTGTTTTTTATATATAAGTTAATGAGAACACGCAGAAGGTGTTTAACACAATTGCCTCAACCAGAATCAGAGTGTTCGCTGAGATGTTTCGTATGTCATGTGGTCTTAAGATCTAAAGTGGAGCTGTAACATCTGTTTGGAGACCAATCACCCTGTGGTAAGGAGGAGATATTAAAAACACAACGTATATTTTTGGGAATAAGTCGGTATAGTTTATTCAAGTGGTGAAAAGGCTGAAAATGCATCATATCCTGTGGAATTCGGGAGTGTAAACACCAAGCACGCCATCCTCAGGCTGCATCGACCAATCTCACGTCCTACAGGCCATGACGCTGGCTGCTGTAAGTCATTACGACGATGTTCGAGTTAATCATCGTGAACGTCTCGGTGCACACAACAAACCGCTCGCTGTCTCGCCGAACAGAAGCCATTTGAAATGTGAGCATGGCGATGAAATCTGTCGAAAAAAAGGGCATTTCTGTTAAATGAAATCATGTCAGCTTATGTATATTCTCCTAAAGAAGAATGTTTTCTTTTTTGTGTTGCCTTTGTTATTTTTGAGAACTGATTATGATATGTGAGCTGCTAAACACTTTTCAGTATTGGGGATTTAAGGTTGTCTTATGTTGGGTGGGTGTGGAAGAGGTGGTGCCGCCCTTGGAATGACAAGTTTTACGGCGGGATATTGACGATGGTGTGTACTGAATAAGAAGGAAATGGATGAGAAAAATTAAAAAATTTAAAATAAAAAGAACTAGCTCCGGGGTCACAACCGTAAAGCCCCACCCACCTGACTCTCCACCAATGGAAGCTAGAGAAACAGGAGCAAACGTGAACGGAGAACGAAAGGTTCAACCAAAATCGAGCGATACAAACCTCTAATGGAAAGTAAGTTATTGAAAGAAGAGAGAGAGAGAGAGAGAGAGAGAGAGAGAGAGAGAGAGAGAGAGAGAGAGAGAGAGAGAGAGAGAGAGAAGGAAGCTAGAACAAAAGTAATATTTATGAGATCTTTTTTTTGTACAGATGTGTAAAAGAAGATGCAACAGAAATAACTTTGATGATGCTATTTTTTTATTTGCTTGGTCACATGCCTCCCATGTCTTTCAAATTGTGATTCTGAGAGTGTCTGTAGAACCAGTGGATATTGCTGTAGTTCCAAATGTCTTCTTTTTTCTTTTTTGTTTTCTTTTTAGACAAATCTTTCAATAAAAAAACTGTTTTAAACAGCCCATACTCATCTTGTGTTTTTGGCAGATGCAAGACTTCACCACTAGAGGGCCCTGTTGTGAATGAAGGGTTGAATTTTCCCAGTCCCAGTGAAGTCAGCACATTGTATGAGTATTGTACTTCTACTCTCCAGCAGTGGGGGGATGGAACAAACTTTTCACTTTCCCTCCAAAACATATATCATCAAATATCTGTACTTTCTATTCCGCTACATTTTTACATGCAATTTGTTATATGCTCACAAATTTACAGTGGAATTCTAGTCCAATCCGAGCGGGCAGGTAACATTAGACTCCGCCTCCTCTAGCAGCAGCATGGTGAAGAAGAAACTCCTGAGGTGGATTCACAAGAGGCCACTGCTGAGACTCCGCCATTAATTAATATGACAATGTGTTTTCATTAGCATCATGTGCAGCATTCTTTATAAATATGACAGAGTCTGTATTATTTTTGTATTAACCAAGTATACAGTAGACACAGTTAATGAAGTAATACTCTGTTGCATTAGGGATGAGGCAAGTGAATTTACTTGTATAGCTCAAGGTACATTTAAAAGCAAGCACTTACTTTTACTCAAGTAGAAAATGTAATGGGATACTTTTACTTTACATTTCTGTCTATTTGTACTTTTACTTATAGTAAAATGTTTGAGTACCTCCTCTACAACTACTCTCCAGTACGCAGACAATAGCATCACTGAATGTTTCCCAGACAGAGTTTAATGTTTACAGAATGGCAAAAGACTTTTTTCTAGGTTTTGGATTCACATCTACACACTTAATCAGTCAAATATAACTGCTCCCACTCAGCTATTCCTTTCACCATCCAGATTCAGGGTTTCAGGATTTCTCTGACTGACTCATCTCGAGATCTGACATCTGGAGTCTATACAGAAAAAGCCATCACAACCGCTCAGCTTTTCAAACATGTTAAGAAATCCCCTTCTTGGGTTATTCATCATGATTCTTATTTTTATAACCATGATTATACATTGATTTATCTTCTTGTTTTTCTTATTTATACTTATTTATCCTATAACCTCCTTCTCCTCTTTCTGTTGTTCCCTCTGTGATTTCCCTCCCTTTGTGGATTACATTCCATTTAGCTGACGCTTTTATCCAAAGCGACTTACAATAAGTGCATTCAACCATGAGGGTACAAACCAAGAACAACAAGAATCAAGAAAGTAACATTTTCTTGGATCCCTCATTGGAGCTGATATCTCAGGTGTTCTGTGACATGGTGCCGTAATAATCTGTGAGCCATGTTTCCAGTTGTGCAGTGGACTTCAGTGCCTCTGACGTTAACTTTACTCTGTGGAGTAAATTCCTATGAGTTTGAAGCCTTGTAGGCGTCACAGATCTGACATCAATATTTGTTTATTTTTTTTTTGTCAATATCTGACATGTCATATTACACAGGCCCAGATTACACCAGACAGGTGTAGTTTTCTCAAACTAATCCACTGATTTAACTTTTCCTGAAGAAACCAATCATTTAGATGAGATAAGATATTCCTTTATTAGTCCTACAATGGTAAAAGGGGATACCACAGGCGATAAATAAGTAAACATGCAGTTTAAACATATGGAAATATAAAAAACAGGGACAATTCAAACAAAAAGAAATATAAAAATAACAAAAATATATACAGTGTAAACAGAATAGAGTGTAACTGACATTAAACATAAAACATTTGAAATATTGAAATTAATCAGATTTAACAATGAACAATGTTGCTTTAAGTACAGAATATTTTTATTGAGAAAACACTTAATGTTGTAGCAATAAATGTCCCGAACTTCCTCTTGCATTCAAATCTTTTAAATGTTTGCAAATAGAATGTATAAAATGCTATGACTTAATTTATTTGATTTGCATGATCATAAGAAAACAAGGGCAAATTTCACATTCATTCCATTATTTATTAGGGAGGATTTCATTCAGTAAATATGGAGAACTGTTACAATAAGAACAGTAAGGCTGCAGCAGTGCTACCGTTTCAGAGGTGAAGCGAATGCATTTAGTGCAATTACATGTATAATACAGGAACGGAATGTATTTGTTAGCAGAAGGAGTTTGACATGCTTTTTTGCCTGAGGGATCTGTGTGTGCATGTGAGCACACTAAGTTGAATGCACATACCAGTCTCACTTTAACATTATGCAAATTTGAAATGACACAATGTGAAACGCCATCGAGAACACCCTTTAGTGGAGCACGAAAAAGGACCCAATACTTTTCCCTGAGGTACAAAATGAACTGCATTTTAATTTTTAGTAAACGTCTCAGACTTAGTAGCTGTAACGATCTCCTGTTACCTACGGGATTACAGCAATCCCCAGGCTTTGAATGGCAGATCATTTCCTTTGTAACATTGGCTCTCAGTAGCAGGTGCGAATGAGGATGATGAAAGCTATGATAACCATCACGATGGTTAGAGCTGAAAATAAAAAGATGAGGCTGGCAAATACAGGGTTGGTCAGAGGTGTGATGTGTTTCACTTCAGATGGGATCATGTTGGACATACTCAGCATGTAGCCCAAACTCCAACCCACGCTGGTGTCCTTCACCTGAGGAGAGGAGAGGAGAGGAGATATGAGAAGAGAAGAGAAGAGAAGAGAAGAGAAGAGAAGAGAAGAGAAGAGAAGAGACAAGAAGAGAAGAGACGAGACGAGACGAGACGAGACGAGAAAAGACCAGAAGAAAAGGGAAGAGACCAAAAGAGAAGAGACGAGAGGAAACAAGACCGGATGAGAAAAGAAGACAAAAAGAAATGACACGAGATGAAACCAGACCACAAGAGAAGAGACGAGGGGAAACAAGACCAGATGAGACAAGAAGACAAAAATAAATGAAACCAGACCAGAGGAGAAGAGACGAAATGAAATGAGAAGAGGAGAGAAAAGATTTTTCCATTTTCTCACTGTGAATTTACGTGTGAGCTAATTCATCACTGTGCATGTCCAGAGAAGTTGCCTCACAGCTCAATCAAAAGGTTGTTCAGTTACAGCCCCAGGGCAGAAGATGAGTCATAACACCCAGAGAACACCCCTGGAAAAACTCCAAGTGTGTCTGTTCGGTACTTTCATAGGATCTTTGAACCATGGGACTCCCAGACACCCCACGGGCATTACATAGCACTGATTAGCACACTAACCCTCTTGTTGGTGGGATTTCAGACTGGGAGCATTGCCAGCAGTTGAGGGACGTTCCTGTCTATAAGCAAACTGCCCTGCAATTTGGAAAATTGTGGCTCTAATGATTCTTTTTAGAGCTACTCTCTTTCCTCATGACTCATGAGCGACTAAGTGTCGCAGGCCATGGGCGCTCCATTGTGAGAGTACGCTCTCTATCCTCAGGGCAGCCCGCAGCGATACATTGCATGTCTTTCATTCAAAGCTCTGAGCGCACATGATCGGTATATCAGCCATCCATCATTAATGAGTCCCAGTGGGTGGTTTGATTTCCACTTGTGTAAGATAAAGGTTGTTAAGCGCTTGTATCAGTGCATGAGTCGCTGGTGACAGCTCAACTCTCAGCCCATTACTTTATCTGATACATCCAGATGGTTGTCTTTTCATCAACGCTATTTGCCTGCAAGAATATGGGGCATAGATAATAAATAGAGTGGATATACCAACCTGTCTTTGAAAGCTGATGCCTTTCCACGTCTCGTTGTCAAACTTGTAACCGTCTGTCAGCAGAGTGAAGACGTAGTGAGCTCCATGGCAGTAAGTCCTCAAGTGTTTGTCATCGATCCAGTGTTTTTCTTTTTTCAGCTAATAGCAAGAAAAACAAAGATCAGAGTCAAGCCTACGATTAGGAAGAATAATGACACAAGCAAATTAAAATGATTGCTATTGGCAAAATATCAACATTGTAGTCAAGGTGAAGATGAAACACTAACACACAACAGTGTGTTATCAAGGCTTATTATAATTTACAACTTCATCTATTTCCTTAAACTATTTAAAATGTTGCGTCTATGCCAAAGTTCAAGTCCTTATTTAGCAACATGTATTGAAATGAACAGTAAATCACGCGGAGAAGAAAACGCGGTCCTGTCACACCTCAGTCAGTGATGTCACAGCAGGTATTCTGCCTGAGGAAAATAACTCTGTATCTGCCAAGCAATTTAGCTTCTGCCTATAGATAGATAGATAGATACACTTTATTACAGGCTCTAGACCCAATAGCAAGACATACACCATAAAGAAAAAAAAAGAAAACAGATACATAAACACATACAAACATACTCTTATTCATGAGAGTCTTAAAAGGCACCCATACCAATGTTTCCACAGATATGATTGATATCTGACCGAGCTGCACCTGGGGCTTGAGAGCATCATTATAATACAGTTTTGTGACTCATCAAGTCGAGACATAAACTTAAACATCAGGTTCCTCAAGAGAGCCTGTAAAGTGCTTAGCCCTGAGTCACAAAAGAGCTTACTAGCACTGCTACACCTGGGCTTTTTCAGCAGTATCCTCAGACAGTCATTGTATGCTACCTGAAGTTTGCGCAGGGTCTCCTTTTTGTAGCTGCCCGTTAATAGGGCTGCATACATGGGGGTGCAGTAAGCACGAAACAAGCTCACTTTCACATCATCAGAACAGTAGTGGAATTTCCTGACTAACATGTTTGCTTGGACGTACAACATTCGTCTCTGCCTGTACATGTCTGCATCATCTTCCATCTTGTCAGTGATGATGTGCCCAAGATATTTCGTACAGGTAGATACACAGAGGGATTGCCCTGACAGGTAAAACATTGGAAAGTGTAGCTTCTGATCTTCCTTGGTCCTACATATCAATACAACACTCTTTTTTGCATTGTACTGTACGTCAAACTCAACCCCATACTCGGAGCATATATCCAACAGCTGCTGGAACCCAACAGTGCTGGGGGACATAATAGCCAAATCGTCTGCGTACATCAGATGGTTTAACAGAGTGTTCCCTATAATAAATATTTCTACTCGTTTCTGTTTTTTGTTTTGTCTTTTGTCTGTCCTCCTTGCTGCCTTCCCCTCTTTCTGTCATTCCCTCATTCCCTTCCTACTTTCTCGTCCACTTTTCTCCCTCCTCCAATTACATTGACTGTTATATCATTCATTTCAGCCTTCAGTTCAGATGTATACCCGCTTGCAGAACTTACCTCTGTCCAATTCATGTGGCAGAATTCCCTAACCAACGAGTTGAACTGATCGAAATCTAAAGAGCCATTCCAGTGCAGACCCCGCTTAATGTAGAAGAATCCAGCGTACGCCTGCAGGAGCAGCAGAAACACAGAGTTAAAAGTTGTTTTGCACCTTCATCTGCCTACACGCACATGTTATATATTTGTACTGTGTGTTACCATGAACTCTCCGGTGACTGGCGGCTGCTCAACCCCGTTGAAGGAACAGTGGGCTGAGGAACAGGTCTTGAAATCAAATAATGACTTGACCATGCTTCCGCACTTGTCTGAGTCAGGGGCTCCCACCATGAAGAGATCCTGGTCTGGGTTGTAGTTTGCTGGCTTCTTGGTGCACTCTGTGTCATAGATGGATGAGGCCTTCATGGTGATGTTGAAACCTTCAGGGAGGCAGGGGTTCAGAATGTATGCTGGGTCACGTGATTCCTGGAACATTGAATGGAGGAAGGAAATGTTAGAATACTGTATAAATTTATTATAATAAATCTAGCACTTTTTAAGGTTAAGCACAAAGTTCTTTCCAAGTGAAAATCTATTTAAAATCTATCTATCTATCTGTCTGTCTGTCTGTCTGTCTGTCTAAATGGATGTACAAATATAATAGTTAAAATGAGTAGGTAGCAAATATAATGATGATAGATGATCTCATATGAATATGTACTGTATGTCTATAAAATTCGATAAATACAGAATGATAAGATAACAAGTATTTGATGTATTAAAACAATAAAATTAAATAGAATAGAATTAACACAACATAACATGACATAAAGCATAACTTATTTACGGGAATTACACATGATCAAATACAGATCCTTGTGGAACTACAAGCTGTCGAGTTAACATTTGATATTAGGACCTTTTATCACATTTTCTCACAGCGTAGCGTATTTCTCCCCTGCTGCAAACTCTCTTAGCTTCAAGAATGAAGCTTTAAGCGACCAGAAATAATGCATTTCTCAGCGACGCGCCTGACGACATTTACTGTCCAATCAATATCCTTAATGACATAATGCATCCTGGACTGGTCTCCCCTAGCCTGTTAGCATTGTTCACTAATCAATTCTTTAATAGGCTTTAATGGATTTTCACGTGTACATGCATGCAAAAAAACACACACATATACCCACACATATTCCCACTGCCACGTGCACAAACAGGAACATAAAAACACACAAACAGAGAACAAGCTCCAGCGCTCATAAATACTTTAGTCAAATTCTTTTCATACACACACATATATCTAAAGACAAAAAGCTGTGTTACCTGTACTATTTTGTCCAGAACTCTCTTATCAGCCTCATTCTTGCCGTAGCAGAGGAAACTATGAGTGTAGACATTGTAAGGGTATCCGTACAGTTTGATGGACATGTAGTCAAGCCCTTTGAGATCGTCCTGGACTGCGAAGGCGATTTGGGTCGATGCTCCACCGAGGTCCATGGATCCGACTGTCTTTGCCCCCTCTGGGAGCATATAGGTGTTCCACAAGTCTTTCTGCATGCATAGAGGAAAAGGAAACATTAGTGAGGCAGCATGCAAGTAAACGTTGGACCGAGATAGAGCAGACAGATCAATGACAGTGTCGGACCTCCAGGAAGTTTCCCATGAGGTAGTTGACGGTGATCCACCCATATAGACCTTCCTCTTGACCTGTGATGATGGAGGCGTTGTGGAAGTCGAAGGGCAGGGAGCTCAGGTATTTTCTGAGACTTGCCAGGATTTCATTGGATCTCTGCTTATCCAGCTGACTGATGGTGAAAAGAAGAATGAGAGATCTTACTCTCAGTGGTAGTCAAACATTTAATTAAGGGAATAGTCAGACATTTTAGTGTTAGAGAAGGAGGCCAAACCACTTTCATGTCTGTACTAAATATTAGGCTTAAGCCAGTTACAGTTAGCATATAGACTGAATACATAGACCCACAATTACTTTAGTAGTTGTTTTATATCATCACTGTGAGATGCCGACTACAACAACAAACTCTGTAGTGACAACATAGGACTTAGTCAAATCTAAAATATAGAGTATTTAGACTTTGCACATTTCTGTGAAACAGAATCATGCCAAACAAAGACCAAAAGAAGCCTACTGATTAGATATCTATTCACTGCAGACCAGTGATGGGAAGTAACAAACATGTGTCTGTACTTTACTCCCTATACGGTTTAACACAAATATCTGTACTATCTGCTCCTTGCATGTTCAAAACAGGCTCAGTACTATCGTTTTAATGCATTTGAGAGAAATTATAAATTTCTTCCTCAACATCGAGACAGATTTGAATTTATTTTAACTAAAGGGCAATAACACCGAAAAGAAGATTCCTTGCTGTTTATGTATCAGGGAAAACCACACACAACACAACACAACAAAACAGAACACAACACAACATGACACAGCATAAAGACGTATCAAGAGGAAACTGATAAGCAGGGGAGACTGCAGAGGTGAAAATGACATGAGTCTCAGTTTGCTTTGCACAGACGGAGGTAGACATGGCTTTCAGAAGGTACTTTTATACTTTTATACTCTTGAGTGCATTTCAGTGCCTGAACTTTTACACTTTTACTTGAGTAAAGTGGTTGACTTCACTTCTTATACTTACTTTGAAGTATCTGTACTTCTATTTGAGTAAAGAATCTGTGTACTTCTCCCTCCTCTGCTGCAGACCAACCAGTAGAAGTGGGGACCACATCACTGGAGCAAAGTGACGGATCAAAGCAGCCCTTGGTCAAAGAGCATGACTTTTATGATCTTTACATTATAATCTCATATAACTACCCACTAATGTGAGGAGATCCCACATTTCCCAGTATCATTGTTTCACTATGTGTTTCTGCATATGTTTTTACTGCTTGGGCCTGACTCCAGTAGCTTTTGGGTGAAAATAAAATCCATGTGATGCATGAATGAGGTGAAAGTGCTCTGCTCGTAGGTAATGGTGAGAAGTAATTCTGACACTTTCTTACTGCAGCAGTCTCATCCCAGCTGTGGCTCCGAGAAACAAGGGTGTGGTTTTGTGTTTTTCAGCGGGAATGGCCGTGGTGATTTGGGCCATGCACTTTTGGAATGCTCTCCATGACTCTTCATCTTTCTGAGGATCAACTTTCATCTCGGAGATCCCATCACCTGTTGGCACGAGGCCGAGTTAAAATGAAATTGCTGAGTTGAGACAGTGAAAACCTGATGTACGTTGCCTGAGCACATGCGTCTCTTAACACATTTAATCGGATGAAGGCAGATGGACTACATCGGTTTTCTGGTTTTAAACACATTTCATATAAATAGGTAATGACTCACCTTCAACTTTACAGTTCAGTATCTCCGTCACTACTCCTGTTTCATTCTGCTTCTCCCCGGGCCACTTGTAGAGGTACACACTGGACCGAGATGAACCCGAATCTATCACGATCCCGTACTGCTGAGAATGATGAGAGAAAAATTGAATTACGTTACAAGGTCACATATTTCATTTGGTCTATCTGATCGCACGTTTTATTTTGACGTTGATAATTGGACAAAAGAGCTCAGACAATAAAGATTGTGTTAAACTACAGAGCGGCTGCTGTGACACACACCCACCCAACTCAACACATCCTGCAGCACCCCTTTAAAACAAATACACATTGTCCATCTGGACCTCCATCAACCACCGAGCTAACAGATGAAAACTTCTCTCTGTGAGACTCACATCTGGATGATGTCTGCAAACACATTCATACTTGAGTGTTTGTTTGTATACCAATCTCTGACACACTGTTTACGCGTGTGTTATACAGTAAATACTTTAGTCTACAGCCAAAGGGTTTGTTCCTGTGAGAACATGTGTGCACGTCCATGCACGCGCTCACTTCTAGGCTGTACTCTGTTAACGCCCAGGTGTCCTGGATGACAGCAACAGCAACGAGGGCGGCGATGCTGGCCAACAGCAGGAGCAGCACGCCTGCTATGCGACACTTGTAGCCGATTGGTTGCTTGGACGCCATTTCCTGTTGGCAAGAAACAGGGCACAAAAAAAAAAAAGGAGTTTCGTTAACGCTAAAAGCTTCCCGGCTCTCAAAGTGGAGACGTTTTGGAAAAGTGATGATGAGCAATAATAAAAACACTTTATTTTCCTGAAGAAGGAAAATAACACTGGCAACATTATTGATAGCCTGAGCAATATCACCAGGGTTAACAAGCACATAAAAGGAATGAAAAAAATCAATGTGACAAAATGTTGTGGATCAGGATTCAGTTTAAAGTGCTTTTACAGTTGAAATGTTCCCTTTCGTCAAGGACGGTGATGAGAACAGTGAGATACTTTAACCCTCATTATATTATTATTATCTCTATTTATTATTTTGTGCTATTAATTTAAAATGTGCAAAGCAGCGACATGAAAGGGGGATTTGTTATATTTTTTTTATGACCAGCAAAGAGGAACACAAGCTTCCATTTTGTGATTCTTTGAAGAGAGTGAATGCGGACTTGAGTTGTGTTTTCAGTTTGTGGAGGTATACTGGCTTATATGGAAGAATCACGGAGTGTACGGAGATGAGTGTCGACTCGCGTCCTGACGTTCAGGGTTTGTGATTCACTTGGACTTGAGAAGACTCGGCCAGTACAGACTCGCACGAGATGAGATGAGGACTCAGACTTTTTTAAATAGTTTTCAGAATCAGAATCCTCTTTACACGACCACACAATCAAGTTGGTGGAGTTCTTTTTCGGTACAGCATGGAAGAGTTAATGTCAACATAAAACATAACAAAGATATCGACATAGACAGCGGTGACACTACACAGTAAATCCTTCGCACTGTCATGTTACTGTGTGGGATTTTGACATGTAAATATATTGTCTAGTGTGAAAGTGCATGTGTGTTATGATTGTTGCAGAGAGTTCAGAGTCCTTATGGGGGAAACTATTTCTGACAAGACGATTTGGAGGATAAGGATCTGTAGCCCCACTTCCAGGGTAAGGACGGGCGGGGTCAGAAATCATTTTTTTGTAATAAATAAATAATTTGGCTTTATATTGATATCTATATTAATATTATAGCATTCAATTTCAGGCACTGGTGTTTATCAGCCTTCATGTCTTAAAATTACTCAAGACACGCCCCTAATCCAGCACTTTGCTCCCACAATTTATACATTAAATTCAACGTTGATGACTCTGACTCATTTAATGGGACTTTAACTTAGAACATTAAATGGCTACCACATTTCAATATTGCACAAACACCAAAGTGGAAATTGCATTTTGCAGATAATTAGACATCAAAATGATCCTTGATGAGTCAGATTCAGTTCATCTTGAGACTCGAGTCAGACTCTTCTTTGATAAACTGGAACTTGGACTCAGACTCAAACACTGGGAACTCGACAGATACTGTAACTATTATAATGAACATAAAATTGCTTTCACCTTTTAACATTGCACAAACCCCAGTGAGCAGGAAAATATCTAGCAGTGAAGATATTCAGATTCGTTTCTCTTCCTTATGGCGCCGAAAAAACGCAGCCAGATATTCAGTACAGACAGAAAAATCTAGAACAAACAAACTTTAAGCGGCAAGCAAAAAACTCTAACCTCTGAGAAAGACAGATTTTGTTCACAATCATAGCCAGAAAGTTCTCTGTTTCAAGTTTATACTCAGTTACAGGAAACAGCGCATTGTGCCAGATCCACCATGTGTGCTTTGAGGAGGGAAATGTGCACAAACACAAGGTCGAGAATTGATTCGTCATAAGGACAAAATAATGTCTAATATGTCTGCAATTATAGGTCACACACAAACTTTAACATGCTGTAACATGAAACACACACATAAACTCAATGTATACTTTCCTTCTAATTATCTAGATTATTTCCCTTGCTTACCTTCCTTCTTTAACTGTGCCTCTTATCATTAGTATGTGCAGTACGTGAATATTATCTATATTTAAAATACCACGAAGCTGTCCTGTTATGTAAGAGTAAGGCTGTATATTTCCTTTTAAAATAGTGATAGGGCATAAAATATAATTTTCTCTCTGAAGTCATGAGAAATATATGTGCAATATGAAAATTCTTCGACTTCCCTTTGCTTAAACCTGTTGAGAATTCCCCGCCATGCTGTTTTCTTAGGAATTGGACGTCTTTAAGTGTTGCGACATTGTAATAACAACCTCCTTCAGCTATTACATAATGCTGTCTCAGCTGGGTTTCATGTGTGTTATTGTCATACTCTCAAACAGTTGGTAAAGGCGGTAGCACCGTAATCCTCTCTCTCTCTACCGCTCACGTTTTCCCTGCGTTTGCATTTTTTTAAAGCTGTATCAACACAAAAAAAACATTTGTCTCCTCCATCATCAGCGGTCTGTAAAAACACCTCAGTGCTAATGTTTGTTGTTGTTTTAAATTGCAGCATTTAAGGTTCCACAGCAACATCATAAACAGGTCAAAGGTGTGATTAAAGCCAGGCGACATGTCAGTCTTTTTGTTTTTACAGTAACTTTAAGTATGAAAGAAAACCTCTTTTTCTCCACCCTCATTAAAGCACATTCATGATTGAATGTTTGCTGTAA
This sequence comes from Hippoglossus stenolepis, assembly GCF_022539355.2. Classification (NCBI taxonomy): domain Eukaryota; kingdom Metazoa; phylum Chordata; class Actinopteri; order Pleuronectiformes; family Pleuronectidae; genus Hippoglossus; species Hippoglossus stenolepis. The sequence continues at coordinate 9,709,465 of NC_061490.1, forward strand.
ATCTAAGAACAAACACCAAACGAGCAACATCCTCCTAATATACAGTGTTATAAGACTATTGAATCATAACTGTGATTATAAATAAAAATCACTTGTACCTATTTAGGAAAGTTCTGTATTCATATGAAGATGAAGAGAAAAAGCTGTCTAACACCACACAGAAGTAACCTGAGCTCAGTGATGTGTGGCTTTACAGGGCAGCTGGTGCCCAGTGTCCGGTCCTTAACATCAGTGTTGTCCTGTCGGATCCAGGGTGCCGGAGAAATGACGCTTGTGACTTTCAGTGGCCGCCCACGATAAGTCACCAAATTGTTCAAATAACATCTCTCAGGGACTGCAGGTATGTTTGTGGACGATGTGTTCTTTACTACAAGTAGATCAGGAGCAATTCAAGTTCTCCCTTTAATGTAACTTAAGTTTTTATGGTTTCAACCTTTTTTCCCTTTATTTCCTTGGTTTGTTATGTATCTGTTTTTACTTCAAAAAATGAAACGGATTTCCAAAGGTTGAAAAAATACATAAAAAAGCTAAAATACATAAAAATTGGAAACTTGATTTTAAGTAATTTAGCTTCATTTTACCGTATGCAAAAATTTACCTTACGACAAAAACATTACATCATCTCAAACCCTATCTTCTTTTTTGTTAACACCTAAACATTTAGTCCATTCTAAATGAGTTGCAATGTTCTTTTTGTATCAATATTTCTACTTATATATGATCATGTTGATGTATTCTCACCACTCTAATAAAATACCTAACTTTACAGGATGCTCAGATAACTTCTGTCATTTATTTACAGATTACTGTGATAGATAACACACATTTGGATTTTCTAGTCTAAGACTACACACAAAGAACAGTATGGAACGCTCTAATCTGACAGCCCCCCTCTTACATCACATGTGTACAAGGTAAACAAAATACACATCGCTTCAGCCAACCAGAAGAACTGGTAGTTGTTAGACCAAAGTTTGCATTTAAACACAGACAACACACACATAAACCTACAAAACACGGACAACATGTCTGAAAAAAGACAACCAATGCGGACACATTCAAAGTGGCACATGTTATTGCCTCTGCTTGTAGAGACTGGTCCTCATGAGGAAAAGTAACGTCATGCAGATCACCTCACACAATGAAGCTCGCTTACCTGCATGAATTAACCCTTTTTAACAGTTTAACAATAGATACATGTGCATGAGGAGGAAAGGGTCTGGTTGTTTCTTACCTTAATTGGTTAGCTGAGTTAGAGTGAGATGACTCTGAACTGGGTATGAAGAAAACCAGCAAGAAAGACACACACACAGAGAGAGAGAGAGAGAGAGAGAGAGAGAGAGAGAGAGAGAGAGAGAGAGAGAGAGAGAGAGAGAGAGAGAGAGAGAGAGAGAGAGAGAGAGAGATTGTGTGATTGGCCCAGAGGAACAGAAGTTGTGTACCCCAACAACACACAGATGAATGAGTGAGGGAACATGGGAGGAGCAATGCAAACAAACTCCACCCCTCCCACCACACCAGTGCTACAGAGCAGCCAGCTCAGGAAGTGCAGCTGTAGAGGAAGATGCAGGGCTGATCCTTCTTCCCCTGTCTGTGTCTAATGATTAAACATAGATACGTTTAATTGTGAGTATGCATGAAACAATGTGAGAAGAGAGAGCGGAGCAATGCCTGTGGGTTAATTGATGTAATCAATAAGATAAAGTGCAGAGTGGTTGAGTATCTGCTGCACAGGTTATCACAAAGTCAGCTCTTATTAGATAGGCCTGAACTAAAGGACGGTGGCGAGGAGTTTATTCACATTTCAACAACAAGGCACTGCAAGTAATTTAGCTCAAATATAAAAGGTATGAAGATTAAATGTAAAAGCAACGTCAGACAAGTTCAGACAAATGTTCAAAAAAGTCTAATGTAAGAAATGAGTGGTTTGTTTAATTTAATAACAGGCTGCAGTGAGAACTGACAGTTGCAGCAGATCTGCAGTTCTCTGGGGGTTTCTTCACATGGAGCATGAAAACTAAATGCTGGTTCTCCATGTTAGGTTTTGACTCTTCGGACAGAAAGCAGACCTGAACCAGGCGACCTGAGGGGTCTGGTTCGTTCATAATGTAAAAGCAGATCAGAAATGTGGTCAGGCCTCCAACCATTCAGTGCTTTATGAGTGCTTGGGTTTTAAGATGGCAGCAAACTGATTCATGTAATGTTTTCATTGTACCTGTTTGAATTCAGGACTCCTGGCTTGGTTTCTTGTTTTTAACTTGACTGACCAAGGCTGAGCTCTGACTTAAAATACTTTATTCCTCTTGTCAACTGACAAATACTTCACTTTAATCTTTGTTTATCAAATCTTTGCTGATCATTGAATTGTTTAGTGGGTTTGCTAAGAACTTTTATAGGATTATAATCCCCTGATGATATGGTTATGTACATTTGTGCGTCCTCTGTTTAATGATAGAAACAAGTTTTCTTGTTTTCCATAATCTGGGCCACTGGGAGCATATAGATATTGAACAGAAGTGTGCCCATAATGGAGCCTTGAGGAACTACATGTGTCATTTTTGTCTGCTCAGATGTGTTATTACCTATAGAGCTTAGTTCCTGTGCTTTTAAACAGTTCAAACCAGTTTGTGCTGTGCCAGAGAGGCCCACCCTGTTTTCCAAGCAGTCTTGTTAAATGTTTTGCGTGTTTTGTGTTCAGTGCAAGATCTGAGGCTATGTGATTGGAAGCATTTTTTAAGCCTGTTGGCGGATTATCAAGGCAGCAGGAGGAGGAGTGGGTAATGAAAAGTACAGAATCAAGTACTGTATCAACAATCATGGATGTGTTGATATTTTCAAACTCCTATTCCCATGGTAAATTCTTACAGTTAAAACTATGAGTCATTTATCTGTCTAGCAAAGTGCTGCCCTGCCAATAGGAAATCGTGCTACAATCCTGAATGTTTGTTTTGCTCCCAGAGGCAGACATCAGAGAGCTTAAAGCCTACTGTGAATGGTGCGTACGTATGAGCGAGTGTTTTTATGTGTTCAGACAAATGTGTTTGTATTTTCAAGTACTTTCTGTAAACATACATACATTAACATCCATATTCAATAAGTGATTCATTTTTCAAACATTTTTTTTATTATAGCAGGTACTGATAACCTATCATACTTTTTCACCAACTTGTCTCTTACACTCTATGTCCACAGGCCACAATTATTTCCAAAGCAGAAAATAGTGACGTTCTTATTTACAAAAGGAAGTATTGGATTTAAAAAAGATTTATAATTTCCCAAACTGTATGGAGGCAGTCTATCAACTTTACATTTTAAGTTAATTTACTAGTCACTGGGGCACCCCCTAGTAAAGTCACCAAATTTGAAAGAAGTTGAAATTCCCCAAGCAGGCAGAATATAACAAAAACAAATAATGGTAAAAGTAGGATCTAGCATTTGTGAAGTTTGACCTGAGCAAAGGACTTAGGCTACATCCATATGTACACGTTTTAGTTTGAAAACGGCAACGATCTCTGTCCACATGAGCATTTTGGCTCTGTACCAGTTCTATACCAGTCCATACTAACCCACCTGGAAACTCATGTCACATGACCCCTCTCCTACACTGGGCATGTGCGTCCCACTGGACACAGAATCGCAGAGTGCTTGAATAGCAGCTTGTCTCCTGCCAATGAAAGTAGTTGTATCATTGAAAAATGCAGATTGTAACTGCACAACAGTAAAGACACAGCGTCAGCAATGCTTCTGATTGATTATTATTGATGTTACAGCGTAGCCAAGGCTAATGACGAAAGGGAGTCATGTGATAGGAGCCTGACGAAACAGCAAAGGCTACAACCAAAAAGACCCAATCAGCGATGTTAGAGTCTGTGCCATTGTTTCCAAACATCTCAGTTTCTGCCCGTTCAGATTAAAATGCAGCCCTAGAGTTTTCAAACTAAAACGGTGCCAGCAGCATTTCCACTGCTAAATAGCTGGAGTGGACATGAAACCAAGCTGTGTGCATATCAATCAGGCTTAGGTTTGTATGCGAGACAAATAAAGAGTGATTATAGACAACAGCATATTTATTAAGTATGACATTTTTCTTCTTTTTGATATACTCTGCCACTGAACCACATGAAAGACAGTTTTAAGTTACTAACCCTTGCCAAGGATTCAGGTTTTTTTTAACAGGGTTATAAATCAAATGGTAAAACTAAGCCTCGGGCTAACTGCAGATTGCTAAGAGTCCCAAATTGCCTGAGTGAACTCAGCTTCAGGCTTCGCTGAGCTACGATAACTAGGAATGTGAACAACACTCAAGGGTGTGAAGATCATGCAGCTGGTCCTGCTTTGTCTTTTTTGAATTTGTATTTGACCTACATGTATTTGTCATATTTTTTTATGTGGAAATATGTTCCTGAAGTCTCATAGCAGGAGAGTCAGTGCTGTGCTTCACATCACTGTGGCTGCTTTATGCATACAGTAGATTCCTTAACATTTCAGCATGTGGGTGGTCTTCTGCTATTTCCACCATCTACAAAGAAGACATTGATGGGGCCGGTCAAAGTGAATTTCATGACTGACTCAGTGGACAATGAATGATGTTGGGCCATGGTTTTGTGTGAAACCACACTTCGGCCTACATGTGCCATCAAAGCCGGAAGCAGCATGTCCCTCCAGGACTCAGTCTCCCAGCAGGCAACAACTTCACACAGAGGGGTGGAAAACCCCCCAGGGACACAGGGCGGCTGTGGCTGAGGGGTAGAGCGGTTGTCCTCCAACCTGAAGGTCGGCAGTTCGATCCCCAGTCTTCCCCATCTGCATGCCGAAGTGTCCTTGGGCAAGATGCTGAACCCTGAATTGCCCCTCATAGAACAACAAAGTGCTGCTAATAGATGCACTGTATGAATGTGTGTGTGAATGGGTGAATGTAAAACTGTACTGTAAAGTGCTTTGAGTGGTCATCAAGACTAGAAAAGCGCTATATAAATACAAAACCATTTACCATTTACAGGTTTCAACTCCCATTGGTCACTCTGGACCCCATGACCTGTGAGGTCACCGGGCCAATATAAGCCAGGTTCTCCAGCTTCTTGCTCTCGATCTCTCTCTTGCTAAAACCCCTCTAAGGAGAGAAGGCTGTTGAGCCTCTTCTGCCTCTTCCTACGATCCTTCCACAGGAGGGAAGGCTGTGGAGCCTCTTCTCCAGCTCACATCTTCTCTTCCCATCCAACTCTTCGAGAGGAGCACAAAGGTGCAGCTTCCAGCTCATCTCACCAAGGAAACCTCCTCGCCCTCCAAGCTCTACCAACGTCCTAGCAGCGACTCGATGTCCTGCTGGCAAACTTCAGCAACTGAACTGAACTCAACCGAAACCAGCAAGACGACACAAAACTGCGAACTGCACAGCAACTTCCGTTTTCCCCTTTCCACGGACTGGTAACACAACTGGGCTTAATAATTATACTAGGCTAAGCAAGACTGTTTATTCGATTCTGTGTGAGGTGTATAAGTTTGATTTGTGGTGTTGTGGTATTTTGGGTACAAGTTATTGAGAAAGTAATGTTAGTCTGTTATGCTCTTCACAGTCTTTCGTTGCATCCAATCTAGTAACTTCCTCTAATTTGGCACACACACAGACACACGCATAACTCTTCACCTCATTAGCTCTACAGGTCGTAAACATTCCAATAGGTGGGGGAAGGGTGTTATCTCTTTGCCAGCCACCATCTTGAAAGCACGCTGACTCACACAGACACACACACATGTATACACACATACCTATCTTTGTTTAGCAATTAGACCGTTAGTAATTTGTGTTTTTATACTTTATTATATTCATAATAAATGTTTTTCTTTCACAAATGTTTTTCCATTAATGTTGCATAAGTGAATTTCGCCAACCTCTACACTGTCAAGAACCCCATATCTTTCAACTTAGCTAACTATCTATATGGTAATTTTGGTTATAGTTATTAATTTAATTGTTAATCAGAGTTCCAAATTTGTAGTTAGAACCTTTATGAGACTTAATCAATAAATTGGCTATCTTTTCACTTCCTTTGAAGGGTGGTGCCCCGAGGTAACTTTAATCAATTAAAGTTATTATTTAATATTAATAATAAAATATTAATATTTAATATTTTTATCTTGATAACCAAATTTATTGAATGCCGAAAGGCACACCATTTTATGGTATCACGTTTGATGCATCATGGCACAACAATGAAGATAAAGTATTTTTTGCCTCCTAAAGTGAGACGTGAATCCCACTGGTGTAAATGAACCGGCAAGACAAGACTCTCAGTGCAATTAGATTTGCACTGAAAGAGGAAATGGAAGAAAGGCAGAGAGCACTTTCTTAACTTTATGTGTTTCAGCCTCCTGGATACAGATTACATACCAATCCATCAGAGGCGTAGTGCTTCTACTAAACTGCTCCTTGAGTTGTGGCATTTCTGTTTGCATAGAAATCCAACAAAAGTGTGAACTGCATTTTCTTCCTTGTGGAATATTAGCAAAATATTTTAAAACAACAACAAAAAAAATTAGGGTTAATTTTGACTACAACCAGTTTTTTTTTGTTTTTTTTACACCAATGTTTGTTGGTGCAATAGACTGTGTGTAAAGTGTGGACGACACGTTATTCAGAAATTAAGCCGAGGTGTCCTGGATATAGAACCCTGCCATCTTGCACATTCGGAGTCAGAGTGTGTGCCGTAGCCATAAGGAACTGGAGCTGCGGTATCGAAGTCCTGCCAATACAAGCACTCCAACTGTTATGAGCAGTAATGTCAACCAGCCTTATTTTCAGTCAATACGTAGTTCTTCCCCACTTTACTACAAATTGTTGTTTATTAGAAAAGCATATAAATAAACAGAAGTGTGTAATGTGTCTCCTGCCTTCTCATGCATGAGTGTCTTCATCTGCTACATCAAATATGTGTTTTTAAAAATATGGTGTCAGAATAATGAAATAGGCTCAAATTTGATTCATTTGCTTTCCCTCCCATGGCAACTAAAGCGATATGATGATACTTGAATTTATTTTTCTCTTTCTACACAGTAGAACGATTAAATACTGATATTTAGTTTTTACGAGTTGGAGAGATATTCACTTCACTCTAGAGAAGCAGGGTTACAATGTAACCAAGCGATCTACTGGTGGACACTGCACTGCACTCTATTTTTCATACACTGTTCCAGTTTCTTATGCTTCACAGCATGATGCCAGTATCAAATAAACTAAAATGTGATGCTTTACCCTGTTTGTGTTCAAAAGATACTTTAAATAGAGTGGCACTCAGGAAAGCTCATACTGTAACTCCACCATGGACCAATAGTCCCCTTAAATTCAATCAAGCTGCACCAAATTGCACACAATCGTAGACATCAGTTCCCTCAATGTGCCTGATTTTTCTCTGGGTAAATGTTGAAAATGTTGATAAACGCCCTTGTCTTGCAATGTCGAAAGTAGTGAATAAAATTGAAATCTGTTCACTTGTTATTGTGTCAGCTTTCTTACAAACTAAAGCAACCATCAAACAAACAGATAGGCATGAAAACCCAACAACCTCCTTGGCGTAACTATGTTTTTTTGAGTAAAATAATAAATTGTTAATCCAAAATACAATTGATGCTGTATCATTCTGCACAGACACATTATATCGTAATGCTTTTAACTGCTGTGGAACCAGGCCCATTGCTGCAGCCTGTTCGTATGGCCTGCTATAAATTTACTTGTCAGTAAAGTTTTATTTCCAATATAAGCAGTCCTATGTCATTTTCCCACAGTTTGGATGAGACCCAAATCAATTGAATGTCAATTGTTTAGTCACCATCAAATGAACTGCCAGGCAATCGACAATGTTAAAGATATATCATTACTTTTACAAGCCATTATGTCATATTTTTTCTTTCTATAAGATGATACTTCCTTTTTGGAGAATGCACCCACGTTATCTCAGACTTTGGGTTATTTATGTTTCAGACCAAGCTGTAGTGGTGTACACCGTTCTTAACATTTCACTGGGAGTTAGGGTTAGGGTTCCATCAGCCTCACAGCATAACCAACTTCCACTAAATGTGAGCTGAGATCTGGAGAGCTGCCCGGAGAAGTTCTTGCTAATTGTGAGTGTGCCTGATGTGGTGCTTTCAAAACGCACTAAACCCCCCCGCCACATGCCGGGGAGGAAATGTTGTGGCCGTGTTGTGGCCAGATCGCTTAGAGGACAGAGGCACTTCCAATCCGAACCCAGACCCAGGGCTACATCGGTCAAATATCTCAATTTTAGCATTGGTTGATAATGGGGTCTGCTGTGTCTTCACTCATCTCTCTCCCAATTGATTTCTTGCTCTTGCTCATACACTCTTTCTGACTCACACTTTACCATTTGGTAAACCCGTTCACTTCACAATTACTGTCTTACTGACACAAGTCTGCTTCTCAACCATAAATATAAATGCAATTTGTTTGATGTATTCTATAATCAAAATTATTTAATAGAACGTGAAAGCTGATCCAATTCTGTGGCCATACTAATGGAATGTGTTCACTGTAATTCAATACCATGAAGGCTACTATCAAACTACGGCGGTGGAGTGGTCTGCTGGGGAAGCAGCAAAATGGAAGAAAACTTGACAGCCCGGTCAGGGAGGTCAGTTTTGTTCTGGGAAGCCCCCTCGACTCAATGGATGTGGTGGGAGAAAGGAGAGTGATCCTCCCTGATGGTGAACACGTACCCCCCCATGTGGGACACTCTGACTGCACTGGGCAGCTGCTGTCAGACTTTATGATCAACCCTGCCAACTCCCAGTAGACCACTCACATCAAAACTGACAAATGCTCTCATGTGCAATATCAATTCTACTATGTGCAATGATTTATATAATGTTATATCTCTTCTCTTCTCTTCTCTTCTCTTCTCTTCTCTTCTCTTCTCTTCTCTTCTCTTCTCTTCTCTTCTCTTAAATTAACACAATGGTAATTTATCTCAATTGAAAATGATCTGATTTCAATATTTCTAATTTCTTATGTACAACCTTACTTACAATATATCCTGTTTCTTTATGTTTATACATCATTTGTATCATTTGTAACCAATGCTCCACTTCTTGTATCCCTGTATCTTATCCTTCTTACCGTATTTTAACACATGTTAATAATGTAATAATTTATCTAACTGGGAATTACCTAATCTCAATATTTCAAATGTTTTATGTGAAATCCTTGCTTGCACAGTTTTTTTTACGTTTGTATGGCATGATTGCATACTTTTTTATACCAATGCTTCTGTTTTGTTATCTCTGATTGCATCTTAACTTGTCTTGTCTTGTCGTATTGTATCTCATTGTACCGCATTGTATTATATCATATCTTGTCTTGTCTTATCTTAACACACTTCGAATGTATCTCATTTGAAATTACCTTATTTCAATATTTCTATTTTTTCTTTTTTATGTTTATATGGCATGATTACCTACTTTTATTAATAATGCTTCTATTTTGTTATCCCCATATAGTAATTTGACTTTTTTATCTTGTCTTTTCATATCTCATTGTATCGTATTGTATCTTATCTTTATGTATCATATCTTATCCCATCTCAAATTGACACACTGATAAAAAGCCCATAAAGTACGAGTTTAGTATTCAACCAATGCCAATATATCATTTTTGAACTGTTTTATGCATGACCAGAAACACATGCATGCACATATACATTATGCATACAGAGTCATTCTGCCAAAGTCAGAGACCCATCAAGTCCCTAATGTGTGGGCTGTGTGGGCTGGTGCACTTTAAACCCAGCCCATTGCATTCCACATCACCCGCAGCGGCTCCCATCCCCTCATCTACCTCAACCCTTACTCAGCAGGGCCCACTGCATGTAGAAAACTGTCTTTATGGTAGCAGCAGCCATAATGTAGAAAATATCCCTTTACTGATATTCAGAGACATCCTCAGGAAAGATGTAACACAACCCTGACTATTGCACATAAAGCTGTGAAATAACACTCATCACACTGGTATTGAATTTTCAAAAAGGAAACACTTATCCTAATAGGACTCAAAGTATTAGTCTTCAAAGCAATCAGAGCACAGTTTAACACAGGGCATTAAATGCTAAGCATGTAACATGATCTTTGATTGTCTCAGGGGTAGTTGTGACTTCAGATTCAGTTATGTGCTGATTGCTGCTAGATTCTAATGTTTTCCAATCTGACGCCTCCCAAGTGAAAAAAGCATCTTCAAATGGTAGATATCTGATATGCTGAGCCCACTGTGCAGTGAACAGTGGAGCTGACGTCATTTACTGGACTGCAATACAACACTGGGCCTTCAGTGTTGTCGACCAATGTCCAATATGTGTAATGGCCCCTGGTGCCCTCTTGGGGTGTGATCTGGGAGGGAACTGTCTGTTCTGCAGGTGGCTGATCTGGAGCACCTGTGGTCCATTGTGTGAAGGTTACATAAGTCCTGCCTGCCTCATAAATCTCTCTCTGCTCCTCTCCCCAGGCACCACAAGTTACAGTTTGGTTCTGTTCTTTCAACGTACAACATTTGCAACCACACCCTTCACTCACGCACACCCTACACCACTTTGTCTCCCTTTTGTTGTGGCCACTTGAGCCAGGTCATGACAAATGGATGTGATCTTTATTATATTTTTTATACCTCTTTGAGGTGTGCAACCTCTGCTAATTTAGCATTGCCCTCCTCTAACTGTGGAACTCACAATGCGCAGTTGGGGTGGAAAAAAATCAATTCAGCAGAACCAGAGATGTCATCTTTTTAAAACCACACTCTTCCTTGTCAAAAAACAGCTGCCTTCATTATTACCTCCACCAAAGTGGTTGGTTTCATCAGCGTTTGTCTGATTGTCAGCAGGATTTCACAAAAACTACTGGACATATTATTGCAAAATTGATTTGTTCAGGGAAGAACCCCTGAAATGTGGTGCTGATCCCAATCAGGGGACAGATCCACTTTTTTCCCTTTCTTCAATATTTCATAGGGCATTTTCAACATTTTAGTTTTTCTCACATTTCTCAATTCAGTTCCTGCAAATAACATGTGTCGTGAAGTCACATGTGCTGAGGTGTGCAGTGTGATGCACCTCAACCCTGGGCCACGTGCGGATACAACTTGCTGAAGACTATTTGCACAAATAATTGAGAGCAGTTAGACTTTTTTTAAATTACTTCTCAACTACGACACTGAAGGTTTGTCGTTGTTTTGCTTTGGAGAAGGCACAGTAATCTACTGTAGACAGTCCAAACCCAGCATACAAATATAGTAACAGTGTCTCACAGCAGTACACAGTAGTATATCTGACCCAAAGATATATTGGCCATGCAAAGGTCAGGTCCTAAAGAGTATCTGTCGGTGTCAGTAACAACAGCATACTTTGGGATGAGGGTTGACCAATAACAACTGTTGGGGTTTCCAGCTGATGGGAGATGTGACAGCTTGTCCCCTGCCAGCGTGTGTGATAGCATCCTCTTGTGGACAGATGGAGCGAGTGCAGCTCTAGAGACATTTCTCACCCCTGGAAACAGATTTGTGTGGCAGCACAAATGTATGTTTTAAGAAATGTACACTAAAGCATTAATGGAAAGAAACACTGGACCTTTGGTCAAGATGAATGAAACATCTTAATAATAATAATTTATGTAATCATAGTTGCATATGCATATGAGTACTGCAATACCCCACATTTGAATCCTAATAATTTTTTAGAATATAGGACAAGATGGTGAATATCCCTTACGTTATATAAAATTATATTGAATATCTATAAGTAAAATATATATTAAGTTTTCAATATTAAGTAGTTTTTATTTTTACAAAACTGTGTAAATAGTTATTCTACCTTATACAGCGCAATGCATTGAGAAAGTATTGTTGTTGCTGCCTTATAGCAAAATCATTTAAATTTATATTTACCCTTTTCAGTCCAACAATAATGATGCGAGAATAGAATCTAAGAAATGTTTATTTTGATGATTTATTTTGAGGATACTTGAGTTAATTTGAATTTGTATATTTCCAAATAGACTGATCAGTGTTGATTGATTGTAACCAAAGGCTGCAGCATAGAATACGAAAAAGTGAAATCAGGAACATTTCTGAATGCTGTATCTTTTAGGAGCAAATGTATTTACGCAGCAACACAAAGGAAATGATCAGATTCTACCCCCATTTCATCCTAATCTCACAATTCCAGCGTCCCTGTGTGTGCTTTAAGAACTGAAATTTTAATTCAACGACCCAACTGAACAGTGTGTGTAGTAAAAGCACATGTTTTATTCATACAGGTTTTACAGGTCAAGTACACGATCAAAGTACTTGAACCAGTATCAATATAATAGCATTGATACGTCCCATGTGTAACATTATCAGAGTTTTCCATTAATTCTGACCTGACAGGCCATATAACCTCTTTGGCATTTTGCTCAACCACCTGTATATGATTGTACATGTTTTATATAACATATAAGTTCTGCTTGTCTACAACGATTTTTGGATGAAAAGTTGGCCAATGATCTGAGTTTAGCTTTTCAGTCAAGTGAGTGAGCAGGACAATAATGTTGAACAGTATCAGGGGCGAAGAATTAACCTAATACTGAATCCTCATCTGTATTTATAGAACACCGGCCTTTGTCCTCCGGGATTAAGATGCTCAGAGGAGGCTGAGTGCATGTGTGTGTGTGTGTGTGTGTGTGTGTGTGTGTGTGTGTGTGTGTGTGTGTGTGTGTGTGTGTGTGTGTGTGTGTGTGTGTGGCTGCGTGTGTGCGTGTGTGTGCGCATGCGCGTATGTGCACCTCTTCCATGCTTGTCATCTTTAATTGAGCACACAGCAGTGGAGGGAGAGCAGAACTCTTCAGCCTGCATTTTCACTGCTCACTCAAACATGACTCAATTCAATTCAATAAGCTTTACTGGCATAGCATTCACATGTGTGGCCTGAGCACAAATAGAATATTAAAGACAAATTGAAGAATACAAAAAAAAAATTACAATGTAAACAGCAACATCAATAGTTATCAAGATAATGGAATAAAGGAATTATAATATGAAGTATAAGTAGTACAGGTGCTAACAGCAACATAGAAAATGTACAACAAATATAATATAACAAATGGAGATGGTTCCACTAAGTAGATTATGTTCCAATATCTGTGTCCCACTGGTGTCTGTTGCGAGGGTAACTTCTCACTTTGTGTAAAACTTTTGAATTTGCATTAATATTTTTCACATTTGGGGAAGAATTCCTCCCTAATGTTTGTTGTATTAAAAAGCCCAGGGACAGACTGGACACTAACACAATTTCCCTGGACTTTCATACTCAGCACAGAATGAGGTTGCTGCGTCTCTTAATACAGGGGTGTGTGCTGCTGGATAAGGAAAGTGTCTGAAATAAAAGTCTGACTGGGGCACAGCCCGTCCTCTCCAGTCAGCCAGCTCTGATAGTTTCTGCCCTTCTTCATTTCCAAACCTTGGTCACTCAGTCTGTGTATTGTTAGTGTCTTTCTCCGATTGGTATCAGTGGTCAGGTAATCGGCCTGTTTACCAAATATGTTTCTTATTTGTGTTGTAACTCCCTGGGGAAGAACCCATTGAATTTAGCTAAAGATCCGGATGAGTGAGTAGTTCCAGGATTTTTCTTTTCACTTTCTATAACGTTGCAAGATTTTTTGTTTTTTTATATTTTCACCATTTTCCCAGGAAACGAGTGTGCGTCATTTGGTGCAGCTGGATTGAATTTAAAGGGACTATTGGGCACAGGGCTTCACTGAGGATAAACCATATTGGTTTTCTTGAACTCAACAAAATCCGTCTCCCCATCAAGATGCGTTCACCCTAACCTTGACCTTAGCCTTAACCCAATCTTACCCTAACCCCAGGGGGTGGAGGACAAATGGAAACACAACTGAGGGAGCAGAGTTCGACAGAACAAGGGGAGATCATGTTTGCCCAGGGAAAAACCTCATGGTAGTAATCATGACACAAGGGAAATGTGTGGTGGTGTGATATGTCATTGCACTTGTGAGGCAGGCTGCTTTATATTATAATAGAGTCTGTTCTTAACCAATTTAATAAGTACACTGCCCTAGTGCCACACACTATAATATCTTAAATTTGTGACCCTGATATATTATTAAGTTTTAAAGAGGACGTTTGAAAAATCAATCCAAACAGCGTGCAGACCACAGCAGACTTTATTAAAACAAATCCCCTCCATTGCATGCAGCACAGTCAAGCCCAAAAAAGCATCTTGATACAGAACAGCAGCTGAATTGGACAAAATCGTATGAATTTACGACAAGGTGTGGTGATGTCGCACAATATTTGACTGGAATGACCTCCACCAAATCAGCATTAGACAGAGTGGCGTTACATCACATTTAACAACTGCACCATTTACACAAGTTTTCATTTTTTTTAACTCTACTCATTTGATCATTAACATGTTTCAATGCAGACACAATATAGGACAGTGCGATTATCATAAGGGTCCGTCACAAATTAATTCCCAGCATAATTCTAATGATTGTGAATAAACTCACTCAATAAATAGTGGTCCCATGTGGCCCAAAAGTAACAATCTGGGTCTGATTCCACAGACTTACAGTGGAATAGTGATTGTCTTGTGCTACAGTTGTGGGAAATTCTTGCTCACTGTGCATAAGACACAACATGAATCAATAACAATTATGTAAAAAAATAAAATACAATAAAAAGCATAGGCCCTTGCCTGCCATTATATATTAAACATAACTGCTTTTGCTAAAGAGGCCATAAATAAAAGCACTTATATGAGGGGTGTAACCTGCTAACGCTGAGCAAGGCTGGACGTTTTTAACTTTCTATGAAGCCCCCTAAACATTGATCACGTATATATAATATTTGTATGTATATTAATGTGATAAATTTATCTTTCACAACCCATTCATTTCACTTGAACTATACCACTTTACAAAAGAAGACATTTCTTCACAAACAGCCACAGAAAAAGCAGACACACATGAACTCCAGTCACACACACACACAATGTGCAAAACATTCATTGCAAAACTCGAAACCTTCACCTCGATTTTACCCAACAAAACCTGGACTTCACCCCACATACCAAACTTTATACACAGAAGACACAGAAGCGGCATAGACAGCAAGGAGAGGGGCGGGGGGGAGTGCATTACAATGAGGACAATGACATAAACAGTGACAGATTAAAGCTGAGTTGCAGATAGAACATGTCATATTCTTTCTGTACAGTTGGGTTTCTTCGCAGATGTGTCAGAAGTTTGCAAAAATCAAAAAAGAAAAATCAGTATGGTAATAATCACTGCTTGGTTGCTGACACAAACACATGTGACTGTTAAGTGAGCTGTTTCGATTCCCTTTGTGACATTTTACATCCACAACCTGAAACTCAGAATTTTCATCCTAACTTTGGTCCTGCAATCGGGTCTCAGATTATACAGCCCTTCCCCTGCCTTCTGGTCAATGGCTCGGCTCCTCCTGCAGGAGCTCAAAGGTCAGTTGCGTGATGTGCCGCCATGCTTGTTGGACGTGACAGGACTCGGTGGTTCGTGCACAGATGGCGAAGCGCAGGACAAAGCGTCCAGAGAGCTGACAAGGCACCAGGTGGATCTCTCTGCTCTTTGAGATCTTTTTCAGCAGGTTCTGGGTCAGCTCATTGGAGCCCTGAGAGGAGAGAGCGAGGAAGAGATCAAAGCCAAGTGTTTCGGATTTTTGTCATGCCTGGTAGGGTTACTTGGTTAAAAAGACAGCTAATATGTGACACTCATCTAATGTTTCACGTTGCACTCAACTTTAATTGTTTGTTGGGTGGGTAATTTATAAATTATTTACTTATATTGAAAACTATAATGGCAGAATGAGATTGCATTTTTATTTTTATTTGGATCTGCACACTCGTAAATATCAGTATTTTCAAGAAAAATGTTGCAAAACACCCAATATTGCAATGGTAAAGAAAATAAAAACTAAAATCCTTGATCCGTCCCCTGGTCCACACTCAAAATGTCTGCATCCTTCCACCAACTTTTGTGGTAATCTGCAGATTTGTCTGTCTGACTAAAGCTGCTTTCAGACATGCACTGAACTAATAATTATTATTATAACTCACAGACCTACACGTTTTATTCTTCCTGAAAAAATGAATGGCAGATGTGATTTTGATAAAATTTCTACAGAGGAAGTTGAATGTAACATCTCAAATCTACATGTACAGTACATGTCCAATGTGATCTATCTACAACAGGTATACAGAGGGTTTAACTGGGTGAGACAATATGGAACAGACAGATGTATCAGTGTCAGTCCCAAAAGTAGTTCTCCGTGTGGTCTGTTGTTACCTTAAGCCTGAAGCAGACCAGTCCCATGATGACCTCAGCACAGATCTCAAACCTCTTGTCGGCTCGTACCAAACTCTCAAACTCTTTGGCCAGGTCCACTTGCTGCAAACACAAGACAGATTATAATGTGTCTTAACCCATGCATGGTTTTAAATATGTAACCAGTGTATACCACAGAAGTCCATGCAACTCCACTTATTCTGCATTGTGAGGTCTTCAGTTCTATTTCTCTCTATTCATTCAGAAGTTTAGAGGCTTATACACAGTGCAAGAAAACAAACTGTGAAAAACCTATTCATCAAACTGATTGCATGCAAGTAGCTGCACCAAAGGCTGTAATTTTCATGATCTCCACTCGATGGCAGTGCTTTAACATTACATGGTGCAGCACTGTCAGCCATGCAGATTTGACCCATGAGTTCAGTAAGCACCTTTCTACTAAAACCCAGTTACCCTTTACTGTGGAATACATTCTACAGCTGGATCCTCATTGATAACCAAAAGCCTTTGATTAGAAGGGTTGAAGGATGAAGCACTTTGAGTGGCCATCGAGAGTAGAAAAGCCATTTACTGCCTCAGAGGCTCAGGTCAAATTAGTTAAATATCAGGACTCATTAAGCATGAAGTACTCTGGAGACATCATTGCCCTCCTGTAGAATAATGTTAAAACTGCTCCTATCATTATTGTCCCCCTCATGTCTCAGAGACGTGTGGTGAAACTAGACGTGCATCACTGCATCTAATCACAATTACGGACCAACTTCCGGCCAGTTCCCCTCGAATGTAGTCAAACATTGTCTTAAATTAAAACAACTGTTTAACAAATAGCTTGATTCCCAGCAAGTCATTCCCCATCATCCAGATGTGATACCATTGGTTTACCACTACCTCAATGGTAGTTAATTAATTTTACACATAGTCATTAAGATTTGTAATTTACAACGTATTTTATTAACAGGGATACATAATCAGTGTTGGGAAAGAACGAAAGACGACGCAGAATTTAAATGTATTTTTTCCGTTATTGGTAAAACAGGAAACTCGCTACGTCACACATGCTGTATTTCCATTTAAACAACTCTAACTCTGAGATTTAGCAACAAAATGCCAAAAACAGACTGCTCTATCTAATCCGGGAGATGGATGTGGTGTGTCATGGGTTATGGCTGCAGGGATCAATGCTGCCTCTGCTGCCGCTTCATTTCGAATGGAGAGTAAACACAAAACAGGCTCATTTGATTGACAGCGCAGACTGGAGGGAGGAAGAGGAAGATGAGGGGGAGAGACAGGCAAGCCGGGGTGAAGCGACGGGGAGGAAAGGGCAATGGGGGAAAAGGGGATGGGTACGGGTGGTAGAAGAGAAAAAAATGTCACGATAAAAAGGAGATACAGGCCAGACACTTATGACTGACAGGATGTGCTGATGAGGAGAGAGACGAGGAGGGAGGCCGCTGAGGGGACTTTAGTGGTAAGGAGGATTAGGAGGGGTGAGACGATGGGGGAAGGGAGGGAGGAAGGGGATGGCATTTACTCTGAAGGCATAAGTAATTGTAAGATGGGTTTTCTTTTTTTTTCTAGGGGTTGATTGGGTTCAAATGAACAGACGAGTGAGTGAAGCCTGAATGCAAACTAGTCGAGTGAGGCTTCAGATGACGTTAATGACTCAACAGGATTACCACACTGATATTGCTAATACCACATTGGCTACAATTGATTTAAAAAAACATTTTTAATGATCCTTTAGCACTTTGCTAACTTCCTTGTACTATTGGCACAAAATTAAACAACAACTACTTATTCATTTAACTTTGTTTTCTAATGCTTCATAATAAACACTGTATGCAAAAAATCCCACTCCATACCATTAAGCACCAGTTGAATAAATACTGCGTTAATAGTCGTGAACCAGTACCTATACCTTTGTTAACTTGTGCTTGTTGGTGTTGGATCTATGTGTCACTCTCATCACATAGGTATTGGATAACAGGAGCCTTTAGCTTGACTACATTATCAAACACCGAATAATGTGTTGTAAATGAACCTTGGTCCGTATAGCGATCTACCTT